>NW_023604861.1:83380978-84580978 GCF_014898055.3 Talpa occidentalis | reverse complement strand
GGAGGTACAACTGTTAAAGGCCAGTACAACTCTGAGTCATGTGTTACTAACAGGCTGTATTTAAATAGGAGGTGAGAGTTTGAGTTGCATTCTTTTTCTCACTCCTTGCTGCCATGTACTGAGCAGAGGAAATTGGACCATCCTTGTGGTCAACTCACCAGTTCTATCTTCTCTGTTTAAACTTTGAGAGGACAGGGTGTGAGCAGGCTCTGCAGGCTCAATTACCCTCCATTCGGAGTAGGAAACCCCTCCAGGCTTTCAAATCTAAGTCATATGCTCCAGATCAATGAGACCTGTTTCTGGCAGGGGCCATCAACTTACGCGTTATTAATAACAACACTGCGTCTCCCACTTTCCTGAGCAGGAGAGGGGGGTCCAAAACAGATGAAGGGCATATGCTATAATCCAGACACAAAATTCTCACCCTAAATTGAAAGAGGGACTATGTGGAGAGACCTCTCTATTCTCACGGCATCGTTACAGTACATGACCCATACCAAGGAGCACAGAAAGAATGGCAACACTGATCCAGGTGCTCCTGAGATATTCTGAGAGGGTGATTGAGAAGGACCAGAGCAGACAAAATGTTCACATTACTCTACCTTTTTGTTCCAATTAAATCATTAATGATGAGCTCTTTTGGCTTCTTATAGTAAAAAGACTAGTTGAAAGAAAACAGACATGTCAGTCTGGTTAAATAGCGAGGAAGAACTAGGGAAGGAAATCGCCTCTTCCTCCCGTTCCCTTTGAGATGTACTTCCACTCTCCTTCCACATTCTTCTTCCCCTCCCCCCAACACTGAGTCACAGTATCTTCTCCCAGTTGCTCTCCATTTTTTAAAATATTATTATTCTTTATTTTTTACATCATTATTCATTTTTAAACAATATTTGCTTTCCCCCGACCCCCTCAGGTGTAGTCCCCTAAAGTTTCCTTCACCAAAGCACCTGTGCACCATCACCTCAGTCCCCTGTGCTCCTCCCTCCCTCCCTCTAATCCCTCTCCCTCCTCCTCCCCTGCAGGATGTCTCTGATTCATAGTTGTCTGTTTTTGCTTTGTTGTGTTTTGTACTGTTACTGTTTTTTTACGCTGATGTCTTATTGGGTTCCCCAATATTCCTGCTATAAGTGAAACCATCTGATATTTTTCTTTTTCCTTCTGGCTTATCTCACTGATAATAATTCCTTCTAGTTCCATCCACATTGCTGCAAATGGTATGAGTTTATCTTTATTGCAGCACTATTTACAATAGGTAAAACCTGGAATCAACCCAAATGCCCAAAAACAGATGACTGGATCAAGATGTGCATATATACACAATGGAATATTATTCAGCAATCAGAAAAGATAAACTCATGCTCTCCATTTGTAAGTAAATAGTCCTTGACTGGAAGTAAGGTAACCTGGATTCTTGCCCAGCTTGCCCCTAACTCACCCACTTTGGAAACTTGAGTCCTTCTCCAAGAGGAAATTTCTCATGTGGAAAATGGCGTAAATACTGAGCTCTTAGGAGACTGTCAGGTTTTGATTAGAATGCATATAATTTCTTTCCAAAGTACACAATGCTACACAAAGGGTGAAGCTGAGGGTCAAAAGAGTGAAGCAGATCATATGTTCTGTGGGAGTTAAAGAAAGAGAGGAAGTAATGAAGGTTGGAAGTTTCCTGGAAGCTGTTGGACACAGGAAGCAGGGATTGAAGATTATGTCTTCAGAAGTAGAAAAATTAACAGCAACCAGCTAGTTCTTCTGACTAATCTAACCTGCTATTGGAGGTGCTTCCACACAGATCTCCATCACCTCTTACAGAGAACTAGGGAATAAAGCCCAGCAGGTAGGTGTTATCCTGCCCATTTTACAGTGAGGCATGTGAAGCTTTAAGTGGTTGTCAACTTCCCCGAGATTCGCTACAAGTACAAGGGCAGAGTCATAACGGAAACCCATGTGGTGCAACTATAATTTCACATCTATTTTCTTGTCTCTGCATGTGGAATGACTACCTAGCCTTCTGTGAAAATAGCATCTGAAACCAGCACAGAATATCAGAGCTGAGACCCCCCCACTACATATCTAGAATGCCTTGGACCTGGATTTGGCTTGAAGAGCATGAAGCTCTGGAGCAATGATAGAACTGAAAATTTTGCTTACTTCATAAAATATGCAATAAAATTACTAATAAAATATGCAAAATGAAATCTAAAAACGCATACACATGAGATAGAATGGCATTTTGAGCTGTGTAGATACTAACTGACATTCCTGGAAATATTATGAATATAGTCACTCAAAACAGCCACACAGGGTATCTTCCAGGTAGGAAGATATGGAACAACCCTGTCTCAGCAGTTCCTTGGGGGAAAGAGAAGAAAAGAGGTAGGAACTTACAAGTCTGTGCTTATAAGCCCCCCAGGTGATTCTAACCACAGTTGAGTTTGAGAACCACTGCTCTGTAGAAATCATTCTCTTACAGACAAAACCTCTATTCGCTACAGTCACATTAAGGGCTAAATACCTTACAGGCAGCTGAAGGACTATCACCTGGATCATAGAATTAAAAACCAACTACAGAGCCTCCCCGGTGGTGCAGCGGTTGAGCGCTGGGTTGCGAAGCTGCCCACAGCCTCTGCAGCGCCGGTTCGATCCCCGGCTGCTCCCCGGCCACCAGAGGAGGGTCCTGCATGGCATGCAGACCTCTCCTACCGTCTGCTGCTCCCCTCAGCAGTGTACTTCGGTCCTTCTGCCTGCTCTGCTCCCCGCTCTGGCTCTGGTGAATTCTCTCACCCCACCCCCTTGCTTCTGACTGTACCCAGTGCTTGTATAAATAAAATAAATAAATAAATCTTTTTAAAAAATCAACTACAGAAAATGTCCTTTCTCCCTAATAAAACACCACGCTACATAAGACAACAGGCCACACATCTTGGCCTCTCAAAAGTTTTCCTATATGAAGGCCTCCCTGGTGGCGCAGGCGGTTGAGCACAGCCACTGTGAAGCTGTCTGCAGCCTCTGCAGTGCAGATTTGATGCTGCCCAGCTGCGGAGCTACCCACATTGCGCGGCAGACCTCCCCTGTCTCATCCGATGCTCCCCTCAGCAGTGTATTTCAGTCAGTCTGCCTGTTCTGTACCCCACTGTCTCTGGTGAATCTTCTCACCCTCCCACACATCTGGCCTATGTCCCGGTTCTTATATGCATGAATAAATAAATCTTTTTTTTTTTAACAGTGTGATTTAATCTTTTTTTTTAGATGTATTTATTTATTTATGCAAGTACTGAGGGGAGCAGCGGGTGGCAGGAGAGGTCTGTGCGCCATGTGGGACCCTCCTCCAGTGGCCGGGGAGCAGCCGGGGATCGAACTGGCGCTGCAAAGGCTGCGGGCAACCTCGCAACCCAGCGCTCAACCGCTGCGCCACCAGGAGGCCCTAAATAAATCTTTTTTTTAAAAAAAAGTTTTCCTATATGATTATTTTGTTCCTTCACATCCACTCTTGGGGTTTTATTTATTAATGTTTCTGACCATTGTACCAGGTGCCTAAGTTTCTGAGGCTGCACTTTCCCAAACTGAAGAGGCAAGTGTCCTTCCCATATAAAACTTGTGTGATGTGTGAGAGCACTGAAGCACTGTCTTTCTGCAGACAGCTGACTCCCAAGTGAAAACAAAACAAACCAGGAAAAACAAGTACACTCAGATTATTTTATTTATCTTCACTGAGCAGAGAAATAATTTCATTTTTCTTGGAGAAAATAAAGGAATTACACTAATGGATATACCTGCTCATGGAAGGAAAAAAAAGCAAGGGTGAAAAAAATCCCTAAAAACTAAGGCTGATGGAGGATAAAAGGAGACTGTATCATTTGTCATTTATGGCATCATATAGCTGCCACACCAGCCCCAACACCGCCTGCTTCCAGACTTCTTGATATGTAAACATTTGTTATGAGTTGACTTGTGTACCCAAGAAAAAGATATGTTGTAGTTTTATATGGGAAGGGAACTTGCCCCTTGGGTGGGTCTTCAGTTTGAAGGTCTAACTCCCAGTACCTATGATGGCAATGTTCTTTGGGTCTTTACTGGGGTAATCAAATTAAAATGAGGTCATCATGATGACCCTTAATCCAGCATGACTGTTGGAAGGAAAGAGACAGAGAGAGAAAGACAGGCACTCAGGAACACAATATGAAGAGACAAAGGGAGAAGACAGCTTTCTATAAACCAGGCCTGTCTGAAGCCATCAGAAGGAGAAGGAAGTGAACTGATCCTTGCCTAGTTCTTTCAGAGGGACTATGGCCTTGGGACAACTTGACTTCAGCCTCCAGAATTGTGAGACAATAAATTTCTGTTACTCTGAACCACTGTGTTTGTGATGCTTTGCTATGGCAGTCCTCAGAAATTAATCCAGCATTAATTGTCCTCAAGATTTAAAACTGTAGAAGATATGGAGAAAAAGGATCTCTACTGCACTGCTGGTGGGAGTCAAAGTGGTCCAACCACTATAGAAAGCTGTGTGGACAATCCTCAACATGCTAAAGATGGAGCTTCCATATGATCCAGCAATTCCACTCCTAGGTATTTACCCAGAGGACACAGAATCATTAATTCAAAAGGGCACTTGCACCCCTGTGTTTATAGCAGCACTATTTACAATGACTAAGCTATGGAAACAACCCAAATGCCCAAAAATAGATGACTGGATCAAGAAGATGAGGTACATATACACAATGGAATATTACTCAGCAATCAAAAAAGATAAACTCGTGCAATTTGCAGCAACATGGATGGAGCTGGAAGGGATCATGCTCAACGAAATAAGCCAGAAAGAAAAAGAAAAATACCGGATGGTCTCACTCATAGCAGGAATTTAGAAAACCTAAATAAAAGACCAGGAATAAGACTAATAATTATAATAAAGTAAACCAGAAACACACTATGTGTGGAGGTGGGGGGTGGAGGGGGCGGCGGGGAGAGAAGAGGAAGGATTAGGGTCAAAATAAGAGAGGGTGGGAATTGTATGGGGAATATAACAGGGATGAAAATGCATACATTGTGCAAAAATGAAAAATGATGTAAAAATGTATATAAAATTAAAAAAGTTGTTTATAATCTTATTTCACTATCACTGTAAACTACTTTGCAAAATATTATTTTTAAAATTTAGTTGCTGCTAAATGAGTTTCTATATATCAGCTATACTTCTTGACACATAATGATCCAATAAAATGTCTTTCATTATTAACCAAAAAAAAAAAGATTTAAGACTGCAGTCAGATTACTTGTTGCCAAAAAAATTCTTAATTGACACATCTCCAATGTACACGAATTTCTTTGCTAATTATTTATTACTGTATGTCAAGTCATCCCAAAACTTAGCAACTTAAAACAACACAAAACATTTTTTATTTCACATATTTTCTGTCACATATTTTTCTATCACATATTTTATTGTATGGCTCAGGAATTCAGGAGCAGCTTGAGTGGGTGGTTCCAGCTCCAATAAATGTCTCATGAGGTTAAAGTCGAGATGTGGGCCTGAAAGTCTGACTAGGCTGGAGGACCCCTCTTCCTTCTGAAAAGTCATCATTGATGTGATTCCACTGTAGGGACTCCCAATCTGTGTGTTTCTCCATTCCATATTCCAGGCCTTCCCAGAAGATAGAATATCTCTGCAACAATCACCTGCTTCAGGAAAGATTTAAAGAATACAGATCTGGTTGCCGGGAGCCTGGTCCTATGAACTGGGAGCGGCTCTCCGGCATGGAGCACTTGTTGGCTCCTTGAGACCTCCTGAGCACAGGACCCATCATAAGTCATACCCTTTGGGGCACAATTTTTTTTTCTTTTTCTTTTTTTTTGAAGATTTATTTATTCATGCATACAAGAACCAGGGTATAGGCCAGATGTGTGGGAGGGTGAGAGGTTTCACCAGAGACAGAGCGGGGAACAGAACAGGCAGACTGACGAAATACACTGCTGAGGGGAGCAGGGGGAAAGACAGGAGAGGTCTGCCGTGCCATGTGGGATTCTCGGCTGCCGGCTGGCCAGGATCGAACCTGCGCTGCAGAGGCTGCGGACAGCTTCACAGCGCTACGCTCAACTGCCTGCCCCACCAGGGGAGCCCCCCCCCCACTTTGGGCACAATTTCAATAGACTTTGTCCCACAAGAGGTCAACCCAAACCTTTGCTCACGCATTGATCTATCTCATGTTACCTGTTCTTATGCCTGGCAATGTACAGTGACCAGTCGTGATGAATCTGACCTCCAGAGGATGATGCTAACATAACCTTACTTTGGGCTTAATATAGCTCTTCGGTGCAGAATCAATCAGCCTAGGTGGGAAGTCATAAGACCCTTCCTCCCCTGGCTCCCTTTCTCATCTCATTTCTAATCCTCTGTCCCCACCTGCCCCATCCCAGGCTTTGGATTCCAGGTTCCATTCTGACAGAGTGCCTTGAGGTCAGTATCTTAGGGATCACATTCATTTGATGGCAGATGGAACCTCCTTACAGCACTTTAAATCTATGTAACAAAGTTCTGCAGATTCATCTCCACCAAATATCTGTAAGACAAAGAAATAGGTCTTTATCCTGCTGATCACAGAACTCATTTTTATTCTAAGAGACCCTCTCCCCAAAAAGGGCTATGGTGTATTAAGGTGGTTCCACAACATGAATTATTCATTTAATCTCCTCTTCAAGTCTGGATGAGTATTCTTATGACTCCTACTTGCTGTCTGTAACTGTGAGACACAAACTCCATGCTGGAGGTGTGATTAGTGGCAGCGTGTGTCACTCTAGGCAGCAGCCTTTGAATTATGAAGCTAGAAGAAGGATGTCACTCAGCAGCCTTTATGTCCCAGGGCAGAAGCTGAGGGAAAAACACTAATCAGTACTGGAGAGGAGGTGGGCAGGGAGTGTGGGGTGGGACTCTCTTAGTCAGCTGCCCTGGTCCTAACCTAGAAGAAAGAATTTCTGGAATACAACAAAGGAAGTCATATCCAAATTGGTGGGCGATGGCTTTGAGATGAATAATATCTATATTTAAGTTCCTCTTAAACACAGAAAATTATGCTACAAGAAGCAGCATTTAATCTGATCTTTATTCTCTGCCAAGTGAGGCCATTTAAGGATTTTTTTAAATGTTAAGCTTGCCAAAGCAGATTTGCCCTATTGGTGACAAAGGGAACAGATGAGAAGGTGATATATCAAGGCAGTCCAAACCTTACTTGAAATTTAGCATAGAAAGTGATCTTGGATGAGGGGAGAAGGTATGGGACCTGGTACCCCAGAGTTAGAGGTGAGTTACTGCCAAGGACCTAGTTTTGTTATTAGCAGTGTTATTAGTAGTTTGGATTTTTATTACAATACTAAAATTAACTATATAAAAGAAAGTTATAAATGAGGATGAACGGTAGGATGGAAGAGTCACCAAACCCTCAGAAATTCCAAGTTCCCTATATCTTAAATGGGATTTAAAAAATGTTTAGAAATGTTATCTTCATGAAAGAGTGAATACCTCTACAATTTTATCATATTTTGGATGTGGAAGGTTTAACTCTCTCTCCTGTTACCCCTGCAACTCCAGGAGGTGACCTCGTTAGGTTTGGAGAGGGCACCGATTAACGTAAAATAAAATAGGGAGATATGCCTCCTCAGAGCTCTTAATCAGAGTAAAAAAATCCCTGTAAATATCTTCCTAAAAGTTTACACACAAATACTTGTGGCAATGTGGGTCTAAGTGATGATCAAACTCCGGTGAACAGACCAAGATGCCGGCACTCCCTCAAACTTACAATTAGGAATGATTAGGAAAGACTGGATCATTGGTTGTTAAATAAAAGTAAAAAAAAAAAAAAGTCACTTTCATTTGGTTCAAGAAAAGAAAAGACCACTGAATGGGTGGTGAATGAACTGAGGGGACAGGAATAATCTGCCACCCTCTGGCCAGTGATCTGGACAAGGGCACATTGTGCCTAACCTGTACCAAACACAGCTGGGTGCTGAAGGGCTGCAGAGAGGAAGAAGGAACAGTGTGTGCCCTCAAGGGGTTTAGGGAGTTAGGTATCTACACAGGTAGCTGTTTTATACAATACCACAGAATTTGATCAAGACTTAAAAAGGAGTGGGGGGTGGCTTCATAAATGAACAGTGAGAAAGGGAAAGACTAGTTAGAGAATTTGAATCATCTTGTGCTGGGGTCTGAAGAAAAGCCAAGAAGACCCTCATTGGAGAAGTCTGTGAGTCTGGAAAGAGGTACTCGGAGGCTTTGAAAGGTTGATTGAGAAGCAGCGAGGACAAGGGGCATGAGGGGCAACCACTAAACCAGAATCACACTCCCAGGCTTTCCAGAAGGCCCAAGAGTCCCTAAGGATGAGGCTAATGTGACCAAAGTGATACGAGTGCTGGGCACAGGTGCTGGGACAGCTTCAGGGAAAGATGAGGGGGCTGCCACACAGGGGGCTTATCTTTGGAAGGGCAAGTCTGGGGTAGAGTAGGAGGCTTCCTGCCTCGACAGTCTGACCAAGGGCTGGGTCGGGATATCGGTAGGAAGGTGCAGGGTAGGATGGGAGAGCATAGACAGCAGAGCGCAATGGTGAGGGACAGGAGTCTGCAACCCACCTTCAGCATTCATCCCAGCTCTCCCACTACCTCATTCCTTAGTCTTGGATTGAAACATAAACTCTCTTCCTTAAATTCCTCATCTGTCAAATGTGGACAATAAAATCACTTACCTGTTAGATCTGTGATGAGCAGGAAATGAGTTAGCAAATTATAAAGTACTAGCATGTAGCAGTCATTGATGTTAGCTAAGATTATTCTACAGTAATTTGACCTGAGTGCCTATTCTACCTCTATCTCCACCAATTTTTTTTTTTCAAAAATCCATTTGATTTTGTTTTGTTTATTGAAGTAACATTGGTTTACAACACCGTATGTGGTCTAGCGAATTCGCTCGATTTTAATCCACGGCTAATTCATTCAGTTGGTCAAAACATGCACTACTGAGGCCTGTGGTTTGGGCTCATGTGTGTAAATGAATGCATTAAAGGTGCTTGGTTCGACATCAAAGATGGAACACATTCCAGCACAGTCAACCCTGGTGGGTGGGCAGTCACTGGAAAGCAGGTGCCCTGGGTTATGAGCTGGTCCTGAAGGAAAGCAGGGGTGGGCAGAAGTCCACCCCCTAGTGAATGATCAATCTATACCCCACCACACCCACCATTCTTTAATTTTCTAAAATAAGGAGAGAGGTTAAATATTTTCAATCACAGGCTTCAACCTCTCTTCTTCCCACCCACCCTCCCATTTCCTCCACCCCCTTCCACAAAGCTAACAGCCCAAAGAAGAGAGTCTTGACACTCCTGCTGTTCTGGAGAAAAGCTCAGCTTCAGATAACATAAGAGACATGAGGCTCTTGAAGGCAGCAGAACTGCCAGGCAGCTTGGGAGCAGGGAGACAAAGGTGCTGGCAGCAGGCAGCCCACAGCCTATATATGGAGTTGCCAGAAAAGTGGCTGTTTCCAGGGTGAGCTGCCACAGCCATTCAGGAAACTCAGCAACTCAGAACTTAGCAACGTAATTGAAGCCTGCCATGCTCACCTCTCACACCTCCACCCCCAGCCCAGCTCTTGCTCAGTGCAGAGGATTTACTGCTGGCACCCAACAGCTGGGTGAATTCTGCTCAAATGTGTTTCCCAAACAGCCCTGGGGAAAATCCAGGCCTTCCATAGTAGTAGGGGTTTAGGGCTTAACAATAGGGCTCCTGTGGTGGAAATAATAGCACCCTAGGGAACAGAACCCTAAGGAAGGACTAAAGTCAAAGGAGATGGCACAAAGGTGCTGTCCAGGGAACTGAATCTGTCCAGACTCCCCCACTTGGAAATGGACAGAGTTTGCTTGATGACTAATTGTTCTCTTAATCACTATCATTAAAACAAACAAAACAACCATAAGGGCAACAGCAGATTAAACAAGAAAAAGTAAGAAATCCAAGTATTGACAGGCTGCATTGATGAAGCTATAGCAGGTTCCTGGGTCCTGGCAACCACTTGCCCTCACCGATTCCCAGACCACTTTAACCTGCATGTGGCAGATGGGCTGCTCAGGAAATAGTGCAATAAGATTCTGTTGTCCAACCCACTTGTGTGGTCACAAACACCAGGAAAGACTGTAGATTTAAGCAGCAAAGTCCAAGGAGAATGGCTTTGGCAAAAGCCTGAAGTTAGCATGGATAAGAAAGGTTAAGGGTGGGGGGAGAGGAAGTAGGGGGAGGGAGCGAGGGAGGGGGGAGAGAGAGAGAAAGGGAAAGGGAAAGAAAGAAAAGGTGCAGGAGGGAGAGACCGCCAGGGAGGAAGGGGGGCAGGGAGAGAGAGGCTATTCAAAAAGACAGAACCTCCAAACATGCCATGTCACCAACAGCAGCCCTGACAGGTAACCATAACCATCAGGGTCTTTGAGAGGAACTCCTACTGTGTAGGACCAGAATTTACTTCAAGTTGATCTGTCACTTTTTTTTCTTATTTTAACAAATATGCATTTGGAAAAAAAAAACAAATATGCATTTGATTTAATAGATTTTTGTCTTGGTGTTTTTGAACATATTTTGTACTTTTTTTTTAAATTTTTTTTAATCCTTTTTTTTTAATAGAGGCATGCTTTATTTATTTATTTGTTTGTTTGTTTGTTTTATACATGCACTGGGTACAGTCAGAAGCGCGGGAGGGTGAGAGAATTCACCAGAGCCAGAGCGGGGAGCAGAGCAGGCAGAAGGACTGAAGTACACTGCTGAGGTGGCCGGGGAGCAGCCGGGGATCGAACTGGTGCTGCAGAGGCATCGAACTGGTGCTGCAGAGGCTGCGGGCAGCTTCGCAACCCTGTGCTCAACCGCTGCGCCACTGGGGAGGCCCTATTTTGTACTCTTTATGTAGGCTGTTTTAGTTGTTTTTATTTTATCCTTATCCTTATTTTATTATTTCTGTCCCTAATTTTTAGGCTTCTAGTTCTGCCTTTTTCTATTAGTTTCCCTACTGTCACATCTTAAGGATTAAACTTCACACTTTTAAAAATTATTTGTTTCCATAGTTTAGCCTTTCTATTTAATTTTTTAAATATTGTAAAAATCTGCCTTCTCTTACATATTCCTGTATATTCCTTTAAATATAACTTGTTTAGGTACTTAAAGATTTAATATTCTCTATCGTATTTAGTTTTAGCTCAACTGTCTTGTTATTAACTGTATCAGGCATGTTTCAGAGCAGGAATGTGGCAGATTGTACTTCCTAAAAATGGCCACAATATTTCCATCCCACATGCTCTTCTAGCACTTTGTCATTCTTCCCTCAAGAGGTGGTGTCTAAGTGCCCTCCCCTTGAAAATGGATGAGCCTTTTTGACTGTTGTGACTACTAGAGTAGGGTGGAAGTGATGTTACAGAAAGTGAAGATAAGTAATAAAAATGATCATACGTGCATGCACGCACACATGCGCACACACACACGCCCCTTTGAAATTGCCATTGCACTCTGAGGCGACGCCCATAGACAGAAACCAAGACGCCAGCCCTAGTTTGCCTCTGTATGCAAGTCCTTCCAGAAGGAGACCATCCAGCCTTCAGGAGAGCCCCTCCAACTTAAATGATGTGGAACAAAGAAGAGCCCTCGCTGCAAGCCCTGTCCAAATGGCAGATTTGTGAGCAAAGTAAATGAGTTGCTATTTTAAATCACTAACTTTGGGGTGATTAGTTATACAGCAATAAGGAAATAGACAAGGATATAGAAACTATATTAGGCATTTTGAAGAGAACAGGTTTATTACAGAATATCGAGTACTTATAAAATATTTGAAAGGGCTGGAATGAATCTCAGAATGTTAAATTTGCTAAGGATAAAAAACACACTGCAGTAGGTATAAACCAGGAATAAGGAAGACCCTACTGGCTGACACAAGTACTTTTCAATACCTAAGAAGCAAAGGAGCAGATGGCGGTGCTCTGGAGTTGGGGGGTGGGGAGACCTCATGTCTCCTTGACATGTCTTAACAGAGGAAAAACAACCAAAAGAGGCAGGAAGAGGACTTCTATTTTTTTTTTAAGATTTATTTATTTATTTATGCATATAAGAGCTGGGGTGTAGGCCAGAGGTGGGGCTGGAGAGGGGGACTCAGTGTGTGTCAATCTGAAATAGGCTGCTGCTGGGCGAGACAGGAGAGGTCTGCTGTGCCATGTAGGTTACTTCCCTGGCTGGGGATCGAACTCGTGCTGCAGTGGCTGCAGATTGCTTCATAGTGCTGAGACTTAACCCCCTTGCGACACCTTGGAGACCCAGGAAGGTGACTTCTGAGCCATGCCCGCCTTGCAAATTTCACACAACATTTCTACCTGGGATTGCCTGATTTGCAATCAGAATTCTAGCTGCAAAGAAGCTGAGAATTGTACTTTTGTTTCCTGGTCTCTGCCATAAATAAAGGCTCTTAGTAACAAAGTGAAATAGAGATTAAGCAAGTCAGCAAAACTATCAACATCTGCCTTCTGCCTCATTGATTATATCAAATTTTCTCTTTTCAAACTCTGTTTATGTACCATTTTCATCTCTATTTCTTCTTTGGGCCACCTCTATTCTCTTGTTTTTCATTATTTGTTTATATACTGGTCAGTGGAATTAATGGCTATAATAATGCTCACACTGAGGAGAGCAGGGAGTTTGAAACCTTTAGCCCCCAGCACCTGCAGCACCTTTGGGTCTCTCCTAATAGATGTCCAACCCTCAGGGCAGCTTCCCAATTGTGTCTGTAGCACACAAGTAGCTCCAGTCCCACTGTCCATAGGTTATCGCTGTTAATAGTCTGATGTGTATCTGTACCTTTCCCACCATTTTCCTATACATGAATAATTTTTACTCAGAGAAACTTGGACTCTAAATATTTACTGATCTGCACATAGTTTTTCTGTTACAAAATATCAAAACACCTTCCTGGCAGTGTATATAGATGTAGCTCATTTTTAATAGCTACTAGCCTTTAATGGCATGAATTGCTTTTTTGATCAATCCTTGATGGATATGTAGTTTGGTTCTGATGTTTTTCTATTTCAATCAATATTACAATCAATAAGGAATCTTCATGCACATCTGCAACTGCCATGATTTTTTTGTTGTTGTTTGGAACCGGTTTCCAGAAGTGTAGCTGTTGGAGCAATGGGAATTCATACTGTTTTTCTTCATTTTTTTTTTTATTTTATTTTTTATATTCCCCATACAATAACAACCCCCTTATTTTGACCCCAAGCCCTCCTTTCCCCGCCCCCCACCCACCATAGAGCGTCTCTGGTTCATAGTTGTTTGTCGATTTTGATTTTTTTCTTTCTTATAGTTACTCTTTTACCTGGTCCCTTATTTAAGTTTTCTAGATTCCTGCTATGAGTGAGACCATCCGGTATTTTTCTTTTTCTTTCTGGCTTATTTCGCTGAGCATGATCCCTTCTAGCGCCATCCATGTTGCTGCAAATTGCATGTGTTTATCTTTTTTGAATGCTGAATAATATTTCATGGTGTATATGTATTTTCTTCATTTTTAAATGTGTTCTTATTGTTAAAAAGTTCAAACAGGGGCCTCCCCAGTGGCGCAGCGGGTTGAGCACAGCACTGTGAAGCTGTCCGCAGCCTCTGCAGCACCGGTTCAATCTGGGTCGGCCTGCTAGAATCCCACATGGCGCAGCAGACCTCTCCTGTCTCTCCCGCTGCTCCCCTCAACAGTGTATTTCAGTCAGGCTGCACGTTCTGTTCCCTGCTCTGTCTGTGGTGACTCCTCTCACCCTCCCAAGCCTCTGACCTGTACCCCAGTTCTTGAATAAAAATAAATAAATATTTAAAAAAAAAAAAGTTCAGGGCCTCCCCGGTGGCGCAGCGGTTGAGCGCTGGGTTGCGAAGCTGCCCGCAGCCTCTGCAGCGCCGGTTCGATCCCCAGTCACGAGGGGAGGATCCCACATGGCACACAGACCTCTCCTGCCGCCCGCTGCTCCTCTCAGCAGTGTACTTCGTCACTCTGCCTGCTCTACTCTCTGCTCTGGCTCTGGCGAATTCTCTCACCCTCCCTCGCCTCTGACTGTACCCAGTGCTTGTATAAATAAACAAAGCTTTTTAAAAAAAAAATAGTTCAAACAAGGAGTTATAGAAGGTGAAATGTAAAAACTCTGCTGCATACACTTTCCCAGAATTGAACTCTTGATAGAGAGTATGTATGTCCTTCAAGGCTTTTTTCTACACACATGCAAACACACATACATACACACATATACACAGAGAGAAACAACTACATATAAATATAATTGTTTTTCAAAAAGTGGGATCATATGCATATTGTTCTATTGTTTTTAAACTTGATATAATGAAATAAAATTTATAGGCATTATTGTAAATAGCACTTTAGGTTTAAATATACTTTATTCTTTTTTAATGTCAATGCTGAATATTACTAATCTTTTATTTTTGTAATTTTTAAAAAAGATTTATTTATTTATGCATTCAAGAGCTGGTGTCTAGGCCAGAGGTGTGGGGTGAGAAGACTCAGAGACAGAGTGGGGAGCAGAACAGGCAGATCTACTGAAATCTACTGCTGAGGGGAGCAGCTGGCAAGACAGGAGAGGTCTGCTGCACCATGTGGGTCAGTTCCCTGGCTGGGGATTGAACTCATGGTGTAATGGCTGCCCATAGCTTCATAGTGCTGAGACTTAACCCCTTGCGCCACTAGGGAGGCCCTATTACTACATTTAAAATTTTTTTTTCTGAATTAAATGAGATCTTTTATTCATTTACATTTTATTTATACATTTACATTTTATTGATACATTTTAAAGCTATGGGGCAGGTCATAGGGTTTATAACTGTTATATCATTGCATTGTCACTCGTTCCTAAATAATTTTCTTTAAGGCCTCCTCTGAGAAAAAAAAAAAAAAACATAAAAGCAAACGACAATAACTAAGGCTTACTTTCATCAGAAGAGGACGGATAAACAAACTGGTGTATTCAAACAATGAAACAGTAATCCATAATTTTTTAAAAATGCAAAACATGGAGTGGTTAAATATTACAATGTGTTGAGCAAAAGAATTCAGACATCATCCAGTATATGCTAAATTATCCCATGTATATGGTATTCAAGACCAAGCAAAATTAACCTATATTAGAAGTGAAAAAAATGGTTACCTCAAAGAGGGGGTATCCATTGATTGGCAAGGAGCACAAAAGGAACTTTCTCGGGGCACAAATGACTGTATCTTGATTTGGCTAAAAAGTCATGAAGCTGTACAAAAGGTTTGCTCTTTTCATCATGTGTAAATTATAGCTCTGCAAATGGAACACAGTATGTCCATTATGGACAAGCTCCTAAGTGGCTATTGATTCTGAAAGCTTCACCTTCCTGTGCCACCCCGCGGCTCAGGCGTCACAGTCTTCTCTCACCTGAACCACACACAGTGCCTCCTGCCCATCTCCCCATCTCCCCTTCAAGTCACCTTCCATACAGCAGTCAGACTGGTTTTTCTAAAACAAAAATCAGAATCTCTTCTCTCCCCACATGGCTCTTTTTCTCATCTTCTGGCACTTGCACAAGTTGTCCCTTTGCGTAGACATTCTTGCCCACTCAAACTCTCCTTTTTTGGGGGATAACCTATTTTTCACTCAGGATAACCTATTTTTTTACTCAACCTAGCAGGGTTTTTCCTCAACCTACCACTCTCAATGGGAATATCACTTCCTTGGGAGGAGTCTTCCCAGAATTTCTTAACTAACTACCTCCTGTTCCTTCTATGATCCCAGCCTTTCCCTGCTGCTGCCATATGTGTCACACTTTTCTGTAAAACTGTGTTGAAAGGGTTGATAGGCTAAATCCTCAATAACTATTTAGATAAATTAATGAATAATAGAGGATGAAAGTAAAAAAGGTGGTCATAAAATTAAGGTCATGGTGACAGTTGTTACACTTCAACAATCTAATTTGTTCATTCTAACTCTTAATCTAGAGACTGCAGGTAGAGCAAATAACATACTCCCATTTCACAGATGAGAAAACACACGCACAGAAAAGATTAATAATTGCTTAAGCTCATTGAGCAAGCTAATGGCAGAGCTGTTTTAAAATCAGTTCCCCTGGGCCTCCCCGGTGGCGCAGCGGTTGAGCGCTGGGTTGTGAAGCTACCCGCGGCCTCTGCGGCGCCAGTTCAATCCCCGGCTGCTCCCCGGCCACCAGAGGAGGGTCCCACATGGTGCGCAGACCTCTCCTGCCGCCCGCTGCTCCCCTCAGCAGTGTACTTCGGTCCTTCTGCCTGCTCTGCTCCTCGCTCTGGCTCTGGTGAATTCTCTCACCCTCCGGCGCTTCTGACTGTACCCAGTGCATGTATAAACAAAACAAACAAACAAATAAATAAATATGCCTCTATAAAAAAAATAAAAAAATAAATAAATAAAATCAGTTCCCCTGACTCCCAGGCTGGAGATCCGTGGCCTCATGCTCTGTGTTCCCAGTAGTCTTTTACAAGTGTAAAATCCATAGAAAGGGGAGAGTCCAGGTTCCCTACCCCACCCACAAGGTGGAGCTGAGCAAGGAGGAGAAGCTAAAGAAGACTGGGGAGAAGTCTTCAGATCTAAGGTCAGCAAGGAAGGGAGAGGGGTGAAAACAAAAGAGGGTCGAGCACATGGGCTGTGGTGATGGATCACACGTATTTTGGTGGTGGGAGAATTAAGGGAGCTACACCTGAAGGGAGAAGTCAATTACCGTACAAAAATCAACTACACTCTAAGAAAATAACTAATAAAAATATTTCTAGAAACTGTGAAAAAAATAGATAGAAAGATTTGGGAAAGAAGGAAAAAAAGAAAGGAGGAAGGAGAAGACCTGGGAAAGCACGTGGACCAGAGACATGTGAAGAAGCCTTACTTGCTTCTGGGCCTTGGACTT
This sequence comes from Talpa occidentalis, assembly GCF_014898055.3. NCBI lineage: Eukaryota > Metazoa > Chordata > Mammalia > Eulipotyphla > Talpidae > Talpa > Talpa occidentalis. Next base: position 84,564,040 of record NW_023604861.1, on the reverse strand, counting down.
ATAGCAGGAACTGCAGGGACATGGAAGGAGACACTCGAAAGAGACAAAGATGTGGGTAAGAGATCCCTGGGAAGGCTGATAATGACAGACTCTATCTTGATTTTTTTTTTCCCCTTTTCCTTCCAGACTTGCCTGACCCTTCTACCCATTTCCTATGTTTTCCCACCAGAAGGTACCTTAGACTTGTGGCAAGTTTTCAGGCCTTGAAGGCCCTGCTTTGGGCCAATGTTGCTTCGCTGGGCATTTACCTACAAGGGGATGGGTAACTGGGTGTTTAATTGGAAATATTTTAACTATATTCTTTCTCTTGTCTCTATTGCACACTATTGCATACTAATTCTCTACTGCACACTAATTGCATTTAAGTTCTTTTCTTTTTTTTTTTGCAAGTTTAATAAATCATCATGGTTTATTTAACAAGGTTAATTCTACATCAGACTGTGGTTTATTTTTATTTTTATTTTTTTTAACAATTTATAGAGGCATGTTTTTATTTATTTATTTATTTGTTTGTTTGTTTTGTTTATACATGCACTGGGTACAGTCAGAAGCGCAGGAGGGTGGGCCTCCCCCGTGGCGCCGCGGTTGAGCGCTGGGTTGCAAAGCTGCCCGCGGCCTCTGAGGCGCCGATTAGATCCCCGGCTGCTCCCCGGCCACCAGAGGAAGGTCCCACATGGCCCGAAGACCTCTCCTGCCGCCCGCTGCTTCCCTCAGCAGTGTACTTCGGTCCTTCTGCCTGCTCTGCTCCCCACTCTGGCTCTGGTGAATTCTCTCACCCTCCCGCTCTTCTGACTGTGCCCAGTGCTTGTATAAACAAAACAAACAAACAAATAAAATAAATAAAAAAAACATGCCTCTATTAAAAAAAAAAAAAAAAGTACAGGAGGGTGAGAGAATTCACCAGAGCCAGAGCGGGGAGCAGAGCAGGCAGAAGGACCGAAGTACACTGCTGAGGGAAGCAGCGGGCGGCAGGAGAGGTCTGCGCGCCATGTGGGACCCTCCTCCGGTGGCCTGGCCGGGGAGCAGCCAGGGATCGAACCGGCGCCGCAGAGGCCGCGGGCAGCTTCACAATCCAGCGCTCAACCGCTGCGCCACCGGGGAGGCCCCAGACTATGGTTTAAAAGCAGTTATATATGTGTGATGTGAAGAGAATTACATACAAACAGTAAGAGGCTTCTTAAAATTTTCTTCCACAGATTTTCCCCACTTTACTGCTTATTGGTAAAAAGCATTTTAGGTTTATATAAACACATTTATTACAACTGCCTTCTTAACAGAAAATTAGTATAGAAATAGCTGGACATTTAGTAAATAAGTCAAAGGCCAATTAAGTTCAAGCTCACAGCTCAGAAATGTACGTGAAAGAGTTTATGAAACCTTAAGACTGGGTGATCTGCAGTGTTTCCAACATGTCTTCAACTGCCTTAAGAGAGTACTTAGATTCCTTCTTACTCCGACCTGCAAACTGATAAGCTCTGTTTATTTGACTAGCTGCCCAACTAGCATATTTCATGTTGTCCTTTTTCGGTTTTGCTCTTGCTTTCTGATCAGAAGCAATATGACTTGCTGCCATGTAAAGCCCAAACAAAGCTCTCATATTTCTGTTGTTCAATTTCAATGCCTGTGCAAAATACTTTCTTGAAAGTTCGAGGTTTTCAAGTCCACCTTGGGTATATTTAACTTCAGCATATTGCTGACAGTATAAGTGGTTGTGTGGATTTGTCATCATAAGCTCCTCTAAACAAAAGGCTGCTTTAGCAGAGTCATGTTCATTGATGTAAAGTTCTGCAAGTTCATGCCAGGCTTCTTGGTCTCCAACAAATTGTTCCAGATACTCATTCAGTTCCCGGATGGCCTCCACATTTTTCCCCTGGGCTTTTCGAATGGCAATCTTACGCTTTCTTGCAGCAGTGTTTGTAGGATCTTCTTGAAAATTCGATCACATAGCTGTATAGCATCATCATATCTTTCCATGGCTTCAAATCTCATGCCAGTTAGTCGCTTGACTCTGTGACTGCCAGGGAACTGTCTTCTCAACTCCTGAAGACAAAACAATGCCAAGTCATCCCGACCATAGTCGAGGGCGGCAATCATAACTTGTTCATATATGATCCAAGTGTCATCTCCAAGCTTAGAAGCATATTCATTAATTAATTCCTCTCCAACTTCCACAATTTGCTCACTATTTCGCGAGTTTTCTTTTCTCCATTTTCTTATTTTATCTCGCATTTCTTCCCAAGTGACATCGTAAAGCTCTGAGACCTTCACCATCTTCTCAAACCTAAAGGCAGCGGGGTCTTAAGTTCTTTTCTATTGAAGGCTTTATGTGCTAGAGTATGCTTTGTCTTTATGCTGTGCATGGCAGAACCCATTTAGAGCGTGCAGGTTTGAGGGTCCTGGGGTGCCCCTCATTCTGTCTGCTAACATTGTGTCCCTAGTATGGCTTTTATAGGAACTGGTGCTTAGAAGTTCTGTTGAATTTTCTTTCATTCCCAACCTACCTTATAACAGAAACCTGTTGTTAAATCATTGATAAAGCCAGTTCTGTTCTGGACCCCTGCTTGCTGCTGCCTGGGCAGGGGGTCTCCGGGGTCCTCCCTGTTAAGCCCTAACCAAGTAAAGGTTCCCGCTGGAGTCTTCACATGGCACATTGTATGAATGTAGGGGGCCCACTGGTTGCCAAGCTGAATAGGGCTCCAAATTATTCTAGGAAACAAATACATTGTTTTGCTCTAGATTGCAGGAATTGCTAATTAAGAATTTTTATTTTGGGCAGTGTTCCTTGGAGCTGGCAGACAGATGGAGGAGGCGACTTGCTCCAGGGACACTGTTAAGCAGAGGGAACTATCCAGAATCCATGCTGGAGAACATGCCAGAGCCCATTCTGCCCAGCTCTTGCCTAGGGCAGGAGTCAGAGGCCTCTTGGGTGGCTTCCCGGTTCCCAGTAGTTTTCTCTTTTCTGGGAATGGTTCTCAAAACTCAAGATCAACTTTCTAATGCTTTTATCAGCTGTATGTCACCCTGTCCACCAGCTAGGTAACTGTCCTGAGAGGACAGCAGAGGTCTTTCCTGAGATTTCTTACCTGGAACTGGGAACAAGAATCCATTTATCACAGCAGGCTGACATGGAGAACACAGAGTCAGGTTTTTAGTCTTCAGTGAGAAAAGAGAGAAAGAGTCCTGAGCATTGGAGAACTCTTAACCCTTTGTTCCACCAGTTCCTGATACCTAACTATGTGCCACCTCATTGCATGTTGGTAGGTTAATACTCCTTTAAATCCTGTGAGCTGATAAACTCCTTTGTGTGTGGGGGGGGGAGGTGGTGGAGGCGGGAGTCTAAACTTATTCACTTGCAACCAGAAGCTTAGATCAGTGGTGGTGGACAGATTCAGGGACATACAGAGGACTGAGGGTATGGGTCACAGACCCAGCTGTGGATAAACTGGATATTTTGGAGCTAGGTTGTCAAATCCCAGCATATTGACCAAAAAGCCTTTTAAGGAAAACTATTGTAATATGGGAAAAGAGAGAGAGAGAACTCATCAGTGAGAAGAGCTTGAGTGGAGGCCAGGAAGAAGAAAGATGCCAGGTAGGTTTGCCAGACTTGTTTCTGATTCCAGGTCTGTTTTAGAGATACAGACCACAAAGTCTGCTCTCTCAGCCTCTTTTTCACATTCTTAACACATGAACTGAAAATCAGTGTTCTGAACACTATTAGGTGATCAAATAAAAACATATATCAAAATTCAAATCCCTAGTTGTCCACAAAAGGACAACCAGGCTTAGGTACAAAGGATTGGTGGGAGGCTGATTCTAAATCCCAGGGCAGGTAGCAGCATGGAAAAAAAATCATTTTGTCCATTCCTGTGCCTCCTAGAATGCATCCAGTCACACCTCTCCTCTCATCATTTACCTCTCAGCTCTGCCTGATATTGAATGGAAGAGAAGAAAAAGATAATCTCCTTTCTCCTTAGAAAATGCCTTGGAAGGATCCAAGAAGTTTTTCCTAAATGACTTGCAGCCACCTTGTTCTCCTCCTCCTTTGCGTCTAGCATGACACAAAGTAGGGTGCAGAAGCCCCTATGTACTATATCCCACCCTGCCAAACCAGATCAGCTTAAGCTCCTTGCCCACTCTGGTGTTAAAATTTATAGAGCAAAAAGCAAAAATATCTTTCCCAATTCTGTACCCAATTCGGTGCTCTCATGAGGAGTACGAGAAAGGCTTCCACTCAGATATCTTTGGGTGAAGCATTAGACCCATAGATCATGTCAAAGGAAATACCAAGGCCTTGTGAAAAGATTCTTGCCCTTAAGGATACTTTCTGCAACACGCCTTTAAATATCACTGAGATACCTCTCTCTGCTTACCAGTTGACTGTCAACTTTGTCAACCTTGCTATCTGGCCCCAAAATTAGAACAATATTTTTAAAGGAAGACTTGACAGTATATATTACAATTTATGTGTCTGTGCCTTTGACCTAGTAATTCATTTTTTTGGAATCTAGTCCACAATTGTACTTTAGATTCAAATCCTGGCATCATCACTTACCTAGCAAGCTTGGGCAAGTTTCTTACTCTATTCTTGCCTCAATTTCTCCACCTGTGAAATAAAGATAAGTAATAGTACTCATCAGTGTAAGTGGTATACAAATGCTAGTATAGTTTTTTTTTTTTTTTTAAGATTTATTTATTTATTTATACAAGCACTGGGTACAGTCAGAAGCGCGGGAGGGTGAGAGAATTCACCAGAGCCAGAGCGGGGAAAAGAACAGGTAGACTGACGAAATACACTACTGAGGGGAGCAGCGGGTGGCAGGAGAGGTCTGCACGCCATGCGGGACCCTCACCGGCTGCTGGGTATTGAACCGGCGCTGCAGAGGCTGCTGGCAGCTTCGCAACCCGCGCTCAACCGCTGCGCTACCGGGGAGGCCCTATAGTGTATTTTTAATACCCACATAAGTGCAACTGGTACAGTTAAGAGGCATTGCACAGATTCTATATAACAGTGAAAACCAGAAAGTATGAAGTTAAAAAAATCATGCACATCTACATGATGGAATACTCTGGAGCAGTTGTTAACCACACTATAGATTAGTCTGTACTGTGATGGGGAGAAAGCATTAAAGGTACAAAGTTAAGTTAGTTACAAGAGTATGTATAGTGTGGTAGCACTGGTGTAAATAATGATGATGACCATGCTACAGCTGAATAGAAGAATATTGAGTAAATATGCATGGAAAAGTCTATAGGAACCAAGCTGCAACTATTTATTTTTAATTTATTTTATTTATTTATGTATAAAAGAACTGGGGTGTAGGCCAGAGGTGTGGGGGATGAGAGGATTCACCAGCGACACAGTGGGGAACAAAACAGGTGGATCTACTGAAATACACTGCTGAGGGGAGCAATGAGTGAAACAGGAGAGATTTGCTGTGCCATGTGGGTTAGCTCGCTGGCTGGGCATAGAATACAAGCCGCAGTGGCTGGCCATAACTTGATAGCACTGAGACTTAACCACTGTGCTGCCAGGGAGGCCTAGCTGCAAATGTATACATTTGGGTACAGATTTGGGAAAGATATTTTTGGTTTTTGCACTACAAATTTTAACATCTTTTTTTTTCCCCCAATGAACCTATGTTACTTTTGTGGGCATTAAAAAATGGTAAGGACCCAAATCACAAACCAAGGCATTACCACAGGCAGGAAAGAGGAAGGGGACAGAGAAAGACCGTGACAGTAGGTCCTTAGCCTCAGGGATAGATGTCAGGTCTCCTTCCTTTGTGATCAGCAAAGCCTAAGGGCACTACACGTTCTTGGGGAGGGCAATTAGGTGATAATGAAGCTGCATCCGGGGTCAAACTTCATCTCTGCCGCAGTCTCATTGGCCTTGTTCCTTGTCAGTCTAATGACTGGACTTGCTTCTGTGCCTAGTTTTAAATAAATCTTTCAGAAAGAAAAACAGAGTCAGGGAGGGAGAGAGAAGAAAGATGTGGGAGAGGGGGGAGAAGTGAGGCAGAAAGGAAAGGAAAGGAGAAGAGAGGCTGTGTCCCTGCATCTCCATGGCCCCAGGAAGTGGGACGGGGAATTGCTCCTCAGCTCTCTGTCAGGAGTCGCCATGGAGACGGAGTGCTGGCCTCTTCATGATTAATGCTCAGAGCAGCTGTCTTCTTGTAGTCTTTTAAAATATATACACTATTATTTGAACACAGTGATATTTAGAGCCAAGATCAAGGTGAGGGGTGGGAGAGGAGGCAGTAACATTACCAGAAAGATGACAGGGGTTGGGTCCTTGCCAAAAGAGAGAGAAGGGAGGTTGCCTTTACGGCTCCATACCTGCTCCCTGAAGTCCTCCCTGAATCCAGAGCCTCCAGTTTCATCCACTGTGGCATCAGCATCAGCATCTGAAGGGCCAGAGCAGTGCCTGGAACAAGACTGTGTTCAATGAACATTTGATGAATGAATTTGTTCATTCATTAATTCATTCAGTATTTATTTGTTCAGTGCTTGTCTAGAAAATTCTTCTTCCCCTACCCTTTTCCATGGAAATCAGAAATTTCCTCTCACCCTCAGCAAAGACACACACACACTACCACCATGAGCAACTTCCACTCGGCTCCTACAGACCTTTTATGTGCTCCTCCTCAGCACACATCTGACTCAACCCACGGTGTTTCTATCCATGGTAATCACTCCAGGAAATTCTTGCAGGGATAGACATCTGCCAGATCAAATTTGCACATTTGCCTATTTGAAAAGTTAGAGAGAGATGTTTTATCTGAAGCCATCCTATAGTGAATCCTGTTGTCAAAATGATTGTCTTTTCCTAAATTTTTTCTGGTGCAAACTCTCCGTGCCAACACTTAGTAGAAAGATATGTGGCCTTAGGCAAGTCATTTAACCTTCTTGAGTCTGTTTATTCATCCATGAAATGGGTCAATTTCTTAATCCATAGCCCTTTTGTGATGATTAAAATCTTTGTAAAGTGCTTGATGTAGTGATTTCCCTTGTGTAAATTTGTGTTTTTATATTGAAGTGTGAAATAAAGTGATCAAGTGCCTCTTTTTTACTTTTATTCTCAAAGCCTTTATTCTAAATATCTTTGTAAGTTATTAAAAGTTGGAGAGTTATTAAAACTCTGCAGGACACACCTGCAGGACCACTGAAGGTGTGTCCTGAAGAGTTGGGTGTGGGTCAGCCCATATCCAGAGCACAACTGACTGTGTTCCCTTTCTCCCCTCCCACTCACTCCCATCTCCAGGTTTGCCTCCAGGCCTGTCCTCTAAAAAGAGGAAGTTTGGGTGTTTTAACACAGACTTAGCCAATGACCATTGGCAGAGCGCAGCAATGACCTGGGAACTTGCCAAAGGAGTAGAGGAATTATCCATGACTAAGAAGGAGGAGGAATGCTGTGGCAGAGGGCAGAACAGCAGAAGGGATGGGGAACCTGGGGCTGGCCAATCTGTCCTGACGGGGCAACCTGGGGAGCCCTGGACACAGGCCTAGCCAAACCCCACCACTCCCCTTCCCTCCCAGGCAGCAAGATGCCACAGTGGATCTGAGACATGTGTGTCCCTGTATGTCTGGGGTAGGATCACCTGGTGTTGGCAATGCATTTGGATTAGAATCAAATCCTCAGTCTGAAATAGAGTATAAGGGAATTAGTGCTCTGTGTCTAATCCTTATAGACATGTGCTAGGTTTCTGTGCTTCCTACATGCACAAACAGGTGTGCTGCTTACACAGAACTCATCTGTGGCATTTGTTAGGACAGGTTACACATGTAGCACTCTGTATGCAAAAGACCTTTGTATAATTTCCAGACATCAAGAGAAGATAGATGCAAGTGTGTCAGCATATGTTTTGCAGGTGATTATGTGATGACATATTATGTGAACATGTTTGTGGAGCTGTTGGGGGGTGAGGGAGCAGGCAGCTAGAATGGAGATGGGTCCTAGTAAAATAAATACCAAAATCTACCTTATAGTCTTATTAGGCATTTAAAGAATAGTGAACATTGAGAAACTGAATGAATAAATATTTGGATAATATACTTAAGGTGAAAGACCTGAGAATTTGGTCGGGTGTGGGTATTCTTGTTGCTCTGTCTTGGAAAGGTGGGTGCAAGAGGCTGAGAGATATACTGCCAGTGATACTGTAGCCCATCACTCTTGAATGGCTTTACTTCTATCTCCAGAAAAATAGAGAAAAGGAAGTCCCAGTCCTGCCCTTCCTACCTCCCAGCACCCAAAGTCCCAGGAACTGATGTTTTTGTAAAGAAAAATATGCTATTTCATCTATTTATTTAATCCCCACATTTGGTTGCAGAAAGCAATTGATCTATAGACACATCAATTTTTTTTTCAAGAGTATGAGAAAGGAGGGAAAATCATAGCAGAAGAAAAGATGAAATCAGGAAAGAAGCCGGTTTCTTTGCTAAAGTCAACTTTAGCCTGATGCAGCAAAGACTCACAGCCTCCTTAAGGCTAGGGAATGGTTTATTGGTTTCTTTCAGTTTTCAAGAAAAAGCCCAATTATTCCAGGTACTTTTGAAAAATATTTCCTGCCAATTATCTGTGTATTTCAGGGTGGTGGTGGGGGAATCCCGTGTGTAAAAGTAGTTTATACAAAGGGGAGGGAAGCTAGAGAAACATCTCATACCTGTGGGTAAGGGAAACTGGTATCACATCTCTGAAGGACAAATTGCCCAGTGTCTATTAAAATTGCACATACCTTTTGACTCAGAATTACACTCAATGGAATTGATCCCACAGATATATTCACAGTTATATGGTCAAGGACATTGGCTACAAAAACCTTGGTGAAAGCAGAAGGTTGGAAACTTCCTACATGTTCATGGATAGGGGACAAATTGCCCTACCTTAGAGTGGAATACCCTACAGCCTTAGAAAAGAATGACCAAGTTAAGCTCTTTATGTCCTTTCAAGAAGCAATCTACCAGCTACTTTAAATGAGGGGGAAAAAAAACAAAACCATACTGCAGAACAATGCTATGCTTGCATATACATATATATTTTTGAAAGGCTACACAAGAAACTTAAATGTGGTTATCTCAGGAGCTAGGTGATGAAGAAAAGAGAAGCTTTACAATTTAGAATATACCGTTTTGTTCTGACTTTTCTTTCTCACCATTTGCAAGTAGTACGATCCTTTTTAATTTAAATAATAGTTCTTTTTCTTAGAACAAACAACAACAACAAAAAAAACTTAAGAAAACGAAAAAAGAACACAGCGAAGAGCAAATTAATAACGGCAAATTATGGTTTACTGAGTACCCGTGAGCCTAGAACTTCATAGGCTCTAATCCAATTATTCTGCATAGCAAATTTACTAAGTAGAGAGCTATATCTCCATTTCACAGGTGAGGAAACTGGTGTTCAAGGAGACTAAAGGACACAGTAAATGGCAGAGAGCAGATTCCAACCACAAACTGTGCAACCCCAAAGTCAAGCGCACCTTCCCTCGCAGTCCCCCGGGCTTCGCCTCCAGGTGAGAAGCGCACGCACTGGACGCAGGTCCACGCGGCGTAGCGCTCAAGCCCGGCGCACCCGCGGCCCCAGCGCGCAAGGGGCTCCACGCTCGGAGAGCGCGCGCACGCAGTGGCGCGGGCCCGGTGGCAGCAGCGGCGGCGGCTGCGACGACGTCACAACCCGAGCTTTCCTTTTCGGGAGTCCCCGGCACACATCCTGTGTCCATGTTTGGGCATTTACGTCATGGCGGCAGGGCCGGGGCCTCCCGAAATGGCAGTGGCCCGGGGAGTCGGAAGCCCTGAGCCAGCGCCGCCGCTGCTATATAAGTGGGGGGGCCGCGGGTTGGGGGAGCCCGGCTGCGCTTTGAAGAGGCGAGGTGCGGTTGCCCGAGACTAGTCCCGGCGAAAAAAGAGAACCCTGGCCCCAGACCTTTTTCCCAGAGGTGAGCGCCGGGAGCCAGGAGCCCGGGCACCTGGGTGTGTGCGGCGCTGGGCGCCTCGACTGCTGGCTTGCCCATCACCCGCGCGCTCCCAAGCCTAGCGGGCGAGGCCCCCGGCGCCCCGCAGCCGCGGCCGCGCCATGCTCCACCTTAGCGAGTTTTCCAACCCCGACGCGCTTCTGGTCAAGTCCACCGAGGGCTGTTGCGCCGAACCCAGCGCAGAACTGCCTCGGCTGCCCGCCAGGGACGCTCCCGCGGCCGGCGGCTATCCCGGAGGTAAGGAGCGCGGTCAGGGGTGCTCAGACGGCGGCGCAGCGCGGGGGCACTGGATGCCGGAGAACCGGCGAGGACTGGAATGCAGGAACTGTGGGGGTAGGGGCGGTAGGAGGCTCCGGGGTCCTGTAGTGCGCACCCCTTACCCACCCCCACAGGGCCGCCGCCTGCGCAGAAACCTTTGCGTGTATCGAGACATCCTTTGCCTGCACGTGTGTTTTTCGTGTGCATGCTCATGTGTGCGTCTCGGGGCATTTGCCGGCTGCGGCTGGGTCAGGATGTGCAAAAGACATTTTGTGTCAGTGAGCACCAAGGGCTTCCTGGGTAGGGGGTGGAACTCCGAGGCGTGCCCTTTATTGTGCCCGCAGCTGATTCCTGCTCCCCCCTTAGCAGGCGACTTCTTGAGCTGGGCTTTGAGCAGCTGCGGCGCCGGGGGGACTTAGTCGACTCCTGCTTCCTGGAGGGGCCTGCGCCCACGCCCCCTCCCGGCCTCAGCTACAGCGGTAGCTTCTTCATCCAGGCAGTACCCGAACACCCGCACGACCCGGAGGCACTCTTCAACCTCATGTCGGGCATCCTAGGCCTGGCACCTTTCCCTGGCCCTGAAGCGTCAGCATCCCGGTCTCCGCTGGACGCCTCTTTTCCCGCAGCTTCCGATACCTTGCTGCCGGGACCGCCGGATCTTTACTCCCCGGATCTGGGCGCAGCCGCTTTCCCAGAGGCGTTCTGGGAGGCCTCACCCTCAGAGGGCGCTCCGTCGCAGTGCCTGTATGAGCCTCAGCTCTCCCCGCCCGACGTCAAGCCTGGCCTCCGTGCTCCTCCAGTCTCCCCAGCGCTGGACGCTGCCTCCTCTTTCAAAGGTCCCTATGCTCCCTGGGAGCTGCTTTCGACCGGGGCCCCAGGGAGCTGTGGGGCACAGGGAAGCTACCAGGCCGCCCCGGAGACCCGTTTCCCTCCTTTGGGGGCCAAGGTTGAAGACCTACTGTCTATCAGTTGCCCGGCAGAGCTGCCGGCGGGCCCGGCTAACAGACTCTACCCGACGGGGTCCTACGACGCTTTCCTGCTGGCCCCGGGTGACCTAGGGGAGGGGACCGAAAGCCTCCCTGGGCTCCTGACCCCTCCTAGTGGGGAGGGAGGGAGTAGCGGCGACAGTGGAGAGTTTCTGCCGGGTACGCAGCCTCCGCTTTCTCCGCTGGGCCTCCACGGCGCGGCGGCGGACTTCCCAAAACCTCTGGTAGCGGACATCCCAGGGACCAGTGGTGTGCCCGAGCCTCCGGGGCCGCCGCCACCAACTCCATTCCCTCCGGCCAAAGCTCGGCGCAAGGGGCGCCGGGGTGGCAAGTGCAGCGCGCGCTGCTTTTGCCCGCGGCCTCATGCCAAGGCCTTCGCCTGCCCGGTGGAGAGCTGTGTGCGCAGCTTTGCGCGCTCCGACGAGCTCAACCGCCACCTGCGCATCCACACGGGTCACAAGCCCTTCCAGTGCCGCATCTGCCTCCGCAACTTTAGCCGCAGCGACCACCTTACCACACACGTACGCACCCATACGGGCGAAAAACCCTTTGCCTGCGACGTGTGTGGCCGCCGCTTTGCGCGCAGTGATGAGAAGAAACGGCATAGCAAGGTGCACCTCAAGCAGAAGGCGCGCGCCGAGGAGCGGCTCAAGGGCCTGGGCTTTTACTCGTTGGGCCTTTCTTTCGCCGCCCTGTGAGAGAGTGGTGGGTTTGTAGATCGAGGCCGGCGCCGCCGCCCGGCTCGCAAGAGAAGACTTGGCCCGCTCTTCTCTCTGCTCCTCTTCCAACCTGTGGTCATGCTTCCGGCGCGCCCGGGGCAGACCTCTGGTCCTGCTTCCAGTTTCCTTGAAGAGCCCGCAGCACACGCCCCGTTCAGCACCAGCTCCGCGGACAGCTCCCGCCGTCCGGGCGCTGTCGCCCCACCTCGGCCAAGCTTTGGGGGAAGTCCTCTTTGGTTACTCACGGAGTAGGTACTTCCAGAGACTCCTTGGGACTCCAGACAGTCTTTTGTAATTGGCGCATGCCCCACGCCTTCCCCTCGATTCCCCAGAGACAGGCTGGGGTAGTGCCGAGCCGGTCTCGTGCGGGACTTTGTACAGCAATGTCGTTTCCAGCAGCCATTGGATGTAACGTTTTGCTTTGGGGTTATTTCCTTTTAGTTGTTGTTAATTTTTTTTTTTTTTTGTAAAGCAGACGCTACTTTCAAGCAGTTGACAAAACTGTTTATTTTTGCAATTAAAATGGTTGTGCTAAAAGCTTATTGAATCTACCATCGGAGCTCCTGAGCCCTCCCCCTGCCCCCACTCCCCTAGGAGAATTTGTGCCAGAAGAGAAGAGATATCCAGGCTCATGGAGTCATTGCATATCTGTCAGGCATTGTGGCACATAGTAGGCCTTCAATAAATGTGTACTGAACTGATGGATAAATTTAATCACAGCTGACCCAAGAGCTCAAGATATTCCTGGAACTTGAGAGTGATTGAGAAGCTTAAGGTTAAACATTGTGTGTATGTTACCCTTCTGAATCCTCATAATCCTGAGTGAAGCAGGCATATAATCCATTTCAAAGATAAGGAAGCAGTGTAGGTCACTTTCTGGGTTATCCAGCTAGGAATGGGCAGGGTCAAACACAGGCCTGGCTCCAACGCCATTGCTTTTTTCCCCCAGCCCCAGAATGGAGGCACATCAGCTTAAGCACTGTTTGGAAAAGTTTTCTATCAGGAGGTGAGAGACAGATTCCACAGCTAGAGGGAGCCCCAGTCAGTGGTGATAGCAGAAGACTACTATTTCAGTGCTCTTTGTGAACACCCAGAGTGTTGGTTGGCACAGAGCCTCTAGACAGAGCCTATGCATGTGTCTGCAAAACACATAGTGAGGGCCACAAGGGACTCAGCATTCAGTCAGACCATTGATGAGCAGAGCCAGGCCCAGCTAGGAGGGGGTGTTTGCCCGAGACTCACAGCTGCCTTAGTTGCTCTCCCCTCAAAGGATCTATTCCATGGAGCAAGGGCCCACTGACTGTCCTGCCCTGTGCCTGCCACAGTCCCTTTTCCCTCGCTCTCCTTCCAGGGGCAACCTTCATGGTTTTGGGTGAAGATAGAAGCATAGTAAGTAAAGCATGATCCTATAATGGGGAAGGTGGGACTCCCTGAATTCCCAGCCTGGAAATTTTTGCACACTTTCTGGCCCCATGGGCAGATTGTGGAGCATTACAAGCCTGCTATGCACCACCTTTCTCCTCCCCAACTGCTCCTTTCTGCTAAGAACAGAAAAAGGTCTGTCTAGGGAACTTGCTCTTTTCTCTTAGAAGCTGAGTTATTCTTGAATTAAGAGAGCCTTTCAGTCCTAGGCTGTCAAATCAACCCAGCTTCTGATCCTCTGGCTCTCCTCCATTCTCAGATGTGCTCACACTCCGGCTCCACAATCTGGTTGATCAGAGACAAAATTATCAAAACAGAGATTTCCACCTATTTCTCTCCCCAGGTGTAAAGTGCTTTCACATGGTTGAGTATCTTGTGTCTGATAAACTGATTTATAGTAAAGGAATTAATATTACTTCTTGGAGAGTTAACATTTTAAAAGAGTAGCCTGCAGAGGGCAATATTTAACCCTATCAAGAGGCTCAAATGATGGACTCTCAGGCCCTGTATTGGATAAGTTGTGGATTCATGGAGACATAAGATGATGATGACCTCACTATCTTACTATTTAAATGACCACATCTTTCAAGTGTAGGTATGAAGGCTTAAAGAGGTCACCTGGAAGGAGAGCTAGGGAAAAGGAGCTATGGCAGACACATGGCAGGAAAGCCAGTGGACCACTGCTCCCTGGAGAAGATCCTTAGAAGGGAGAGCAACTAAGGTGACTGTGAATGTCCTTGCTGGCCTTCGCCTGCCCATCACTTAAATGCAATGTGATAACTTTCATTATGTTACTATTTAAGTTACCACACCTTTCATTTACAGGCACAGGCATTTTCCATACAGAGAAAGGTAAGAAAGAGCACAAAGGCTTAAATTTCCAGCAATGATCCCAAATTGCACAAACGGAAAAAAGGCAGAAGGCAGACATGCTGTGGGTGAGTGGCTTATTATAATCCACTCATCCTTGCTCCTTTCAGTGGCATTCCACCAAGTGCTATAAGCTCTACCGTATTCTTTCTAATCTCCCTAGTCTCCTGGGTTTTATATCACTGTTGAGCACATTGAACCCCATAGAAGTAGTGGTACCAGTACCAAAGCCCTGCCTGGTTCTAGAACTCCTAGATAGAAATCCTTCCTATTATTCCCAAGGGAAATTGCTCCATTTACTCCATTACTTTCTCTAGGGAGTGAGAGAAGAGCATGTTAGACCATGAGATGGAAGGAATTAAAATCAACCAATCAGAAAATCAATGCAAAACCAATTGGAGACCAATAGAGACTATTGGGGACTCATTTTCCTTACTTGCTCCTCTTTTCTATCTGGTCCTCAAAATATGGGTGTTCTCCTAGACTTGGTTCTAAGCCCTCTCCTTCCTTATTTCAACATTCATTCCCAGGCCTTCAGCTATCACTGATAGCACAGATGATTTCTAAGTCTGTCAGCTATGTTCTCTACCTGTCACAACCACCTAATCCTGACAACTGAACATCCCCCAAATGTAGTTCCACCATCATTTCAAACATAATCTGGCTAAAGTAAAATCATCCTTTCATATACCCACTTTCTGCTAATGGCAACCGTCAATTTTTGGTTACATAGACACCTAAACAACCACAATTCTCCTATAGATTCACCTTGGCCTCTTCCTCCTGCATATCCACAGGCTGTCACACAGATCTGTTGGATATTATTGAAGTTCTTCCGGGTCTTATATATGCTTACTCATGGTTCATTGTTTCTCTTATGTATTGTAATTTTTGGCTTGTGAGCCCATCTTCAGTGGGCATTTACTTGGGCAGTGACATTCTCTGTTTCAAGGTATGTTTCTCCTGAGCAGTGTTGTGTTTGCTTGCTAGGCATTCCAGGAGCATCAACTAATAGAGACCAATTTTTATGTTAATTTCTTGGCTCAGTGTTCCTGCACCATGCAGGTGTTGTGAGTTCAAACTGTAACTCAAGTAGTTTTAAATTCTTAGAGGCAACTCCCTTTATTCCAACAAGGGCTCAGGTCAGGACAGATAAGCGATATGCCCTCCTCCCCATACCCCCTGAGGTTACACACAGC
The DNA here is from genome assembly GCF_014898055.3 of Talpa occidentalis. NCBI lineage: Eukaryota > Metazoa > Chordata > Mammalia > Eulipotyphla > Talpidae > Talpa > Talpa occidentalis. The sequence continues at coordinate 84,548,618 of NW_023604861.1, read as the reverse complement.
ACATCTCATGCTTACATTCTTGTTTAGGTCCATGTAGATATTTTTCCTTTCTTGTAGGTTTAGTTAAGCATTTCAGTTGTCTGTTTTTTGCAAATCAGCCACACTTTCTGCAGCAGGAGGGTCTTTGGGTTATTTATTCAACAACATTGATGAAAAACCAATACCAGAAAATGTTAATTCTTCCATTAAAATATTGCCCACATTTAGCTTCTCTGTGCCTATTACCAACACCTCAGCACCCCCTCCACAACTTACACACCCATTGACTATAACATCACACACCAGTTATAAAGGTTCACTGAAATCCTGATTCTTATGCTGGAAAGACAAGAGTTGAGTAATATAAATCTTTATGAAGCAAGATATGGGGGAGAGTTTGGCAAAAAAATCCAGAATGTGTTACTTCCCATCCCAGCCTCTGTGCCTTATTTGAGACAAGACTGCAGTAAGCCAAATCACTTATTGTGGTCACTTTGCTTCCATTCCTTTATCACTTCATTCCATATTGCACAGCAGTACTGACGTAATTTCTCTAAAACATTATTCATGGTGCTTATCCCAAGCTGGTCACAGGTTTCACCTTTCTACAAGAAATACACTGCACAACAAGAAATACAAATAAACCACCAAGTCTACTGCCCCAAATATTAAGTGCTTAATTATTGTGTTGGTTGGCAAGGGGGAAAAAGCCCTAAAGGCCTAAAGGGAGAAAGGAAAAGAAACAGGGGAAAGAGTAAGGAAGGAAGGTAGATGAAGAACATAAAACTGGGAAAAAGAGGAGAGAGGAGGAGGGATAAGAAGAGAGATCGAAAGATGTAGGACTGAGGCCCTGATCCAAACCAAAGACTTCCATGAAGGGGATCACATATTTGGCTGGTCTGTACCTGTCCAAATCATGTGGACTCCCATAACTGTGCCTCAGATGTGGCCCCAGATGTGTCTGTCACTCAACTCTTTGTTTCTCTGGCCCAAATGGAGTGGGATTCAGTATAAACATTTTTAGAACTGTGGTTCCCATAACAACCAAGCAGGGATTGTTGTCTGTGAAATGTAGCAGGAGCACACATGCGCACAGGCACACACACATACATATATGCACATGTACAAAAAATACAACCCACACACACATACATGGACTCACATATTGCATGTACCCACACATGTACGTGCATGTGCTCACATTCATACACATATGTGCATGTGCATAGCTATATACCTATATTCACATGCCTATATACACACATGCACAAAAGCACACATATACCTACACAAACACACTCCAAATTGTTTTTGAGTATTCACAGTAAGCACTGAGTGAAGATAACCTTCACTACAACAAAGGTAGAACCAAGAAAACATATGGATATTTTTGGCTTTCTGCAAAAGCAGTGCTTTTAGGGAATCTGCATTTTGGCAGGAAAAGGCTCAGTAAGCTTAATATAGCAAAGAAGTGACAGGAGAGCACTGTATTTAAGCACAGACTTTGGAGTTTGGCAACTTAAGTTCAAATTCTGGCTGTGCCATTCACTGAGTTCTGAACTTTAGTTTTCCCACACTATTAGTATCTCCAATCTAAAGAGGGGCTAATAACAATACCTACTTGGTATGCATAAAAATTATGGGTATGATGCTTGCACTTAGTTAATGGAGCTATTATCACTTAGGTTTTAGGAGAGCTGATTTATCATTAGTTCAGTTTAAGAAGACTTTCTCAAAGAGGAAAGAAATTCAGGAGTTAGGGGGAGGAAGAGAGAATGTGGGGAAGGGAGAGTTTGACCACTGTTCAGCCTCAGTCTTTTTTCAACTTGCTTCTCCTCAAAAGCCACCTGGCAATTCAACTTGCTTCTCCTCAAAAGCCACCTGGCAAGTCTATAAATTATCCTTCTTAATATTGAATGCCCAATGCTCACTCTCAGCAGTAGGATGGGGTGAAGGGAAGTCTCCATCAGCCATGTTTACTGGAGAACACTGGGGTTATTGCTACATTTCTGTTCTGCTGCAGCTGGACTGCCCATCACCATCTAGGGGCTCAACACTGCCCAAGTCCATCTCTGTAACTTTGCCCAAGCACCACACCTAGCCTGAAATGCCAGCTCCACTTAGCCTCATCAAAAACCCACCTCAGCCCTGGTGTTGGCAATCCCAATGCCCTGTCTCATTTCTCAGGCCCTCTGCAACCCTGTTGGCCTCCCCAGGCTTAGGGCCACCATATTGTTGCTGCCTTAACAGCCTAGATAGGCCTCAAGCCAAGGGGCTGTGTGCTCCTTCCAGGGAACCAGGCTTTCCTCTGACCAAGTTCAAGGTGGGAGTGGGTGAGAAGGAACACGGGCTGTGGAGGTCACTGTCTCTTGTCTTCCAGTAATTCTGGGATGGGATTTGTGACTAAAATACTCCTAGACGGCACCTTCAAGAGCAAGATTGGTCCCCGGGACTTGTAAGGCCTGGCCACAGCCACTCCCAGCTCCCTAGCACCCCTAGGTATGCCCAGAGGGGACTGACCCAAGCTGTTGCCGGGACGCCTACTGCACAACCCAAGCAGCGCAGTGATGTGTCGGTTTAGGGACCATGGCGCTCATCCCAGGAATAGTGCAGCGCCCCCTCCCTCCTCCAGACCCACAGGACCGCCCACCCCAGGATGAGAGGGAGCAGGCCCAAACCAGACTGGTAGGGTTAGGACGGAGAGGCTCGGATTAAAGGTGAGCAGCAGAGACCACGATTGGAGGTTCCCGGGACAGGGTGAGAGCACAGGGCGGGGCCGGGAGCCTGGAAGCTGGGACCCAGCAGCCGCGCAGCCTGCAGCCCTAGCGTCCCCGCACACTCCAAGCGGCTTCGCGGACCCCTCCCCCCTTGAAGCCACCTTCAGCGAAAAACGTGGGGTCCCGGCGCAGCCGCTTCAGGCGCATCTGCCGCTCCCCAGCTCCCAGAAAAGCCCGCCCCGGAGGAGGGGCCGGCTCCGCCCCACCCCCTCGCTGCCTCCCTCCCCCTTCCCTTCCTTTCCTGCGGCCGCGCGCCCCCTCCTCCCGCCTCCTCCTCTGTGCTTCCCCCGCCGGGTTTGTGTGCCCCTCCCGCTGCGACTGGCTGGGAGGCTCGGCCGCCCCCGCCCCGAGAGGGAGGCGGGGGCGCGAGCCGCGGCGGCCACCCGAGGTTGCAGGGCGAGCGAGATCCGAGGCCCCGAGGCGGCCCTGCCTCTGCACCGGGCACGCGGGGGCTGTCTCTGCGCCCCGAATTGAGGGCCGCGGGGGCCTGGCTTCGCCGCGGGCTGCAGAAGGTAAGGGAGAGTCGCGGGGCGCTGCAGGACCGCTCTGGAGAGAAGGCAGGGAGGACCCAGCCGCTGCCTCCTCCTCTTCCTTCCGTCTCACAGCCTCCTGGAGGCCCGCTAGGCTGCCAGGGAGGGATTCTGGGCAGGCCAGGCCAGGGGCGAGGAATGGGTTAATTTAAGGAATTAAAATCAGAACGATTTGAGATCTGACTTCCCATCCCCCCCCTTCGTAGTGCTCCCGGAGCCAGACTGGGGGGCGGGGACGGACCCCAGACCCCACTGGGACTCCTGGCCTGGGAGAGCAGGAGCCAGAGGGAGGGAGGAGGGGAAGCGCCCCCAAACCCAGCCCTTTCCACCTGCTTCTGAAAGGGAGTGGGGGAGGGGCCTGATGTTGAGGCCTGGCTGGCACCTGTGCGGGTGTCTGAGGGTGCGAGGGTTTGGGGGCCCCTGTGCGTGCTGGTGTGCACGTGTGATAGTCTGGAGGTGTCATGTGTGTGGACCCATGTTTCTGTCTCCTCATGTCCCAGAGCCTCTGCTGGTGCCTGTGCCCATAGTGATCTGGATGTGTGCACCCCACTGCATTGCTTTGCACGTGAGTGTGTGACAGGGTTCCTGTGTGCACTGGGTGCACTTCCCACTGTCTGCCTGTGAGGAAGAGTGGGGCCTACTCTCTCCTTTGGGTGTCTGCAGTGAGGGGCCCCGATGGCTTTCTGGGTGTGGGATCCAGGTGCTGGAGTCATATGCATGTGACCTTGGGAGGTGTGTGCATGTTTGCAGGAGCCAGAGAGTGAGGGGGAGCTTAGAACAGAACAGGCCATGTCAGGGCTGCTGGGAAGCAGAGGACTGGCTGCACTGACCCCTGCGGGTCTTCTCCAGGATACAGTGACTCTTGTGGGAAGCGCACATGTTCAGACTTTAGCCCCAGTTGTGGATAGCGAGAGCCCTTGCCCTCTCTGGGGATGCAGGGAGAAAAAGATTCAGGGGGCATTCCTTTATTTCCCTTTGCAAGGGACACCTCCTGTTGCCTCCCCACCCTTAGAATACCTCCTCCACCTGCTGCCAGATGTCTCCTGAAGGCACAGAGTTTAGAGTGTCATTTCTTTGACCTGTAAAACCACCTATTAATAGCCAAATCGCCCCTATCCCCCTTTTTCTGTAATTCCCACTTTCTCTGAACCTTTCCTGCATGTGGATTTATATGGAAAAAGGGAGAAAGAGATCTTGGTCCCAAAAAGCCAAGTGGGAGGGTAAGGAATAGCCAGATAGGGAGTTGGGGCCAGGAAGGATGACCATCAAAATCCAAACTCTGCTACCAATGGCTGAGCTGATGCATCTTAAGTTTTAATTTCAAGTCTACAGGTGTGGGACATCTTCCAACGCTTGTTTATCCAGAGTGAATGGAGAATGAATAGGCCACTGCTACCACCATCCTTGTTATTTTGAGATGGGTTTTCCAGAGTTCTTTTAAAACTAAATACTAGCCTATTGTAAGTGCAGAGTCTTAAATAAAAATAAGCAACAAGATTGGGTAAGACAATATTCACCATGAGACTTCATGACTCGGTGCTCAATAAAAAATGTCTAAATTGTATCCAAAAAAAAAAAAAAAAAAAATCCAAACTCTGCTAACTTCTCAATTTTGCCTGATCTGAATTTAACAGAGAAAGAGAAAGAGAGATAGACAGAGGGAGTTGGGTGATATCCAACAAGTATTTCTAGATTTAGGGATGCCTAACTTGCTTTTGGCCAAAGCAAGTCGCATGGCCAAGTTCTAAGTCAATGTGGAAGGGGACCACATGAGGGCAAGAATACTGGGAGACATATCATTGGGGTCACGGAGGTCGTTGTTCATTACAGTTACTTATAGGCCTTGGGCAAATGATTTGGTTACTGTGAGCCTCAACTTCCTCATCCTAAAATGGAGATTTAGTCAGTAGGTGGTTTTACCTACATGGCATCACTGTTGTGAGAAATAAATGAGAAAGGAGGTGTTTGGCCAGAATAAATAGTAGGTAAATGCTCACTGTTTTGAAGCACTTTGAGGGCATTACTGTTTTATACATCTTTGTGTCCCCAGTGTCTGGCACCTTCCTTGTGTTTGATATCTTGTTGTTGGGTGGGTAAATAGAATGGAGCAGACAAGTCCTAAGGCTTGGAGCTCAGCTACATCTGTAGTGTTAAGAAGACACAGCAACTTCTTACCTCTCAGAGGGTAACTAGCAGAGCCTAGGAAGTTCTTGTTATTTGTGATGATTTTTGGATTCATTTAATTGTCATCAAGTTCGCCCATTTCTATGATGATGAGTGATAGAAGTCACTTTGGTTACTTGAAATCAATCCATCCATTACTCACTCGATTCCTCTACGAATATACTGATGTCTGCTGTGTGTGAGGAAGGTATAAGGATGAGTCAGTGACATTGTCTCTGTCCTCCATTGTATGTATAAGGCAGGATCTGATGTACAAACAGATCCATGACCATCCTGCATATGCTACCTGTTACTACTGGTGAAGAACTGTGTGGTGGGAAGTGACTATGTTGTGATGTGACTTGAGCTGGAGCAAGTGGTCAAGAAAGGCTTCCTGGAAAGGGTAGCATTTGCTCCCTGATTGCTCACTGATTGCAGAAGGGGATCCTAGGAGAGGGGCCAGCATGAGCCAAAGCTGGAGGCTGGAACAGTATGTGATATGATGAAACTAAAGTCAGTAGAGCTCAGTGAGGATGCACATGGGCAGCAGAGGCAAAAGCTCGGGCTGACAAAGTTAAATGGTGGTCAGATGCCAGCCAGCCTTGGAAGCAGAAAAAGCTGGGTGGACTTTACCTCTCAGAGGATGGCCTGCCTTGAGGAAATTTTTTTTAGGAGAGTAACATGATTGGATCTTTTTGTGCAGGAAATGCAAGAATTCAAAGCTGGTGTTAGACTCCAGTTAGAAATAGTACCAGTGGTCCAGATGGAAGAGGATAATAGGTCTGGGGCAGTGGTTTTGGAAAAGAAAGAAATAGTCAGATATTCAGAAGGTAGTGTTGACAAAAACCAATGATTGGTGAGAATTCAGAGCTGCCTTGGGAGTTCCCTCCAAGGACTGAGTAGATAATGAAGATGTTAGTCAAGCTGGGAAACACGAGAAAGAAGCAGGTTTAAAGGGAGTGTTGTAGTATTGTGAGTTCACTACTAGCCAGAATCAGCTCTGAGCCACCTACATTAAAATATTATCCTTTTCATCCTCTCCCTGTCTACTAGCTGCTCCTAAGAAACACTTAAAAAAAATGGAACTGCTATAAATGTAAGGCCTAAGGCATTGAGTTATCCATGCCGCAGACTAGTGGAAGTGATGGTATAGATTAGAATTTGGTTTTCTGTAAGAAACATGTAAATAAGTTCTGATCTCTCATTAAAAACTGCTTCTGAATTCTTTCTTTTTTTTCCTTACATTTTTGTACAGTAATTGGTTAGTTACTTCTCTCAGGTGTAATCCCCGCAGTTCACCCACCATCATAATACCCATGAACCATCACCATTGCTTCTGGATTCTTCCACTTAATATTTGAGCTCTTGTGTCCATTCGCTGTTCTACTCACATCCTTACCTCACTCTCATCAGCCTGGCTCATCAAAGTGACCCTCTCTAAAGTCACCTGTGGACTCTTTTCACCTCTGCCCTGACGTGAGTTGCTAGCATTATTTATATTGCTGTTCCCAAGGTTTCCTCCCAAAATTCCCATTTCTGCTACTGGCTGTGAGGAACTTCTTGGTTCTCTTCCTACCTCTGCCTCTCTGAGGGTCCACCTTTCCCCCTGCACTCCTTTCTCTCCACCTTCTTCTTGTTCCTGCTCTTCCATTTTTGTTTTTATGCTTAAGTTGCCAAAATTGTATTTACAGCTCCATATTGTAAATTATGTGCTGAATATATCTTCTTTTCTCAAACTCATAGAATCTACACCCAAACTTGTTATATCTCCCCCAAACCTGCCCTCCTTTAATTTCCCTCCTTACTGAAACCCATCCCCATCTTACTAGATGCTCAAAACCCAAATCTGAGCATGATCCTTGACTCCTCCCTTGCAGACCTGCCACAGTCATTCTGTCACCAAGCGTTCTCCGCGCTCCTTCCTTAAATGCTCCCATATCCATCCTTCTCCCTATTCACATTGCTTCTCCCTTGGCTAACAGTTTCCACTTGCATTGTTTCCACTGCCTTCTTCCTGACCTTGGCCCTCTGTAGTCCATTTTTCAAACTCTATATCTGGTTAAGTCCTTGCCATTCATTCATTCCATAAATACTTACTGTGCATCCACATCATGTCAGCCACTGTTGTAAGGCCTGGGGAGACAGCAGTGTTTGAGACAATGTCTCTACCTTGCAGAAATTACATTTTTGTTCTCTGAAGGAGGCTACTCTTCCTCACTTCCTTGCTTTTGTACTCACTTGTTTTGCTGTTCACAATGCCTTTCCTCCCCTTCCCAATCTCATAGTTGGCCTTGCTCACCTGACACCTTTACTTTGCTAGAAGCTACCACCTGTGGGGGTTCCCCAACCCCCCACTCCTCAAACTAAGTGTAAAAACCCATGACAGCTTCTTGCATAGCATTTATCGCCTGGCTGTATCATTCAAAACCTCTGTCTGGTCCAGGAGATCATAAGCTGCTGGGAGACAAGGACTGGCTCTTGGCTGAAAGTCCTCAGCATCCCTAGCACAGTTCTTGATATGGCTCATGGCACAGAGCAGTAAATGTGTGCTAAATAAATGCATGTTTGGAAAGAATTCTAGGCTAGAAATATAGATTTGGAAAACTATTAATTAGAACCTTTGATCACAAATGACAGAAACCCAACCCAAACTATTTTCAGGGGGAAAAAAAGAGAATATAATGCCAGTTCATGTATTGGAAAGGAGGATGAGTGGTTCTTGGCCATAACGCTGGCCACAGTCTTAAAAATGAACTGAGGACTCTGTCTCCAGCTATTGGGTCACTTTTTTTTTTTCTGCATGCATGAACTTTCTCCATGTGAGTTGAGGTTACATAAGACCAGAGACAAGCTTCATCATCTTTGTATGTGATCTCAAGAGACAGGAGGGCTCCTTATCTTTCATATAAGTTCCCAGTGACAGACTGTTGGCTCAACTTGAAGAAGGTACCCATCCCTCTGGCCAAGAAGATGGGGGTACCATGATTAGCCAAGCCTGGGGTATGTGTCCATCCTACAAGGATTGGCAGAAACCATAGGGAGTAGGGAAGGGCAGCTCACCAAAGAAAAGATGAGATGTTGCTGTTACCAAAAGGTAAAGAAGACTCAATGAGCAGATAAAAGTAATAATGGCCACTACAGGAATTATCAGTGGCCATTAAAATGCAAGATCATCTGTGTTTCTGGCAGAATGAACACGTGAAAATGAGACAGACAGGAGTCAAAGACAACATACATCTTGAGATGGTTGATCTTATTTGAAGAGATGAGACTCACATACCTGAAAGCCTTTTTTAAAAAGATACCTCTGATTGGTTCTTCAACCCAAACAAAACCTTGATCTGGACTTAAAGTAGCCATTTCAGGTGGAAGAAGAGGCATAACAGGTCCTGGGATGGTGAGGAAGGAGGGAAAGAACAAAGGCAAATCTAATGTTCTGTCATGGTGCTGATAGTACCATCTTTTTTTTTTTTTTTAAGATTTATTTATTTATACAAGTACTGGGTACAGTGAGAAGCACGGGAGGGTAAGAGAACTCAACAGAGCCAGAGCCGGGAACAGAACAGGCAGATCTACGAAATACACTGCTGAGGGTAGCAGCGGGCGCTGCAGGAGAGGTCTGCGTGCCATGTGGGACCCTCGCTCTGCTGGGCGGTGCTGCAGAGGCTGCCGGCAGCTTCACAGCCCAGCGCTCAACCACTGCGCCACCAGGGGAGGCTCTATTTTTTCCTCTTCTTAACCCTTCTCCCCATCCCCATCTCTATCACCTGCATTCAGCAAGCTTCATGTCCACTCTGAGAAGGGTATACATTTAGACAAGAATCTTCCTAAGAATGATTCATAGTCATTCCTCATCTCCAACAATGGAGGGAAACTATGGGGCCAGCTGGTGGCAAGTGAAGAACCACTTTCTCTCAGAGCCTCACTAGCAGGGTGATGTGCAAGCAGAAGGTGCTTTGAAATAGCATGGGGTAGGGATGGAGAAGGCTGGCTACTTCTGAGGCCATGAAAGGCACCCCCAACAGGAGAGTTGAGCACTTAGCTGAAATGGACAGGCACATACGGGAGCCTGAGCACCAGGCGAACGTACATTCCAGGTAACTCTCTTCCTGAACAGTTTTGTGTGTGAACTGAATTCTACTTGTGATACCCCTGGTCACCTTGCCAAATCTTTCAGTTTTGTCTATTGTTATTAGTTTACTCAGGTTTTCTGTTTCTTCTTGAGTCAATTTTGGTCATTTGTATTTTCCTAAAAAGCATTTAGTTCATCCAGATTTTTAAAAATGTGGGCTGTGGAGCATTTTAGTAATTACAAAATATATTATCTGTGTCAGTGGTCATAGCCCTTTACTCATTCATAGTTTACATATTTGTTTTCTTTCTTCCTTTCCTTTCTTTTCTCTCTTTGAATAGATTTGTCAGTGGGCTATATTTTGCTGGTCTTTTCAGAGAATCATCTTTTGGATTTACTCCTCAAGCCTACTTTTTGGATCTTAAGGGATGGTGATGTTAGAACAATGACTATTTATTTTTTAAAAAGAAGTCTAAATCCCTGTCTTATACATACTAAGGCATTTGGGTATGAAATAATATGATATCTAGGATTTGCTCATAACTATCCAGTGGCATGGGTGGAGGGAGTATGAAGCAAGGGGCAGTGTATAAGTGAAAAATAGTTGGCCATGGGTTGATGATTGTTGAAATGGGATGATGTGTTCATAGCTCATCATCATATTCCCTCTAGTATTGAATATGTGTGAAAACATCCTTAACAAAAAGGTGTTTTTTTAAAATCCTTGTCTTACTATGCATACCTCGAATTGCTGGGTTAAAAATCTATTGATAACAAGAAACCACACAGCTTAAATTTTTTGTATGTCACCAAGTCCTTCTCAGTTTATGGTATTATGGTTATTTGCTTAACACTTTTAATTGAAAAAAAATTGTAGACTTTAGAAAAGAGGAAATCACCAAGTACTAGAAGTTGAATATAATCTTGGCATAGGGATGGGCTTCCTGAGCATGACAACCAAATCACCTAATCATAAATATTTTACTGAAGCAAACCTTAGCATATCAATAGAGACCATAAGCTAAAGTAAAAGCCACTCCACACACACGGGAAAAATATTTGCAATTATAATCTTATAGATGACAAAAGATCAATATTATAAAAAGCCCTTGCTAATCAATAAGAAAATATGGATGTTCAGTATAAAATGTATACATAGACAAGTTAACAAAGAGTTATACATGATTGGCAAATGTGTGCGAAAATATGCCCAGCCATAGTAAGTCAAAGAAATGCAAGTGAAACAACCAGGCCACTTTAACTTTCAAAGAAGCAAGAGTACAGGGAGGCCAAAGGTGAAACTGAGGAGTTTGGTTGTATTTGATAGAAGATAAGGAGTGATTGAAGAAGCATGAGCAGGAGTGATATGTAGAGGGAGGAAGCTGGTGCCTTCTAGAAGATGGAAGGAGCTGTGGGATGATAGACTGGGCTGGCAGTCCAGGTGTGAGGACACAGTGGCTCAGAGCAGCACAAAGCATGAGAGGAGAAGAGATGGGTTGAAAATATTCTGAAGGAAAAGTCATCAGGGGTTGATGGCTAGCAGAGAGAGCAAAATCAAGATGGCCACCAGTGTGGTGTGACGAGAAGACAGTGGCACCATTGAAGGCAACAGGGGAATGGGTGAGAGGAAGTCCAAGGTTTGTTTTTGGACGCTGTTTTTGTGTTAGCCTAGAGTGTTATTGCAAGTGACTTGCAACTGACTCAAATGATTGAACTACAAAAAGAACTTACTGACTCACCCATTGACAAGTCCTGGGTTAAAGTTTCAGGTACATCTGGATCTGGATGCTCAAGGGATGTCATCAAGAGTTTTTTTTCTTTTTCTTGCCCAAAGAAAGAACGCAAGCAGCTCTAGGCTCACATTCTACTAGCTGAGGACAGGTCTTGGAGTGGCTGGGTTAGCCTGAACTAGGACACATGTCCAGTACTGAGTGATCACTGTGACTGATCAATAGACAAGGGTCATGTGTGCTGACTTGGAGCTGGGAACTCACCCCTTCCTGACAATCAGTATTCAAAGTTGGGGAGAATGGCTCACTCTGGGAATACTGGGCGTCTATTCACAAAAGAGGACTGAAACTGAGCAGTAAAAACAATAAATGTCCAGTACATTCCATCTTGGCTGTTTAGAATCTACATCGATCACCCTTCTCATATAATTAATTTTTTTCTGTTTATCACAATGCAACTATATCCCCCTCATGGAACTTAAAACCCATTTGTCACATCTTTGGAAGGAGATGTTCCAAGTTCTCTCCCACTTACTTTATTCAGTTATAATTCAGATCTTGGTGAGAGGCTATCTGTTTGGCAAGGTACTGAGCAATCCCCTCATAATCTTTTAACTAATGGACAGATTACAACGGTGGAGGAAAAATCAGATATCTGAAAGAACAAAACCCTCCCATTGAAGAGGGGAGATAAGGAAAAGCACAGGTCCAAAGCACGGTCCACATTCTCAACCTATGGAGGACAAGCTTCCTCAGCCCACCAATCAGCTGCTCTGGTCTGCTGTGTTGAAGAGCTTCCCATGTCCTTTGTGGCCATGCAGAAGGGCCATTGAGGGGTCACCTCCCATTGGTGCAGATTTGGGGGCTGGGGAACTTCAGGAGCTCAGTAATCCCTTGCTTTTGTTTTCCTGGTTTCTTCAAATTCCCTTAATCTTTAAGAGACTTTCAGTAAATTCAAATTGAGTCATCCCCAGAACTATTAACCAAGGTAGAGATCTCACTGAAAGTTATAATTTCTGAATTGACTCCCTGGTATTGGTGTTGGGGCAGGAGGTGGGGTTATCTCTTAACAGACCTTGATGCTCTCCCCATCCAGGGAACCTCTGGTTCTGTAGCTTCTAGCTTCGCTTCTGCTAAAGGGCAATGCCAACCTGTAATCTCGGGTGGGAGGCAGAGCTCGTTTGCCTCTTCCTACTCTAGCTGCATCCCAGTGGAAGGCTGCTTGTAATGGAAGCAACAGTGGCCTCCCTTGAGCTGGGAAGGCACAGCAGGAGGGAAATACAAAAGAGCCTGAGGAGTCAAGAGCCTATCAGGCCCTGTTTGTCTCCTTCTGTTTCCAACCTCCCTGTCTTGCTTGAGCTGACTTTAGCTAGAAGCAGAGAACTGGCTTTTAATTATCTGACTCTCAGCCATATTGGATTACTGGCCTCAGGCAGAAAGGGCCAATTTGGGCAAAGCAGCTTTTCCTTTCTTCTCTTTCAATGGACCCATTTCAGTGTCTCTTTCTTGCTGTACTTACTGAGGCCATGGGAAAGTGTGCACTCCAACATCTTGATATTTTCAGTAAGTCCCTTAAAGTTTCAGCCTTGGTAGGAACATCATCTGAGCTCCAGAGGCAGTAGGACAATTTAATTAACTTCTTCGCTGCTGTGTAGTCTGGTTACCAACCTCTGAGTGGGGGAAACTATCTTACTATCCCATTTAGTTCAGCTGATTCTTAGGATCTATTACTTGGGGGAATAATTTTTTATTTTAATTTCTGGGTTAGGATTTTTTTCTTGGTGCAAATAACACTCAACTCCAACTGACTTAAGCCAAAAGAGAATCAGGATCTCAAATAGTGTCTATGAGGAATCACTCTTTTTCCATATCAGTTCCATTTCTGTGTTGGAACCCAGGTTGTTCCTCCCAAAAGGAAATAAAGATCACCTCCCAGTTCTGCCCCTCCCCCGCCCCCATTAGCTTAGAACTTTTATTGTAAAGAGGTTGTACTCCTCCAGTTGTTCCAGAGACATCCTGGAGAAAGGACTCATTGACTCAATGAGAAAAGACTCACAATTGTAAACAAAGGCAAGTCAATACAATTTGATTAAAAAAGAAAAGGTGCATGGGTTTCACTTGGGTGATCTGTGCCTACCCCAGGGCTCTGTCCAGGACTATGTAACATTCTTACTCCTGGACACAGGGTAGACCATTAATCCCCACTCAGACCTTTAGAGCTAAGAAAATAGGGAAGGAAAGATGGTTCCCCAAGATCAATACAAGATGCTATTACCAGAAGGAGGACTGGGTTCTGGGCTGAAAAAGGGGCCAACATCTATCCATATGTCTTTCCTTTTCTCATTGAAGTGGAAATGCATGAAAGCAAATGGAACTCTAGGGCAGGTCAGGATGGAGAGGTAGAGCTGAGAGTCAATGTTTTGGAAGTGGGCATGAACTAGTCTGCCTGGGAGAGCTAGAGGCAAAAGGGTGTGTGAAGGCAGCCTTTCTATCAGGAGACGGGAAGATCAGGAAGGCAACAAGAAGAGGAGGTCAGAGAACCTAACTGAGACAGCTTCAAGGCAGCCTATAAAAATGGATGGATCGGGAGTAGCAGCCAAAGGACCAAGTGGGTGAAGACCCTTGATGACAACTGGTTTGTCTGATTAGCAAGTGGTCTGTGGCCCAGAGGAACACAGTGACAGCAGAGGGTGGTTGAAGCTCAGCCATAGGTAGATAGGATGGAGACAGCATGCGGAATGGGATAGAGATCCCATAAGGCAGTAACTGGAGGGGTAACTGGAAGCTAGGGATATGGTGGAATGCCGAGAAAGATGGTTTATGTCAGAAGGGGTCTGGGAAGGACACATGTGATCCTTGGAACAGAGGACAGAGCAGGGGCACTTATTAGAGACCAACCCAGCAAAGAAAAATGAAGAAAGGAACTAGATCCCTGGAGTGTCAGGGTTGGAAGGGTGTTGTGCAGAAGTAGGGACAGGAGCAGTGACACATACACAGATGTGTCACTTGATCACTACAATATGGTGCCAATAGTCTAGTCTGTCTGATTGGTGTGGTTTGTACAACATGGAAATAAGTGTTTTTTAAAGTTTTTTTTGAGATGTCACACACATACATACAGTCAAATACATCCAATGTACCCACCTTAAGTGTACAGCTTGACTGGTTCCATAGGCATACACCTGTGTAACCACTACTCATCTCAAGATAGACAACATTTTTAGCATTACTTATGGTTCCCTCCTGCTCCTTCCCAGTTCATAGAGTCCCCAGAGGTAAACTCTGTTCTGACTCTGTCATCATCAACTCTGGTTTGGCTTCTTTCCTGCAACATGACATCGAATAGATTCATCCATGTTATTGTGTGGCCCATGGTTCCTTTTCTTACTGCAGGATAATATTCTATTACTTAATCCACGGTTTATCCATTCTACAGGTGATAGGTTGAGGCTGGAACTATTGTAAATAAAACTAATGCTCCCCCCCCAATACAAAAAAGGAAATCTCATTCTATCTCACTCATGTACACATATGAACCCTTGCACAGGTGCCAGAGCAGGCCAGCCCCTCTGGGGTCAGACCGCGCATACCCCCCTTGACCTTCCATTCTGGGCCTGTGTTTCTTGGGGAGCCAATTTCCTCACAACGGGGGGCACCTGGGCTGGGGAGGGAAGCAGTGATACCATCCTCCTAAGACTTACTCCCTCTTTTCTAGCCTCCTCCTTCCCCTGACCCTTGACCCTCAGAGCCTTCCTAACTCCGCAGGGGGGCTCGTCCCGGCTGACCTGCGGGGCGGCCGAAGTGGAGCCCGGGCGCCCCGGCGGCGGTGGGGCCATGGCCTCGCTGGACCTGCCGTACCGTTGCCCCCGCTGTGGGGAGCACAAGCGCTTCCGGAGCCTGTCGTCGTTGCGCGCACACCTGGAATACAGCCACACATACGAGACGCTCTATATCCTCTCCAAGACCAACAGCATCTGCGACGGTGCCGCAGCCGCAGCTGCAGCCGCTGCTGCCTCCGGCTTCCCGCTGGCGCCCGAGCCCGCCGCCCTGCTGGCCGTGCCCGGCGCCCGGCGCGAGGTCTTCGAGAGCACCTCCTTCCAGGGCAAGGAGCAGGCCGCGGGGCCGTCGTCCGCAGCGCCACACCTGCTGCACCACCATCACCACCACGCACCCCTCGCCCACTTCCCCAGCGACCTGGTGCCCGCCAGCCTACCCTGCGAGGAGCTGGCAGAGCCGGGCCTCGTACCCGCCGCCGCCGCGCGCTATGCGCTGCGTGAGATCGAGATCCCGTTGGGAGAGCTGTTCGCCCGCAAGTCCGTGGCCTCCTCGGCCTGCTCCACGCCCCCGCCGGGTCCGGGCCCCGGCTCTTGCCCCGGGCCCGCTTCTGCCTCGCCCGCGTCTCCTTCACCAGCCGATGTGGCTTACGAAGAGGGCCTGGCGCGCCTCAAGATCCGCGCGCTGGAGAAGCTGGAGGTGGATCGGCGGCTGGAGCGGCTGAGCGAGGAGGTGGAGCAGAAGATCGCCGGCCAGGTGGGCCGGCTGCAGGCGGAGCTGGAGCGCAAGGCCGCTGAGCTGGAGACAGCTAGGCAGGAGAGCGCGCGGCTGGGCCGCGAGAAGGAGGAGCTGGAGGAGCGAGCATCTGAGCTGTCCCGCCAGGTGGACGTGAGTGTGGAGCTACTGGCCTCACTCAAGCAAGACCTGGTGCACAAGGAGCAGGAGCTGAGCCGCAAGCAGCAGTGAGTGGCCCTGGGGGTGGGTGTGCCTGCAATGTTCCCGAGTGGATGATCGTGTGTGTCATTGTGCCATTACCACCACCATGGTAAGTGTACCTGAGTGTGACAGTGAGTGTCTGTGTGTGTGGCCATGGCTTTGTAATACGGGGTTTCATATGCGAGCATGTCATGGTCTGATGGGGCAATGTGTGGGGCCAAGAGTGTCATGAGGAAGTATGTAGCCGACCGTCAGTCCCATGACAGAAGGAATGATCTGTGAACTCTTTTCCTTCTCTGTCCTCCTAACCAAGTCTAGTTCCTGCATTAAAGCACCGAATCTTTTTTCTTTTGGCTACTCAAAGATATGATTCAATTCTCCCCTTTCCCTTTGCAATCATCAGATTTTATCTATCTACTGTATCATCGTCCCCATAAAAGTATACAAACACTTCTTTTCTGCCATCTGCCGTCACCCTCTCTCCCCCTTAAACCACTGCCCCTTTTCTCTCATCCCTACAGAAAAACTCCTTGAAAGTATTGTTTATACTTCTTGTCTCCAGTTTCTTTTCCCACTTTCTCTCTTGAACCCACTCTGATCAGGTGTCACCAGCACTGCCCTCCATGTCCTCCATGACCTTCCTGTTGCCAAGGCCAAGTAAACCATCTTACATGGACAAGCTGGTCCTTGAAGCATGCACTTCACTTGGCTTCCAGGACACTCCCCCTGGATTTCCTTCTATCTTTTTTTGTCTGTCCTTAGTTTTCTTGCCTAGTTTCTATTTCTCTGATTTTCAAATATAGAATTGTGAAATATATACATGTTATCTATCTGTCCTTATTGTAATACAAGCTTCATGGGGGCAAGAATTTTTCTGTGCTTGGTCCACTGCTATATCCCAAATACCTAGAGCAAGTGTCGCACTTAGAAGGTGCTCAATAGAGATTGAATGGTTGCATGAACAATTGTGTGCATTTGGGAGTAAATGTGTGAGTCCTAAGTGTGCTGTGTAAATATGAAACTCCTGAGGTTGGTGCAACAGTAGGTATGCTTCTGTATCTGAGAATGTTTCTGAAAGTTTGTGCATGTGAATGTTTGAATATGTTGGAGGACCGTGCCTGTCTCAGACTTGAGCATGTGCCTGAGAAGAACATGATATCAGTCCATGTCTTGAGCACATGTGGCTGTGTATTGGGCTATGTGTACATGGCTGAGTGGTTATGTATGCCCATGTTTCTGGAGGGAGGTGGTAGCTGTGTGTGTATATACCTCCGTGTGGCTGTGTGACACTTCTGAGTATTTATCTAGGGCACAGGATGTCTAGTTGTGTGTTTGGACTGCGTGGTGAGGTGTGTTTAGTTTAGTGTGTATGCTTGCTTTTCTGTGGGTCCCATGTTTGGGGCAGTGTGCCTGGGCCTATGCTGCATGTTCCCATGAACAGATGCCATAGACATCTGTGCCCACCTATTGCCCCACTGGTGTGGGTCTTCTCCAGAGGGTGAGTGGGCAGATGGGCCGGGGCACTGGGGTAAGAGACTGCTCCGGGCCCAGGGAGGTGGTGCAGATTGACCAGTTCCTGAAGGAGACTGCGGCACGGGAGGCCAGCGCCAAGTTGCGGCTGCAGCAGTTCATCGAGGAGCTCCTGGAGCGGGCCGACCGGGCTGAACGGCAGCTTCAGGTCATCAGCAGCAGCTGTGGCAGCACACCGAGCGCCAGCCTGGGCCGTGGAGGGGGGGGCGGTGGTGCTGGACCTGGGGCCCGGGGCCCAGGCAGAATGGTGAGTGCCCACCTGCCTTCCCTTCTCTACCTGTCCACTTGTCCGCCCATGGCCCCCTTTCACACATAACCTGACGTCAACCCCCACCGTAATGTTCCATGCTGCCCTTCTTTGACTCGTCTCCATAAGCAGATCCAGGCATGAAAAAGGGGTTCAGAAACAGGGAGCTCCTCTGATTGGTCAGAATGTCAGCCCCTGAGGCTGTCATGAGATGTGTTCCAGTGGTCACAGTCTTCAGGGCAATCCCTGCCATCCCTGCAAATGATAGCCATGAGCCAGGGTCTGAGGTGTTGGGTGGATATGGGGAGGAGGCTGGTGAGCCTACCTCTCTGGGCTGTCTGTCTGTCTATTTGTCCATCTTTCCCAACTTTTTTCCTTCTTCTCTCTTTTCCCTCCTCTCTTCTCCATTTTATGCCGTTTCTTCTTCTCATCCTCTTGATTCCTCTGCCCCCCCTTCCCTTCCCTCCTGCTCTGGGGGCCCACAGCGAGAACACCACGCAGGCTCGGCCATGCCTAGCACATACGCGGTGTCACGGCATGGCTCCTCTCCCAGCACAGGGTAAGCCTTGGGCCTGGCCCACCCCCCGAAGCCCACCCTTACCCTGGAAAGATCCACTGTATTGGATGGCTGGCCCATCTGGGGGCATGGTTCCTCCTTTCCCCACCCCCATCCTTTCTGGGTCTCCTCTATCTGCCTTTCCACACTCAGAGGGGGCACTTAGAAAGTAGGGTGGTTGGGTGCCCTTGTCTGGTGGGAGGGTGGCTTGGGAAGTTCTGGTCAGCCTGGTGCCCCGCCCCTCACCAACTGGTCCACCCTACCCCAGGGCTTCCAGCCGCGTCCCAGCTGCATCCCAGAGTTCAGGCTGCTATGACAGTGACAGTCTGGAGCTGCCCCGGCCAGAAGAGGGCCCCCCAGAGGACAGTGGCCCTGGGGGCTTGGGCACACGGGCCCAGGTGGCCAACGGTGGCTCGGAGCGAGCCCAGCCCCCTCGAAGCTCAGGCCTGCGGCGCCAGGCCATTCAAAACTGGCAGCGCAGACCCCGCCGGCACAGCACGGAGGGAGAGGAGGGCGATGTCTCAGATGTGGGCTCCAGAACCACGGAGTCAGAGGCTGAGGGTCCCTCAGATGCTCCCCGCCCTGGGCCTGCTATGTCTGGGCCATTGAGTAGCTGCCGGCTCTCAGGTGAGTCCTGGGAGGGTGAGCACAAAGGTCAGTCTTTCCCATGGTCCTGGGCCCTCTCTGGGGGACACAGGGCTGAGGTAACAAATCTCCTGGACTCCTGCACTGCCTTTCCCTTTGCCCCAGACTTCCCACCAGGAGAGTGACAAAGTCCCTCCCACACAGTGCCCTTCGAGCCTGGGGCGAGGAGTCATGTGACAGGTAGTGCTGCAGCACAGGTGCTGAGGTTGGGTACTGCACAAGGATGTCACAACCCAGGGGTCCACTCATATAGGTGGGCTCATTGATAGGTGATGACTCTGGCAGCCTCTCACCTGCCTTCTGTTCACAGAGGCCTGCTTTCTATTCAACCATACCCTAGTCCTCCAAACACTTTCCTTCTCCAAACTTGACTCAGCTGCCTCATCCAGGGGGTGAGTTGGACTATGTGATGACCTATGACCTTAAAGAGAAAGTTTACTTAAGGAAAGGCCACCTTTTTCTAGTTTGCGAAATTAGGGATGGGGTGATGCAGAAGAGGGGAAGCAGAGGAAACTTGTCCATCCTCCCAAGTCCTTGGGCCCCCAGCATGGTCTCTCACGCCCATTCCTCCTGAAGTTCCTACCCTACCCCAGCTCCCCACCCGCATCTTCACACTGGCCTTTGACCTTCCACACTCACCTTTGACCCTCTGGTATTGTGCAGCCCGCCCTGAGGGAGGCAGTGGGCGGGGTCGGCGAGCAGAGAGGGGCAGCCCCTCACGCTCCAACGAGGTCATCAGCCCAGAGATCCTCAAGATGCGGGCCGCCCTGTTCTGCATCTTCACCTACCTGGACACACGCACACTACTGCATGCTGCCGAGGTCTGCCGGGACTGGCGCTTCGTGGCCCGCCATCCCGCCGTCTGGACACGGGTGCTGCTCGAGAATGCCCGCGTCTGTTCCAAGGTGCCTGTCCTTGCCCGCCACTCTTGCCCTTCCACTCAGCCCTGCTGTGAACCCACCTTTCCCCCTGGCAGAGTCTGGTCCCTCAAGACCTGGTCGTTGCAACCCTTACAACACCCTAACTCCAGCCTGGCTCCCTGAAATGCTCTCCTGGGGCTGGTCCACCTCCAGTCAGCCTATGCTCAGATCCTTTCATCCCTGGAAACCTCTCTCTCCCTGCAGTTCCTGGCCATGCTGGCTCAGTGGTGCACCCAGGCCCACTCACTGACACTGCAGAACCTGAAGCCCCGGCAGAGGGGCAAGAAGGAGAGCAAGGAGGAATATGCCCGGAGCACCAGGTGAGGCTCATGGTGAGGGGTTGGGAGGTTGGGTGCTCCTGAACCACAGACCCCAAATTATACGGAGAGGCTTCTCGGAGGAGGTGGTGTTTCCAAGCAGCAACTGGACCCTTTGGCCATCCCCAGGGGCTGCCTGGAAGCAGGGCTGGAGTCCCTGCTGAAGGCAGCAGGGGGGAATCTGCTGATCCTGCGCATCTCCCATTGTCCCAACATCCTCACTGACCGTTCGCTCTGGCTGGCCAGCTGCTACTGCCGTGCCCTGCAGGCTGTCACCTACAGGTGGGTTCACCCCTCCAGAGACAAAGCCCGTACCCCCTTGGTCTCAGGCCAGGGACCCCGGGCCTCTGCATACCCTTCCCTCAGGGCTTTCAAGCCTCGGGACTCAAGAGCTCTGAGAGAAGAGAGCAGAGGCCACCAGGGTGGGTGGCCCCAGCTTTGTCTTTTTAACAGAAGTGCCACGGACCCCGTGGGCCACGAAGTCATTTGGGCCCTGGGTGCTGGCTGCAGAGAGATCGTCTCCCTCCAAGTGGCACCACTGCACCCTTGGTGAGCCCTGGAAGGGGTCGGGAGTGGATCGGGGTGGATGGAGTCTGGGACTGGGAACAGATCTGGGCGCACCCCCTAATTTGGTTGGAGACATAGATTCACTTTCATCGATCTGTGTGTTTGGGCATTAGGAGCAGGACTTGATAATCAGAGCTGGGGCATGCCCTGGCTTGCTAGCAGTGTGACTTTAGGCAACTCAGTCAGAGCTTAATTTTCCGACCTGCAAAATGAAGGTAATATTAGGAATCTGTCCACCTTTAGGACTATTGCTGGCACGAATGAGATATATACAAAAAGCCTGTAAGGTCCCAGTCAATGTTCAGTTAACACTAGCTAGGAATGCTAATGTTCAGGTTTAACTTGGCATATGAAAGGGTAGTTCAGGGAGGTCAGTGTATACAAGAGCTGGTGGAAAATTCAGACTCTGAAATTGTTCATCGCTGTAGTTACAGTTGGTCAAAGATGCCAGTCTTTCTTGCCCTCTATATGGCAGCTCCTCCCAGGTCACCCAGTGTCCCTTTACTAACAATCCCCAGTAGATGCAGTCACTGCTCCCCTGCCTCCTTTCCTATTACACCTTCCCCGATCCCTGCTGTAGTCCACTCTACAGTCATATCTGTATTTCATTCTATGCCGAACTCACAATTCATACTGCCAACGCTGGGAATGTCTGTTTCTGTATCCCTGGTACCAAGTGCATGACACCAGGGAGATGCCTGTCACCTGGGCGAGGGTTGAGGGATCAGTGTTGAGGGAAACAGCAGGTTTGGCTGAGCAACTGTTTGGTGTGAAAAGGAAGATGGGGCAAGATCAAGAAGGTCTTTTCTAAGGCGTTTAGATTTTTGCATTTTATCTAGAAAATACTGAGGAAACATTGGGGGGGGGGTTTAGATCTTAAAAAGGGATTAAATCCAACCGGTAATGCTCTGTGCCCCATGGCCAGACTCCACTTCTTGAGTACCATGTATCAATACTGTCTATACTGTCCCCTTTATCTCCAACTAGCTCAGTTGTTTTTGGTTCTAATAGGCACTTGCGTACCATTTGTTGAATGACTGAGTGAGAGAAAGTATGAATGAATGACTCAATGTCAGCAGTATAGAGAATGAATTGGCAGGGAGACTAGTTATAAAGTAGATGAATATAGATGGTGGTCTGAACTGTGGGTTGAAGAATTACTCAGGAATCAGAATCTGCTGGTTTTGGTAGGAGATGAGGAAGGAATCATCAGGGGTGATGCCGGGTTTCTGACTTAAGCAGCTGGGTGGTTGGTGGGAGCACACTTGGGGTCAGCAGCCAGAAGCTTCCCTGACAGCCTCCTTCTACCCTGTTCTCCAGCCAGCAGCCCACGCGCTTCAGTAACCGCTGCCTGCAGATGATTGGTCGCTGTTGGCCCCATCTCCGGGCCCTGGGGGTTGGGGGCGCTGGCTGTGGGGTGCAGGGCCTGGCATCCCTTGGTGAGTCTTTGCTTGGGATTGGAGTAGGGGTTGGTAAGGAGTAGGCATGGCTGCAACACTGCACTATGATAACCAGTGGGACTTGGGGGCGCAGCCTGGGAGGGGGCAGGAGCACCAAATGCTAGGCAGCAGGTGACTGGAGAGTTTGTCAGCAGAATTATCCCCTTTTTCCCTCTTTCTAGCAAGAAACTGCATGCGGCTGCAGGTCCTGGAGCTAGACCATGTGTCAGAGATCACCCAGGAGGTGGCAGCTGAGGTCTGCCGCGAAGGCCTGAAGGGACTGGAAATGCTGGTGCTCACAGCCACCCCCGTTACCCCTAAAGCCCTGCTGCATTTCAACAGTGAGCAATGGGGGAATACAGGGCAGGGTACAACTGTCCCCTTTTACTATATCTTGTCAGCAAGTAGCTTAACTAAACTCCCTGCTGCACCAGGGAGCGAGCACCAGACTAACCAGGGTTCTAGTCCTGGCATTGCCATCAGTGCCTTTGGAGGCCTGTGTGCCATTCCAAGCCTGCCAACATCTGATCCAAATAATTTGGTTTCACAGACATGTATTGCCCTGTGCTTCTGCCACATTGGAGACATGAGTTGGGGATACTATATGCCATGCTGCACACACATACCTGTGAGCCTCTGGCCAAAGGCAGAGGCAGAGCTGCTAAGAGCATAGATTCTAGAGCTGGAATGACCTAGGGCTCAGTTCTGGCTTTACTGATTATTATCTATGTAACACTGGACAAGTCACTATACTTCTGAATTCTGTATCTGTCTTGTAATTTGACTTTCTTACAAGGTCAACTTGTGGGAGGATTAAGTGAGACAATGTGTGAGTCCCCGAGGAAAATTCTCCATGTGCAGACTCCTTTCTCCCTGGTGTAGGCTCCAAATCATACCTCCTCTGGCTCTTATTACCCTGCAGCTACCCCCTGCACTTCCAGTCATTTCTCCACCTCCACTGAGGACACAGATGCCCAGGTTGGGCTGCTTGCACCCAAATGAAACAGTCAACAAGGATCATTCGGCCCCTGGGAGGACCCCATACTCTGAGTACCGAAGATTCCTTGACCTTATTATCTCCAGGATCCTTTTCCCTTCCCTTTGGCCCCATGACCCTGCTTTGAACCTGACCCCTAGAACCAACTGTTCAGTCTCTGAAATCATGATCTCTAGGATCTCTCAGCCTTCTCACCTTGCTTCTCCTCCGCTGACTTCACGGCAGCAGCAAGTCCCTCTGTACTCAACACGTTTGCTTTCTCTCTCCCTCCTCCTCTGCTTCAGCCAAGACTCATCAGCCTCTCCTCAGCAACCTTGTCCTTGTAATTCATTTCCAAATGCCCAGGCCATAGCACAACTGTCCACTCTGCCAGAGAAACCCCTAGAGTCCCCTAGAGTCATTTTCTACTCATACTGAGTGGCACGGATCTGCTCTCCTCTTTATATTTGCAGTGACTGGCTCATGACTGTCTCTCTATAGGGGTATATACCATTAAATTAGTGACAGGAGAGGAGGCAGCCCCATTTGCCCAGGCCAAACACTGACCCCCACCTTACCCACCTTTTTCCAGGCATTTGCCGGAATCTCAAGTCCATCGTGGTCCAGATTGGGATTGCCGATTATTTTAAAGAGCCCAGCAGTCCTGAGGCCCAGAAGTTGTTTGAGGACATGGTGACAAAACTCCAGGTAAGGAGACCACCCTAGGCTGGGGCTGGAGATCTGGGTATGTGATGGGAGGGCCCCACCTGTCTGGCTCTGAAGGGGAACTAACCCAGGGTTTGGTCTCTGCAGGCCCTACGAAGGAGGCCCGGTTTCTCTAAGATCCTGCACATCAAGGTGGAAGGCGGCTGCTAACCCGGGTTGGGGGCGGCAGGGCTCCTGCCAGCCCCACACTAGGGCACTCTCTTTGTACCTCCAGAGGAACTCTGATTTGAACTAGACCTTCAGAGGTCTAGTGTTATCCCTGGCCTCTAGAGGGGTGCGGGGGTGGGTGGGGTGGATGGTTTCCTGGTCTCCTCTTGGGACAGTGGAGCAACAGGCCTGAACTGCCTCTCCCAGAGCAGAGGCTCAGACAAAGGTTGCCCTCCGACCCCCACCATACCCCAGCTGAAGCAGCCTTCTGGGCACAGCCAGTGAGGAGCTAAGTCACCACCAGCACCTGGTGTCACCACCCTGAGGATCTGCAATAACCATCCAGCGGTTCCTTGGCTGCTCAGGCAAGCCCCCCTTCCTGAGGCCCAGCTTCCTGGTCAGGGGCCTCTGCTGGACCCCTGCCAAAGGGTCTCCACAAGGCAGCTCAGACTTGGCAAAGAGGAGCCTTTTCTTCCCAGTGCCCTCTCCTAGCCTTCTGTGGGGCACGCCTTTCAGATGGTCCTCCTGGGCTCTGGGTCCGTATTCTCCAGGGATAACACAGACAGGCCTAGGTGCCCGGACATGTGGTCAGAAGAAAGAAGGGGCTGGGGTGGTGAGATAATGGGAGTGGGCGTGGAAGGGCAAAAGATTCATCTAGAACTTGTTCCCAGGGTATTGAGACCACCTCTCTCAAGGGGAGGGAATTCCCAGGTAGAAAAGACTTAGTTTTTACTTCTGTAGAAAAGACAAGATTCCTCCTCCACATACCCCCACAATACCCCAGAGCTAAAAGGTGCATGTTTCTATACCTACCACCAATCCTGAGCCTCTGGAGGGGCAAGGTAAAAGGGCCTTGGAAAATGCTGTCAGCAGTGAGAAGCAGTTCCTGTCCTCAAGGAATGTCCTTCTAATCCAGGTGCTTGGGAATCTGATGGTCTTTGGGTCTCCAAGGCTGTGTGGGAGTGTCACTGGGCTGCCTTGGAGGAGGCTAGGAGGGCGGTTCGGTTGCTTCCTTTTCTGACTGGTTTGCTTGAAGATGTGGCCAGACCTACAGAATCCTAGCCAGTCTTGCCCCCTTCTCAGTCTCCACCGGCCCCGTGTGCTGAGGGCTGGATTGGGTATCTTCAGCCTAGGGGCAGTGCTAGGTCTGAGCCAGAGCCACCTGGCTTAGAAGGGAACATATCTTCTAAGATATGCTTTAGGGACTACAAGGTGTATGTGTGTGTGTGGGGGGGTGTCACTGACCCTTGTATGGTTCCCAAAGGACCAGGTTCTGGCACAAAGGCTCCAAAGACTCAGGTTTCCCCAGTTGCTCCTCTTAGCTTCCACGGTAGATTCTGCCAACCTGCATTTGGAAAGTTCTTTCAAATATGAACCTAGATCCACCTTAGGGTTTTTTTTTTTCTATAGAGGAGCAGCTTTTAACCCTAACCAGTGGGCTGCTGGTCCTGGCTGGGGTTCTCTAGTTTCTCAGTCTTTACCAGGGACCCTACTTTCTGCCACAACCTGGTTTGAACATCAAGACCTAACCCTGGATTAGCTGGTACAGCAGCGCACCCACCTCCCTTGGCTGCACATCCAGCTCTATCCCAGCTCTTTTCATTGTTGTTGACTTTTCCTCCCAGGCTTCTTCGAGCCTTCCCTTCTGAGACCCCAAATACCAAGGGTGTCATGTTGGCAACTCTTTGTCTAGTCCTGCACGAAGCCTTGGCTATGTGGCACCTCCTATTCCCTGCTTTGGAGCAGCTGGCTCCATTGGCTTCCCATCCCCAGACCAGTCCCCAAGAGTCATGGGAAGGAGAAGCACAACTTTTCTCTGTCCTCCAGGGACCTGGAAGGGACGTGGAGGCTTATGCAGGGTCTGATTGATCTGGGCATATCAGTCTTACCCTGCCACCTGGCCCTCTATAGCCCCTGCTCCATGTGTCTCTAGGACCAGAGGTGCTGCCCTCCCTGTCTCCTGGACTAAGCACAAAGGGATGCCCTGCTTGGCCTGACCCTGCCCTACTGAGGGATGGTTTTTTGCTCCTGGAAGCCTCTATCCCTGAATACAAGGGTATGGAATTTCTCCTTGGGTGGGTGCTCAAGTGCAGCCCTGAGCTCACTGGAATCTCTGGCACCAGCCTGGGAAAGGTGAGCTAGAGTGGGAGAGGTGGTGATGAGGACTGATGCTAGTAGGTTCCTTCATTCATTCACTCATTCATGCATCAGCTTTGAGTACTACCAGTATGAGGGGCAGAAGAGTGAACAAGAATCCCCTCCTGCTGGTGGGAAGTTTACCTTTCATGGATTTGGCTGTTTCCAGGAAACTCACCAAGATCCTCCTTCCCCAGTTTTCCAACTGAGTGTTATGAAGGATGTGTGGGAGTGCATCTTATATATGTGCCTGAGGCGGACAGATTTGCATGCCCTGACATTCCTGCATGCCCTGAGAACTGCAGATTTGCAGGCCTCCCATCCAACTCAGTGCTATCCTTTTGCTTCTCTTTAGGAGGATGAGCCCTGCTGCTGAAGGGGGAGCTTTTGTTTTTTGGGATGCTCCTTTTGTTCACTCCTTTGGCAATCATACACCTAGGGCTGAGGAGAGGGGAACAGGGATGGAGGGCCTGGCCACCTCTGGAGCTACCTCATCCTTCACTCACGCAAAGGAGAGCCCTCCTCACACCTAGTAAGTTGCAAAGAATATCAAAAGTAAACCATGGCAGGTCCTGGCAGGAATCCCAGGCATGTGTAGAGGGCCCATGGGTGGTGATCACTGCGTATTCCTACCACCTCCCACTCTATCCAGACAGACCTCAACACCCAGAAGGCTTGGCATATTTGGCCTGTGTGCTTCGTGTGTTGCTCGGACTTCCTCCCTGCAGCACTGGCAGGAAACAAAGGAGATACTCTATATATCTGGGTCCCTGAAGGGAGAGGAAGTAGGCTATTCAGAGCCATGGCTTTTCACTGGCCAGGGATGACCACCTAGGGACCAAAGCAGCTCAACTTTTCCTAGTCCCATGAGAGTGGAGATTGAACCAGCCCCTCGTGAATTGCTTCCCCCAAAAAAGAAAAAAACCAACCTCCTTCTTCCCAAGGCCTGCTGCTCCAAGGTTTGGCTCTGTCCTTTGCCTTTGGGTCCTGCCTGTTCCCCTGGCCCTGGTCTCTAGTCCTCTGAACCATGGGTGGATGGGGAGCCACCCAGGCCCCACTCCCTCTTAGGGGCTAAGTTGAAGATCTTCCCTGCGTGACTACTGGTGCCAAAGACCCAGTTCCAGGAGGACTTGGGGTTAAAAACAGGAGATGATGAGTGGTGCACAGAGGAGTTAACTCAAACTCATGAGCTCTGTCCCAGTCGGTCCCTGAGGAGTATAACTTCCCTTCCCAAGGGGCCTGGCACTTCTGTTTGTCCTTGGTGACCATGCTTCCTCACCCAGCCTTGTCCTAGGCCTGCGTTTCTGTATATATTGCTGTGTATCGTGTGTATGTATTTATTCCTGGACAAGTGTGTTGATCTGCAGCCCTTGCCTAAGGATAAGGTTTAGGACTGGGTGAAGATCAGAACACCAGGGCCAACTAAGGCAACAGCTCCTATGCCTTCCCTAACCCCTTGGGACCCTGGCCAGTCCCAAGACTGCCCTGACAATCAGGCAGGCTTCCCCCCTCCAAGCCCCAGCCTCCCTTGCCTCCATTGGCACGACCCCAGGGAAGCTTGGCCTTGGGTTCCCTAGCCTCTGCTCTGCACTAGTAGGGGTGTTGCATCCAGGTGCAGAGGACTGAGGTGTCTTAGGCTTGCCTCGTGGTTGCTGCCAGTTGGCTTGGCTCTAGTAGGCACTGCTGGTGGGGAACCTGCACAACTGGCCTTCAGGCCCTGCCTTCCCTGCATAGCCAGGCTGCAATGGGCCTGAGTTGTGAGAAGGTAGTTTCCCTCACCCCAAGCACATCAGGCAGAGGGGTGGAGAGCATTTTTTGGTTTTGTTTCTAAAGTGGTGCCTGTACCTCCAGCCCCCAGGGGGCCTTCCCTGGCCCCACTTCTCTGCCCCACCCAGGCATCACCATCCCAGCACTTTGCTTCGTGTCACCCATAGATGCCCTTTGCTGAATGTACCCAAGTGTATGTATTTAAAAAGATCCAGGGGCATCGGAGAATTTACGACTCTGTATCCAATAAAAGATGGTGAAACTGGAATATCTGCCTTGGGGGAGTAAATATTAGGTTTATTTGTCAGTCTGTGTCACCAAGTCTTTCTGCAGCTACATTGCACTGAGGCAAGAAGTAGATGATCCTGTAGGCATCAATGGGGTGAATGAAGTATTAGGAAGATTTGTCTTAGGACTACAGACATCTTTGGAGAAAGGCATCCAGTTTGCTGCCCCAGCCACAGTTCACCCTGGCAGTATCTGCCAAGGACAAAAAGCCTTAGTTGTATTTTTTACTGTCAGCTGGGAGAAGCCCTCTTAAAGGGCAAACCTGGCACAAGAGCAACAGGTACCACCTGGGTCCTCACAGGCTTGATCTCCCCAAGAGGCTCTAAGCCAGCTAATCAGGTTTTGGCACGGAGACAAAATTGCCGATCATGGTGTGACCTCAACTTCCCCATTTTACAAAATGGGGTTGCCCCACAGATTTAATAGGTCTTCAGAAAAAGGACAGGTATTTCAACTAAGTGTGCCTCTAGCATCAAATAAGTAGAATGCGCATTTATCTCCAAAACTCTGAGCCAGATGTTCTTACCTTTGGCATACTGATAAAATAGCTGAAACGATTAGTTTGCCCAAAGACCATCAAGTTATGAGGATACCACCCAGCCTGCTTTTGGGTCTATCACCAGGACTGGTCAGATTCAAGAGATTTTTAAAAAATCATGTCCCAGTTTCAGGTAGTGAAAAAAGTTGCAGGGCCTCAAGATGATTTTTTTTTTTTTTAAATTTCTAGCTCCAAACATTACTAATTACAAAGCTGCAGATGAGCATAGGACTAGTGTAAACAAGGAGGCACTTGAGACCCTGTTGATTACCAGTTTCTTTGTGCTGGTCATTCCATACTTCCACTGGTTAGAAAAAGTGAAAGGGACCCCCCCCAAGGCCATCAGTGGTTGAACTGAAGACCAGGTGCTTTATTCTTTCAGCCACCTTCTAAGAAGCCAGAGTTGCGAGGGGATGTACCCCTCTAAAACATTCTTTCAAGATAGCCTACTTAATCTCAAGGTCTTAAGTAACAGGGATCAAAAGATTCAGCCAAGAAAATGCAGACAAGGCAATGTAACACATTTACACAAACCCAGAAAGTAACCCTGGTGGCAGTGCCTGGCAAGGACAGGACTAAAGAAAATCATGTTAGAAGGAAGCACCTGTGCATCTCCCAGCAACTTCTGGGGCTAAGAAAACAACCAAAATGAAACGTCTCAACAAGGCCACGCAGGTGGAGCACCCCAGTGACAGAGTAAACCCACTCTGCCCTAAGAACCACAGGCTATTGAGAACTTACTCCAACAGAAGGGAAGAGTCTTTTCTACTTGTTGGGTGAGTATATATAAAGCTAAAATTCCAAGCTGCAGTCAAGATGTTTATGAGTAACACTAACAAGCCCGAATAACTTGCAAAGGGGATTGTAAGTCTCAAGTTTTATTTAAATAAACTTCAGTGAGAACAGATTGCGCCACCCTGTAAAAGCAACGACCCAAGACAGGAGAGTAGTGCACCCTACAGCCAGCCTGCCAGCCACTCAGGTGAGGAGTGAGGTGCTTCTCAATGGGGCCGGCCACGACCTCGCCCACGACCAGCAGCTGGGGGAGCATCCACTGTCGAGCGAGGGTTCTTGATGGTTTCATCTACTGACACGATAAGGCATGCGGCCTCAGAGGCTGCAGTCAGGGCATTGATCCGCACCATAGCTGGTTCCCACACGAAGGCCTCAAAGTTGTCAGCAATGTCCTCATTGTTGATGTCCACCCCATACCACTTGCCCCCCTAAAAGAGCAGGAAAAGAGGAGGTAATATAGAACTGCCCTCAAATTTCTTCTCGCATACCTTGCAAAGACTCAGATTTGTTAGGAACCCCCTGACTCTCTGAACCTGCTGATGTCTCTGAGAAAGACAGCATATGTCTACAGGAGTCTATCAGGAACCTGGAAGTGCTTCTATTCCCATCTCTGCCCCTGCTCACCACACCCTTCAGACACTGGGAATGCCGATCATGCTAGAGCTCCCAGATAAGCTGCTGTGTACCGAGGACTGCGGAGCTCAAACTATGGTTCTCAAGGAGAACACTTTCCAATCCCTTATTTCATTTATCCTCTCACTGCTTCAATTAATCACCATTTTACTGATGAGAAAACTGAGAAAGAACTAGAGTGACTTGCTTAAAATCCTGGCACAAATCAGAAGCAAGGCCACTGAGTGCTACAGTGTTAAGTACTTAAATCTCCAAATAAACATTTGCTAAAACCAATAAACAAATAATTTTAAGTTGGACGTCACAAGTTGGAGTTGGTAGAGCCATGGTAGGACTGCATGTCAGCAGGGTTCGTCTGGTTCCCCTGCCCTCAGAGGAGTCAGTTATCAATAGTTGGTGTCAACTGGGCTGAACATGCAGAGTTTGAGCAAGCACAGTACATGCCACCACACATTCAGATCTAGCCTCATCCAATCATCCCCGAACCCTGGAGAAATGACTCACCTGGGCATGCCGAGCTCTCAGCTTGTTGAGGATATTGGTGGCATCAAAGCCAGCATTGTCACACAGCTGGCGTGGGATAATTTCCAAGGCTTTGGCATAAGCCCCAATCAATAGCTGCTGCTTTCCTGGAATGGTCCTTGAATAATCCCGCAGGTACTTAGAGAGCTCCATCTCAATGGCCCCGCCACCAGCCACCACTGAATCATTCTGCAGAGACCAGACCCACATCTCAATGCAAGCAGATCCTCCTGATTCAAGCTCCAGTCACAGTCAAGTGGGGCTGCTCAGTCAGTAGGTCCTCTAGCCCAGAGAGAGTGGTTTTGCATTCCTTCCTCCCAGCCTAATTCCCAGGAGTCCTGGTATGGCCCTTGCCTAGCACATTCCAACTTCAACCCACTGAACATATGGTTTCTGATCATCTTCAAGATCACCTGAAGGCCAGGTGCTTGAGGGCAATGGCACAACCCTTGAGTGACTAATCCACAAAGATAGGTCTTAGCCTTTAAGGCACCATGACCTATTATTATGAGACTGAGGCTCACTTCCTCTGATTTGTTAGGCACATGAAGACCAGTCTACTACCCAGGACAGGTTATACAGGGAAGGAAGGAACACACTAGGGTCTTGTCAGTTTGGGAGGCAGAGTGGCCTGTGTAAGCAGGGAGATACCAGCCCAGTACCTTGATGGCCCTCCTGACAATCATGATGGCATCATGCAAGGACCGCTCTGTCTCCTCCATAAATTGCTCAGCGCCACCGCGGAGGATGATGGTGCAAGTCTTGGCCTTGGGACAGCCAGTGAAGAAATTGTACCTACATCCAGGGTCAAATCATACACGTCAGCTCCTTTCTGTTAACCAACCTCCTGCGTTCTGATCTCACTACCAAGTTCTCAGCAGCTGTTCTTCTGTTCCTCACTAAGTTGCTCCAACCCCACACTTGAAAACATGTTCTTGGGAAGTTCTGGGGCTGTACCACAAGGCATAAAGAGTTGTGGAATCAGACTTTAGACCCAACTAGATCTTCACTCCTGAACACTCCGTATCTGAGTTCTTTATGTCCCAAAAGGTGAGAGCTCAAGAAAAAGAGTACCATGAGGTATAAATGATCATGCTCAACAGATGGAAAAAGGCCAGACCCAGGACTCAGATCTCAAGTCCAGTCAAAAGGTTGCCCAGGTCAGTGGCTCACCTCTCGCCTCCAATCTGTGTCTCTTCAAAGACCTGGCAGCGACCCAGCACATCTGCTGACAGAGAATTCACACTGGTCTGGATTGAGCCTCCGCAGGCCTGAAGAGTACAAGGCAAGATGATCCAGCAGTGAAGGCTCACATAAGGCTAGATGTCAGCTTCCTGACACGTAGTCTCAAAATCAATTCCCATGTTGTACTCTGCCCCAGAGCCCTCTGCACTAGGAAATCCACTTGTTCCCTTGACCAGTAGGTGATTCTTATTCCCTCTAGAAGGGCAGAACAAAACAGAGCTAAGACATGACAGGCAAATAGGCCCAGTTAAAAGGAGATAGGAGACTTAGCTTCACCCAACACACTCTCTTCCAAACTAGGGCACTTTGGGTGAAGCAAATTGACTGAGGATCAGTGCTTTAGAACTAAAAGTGTCTCTTGTAAGATGCACAAGAATGGAGGAAATCTGGCTGGAAGCACCAATCACTGAGCCTGCTTAGCTGTTTCAGCATTACCACTAAGTTCCCTCACAAACCCGATTTGTTTCCTGACCTGTTCTGGTTAGAGTAGCTTTACAGCAGTCTGTATACCAAGCACATGTATACTGTGCAATGATTCACTGAAAGTTAAAATGACAGGGTTGGACTGACATTTCAACTGGACAGTGTTGAAATGTCAGCATACCAGGCATAAATGAAAACCTATCCAGGGCCCTGAGGCCAAGAAGTAGTCTCTCAAAGTTTGGTTACCATCATTGTCCTCTTCAGATCCTCCTCCGGTACTCGGCCAGCACAGAACATGTCCCTGTCAGCAAAGTACTGGGTAGCTACGTCCCCAATGGGGAGTTTGGATAAGACGACTTTGGCTCCAGAAAGATGGATCTTCTCTAACTTGTTATACAGAATGTTCCACTCAGCATCGACAATTGCCTGATAGTCCTAAAGAGACCCAGAAAAGGTATGGTAGGGGGCAGCATATATGATGGCTAAAAAATAAGCCCAAAACAAAGTATGTTGATTTAGTTGGGAATGAAAAGGGGTACACAGAATAATGTCTCTTCAGTCCAAGTGAAAAAGGACCCTCATAAAATTAACTTGGGAACCACTTAAAAATTTTAGACATAAATGCAAAAAGTAATCCCAGAATTGGGAGCTACTCAGAGTTGACACAGTGAGGTATGAAAAATAGTTTAGCCTGGATGAGTTCTGGCCTCCCTTGGGGTGCTTCACCCATGAAGTTCCCAATGAGAGGAAAGACCCCTTTCCAAAGGCCATACTGTGTTGTGCACACACTGCCTAAGAGCTCATAGCTGGGTGATACTACTACCTCTAATGATAGCCTTGATGATCTCAATGACAGAAACAACTCTTTCTGTAGCATAGACCCAGTTTGGAAGGGGAGGACCCCACACCTGACCAACAAAGAAGAATCAAAATACTGAGTAAGCTGGATGGCTAGAGAGCCCATGCCAGCCCCATCCCAAGGGGCAGGGGATAGTATTTCAGGTCTGCCCTATCCAAATCTCCTCAGGTTGAGGTCACTCAGGGAGAGCATAGAGTGAGAAAAGCAGCAGGCCCCTATTTAGACATTAACATTCAGGGATATAGGAGGGGAAAGGGGTCCATAAGGAGCTTAAGAAACAGATGGGCCCAAAATGACCAGAAAATTTTCCATTTCCATGCCACTGCCAGCTGTTGGTGCCTACCTCAACTGTGTGGACTCTAACTTCAGCATTATCTTTCTCAGCTTTCAGCTCGAGCTCAACATTTAAAAGCGCAATTGTTGGATTATTGTACTTTTTGGGTTGCATTTCAAAACCAGCATAAGAGAAAGTCTTCTTGAATGCGACGCCAGCTACCAGCTGGGACTCCTGTTAAAAAAAACCAAATATTCCAAAGTTTAGTACTAGCATGAAACAAAATCAAGCTAACAAATGATATGCTGGACTTGTGTGTTCATTCCTGTGAAGGGAAGTTAATCATGTCATTATTTCACTGTTGTAACAAAGCCTTTAATTATCATAAAGGCAGGGAAAAATAGCATAAAACTTATTTTGCTCACTTCTCAATCCCTTAGAACATGAACTTCTTTGCTTGTGCCAAAACAGAGTATCCTATGGGACATAATGTTACACTTGGGACTGACTTCAGCACTATTAGGAGACTTAGGTTCAAATCTTAGGTCTCTCTCTTACTAACGAGACCAAGTCATTTCCCATTCCATTAAGAAAGGTATTCAGTTCAATAGCCTACAGGTTTTCTGCCCATGCCAATCTAGAATTCTAATGTATACTACTGCAGCCAAATGGTGAACAAATTCTTGCATCACTCAAAACCATAGTCTTCTAAAGGGAATGATGTCTGAGCCAAGATGGAGGAACAGAAATTAATTATATAGAAATAAGGATGACAGGAACGTTCTCAAGAGGCAGACAGTGTGGTGGAATCAGGAAACGAAAAGTCACTTGTAGTTGCTGGAATATGAAGTAGAAGGCAGGGACCAGTTTAGGAGAATCTTACACAAGGCTGAAAGAAGGATGATCATTGGCAAAACAAAGATCTTGGGAATAAGCAAAAGATACAGACTGAAGAAATAAGCAGTAAACTGGTAGGTGCAATAATGGTAATCGACAAGTTGTGAGACTTGAGAAGGTTTTCCAGGATGATCCTAGATTTTGGATTTGAATTTGACTTAACAGTTGTGGTACCAATTATGCTAAGGAATACAGACAATGCTGACAGGTTTGGATAACAAGATAATAAAGGCAGTAGCAGTTAGATACAGGAGTGTGAGGCTCAAGGGAGAAGTGAAGACTAAAGACATAAATGAAAGTTCTCAGTGCTAAGATAACTGTAAGTAATTACTCCTAACATTTATTGAATGTAGTGTGTTAGGCTTTATGTTATAGATTTTACACGCTAAGAATGTGGGACAGTCTAAGGAAAACATAAGAGGGGCTTAGGGCCCCTGCATTCTCACTGGATAAGATTATTAGTTCTGATCCCTAGTTTAGTGGATGCCAATCAAGTACCAAGAGTACTTCATGCAGTGAGTGAAGACAAAATCAGCAAGCCATGATGTAAAGAAGGAGTTAAAACTGATAACGGGGTTCAAGGACAGGAAAGTGGCTCAGATGCATCCAGCTTCCCCACAACTTTACTACATAGAGAGCCTCAAATCCACCCACAGGTGCTAGGACAGGAGAATGTCATGAGTGAGAATGCAAATTGGGAAGATGAAAGTCAAAGAATAAAAAGTGTAAGGGTCAGGCTATATTTTAAGCAGGCCTGGCCCTGTCCAAATCACTTCAGGCTGAGAAAGAACAGAAAGGTTAAGGAAGAATACAGTAAGAAATACAGCTGGTCAGCTGTTGGAAAGGTCAAAAGTAACACAGAGACTCCAATATCAAAGAATGTTTTCAGACTGATACCACTGTTGAAAAAGAATCACTTATGCAATGTAATACAGTAGCTACCAATCATGTGCTGCCATTTAAATTTAAATAAATGAAAATTAAATTTCAAATTCATTAGCTACCTGCATTTCAAGTGCCCAGTAGCCACATCTGGCTAGTGGCTACCACAATAGACAGCACAGATGTATTTAACAGTCTCACCATCACACAAAGTCCTTTTGGGTAGCAATGAGTTAACAAATCCTAAAATGTTGGTAAATGGACAGAAGTTATAGGATGTGGTGTATCACAAGCAATCATTTATGTCTAAGGAAATAATTATTTATATAGAGATGCACATAGTAATTCTGGAAAGGGAAACACCCACATACAATATTGGTTGTAGGGGCAGGAGTGGTATAGGGGACCTTTATTTTTTACTTTAGACTCTTAAGTTTGAACTATGCATTATCTATTCAAAAGAAATTAATAAAAAAAAAAGTTGACTATATCACTTGGAGAAGAATGAACTAAAAAGTGCCTCTCAGATTTATTCACCAAGACGGTCATAGATAATTTATCAAAGCCAGTCTACCCTCTTACACTTTAGCACTGTGATTCTGAAAAATCAGCTAGTTCAGTCTCCCATTCTGCTGACAAATATTGGTCCATAGAGGATACAAAATTTATCTCCGGTAACAGCCAATATTGGCTATATGCAGAATACAATTCAAGTCTGACTTCTAGTCCAATGTGAGTTCTTTCTACAACTATGTGTGCTCTCCTATATCAACGGTTTAAGCCAGAGCCTTTTGGGGAGGCCACCACAGGCTTACCTCTAGGGCTCCACCTTGTACCTTCTTGATTCCAATCATTTTAAGTTGCAGCAAATCATCAAGCATCATCACTGCATCCACCACCATCTTAGCGAAGAAGGCTTTCTGCTGGGAGATCAGCTTGGAGCTCAGAGCAGTCATGGCACACTTTTCTAGCAGTTTTCTCTGCTCCCTGGGACAGAGTGGTGGGACCTGAATTAGGCCTTGGAAAGACTCCGTTGTTTGATTCTCTTGCAATGTAGAGACAGTTTTTAAATTCAGTCTACAGCCTCTTTTGTGCTTTAAGTTGAGTCACATAGAAAGAACCATATAGCCCCAGCCCCATACACTAATCACAAAACACTGCATCCAAGTTAACCACAGAAAGTCAATGTTCTGACAAAGCCCACCACCACCACCAACTTACACTTTATCTGCCCTTTTCACAGTCACGGCGATCTCTTTGATCTTGTTAACTGCCTGCCAAGAACAAAAGTTGAGTGAATCTCTCATGCTGAAGACAAACAACAGAAGTAGATTTCAGTCTCTTTTGCCAGTCCCCAATCTGTTTATTCCCAAATATTAAGCATTTCTATTCTATAACAGTTGAAAAGACTTTCCTAAGTCTTGTAGGTGCCCAGAAAAATATAAATCTCTACAGTTTTAGAAAACTCCCAAAGTTAGAAATGTAGTGTAGGTACAGTTCTGAAGAATCATCAGGGTATGCCAGGATTTAGCTCTGGATCTGCAGGTAATACACTAAAATAAATGAGTAGAAACAAGCTATCATACTAGATTAGCCAAACTTTCTGGCTTATGGAAAATACCCGATAATTTCTAACACTTTATTATTATTATTGTGTCACATTAATTAGATGTTATATACAACTTTGTGTCTTTTCATAAGAACTTCTCAGTTATTTTAACGTCACTCCCAGAGTTAGTGATGGGAGAAAGTAAGGCCTGGTGGATTGACTTGCCCCAGGTCACAAAATGAAAGTCAATAAAAGCAAGGTCTCAAGATATGCCATGATGTACCTGATTAAAACAAAA
Source organism: Talpa occidentalis (assembly GCF_014898055.3). Taxonomy (NCBI): domain Eukaryota; kingdom Metazoa; phylum Chordata; class Mammalia; order Eulipotyphla; family Talpidae; genus Talpa; species Talpa occidentalis. The sequence goes on along the minus strand of NW_023604861.1, from coordinate 84,511,481 downwards.
GCAGCAATCACAAACTGAGCCTTATGATATGTCTATATGATAGCCTATCAGGAAACCTGAGGCATAATAACATTAAGCAATATATCTAAGTCAGATAGCTACTAAATGTCATAACTGAGATTCCTTGGAAGTAGAATTCAGAAAATGTCCAGAGAACCCTAATCCCAGTCCTTCTACACCCTACTAAAGTTTTATCCTGAGAAAACAGCAAGGTGCCTGGGCACAAGGCAAAGTTAGTTAATACTCCCATACCAACTGAGTGGCAGTACGGAAAGCTCGAATGATGATCTGTGGGTGCAAACCTTCCTCCACATATGGTTTCACCTGCTTCAGAAACTCTGCAGCCAGTAGTGTCACTGAGGTGGTGCCATCACCAACCTGGGAGAGGACAATAGGAAAATTCACATTTTCGCATGGCAGGGATAGAGTCCCCAAATCCCATTTTTGGGCAATATACCCATTTAAACTGAGGGCTGTTTATTCATTTTTTTTTAGAAATTATTTATTTATACATACATACAAGCACTGGGTACAGTCAGAAGCGCGGGAGGGTGAGAGAATTCACCAGAGCCAGAGTGGGAAACAGTACAGGCAGACCAATGATATACTGCTGAGGGGAGCAGCGGCGGCAGGAGAGATCTGCGCGCCATGTGGGACCTTTGCCGGTGGCTGGGAATCGAACAGGCGCTGCATAGGCTGCGGACAGCTTCGCAGCCCAGCAGCCCAGCGCTCAACTGCTGCGCCACCGGGGAGGCCCATAAACTGAGGGCTGTTTAAATGGGTATAAAGGACTTTCTGAAAGCACAGGTTCTTGCAACACGTAGAAGAAAGCGGATGGGTGTTAGGTATCATCGCATTCAATGGTCCTAGGCCACAAATTTAATTCCTCAGCCAGGCTCATTCTTCAAAGAGAGCTAATGGGACAATCAAAATTCCTCCAGATTAAAAAAATCATATATGCAAATTAACTGATGACTTACTTATTATGTACAAAGCACTGTAAGACCATCAAGTGATGCTTATAATGCAATGCTTACTTGTCACAAAAAATCATGGTAGCAAAAGGCATGAGATAAATATTCTTTTAGGAGCACAAAGAACTACAGGAGCTTATAATTTTCAACCAAATTCCACTTTTAACACGAACCTCCCAGATCAGTCCAAGTCCCTTATATTTTAAACACTGTTTTGCTGTTTGGAATAAGCATATTACTTAGTCCACTAATCTTTCTTACATGGCAATTTTCTACAATGGGATCTAAGCTTTATTTTTAATGAAGGAGAAAAAGAATAAGGACTATTAAGAACTCTACCTATCCTCTCATTTGGAAGAAATTTACCTCATTTACGTCTAATTCATTTATAAAGGAATCTCAAGGGGGAGGGAAGGGTTACTGTGGTGAAGAGTTTAAGCTGTCAGAATTTTGGACAGGAAGATAGTACTTCCTTGCTGAAGACTAAGAGACCGAACCCAGATTCTTCACTTTGTCATACTGTCTCATAGGCTATTAGGCTCCAATAAACATTTTAATATAACTTCAGGACACACTGTAATACCTATCTCTCTCAACATTTACAGATTTCCCTTTTATCCAAAAGTAGAATACTCCTATTTTATAGCATTTGATTGGTTATATTTTGAGATTAGGAGCACTATTACCACTAAATTATACAGAAACATTCTGAGCATTTCCAGACCCCAAAAATAACATACTAAATCTTTCCAAATAGGAAAGGTCTACTTTCAGGTGGTAGGAAAACCAGAATTATTGACTCCAGTGTTAGTGGTTTTTAAAAAGGTACACTGGTTGATACCACTTACTTTTACACATTAGGATGGTAAACTACCAGGTCTCCCTGGTGGCCTAGGGGTTAATTCTCAGTGCTACCACCATGAAGGCCCGAGTTCGATCCCTGGCCAGGTAGCTAACCTACATGGCATAGAGGCCCTCTCCTGTTTTCCCACTGCTCCCCTCTGCAGTGTATTTCAGTAGATCTGCCTGTTCAGCTCCCCACTGTCTCTGGTGAATCCTGTTACTCCCCACATCTCTGGCCTGCACCCCATTCTATGTAAAAATAAATAAGTAAAATCTTAAAAAAAAAAAAAAAAAAAAAAAAGATGGTAAACTACCACCATTAAAAAAAAAAAAAACACATGGGAAATGTAGTGTTTCCAGTCCCATTTTATATGGTGACTAACAGAGGAGAGTGTAAATTATTTACCTACCAACTCATATGAATGGCAGCACCTGGTCCTGGTTCTTAAGATACTGGCTACATGCAATGAAATGGTATACATTTTTAAAAGACTACTAATTCCATCTAAGTATGTTTACAAGCATGTATTATCTGTATAAGCATGTATTAACTTTACATATAAAAATCACAAGATTTTGGGGCAAGAGCAAAGGAGCACACTGCCATGTGTTCCCACCCCATTTAAACACATAGGCTTGATTTTCCCACCTCAGCATCCTGGGATTTGGCAATGTCCACTAAAGTTTTTGCTGCAGGATGGACGACATCTAGGAGTTTCAGAATTGTGGCCCCATCATTAGAAATTGTTGCTTTGCCTTAAAAGGAAAAAACACAAAGCAAAAAATTAAAGGCCTTTTCCTTTAAAATTTTATTTTAATTAAGTTATTTTGAGCGAGGTAACACTGGTCTATAACACTATGTTTTAGGGGTATGGGGCCTTCAAATTATGTCATTACACTAAACTCCCCAGAAGCACCAATAATCCTCCACTAAAACCCATTGAGCTCCTCCATTCCTTATTCCTCAGGAGCCCCACCTCCCCTTCTGATAAACCTCAATAAAAAACCTTTTCTAAAATTGTCTTCTAGGTAGACAATTTAAGAGTTGGCCCCACGTGCACTTAGTTAGAGCAGGGCAGAGGAGATTATGGCAGGAATGAAGGGAAATACCAATCTGATCTTTTTAGCTTTGTGCACAAAGGACCACTTAAATCACAAATTTCCAAAGATCATGAGCTCCTGATTTCCTCTGAGCAGCAAATCAGCATACCTCAAATGGATGCAGAAAAATGTGTTCTAAATAAGAATGAGTAATCACTTAGATAGTAACACAACTGATACCCTAGTATCTCACATGTTATCTAATATACTAAAACATAAGGGGGATTTACTCATTGTCTTGGAAATATGATACAATGATGACATTGGTGGTTCCACTTTATGTTTCTAGGTTGTATCTCTCTCTGAGACAACAGGCTCTTAAGCCCAGTTTTCCCAACATAGTCCTGCAGGGCTCAGTATGTGGGACAATGTATGAAATGGAAGTGCTTCACAGTGATTAATTTCTCAGAGATCTTAAAAGCAGTGATTTCTGACGCATCCTCCATGAGCCCCAAATGCTCCCCAAGAACCTTCGCCTCTCCTGCACACTTACCTCTCCCATCCACAATGAGCTTGTCCATGCCACGGGGGCCCAGGGTGGTTCTTACGGCCTCAGCAATCACCTGGCAGGCACTGATGTTACTTACAAGCTGGGGAATGCCTTGGGAGCTATCAGTCCCCTCTTTTAACAGGATAACTGGTGTGGGCTAGACAAGAAAGAGCAATTGACTGTTTTTAATAATCATCTATCAAAATGACTCAAGGAGGAAGGGGAGAGGAAAAATGTCCCCAACTTCCCTGCAACAGAAATAGCTAAAGGCCCTTTAAAACCACATCTCCCAACTGCCCACCACATCCAATCCTTAATCGTACACTGGCCTCTACCTCCACACACTGCCATGGCCACAACATCCTTTGAAGGTGTGTTAGAAAGTGGTTTGAGAAGCACTTATCTAGTCTAAAAGAACAAATCAAATAATGCACCTCTGGTGCCCAGTTAAACAAGCACAGTTTTCCAATATCTGACCCTATTTCCAGTGTTGAGGAATCAGGTCAGAGCACAGCGGGAAGCAGCAGGACATGCTCAAGGTTCACTCTCCAGCAAAACATCTACATATTAGTTGGTATTGGAGCTTTAATCCTAGAGAAATATATAGGGGCTCTGACATAAAACACAACCTGCCAACAGCCTTAGTTGTCTCAAGAGATGCCCATGCAGCTTTACCTAGAAAATAGTGAAGCAGAGCCACAAATATCACTTTTGTCCTACCTCACAAAATAACAACACATCTAATTTCTATGTTTCCCACTCTCAGGCTGGCTCCATAAAGCTCTCTGTGAAAAAAATCCAGCCAGATTTTTCCAAAGAAGTGTTTCTTTCACATTAGTCTCCAGAACAGTCACTAAATTCCCTTACAGACTTAATTTGCAGACCTGTTTTAGAAACTCTGGGAATACAGGGATAATTGCTTATTTTAAGGGCCTTAGACAACTTTGCTCCGATGATCAAAGATAGCTTAACAAACCAGAGAACTTTCTCTCCATGGTGAAGCTCATGCCACAGAGCTGAGTCCATGTGCCAGACCCAGTCTTCCCAGGGCTTGTGACTAATTATGTCTATGTGAAACATAATACAGTAAGGTTAATTACTATTTTGAAAATTTTGGTATATTAGTTGTGTATGTGCTATTAGGCTGTAATTGAAAATTTATTTCTTAAAAAAAATTAAAATTTTTTTTCTTATATGAATTGCAATAAAAAGTTTGAAAGTCACTGCCCAGGCTTCATCTAGGGGTACTTCAGGTCTCTGAGCAAGAAAGACACAGGAAGACATAGTCGCCACAGCCTAACAATGAGGAATCAAGAGTTCACACACCAGAATGTCTAGCAACACATGAGACTGACTCCATATTAACAGGGTAATTCCTTAAAAAGTTCAATTCTTTGGCCAGGAGACTGGAAGAAGGCCGAAAAAACAGCCAGAAAGACCACTGATTCACCTGGAGATCACACTGGAGTTTAGGTTTTTTTCATACCAAGGAGGGAAGCCCTGGATAGGCTTTTAGCCAAAGAATGGCACAGTTTGGTTTATGTTAAAAACAAAGAAAAAACATCACCTACAGAAAATGGCTAAGAAGAGAAAAGAGAAAATATGCAAATGTGCAAAATGGGGCATACTCTAAGGAACAAGTATGGCAGTAAATAGAGTTTTAAAATTTTGTATTGTATATTTTTTGTTTCAATTTTTCCCCTAAAGAGCATAAATTCTCCACCCCCCCCCTCCCGCCTCCTTAAAAGAATGCCAGTAAGGTAATCCTCTAGGTTTGGGGTCAAGCATGTGCTGGAGGGAAAATTCCTTATTTCTTATGATAATGTCCCAAGTCTAGTGATAAGAAATGGTTTTTCTACACTACCAGTATTCTTTTGGGCCATTTGCTTGACCTGGTCCTTGGGGTCTTCTATCAGGAGAGATGCAAACTCTAAAAGGTGCCACCTCCTCTCAGGTCTGCTAAATCATTCCTCATGGCAGCCTCAAGTACCCTCTGGTCCATCCTTGCTCTGAACACAGTTGTACACTTTTAAAATCAAAGTCAGTCTTTTCCTATTGCCTCCAATAGATTTCTTTCACCTTCCCAACAGGTGATCTTATCCAGTGTTTTTGTAGACCTTTTTTCACCTCCACATCCAAACTGTACCCTCATCTACAAAAGCCACCCTGTCACTTTCTACCAAACCCTTTTCTTACCACCAGGCAAGCAACTCCTCAGATATTCAGTCTTCTCTAGAGTAGTTAGCAAGGGCATCCTAAACAGGGAATCCCATAACTTTCTTATTGCTTCCTCTTATAAAGAATTTTTATATTACCATTCATTTTAAAAGTATGAGCTCCTCCCAAAGTAAAGACTATAGGAGTCTCAATTTGTAGGGTGCCAAGTTTGGCCACATATAAAGCAGTAATACAGCAGCATTTACTGTTGAAAAATCAACTTTACATATATTAATACTTGAAGTGTTTGACATAAAGCATGAAGTAAGACAGCACAGTGCTTTTTACTTTTGGAAAAAAGAATTGGCAATATGGTGACACTAAATTGACTGAGAATTCTTAAGCACAAAGCAAAATGGACTTGAAAGCAGCTGACCACAGTCACCGAGTTCCCTATGCTTCAAAGGCTGTACAGAAAAGGCAGATTGGGAAGAGGAGGATCCTATGGGGGAGAGAAAGGTGGCAGGGTTAGAATGAGCTAAGCCAGTTGAAGCAGGAGGTGCCTGCTACAGAAAGTTCAGCTTCTGTCCCTAAATTACTTCTCAGCCTCACTCATTTTTACTCAGTAAAGAAACAGTAACAGTAGCTACCTACCAAGGGTATTAATGGAAGATTTAGAATGTTGGTTGAATGATCTTCATTCTCCTTAAAAACTTGTATTAAACAGTCTTAAGCTTGATATTCTATAAAACAAGTGTTCATATGCCCAGGCACACAGTGCTCAACACCAAAAAGGCAGGGAAAATATTTCATACAAAATGTTTCTAAGTCTCAGGAGTGAAGTCTGAAGGAACCCTTTTATCTCTCTTCCAATCGCAGAAGGCTTTTTAGCATATCTGGAGCCAAGTGGATGACAGCAAGGAAGAAACTTGGTGATAGAAGTTTTACATTCCAAGAGGAGCAGAGATACAAACAGCCATTACAGCAAGGAAACAAGGCAAAACCCAAGTATGCTAGTCTGGAGTTCTTTGGTAAAGGATTTGTCAGCACTGAAGGACTCTGGCTCTGACCCCCCATCCTTTGATGGGGGGGTCCTTGACAGGGGGATGGATTGCGAAGGAGGAAAGGTAGCAAGCAGCCCACCTAGCAGAATAGCTAACATTTGCTAAGCACTTACTACATGCTGGGCACTTTATATATTTAATACATTTAATCCCATAAACCAATACACTCTTGCTATCCCATCTAACAGACTGAGGGCAAGAAATTTAGTAACACGCTCAAATTCACAGAGCTAGTAAGTGATAATGAATTACAAACTTAGTAAGTGTAGTCCTTACTCAGTTGCTACACTATGCTGCCTCCACACAGAAGAACATGACTTCAGGAACATACGAAAAACTGATGATGTAATGAAAAGGGGCAGCACTGGAGGTATGAAGCGGGGAAGGAACACATAAATACCAAGTTCCTTCAATCTTGGACACAAGTTGTATTCACAGGGTATTTAGCAGCAGACAGAACATGTCACAGCTATCAGCTTGACATCGACCAGGACAAAAGAAGCTTCAGGAAGCAGGAAAAGAGAACTGACTTGAACTAATAGGCCAGAATGAATAAATGAACTGCCAAGCAAACAGGGAGCAACATCTTAGGTTTTGCTCCAAGCATCTCCTTAAAAGCTGGTCTGCTTAAGGAAAAAGAATAACTATAAGAAAGAAAACATCAAAATCAACAAATAATTATGAACAAGAGACACTCTATGGAGGGTGGGGGACGGGGAAAGGAGGGCTTGGGGTAAAAATAAGGGGGTTGTAATTGTATAGGGAATATAAAAATAAAAATTAAAAAAAAAAAAGCTGGTCTGCTTAGCAACTCAGGGTACACTACAACTGCCTGCAACCCATGGGAGGTATCTGCAGTTCTGAGATGGAGGAAAGGTATGCCACAGAGGGAGGTAATGGCTACAGAGAGCCTCCAGGACTTGCTAACCCCCCTAGTCTAACTAAGTAAAATCCAGAATTGGGTGGCCAACTACAAAAGCCTAGTCTAATGTCATATGCGGAATGGGGCTGGCAGGGTCAGAGAGAAGGGCTCGTTTCCCCACCTCCCATCCGGTGTCTCCATCTGCCCAGCCCAACCTCCTGGCTGAGGAGTTGCACCCTCAACAACTATCTGGGCACGGAACATTCAGTAGGCAATACAACAGCGCTGACTTAATGTGAATGAATTAAAGCACGAGCGGAGGGGTCCGTCTCTGCATCAATGGACCGGCTGGGGGACAGCGAGAGACCCTCCTTGCCATCTTAGGCTTGACCCAAAATTAAAGTCCCCATGCTGCCTGTGGCCGTGCCAGGAAGCACACATCTTTACAGCCAGAATTTCCCAGAGCAGCCAGGGTTTCCAAGTCTGGCCGTCAACCCCATGTGCACACTGAATTCACATTCCTGTAACACGCCCCACGGGCGTGGGGGCTGAAAAAACAACACCCCAGTCCCGAAGCAGTTCGCGGCCCCGAAGCAGCCTGGGATTTGTAGTCCCCTTCCCTCCCGACCAGAGGCTACCCTCGAGCCCCACACAGCCTCACCCCAGGCCCTTTTGCTCCTTGCCGGGGCCAAATAAGGCCGCGGTGGGCAGGGGTCGCCTACAGACAGGGGGTCCGGGCAAGGACGGAGTCAGTAGGTAGGGGAGGGGCCTGTCGGACAGAGCCCAGTCAAATGGCGCCAATCACCGGCCAGATGGCTGCGGATGGCGAAGGATGCGCGAGACGCCACTCACCATCATCTTGGATGCTTATTCAGCAGCGGCCGGATACGTCTGTCTTCTCCTTGTTCAGGCCGCCCAGCAACCCCACAATGCCCCGCGCTAGAGAAATCCCCAGAAGCTTCGCCAAGCCGTTGGCCCGGGAGAGGAAGGGGACGGACCACTTCCGCCTCTCTATGGTTCGACCACAGAGTCGCTTTGGCTAGAAGGGCCAGAAGCTGGGTCTCCCCCGGCGCTCTTGGGAGAAGTGCTGGTTTTCCAAGGGTTGCAGGAATTCCGTCGTGCTTTTTCTCTTGGTGTGCAGAGTTCCTGCTCGGCCCGCGTAACCTGCTAACCCTATTTCCTTGTCCCCTCTCTGCCCCACTCCCCCGGACGCCAGACTAAGGAGTGCTGTAAATGCGGACTTTTATTGGGCAGGTTTAGGCTAAGTAAGCACGTAAGGAGAGTGATCACATCTAATCCCCCAACTCTACCGCGCTGGTACTGTTAAGTCTTTTACAGATGAGGGTACCGAGGGTGAGGGGTTAGGAAACGTATCCAAAGTCACAGTTGCACAGTAAGTGATAGAAAAGTGGGTGTAGGCACCTGACTCCAACGTCCATTTTCTAGTTCTGCAATGGTCATTTCCTGCAGGGTGGGGTGCATCAGGCCGCGTCCCCGACAGTGGAAGTGAGCAGAGCAGGGGCCGCGAGAAACCACCTAGGCGTTGGAGAATGCTGCCCAAGGAAGGGAAGGGCGGGGGGCGTCACAGCTGGGACAAGGCGGCCGCGGGCAGCATCCCACCGAGTCCACAAAGACTGCGGGGACCTTCCGCGACTGAAGCGAGTCCGCCCGAGCGCCCACTTCAGGCCCCGGGCCTCCTCAGACAGCCCACCTGCCAGCGAGCTCCAGGAAAGTGGAACCCGACCTGACAAACGCTGTGGGGCCGTGGTGGCAGCCAGCAGTTGCTATTAAGAGTTTAGGCCAATCAGCCCTCGGCTCCACTTCTCTCGGCCAATAGAAAGTGGACTAAGGCGCAGAGGCGGGAAGTGCAGGTACATGGGCAGTCGTCAGAGCCAATCAGGCGTGGGCCTCGTTCCTCTCAGCCAACGGGCTGCTAGAGCGGGTCTGTGGGAGGGAGGCCGGAGCAGCTGTCAGGCTGAAGTCCGGCCAGCGACGCGCGGCCGGGCTGCTGGAGGTAGCGCGGCGCCGGGCCGGGCCCTGGAAATGGTCCCCGGCGCCGCGGGCTGGTGTTGTCTCGTGCTCTGGCTCCCCGCGTGCGTCGCGGCTCACGGTGAGCGGCAACGGGTGGGGCTGCGCTGCGGGGCGGGGTTGGCCGTCAAGCTTGCGCGCGTCTCGGGTCGGGGGCCACGGGTCACCTTGGGGACCCTGCGAGTTTCGAGCAGGGCACGAGCGGGGACGGGCGGCTGGAGTTGGGTGGGTGCTAGTCCCCAGTGACATGAGCTTGGCGCTGCCTGAGTCTGGACTTAGAGTCCTCAGCTCCCCTTGTCGAAACCAGCCTGCCCTCAAGCCTCCCCCCAGGAGCCCCTTCTCTGGTGGCTGAGGGGGCGACTAGGAGGAATATGGGACAGCAAGTGATATTATCACCTGCTCACATACATAAGAGCTCACGTTCCTACCTGTGGACACACGTACATACCGCCTGTTTGCACCTTCACTAGCACAAAAATGTATCTGCGTGAGCATGTATGTATACCCACGCTTAATTTACACAGATCAGCAGATGCAAAAGGTCAGGCAAAGATGTCTGTGGGAAGGAGGGGGAGTTTAGTGCTAATCCAGAAGGCTTCCTGGGAGTCTACTTTTATCTGATGGGAAATCTCCACCTCCAGGTTAATAGAATGCATAGCTCTGTGCCAAGCCAATGGTGCTCTACCTGGTGGCTGTGATTTAGGCAGAAAGCCACCGTCCTGTGATCTTGGCACAGTTGTGACTTGGTAGTTTGTTGATTGACCATTTGACCTGTGCAGTGGCTTCCACATTTCCACGTTTCTCAATCTCTCTGGACCAAGGAAACCAGGGACTCAATTACAGCTAAAATATTAAACTTCAGTGCAAATGAAAAGTTCCCACACCCCAGAAAAACCTGGTTCTTCTGACAGTTGTCTTCCTCAGTGCAGGGTAGCTGGAAATAATTGTTCATTCATTCAATTACTTTTACTGAACACCCACTATCTCCTAGTCCCTGTGTTAGGTGATGTGAATACAAGATTGAATGAAGCTACAAACTCATGGTCCTTGTCTTAGGGGAGGAGGCAAACATTAGACAATTACAAATACTGTATAGTGTTCAGATTATGTTGAAAGGGCCTCCCCTGGTGGCGCAGTGGTTGAGCGCTGGGCTGCGAAGCTGCCCGCAGCCTCTGCAGCACCGGTTCGATCCCAGGCTGCCGGCGAGGGTCCCACATGGCGCAACAGACCTCTCCTGCTTCACCCGCTGCTCCCCTCAGCAGTGTATTTCGTTAGTCTGCCTGATCTGTTCCCCACTCTGGTGAATTCTCTCACCCTCCCACGCTTCTGACTGTACCCAGTGCTTGTATAAATAAATAAATAAATCTTAAAAAAACAACAACAACAACAAATTATGTTGAAAGTGGGCCTACCAGGTGGCTCAGGGGTTAAAGTCTCAGCCCGATCAAGCTATCACCAGCCATTGCAGCATGAGAAGCATGGGTTCGATCCCTGGCCAGGGAGCTAACTCACATGGCACAGCAGATGTCTCCGGTTTTGGCCACTGCTCCCCTCAGCAGTGTATTTCAGTAGACCCACCTGTTTTACTTCCCACTTTGCTTCTGGCGAATCCTTACCATCCTCACAACCCCACACCGCTGGCCTACACCCTAGTTTTTATATGCATAAATAAATGAAAATAAATCTTTAAAAATATTATGTGGAAAGGGCAATGAAGAAAAAGTACTTTTTGAATGTACTTTCAAATTGAAAGGGAGGCCAGTTATAGGGCAGTTTCTCTGAGAAAGTGACATTTAATCTATGAGTTGATGGATGACTAGCAGTGAGCCAGGTAAAGAGGTGGGGTGGGGTGAAGGTAGGAAAACGCCTATGGAGGGAAGAGCTTGCAAGAAGTGGAGAAAAGAAGAAACAAAGGAGGCCAGCATGGCTTAAACACAGGATGGATATGAGATTGGAAAAGTAGCTGTAGGTCATATGAAGCAAGGCCTTGCAGACAATAGTGAAAGAGTTTAGATTTTAAGTGCAAAGGGAAGCTGTTGTAGAGTATTGAAACCTCGGGCATGGTGACATAATCACACTTACTTTAAGACATTTTAAGAAGATCCCTGGCTATTGTTTGGGAAGTGGATCTTAGGGAGCAAGAATGGAGGCCAAAAGACCAGTTAAAAAGCTGGAGGTAGTCAGGACAAGATATGACAGTGGGAGGAGTAGGGGAGACAGTAGTAGAACCTGATAGTCAACTTTTAAGTTTTACTGAGAAATGTTTTGTACCCAAGCTACCACATCTCCACCTTGAAACCCCCAAGTCCACTCAGAGCAATAATGGACTACTTTATCCTCAGGATTACACTAGATCCCTCAGTCTTCCTGGATCACTTGTGTAAGCAGCAGCAGCATCTATAAATCTCTGGTGTTACTAATTTCTTTTTTTTTTTTTAATCCAATTTTATTTATTTATTTTTAAGATTTATTTATTTATTTACACAAGCACTGTGAACAGTCAGAAGCGCGGGAGGGTGAGAGAATTCACCAGAGCCAGAGCGGGGAGCAGAGCAGGCAGAAGGACTGAAGCACAATGCTGAGGGGAGCAGTGGGTGGCAGGAGAGGTCTGCGCGCCATGTGGGACCCTCCTCTGGTGGCTGGGGAGCAGCCAGGGATCAAACCGGCACTGCAGAGGCACTGCAGAGGCTGCGGACAGCTTTGCAACCTAGCGCTCAACCGCTGCGCCACCGGGGAGGCCCCTGGTGTTACTAATTTCTGTCTGCATCAACTCTGTCGTTTCAAGGGCAGAGCCAATTTGTCCCACCCACCTGGAGGACCCATTTTGCTAAAGCTGGATCCCTGGGCCCAGACTATCACTAGCCCAATTGAAGACACAGGGTCCGTGATTTGAGTCTGAACCAACTTGTTCCCTGAAGGCTTCTCACCTGTACCCTTTATCTTTCAGGCTTACGCATCCATGATTATTTGTATTTTCAAGTGCTGAGTCCTGGGGACATTCGATACATCTTCACAGCCACACCTGCCAAGGACTTTGGTGGTATCTTCGTAAGTTCAGAGAGCTTCTCTCCTCCCCTGCCCTCCACCCCCCATTTCTGATCCTAGCTTCATCTTCTCCACTAAGCTGAGATGGCCCTCACATCCTTCAAACAATACCTGGGTTCTGGGACAGGGACGGGAGCAGACTCCAGCTCTGCCCCCCAGTGGCTGAAGTGCAGAATAGCTTCCAGCTGCTCCACTGGGTCTAATAGACCTGGGCACCTTGGAGGGACAGACTGTCTTCATTGGGGTCACTAATTAGTGAAAGACCAAGGGCTCTGCTAGTTCCCCCTCTGAACGGTGTGACTTAAGGCAAGTTACTTCTCCTCTTTGGGTCCACACCAACTCCCCTATCTCACAGAAAGGCAGGTTGGAGTAGGATAAACCTTTGTGAGACCGAAGTAAAAATGCTTAAGTGCACACAGAAACCACAGCACATTTCCATCACATTTTGTGGGACTGTCAGCCTGATGACCTGACAGTCTCTTCACATTCTCACCAGTCTAATGTCTTACAGCACACAAGGTATGAGCAGATTCATCTTGTTCCCGCGGAACCTTCAGAGGCCTGTGGGGAACTCAGCAACGGTTTCTTCATCCAGGACCAGATCGCTCTGGTGGAGCGGGGGTAAGGACCACATGGGCATGGGCACAAGGAGGGCAGGCAGACACCTGTAGGGGCAGTGGTGTTTTGAAATAGCTGTTTATAATTTTAAGAAATGTCTTAAGATTATCCATGTGTTTTGGTAATTTGCTTTAAAGCCTTTTAAAGAAGTTCTCCATGATCTTTCATCCTCCCCGGGTGATGGTGTAAGGGGCGGGGGGGGGGGTAGGTAGGAACCGCTTTCCTTTGGTCTCATCACCACTTCTTCCAGGGGCTGCTCCTTCCTCTCCAAGACCCGGGTGGTGCAGGAGCACGGCGGGCGGGCGGTGATCATCTCTGACAACGCGGTTGACAATGACAGCTTCTACGTGGAGATGATCCAGGATAGTACCCAGCGCACCGCTGACATCCCTGCCCTATTCCTACTCGGCCGAGATGGGTGAGGGCTCCTTATTTTTGGCTGTGTCAGCACCAGGCTGGGTGCCATAACTTGGGGAGGTCAAGGGCAATCACCAGTCCCTTCCCTCAAGCCCCCATCTTGGGGTGCCCTAGTTGGAGGGAAATACAAGTCCTTGGGCACTGAAACCCCCCAGTAATGGGGACAGTGGGGCATGATGGGGTGCCGAGAAAGTGACCATCACCACCTCTCTTCATGCTCTCCCAGCTACATGATCCGCCGCTCCCTGGAACAGCATGGGCTGCCATGGGCCATCATTTCCATTCCAGTTAATGTCACCAGCATCCCCACCTTTGAGCTGCTGCAGCCACCCTGGACCTTCTGGTAGAACTGGTCCCACATTCCTGCCATAAGCAACTCTGGGCTGGGAAGGGGGAATCCAGGAATTCTGCTGTTTGGGATTTGGGGATAGCACTTGGGGAAAGGGGGACAGGTACAGGTCACAGGCTAGGGCCTTGGCAAGGCTAAGGGAAGCTGCACCACTGGCCTTCCCTTCCCCAGGGTACACCCAAGGGTATCTCATGCTGTGGGAAGAGGCAAGAGCCAGATCCCAGGGCTTCTGGGTAGAATGTGGAACAAAAGAAATTAAAGGCAAGGAACCCAGGAGCCATCTGTGACCTGCCAAGTCCCACCTGGCTCCAGTCTCCCCCACCCAGGGTCTCTTCCTCACAATGTTCTTCACAGCAGTTCCTGGTGTGGTTTAAGGATTGGGTGTTTGGGGACTCAATAAATCCTCAGACTTTTTAGCAATAAAGTCTCTTATCAGGGTTGCAATTGTGTCCTAGAATAATAAGAGTATAGGGGTGGGGGGAGGGAGGGGTGGTATACAAACACTCCTCTGATCCCATGCTCTTGTTTTGATGGGAGGAACTGACTGAGGCCCAGAGGGGATACGTGACTTGATCAATTTCCTGAGGACCAATGCTTGGACTGCTAATGTTGGATCTCAACACAGAAGACTCATCTTGCAGCTGGCACTGGGCATTCACACTGGACCTCAGAGGACCCTTCCTCTTGGGTCTTAGAAACATTTACACAGCAGAGTCAGAGACCAGAGATGAGCCCAAAGTGGAGAGCTGGAGCCCCTGTCTCCTGCTATCACCCTGTCTATCCTGTGCCCCTATGCACCACTTACTTGGCCTGCTGTGTGCCACAGCCAGCCTGTTAAACCACTCTTCACAAAGCATTCCTGCAGAGGCCTGTCACCATTCATATTTTATTGAGAATAGTGGGCAGGCAGGGTGGGAGGGGGTGCTAGCTTCTGTGAAGAACCCAATAGGCCAGACAGGCAGGTTCCATCTGGCTCCATAATCCAGGAAAGGGCCTGTGGGGCACCTGCCCTCCCTGGGATCCCTCAGGGGGGTGGGGTGGTGGCAGGCCTCTCAGGGAAGGTAGGCTGGAAGGAACTGAGAGTAATGGGTTGTAATTCCCACAGCATCCAACCTAAGAGTGAGAGGGGTAGTGCTAATCTGAGGGGAGAGGACACAGTCAGGGCTGATCTCAGAGTAGCCCAGCAAGTCTAGGTTTCTGGAAGACTTCAATGTTCTGTGGAAATCCTAAAGATGGAGACTGAGGCCAGGCGTCTCACTGACTCATTTTAACCTGGTCCCAAGGAAGACTCTAGAGCATCCTGAATTAAGCAGCATGGGCATGTCAACACCCAGGTTTCAGCCATGTTGCTGGAGTCCTCAGTGGGACAAGGGTATGAGGAAAGGGTAAAGATCCCCCACATGCCCCTTCCTCCTGAGGGAGGCAGCGGCCCCTTCTATACCCCAATTGGGCCAGCCACTGTGCCAGAGCCCACGAGGCAAGGCACAAGTGCAGGTTGTAGAGTCTGGGGGAGAGGTTAATCTTTACTATCCCAGATGTTTGGATGGTGAGAGTGAGGAGGTGGCGAGAGGGACGTAATCCCCCTGGCTCAGTGTTCTCCTGATGGAAGAGAGCCATAGGGAAGGTCCTCTGGATGCCCAGTTCTTCTTTCCTGTCCCTCACAGCTATGTAAGCAGCTGAACAGTTGCCTTATCAACTCTCACTAGCAAGTTGAGAAGGTGGAGCCTCAGGCGGATGGGTAAGCATGGCCATGGGGCCAAGGGGAAGAAATACTGTTAAGCCCTGACATGGTTCTAGCCATTCACACCCTGAAGTGAAGTGCCTCAGGGGAAGGCCAGTTTCGAAAGGCTCAGTATATAGCGCAGAGCCCAAGCCGCTCAGCAGCAGTGTCCAGGGCGTGAAGTCTGGTGGGGGATGGAGAGCCTAGGGTCCAGCCTCTGTCCTACCCGCCCGCAGAAACAGAGCTGGAAGGAGGGGAAGCAGGCAACGGGATTGGGGTGTTCCTTCCAAGCCTCTTCTCTGAGGGAAGGCCCCCTTTCCCGGCAGGATCTGGGGCAGGGCCTTTTCTAGGCAGGCAACATCACACATCAGTCATCTCATCCCCCAGCTCTGCATCCTCCTCCTCCTCTTCGTCTTCCTCCTCCTCTGAGGTCACGTTGGGTTCATCTGCCTCTGCCAGGCATTTGGGGCAGGAACAGACAAAAAGATAATTCTCCCTGAAGGGGGTGGGAGGACAGTGGTGAGAGTGAATAGTCAAGCAGTCATCAGGAAATAGGACCCGAGAGCCCAGCTGCCCACCACATCCCCGGCAGGCACCTGAGAATCTTGTGGCGGCTGTGGCGGCTGCGCTCCCGCTGACAGCAGTCTAAATAGCTGATACAAATTTCCTGGAAGGCAGAGAAGGGGGGCAGATTCTGAAGGCCTGTGTTCTCTATCAAATGGAATAATGGCCTCCCTACCACTGCCTTATCTCCAACCACTGCCCCAACATCCTATGTCTGATGCTGAGAGGGGACTGCAGCTAGTCTCAGGCCATGGTTAAAGGCAGTCAATGGCAAAGGTCTGTTTCTGAGGTCAAAGGTTATCTTGATGCGACACTCTGGAAGAAGATTCAACCAAACTCTTTGTCCTGTGCTAACAGCCAGGCCCCCAAACCCTACTAGCACCCCATGGTCCAAACCACAATGAGCCATTTCTCCTGATTTCTTAGGAACTACCAAAAAAAATTTTTTTTTTTTTTTATAAAAATGGGCTGGAGACAAGAACCTGGGTGCACAGCTATCTCTTTTAGGAATTATTTTTTGAAGAAGTGAGGTTAGAGCTTTCCCATGGAGAAAAGACTCATGTCTTAGGGAGTGTGGGATTCAACCCAACAGCCCCTGAAGCCCCATCCAATGCTGTTCCTGACCCCAAGAGAAAACATGAAAGGTCCATTTCCTCCCCACTCCCAGCTCTTGGCCCCTCTCACCTCTCCTGGCTTAATATCCTCCAAGGCAGTGACATGCAAAAGGAAGTTGTTTTCTGGGAAGGAGGTCTCTGCATTGGGAACACAGCTGTGGTTGCCTGGATCACAAGAAGCAGGTAATGAGGACAGTTGACTAATGAAAATATCAGCCTCAACTCTGCAGAGCAGTGGGTCCCATTCGCCATGTTCTCTGATCCTTGCTAAAGCTGAGTAAGTACTGGCAACCAATCCCTAACCAGTGCTCTTTCCTGAAGGCCACAGTGCACAGGCACAAATAGACTCCCACATCACTCCCCTCTCCCACCCCCTCTCCTCACGGGTCAACTAGATCCTCAGCTGTGTTCTGTCTTGCAAAGGGAGGAACAGGGCTATGAAAGGAACACCAAACCACACCACTTAACTCAGTCTTGTCTGCTACTGGACATCTGGTGATAACTGAACCAGGCCCTCTGAGAACTGAGTTAGGGAGGGAGAGAATGGCACTAGAGCCTGGGAGGAGGGGTCTGCAATGAGGAAACCAGAGGCTGGTTAGGGCTGGGAGGCTGAGATCTGGAAAAGATGACAGCCTGAGCTGGCGCTCCTCCTTTCCATCAGCTGCTGATGAGACTCACCTTCTAGCATGAGCTCCTCCTCCAGGATCCTGAGTGCCTCCTACCCTCTCATGACACTCCCTTGCCAAATCTCACAGGGCAGTGGTGGTGCAAAGTCCACACTTCCCTTTGCAAGAATCAGAGATATGTGCCCTTGTCTTAAGACAGCGTTTAGTCCACTGCAATGTTTTGTATATAAACATATTAAGGCACAAGCAGTCCGATGAATGTATAAATGAAAACATGGTGTAATCAAATGATCCAGGGGAATCTAAAGGAAACTGAAGACCTAACCCTGCACCAGACTCAACTGCATCAGCCTAGAAGGGGCCAAATAAGAGAGCTGAACTGTGGCTGTGAGGCCCTCCCTCCACAGCACTGTTGACTCACAGCAGCTCTGAAGCACAAAGAGGCCGGATCCTTCACAGTTAAGAAACTCGCCAGTTGCTGTAAGACAATAACATGCAGATGTTATTCTATCCATTTTCTAGATGGAAAAAGAAACCAGGCTTACAAGGACAGGTACTGGTTCCACTGTCCTGTCACCCTACCAGGATGCCCCACCTGCCAATCCCTACCATTTACCTGAAGTTGCTTCTCAGAGGCACAAGTCTTGCTTTTTTATAATCACTATCGCCCTATCTGTGAGCCCCCCTCACCCCCCCCCCCATCTTCCGAAGTCCAACTCTAGCAACAAGCCTCTGTATGGATCTCAGGGCATTTCTTGTCTGCATGTCCTAGTGACAGATGTGAAGCTTCCACTGGCACACAGGGATTACCTTTCCCAACCATGAACTCAAAGCTCCCTGGGGGAAGACTGTGTGTCTGCCTTCTGACTGGGGAGGCGGGGAGATGGATCTCCAAGGTTGGGTAAGGTGAAGACTCCATGTTACCAACCTGCCTCGATGTCCTTGTAGAGCTGATCGATGTAGTTGTCCAGTTGTTCTCGGTCCTGAGGTTTCAGCTCCAGAGCATCACAGGCATGAACCCACTGGCTCAGGGAGCTGGGGGTCCCAGCCAGCCATAGTTGGAGAAGGAGGCCCAGCTCACAGGGCTCTCCACCCCAGGCAACTTAAGCCCATTTCTTTCTTGAGGATGAGATCCCTTTTTCCCCAACAGACCAGTGCTCCCAAGAGCAGACTCTACTTCCTCAATCTTTCTTACTCCACCACTGTGTCCAGTCCAGAATGCTGGCACAGTCACACTCTGCCCCACCCTAGTTTTCTTGAACAAAGCTGGGGCTACCTTCCTCATTAATCTCCCACCCAATCCCCGAGGGCCAAGTCCAAAACTCTGAAACATTCTCTCCTAACCTGGTCCCAATTCCTTGGCCATTGGTACCAACGAGAGCAAAGAGAGACCGGAATCCATCTGGAGTGAACCACTGTGGGGGAAAGAGCAATAAGCACTCAGGTTACAGTCACTTGCTTTTCTTCTTGTCAGGAAATCTCCCATGAGTCAGCCCTATCCCAACTCCAAAAGAGCCAGTCAGCTGTCCCAGCAGGAACAAGAGATGCTCACCCAATTGCTCCTGGAGAGCAAGCGGGGCTGGGAGGCCCCTGAACCTCCCCCATGCTCACCTGGCTAAGTGCTTCCTCATAAAGGGCCTCTGTGAAGAGTCTCCGCAGAAGTTCCAGCTGGCCCTGGTGTAAGGGAAGCAGGGAAAGATTTGCATCCCTATGAATTTCCCATTAGCATCCAGGCACAGCCCAGAATACCAGGTGAGGGGAGGAAAGAAAAGGGCCCTATCCGTAGACAGGCTTTTCTGGTTTTCTGGGAGCAAAGGAATGCCACAATCCTTACCTACAAAGAGCAGTTTTGTGGCCCGCTCCATTGCAGGGTAGCACCCCCAAACTCCTATTTTCCAGTACTGGTACCAGTGGGGCTGAGGCAGCCTGGTTTAGGACATCCATCCTCACCACCACCCTCCAGGCTTCCTGTTCTGACCTCCTGTCAGCAGGAGTCCCCCTCCTTCCCTCAAAATTCCTCTTAGGAAGGTGTGGTCCAGACATCCTTTCACACACCTGCCTCCACCTCTAGGCAGCGCATACAGGGAGCGCTGCTGTGCTCAGTGAGAACATCTGACTCATGGGAATGAGTGCCCAATACGCTGTCAACTCAAATACTCCTTTTCACATGGTTCCTTGATCCTGTGGATTCCCAATCCTTCCTTTCCCATCACCCCTTAACTGCCCACTGCTATCCTACTGTGGGGTCCTACATTCTTACACCAGAGTACCTCACCCCTCCGTCTGTCATCCCACTTTCCAATTTTAGGCCCACATTAGGTCATAAAATTAAATAGTAGTAGAAATATAAGTCCTCTAAATAGATTTTTGGCTCCAGGCTCTCAGCCTTTCCTGTGGTAGGAAAGGGGCCAAATGTGTCCTCATCAGGCTATTGGGGGTAAAGGGTGATCAACAGACCTTGAATTTGTCCCCCAGGAGTTTGTGGACAATCTCTTCCTCCTCATTGGCTGTTTTATTACAGAACTGGGAGAAGAGCCTGATCCAACGATCCTTATCCTTCGCCTGCAGTGAATAAGCAAACATTCAGGGTACACATGTGGACTCCTGGACATCTGCTTCCTTACCGTCACTCCCACCTACATGGGAAGGCAGCCTGTGATTCTAAAGCCTCTGCCATTGGGGGAACACCATCACACTTGAGTTTCTAGGGAGCCCTCTACACTCCCTGGGGCCTTCCTCCCCACCCTACCCACACCCAACCAACTCCCCAACTGGGGTCAAACTAGCCAACTCAACAACACTAGGAAAAACAGAAGAATGAGCCTGAGGAGCAACAATATTAAACAGAGAGTTGAGTGGCTCCTCCTACTTCATGCAGGAGATGTAGTCCTGAAGAAGTGGTGCTCAGAAACTGAATGCATGGATTCTGCTGCACGAGAAGTCCTCCCTTAGCTCAGTCTATAGACAAGATGACCTTTGTCCTCTCCTCCTACCAGATTTACAGTTAGTTACTCCTAAGGTTTATGGAGCAAGCAGCTCTCCTTTTAGAAGCTCAGCAGAATTGCTGCATCCAAGTCAGCATTTGAGGCGAGGAGGAGACTGAAGTCAAGAACTGAATGAGGCCAGAGTCAGTTTGCCCGGGAGGCAGGTGGAGTCACCTGCTTCACTGTGGCCACCATCCGTGCCATCAACATGATGCTTGCTGTCTCAGGTGGATAGTGAACACTCCTGGGGAGAAAGAAAAATATTGGGTCTGGAAATCTACCCCCACCCTAGTATCTGAGTTCAGGGAAGCCCAGTCTGATTGTTACAGAGAATCCTTCCTAGCAGTCCCACAAAGAGAGAAATTGGCAAGGACTTGGTTTTACAACCCTGTGGGCTTAATGGGCTGCTTTCTGAGAGTATGTAAAATGTGCTGGATGGTGGTGCTGGCAGCTCAGAGGAAAGCGGGTAGGGAGGAAGGTAAGGTGGGCTTGACAGATGTGACCCCTGTTTAATCCTAAGAATGGATAAAATCCAGGGCATGGTAACTTAAGAAAAACGGTTATATCTGTTAAGCCCAGGCAAGCAGGGAGGGAAGGACAAAGGGAAGAACAGATGAAATGTTACCTACCTCCATGCTTCCTGCAGTTTATTGAGAGGATGCAGAGGGTCATCTTGGGAGGGGCCTGGGCACAGGACCTGATGGTATTGCTCAGCAGCTGCCAGGCGACATTCTGCACTGCAGTATATCACCTGTTTGGGGAAGATGGTGGAGGTCAGCACCCTAGGATCTGGCCGTGGGCTGAGGCACACACATCCCACATGGTCCTCACATCCTCTAGCTGCACTCCTTCCACAAAGAGCTCTGGGTGGTAGCTCAGTGGTACGACAGAGCATAGGGTGCTCTGAGCATGTAAGAGGCGCTTCTGACCCAGGCCTGTAAATTCATGGGAAGGAAACAGAGCTCTGCAGCTAGAGGGGAGAGTCTCCACCAGGATCCCAGGAAGTGAGCTAGCTCCCACCAAGTCCATTTTCTGGACAGTGGGGCCAAAACAGGGAGGACAAAACTTGAACAGTAACTGAGCCTTTGCAATCTCGACCCTACATTGTGGCTCTCAAGAGCTGTGACCAGGTTTGTCCTTATTTCTGCCTCCCTGAGGAGGACTTTATGAGCCTCCTTTCAAGTACACTCCCCAGGGGTGCTCACCTGGCATTGGGGACAGTTCTGGTGGAGGTCCTTGCGCACAGTGCACAGCTCGGGGTGTGGCAGAACCTGGCCTGGTTTCCCAGTTAGCCGCTGGGCGTTCTCCTCTGCTTTCTCCAGTGCCCGCAGACAGTGGTCACAGGCTGATGGAGAGGGCCAGACATGACAATGTCAGTATTTTGAGAGCAGCAGCCATATTTATCCTTTTCACAGCAGTATCCCCAGAGCTAGAATAGTGCCTGGCACACAGTAGGTGCTTAACAAAAGTTGGGGAAGCGAGTGAATGAATGACTGTGTTAAAGAATTAAGTTAATGAGCTTCATTCATTCAAAAGTCAATGATTTCCTTGCAGCAGTCTGTCTGCCCACCTGTGACTATGCAGGTGTTTCTTTTCACCAACTTTCTCTCTCTGCAGGGCAGCAGCCTCCTGCCTGTCTGTGACCTGTACCATGCTGGGACTTCTCTTCACTGACTTCCCTCAGTGGAGGCAGCTCTCCTGGTTGCAGGCCGCCCGCCTGCAACCATGCAGGCCTCTCTCACCAAACCTGTCCCTTTTGGGGCAGCTCTTCCTGCCCACTTGTGTCTATGCAAGTGTCCTTTATTCTTCTGTCCCTTTCCTTAATAAATCTCCCCTTTAAATATATTTTTTTTAAAAGAAACAAAGTCAGTGATTTCCTCTTCTCTCTCTGGAGTCTCCATCCACGCTGTCAGACTCTGTGTCTTGATGGGACTTTATTTGTAGGGCTTTCCTCCCCTGCCAAACTGGGCTTTCCCCACATTCTACAACCATTCTGACCCTCCTTTCAGTTTTTCTCTAGCCTATGAAAAGGGTGAAAAAAGCATGTGGCTGGTCAAAGCTTAGCTTTTGACCCCTATGTCAATCTTTTTTGACCAAGGAGCACATGGCCTTCTCTTTGGCAGAGTCCTTAAGCATGACGTCCAGTTCCCTATGGGCCAGATTGAGTTCTACCTGCATGACAGTCCTCCCCTAGGGAGCGCTTCAGTCTCTCACCTGCAGGCTCACTGCACCCAAGTGCCTGAGATTAGACAAAAGCATGGTTTTCAGGCAAGGTTCTCCAAGGGAAAAGTCTTTCTTCCCAATACCCAGAATCCCAGAGTCATCAGCCATGGGGAGTGGGCACGATGAGCTCACCTCTGTAGCGATAAAGTGCATTCCAAAGAAACTGTGCAGCCACCAGGGGCCGTTCCACAAAGATGGTCTCTCCCTTCCGGATCAGCTGTGTGGCAAATAGCCCTTTCCCCTAAAAGGGTAGGGAAGGAAAAGGATGGCCATAAGGAGAAAGAGGACAGGGCTCCAAAGGCCAGAGGGCCACCCAGCCTCACCCCCAGGTGCTTCCCACTCAGCAGTGGTCTCTGCCTTGGGAGGGTTCATGGAGCATGGTCAGCATCCCTCACACAGCCTCCTCTGAAAATGCAGTGCTGACCTACTTTCAGTCACATTGCTTTCAGTTTGTTTAGGGCAGAAGGCCTTGGACAGGGAGTGCCATGTCAGCCATCTCACACCACTCAGAGAATTTTTAGACTGGCCAGAGCAGGGCCAAAGCTCAGAGCAGGCTGCAGTCTCCTGGAACAGGAGCTAGAAATGACAGCGCAGTCCCTTCTGAATCCCATGTGCCCCTTCAGGATCCTGGCAGTGATGCTACTGCTCAGGGTTGCAGAGAAAGTCAATACCACAGCAGGAATGTGTCCTACTTCCCTAGTTGGCTGGGTACTTGTGACACCTACCATAGTACCTGGTCCCCAACAACTTCTCAGGTGTTCCACTGAAAGGAATGACTGTCCTTGGTCCTAGAGCTAACTTGTTGTTAATCCTTATAGCTATGGTAATAGCTAAGGTAGCTAATAGTAGCTAAGGTAGTTTTCAGGATGCAATGATGTAGCACAGGTAAATGTAACTCATGAGTTTTAGCTCCTTACTACTCAAAGTGAGGTGAGAAACTGACAACATGGGTATCACCTGGGAGACTAATAGAAATGCAGAATCTCAGCCAGAGCTGCAGAATCAGAACCTGCAATTTAACAAGATGTGCCAGTGATTCATATGCATGCTGGAGTTTGAGAAGCACTCATATAAAGGGTGAAAGATGAGAAAACCATTACTGAACTGTCATCCCTCATGTACAATGGGACTCACTCAGGAGACAGCTTCAGAATCCAGGCAGTCACTAGGCCTGCCAGGCACTTACTCTCACCATCCACTTAACAAAGAGGGGTGATGCCTCTGCCAACGTTGAACTGTCACAAAAATGTAGAAAAATCATTCAGCAGAGTAGTGAAATGTCCTGTCATGTGGCTTCCCAGGTAGCTCCTTATTTTCTTCTAGCACTGGTGCTATGGCTAGACAGGAATACCTCCCAAAGTCAGAATAGCATGGGCTATTCTGAGCAACTCTGGGGCCTCTAACAGGATAGTGACACAGCTGACAGCTAGGCAAAGCTGTGATGGCACCTCTGGTTGTCTTCCTGGAGCCCTATAGCCATGCCTAGTAGCTCTTGGGGCACAATCTGGCAAAATAAAAACTTGGCCTTCCTCTGTGGGACAAAAATATATGAACAGGGATCCATAGCATCTCTGGTGACCTCAGCGCTCAATACTGGATAAATATTAATTTTTTTCTCCCTCTTTCTGGAGAACCAAATATAGAAAATATTTGGTAGTTAAAACAAAGGGAAAAGAATCAGAGTTGATTTTCTCTGAAAACACTCACCTTCAAAACGTGTCTCAAGAAACACAATTCCACTCCATATTACCATGAAGTGGAGAGAACTGAAGCTGAACTGAAAGGGCACAAAGCAGGCCAAAAATTTCCAATTTGAAGAGTAACTTTTAGAAAAGATGCAAAACTCTTAAGACTATGTAGTAAATTTAAAATTTTATTAAAATAATGATTTTCTAGAAAACTAAAAACTGCTAAGAATGAATTCAAAAGGAGGAAAGCCTAGGCAGACTAAGCAGCAGTAGGGATATCTGACTGATGTGCATCAGTAGGACATTTGGGTTGGCTTCCATTATATATGGTCAAATTTCTGTACTGATTGGTCTATCCCTGGCATAGCGATTGGTGAAAATATGAAAGTCATTCCTGGCAGTATCTATAGAAGCAATAGAGATATAGGTCAAAACAGAGAAAGTGGTCAAAAACTACTCCTATGTGAGGCCCCCTTGTCTACTTTCTCAAACCAAGAAAAAGCAAATATCATGTTCTTGAAATATTCAGAGGGAAAAGGGAAAGCTCCACTTTACCCCGCCCCCCAAAAAAAAATCAAGCATATATGCCTAATGTGGTAACCCGAGTAAGACAGCACAAATACAAAAAATTACAAACCAATCTCACCTGATGAATACAGATGCAAAAAGCCTACCCAGGATAATCAATCTTGTCACCAGATGGGATAGGTATGTGACCAGGTATAGGCATGGGGAGGGCAGTCAACTCACTCTTCCTGAGCTGGGGTTTTGACAAGAAGGCTTGGATAGGACAAATGGGCAAGTAGAGTGACTGAAGTGATGAAGTTGGGGGGGGGGGGAAGGAAAGAGGTAGAAACAGAGGACTAAGTGAAGGTATATCTGTACATAGGAGTGATGGAATGGAGACACCATCAAACTGTCAGCTAATGGAGAGTACTAGAAGCCAAGGAGGTAGAGATAGAGATGCGAGCATCTGAGGCAGCCAAGGATGTTGGAGACCTAATGACAAGGAAGAGGAATGCTCCAGATTCCTCTGAAGTGAGAAGAGGGCAGATGGAAGGCTAGGTTGAGAAAGAGGATTGGTATGAAGATGTGGAGAGCAGGAGACAGATGACTAGAAGGCTGACATCTTAGGCAAGGACCAAGGGTAAGCACAGACGCTACACATAATGAATTATTCAACCTCACTATTAAACAAAGAAATGTAAATGAGAACAAAGTGATACCATTTGTGCTTATCGACCAGCAAAGATAACTAAGAAAGAAAATACTCAGTGCTAGGTACAATAAAAGCATACATATGTGCACAGAGTTCCCAGACCTTCCACCTCATGGTTAAAAGATACAACAGAGTCCATAAATAAGTAATTGGCTGAGTGAACTGTGGCTCTCCCATGAAACAGACTATTATTCAATTTTTAAAAATGAATACGTACAAATAGGTTTGTTGCTAGCCAAAGATTTAGGGCTGCATCAAAAGCAGTTTCTGAAAATGGAATTTTAATATACACATACTTAACAAACACAGGATTTAAGTGATGTTTACTTTCCAAATTCCGTGGTACTCCAAGGGCCTTGGTGAAGGCTCTTGCCTCCCCCCAACCCTAAACTCTCAAAAAGTTCCCTGAGGATCCAGTCTTGTACCTCAGTGCCCTTTACTCAGCACGTCCCCGCCCGTCGCTCCCTCTGTCCAGCATCAAGGTCCCCCAACCCGGCCTGGAGTGGCAGGGCCGCAGGCAGATAGGCCCGGCTCCGCGGGGGTGCACTGAAACCCTGAAGACCCGATCCACCGCGTGACAGCCCCGGAAGCCTGTGCGCAGGGACAGACTGGGAGGCTCCGGACAGCGAGCAGCGACTGTGCTCAGTGTAACATATGTGCGAAAGGAGCCCCCAGACTCCCGGCATGGGGTCCCATGGGGCTGGCTCCGAGGCCGGACCGGGTGGGGGCCCCCCGCCGGGTCTGCACCGGCCTCACCTTGGCGCTGCTCACAAAGCGGACTTCCACGGAGACCCGGGCCCGGCCTGCCACGCCCACGCAGAAGGAGAACACGTCGCACATGGAGGCCGCCATCTTGGGCGCGCCTCCGCCTTCTGACCCTTGACCTCGTGTCGACCCGAGAGGCCCCGCCCCCTCCGGCCCCCGCGCCGGGCGTGAGTGTCCACGAGGCCGCGCGGATTTGCGCGCTCGCTTGTCGGCCCTGGGATCCCTCCTCTGATCATGTGTTTAGGTCAGTTCGCTCGCTGACCTGGTGTAGCGGGGTCCGCCTTTGTGCATTTCCATCTGTGTCTTCGCGGCCAGTGTGTGCCGCGGCCACCTCTATAGCAGACCCAGTGTGTGCGTGTGGTTTTGATGTATCAGTGTGTCTGCCAGTGGTTGTCCACCCAGTGGCCCATCTTGAGTCAGGCGCTTTGGGGACCCAGCTGAGGGGTGGCACAGCAGCTGACCACTTCTATCCTCTCTGACCCCCAACCTGAAGGGAAGGGACTAGCTTATCCCATGTGTCCATTCTACAGAGTCCGCACAGACTTCTCTTCCTGGACCCTCTTGGGCAGGACAGACAGTACTACCAAAAGCCAAGCTCGGCTTATTCTTTTCCCAGACGCTTCAGGGGCTACAGGGGTCTACAGTCAGCTTTGTTCTCCAATTGATTCTGTGCTCTTTGAAAAGAGACCAGTGCCTGCGTCTGCTATGGTGCCATGGTGGACACCACTTTTGGGATTGGATAGAGTCCACTAACTGCTGAATAGGTAACTTAACCTTTTTTGGGGGGGGGGGGTTTAAAGAGCCAATAGCTCCTGGAAGAGGCAGATGTACTTGGGTTCCTTCAGTTAATGTTAGGTTCAGCATTATGAAGCATTTTCCTGTATACAGGGACACAGAAGGGTTCTTAAAGCTGGGCCCTGGTACCCTCAAGCTTGTGAACTGGTATCTGCGACTGGAGGATTGTGCGTCTCTGCTCCCTGCCCTTTCCGCTCTCAACAGAAAGCGTTACAGAAAGCTGACTTTACTCTATCTCACCACCAGGTGGCAGGGCGGATCTCCTTCCACCAGCTCACCTCAGCACCCAGAAGCCCTTCTAGATTCTAAGGCCCAGAGGGAGAGAGCTAGAGAAATCGGTTCTGGTGGCAGACCTCACAGGGTTTCTGAGAGAAAACAAGCATATGCCTGGGTAGGAAAGGGATTAAAGTCAGGGCTGTGAAAGGGAAAAACCACTGTGTGAAAATACTTCTGAGTTTATGACAAAATGCCTTGGTAAAGGCAGAGTCAAATTTCTCTATTCTATATGAAGATGGAAAAGATTCAAGGCTGGCGGCTAGAGAGAAAGTTGGTGGTTAGGGTAGCATACCTACTCCAAGGAGGCAATTGGGCCTGAGCTCCTTCTGAAAGTGGTAATAATTCAGACAAAACAAGAATATTTGGGAAAACTCTGTAAGAGGAAGTGGGTTAAATGGTCTGCCTTTCCCTCCTCTTTGCCCTCAACTCCATTTGTGGTAGAGAAGTCCTCTATGCCCAGGCACTGATTCAAAGAGACTCCTCCTCCACAGCCAGGCCAGGGAAAGATCCCTGGAGAGGTCAGGGTTGGTACACCCACTGCTCCCCCAGATGAGAGAGAGCTATAAGCCTTAACAGCTACTGCAAACTCAGCACTGGGCCTAGCACACTGTAAGTGCTTTACAGACATTGTTCCAGCCCTGGGAGGTCTAAATGATCAATATACTCATTATATAGATGAAGAAAAAAGCTCAGTAGTTCAGTAACTTGGTGAAGGACATAGCTGAAGGTCAAAGTCTGTGCATCTGACCTCACATTATTCCAACTCCCAGAGGTCAACATATATAGAGAAAGGAACTGCTTTATAGTTCATATTCCTCTTGTGCCTCTTGGCCCTGATGAGTCTCTTCTTAGGATGTAGGGAAGGAAGTTCTTTCCAGTGGGTACCCTCAGAAAGAACTGGCCCAGACAGGCTGGATTGAGCCTCTGTCCTGGTGCTTAGTTGTCCACTCCTGACTTGGCGTCTTCTCTTTGCATGCTGGTGTCCAAGCTGTTAGAGGGCTTGATGGGGGATGCAGTCATGGCAGACACAGTTGGCAGTTTCAGTCTCTGCTGCTTCTGATACTTGACCCTGCGGTTTTGGAACCAGACCCTCACCTATAATTGGAAGCAGTGGGCAGAGATCAGACTGTGACCAGCGGTTCCCACTGCACTTACCCTATTCCTGCAGCACTTATTCCTCTCTTCAAAATTTGCCCTTCCTTCTAAAGGGAAGCATCTCCTCCAAAATACTCTTCCATATAATTCCAGTTGCCATTTACTCATCCAGTGAGTCTTTGTTGAGCTCTTATTGGGTAACAGGCCTTACCCTTGGTGATCATGATACAGTGGTGAGCAAAAGGGCATAGTCCCTGCTCAATAGGGGCATAGTCTAGTGGAGAGAGACTAATAACAAACCCAGGGAGAATGATGTAAGTACGAATGAGAGTAACTTGAGCATCCTTGAGAACCAGCACTCGGGATGAGAGGACATCCTGGTGGCAACAAAGTAAGCTGGGGCTAGGGACGACCTATAGCAAGGCTCTAAGGTGGAACCAAGCTTGAGGGTCAGAAAGGAGGAGAGCAGGGGTGAAACATCTGAGAGTGAGAGGAAAAAGCAAATAGGGAAAATGGAGAGGTCACTAGGGGCCAGATCATCCATGACTGTGACGTCCAGGGGTAAGGAGTATCAACCTTGATACTTTTAAGTGTGATGTGACATCATCCTATTTACATCTTAAGTGAATTGCACATCTTTTTTTTTTTTTTTTTAATAGAGGCATGTTTTTTTTTTATTTATTTATTTGTTTGTTTGTTTGTTTTGTTTATACATGCACTGGGTACAGTCAGAAGCGCGGGAGGGTGAGAGAATTCACCAGAGCCAGAGCGGGGAGCAGAGCAGGCAGAAGGACCGAAGTACACTGCTGAGGGGAGCAGCGGGCGGCAGGAGAGGTCTGCGCGCCATGTGGGACCCTCCTCTGGTGGCCGGGGAGCAGCCGGGGATCAAACCGGCGCTGCAGAGGCCGCGGGCAGCTTCGCAACCCAGCGCTCAACCACTGCGCCACCGGGGAGGTCCGAATTGCACATCTTGCTGTTGTGTGAAGAATGAATGAAAACAGGTATAGAGAGATAGCTTGGAAGCTATTGCTGTGATCCAGCAAGAACTGGGGCTGGTATGAACTGGGGACAAGGGAGATTGATAACACAACTTCAGCTGCATTTTGGCAGTAGTGGTTACAATCAAGGCTTGCTGATAGATTGGATGTGGGAGAAAAGGAGGATCTAGGATGAGTAAGCATTTTGAGCAACTGGGTGGGGAGTGGGGCTTTGTGTGGGGAAAGGAATGGATTTGGGGGAAAAATATCAAGAATTGAGATTTAGACTTGTCTAAGTATCCATAAGATACCCAAATGGAGACCTCAGAAAGGTAGTAGTACAAGTCAGAAAAGAGGGAAAAGAGAGTGGGCTAGAGATAGAAATTTGGGGATCATTTATAGATGGTATTTAAAGCCATGGGAATAGGGCCTCCCTGGTAGCGTAGGTGGTTGAGCGCCGCACTGTGAAGCTGTCTGTAGCCTCTGCGGCGCAGGTTCGATCCCAGCCGGCCGGCCGGGGAGATTCCCACATGGCGTAGCAGACCTCTCCTGTCTTGCCTGCTGCTCCCCTCAGCAGTGTATTTCAGTAGATCTGACTGTTCTGCTCCCCACTCTGGCTCTGGTGAATCCTCTCACCCTCTGTGCATCTGGCCTGTACCCTGGTTCTAGTATATATTAAAAAAATTTTTAAAAATAGTGTATTAAAAAAAAAGCCATGGAAATAGATGAGATCAGCAGGGGGGAAAAATTTGAGGCCACAGAGAAGAGTAGCCTACACAGGGGCAGAGAAGAGGCCAGCGAGTTGGGAGGAAACCAAGAGAATGCGGCGTCTGGAAGCAGAGCAGTATTTCTGTGAGAGAAGGAGTGTTTAAATGCTGACTGCTGCTGAGTGTAGTGTAAGATGAGGAAAGAAAAGTATCTGTTCACTTGAGCAACACAGATTAGAGACCTTGATGAAATTTCAGGGGAGTGGTAGGGAAAGAATTTGTACTGAAATGAGTTAAGGAGTAGATGAGGTTAGGACATGGAGACAACACTGGCAGTTCCTGTGGAGTTTGCCTGTGAAAAGAACAGAGAAATTGTGCAGTAGCTAGGGGAGAATATGAGGTAAAGGGAATTAAAAAAAAATAGTATCTAGTTTCTTAAAAGCCTGTTTAATTTCACTGTCAGCCACTTATTTCACATGGCAAGATAACATTATAAAGTTCTAGATTAACTTTGTATGTTGTTCCCATGATGTGACTTTGAATGGGACTGCTTTTTTCATCATGTAGGGAGTGTGCCAATGGTTAGGGCCTATCTCCCCAAATGGCCTGGCACAGAGGACGACGGCCCATGTCTTCCTCCAAAGTCCTTTTCAAATCTCCCAGAGAGATCTGTCCCCAGTTGTGGTCCAGGCCCTATAGGAGTCCCTGCTCCCACCTGGTTCTCTGTAAGGTTGAGCCGGGCTGCCAAATGGGCTCTCTTCTTCCCCACCAGATTGTGCTGTTTTGCAAACACTTTCTCCAACTCTTCCAGCTGCTCCAAGTTAAACATAGTTCGAACCCTCTTTTGGGGTCTCTCAGTGTCCTGAAGATCCTCAGCTGGGGCCCAGTCTGGGGAACTCCAGAGGCCTGGACAGTGGGCCAGCTCCAAGCCTAAAGGGCAAACAGCAGGAGGGGAGGTTATCCAGCACCCTTCGGTCCCCCACCTTGGGGTAGAGAGCCCAAGCACACAGCTCCACTGCCCTGCCTTGCCTATGACCCGGGAACACAGTAAGAAGGTAGCGAAAAGCGACTGCATAGAAAGGAGAAAAAACAAATAGGAAGGGACAGATAATCTTCTGAGACTACTGCGCCACTGTTCTCTAGCTGAGTAACTTAGCCTCTGGCCTTAAGAGAGCTGCCCCCTCCTCCATCTCTCCTTGCTTTCACTTTTTTTCTTGGCAACTTCAGGACATCCTATGCTGTGGGGGAAGGAGAAATCACCAATTGCTGACCCTTTTAACATTCATTCAGCAAATACTTTCTGAATGTCTACTATGCGACAAGCACAGTTCTAGGACAAACAAAATTATATAACAGTAAAAAAGGGAAATAAGTATAATTTTGTGTATATTAGGAAGTGATTATCGTTGGTGAGAAGAATAAAGTAGGAAAGGATATGTGAGTGTTAGGGGGTAGGACAGTTTGCATCTTTATAAAGGATAGCCACCTCACCTCACCGAGGTGACCTTGAACAGGGTCACTCTGTGCAGCTGTTCTCCACAGAGGGGGCAGCTGAGAGGTAAGTGGAGGTACCCAGCTGAGAAGCTAAGTGGTGTCTGAAATCCTGCCTACTCTCCATAGGCCAAATCCTGTCCTCTGGCAAGGTGCTGTGTCTGCCTGAAGGAAGCAGTGTCCTTCTCTAGTGCACACAAAGGTGCTATTCAGCTCACCACTCTGTAGGCCAGCAGGGATGGCCAGGGGACAGTACCTGCATCATGACTTGGAAGAAATGAGGAAGTGAGCCACTGGGCATTGGGGAGAGGAATGTTCCAGACTGAGGAATGGCAACTGCAGTAGTAAGACTCCTCTGCTCCCACTAGCCTTGGGGAGGCTCTAGGACTGGCAGACAAACTGCCCCAGTAAGGGAGTGAGGCAAGGCCCTGGCTACCTGGGACCCTAACCACTCACCCCACTAGCCTTATCATAAGCTTACTAACAAAAGATGAGAAACAATCAGTGGGACCTGATTAAATAAATTATGGCACATCCTTACAGTGGACTACTCTACAGTGTAAAGAAACTCTGACAGTGTTGATATGGAAAATTCTCCAAAATATATGGCCAAGTGAAAAAGAGTAAGATGTGGAGCAATGTGTCTAATATGGGGGTTGGGGAGAGGAGAAATATATATATATATTATATTTATGTGTGTGTATACCACATATGCACACATGTATACACACAGATGTGTATTTAGGTGTTAAGTATGCATTAAATACCTCTGGAAGAATAAAACAGAAGTCACTGGCTGTTTGTAGGGTGGGGGTAAGCAGGTGGCTGAGGGGAGGGCAGGAGTGGTAGAGGAAACTTCTCCATATAACTTAGTAAACATTTTGACCTTTGAACTGTGTGGGTGTAATTTCTACACAAACACTTATTTGAAAATGAGACAATTGCAATATAAAGTAGTAAATTGCATTTCAGGCCTGGGGTGTGTGGGGAGGGTTAGAAAAGTTGGCTCCCAGACACAGTGGCATGACCAGAGGGGTTTCTCTCCAACAGAGGGGGAAATATTCAGCGGGAAGGAGTTGAGGAAATGTACGGTGGGGGAAGCCCAGGGAGTAGGAGCCAGATAACGCTGTATCACAAGGGTCTTGGTACGGGAGGGCATGCATTAACTGTGCCCCTGTTTTCCTGGTGGCTACCTGGGAAAGTATGAGCCAGGTGGCCCAAGGTGGCCAACATTTGTGTAAGTAGATGTTTGTGGTTTTTTTGTTTGTTTGTTTGTTTGTTTTTTGTGGGCCCCTCACCAGTGGCCAGGGATCAAACTGCCGCTGCAGAGGCTGCAGGCAGCCTCGCAACCCAGCGCTCAACCGCTGCGCCACCAGGAGAGGCCCATAAACAGATGTTAATGCTAGTCGCCTTAACAATTAAACTTAACAAATAAATGTTAAAGTTGCCTTAACAATTAAATTCTCACTGGGATGTAAGTGCCTGTGCTCCAGAGCCCTACGGTACCATTGCAGGAACAAGCAGGTTCCGAGCAGTTAGGTGTGGAGACTACGTTCACACAGATGTGAGCAGTGGAGCAGGTACCCGAGTCTGGGTATTTGCCAGCTCCCAGCAGCTCCTCACTGAACGGTACCACCCGGGGCCCACGCTTCCCCCACCCCCCGCTAAGACAGGGCGGTGAGAAGAGTCTGCCCTACTAAGCGTTATCCAAATGCGGTGTGTCAAACGCAGGGCGCTCTAAATCCCTAGTGCAGGGACCGGAGCGGGAGCAGGGAGCAGGGCTGGGTCCTGCTGCAGCCCCAGCGCTGGCCTCGGCAGTTTCCCGAGCCCTCTCTGATCCACCCGAACCTTCCGCGCTCCCCAGTTCCTCCCTCCTCCGGAACCCTTGCGTGAGCTTCTCGCTGGGGTTTCAACTGCAAGGTCAAGGGTCACAAGGTTTCCACTGCAAGGCCAAGCCCAACCACAGGTGGCTTTCCAACGCAGGGACTTCATCCCGTGCCCACGGTGGCGATCTCCACTCTTCGGCCGCCCCCCACCCCCCACCCCCATGTCCCGGGTCCGGAGACCCTCGTACCTGTGACACCGAGAGCCTGGAGGCCGCAGAGGTGAGGCCCGCGCAGCCCCCGCACGGCGGGCGGGGGGCACGGCTGGTAGAGGCCCGCGCTCAGGCAGGCGGGCAGCCACGCCGCGGGGCGCGCCCAGGGCACAAGCCGGGCCTGAGGCCGGGGGGCTGCGGGCCAGAGCCCCGGGGCAGCGCAGGCGGAGACTGACCGCAGGGAGGCGGCGGGCGCGCGGGGGCCGGGCCGGGCTAGGAGGGCCTCGACGGAGAAGGAGGACTCCAGGCGTCGGGAGGAGCCGGGCGTGACCCGGCCGGGAGAGCGGCCAGGGCGCGGGGTCTGCACCCGAGAGCCCGCGGGAGCCGGCGGCGGGGGGCCTCGGGGCGCTGGGCTGGGCATGGTACGGCCCTCGCCCGAGCCGCTCGAAGAAGGAGCTGGCCCCTCTAGGGAATGGGTGGGGAGCTCGAGAGACGGGTGAGGACACCGCGAAAGAGAGACGACTTGTTGACCGGGAACGACCCCGGCTGTCGGCGGGGGCGGGGACGGCCTTTATTCCGGAGACCTGGGCGGGGTTTACCCCCGACGCGCCAAAGCCAGGGCACCCCCAGTCCCCAGGCCGTGCCCAGTCCCGGACTAGTCAAGGTCCCCACAGCGCTGGGGAACGTACTCCCTCCCTCCTCCGCATCTGAAAAAGCCCGCCTCGACGCGTCGGGAAAAGCACTGAGGGCCGGCTCGCTGGTGAAGCGCCTAGCCACCCAGCCACTGCTCGCCCTCAAGGGGTTCGGGGCGCCAAAAACCACGTGCGCCTGCGCAGTTTTTTTACAGTTTTACAATTTAATTTAAATATCTTTTTTTTTTTTTATAGAGGCATGCTTTATTTATTTATTTATTTGTTTGTTTGTTTTGTTTATACATGCACTGGGTACAGTCAGAAGCGCGGAGGGTGAGAGAATTCACCAGAGCCAGAGCGGGGAGCAGAGCAGGCAGAAGGACCGAAGTACACTGCTGAGGGGAGCAGCGGGCGGCAGGAGAGGTCTGCGCGCCATGTGGGACCCTCCTCCAGTGGCCGGGGAGCAGCCGGGGATCGAACCGGCGCCCCAGAGGCTGCGGGCAGCTTCACAACCCAGTGCTCAACCGCTGCGCCACCGGGGAGGCCCTAAATATCTTTTTTATAAGCACAATGAAAAGTAAATTCTCACCCTATCCCCAGCCTTTCAATTTTCCTGCCTGGAGACATTTCCGAGGTTACCAATTTCTTCTGGATCTTCCCAGGGGCTTTCTGCATCCACATTACCTGTGCCCCACTGGAAACAGCTTACCTACACCCAAAAAGGCGAAAGGGGGAAAACTGTAACGGTTCCAGATTAAGAAACTTACTGCCAATGTGAAGGCCTGTAAATCTCCTTGTGTTATATAGGTGTAGGACAGGCATCCCTGCTTTATAGGTGGGTGATCTGCTTACTGTCCTTTCTTAGGCAAGTTACAAGTTACTATTTATATTTTCTTACCTGTAAAATGGATGGTTGTCGTAGCTACTTCATGGAGTTATTGTGTAATCGCATAAATTAATGCATGTAAAGCACTTAGAATTGGCCTGGTGCATAGTGAATCACTATTCTGTGATAGTGGGGTTGGGAGGGATTCCTGCCTCCCAGGTTCCCATTACTTTCTGTGTCCCCAAATCAATACCTAGCATTGAACTGCTGTTTTGGACACAAATATTGCCTCTTCTGCCCTGCTAGAAGAGGGGAAGGAGGAACCATGCTGGGATTTGCCACCATCTGTGCCGGCCTCCTCCTTCAGCAAATACTGGCCCTGCCTTTCCAGAAGCCTCCCAGGCAGCTTGGAAGGAGAGGCTTCTTGAGAGGAGAAATTGTGGTCCAACCTGGCCCCCAGATCTAGGCTTTCTTAGTTCAGGCCAGGTGATGCTACGTCCAGGTGAGATGCCAACAATATAAGCCTTGCAGAAGGGGCTTGGGGGAGATGTGAATTCAGAAGAGTGACTGAGGTAGACCCACTGGGAATTGGGGGGGATCCAGGTGAAAGTTCTAGAAACTCCCCCTAGCCCCCAATCTTGCACACAACACTTCATTTCCCAACATGTTTCTTTCAGAGGGGCTTTTCCTCTGAGAGGAAAGAGCTGTGTGAAATCCCCCCACCCCCAAGGACCTACACAGAAGACAATGCCAAGGTTTGGGAGGAGGGACACCTGGACTCACCTTTCAGCCTAGAGGACATCAGTTGATGCTGTTAGGGGACAGTGGAACACTGTGGGTTTGGGAATTGGGTGAGCCTGACTTCAAATCTCCACTTTGTCATTGAACATTTCTGTGACATTGGGTAAGTGGCTGTTCACTCTAAACCTCAATTTCTCGTGAAATTTAAATAATAATTTCTTAAGCAATAATACACGATTAGATTGTCATAAGACTTCAATAAAGTTGCACTTGTAACTATTATGGGAAGGAGACAGGCAGCAATGGTAGATGAACTGGGCTAAGCTTCGTAAAAGAAATCAGTGAGAGATAGGATGAGGCAGATCTATAGGACCATGATTAAGTGTCTAGTCTGTGCTCTTTTATGCACTGAGACTCTCAGTGAGTTAATTTGGTAGCAGCATGCACCCTGGGATCAGGGAGAATTGACAAAGAACAAGACAAAATCTTGTAAGAAGAAAAGTTCATAAACATTTGGTAAAATGATTTGTGCTAATTTTTAGACAGAATATTTAACTGCTATGTCTCTAGTTCTGGATTTTCAGTACATAATTCACTATATTTGTGTACATAGTTATCAGTTTTCTATTGTTTTACTTGTTCCTCCTCTCACTCTAAGTTCCTGAGGCTGGACATTAATATGCTCAATTTATCTATGAGCAAACAGAACCTGAGAGGTTAACACATTGTCTAGGTTCAAATCCCCTAGCTATGTGACCTTTATCAAAATGTGGTTTTAGTTTGCCTTTTTCTGAAGACTGTTCATGTTGAGCATCTTTTCATAAAATTTTCAGCCACTTGAATATCCTCTTTTGTGTGAAGTGCCTCTTCCAGGCATTGGCTTATTTTTGTGTTGGATTATTATCTTTTCTTCATTAACTTGTTAGGCAATTAATGTATAATTAGAGTCAGATATTTTTAAATCAAGTCCTTTGTTGTAATATATAGAAGCAAATATCTCCGCCCACTCTATTTCCTGCCTTTTCATTCTTTTAATGGTATTTTTGTGGGCAAAAGTTATAAATATTAATAAAATATAATGATCTACATTTCTGTCATTTTAAGGAAAACTCTCCCTACCCCATGTCATAAAGTTGTGAATTTCTAAAAATTCTTTGTTATTTAGGTCTGGAATTTATTTTCGTATAGGTGTTAGGTAAAGGATTTTTTTGTTGATTCATATACACAAACATTTTAAAATTTATTTTAACAGTAGTTTGTAATTGTAATTGTTTTCAACATGATTTTAGAGACTAATCCATTTAAAGAAAAAATCAGTATTAGTGTAAAAGCTAGTATTACTGTAATTTTGGTTTGTAACTCCAAATCTTGGTTTCTGTATAATTTGAGAAACCAATGCAATTAAAAGAATTATTAACTTATATGTTTTGGAGCACACTGTATATAAAGATGTAATCTCGTGACATCAACAACTGAAAGAGGTGGGGACAAAGTTGTAAATGAGCAGATTTTTGTATGTCACTGAAGTTAAGCTGGTATAAATTTAAATTAGAGTGTTATAACTTTAGTATGTTAAATGTAATCCCCATGGTTACCACAAAGAAAAATAGCTATAGAACACACACAAAAGGAAATGAGAAAGGAATTTAAATTTCACTAAAAACAAGCAATTAAACAGAAAAGACAGTAATGCAGAAAACAAGTGACAAAAAAACTGTAAGGAATATAGAAAACAAATAGCACAATGACAGAAGTAAATTCCTTTTACAGTAATTAAATATAAATGAACAAACTCCAATCAAAAGACAGATTGACAAAATGGATAAAAATGCATGATCCAACTATGTACTCTCTGTAAGTAAATCACTTGAGATCCCCAAAAACACAGGTTGAAAGTGAAAGGATGGATTTCCATGGTTACCATGCAAACTATAATGAAAAGAAAGCAGGGGTAGCTATACTAGTATCGACAAAAGACTATTATTGATTGATTGATTGATTTTCTCTCTTTATTCCCTTTATTGATCTTCAGAATCAAAAGTTTAACTGGTGTTTTATCCTGATCTTGACACCTAAAGCTTTTCTGGGCAATAACCCAAATCATGGCTAGGATCAATGCCACTTGCCACTGGATTTTCTCAGTGCAGTCATCTCACTCACTCTCACCACCCCTGCCCCACATACTGTCTTTATTTCAACAAACTACTTCTCAAAAGTCTTATTCCGGTAGCTACATACAAAACTCCATATATAGAACATTTCTGCTGCCCTGGCCTCTGGAAACATGTCAATATTAACAAAGGTCTGTCTGTACCTGGGAAATGGTAGGCAGAACTGTGTTTTCCTGAAATGTTGCAAATGTGGCAAACAGAATGGTGACTGTCAAGGAAAACGATCACTCTGGGCACCTTTTTGACTGCAGCAGCAATGTGGAAACAGCTATAGCTTCAATAAGGGTCACTAAAGTAGATTTTAAATTAAAAAATGTGGTAAGAAACAAAGAAGGACATTATGTAATGATAAAAAGGTTCAGCACAGAAAGAAATATAATAATTTATACATTTATGTACCTAATGAAGACCATCAAAATATATGAAGCAAAAACTGGCAAAATTGAAGGGAGCAATATACAGTTACAATTTTATTTAGAGACATCAATATTCCTCTCACAATACTGGATAGAGCAACCTACAAAATATAAATAATAGAGGACTTAACACAATAAACTAACTAAATCTAATAGACATGTACAGAATATGCTACCCAACAAGAACAGAATACATCTTCTCAAGCGATGTGGGGCATTTTCCCAGATAGACAATATGCTAGGCCACAAGTTAAGTCTCAGTAGATTTTAAATGATAGATATACAAAGTCTCTTTACTGACTACAACAGGATGAAGTAAGTGACAACAGGAAAATTGGAAAATTCACAGAACTATAAGCAACTAAATCAAACAACACATGTTCAAACAACCGATGGATTAAATAAGAAATCACAATGGAAATCAGAAAATACTTGGAAATAGGGCCTCCCCGGTGGCGCAGCAGTTGAGCGCTGGGTTGTGAAGCTGCCCGCAGCCTCTGCAGCGCCGGTTCTATCCCCAGCTGCTCCCCGGCCACTGAAGGAGGGTCCCACATGGCGCGCAGACCTCTCCTGCCGCTCGCTGCTCCCCTCAGCAGTGTATTTCGGTCCTTCTGCCTGCTCTGCTCCCCGCTCTGGCTCTGGTGAATTCTCGCACCCTCCTGCACTTCTGACTGTACTCAGTGCTTGTATAAAGAAATAATAAATAAATAAATAAATAAATAAATAAATAAATAAATAAATCTTAAAAAAAAAAAAAGAAAATACTTGGAAATAAATGAAAACAAAACCACAACATACTAGAACTTTTTGGATGTAGTGAAAGCAGTGCTGAGGAGGAAATTTATAGCTGTAAGTCCTTACATTCAAAAACAAGAAAAGATGTAAAATCAACAACCCAATTTTGCTATTTAAGTAACTAGAAAAGGAACAAACTAAAACAAAGCCAGCAGAAGGAAGGAAATAATAGAGATTAAAGCAGAAATATTTGAAATTGAAATAGAAAAACAATAGAGAACTTCAATGGAACAAAAAGTTGGTTTTTTTGAAAAGATCAACAGAGTTGACAAACTAAACTAGATGGGATAAGAAAAAGAGAAGATTCAAATTACTGAAACCAGAAATGAAAGTGAGGTCATTATTACACCTTCAACAGCAATGAAAAGGAGCATAAGAAAGTACTATGACTAGTTATATGACAACAAATTGGATAACACATGAAGTAGACAAATTCCTAGAAACACAAAACCACATTAAATCATCAATAGAAAATATGAATAGATCTAAATAAGGAGATTAAATTAGTAATCAAAAATCTCCCAACAAAGAAAAGCCCTGGGCCTGATGAGTTATACCAAACATTTAAAGAGGAAATAATGCCAGTCTTTCTCAAAGTTTTCCAAAAAATTGAAGAGAAGGAAACACTTCCTAACTCATTCTATGAAACTACTGTTACCTTGATATGAAAGATAGACAAAGACACTATAAGGAAACTATAGATCAATATTGCTGATGAACATAGATGCAAAAATCCTCAACAAAATCCTAGCAAATAATTCAGTGGCATATTAATTAGAACTGACACCAGGGGAGTGCAAAGATATTTCAATATATGAAAATCAATGTCATATGTCACATCAACAGAGTGAAGGAAAACCTCACATGATCTGAATTGATGCAGAAAAGGCATTTGATAATATGCAACAAACTTTTATAAAAACAACCAGAAACTAGGAATAGAAGGCCATTACTTCTACATGATAAAAGGTGTATGGAAAACCCACAGCAAGCATCATACTTAATGGTCAAAGACAGAAAGCTTTTCTTACAGGATCAGGAACAAGGCAAAGATGCTAGCTTCCACCACTTCTATTCAACACAAAACTGAAAGTTCTAGCCAGCGCAACCAGGCAAGAAACGAAGTAAAAGTGATCCAAACTGAAAAGAAAAAAGTAAAACTCTGTTCATATGGTCTTATATGTAGAAAACGCTAAAGATTCTACAAAAAAGTTAGAAGTAATGAATGAATCTAGCTAAGTAGCAGGATACAAAGTCAAACATACAAATTCATACATTTCTATATGAACAAACTGAAAAGGAAATTACAAAAATCAATTATGTTACAGTAAGAGTGAAACAGTTACTGGGCCTCCCCTGGTGGCCCAGCGGTTGAGCGCTGGGCTGTGAAGCTGCCCGCAGCCTATGCAGTGCTTGTTTGATCCCCAGCCACGGGTGAGGGTCCCACATGGTGCGTAGACCTCTTCAGCCTGCTGCTCCCCTTAGCAGTGTATTTTGTCTGTCTGCCTGTTCTGTTCCCCGCTCTGGCTCTGGTGAATTCTCTCACCCTCCCGCGCTTCTGACTGTGCCCAGTGCTTGTATAAATAAATAAATAAATCTTAAAAAAAAAAAGAGTGGAACAGTTAGGAATTATCAAAGGAGGCGAAAGATTTAGTGATGAAAACTAAAATATTGGGGGCCTCCCTCCTGGTGTAGGGGCTAAAGTCTCAGTGCTATCAAGCTATTGCCAGCCACTGCAGCATGAGTTCTATACTCCGCCAGGGAGCTAACCCACATGGCACAGCAGACCTCTCCTGTTCACCCACTCCTCCCCTCAGCAGTGTATTTCCATAGATCTGCCTGTTCTGCTCCCCACTCTGTCTCTGGTGAATCCTCTCACCTCCCCATACCTTTGGCCTACACCCCAGTTCTTGTATGCATAAATAAATAAAAAAATAAATCTTTTTTAAAAAACTGTAAAATATTGCTGAGGGCCTCCCTGGTGGCACAGGGGTTAAAGACAGCACTATCAAGCTATCGCCAACCACTGCAGCAAGAGTTTGATCCCCAGCAGGTCAGGGAGCTAACCCACATGGCACAGCAGACCACTCCTGTCTCACCTGCTGCTCCCCTCAGCAGTGTATTTCAGTAAATCTGCCTGTTCTGCTCCTCATTATCTCTGGTAAATCATCTCACTACCACCCCTCCCCGCACCCTGCCCTTGCCGACCCCCTCCCCACAACCCACACCTCTGGCTTACAACCCTGTTCTTTTTTTATTTTTTCTAAAGATTTGTTTATTTATGCATACAAGAGCTGGGACAGGTGGGGGTGGGGGTGTGTGTGAGAGGATTTACCAGAGAGAATGGGGAGCAGAATAGGCAGACTCTGAAATACACTGCTGAGGGGAGCAGCGGGTGAGACAGGAGAGGTCTGTTTCGCCATGTGGGTTACTCCCTGGCCAGCTGGGATCAGCTGCAGAGGCTCTGGATTGCTTCATAGTGCTGTACTTAATTCCTTGCACCACAAGGGAGGCCCACAACCCACCAGTTCTTGTGTGCATAAATAAATAAATCTTTTTTTTTTTTAAAGATTTATTTATTTATACAAGCACTGGGTACAGTCAGAAGTGCGGGAGGGTGAGAGAATTCACCAGGGCCAGAGCGGGGAGCAGAACAGGCAGACTGACGAAGTACACTGCTGAGGGGAGCAGCAGGCATGGCAGGAGAGGTCTGTCGTGCCATGTGGGAACCTCGCCTGCAGCTGGGGATCGAACCGGCGCTGCAGAGACTGTGGGCAACTTCGCAGCCCAGCGCTCAACCGTTGTGCCACTGGGGAGGCCCTAAATAAATAAATCTTTTAAAAAATATTGCCGAAAGGAAATTAAAGGAGACATAAATAAATGGAAACATGTCACATGTTTATAAATTGGAAGACTTAATATGGTGTCAATACTACCCAAAGCCATATAGGATTCAAGCAATTTCTATCAAAATCCCAGTGACCTTTTTTTTTTCCAAAACCAGACAAACCTACCATAAAATTCATATGGAATCTCAAGGGACCCAAATAGCCAAAATAATCTTGAAGAACAAAACTAGAGAAGTCACAATTCCTGATTTCAAAATTCACTTCAAAGCTAAAATAATCAAAACAGGCATAAAGACAGACATAGACCATGTAATAGAGAGTTCAGAAATAAACCCTTACATTTATGTTCAAATAATTTTGATGAGGATGCCAAGTCATTCAATGAAGAAAGGACATTCTTTTTAATAAATGAAACTGGGGACACTAAATAGGCACATGCAAAAAATGAAATTGGATATTTACCTAACACCATATAAAAAATTAATGGTGGTTGCCAGGGACTGGGGTAAAGGAAAATGGGGAGTTTTTGTTGAATGGGTACAGAGTTTTAATTTTACAATATGAACATAATTATGAGGATGAGTATATTTAATACCACTAAACTGTACACTTAAAAATGGTTAAGATGGTAACTCTATTTTACCACAATAAAAAAGTAGGGGAAAAGTCAATGTGTCAGCATCTACAAAGTTTTGAGAGATAATAATTGTCCACCTAGAATTTTATATCCATTTCAACTATCATTCAAGAGAGAGGTAAAGATGAAAATATTTTCAAACATACAAAGGTCAAGAGAGTTTGCTCCTCAAAGACCCTTCTTTACTAAGAAAACTACTGAAAAGGAGAAAAGAACTCAGGAGGTGCAGGAAAAATAATCATCATTGGGGTTGATTAATCTATTGATGAAATTTTGTTAGGTTAATTGTCAAAAGTAATCTTTATTAAATTAAGAAAACTTAAACTTCAAACAGTAATAATAAGGTTGAAAATATTAAAAAGTAATGGGCCTGTTAAGGAGAAGGATTAAAAATATTGACGAATTTTATTTATTGGTAGGCAAAAATAATAGTTAAGAATGTATATTGAAAATGTAAAGACAAAGATTAAAGGAACAGCTTCATATCCACAAAGAATTTTTTCAAGGACACAGGTTTTATGTGGAAAATTTTATCAGTTCTCCTTAAGATAGAAAAGGAGATGAACCGAAATTTTAAAAAGAATAGTAAGCAGAAACCATTAAAAAAGTCCAAATAGAGAAGAATTCACACTACAGTATCATTATTCATTGTTAAGAGATGTTCATTTCTCTTCTAGCTGAGTCATGCTTCTCCTGTGGCATTCCTATGATTTAATTACTGTCAAATGATGTTAAAATCTTAGACAGTAGAGGAATGGGGGTGTGTGGATATTTTGG
Organism: Talpa occidentalis; assembly: GCF_014898055.3. Lineage (NCBI taxonomy): Eukaryota > Metazoa > Chordata > Mammalia > Eulipotyphla > Talpidae > Talpa > Talpa occidentalis. Next base: position 84,467,910 of record NW_023604861.1, on the reverse strand, counting down.
TTTAAGATAAAAAATATTTACATTGAAGTAAGGAGAAAAGTTTCAGCCATCTTTTCTGTAACCAGTTGTGCTGTTTAGCTGGTATTTATAATGCTCTTCCACTCCCTATTTCATATTCCCTGACTATTGGGGTGACCGTTGCTCCTGGTCTGAGCCATTGGCACTCCTTCCTATATTGAGTTGTGATGGTTTTGCTATTAATTTTAATCACAGGAGATGGGAATACTAAGATGCTATCCCTTGGTAGTCAGAACTAGTCACCCCAGAGGATGCAATAATCCTCTTTGCTTGTTGATTCACTGGCAAGAGAAGGCAAGAGAAGCCCAAAGTAGCCAGGGACAGCCTCAACTTCCAGTTCAATGGAACCACTGTTGTGTTCTCTAGGAAATAATTCTCTCTTTGAAATACCTCTAGATTAGCAGTGCCTAAGTTTTCAGAGATAGAGACACTTTTGTTAGGGAAGTACTATGTGTTATATTGAGGGGAGTAGTGTTTCTACCCTCTGCTTCCTCACAGGGAGACACAGTTTGGGGAGACACAGCACCATGAGTCAGTTGCTGATTTAGAGCACATCCTGACTAGGGACACTACCCAAGTCCTGCAAGGTGTTGCTACCCAGCTGGTGCCATAATTCCAAAAGGCCATTTTACTGGCTAGCTACTTTAGGGTGATGAGGAATGTAGTAAGACCAGTGAATTTGGCTGAAACCTACAGTAGCTCTTCATTTATTGAAAAAAGAAAACAGTAAATTGTTTTTGGTCAAAAGCAATGCTGTGTGGGATGCCATAACTGTAAATAAGTCATTCTATAAGTTCACAGATGGTGATTTTGGCAGCAGCATTGCAGGCAGGGAAGGCAAATCTATATCACAGTAACTGGATATTCTAGAGAGAGCCCCTATCTATGTAACCAACCCATCACCACCAGGTGACTAATTGATTTCCAAACTGGGGCCTCAGTGTTAGTCTCTGCTGTTGGCAGACTCAACAATGGCTGTGGCCAGATTGGTTTTGGTGAGTGGGAATCGATATTACTAATCCCATGCATGAATTCCACCCCTCCCACCTTGGCCACATTGTTTATGAGGTCATTACTTTCTCTCTAAGCACCATCAATTGGTTTCTGCTAATGTAGAATCTCATCATCCCCTGTAAATAAGAGGAGCCAGGCTCAATGGAATAAGTTCCTTCCATCATTTCTTCCCTACAGAAAATAGCCACAATAGAGCTCTTAGAAGGTATCGTCGAATTTTTCCTCTTGAATGTGTTTGGGCTCGCTGAAAGGACTGTCCTCTGGGGCTTTCCGGGTATCTATTTAGAGAGCAAGTAAAACAGATGTTACATGATAAATCTTCTCTGGCATTCCAGTCTTCCTTAGTCATTGTATAATTTCTTCTACAGTTCATATTTCAGCTTCCACATTTCAATCAACCAACTGAACAAACTGTTAGAACCACTCAAATTCACACATTGAGTCAGAAATCTCTGCTTAATGCATCCTAATAAGTTAATTCAGCCTGATTTGACTTTATATTTATTCCACTGTGATCAACGTACCTGAAGGATTCATGTCTATACATTTCCCCAGGTTTATATTGATATGTAATTTAGCAAAAATCATGTAATTTTTTGGTGTGTATCACACCATCTTGTGGATCATGCTTTGTACTTCACCCTCTGGATCCTGTTTGAATTTGATTCTGTAAGCAATGAGTGGTGATGGAGGTAGGTCTGGAGAAAAACCACAATCACTACTGCAGGGAAGGCCATTCCAAATCTTTCAGGCAAGGGAAGACTAGTTTCCTTAGATAGGGGTAGAAGGGCCATTTCTACTGAAAAAGGAGATTCAGCAGAACTTAGGAACCCAAGGTTCTTTGGTATCTGCCCCTATATGTCTCCATGCTCACTTTCATAGTCCCACTGCTTTCCAGTCAGCTACCTAATCTATTTTTTTAAAGATTTATTTATTTATGCACACAAGAACTGGGGTACAGGTCAAAAGTGCGGGGGGTGAGAGGATTCACCAGAGACAGAGCGGGGAGCAGAACAGGCAGACTGACCAAAAGTACTGCTGAGGGGAGCAGTGGGCGAGACAGGAGAGGTCTGCTGTGCCATGTGTTCCCTCCCTGGCCAGCCGGGGATCGAACTTGTGTTGCAGTGGCTGGCGATAGCTTGATAGTGCTGTCTTTAACCCCTTCACCACCAGGGAGGCCCCAGCTACCTAATCTTAACAGAAGAGACATGTGATGTTAGGAACATAATCTGTCCCATAGGACAGTCATAGAAACTTTCAGGTCCTTTACACAGAGCTTGGGAAAGGAATTTAAACCCCTTACGTGTCACCTTCTTTCCCCAAGTTATTCAGGGCACTTAACAACAACTCACCAAAATACATTTGTTATGTTCAAGCAAATGCTGGTTAATCAGAACTTTTACTTCTGTAGGCACTTCAGTTTTAAAACGTGGTTGGAATTTCAGAGCCACGGCAAATCTAGGAAGTTGGGGAAGATGCATTGGGAAGTCTCTTTGTGGCCTTTTCTCCCCAGACTCTCGTAAGTCCTTGTCCCTTTTGTGCCTTAGTACCCTCTTTTTTTGCAGTGTCTCTCTCTCTTATAAGCTATTTTGTTTGCCACCCTTGAATGTCTAAATCTGAAATAGAATCTTAGACTGGTGCCACATATCCAACAGGTCATTTACCTTTAGCACCTGTCTCATCCCCATAGCTTTTCCAGAACTTCTACCTTTACCATGAAGCGCCATGAATTTTCCCAATTCAAACCTGGACTTCTTTTGCATTTTTACTTTTCTAACAAAGACGTCATGGAGCAAGTAAATAGATTGGCAGACCTTTTCCCTATCTTTCCCAGTGCTGTCTGGGATCAGTTTATTGACCACCTCTTTCAAGTCACTTGTCTGTACCTTAGGTCATGATTTCCATTGCCTTCTTTGAGACTTGATGGATCTGTTGGTGCTGAACATAAGAGGTCTTCTGAATCTCACTTGCGTTTTTTTTAGTAAAACCAACCTAGAATAACAAAGCAAAGAACCATTTGCAGTCTTGACATTAACATGAACATCTATCATGGTTGGCCATTTATTTATTTATTTATTTATTTATTTAAAATTTTTTTTTTAATTTTTAAAATTTATTTTATTTTATTTTATTTATTATTATTTTTTAAGTTAATTTTTTAAAGATTTATTTATTTATACAAGCACTGGGTACAGTCAGAAGTGCGGGAGGGTGAGAGAATTCACCAGAGCTAGAGTGGGGAGCAGAGCAGGCAGAAGGACCGAAGTACACTGCTGAGGGGAGCAGCGGGCTGCAGGAGAGGTCTGCGCGCCATGTGGAACCCTCCTCCGTTGGCCAGGGAGCAGCCAGCCGGGTATTGAACCCAGAGGCTGCAGGCAGCTTCGCAACCCAGCGCTCAACTGCTGCGCCACCGGGGAGGCCCGTGGTTGGCCATTTTTTAAGAATAGAGCATATTTTGTCTCGGGTACTATCCATGTCTGAAAGATAGCCCAGCAACTTTTGCCCTGAACAGCCTCAGTAATTAGTTTGAATTTTCTAGTTGCAACTTCACCATTCTGCAAGATAGATCAGCAGGGCTCTCTTCACAAACATGACACTTGAGGCTATCAGATGCAATTTTGGTTCCTTGAGTTCTGTATTTTCCCAATAGTTCTCAAATTAAACCTTGCTGGTGCTTTCACATCATACCAATCTTTCTTAGAAAATGGATCAACCACTTCCTCTTGGCTCCCTTTTTGCCACCTCTCGTAAGGCACTTCTTTCTGCCTATTGCAGTAGTGCTGCTCAGAGAGCCAAAAGTGTCTCTTAAAAAAACACCCTCTTTGTCTCCTATCTTTCCAAAGAGAGTCTTTTTCACCCAGAAAAGGTGCTAAATGGGGAATAAACAGGCTTTTGGAGTTGAGATGGAGGGCCCCCACATATCAAGCCTCAAAGCTAAACCCAGGATGAGAGGGCCTAAGGGCTACATGGGGATCCCCACACCTCCTCCCCTGCCTGGCTGTCTCAGCTCCAGCCCACACCTGCTCCTCCCCTCATCTGCCCCCCTGCAGCCCCTTGCACCTGACAGGCCAAGAGCAAACAATGTTGTTTGTTCCTCTTTACCCGGAATGCACAGGGACACAGAGGTGGTGCCTTGCAACTTCGCAGTTTCCTAACTTTTTCCTATGTGTACTGATTTTAAGACTTTCTCTGAAATCCTATGCTCTTCAATTATGCAGAAGTCAACAAACATCTAGTTGTTTGAGGTCTATTTTATGTGGTGAGTTTTGAGTGTTACAAAGTAGTGAAGAATGCTATTTCCTCCCATTGGCTCCTCACAATCTCATGGTGGGGGAGGGAGGAACAGAGACACTCATCCTCAATGCACTAATGCAAGCGTCAAACTATAGAGACAGAGTCTATGGAAGTATGAACACAGAGATTAATTATTACTGTAGAGATCCAGCTCCTTGGAGGAAGCTTTCCTCTGTAGACACCTCCAAAGAGAGGAAAGCCTACAAAGGCATGGGAGTGGGTAAGATCATGCAGAAAGAAAATGCTTCTAGAGAGAAGAGCTAGCTAGTAGACTAGTTGGGGTCTCCAACTTCTGGGGTAGACAAAGACAGAGAGAAGAAGGGATGATCAGAGAGGAAAGTTGAGGATTCGGACAATCTTAGTGCAGTGAGGCTGGCACATTTTCTACTCAGTAGACACTTTAGAGCTGATTGGGACCTTAGCTGCAAATTGGTCAAAGCCATTTGTTCCATTGAAAAGGAAGGACATTGAGGCCCAACTAAGTGGGAAATTATTTGCTCAAAAGACAAAACTTGGTCCAGGACTCTGAGCTCTACCTCATTCTATTTCATATCCCTTGACAGCCCAAGACCCAGGTCACACCTCATTCTTCATTTTATTCACCACTCACACCACCACGGTGCTGTGCACATGGTAGGCACATGTCTATTTGCTGGATGGAATGCTCTTTCTCCCCATGCCTCCAGTTTCTGAAGAAAGGGACAAGTGATCCCCCACCAAACCTCTGTGACACCACAGACACTGTGCGGGGTATATTTATTCTCTCTTGTCAGTCCCCACAGTCATGTTCTTATTCCCACTTTTCAGATCTTGGAGAGCTAAGTGATTTGTTTTATAGCTAGCAAACATCCAGAATTCAAACCCAGGTCTGACACAAAATTCCAAAGTGAGAGTTTCCATTTAAATGCCTGAAAATAAATTCAGTTAAATTGATTTCTCCTCTGTGCCCACACCTCTTAGAGGGAGATGGGGGATATTTTTCCTTTGGGGTAAACAGGAAATAAGTTGTAGTAGAAGAGTGTCTGTGAGAATAAATTCTTTTAAGGACTAACTAGTTTTAACTACATGTAACTTACTGAAGTTCCAATAGAAGAGGTGAACTTTTTTTTTTATAAAAAGATTTTTTAAAATTTATTTAGGCATACAAGAACTGGGGTGTAGGCCAGAGTTGTGGGGAGTGAGAGGATTCACTAGAGACAGAGTGGGGAGCAGAACACGCAGAACAACTGAAATACACTGCTGAGGGGGACAGCGTGTGAGACAGGAGAGGTCTGCTGCACCATGTGGGGCTAGCTCCCTGGCCAAGGATCTAATTCGTGCTGTAGTGGCTGGAAATAGCTTGATAGTGCTGAGACTTAACCCCTGTGCCACCAGGGAGACCCCAAGGTGAACTTTTTAAAAAGAAAGACTTCAGCCCCTCTCAACTTTATTGACATTTGAGTCTGGTCTGAGAGTTCAATAACTCAGGGTTCTTGTTAGAATGGAAAGATACAGAAAAAGCTGGGTTATGACACATATGACTTCTTCAAGTGTCTTGCAAGCAGAAGTTGGAGAAAGGAGAAACTGAGAAAGAGGTTTTTGTGCTTAGAGGAGAGGGAAACAGAGATGATAACGGTGGTGATGGTGATGGTGTTGGTAGCGGAGTGTGGGTGCGTGTACCGTGTTGATGCCAGATGGTGCTGGACAGGGAAAAGTCGGATTTATCATAGACCCTGAATACTAGCCAAGAATTTTTCTTGTCCCCTTGTAATCTTTTTAAAACTCTTCCATAGGGACTTCTGGGGTTATCACCAAGATTTTGCTACCCCCTACTATGCCTGGGAAGGTTGACTCCAGAGGTTGGGGGCAGGATGGGAGAGGACTGACATGGATGGGGTGCTGAGGGGAAACCTCATTATCCCAGCCAGGTGCAGAGGCTGGACCTTACTGCCAGCTGGGGGTCCGGGAGTGGGGCAGGGCCTCTGGCTGCTATTTGTTCAGCTCCAAACTGAGGTTCCTGTTAGGAAGTGCCCTTATTTATGTCCAGACTGATTTGTTTGCTGTTCACACTTGCATGGAGAGTTGCCCCTTGGAGTCCTGACTTCAAACAGGGGTAGGCGTGAGAAGGGAGAGTATGGGTCAACTCAGAGCCCCAGGGTCCAGTGAATAATCTGGGAAAATCAACCTCTAAAAGCTCCTGATGAGGAAGGGGAGGGTTGGACCCCACTGAAAGCTCTGCCCTGGGTACCTGTTTACCAGAGAGGAACCATGTAGGGTTTGCCCAGCCAGGTGTCCTGGGTCAGAAAGGCACTTGGTTGGCATATTCACCAGGCGATCTGCCTAGTGAGGAGGAAAATCCTAAGGTCAGGCCCCATTTCTGGCTTGGTGATTCAATTGGTCTGGAGTGTGGCTTTGGCATCCCAACTTGTAAAACCTCCTGAGGTGATTCCACTGTGCAGCCAATGTGAGAACCAGGGTTCTAGTGTCTTTTTTTTTTTTTAAAGATTTATTTATACAAGAACCAGGGTACAGGCCAGATGTATGGAAGGGTGAGAGGATTCACCAAAGACAAAGTGGGGAATAGAACAAGAAGACCAACTGAAATACACTGCTGAGGGGAGCAGTGGGCAAGTCAGGAGAGGTCTGCCATGCCATGTGGGTATCTCCACGGCCGACGGGTTTCGAACTGGCACTGCAGAGGCTGTGGACAGCACTGTGCTCAACCTCCTGTGCCACCAGGGAGGCCCCAAGAGTCTCTTGTTTCTTAAACTTTAATGTACATGTGAATCACTTGGGGATCTGTTTAAATCGCCAGTAATTCAGCAGGTCTGGGTTGGATGCTTAGATTCTACCCATGCTCCCAGGTGATGCTAGTTCTGCTGGTCTAAGGACCATATTTTGAGTAGCAAAACTCTAAACGTGCTTTAGACTCCTCGTTCTGTGTTCTCATGAGTCAGAGGGGAGGGGGTAGAGCTTTCTGTTCACCCACTCTTCCCCACCCTCACCTCACTTGGTAGAGTGATCAACAGACCCCACAGACTAAGTGATCAACAGACCCCACAGACTCTCTGACCAATGCTATTCCTCTAGTCATTCTCAGGAGCAAAACAGGTCCCTGACCCTACATGAGAACAGTTCAACTAGGTCCAGTTGGGGAGTGCGGCAGAGGTAGGGAGAGGGCAGAAGCAGTAGCAGAAGGCACGTCTGTCTCTTTTCCCCTGGGGAACTTTGCCTGTTGGGTAGATGGAACACAGACATTGTGTTCCAATGGCTTCTTGGATCTCAGCTAGCCCTATGACTTGTTTGGTTCAATAGAATGTGGAAAATGTGGAGAAACTAATACTGTCTAATGTCTGAGCCTCGGCCATATGATCTGAAGTTTTCTGTTGGACACTTGGGATACTCACTATTGGCATCCAGATGTTTTGTGAAGAAGCCTAAGATCTATGCAGAGGATGAGACAGCAGGTGAACCTGCCAAGACCCTGCATTTGTGAGTGAAGTTATCCTGGATGTGCCAGCCCCAGTCACGATCTAATTGCAGCTCAGCCTAGCTAGATAAACTGTGGGTCCAGTATAACATACAAACACAGGGGCCATTGTTCAAAAACTATTAGGAATTTCAAGCTAGCAACAGTAGAGTATTAAAACCAGCTGCAGGGTCTCTCGGAGTGTGGGGCCCCATGCAACTGCATGGGTTGTATGCCTTGAAGCCAGAACTGATTGCAAGCTCATAAGAGAGCCTTGCTGAAACCATGTGAAGCAGAAGGACTTCCCAACCGAGCACTGCCCAAATTCTTGAACCTCAGATTTGTGAACAAATAAAATAGTTATTATTTTGATTTAAACCACAAAGTCTTGGGGTGGTTTACTATATGGTGCACATCGCATGGTCTGACTCTCATAGCATGGGGGACCTGTGAGAAGAGATAGGGACAGGTCAATGATTTGGGAGTCTCATAGTCCTGCCCCTGTCTGGGGCTCCAGGGCTCTAGGTTCTGGGGAGACAAGACCCTCCTATCTCATTGTCCACTCCTCTTACAGTGCGCTGCAGAATTTAGGTCCTCCATTCAGCCGGCGGTTTGTGAAGGTTGGGACTTGTTTGGAAACCTGGGCTCTGTCAGGTTTGTTTCATGAAGTAAGGTAGGAGAGTCACTTAGTTTCTCTGTGAAGTAGGATGATAAGCTCAGGGGCCATGACGCTACTCATGGAGGCACTATTTTTGCTTTTGCAAGTTCTATCCCCCCCGGGGCGCCGTCCCTCCCCAGCTGCTGGAACTTAGCGCCTTTAGGAGGGGTGCAGCTTCTGGAAACCAACGGCCTAGGGACCAGGCCGACAGAGGCTGTCGTTTCTCGCATCGGGCAGCAGGGGGCGCGCGCAGACCGCGTGATGGGGCTCGGGATGCCAGGAGTCTCAGCCGGTCCTGGCCAAGGCTCTGAGAGGCAGCTGAGCCTCCAAAGAGATTCCTTGCACAGAAGCCTGCAAGTTAGGATCAGCTTGGCATGCAGAACACTCTGAAGCTCTGGGAGGTGAGACGGGTCGCTGTGTGCCCGCTGGTGGAGTCAAAGCTTCCTCATTTCAGAGGAGAACACGCATTCCCTCCCCGCCAGGAGAGTGTAGCCTCAGTTGCAGGTGACCCCACCAATGTCAAAACGAAAAAGACTACATTTCCCCTCTGTTCCCTTCCCGACTCTGGGGGCGCAGGGGAAGGGGACAAGGAAAACAACCCTTCCCCTGCGTAGTCACACGTGGGAAGTAGCAGTGTGTGGGGGGACTCATCTTCCCGCGCCCCCAGACCACAACCCTTCGCAGCCCAAGTGTGCTGCTGAGCAACACCCTTCTGTCCTGACAAGATGGGCTCATAGATGTTTCTTTTCTGGTTCCAAAAATAATATATACACGTGTGGCATAAAAATAAAACAATACTAAAATTACTATGAAGAAAATGAAAGCCCCTCCATAACCGCTAACAAAGTAACCACACTGTTAACGGCATTTTCCAGGTTTACTTTATTCCATGCATATACTAACATATCTATTTATTGTAATGATTTTTACAAAACTCACTGAATCAAACTGTAAAACTGTTCGTTAACTTGCTTTAGTTCTCAATCCATATTGCACACTTCACCATGTCAGTGTATATAAGCTCCACTTCATTGCTTGTACAGCTTGCAAATGGTGGGGCCAGCCCACCACCCATGGGCTTTAACATGGCTTCCCGTCCCCTTCGTGACAGGCATCCTGTGGACTCTGTGCTCCCTACAAGTTCTCCTCAGGAGAGATTCTGTACAATTGCTGGAATATGAGAGAGGTTCATTTTAATGTAGGCCAATGTAGCTGCATTGCCCTCAGCAGACTGTGGTGCCTGGTCAGCATGTCCAGTGTGAGGGCAAATTCCTGGTAGAGTTAGCCATGCATGGCTCTCAAGGTGAGGATTGAACCCCCCCCAATTCTTGGAACCCCCCAATTCTTGGAACCATGGCCCTTCAGGACATCCCAGCAGCTCATTAAAGAACTTAGGGGAGAGGAAGGGAGGGCCAAGGCAGGGGGGGCCACTGTTTGTTCAGTTCAGAAGTGACTAGCACAAGAAAAGCCTTTATAACTGCTCCAAGACGAGGGCTGATTACAAAGTGCTTTTTCCAATATCAGATGGTTTCAGTTATAGGAAGAATGTAGGGGAACCAAATAAGGGACCAGGAAAAAAATAATTATATTAAATTAGAAAACAAAATTAAGAGGCAACTATTAGTCAGAGACACTCTGCAGGGAAGGGCCAGGGAGGGGATCAAATGGGCAGGGAATGTGATCTTACACAGGGGACTATGGTGATGGTGCACTGGTGAATTTTGCAGGGACTACACCTGAAAGGAGAAAGCATGCATTGTATAAAAGGAAGAATGATGTAAAATATATATATATATAATTAAATTAAATTTAAAAATACACACACATACACACAAACAAACCGCAAAGTGCTTTTTCCTCCTGGGGAACCATGATGGGGGTTGAGGCACCATGCCCAGGAACCAGTCGGAGTGAGGCACTGGGAGGGGAACTGTCACTCCTGAGAGAGTGAGCACAGGTGCCTGGGAGACCAGCCCACTGGGCTTTCAAGCTCCAGCATCATCTGGAGGTGGGCACGGGGAGCAGATGCCATCTCAGGCCAAACCTATCAGCTCCACCAGAACATACAGCCTGTCTTTGAAGAAGGGAGAAGGCTCAGGAGTCCTTCAGAGGGATCCTGCGATGGAATCAGATGCAAAATTATTCAGTCTCTGAGCTGAAAAGCCCTGGAGGCTGGCTGTGCCAGGTGGGTGGGCAGGATGTGGACCCTTGGAGAAGCTGAGTAAAGACATGTTTGTAAGAATGATCATCCTGGTTTTTCCATGGTACCCAGAAAGAGATTCCCAGGGCATTGTTCTGGGTTCCCATGGGAACTTAAAGGGAAACTTTGACACTGGCCAGAGACTTGAAGTCTTGCAGATGAGAGAGGAAGATGTCCGCAAATTCCTTGCAGAAAGAATCCACTTAAAGGGGCACCAAACTTGACCTTCAAATGGAACAGCCCATGTGCAAAAGGAAAAGTGGTGGCATCTACATCATGAATTTGAAGAGAAAGTGGGAGAAGCCTCTGCTGGCAGCCAGTGCCACTGTTGCCACTGATGCTATCAGTGTCATGTCACCCAGAAACACTGGCCAGTGAGCTGCTGCTGAAGTTTGCTGCTGCTGCCAGAGCTACTCTTATTGCTGGTCACTTGGAACCTTCACTAACCAGATCCGGGCAGCTTTCTAGCAGCCAAGATTTGGGATGGTTACTGACCCCAGGGCTGACCCCAGCCTCTCACAGAGGCTGCCCACCATTGCTCATGAAACACAAACCCTCTCCTGTGCTGTGTGGACATTGTCATCCCTGCGATTACAAGGGAGCACACCCAATGGGCCTCACGTGGTGGATGCTGTCCCAGGAAGTTCTGCACATGTGTGGCACCATCTCCCGTGAACACCCATGGGAGGTCATGCCTGACCTCTACTTCTACAAGAATCCTGAAGAGACTGAACAGGAAGCTCAGGCTGCTGCTGAAACCGCTGCCACCACGGAGGAATTTCAGGGTGAATGGACAGCTCCAGCTCCTGAGTTTATGGCTACTCACCCTAGGGGGCTGCAGACTGGTCTGAAGGTGCAGTGCCCTCTGTGCCCTATAGCAGTTCCCTGGTGAAGACTGGTCTGCAGCTCCCCTGCCAGGCCACTGAATGGGGAAGGACAACCACTGAGTCCTCTTACGCTGTCCTTTCAGAGCCTTAAGCAGAAAATGGAAAGAAGGCTGATGGAAAAGAAACAGTTTCTTTTAAAAGAAAAGGATGATCAGCCTGCTTAGGAACAGGTAGGAGTACAGATTGAGGGGAGGGGCAAGGTAGGGCAGGAGGAGCTTTAGCTGGGGACCTGGCAGAGGCCAGTGTGGGGGTGTCTCAGGGCACCTTGTGAGAAGGTTTTCCAGGATCCTTAGACTGTCCTTTTAATCTCTGGATCCCTGGAAGATCTGGCTTAAGACTCAACAGCTCCTCTGGGGCTGCTGGAAGCCTGGCAAAGGCTTGCTTCCCCCAGGTCTTGGGGGCGCTGACAGCATCAGTGCTGTTCCCTGGGCACTGGGGGCTTCTTCCTCTGGCTATGTGGGTTCAGGCCCTCAGCTGTGCCTGGCAGAGGGCTCTTCGCCCTTTACACCAACCCCTCCACCAGGCGGACAGAGAATTAGGGGTGCAGGGAGAGGGGAGCTTTCGAGCCCGCCTGGAGGGTGAATCCAGAGGGGTGGAGGGGCCAGAGGAGTTGTGCCAGGCTTTCCGCCACTGGCCCTTCCTCAGCTACTCGCCCTCGTCAGCCAGCTCCGTGTCCTTCGGCCCGTGCTCAGGTCCTGCAGTTTCCTGCGCCCTCCTTTTTCCCTCCGTTCCTTGTCATGATTTTGGGTGCAACTCAGTTTTGACGGAGTTGGCCCTCCGCGTGTAGGCCCATTCCGGACACCGTGCGGAATTCCTGCCACTGGAAGGAGGGGGCACCCATTGTTCCCCTGCCGGGGAGCTGCCTCCTCCAGCCGCCCCGACGGGGAGCCCACGCCCCGCACCGCGCCTGCTGGCGGCCGAGCCTCCCCCGGGGCGGGCGGCCGGGCCTTCCCCGCGACCCTCCGCCGGCGGCCGCCCGGGCCTGTCGCCGCGGGCTGAATCGAGGACGAGGGATTGAGGCGGCCGCCGTGTTTGCCCAGCGCCCGCCCCCGCCGCCGCGCGCCCTAATCCCCGATACACTTGCGAGTCGGCTCCCTGCCCCGGGCCCCGCTCCCCGACACGCAGGCCGGGCGCGGCGGTGCATCCGAAATGCGGCATTTGAGTCGCGCGCTGGAGGAAAACTGTAATTGCCCTTCTCCGCCCCTAATCCTCCGACAGGGCCCCCCCCCCCCCCCGCCCCCAGCCGGCTGTGGCCCACAGATTAGCGCGGGAGCCGCGGGCCTGCGCGGAGCGCCCCACACCCCATCCCGGCCTAAGGGGCAGTCTGGACACGACACACCCCACCCTCAGCCCCCTCTGCACCCGTGCTCCGCCGAGGTCTGTCCAGATGTGAGGGCCAAGAAGTCCTGGAACGGGCTCAGGAGATTGCCAGGGGAAAAATAGGGGTAGACGCGAGAGGGAACACCCGCCAACTTGCCAGGGCACACCCCAAACGAAGGGACAGGACACCCTAGACCTTGATGTTCTTACTGTGGCAAGAGAAGGTGTACAGAGGGTCCACGGCCGGAGCTGAGAGCCTACGATGGAGCTGGGAGTTGGGAGGTCCCTGTGTGCCCCCAAACCATCCTCGTGGTCTCAATGCTAGGTGGTTAGCCTGCTCCTTGCGGCTCTCCCTCATCAGTCTTCAGCCACTGAAGATGGGTGGGAGTGAAGAGTGCCTAGACCTCCCTGGTCTAGCTTGGCTCACACTTGGTTTCTCTGTGCAAGACCAATACCTGGCGCTGTGCCTTTCTGGGGTCCAGGGCCCAGGGAGTTGGGGCTTCTTCTGACACCCTGAAGCCCAGGGAAGGAAAGCTAGGCTGGGGCAGAGGCTGGGCTAGTGTAAGTGTAAGTCTACAGAAACCAAACACAAAAATGTAGGAGAGAAATCAGGCTGTGACTAAGAGGATGTGATACCAAAGTAGACATCTCCGGGTACCTCCCTTAACACTCGTCAATGGGCCTGAGACTGGGATGAGGCAAGTGGGGGGCATCACCCCAAACACAGCTTAAGGAGGCACTCCCTCTCAAGGTTACACAAGTGCATGTCAGTACCCAAGAGAAGTGCCTCCTTTAATTTTGCAACCCAGGTACCTCCTTGCCTCACCTTACATCCAGGCCTCCCCTGGCCTCAGGTAGCCTCAGTCATTGTCCTTACTCTGTTGATTTGTCACAGCCCCCACACCACCTTGACATCCTCATTATTCACTTGGTTGGTGCCAACTGTCTCCCAGCTGGGACAGAAGCTGAATGAGGCAGGGACCTCCTCCCTTGAAGTCCCTGCCAGATCCGTGTCTAGAGAGGCAGCGAGAGCTGAATAGATACATAGCAGGTGAATGAATAAGTGACAGTTTTCTCCCCATGCCTTATTCCTGGTTGAGGAGCAGGCGGTCCGAGTCACATGTGTCCTCAGTAACCGAGAAGGGCTGAAGCCAGGCTCCTGTGTCCTGGAACTCTGTCTGTGTACCCGGGCTATAGTATTTCCACTTCATGTTTAGTAATTGTGTCGGGCAAATCCTGAAGACACAGCTTTCTGCCTCATGCATGGAGTGTGGGTTGGTGGGGGCCTGTCAGCTTTCTCTTATCATACCAGATGCATGGCCACTAACTGCAATAAATGTGACTGTGCATGTGTGCGTGGGTGGGATTGTGTATGACATCTGTTGGGGGTGTGGGGGGTGTCGGCTGTGTATGAATGTGTGTGTGCCTGGGGAGGTGTGTGTGTGATGTGGTATCAGAGAAGGGTGTTATGGACTCTTGGATACCAGCATAGGTGGGGGGTGTTGGCTGGGTGTGTGTGTCTGCTGGGTGTGGGTGTGGATGTAGTATCTCCTGGGTTGAGTCTGTGTTTGAGGTGTCTGCTGAGGATGAGGGTGAGCGGTGTCTGTCAAGCATGCACATTTGGGCTGGCGTGTGTGTGTGTGTAAAGTCTGTGCTGTGTGCAGGTAGCTGCTGGGTATCTGCAGACTATCACGATGCTGCCTTCTGGATGGCTCTATGTAAAATGCCTGGTAATATTCTCCCCCTGATGACCATGTGCCTGGTCAGAGAGTGCTGCCCCTAGGTCTGGGCTGGCTACTGGGGCATTCACAGAGGGTCTGGGAAGTCTAATATCTCAGATAGTCAGGAAGCTGAGGGACAATAGTTACTGCTATGATCGGGGGCATGAAGACCCAGGCAGGGCTGGGTACTGCTGCAATAATGGGGCAGAGGCCAGTGCCTGGAGTCTCCAATCTTGTTGAATACATGTGACAAGGCCCCATATATCACACAGGTTCCAGGCAAGGGAGGGCAGTGGACTCAAGCCAGGCAACAAATTCAGGCTCAGGATAATTTAGATTCAGAGGGAATCTGAATCTGGGAGAAGGCTGAGCTCAGATGGTTAGGGCATGGTAGAGAAGTAAGCCAGCTCTGGAAGTCCAGGTCTAGCCTATATGGTCCCCTTCTGGGTAGATGTAGCCCCATTGCAGAGCACAGGAATCAGTGCAGGAAGCAGGAGCTGGACCCACAAGGTCAGGTGCCCTTGTGCAATACACAATGTGCCCAACTGTACACAATGACCCTGTACCTTGGCCTGGGAACCTGCGACCTCTGCTTCTCAGGGGCTAAGCAGAGAGGATGTCCTCCTTAGGCTTTGGAGGAGAGGGATGGCCTGGCTGGCTGGGAAGGGGCTGGCTTTGGAGCAGGATAGATGGAGGCCTGTAGGCTGGGCTGATTGAATCCTAGGTTCTGGGCTGGCCTTCACAGTAAAGGTACGGTGGAAAGCACCAGCAATCTGGAAACTTCCCATTCAACAGAGGACCAGAATGGCCACTCAAATTAGTCATGGAAGACTTGGGATAGGAAAGAAAAGCCAAAAAAGCAGAAGGCGGGTTGACCTAAAAGGGCACTCAGCAGGCTAGACAGTATGATAGAGTTGAGTGAAACCTCCCAAAGAGTGACAGGAATCACCAAGATGACTTACTCACTGGGCTTGTTACCTCGGATTCTTAACTCCTTTCTGGCCTCAGTTTTGTCATCTGATGCATTAGGGTTCTTTCCCCTGTGACTAATCACAGACAGAATTGGCCTGGCTTGGGACTGACCCAGATGAAGGTTGACACAAACTCTTGGCCTTGTTTGCAAGGGACACTGGGTGGGGGTGGAGAGCGTGGAGATAAGTATAGCACACCACCCCCCACCCCACTTCCCACCCCCACTGGAGATGCCCATGCAGAGCCCACATCCTGCTGGCTGGACCGCCCTCCCCGCCAGCACATATATGAACAAAGATGTGTGACTACGACAGGCTTTTAGCTCCAAGAAGGGTGGTATCTTTCTAAATTCTAGAATTAAATGTGGAGCCCTCATCTCTTGACTTCCAGATCTGGGAAACTCACGCAAACTTCAGAGCTGAGAGGACCATTTACTTTGGTTGCTGGGGCCTGGAGGACAGAGAAGGGCAAGAGGCAGGGAATTCCAGGGCTTTGGAGGTCAGAGAAAACGGAGGAGAGGAGCCAGTCAGCTGCCTCAGCACCCAGGCGGGAGGGGCAAGTGATGAACAAGATTCTCCACCTCTCAGTAAGACAAAAAAATTATTTCTCCTATTTCCTTCCCTGAGATTAATGATAAACTGTCTGTCCCCTAAAAGAAAATGATAAAGACTCTAATTTTACTTGGAGGCTTAGAAATGCCATTTCTACGCAAAACAGGGAGCCCATAATCAGACTTGAGCGGGGCAGAGCTTTGATAGAAAATGTTTTCCTCTCCCCTTCTATTTCCTCCCCTCCTTTCCCTCCCAAACCAAATGCCCGACAGCTAAGAACAATGCTCAATAAAGTGAAATAATATTTTAGTCAAAATAGGCCAAGACTGCTCCCAGCCAACTGTAAATTAGCATTTTGAGGGCAAATATGCAGACAATTTGAGATAATGAAGGCTGATTATTCAATCCAATGAATGTTAACTAGGGAGCAGAGGCTCCTTGGCCTTATCTCACTCCCTTCGATTTATTTTTTTAATCGTTTCACATTTGAACTCTTTATTTGTTTCTGTTCTATGTGCCCCCTCCCTATTTCTCTCCCTCCCTCTCTCCCTGGCTAACCCCTTCCAGTACACACACACACACACACACACACACACAGAATCTCACTTTTTTCTCCCCCTCTTCCACCCCTGCCCAGACCACAGAGCACCACCGGAGATAATCTGTCCACTTAGCCTTCTGCATGGCCTTGGGTCAGCTTAGTCAGGTGGGCAGGGCCCATGGAGCACCCACTGTGCACGGCCCTTTGTGGAGCTAGAGGGGGTGGGGTCCGATGTGCACTAAACAGACAACACAGGCCTACTACTCAGAGTTTAGAACAGGACTGGGTACAGGATATGGGACAGTCACGGACTTTTATAAAGAAATGTGGGGAGTGGATTTTTATAAAGAAGTGTGGATGAAGCCTGGGAATCAGGGGATACAGAGGAAACCCAAAACAATGGGAGGAATACCTTTCAAGATCTGCAACCTTCCCTTTCTGAAAGATCCTTGGGGAGCCCCCCAGGTCCGAATCATGGAAACTGTTCTTAAACTAGTCTTCATTCCAGACAAGATTATTTTCATGATTTGGGGGACCAGCTACAAAGTGAAACTGCAAAGCCCCTTGTTAAACAACTTACTGATAATTTCAAGGTGATGATGACAGCGCATTAAACCAATAATGCCCTGTCCTTCTTTTGAGCAGGAACCAGGCAATTGTGCCATCCATACCCATGCAGCTGGCCCTGGCCGGGTAGAGGTAACCTCAGAAAGTTTTCTAGAGGGGAAATGAAGCTGTTTTCCAGTGAGGGGTGCTTCCTGAGACTCTGGGGAGTGTCCTCAGTAGACCAGGGCTAGTGTCTGGAGGTGGGAATGGTGCTTGGTAGGAACCCCCAGCTCCTTAATAACTATCAGCACTGCTGTGTCTCCCCTTGGCAGTGCCTATCCTCCAGCCTGGAATAATGTTTACTTGGTGGTGAAGAGATAGCTCCCATCTGGGTGAAGGTCCCTCCACTATGCTGATGCCCCCTGGGTCTCAGCCCCACTCTTGCCCTCATCAGCCCCTGCCTCCTGGTTCCTGACTGTTCCCTGTGGGCTCTGCCCAAAGCCAGCCCTGCAGCTCTGCTTCCCTCAGTACCCATTGAGTGCCCTCATGGGGAGTGCAGAAGAAGTCTCTGCTAAGCTTGGCCTTCACCCTTTCTCTGTCCTACTCAGTGTGCCACACCTCACCAACCCTCCTGCATATGGCCACCCACCTTCACCTGCTCCAATCTCTTGGTGCCTCTGCTCATGCGGGCTCCTCACTTGGGGAGGGGGGGGTCTTTCTTCAACCTTCCCACCTCTTATCACACCCAGCCAAAGAGCTCTGGTGTCAAACAGCTCTGGCTCTATGCCAGCGTGTGCTGCTATAGGGTGACCTTTGTGGATGTACATGCAGTCAGCTCACTGCTCGGAGCGGCCCCTCGCGCTAGCCCATAGGGGAGGGCTACCATCTCACAGCTACTGTAGCATGTGGCATTCTCATCACACAGTATGACCACCGGGGTCAGGGCAGAATTTTTCTGGAAATCATTCCTGGGTGTTCAGGTTAGAAACCTTTATGCTGGCTCTTCCAACAAATTTGAAAGCACCCAGTTATCTTTTTAAAGTCTCTCCTTGGAGATAGTCTGTCCACTTAGCCTCCTGCATGGCCTTGGGATTTTTTACACAGAGACTGGTAAGTATAGGTGCAAACCAGACCCTCTTTCTCCTATATGCTCATGCACAGCAGCCAACATGGGTTTCCCTGTCCTGAAGAAAGAAAGCCTCCTTCACACAGCAGACCCACACCAAGACCAACCTCTGTGCTGAGCTGCTCTGCCCCAGTGCTCATGGCCTGTTTGCAGCAGCATTCATGTCCGGCCCTCCCCCAGTCTGTCCTTATGCAGGGAGCTGATCCCTGTGAATTGTGTTTCCCAGGTTACTTTGCCCACTGGTTTCCTGTTGGGTACAACCAATGTGAGACACTGGTGCTGGGAAATTATAGGGTGGATGGAGGGAAAAGGCCAGAATACAGCCCTCTGTATTTGTCTTTCTGTCTTTGGTAGTGTCTATTCTGTGCTGCCAGCTTCTGCCAGGCAGCGCCTGTGCCCCAAATTGCTTCCAGCTGTTGGCCCCTCCAAGGTGTGGCTTTGACCTGGCAGCCCCAACTCTGACTCTGGTAAACACCATCTCCTCCCTCAGATTGTTACGTGTCCTGCACTTGTTAACATTTGAGTCTCCTCATCTCCTGTTTCACCTCTTCAGTGCTCAGAGGAGAGCCCTCTGTAGCAAGCTACCTGGTGTGGCGGCCTTTCCTGCCATGGCATTCCTCAGACATGTGGTGGGGGGGCTGAGCTGTCTCCTCGTGGACACAGCTTGTCTCAGGGGCTTGCCCAGGCAGCTTATTCTGGACTAGCCTGCAGAAACATCTGGGCAGAGTCCTTCTGGGTCCCCTTCCCCAGCTGGGGATGGGGGGCAAGGGAGGAACCAGGGTGAATGGCAGCTCTCACCAACACCTCACTCTTCTCTTCTCGACATGTTTACTCACAGGCTGTCTGGAAAGTGAGAATCCTCCTTAATGGATGTTTCACCCAATTAAATAATTAACTCTGAGTGTTGCTAAGCATCCTCGGCAAATGTCTTCCAGTCCTGGAGGCTCCCTCATGCCAGGCTGTGGTGGCTGCCAGCTAGGCCTGGCCAATGCCGAACTGAGAGAGGATGTTGGGAGGAGCCAGGGGCAGGACATGAGTGCGCTGGAGAGAAGGGAGGGCTGAGACTCGTAGAGGAGGCAGCAGACTTCTGGAGTCTTTCCAGTTAGACCTGCACAATTCGCCCTCCACCTCATTCTCTCTTTTCCTCACTGCTCAACTCTTACCCCTTCAAGGTAAGGGAACAAGAGAGAAGCAGGCTTCTCCCTCGGGTGTGCTCTCAGTTATGGGAAAAGAGCTGAGCTGCCCTCCCCCCTGCAGCAGGCAGGCTGCGAATGCTATGTTCATTCATATCGTGGAATATGACTCAGCCCTTAAGAGGAGTGCGATACATTGACATGTATAGGCAGGAAAAATTCTCTAAGATATTGTGAGTGAAAAAAAAAATGCAGATGTCAGGACGTACAGTTTGATCTTATATGAATAAAAATAGCATACACATGTTCATCTATACTGTCCATCTATGGAAAGAGGGCTAGAAGGAAGGAGCCCGGACGTCCTTGGGTTGACCTCTGTGCCTGGAAGTGGAGTGAGGAGAAGGCGACTGTTCTCATTTTACTCTCTACATGGCTGAAATGCTTGACTCTTACAACCAAAATACCTTCTTTTATCATGTCTATAATTAAAGCAAAAATATAGTGAGGAACAATACTGTTAGGGAAAAAAAGGAAACAGCTATGTTTAAAAAAATGGCACAGAGGAGGATGTAGGAGTTACGGTAAATTAAAAAAAATAGATACTTAACTCCAGGGAGTCTGGAGTCTATTTTGGGGGTGGTGTGTGCTCCTTGGCCTTTAGTTGGGGATATGGACTATACCATCAAGCTCACCTACTTGAGGGCTTTCACCAGGCCATGCTGGCTTCCATGCGGATTTGGATATCCACTCTTGAGGCCGCTTCCATGGCCCCCACCAGTTCAGACTGGACATTCTCCAAGTCCACGTTGGCTGTCCCCAAGCTCAGCCCGTGAGAAGTCACTGCCTCTTCAGCCAGCAGCTGCACGGAGGAATCTGCATTCACCTCGCTGGTGATCAGGGTGTTTTGGGGGGGTGGTGCTGTCCTTAGCACACTCACAACCACTAGACCCGCGGGAACTGCAGGGAGGCACGGGGCGGCCAGGATGCCCAGGGATCCTGTCTGTGTGGGCACGTCTATCTGCTGGACATCGGGGCCTTTGAAGGACACCTGTGCGGAGAGGTGAAGGTGAAGGGCAGAGGTGCGGGCCGGCCTCAGTCTCCTGGAATCATGATTCTTAAATCAGTACTTTCCATTTTGACTTTAAGTCATAGAGAAAAATAGGTTCTCAGCAGACCATACTACTCACATGTAGAATGTATTTGAAACAAAATGTCCATAAAATGATGTTTACATTTAGTTTGACATCATGCATGTCATACTTTTCTAATTTTCCCTTAAAAAGTACTGGTTGTGACCCTCTAAATAGATTTGATGAGCATTAATGGGTTCCAAACTACAGCTTGGAAAGACACTGCCCAAACTGGGGCTTTGGAACCCTCTAAGGAAAGGCTTGGTGGTCAAGGGAGGAACCCTGGGTGTAGCTCTGTCTCCCGGCCCTGAGGGGGCAGAGGGAGATGTTATTCGCAGCACGGCCACTGGGTGGCACCACTGACTGCGTTCGCCACCAACTCAAGGGGCAGCCCACAGATTTATCTTTAAACCATTAGGAGCCAGAACTGAACCACTGCCTACCCCCTACACCACCTCCAGGGCCCTGGGAACTGAAAGGCATTACAGGCTGACCCCCAAATAGAAAAAAAATAAAAAGAACACCAAAAGAGGCCCCTGAGAGACCCAGACCCTGGCCCCCACTGGGGTTGTCTAGTCTTAAGAATGGAATCTAATCCCACCCAGCTTCAAAACTCAACTCTCCACTAGCTGTGTGGACTTGGAAGAGTTCCTCAACCTCTCCATGTCTCAGTTCCTTCACCTGCAAATGGGCATGGATAATACAATCTCTTTCCCTCAAGGAGTTGTAAAAATGAAATGAGTTAACATGCACAAGGCGGTAAGTGCATTGCCTGCAGTCAGTAGTGTAAGCTATTACTATTATGCTGCTTTTCCTCCTGACTGCTCCCTCTCAGAGGTGGGGCAGAAAGTGCTTTAGAGGTCAATTAACTGTAGAAATGAATGAAATGAAACCCGTGAGAGCACATTTCCACTCTTCCCTGCGCAGGGCAGTGGGCTGGAGCGGGAGGTGGAGTGTGGCTGATGAGGCTGATAAGCCACGACTCCCTTTTCCTTGTGACCTACCCTGAGGCCTAGCCTCCCTGACTCACCAAACACCCCACCCCCCCTTTTCCACCCCACCCCAGACCTGTCTCACCATTATTGAACCTCACACGGTGAGGCGGGAGAGATAGACCCTGACTCATAAACCCTGCCATGGCTCACATCACCCTCTGAGAAGGGGGGTGACAAGCCTCTTCCCTCCTCTGCACCTTGGACGCCCCCCCCCACCAGTCCCTCTAGGCCGGGCTTCTGCCCAAGGCCACCTCTTCCCCACCTCTCACCCATGGCAGCCCTCCCTCCTGTGTTCTCAGGTCCTGCTACAAAGCACCCTTGAAGCTCCCCACACCCCTTTCCTGACCTGACTCCTTCACAGGCCAGGCCTGTGTCAGCCATTGCTGGGTCTGGGGGACAGCACCTTCAACTTCTGACTTCAAGTTTAGTCATTTTCTATTTATCAGGGCATGATGTTTATTTAGAAACCTGAAAACACCCCAAAGTATAAAAGGTAACCTTTAAAATGATCACATTTCTTTTAGAATTTTCTCAATAGAATTGAGGCAAGTGGGACCTCCCTGGTGGTGCAGGTGGCTAAGCGCCGCACTGTCAAGCTGTCCGCAGCCTCTGCAGCGCAGGTTTGATCCTGGCCGGCTGGGGAGAATCCCACATGGTGAAGCAGACCTCTCCTGTCTTGCCTGCTGCTCCCCTCAGTAGTGTGTTTCATCAGTCTGCATGTTCTGTTTCTCATTCTGTCTCTGGTGAATCCTCTCACCCTCCCGCACATCTGGCCTGTACCCCGGTTCATGTATAAAAATAAATAAATCTTAAAAAAAAATAATTGAAGCAAGTGGAGTTGTTTGCCAATTGGGAGAAACAACAGAAGGGTGGGAAATAGATAAAGAAGAACCAGAGATGTAAGCCCAGCATTTAAATTTGAGTACAGGGCTTCCCTGGTGGCGCAGCGGTTGAGCGCTGGGTTGCGAAGCTGCTCGCTGCCTCTGCAGCGCCGGTTCTATCCCCGGCTGCTCCCCGGCCACCAGAGGAGGGTCCCACATGGCACGCAGACCTCTCCTGAGGCCGCTGCTCCCCTCAGCAGTGTACTTCGGTCCTTCTGCCTGCTCTGCTCCCCGCACCCTCCCGCGCTTCTGGCTGTGCCCAGTGCATGTATAAACAAACAAACAAACAAACAAATAAATAAAACATGCCTCTAAAAAAAATTAAAAAAAAAATTTGAGTACAGTAAAATTTACTCTTTACTGTACTTTTTTTTTTTAGTATAGCTATGTGAGTTTTGACAAATGCAGAGCCCTGTAACCACCACCAAAATAAAAATGAGTTACTCCTCTCCAAGCCTCCAATTTCCTTCTGCTTTATTTGACTCAACTTCTCTATCCCTTCCCCCGGGAACCAATCATTTGTGCTTTCTCTATAGTTTTACCTTTTTCAAAAATACCATGTGAATGGGATGCTAGAGTGTGTAGCCTCTTAAGTCTGACTTCTTTCATGGTCTAATGCACTTGAGATTCACTCACATTGGTGCATGTGTGAACAGTTTGTTCTTTTTCATTCCTGAATAGTAATCTATTGTACACCTGTACCAGTTTGGTTATCCATTGCAAGTTGACAGATATTTGGGTAGTTTCCAGTTAGGGCTATCATAGGTAAAGGTGCTATATGTGTGTTGGTGTATCGATTTTATAAGAATGCACACTTTCATTTCCCTTGGGTGAGTATGTAGGCATAAGATTGCTAGGTCATATGTAAATTATTTAAAAATAAAGAAAGAGCAAATCACTTTCCCAGTCTTCTAGCTCCCCAGGAAACTCCATCACCATTTTCTTTGTATTTTTTCAAGTGTGTGTGTTAGTGTTTGTGTGTGTATGTGAGAAAGAGAGAGAGATCACATAATATTTTTTAAAAAATACATATTATCAGATAATCCACATATTTTGCTTTTGTTGTCTTTTTCACTTAATGGCCCTTGAAGACCACACCTTCTTAGTTCCTGTAGCTGTCTCATTCTTTTCTATCACTCCACAGTAATCTGTATGTGAATGTACCATACTTATACCAGCGCCTATGGATGATTTCTGATCTGGGGGGAATGGACAATGTTATAATGAACATCCCTGTTCTTGTGCCCTAGTTTGAGCGCAACTACAGGGCAACCCAGAGGTGGAGTTCTCAAAAGAACAATGTGCATCCCAACCCCCGGGTACTCCCCCCTCCACTGGCCTGTGCCCCTACCACACCCGTGAAGCTGCTCTCACCAAGGCCACCCCAGCTGTCATTACTCACCCTACTCCACTTCTCTGGGGCAGGCCCTGTTGCTGACCCTGCTGTTCTGTTTGAAACATTCCCTTCAGGGACTTCTGGTTTCTCTTGATACCCCCATTCCTTTGATGGTCTCCCCCCATTTCCATTCCTACCCCCAATCCTGCTGCAGACATTCAGCGAGATCTATTTGGCCTTCTCCTGCACCCCACATCTTCAGCTACATTTGCTTTCAGGGGCTCTTTGCTTTAAGTCCACAGTTCTGATACTGTTCACATTGTGAGACCAATACCACAAACCAGACTCAGCATCTTCACAACTTCCAGAAGTTGTTCCTCACCTGCCCTGAAGATGCTGCCATGCTGCCTGCAATGCTGGGAGACTTGTCCCCTTCTCTCTTCCCCCCTCCATTAGACACCAGAAGTTGCCCTTCCCATGGATCTTGCCTTTTAATCCCACAACCAGCCCCCTGGGGCTGGGCTTCCTTCATTCCAGGCACCAAGCAGGAATTACTCACCAAATGTAAACCTTATACATTACAAGAAAGATTTTGTTAGCCTTTTAAAGTTCAGATTCAGTAACACATCTAGGAAGCGGTAGACCCAGGATTTGGCCCGGCAGTCCAGCCTGAGTCTGTGACTACACATCGCGCCTCCTTCCTCATGCAGATAGTCTTGTAACACATCATCGAGCCTCCAGGTCTTACCAAATTCATCCCATACTCGCACACAGACTGACCTCCTACTTCACTGCTCCAGGTACAGCACAACTCAGGTCAAAAGCCTCCTTGTCCTCCAAATAAAGCCCCGATGCCAAGCTTGCATCCACGGCCCTCCAAGCTCTGGCCAACCCGCCTTGCCGGCTCCATGAGCTCCTGAACCTGCAGCTGTCCTACTGTGTCCTGCTGGTTCCCACTTGCTCATCTCAGCTCACACATCCCCTTGCTCGGCGGGCCATCATCTTCGTCCCAGCCAGGTCAAGTCCAGCCCAAGCTTTATGACTCCTCCACAAGCCTCCCACTTCACAGGGAGAAACAGAGGCTGTCAAAAGGGAATACCCTCAACTCCTGCCCCAAATCTCTCTCCTCCTTAAGAGGAATCCCACCCTCTGGTTTTCCAGCTCAAACATTGCTATCTTCCTGAGGTCTCATTTTAGCAGCTATGTTAGACAAACCTGTTTGGTCAAAATCAAGCTGAACAGCATAACGATTTCGTAAAAAGAAATTCCAGTTATTTAAAATTCTATTTACTTACGGGAAATGAAAAAAAATTTACATTGTTAAAATTCTAAAGACAGAAAGGATACAAAGTAAGATCCTCCCTCCCATTTTCCAGCCACCCAGGGCTCTTCTTCACAAGAAAAATTTTAAAATCTTGTGTATTTTTTTTTCAGAGCTAATTTGTTTGTGTAGTTTGTAAATGATCAACAGTTCCCTGACACTCCTCTCTGCGTGTGGCCTGCACTCACTGCTGTGGTGGTGAGTAGACTTGACCCCCTCCTTGCTGTGCTGTCACAGGGGGGAATCTTGCTGCCACATTAAAAGGACTCTGGAGAGGCCTGCAGTTGAAGGAGCTCAGGCATCCTGACAGCCAGGAGGGAGCCATGTTGGGAGCAGGTCCTCCAGCCTCAGATGAGCCTTCAGATTCTGCAACCCTGGCTGATGTCTTGACAGCAACCTCACGGGATAGATACCTTGAGCCAAAACCACCCAGCTAAGCTACTCCCAGATTTCTGGCCTGTGGGAATTGTGACGTAATGCAGTTGATTCTTGTTTTTCGTGTCATATGTTTTCTATAAAGTCACTAAGAACACTGAATTATGGAATGCCAAACCGTTGCTCCTAGGGAAATCCAGTTAGGTGCCTCTGAGCCTCTGGTCACATTTTTATCAACTCATTAATACATACCTTGTTTTAAAGTGTCTTTTTTAAGGACACCTCACTTTATATTGTTGATTCACTAACATTGAACTCATGGCCAACAGTGCTATAATTCATGTCTGAACAAAGCTTATCTAACATGTGTTTTCTCCATGACATCTTTGGGCTTATGAGACCACTTAAAACAGCAAAATAATCCACAAAAAGCACACAAATGCAAAAACATGGCACTAAATAGAGAGGATACTTGTTTGCAACATAAGAACTGAAGCAAGAAAGAAAAGGGTCCCCTTCTTCATCTTCATTTGGGAACATGCACATGGGACTCCTCAAATTTTTGCTGCTCTGCATGTATGTGCCAATGACCATGAAAGCACGTTGAGTATTGATTTGGGGGTTATAAATAAATTTTATCAAGCAGGTGAGTTTGCAAATACAGAATCCATGAGTAAAGAGGATAAACTGTAAGGACCTGTTGTTTAGAGCACAGAGAAGTGGGGCAAATGTCTCTACAGCAGGAGATAAATAATATACATAGCTGATATGCATTATGATCCTGGTGTTTGCAGAATAGTGCTAACTACATACAAAAGGGCCTAGGACCAAAAACACTAGTCAACGTGACGCTGAGCAAGTGAAAATCTGGGTGTTAAGGTACTTTGATGATACTTCCTGAAATCAGTATGTGTGACTTTGTGATAAGAAAACACAGCAAAAGAAAACATTCAAAATTATTTTGTTGGCTGTTATGTGTGCTCTAATTAGTTACCTATTGTGAGACAATTACATTACAATAAATCCCATATTTAGATATTTATTTGACCTAACCAATCCCTTTTTGGATATTTAAGTAATTCCATCCTGTCTCAAACTAGATCACTTTCCACCACTTGATGGGGATCACAGTTTTTACTACCTACTCGGTCTTTATTTTGTGCTGTCATCCTGCCCTCCCTGATTTCTTCCCAGAACTGCTCAGTCTCTCCCACTGAAGCAAGGGACACCCGTCTCTCCTTAAGAATGCCTACATTCCGGGCACCCCATCCTCATTCCCACACTGTGCACTGCAGCCCACCTTTTGCCAGGAGCCATTCAGCAAATACTGTCCTTCCCAGCCCCTCCTTGTGACTAAATCCAGAAGGAACTTCTGGTCCTTGGGGACTCAGGGGCCTCCCGCCTTGCCCCCTGCCCTTTCTACTGACTCTCCACTCCGCTCACTTTCTTCCTCCCTGTCCTCCTGCTCCTCATTGGGCTCTTTGGCAGCCTCACCCGAGCTTGGTGAGCTTGGTCTCTCTCCAGCTGGTTCTCCTTTCCTGGCTCTACCCCCACCAGCCATCAGTCAGGCAGGCCTGTGGGTGGGGGTTCACAGCCCCCCCCCACTCCCCCCCCCCCCCCGCCCCTGCCCTAGCCGCCCTAGACGGTTCTGCTCTGTCCCCCATTTCAGGTTCCTGTCCTTGGAACTTGGGAGTTGCTTTTCCCTCTTTCTCAGCCTCCACACAGTGCCTGACACTCCGGAGCACCAATTAATATTAATTTAGTCACCTTAATCTACTATCGAGTCCACTTTTGAGTGACACTAAAATCTCCCCTCACCTCCGTCGCCTGTTGTTCGTCTGTTCCTCCATGAGACAGGGGCACCCATCCCAGCGGCCGCAGCCGTGAACCCAGGACACCTTGAAAAGACGCCGCGGGACTATGAAACCCTGGCTGCTCTCAGGGCTGCGAGTTATGCCCGGACACGGGGCTTCCCTCGCCTCCCCGGCCCAGCACCCTGGCAGAAGGGATGCCCTTTCAGCTGCAGGTCCTGTGGGGCACCCTTTCTAAGCAGTACTCAAAGGCGAGATGAGATTCACCCGCCCGCAGAGTCCCGCCCAGCAGGCTGCACGTCCCGCCTCACGCCGACCGCGGCGGGCAGGGCCCAGGGGAAGGGGGGCCCTGTCTGAGGGGCCGACCCCCCAGGTTCGGGAGAGCCTCGGGGAGCAGCCCCGGGAAGGGGCGCCAGAACGATGCCTTGTGCAGCAGTGGGGCAGTGGGAGAGCCCCGGGGCTAATTGCCTCACGCTCGCACACAGCCCCGGGGGCGGCTTTGCTGGTTGGGGTAAAGCGGCTTTATTTCGCGAGGAGACCAAATTCAAACCCTGTCCTGGCTGGCGACTCCCGGAGCGCGACCGCGGGGGGAAGTTGTGGGCCTGGGCATGACCAGCAGGGGGCGCGCTCGGCTCACCTCCGCTCGGAGCCCGAGGCGCTGAGACTGGGGCTGACCCGGTGCCGGGAAGCGGTGAGCCGACCCCGCGTTTCTCGCGTGCATGACAGCCTGACCTCAGGCACGCAGGAGAGGGGCCGGGTGTTGGCAGTAACGGAAAGCGAGTGGGGTTGAACTTGGGGAATATGAGGTCCCAGGGACACCTCGGGGGGATGTGTCCTGGGCAATTGACACGCAATCCTGAAGCTTCAGGCAGATACTCGGGTTAAAATGTAGACTTGGGGTTTTGATTGCGTGTACAATGGTGCCAGACTTGAGATGGCTTCTACTGCCCAGGCAACACGAGAAAAAGGCAGTTTAAGGGTTTGGGGAAAGAGACGCTGCAGTAGGTCTGCAGAGGTAGCGGGGCTAAAGCGAGGGACCAGGGAGCTCCTCGGTGGGTGTGTCCCCACCGCCAACCCTCTAAGGAAGAAACTTGGCCGTCCTGTCTTAGGATCTCTTGGGACAAACGGTCCGGAGAAAGGGGGACAGACAAAAGTAAGAGGCCCGAGGAAAGATGGGACCATTGGTTAGACTGGATTAGTAACTAATGAAGACAGGCAGAGGGTGTGTGCTGGAAAGGAACTTAAGCCACTGCGCTGGCTTAAGACACTTGGGGTTTGGAAAGGTGAGGGTTTCCGAGTAGCTCCAGGGTAAAAGAGAAAACGGGAAAAAGAGAGAAAGGGACTCTTGGAAAGTGTGTTTTTCTAGTAGTAGAATATTAGATAAGAATTTGTTCTTGATTTTTATTTGGAGGTCACATTTTTGCATGAAACACATCTTTGAGTCACATAGGACCTTAAGTTTTATGAGAATTCATTAAACTTTGAGCCTCCCTGGTGGCGCAAGGGTTAAGACGCAACCTATGAAGCAGTCCTCAGCCACTGCAGCACGGGTTCAATTCCCTCGATTCCCGGCCTGCCAGGGAACAGCCCACATGGTGCAGCAGACCTCTCCTGTCTCGCCTGCTGTTCCCCTCAGCAGTGTATTTCAGTCAGTCTGCCTGTTCTGTTCCCCACTCTGTCTCTGGAGAATCCTCCCACCCCCACATCTTTGGCCTGTATCCCAGTTCTTGTATAAATCTTTTTTTTTTTTTTTAAAGATTTATTTATTTATTTATACAGGTATTGGGTACAGTCAGAAACGCAGGAGGGTGAGAGAATTCACCAGAGCCAGTGCGGAGAGCAGAACAGGCAGAATGACGAAGTACACCGCTGAGGGGAGCAGCGGGCGGCAGGAGAGGTCTGCGCGCCATGTGGGACCCTCGACCGGTGGCCGGGGATCGAACTGGCGCTGCAGAGGCTGCGGGCAGCTTCGCTACCCAGTGCTCAACCGCTGCGCCACCGGGGAGGCCCTAAATAAATAAATCTTAAAAAAAAAGAATTCATTAAACTTTAGCGAGCCAGATGTAGGAAAAAAATCTTCTTTAATAAGACCAAGTGTTCCACCAGAAATCAGTAGCGCGCTTAATGGTGAAATGTTGACAGCATTCCCATAAAATGTAAGAATAAGACAAACATGTCCCTTATCATTGCGATTATTTAACATTGTATTGAAGGTTCCAGAATGACTAGAGGACAAAGTACAAATTCTGGAAAAGAGGAAACAAAAATATCACTGTTTGCAGATGCTGTTATTATGGACCTAGAAAAAAAGGGCTAACTGGAAAAGTATTCTAACAAGAGAATTAAGAGGCCAGTACAAGATCAACTTACAAAAACCAACAGTTCTCCTACATGGCAGTAATAAGTGATTAAGAACCAGGAAGGTAAAAGATGCCATTTCCAATAGCAGCTGAAAACTAAGAGATACTGCATATTTACTCTTAAAATAGATAAAATGGTAAATTTTATGTTTGTATATTTTACACACAAAAATTTTAGAATATGACACTAAGATTTAAATTAAATTAAAAGAGGCAATACCTATATGAAGAAAACTCTAAAGCATTACCTAAGAGAAAAGAAGAAAAGCTAAACAAATGGAGAGACAAACCACATTCCCAGGTGCTATTATGTCTAATGATTATTGTCTAGTAATTTCCTTTAAACCCCGTAAATTTGACATTATAATGATTTTTATACAGTCAACATTTGTTTACCAACTCTTTGCCTACTTCCTTTGTATTTTCTGACCTTCCTTCTGATCATTTTACTTCTTTTTTAAAAAAAGATTTATTTTATTTATTTATGCATATAAGAACTGGGGTTCAGGCCAGAGGTATGGGGGTGGGGGGTGTGAGAGGATTCACCAGAGACAGAGTGGGGAACAGAACAGGCAGACTGACTGAAATACACTGCTGAGGGGAGCAGTGGGCGAAACAGGAGAGGTCTGCTGTGCCATGTGGATAGCTCCCTGGCCGGGGATTGAACTCGTGCTCCAGTAGCTGAGGATAGCTTCATAAGTTGTGTCTTAACCCCTTGCACCACCAGGGAGGCCCCTATTCCATGGAATTTCAATAGCATTCTTTTTAAATGCTATTTATTTGTTGATAAAAACAGACCATTTGTCCACTAGAATGTCTCAGGATCAAGATTTGGCTGACAGTTACATCATGATTTCATCTCACTAGTTTCTCTACCTCTTCTAAGCAATGAAATTGGTGGTGCTATCCAGAGCCTGGATTAGGCTTAGGTTAAATTATTTTGGCAGCATCCATCACAGGTGGCACCTTGGGGCCCCTATTGCATCCGACCACGAGGCACACTGTGTTTGGTTGCTGCATCTGGATGTTAAATTATCCATCACTGAGATAACAGGTACAAAATGGCTATTTCTTTAATTCTGTCATTCTTCCTCTCTTTACGATCTGTTAGAAAACTGTCTTCCTCCACTACTTGATTGAAATGCAGTTGATGTCCTTCTTCCATGGTGACTGATGAGGGGTGTGTATTTGCATATGTATGTGTGAGATTGTCAAATTATGGATGTTTGCATATTTCATGTGTTTCAATAAAGTGCAGTAATTATTATTTATTATTATTGTTTTTATGCTGAACTCATCCATTTAAAGAATGTCTCTTCAAGTTGACTTCTGTGTCCTTATAATATTACTATAGTAACTGTTGAAATTTCCCTACTTAAGGTTTCATGCCAGGGACACAAGGAAGGTTCAACATCCAAAAATCAATCAATGTTATCCAACACATCAACAAAAAGAAATATAAAAACCATATGATAATATCAATCGATGCTGAGAAAGCTTTCGACAAAGTGCAACACCCATTCACGATAAAAGCCCTTGAAATTCTTGGGATACAAGGAACATACCTCAACATCATAAAGGCCATCTATGACAAGCCAACAGCCAGTATCATTCTCAATGGTGAAAAGCTGAAAGCATTTCCATGAAGATCTGGAACAAGACAAGGATGTCCACTCTCACCTCTGCTTTTCAATATAATACTGGAAGTCCTAGCCAGAGCAATAAGACAAGAGAAAGACATCCAAGGAATCCAAATAGGAAAAGAAGAAGTCAAACTATCACTATTTGCAGATGATATGATAATATACATAGAGAACCCCAAAAACTCCTCAGAAAAACTAATTCAACTCATCAATCAGTTCAGTAAAGTGGCAGGATACAAAATCAACACGCAAAAGTCAGTAGCCTTCCTATACACAAACAATAAATCTGAAGAATAAGAAATCAAGAAAACCATCCCTTTTATTATTGAAACAAAAAAAATCAAATACTTGGGAATAAATCTAACAAAAGAGGTAAAGGACCTATACAAAGAAAACTATAACACACTGCTAAAAGAAATAGAAGAAGACACAAAGAAATGGAAAGACATCCTCTGCTCATGGATTGGAAGAATAAACATTATTAAAATGGCCATCCTACCAAAAGCAATATACAGATTCAATGCTATTCCAATCAAAATTTCAATGTCATTCTTCAAAAAAATAGAACAACTATTGATGAAATTCATATGGAATCACAAAAAACCCCGAATAGCCAAAGCTCTCCTGAAAAAAAAAAGAAGGGAATGGAAGCATCACTCTCCGAGACTTCAAACTATACTACAAAGCCATAATCATCAAAACTGCATGGTATTGGACCAAGAACAGACACACAGACCAATGGAATTGAATAGAAAATCCAGAAATAAACCCACAGATTTATGGTCAACTAATCTTTGACAAAGGAGCAAAGACTATGCATTGGAGCAAAGAAAGTTTGTTCAATAAATGGTGCTGAAAAAACTGGGTCGCTACATGCAAAAGAATGAAGCTTGACCACTACCTCACACCATACACAAAAATCAATTCAAAATGGATTAAAGAACTAGACAGAAGACCTGAAACCATAAAATATATAGAAGGAAATATAGGCGATACACTACGTGATATGCACATCAAAGACATCTTTACAGACACATCACCCAAAGCAGTGATAGTGAAGGCAAAGATAAACAGCTGGGACTACATCAAATTAAAGAGCTTCTGCACAGCAAAAGAGACAAAAACAAAAACAAAGAGAAACCCCACCTACTGGGAGAACATTTTTGCACACAGCACTAATGATAAAGGACTGATCACAAAAATCTACAAAGAGCTGATGAGACTCAACAAAAACAAAGAAAATAATCCAGTCAAAAAATGGGCAGAAGAGCTAAAAAGAAACTTCTCTGAAGAGGAAATGCGAATGGCCAACAGACATATGAAAAAATGTTCAACATCACTTGTAATCAGGGAAATGCAAATCAAAACTACCATGAGATACCATCTTACACCAGTGAGAATGGCACATATTAAAAAAACTAGCAACAACAAATATTGGCGAGGATGGGAGAAAAAGGAACTCTTCTGCACTGTTGGTGGGAGTGCAAACTGGTCCAACCACTATGGAGAGCTGTGTGGAGATTCCTCAACCTACTAAAGATAGAGCTTCCATATGATCCAGCAATTCCACTCCTAGGTATTTACCCAAAGGACACAGAAACATCAATTCCAAAGAGCACCTGCACCCCTATGTTTATAGCAGCACTGTTTACAATAGCTAAGCTTTGGAAACAGCCCAAATGCCCCAAAATAGATGACTGGATCAAGAAGATGTGGTACATATACACCATGGAATATTACTCAGCATTCAAAAAATATAAACACATGCAATTTGCAGCAACATGGATGGCGCTGGAAGGGATCATGCTCAGCGAAATAAGCCAGAAAGAAAAAGAAAAACGCCGGATGGTCTCACTCATAGCAGGAATCTAGAAAACTTAAATAAGGGACCAGGAAAATGAATAACTATAAGAAAGTGAAAATCAAAATCAACAAAAAACTATGAACCAGAGACACTCTTTGGTGGGGTGGGGGGTGGGGAGGGGAGGGATTGGGGTCAAAATTAGGGGATTGCAATTGTATGGGGAATATAAAAATAAAATTTATTTAAAAAAAAAAAGAAATTTAAATGCCAAGATACTGACCTCTAGAACAAGGTGGGGGAACAGTGATACTGGTTCAATTCTAATGTATATATAAAAGTATTCTTATATCTATCTAAAAAAAAAGAAATTTCCCTACTTAATGGTTTAAAGAGATCTCCCAGCTTCCTCTTGTATATTCCTGCAAAAAAACTGGAATCAGCCATTTTCCCAGGGAGATCTGTATATCTATTTTAGAGAGAAATGGCATCTATAGAGAAAAATGTGGTTGTTAATTTCTACTGGGGTGTCATCTTTTCAGAGGACAAAAGTAGAAAGTATGTATTATTTATTTAAAATTAAAAAATTATTAATGACATCATTATTTTATATCCTTGTTTGCTTTTTCACAATGTCCTTGTTGTTTGAGTTCTCCCCTCAGGTGTGGTCGCCCAAGTTTTCTCCTCACCAAAGCAGCCATAGTCCTCCACCAAGATGCACTGTGCTCTCCTCCCCCCAGTTTCCTCCCCTTCCCTCTCTCCCTCTTCCTCCGCCTCTCCTCCTGGATGCCTGGCGATCTCTGGTTAGTACATATTTTTTTAAAAAGACAAGTACTCCATAACTTCATGTTGATATTTTCAATTTAATTTTAGGATTATAAGTCTTTTATCTATTAAATTTTAAAATGTAATCTCTGGTTGCTTTTTCAGATCCCTCTGTTTTTAGTATTTTTCATTTTTCTTACCAGCATCTAAAACATGATTTATTTTGATTTATCCTGCTTCATATTATATTGTGCATGTTTTTTTAAAAAGATTTATTTTATTTATGCATACAAGAGCTGGGGTATAGGCCAGAGGTGTGGGGGGTGAGAGAATTTACCAGAGGCAGAGTGGGGAGCAGAACAGGTGGATCTACTGAAATACACTGCTGAGGGGAGCAGTGGGTAAGACAGGAGAGGTCTGCTGCATCATGTGGGTAGCTCCCTGGCCAGGGATCGAATACTTGTCTTGCAGTGGTTGCCAATAGCTTCATAATGCGAGCCTTAACTGCTTGCACTGCCAGGGAGACCTTATATTGTGCATTCTGAATCTGTGGATTCATATACTTCATCAGTTCTGGAATGCTCTTCCCTTATCTCTTCATGTATTGCTTCATTGCATTCTGTCTATATTTTCCTTCTGGGATTTCAATAGATGAATGGCAGAACTTGCTTACATTGTATATTCTATGACTCTTAAACCCTCTTTCACATTTCCCGTCTTCTGTTTCTCTGCTGCATTTTCAGTAATTTCTTCAGTTTTTGTGCACTATTTCCCTTCTCAGTTGTGTCTAATCTGTGATTAACAAAGCCAATGAAGTTCTTTTTTATTGTGGTATTGTTTTTTGATGAACAACTGAAGGAAGATTAAACTTCATCATTAGGTGAATGTTTAAATGACAATGCATACAAAAAACGAACATTATGCAGTCATTTCCATGGCATTTATAAAGTTTAAAAAGTAATGTGTCCAGTTATCATAAATAATTTTAGGTGAAAAAATTAAAATATTAATTACATACACATTTTAATCTCAAGTATATATAAATTCTGCACAGAAATAAAAGTGATATTCTTTAAAGATAGACTGAATAGTAAGAAAAATAGAAAAAACTGTGGTCACAATAAACAGTGAAAAGTAAAAGCAACATAGGGACAGAAATCTATGTGAGTCTCTTTCAAGATGTGAGAAAGCAAACTGCAGAAAAATACACGTAGAATGATTTATAGAGAAGTGAAAACTAAATAAAGCCATATATGGCTTAGGAATGTATACCAGGTTGAACCAGTATGAAACTGCTCAAAACTTAAGTGGTAAAACTATAAGGAAAAAAACTACTGTTTAGCCAAAAATCTAATATTTTCAGAAGTGAGCCTCATATTGAAGTGGTAAAAAAAAAAAGCAAAACAAGCAAATTTAGGTAAGATGTTTTACTAGTTTTCATGTATAAAAAGGTAACAAATGTTTGGATTTTGTGTGTATGTATGATGGCTATAATATCTACCTCGCAAGGTTATTGTAATGATCTCAAAATGACACATGGTATTGATTATTACTATTATTGCAGTAATAATTACAAGTATTAATTATTATCTTGAGAAATAAATAATAAAGACTAAGCATAAAGTTGTCTAAGTAGTATTTATAAAACATTCTCTAACATGAAAGACTTGTTATGACAAGTTATGACAAGTCTTGTTATGACAAGACTCAAAATGGATAAGAGAACTGGACATAAGACCTGAAACCATAAAATAATGTAGAAGAAAATATAGGCAAAACACTACAAGACATACATCGCAATAACATTTTTAAAGACTTATCACCTGAGGCAAAGATAGTCAATAAAAAGATAAACACCTAGCATTACAAAACTGAAAAGCTTCTGCACAGCAAAAGCGACATTAACCAAAACAGAGAGACACCCCACTGATTGGGAAAAAATCTTTGCACTCCATTCACCTGATAAGGGACTGATCACAAAGATATACAAAGAACTAACATGACTCAACAAGAACAAAGTAAATGATCCAGTGAAGAAATGGGCAGAACAACTTAAAAGACATTTTTCCAAAGAGGAAATGCAAATGGCCAATAGGCATATGAAAAAATGTTCAACATCCCTTATCATCAGGGAAATGCAAATTAAAAACACATTGAGATACATGGGCCTCCCCGGTGGCGCAGCGGTTGAGCACTGGGTTGCGAAGCTGCCCGCAGCCTCAGCAGCGCCAGTTCCATCCCCGGCTGCTCCCCGGGCACCAGAGGAGGGTCCCACATGGCGCGCAGACCTCTCCTGCCACTGGCTGCTCCCCTCAGCAGTGTACTTCGGTCCTTCTGCCTGCTCTGCTCCCTGCTCTGGCTCTGGTGAATTCTCTCACCCTCCCCCGCTTCTGACTATACCCAGTGCTTGTATAAATAAATAAATAAATAAATCTTAAAAAACAAACAAACAAACAAACACACTGAGATACCACCTTACACCAGTAAGAATGGCACATATCAAAAAAAAAACAAAAAAAAAACAACCAAGCAACAACAAATGTTGGCGAGGATATGGTGGAAAAGGAACTCTCCTACATTGCTGGTGGGAGTGCAAACTGGTCCAACCACTATAGAAAGCTGTCTGGCGATTCCTCAATCTGCTAAAAATGGAGCTACCGTATGACCCGTATGACCCGGCAATTCCACTCCTAGGGATCTACCCAAAGGACACAAATACATTGATTCAAAAGAACACCTGTACCCCAATGTTTATTGCAGCACTATTTACAATAGGTAAAACCTGGAAACAACCCAAATGTCCAAAAACAGATGACTGGATCAAGAAGATGTGGTATATATACACAACGGAATACTATGCAGCAATCAAAAAAGATAAACTCATGCCATTCACAGCAACGTGGACAGAGCTAGAAGGAATTATGCTCAGTGAAATAAGCCAGAAAGAAAAAGAAAAATATCAGATGGTTTCACTTGTAGCAGGAATATAGGGGAATCGAATAAGACATCAGTGTCAAAAAATAATAACAGTACAAAACACAATGAAGCAAAAACAGACAATTATAAATCAGAGACATCTTGCAGGGGAGAGGCGGAAGAGGGATCAAAGGGAGGGAGGGAGGAGCACAGGGGACTAAGGTGATGGTGTCTGGGTGCATTGGTGAAGGCAACTCTATGGGGACTACACCTGAGGGGGTGGTGGGAAGCAAATATTGTTTAAAAATGAACAATGATGTAAAAAAATAAAAAATTTAATTAAAGAAAGAATAGGTTATATTCCAATTTCTCCAATTACCACAAAAATGTCTTTTATAGTTGGTCTGTCTACATTAGCACCAGTATATTGTATTTAATAATTTTATCTCTTAAATTTCTCTTAATCTAGAGCAATTCCTCTTGTTGTTTTGTTATATTTTTACATATATCTATTTGAAGAGATAGTAGATGTATGTGCATTTTTCAGGTTAAAATAGGATGAATAACCTCAGTTTGAAAGGGCCAAAGAATGGAAAATGAAAGGGAAAACCCACGCAAGATACCAGATGGTGAAATTTAAAAACACTAAAGAAAAATTATAAAAGTATTAGATTGACATTAGACCTCTTAGCGGTAGCACTGGGTACAAGAAGATAATAGAGTGATATTTTTATGTACTAAAAGAAAATAGCTTTGAACATACACTTTTACATCCAGCCAGGTTGTCATTCAAATGTGAAAGATTAAAAAAAAATTCCCAGGCAACAAGGCTTCAACATGATTGCCATAATAACCCCATTAAAAAAACATTTATGGGCTGCTAGCAAGCAGCCAAACATGAAATGATCAACGGAATGATTTCAAATAGTTTAACAATATATGAGGCAAACTGTTTTTAAATGTTTACAATTGTTAAATCTAAGTGGAGGGATATGTTAATGTTCATCGCACTATCTTTTCTACTTTTACAGAAGTTTGAAAATTTTTATAGTAAAAATTTTTTGAATTTTTTGGAGGAAATTCACAGGTAAGAAGGTACACAATTCAGGAAACTGCAAAAACATCCAAAGGAGGGTGACTAAATGTATCTATAAAAATTTCCTGTTGTCTTTGGGCCTCCCTGGTGGCGCAAGGGGTTAAGTCTCAGCACGAGCTATGGGCAGCCACTGCAGCAGTAGTTGCATTCCTGGCCACGGAGCTGCCCCACATGGCACAGCAGACCTCTCCTGTCTTACCCACTGCTATCCTCAACAGTATATTTCAGTAGGTCCACCTGTTCAGCTCCCCACTCTGTCTCTGGTGAATCCTCTCATCACCCCATACCTCCGGCCTACACCCCAGCTCTTGTATGCATAAATAAATAAAATAAATCTTTAAAAAAATTCCTGTTGTCTAAACAACAACAGTGAGAATAACAACAAACTCAAGATTAAAGAGAAGACAAAGTACATCCATAATAGCCCCTAATTAAAATTCTAACAATATTGATCATGGATTTAGGTTAAATAAAATTTTGGGAAATCGCAAGTATTTGGAAATTAAACAACACATTTTTACCAACCTATGGGTCAAAGAAGGCAATTAGTCTTTTGAACTGAATAAGAAATATAGTACATCAACGTTTATGGTATACAGCAAAATCAGTTTTTGTAGGGGACTGTAAACCTACACTTATATGAGAAAGAAACACTTATATTAGAAAGAAAAAAAAAGGATCTCATTTCAGTAACCTAAGCTTTCATTTTAAGAAAGTGGAAAAAAGAAGGGTCAGTTAAATTCAAAACAGGGAGAATGAAGAAAATGACAAAAGATTAGCATGTATGTAAGTGAAATAGAAAACTGAAAGATAATAGAGGAAAAAGGTAATACAAAAAAGTCAGGTTTATTTTAAAAGATTAACAAAATTGAAAAATCTTTTAAGTAGATGGACCAAGGGGAAAAAAAGAAAAAAGCATAGAATACAAAGTCACTATCAACCTTATAGAAGTGAAAAGAATATAAGGGAATGCAAATTCACCTTAGGTGAATGAACAAATTCCTAGAGAGATATGGATGAACAAAATTGACTGAGAAAGAAATAGATAATCTGAATAGATCTATAGAAAGTAAAGAAATAGAATTAGTACTTTAAAATCTTCCTACAAAAAAACAGTCCAGTCCCAGAACTTTTCACTGGTAAATTCTATCAGATATTTAAAGATCACATAATACCAATCTCTCTCACAGTTTCTTTCATAGAATAGAGGCAAGGAGGACACTTCCCAACTCATTCTAAAAAAAACTGTAGGTGACAAATTTCTAGTTACAAAATAAATGTCATGGGATGTAATATATAGCCTGGTGATTATAGTTAATACTGTAGTGCATACTTGAACATTGCTAAGAGAGTTCTGATCATAAGAAAAATATTTGCAACTATATATGGTCAAGGCTGTTAACAAGAATTACTGTGATGGGCCTCCCCGGTGGTGCAGGGGGTTGAGCACAGCTGTTTGCAGCCTCAGCGGCGTGGGTTCAATTCCTGGCCAGACAGGGAGAAACCCACATGGCGCAGCAGACCTCTCCTGCCTCGCCCACTGCTCCCCTCAGCAGTGTCTTCCGTCCCTCTGCCTGTTCTGTTCCCCGCTCTGTCTCGGGTGAATCCTCTCGCCCTCCCACACTTCTGGCCTGTACCGAAGTTCTTGTGTAAATAAATAAATCTTTTTTTTTTTTTTAAGAAATACTGTGGTGATCATTTTGTTATACTTAGAAATTTTGAATTATTGTGTTGTATATTCGAAACTAATACAATGTTATATGTCAACTATTCCTCAAAAAAGACAGAATAATTTCCCTAATGAACATAGATTCAAAAATCCTTAACATGAGATAGTCAGGTCCTCATCCCTGATAACTGTGAATGTAATTGTACTGGGCAAAAGGGATTTTGTAGATGTGATTAAGGATCTTGAAATAGGAAGATTATTCTGGATTATCCTTTAAGTGGGCCATATATGTAGTGATGGTGTATTAGAAGGAGTCAGAGGAAGATTTGACTACAAAAGAGATGTGAAGATGGACTCAAGAGGAGGGAGGAAGGGGTCAGGAGCTGAGGAATGCATCCCCAGAAGCTCGGAAATGCCAGGAAGCAGGTTCTCCCATAAAGTCTCCAGAAGCAACGCAGCCCTGCCGACACCTTGGCTTTAGTCCAGTAAAACAGATTTCAGACTTGTGTCTCCCTAACAGTACAGGAATACATTTGAGCTATTTTACATCTCCAAGTTTGTTACAATGGCAACAGGAAACAATAAAACTTACAACCTCAGACGTGCTTGATTTATAGTTTATAAATTTGAATTAAATTGCAAACATGAAAACATTTAAGTTTTACATGCTAATTGGAATTTATTTTTATTTTAATTGGAAAATGAGGCAGCGCAGGTCATCCCCATCAACAGGGCTGTGATAATTGCCTGGAACTGAGCGGTGATACCCATCACCTTGGGTGTCTGCCATGGTCTGCCGCTCCTGTGTCTGCCCTGCTCCTGTAGACATATGAGGGCTTGCAACTTCTGCTTTAGATTACTTACTGTAGCTTTCTACAGACATATTTGTGTCTGAGGACAAGTCACTTTTAAAATTAAATTAAATTTATAAAATTAAATTTTTAAATTAAATTTATTTATTTAACATCATTGTTCATTTGTGCACAGTATTTGCTTTCTCCTCTCAGGTGTAGCGCCTCTAAAATTCCCTCCACCAATTCACCCTTGCACTGTCACCATAGTCCCTTGTGCTCTTCCCTCCCTCGTTTTTTTTTTTTTTTTTTTAAATGTTTTTTTTTTTTTTTTTTTTATAGAGGCATGTTTTTTATTTATTTATTTGTTTGTTTGTTTGTTTATACATGCACTGGGTACAGTCAGAAGCGCGGGAGGGTGAGAGGATTCACCAGAGCCAGAGCGGGGAGCAGAGCAGGCAGAAGGACCGAAGTACACTGCTGAGGGGAGCAGCGGGCGGCAGGAGAGGTCTGCGCACCATGTGGGACCCTCCTCCGGTGGCCGGGGAGCAGCCGGGGATCGAACCGGCGCTGCAGAGGCAGCGGGCAGCTTCGCAACCCAGCGCTCAACCGCTGCGCCACCAGGGAGGCCCACTTCCCTCCCTCGTTTTAATCCTTCTCCCTCTCTCTCTCCCCTGAAGAATGTCTCTGATTTATAGTTGCCTGTTAATTTTGGTTTTTTATTTATTATTATTTTTCCTGATCCCTTATTTGCTTCCCCTATAGTCCTCCTGTAAGTGAAACCATTGATATTTTCCTTTTTCCTTCTGACTTATTTCACTGAGCATAATCCCTTCCAATTCCATCCAAGTGGCTGTGAATGGAATGAGTTTATCTTTGAACGGGTGCAGCATCTTCCTCACCAGCATGGATTACAACTAGCTCCTTTTTGAGAGGGACAAGGGGGAAAGAAGTCACTTCTGGAGCTGCCTAATTCTTTCATTTTGTGTTACTCACACATCTGCTAACTAAAAAGCTCCTGCCCATGTTATCTTGGGGACTCATCCTCTCTGATAAGCTTCTGACCTTTCTAGAATATTTGAGGGTGAGGAAGTCTCTTGTGGCCGTACTTTGCTTGTTCTCCTGCACAGTTGCCCCGCGTTGGACCCATTATCTCCTGGGCTTCCAGCACAGCACTCAGCAGCCTGAAAAATGTGGGACAGTCCGGTGGGAACCACACCCTTAAGTCTGAGACATGTTCTGAGAATGTTCATTTCTGCATGTCTTAAAACAGCAAACCATTTGGGGAATGGAGCGTAATGTCCGGTAACAGCGCTGAGCAGTCACTGTCCTGAGCTCTGCAGCTGCTGAGAAGGGAGGTGCGGTCCAGGCCTCAGCCAGCTCACAGTCGGTTTCTCCCTGGCCCAGGACTGCTGGCCAGAGTGCGGTTCGGGCCCTGCAGACCTCCACTCCCATCATGAGCCCAGACATGAACCCAGACATGTTTAAATATTCGCTTCAGCACAGGTGAAAGGTTGGCAGACTTGAGGTGAATTACAATACATGATAAAGAAATCTTTAAAAATCTTTTTTAGAATGCTTTCAAGGACCTTCTGGCCACTCCCTCTCTTATCCCCAGGAAAATGAGACCTGTGGCTGCCCCCTCCACCATGAAGTCCTGGCTTCCCGCAGCCCTGTCGCAACCCAAGTGTGGGTCTTTCCACCTGACTTGTCCCTGTCTAGAAAAACTGATCACGTTATAAAAACTTACCCTCTTGAGGCACCTGATGCCCACCCAACAGTCCTCCCTCGTGCACCTCTTAACATCTGTGTTCTCCGGTCTGAATTACTCCTTCTGCAGCTAGGCTTTGACACCTCCAGTGAGGCCCCTCTGGGGTCTCCATTTTGAAAAGTTTTGCCTGGAATCCTTTTGGCTACCTTCCTGGGATAATGGTTTTGACCAAGATAGACCCATACTCTTGCCCAAAACACAGCTGCCAAGACTGTTGGAGCTGAATTGCATAGATGGTTTTGCATTGCCCCCAACAGAAAATCTCAAATCTTGGAAGTGGCCCATAGGTCCTGGAAAGGTGGCTCCTGCCATTCCCTCCTGCCACGCCTCCTGGTGCTCAGGCCACACCAGCCTTTTCTTAACATCATAAATGCTCCCAGATCTTCCCTGTCTCAGGTCTTTGCATAAGCTCTTCCTTTTTTCTGCAAATTGTTCTCAGATTCCTTTCTGTGGTCTTGTAATTTCAGTCCTTGACCTCCACCCTACAAGAATTCCCCCTACAATACAGACCTTCATACTCCTATACTCTCCTTTAGAGCACTTACTGATATTTGTAGTTGAGATTTTTGTGGTGTAGATTTAATATTTGTCGTTTCCCCCCTCTCCCCCCCCCCACCGACAGGTTCTCCCTTTTGTGAGGGTGGTTGCTTGACAGGCTGAGTCTGCTTCATGTTTGGTGAATCAATAAATGAATGAAAAGGAGAATCCAAGTGTCCAAAGACACTTCCATCCCCAACAACTTAAAATATGCAGAACTTCTTGCTGTTTTAAACCTTTTTATTTTAAAGTAGGCTGCTGGATGCATCTTTAGAATTCACCTAACCAAAAGGCCCAAGGATTAATAAGTGTTTTCCTTCAAGTAAATGAGAAGTCATTTACCAAAGACGAGTCCAGTAATACAAAGAAACACAGATTCCTGGACAACACAGCTTGTCCTGGATGGGACTGGAGGTCTGAGTGCTTGGCCCCCCGATTTGACCAGCACTTTCTGGGCCTGGTGAAAATCAACTGTGAGATGGCTGAGGTCTGGGCCGCAGCTCCCTTCTCCTCAGCAGCTGCAGAGCTTAGGACTATGTCTCAGGACTGCTGTTTAGCGCTGTTATTAGACATTTACGCTGTTTTAAATCATGCAGAAACAAACATCCTTATACAAAGTTCTTTGCATACTTGCATGAGGACTTCTATAGGGTAAATTCCTAGAAACAAAACTGCCAGATTATAGGGATGATCCATTTTAAATTGTTGATGGTCCCTATTGACTTATCTCCAAAAAACCCCAAGCCACTTCATACAGTTCCTACCAGAGCCTGGACACTGAATATCATTGTTTTAGAAATTCTCAACTTTAAAGTGAGTAGTCAGGTGAAGTATTTTTTCATATGCTTAACTGCCCTTTGTGTTTCCCCTGTAAAGTATTTATTCAAATTCTTTGAGCAGTTAAGCTTGAACTGCACATTAAAAAATCAAGTCCTATATTTTGTTCTGTTACTTGAGTGGGGTTTTAATATTTAGACCTTTAATCTATCCAACATCCTTTTTTGAGTTGGGACCCTAATTTTGTATATAATATTTGTTACATAGATTTTTTACAAATGCAAAGTATAATTGTCAGTGTCCTACATATTTGAAATGCCATCTCTGTCACCGATTAAATTCTCATGCACATGTTAGAGGATTTCCAGACATTCTATTCTGTTCCTGCTGACATTATTTGTCTAATTCTGTCTCTATCCC
Source organism: Talpa occidentalis (assembly GCF_014898055.3). Lineage (NCBI taxonomy): Eukaryota > Metazoa > Chordata > Mammalia > Eulipotyphla > Talpidae > Talpa > Talpa occidentalis. Next base: position 84,424,086 of record NW_023604861.1, on the reverse strand, counting down.
ACATTGTTTTAATTATTTCAGCTTTAAAAACACATGCCCTGTATGCAGTAGACACTCAGCAAATATTTGTTACTCTCTAAATCTACTCTTTTGAATATACTTTAGAACCAACTTGTCAAGCTATTTTCAAACTTACTGAGTTTCATTTCTTTTTTTTTTCTACATAGTTATTTTGAGATGATAAATGTCAAGTGAAATATTAACTTTGATAACTTGCTTCATGTCTTCTTGACCAAGTCTTCATGTTCTTCCCAAAATCTTGCATGCAAAGGCGAGGCAATGGAGAATTTTTAAACACCACAGCTAAGGACTTAAGCATTCATTGGCAGTAACCTCGTTACATGCAGTTGTTCTCCTAGCCACCTTTTTCACAGCCACTCTCTAGAACAAGTTTTTGGAAAACATTTATCACAACCTTCATACATCTTTGAAACTCAAAGACTGTCACCCTCCAAGAGCCTGGTGCTCATAGGGCAGGAGGGCACCTCCCTGAGCCTGCCTAGCCAACAATGCCTCAAGCACCTTACTCATTTAGCCTATCTTTTATTGAGAACATATGTTTGTACTTGGGTGTGTTTTTAAAAACCTGAAAGTATTTTCTTTTAATTGGCAAGTTTTTCCTATTCAATTATTGTTATGCCGATAGATCTATTTGGTCTTGTCATCATTCATAGTCTCAGATGGTCTTTTTTTTTTAGATTTATTTATACAAGCACTGGGTACAGTCAGAAGCGAGGGAGGGTGAGAGAATTCACCAGAGCCAGAGCGGGGAGCAGAGCAGGCAGAAGGACCGAAGTACACTGCTGAGGGGAGCAGCGGGCGGCAGGAGAGGTCTGCACGCCATGTGGGACCCTCTTCCAGTGGCCGGGGAGCAGCCGGGGATTGAACCGCCGCCGCAGAGGCTGCAGGCAGCTTCACAACCCAGCGCTTAACTGCTGTGCCACCAGGGAGGCCCTCAGATGGTCTTTTAATGCCTTGTTGTTCATCATTTACTTTCTGGTCTGTGTTTTCTTTGTTGTTTCTCCTCCCCATCCCCAACAATTTGAAAATGTATAATTAAAAAAAAACAATCTTTGTCTTTTTACTTTTGAATAAGTGTGCACATGTCTATGTAACTCCAACTTCACTCCTCTTAAAAACCCAAAGAACAAGCAGATTAAAAGTAACTAGAGAGAGTTGCCATAAAAGAGGACTAGAAGGGAGGGAAGCGCAGAACCCTGCTCCCCTCCCCCGCCCACAGAGGCGGCACTCTCCAACCGGCAGAGAGGAGGAAAACAACAAACCAAAACCGCCAACAAGAACAAAGGACGCAGCAAGCGGGACTGTGAGTGGAAAGGAACTATTTCAGCCACCACACCCCGTGAACGGGAGCTGTGGAGAACCCTGCAGGATCCGCCGCGGAGGTGAGCTCCGGGCGCCATTAAAGAGAGACCCCGCCCAGGAGGAGACCAGCACCAGCACACAGCCCCGGCCGCCCGATGACTCCTGGAGGAACCAGAGGGGAGCAGAGAAGCCCACCCAAGATGCCGGCCAGTCCCAACAACACAGTGTCCCAACGCATACGGCAAATTAGAAAACAGACAGTAGGGAGGAGAAGAACCACACTCAACCTAGCAACTCTCCAGAGAAAAAGCACACCACAAAAAGAAAACCAGCCCCCAGATGGCAACGACAGTAACTTGGAAGAACTTCTGAGCCTTCCAGAAAGAGAATTTAAAATTGCCGTGATTAAAAAACTGACAGAAGTCATAAAGGAAAACAATGATAAGGGAAAAATAATCAACGATCAGAAGAATGAAATTGAGTCCCTAAAGAGGGAAGTAAAAGAAATGCAGGAGATCAAAGAATTAATGGAAGAACTAAAGAATTCTGGGAAAAGCAATGAAAGCAGAATTGATGAAATGGAAGAACGAATAAGTACTCTTGAAGACACAGAAATAAAAAGAACCAAAACAGAAAAGGAAAGAGAAGTACGAAGGAAAAAGAATGAAGAAAGACTTCGGGAATTATCTGACTCCATGAGGAAAGGAAATATAAGAGTTATAGGAATACCAGAAGGAGAGGAGAGAGAAGTAGGAACAGAGAAAATATTCAAAGAGATAATTGAAGAGAACTTCCCAAACGTGAAGGAGGAGCTGAAAATTGATATACAAGAAGCAAGAAGAACACCAAACTTCCACGACGAAAGGAAAAATACAGCAAGACACATAATAGTAAAGCTCCCAAGAATCCAGGACAAGGAAAAAATAATGAAGCTGGCAAGAGGGAAGAAACAGATAACATTCAAAGGAAAGCCAATCAGGCTGACATCAGACTTCTCCGAAGAAACTCTACAGGCAAGGAGAGAGTGGAGGGACATAGTCAACAGACTCCAAGAAAACAGATGCCAACCAAGAATACTCTATCCCGCAAAGCTCTCCTTTCTCTTTGAAGAAAGAATATGGACTTTTCCAGACAAACAGAAACTCCGGAATTTCATTGCAACTAAACCCCCACTCCAAAAAATACTACAAGGAGTCCTAAAGCCAGAACCTCAGAGGGACGAATAACAATGAAAGAAGGCCAAAAAAAAAAAAAGTTATTAAAAGAATAAATAAATAAAATCAAAGGAAAGACAAACACAATGGCAAATACAGATGTTAACATATCAATATTAACTCTAAATGTAAATGGACTAAACTCTTCAATAAAAAGACACAGAGTTGCAGCCTGGATTAAGAAACAAAACCCAACCTTTTGCTGTCTCCAGGAAACACATTTAGCTACAAAAGATAAAAATAGGCTCAAAGTTAAAGGATGGAAAACAATCCTACAAGCAAATGGACCAAAAAAGAAAGCAGGAACAGCTATACTTATATCAGATAAAACAGATTTCAAACTCAAAAAGATAAAAAGAGACCCCAATGGTCACTACATTATGATCAAGGGGACAATACTTCAAGAAGAAATAACACTCATTAACATATACTCACCAAACGAAGGAGCACCAAAATATATCAGACAACTGTTGTCCTCTCTGAAAACAGACATCAGAGAAAACACATACGTAGTGGGAGACTTCAACACACCACTATCAACAATGGATAGATCAACAAGACAAAAAATAAGTAAAGAAACCAAAGCTCTAAATAAGGACCTAGAGCAATTGGGCTTAACAGACATCTATAGAACACTAAACCCCAAAAAAACGGAGTACACATTTTTCTCAAGCGCACACGGATCATTCTCCAGGATCGATCACATACTGGGGCACAAGACAAACATCAACAGATACACCAAGATTGAAATCATATCAACCATCTTTTCTGACCATGAAGGCATCAAACTAGAAATAAACCATAAAAAGAAGGCAAGGAACTTTCCTACCTCATGGAGATTAAAAACCACACTAATGGAAGACCACTGGACTAATGAGGAGATGAAAGAAGAAATTAAAAAATTCTTTGAATTGAACGACAAGGAGGACACCAATATCCTAAATGTATGGGATGCAGCAAAAGCAGTAATAAGAGGAAAATATATAGCAATAGAAGCTCACATCAAGAAACAAGAAAGAACTCAAAGAAACAACCTAATCTCGAAGCTCAAAGATCTAGAAAAAGAACAACAAAAAAACCCCAAAACCAGTAGAAGAAAAGAAATAATAAAAACCAAAGCAGAAATAAATGAAATTGAAACTAAAAAAACAATCCAAAAGATCAATGAAACCAAGAGCTGGTTCTTTGAAAAAATCAATAAAATAGACAAACCCCTAGCCAGGCTCACAAAGGAAAAAAGGGAGAAAGCACAAATAAACAGGATCATCAATGAAAGAGGAGAAATCACAACGGACACAGCAGAAATCAAAAGAATAATCAGTAACTACTATGAACAGTTATATGGAAACAAGTTTAACAATCTAGAGGAGATGGACAAATTCCTACAACTCTACAATCACCCAAAGCTAGATAAAGAAGAAATAGAACACCTAAACAGACCAATTACAAGCAGCGAAATTGAAATGGTAATCAAAAACCTCCCCAAAAACAAAGCCCAGGACCTGATGGATTTACAAATGAATTCTACCAAACATTCAGAGACGAATTAGTGCCTATCCTTCACAAACTCTTCCAAAAAATTGAGAAGGAAGGGACAATACCAAACACGTTCTATGAAGCCAACATTACACTAATACCAAAACCGAACAAGGACAACACAAAAAAGGAAAACTACAGGCCAATCTCCCTAATGAACACTGATGCAAAAATCCTCAATAAAATTTTAGCCATCAGAATCCAACAATGTATCCATAAGATAATTCACCACGACCAAGTAGGATTCATTCCAGGGACACAAGGATGGTTTAACATCCGAAAATCAATCAACGTTATCCAACACATCAACAAAAAGAAATATAAAAACCATATGATAATATCAATAGATGCTGAGAAAGCTTTCGACAAAGTGCAACACCCACTCATAATAAAAGCCCTTGAAATTCATGGGATACAAGGAACATACCTCAACATCATAAAGGCCATCTATGACAAGCCAACAGCCAGTACCATTCTCAATGGTGAAAACCTGAAAGCAATTCCATTAAGATCTGGAACAAGACAAGGATGTCCACTCTCACCACTGCTTTTCAATATAATACTGGAAGTCCTAGCCAGAGCAATAAGACAAGAGAAAGACATCCAAGGAATCCAAATAGGAAAAGAAGAAGTCAAACTATCACTATTTGCAGACGATATGATATTATACATAGAGAACCCCAAAAACTCCACAGAAAAGCTAATTCAACTCATCAATCAGTTCAGTAAAGTGGCAGGATACAAAATCAACACGCAAAAGTCAGTAGCCTTCCTATACACAAACAATAAATCTGAAGAAGAAGAAATAAAAAAAACCATCCCTTTCGTTATTGAAACAAAAAAAATCAAATATTTGGGAATAAATCTAACAAAAGAGGTAAAGGACCTATACAAAGAAAACTATAAAACACTGTTAAAAGAAATAGAAGAAGACACAAAGAAATGGAGAGATATCCCCTGCTCATGGATTGGAAGAATAAACATTATTAAAATGGCCGTTCTTCCAAAAGCAATATACAGATTCAATGCTATTCCAATCAAAATTTCAATGTCATTCTTCAAAGAAATAGAACAATTATTGATGAAATTCATATGGAATCACAAAAAACCCCGAATAGCCAAAGCTCTCCTGAAAAAAAAAGAAGGGAATGGAGGCATCACACTCCCAGACTTCAAACTATACTACAAAGCCATAATCATCAAAACTGCATGGTATTGGAACAAGAACAGACATACAGACCAATGGAATTGAATAGAAAATCCAGAAATAAACCCACAGATTTATGGTCAACTAATCTTTGACAAAGGAGCAAAGACTATGCATTGGAGCAAAGAAAGTTTGTTCAATAAATGGTGCTGAAAAACTGGGTCGCTACATGCAAAAGAATGAAGCTTGACCACTACCTCACACCATACACAAAAATCAACTCAAAATGGATTAAAGAATTAGACATAAGACCTGAAACCATAAAATATATAGAAGGAAATATAGGCGAAACACTACGTGATTTGCACATCAAAGACATCTTTACAGACACATCACCCAAAGCAGTGATAGTGAAGGCGAAGATAAACAGCTGGGACTACATCAAATTAAAGAGCTTCTGCACAGCAAAAGAGACAATAACAAAAACAAAGAGAAACCCCACCAACTGGGAGAACATTTTTGCACCCAACACTAATGATAAAGGACTGATCACAAAAATCTGCAAAGAGCTGAGGAGACTCAACAACAACAAAGAAAATAATCCAGTCAAAAAATGGGCAGAAGAGCTAAAAAGAAACTTCTCTGAAGAGGAAATGCAAATGGCCAACAGGCATATGAAAAAATGTTCAACATCACTTGTAATCAGGGAAATGCAAATCAAAACTACCATGAGATACCATCTTACACCAGTGAGAATGGCACATATTAAAAAAACTAGCAACAACAAATGTTGGCGAGGGTGTGGAGAAAAAGGAACTCTTCTGCACTGTTGGTGGGAGTGCAAACTGGTCCAACCACTGTGGAAAGCTGTGTGGAGATTTCTGGACCTACTAAACATAGAGCTTCCATATGATCCAGCAATTCCACTCCTAGGTATTTACCCAAAGGACACAGAAACATCAATTCCAAAGAACACCTGCACCCCTATGTTTATAGCAGCACTGTTTACAATAGCTAAGCTTTGGAAACAACCCAAATGCCCAAAAATAGATGACTGGATCAAGAAGATGTGGTACATATATACCATGGAATATTACTCAGCATTCAAAAAAGATAAACACATGCAATTTGCAGCAACATGGATGGCGCTGGAAGGGATCATGCTCAGCGAAATAAGCCAAAAAGAAAAAGAAAAATACCGGATGGTCTCACTCATAGCAGGAATCTAGAAAACTTAAATAAGGGACCAGGAAAATGAATAACTATAAGAAAGTGAAAATCAAAATCAACAAAAAACTATGAACCAGAGACACTTTTAGGGGGGCAGGGGCGGGAGGGGAGGGATTGGGGTCAGAATGGGGGCGCTGCAATTGTATGGGGAATATAACAATAAAATTTATTATCTAATAAAAAAAAAAGTAACTAGAGATACTGAAGCAATAAAATCAAGAAATGGTATTAGATGTAGTAGAACTTCACACTCAACAAAGAATTCACATTCTTTTTTCAGCACAGGAAGAACATTTAAATTGACCATAAAAGGGGCCTTCTTGGTGGTGCAAGGTGTTAAGCACCACACTATGAAGCAATCCACAGCCTCTGCAGCACAAGTTCAATCCCCAGCTGGCCAGGGAGAAACCCACATGATGAGGCAGACCTCTCCTATCTCACCGGCTGCTCCCCTCAGCAGTGTATTTCAGTCTGCTTGTTCTGTTCCCCACTCTGTCTCTGGTGGATCCTCTCACCCCCGCATCTCTGGCCTGTACCCCAGCTCTTGTATGCATAAATAAATAAATCTTTAAAAAAATAAAAAATAAATTGACCATAAAAGGAGTTGTAAAAAATTTCACAGGAGCAATATCATACAGAACATGTCACTGCCCAAAATGCACTAAAATGAGAAATTAAAATGAAATTAAGTATTAAAAGCACAAAGGCAATTGCTGTCTGTGCTGTTCCTTCCTATCTCTCCTCCTTCTCCTTCTCTCCTAGGTTGTAGACGACTCTGGGAAACTTGAAATTCTCACTCCACATAGCAATTCATATTCTCCAGCCTCTACCTGCAAACTCACTCCCTGGACCAGCTTTCCTCATCTAGAATCCATCTCTAGAAGAAACAAAAGGGTCATTTTCTGATTTACCAGGATCTACATGCCTAAGGAGTTTTTAATGGCAACTTCCCACACTACCAGTATCTAGTGGTTTTCCCACCCCATCTCCATTAAAATGAATAAATAAGCTACAACCACTGGGATAATCCCCTCCTCTGCTCTACCTTCCTCTTCCACCTTTAAGCAGGTTCCATGATTTTGCTCAGTTCTGAAATGAACATATATTTATTGAGCACCTGCTATCTGTCAGATACCATGGAGGATGCTGAGAATAAAGCCAGATATGGTTCCTGCCCTTCTGGAACTTATGGTCTAGCAGAGAGAGACATATAACCATCCATACCTGCCCCTGTGGACAATGATGAATCTGTGGTAAGGAGATTCTACCCAACCAGGGAGGCCAAGCAAGGCAGGAATGCCAAAGGGATGCTGGAATTATGTCACCAGAGGGATAGGAATAACTTTGGGAATGAAAAGTTTTACCTGTTATTCTGGATAGAGAAAACAGCAGGTGCAAAGGCCCGTGGCAGGAGGCAGCAAGGTAAAATGCAAGACTAGAAGGAGGTCAGCTTGACCAGATCACGAGGCAAGGAGAGGCTGCAGAGGTGGCTTGGCACCAGGTCATTTGGGCCTCATTTGCCAAGCTGCCCTTATTCTAAAAGCAATGGGAAGCCATTGTAATTTCCTTCTATTTGTTTTTAATTTGTTATTGTTAAATATTATATAAATTCAGAAAATCATTTAAAACAAATGTACCATTTAATGAATTGCTGTCAAAGAAAGATCACAGGAGGAAACTAAGGAGACGTGATGACTAAAAGCAATGTGGGATCCTGGATTGGATCTTGGAGCAGAAAACATTACATTAATGAAAAAACTGGCAGAATCCAAATAATGTCTGTCGTGTAGTTAATGGTATTGTACCAGATGTTGATTTCTTAGTTTGGACAAATGTATTTGTAAATTGTTAGCATTAATGAAATTCCGTATGAAGGATACATGGGAACTCTCTGTACTATCTTTATAATTTTTCTGTAAGTCTAAAATTATCCCAAAATTTTAGGTAACAATTCCAATAACATCCTCAACTCCAGGCAACTTTTCACTACTTTTTGGCATATCAATGAATTTGTAATATTCTCAAAAGAGAGAATAAAAGGTAATTTAGTCTTCTCTTGAAAATAACAGGTGAAAATAAAATATGGCGCTTAGGGAGTACATGTGGGGGGTGAGCGGGACAAGGATGTGCGCTGCTCAGATTCCCTCAAGGAACGACGTGTCTCCTTGGTACCCTCTCGTGTGACGCTGGTGACCTGGATGCTCGAAAGGGTATTGATCAGATGTTTTAGAGGTTGCCCCTCAATTTGGATTTGCTTGATGTTTTTTTCTTGATTAGAAAGTGGCCATGAATTTTTAGTTGGACACAGAAATAAAGCACCCGTCTCATAATATCATGTCCGTGGTACATGCTAATCAGTATGATTTGTCAGTGGGAATGTTCATCTATTATAGATCACTTGATTGAGATAGTATCTGTGTAGTTTTGTCTTTGTAAAATGACTTCTTCTCATACTCTGTTTTTGAGGTGAGAAACGGGCCACACTCAAGGAGAGGGGAATTAAGATCCAACCTTGGAGCCGGCAGTATTTACATATGTTATTTGGAATTCTTCTCTAAGGAATATTTTCCTCTTCTTTCTCATATCCTTATTTATTCATTCAATTATTTATTGATATCACTGTAAACTTATGAAGAGTTATTTTATGGGTTATAATCCATACAATACTACTTTTATCAGGATGGTAATTGTGCTGTACTATTGAAGATATGTTTTTTTAAAAGATTTATTTATTTATGCATACAAGAGCTGGGGTGCAGTCCAGAGATGCGGGGGTGAGAGGATTCACCATAGACAGAGTGGGGAACAGAACAGGCAGATCCCCTGAAATACACTGTTGAGGGGAGCAGCAGGCAAGTCGGGAGAGGTCTGCTGCACCATGTGGGTCACCTCCCTGGCCAGCAATCAAACTTGTGCTGCAATGGCTGCGGATAGCTTCATAGTGCTGGAGCTTAACCCCTTGAGCCACCAGGGAGGCCCCTGAAGATACGTTTTTATCCAATACTATTGTGATTTGTTTTCCACTCAAATTATTCCAGTTTTGGCCTTTAGGAATTCTTTCAGGTTAGCTCCTGTGTTCTTTTGATAGTACCCCATCCCACCCTCTTTCTTCTCTGCTTGCTGGAATTACAGAATGATCCAGGCTCATTTGGACTTTCCCCACCTTATTCCTGGAATCAGTTAATTCTCTAAGTTTCCTGGTTCTTTTTACTCTAGAACCATATTTAGCATCCATGACCTGGGTGCTGGGTGTGCCCATTGCTCTTGGTGTATTTAGTTGTTTTTTTTTTTTTTAAAGATTTATTTATTAATTTATACAAGCACTGGGTACAGTCAGAAGCGTGGGAGGTTGAGAGAATTCACCAGAGCCAGAATGGAGAGCAGAGGAGGCAGAGTGACAACGTACACTGGTGAGGGGAGCATTGGGCCACAGGAGAGGTCTGTGCGCCATGTGGGCCCCTCGCCAGCGGCCGGGGATCGAACCGGTGCTGCAAAGGCTGCGGGCAGCTTGGCAACCCAGCGCTCAACCGCTGCACCATCGGGGAGGCCCTACTTGTTTTTTTTTTTTTTAATGCGTTTTTCAAGTTTCTAAGTTCCTTTTCTAACTCTTTTCTTTCCCATGTAATTTAATTTTTGAAAGAAAAAGAAAAGATCGTTTGTCCTATAGTTTCCCACAGTCTGGACTTTGCTGATTACATCCCTGAGTTATTTGATATTTTTCTCTGTTCCATATTCCTGTGCAGCGGGTGGTGCAGGGGGTTGAGTGCCATGCTGTGAAACTGTCTGCAGCCTCTGCAGCATGGGTTTGATTCCCAGCAGGCCAGCGAGCTACCCACATGGCGCAGCAGACCTCTCTTGCCTCGCCCACTGCTCCCCTCAGCAGTGTCTTCAGTCCGTCTGCCTGTTCTGCTCCCCGCTCTGTCTCTGGTGAATTCTCTCACCCTCCTGTGCCTCTGACTATATCCCAGTTCTTGTATAAATAAATAAATCTTTTTAAAAAATTATAGTTGGATCTAGAGACTTGATGAGATTCTGGTTACATTTTTTGGGCAAGACGATTTCCTAGGTGGTAGTGTGCTCTTCCATCAGGAGGCTCATAATTCTTGGTCATCTTTTTTTTTTTTTTGGTGTGATGTGAGAATCCATCAACATGCACTGCCTAAATGCCCTCATTCACTGCAAAATGGTGACATTCTGCTCCCGTCATCCCGTCCTCATTCATTGCTAGAAGAGTCCATAAGGGGAATCTTCTCATCTACTGTTTTTCTACATAGTGTTATAGTTCATATAGAAAGGGCAGGATTCTTGCCCTTTATTTAGCAGTTTTTTTTTTTAAGTTGGTTCCTTAGAGTTGTCTAATGATAACAAATCTAATTTTTAAAAAATATTATGAAATGGGCCTCCCCTGGTGGCACAGTCGTTGAGCGCTGGGCTGCAAAACTACCTGCAGCCTCTGCAGCGCCAGTTCGATTCCCGGCCGCAGGCGAGGGTCCCACATGGCTCAACAGACCTCTCCTGTCTGCCCTGCTGCTCCCCTCAGCAGTGTATTTCGTCAGTCTGCCTGTTCTGCTCCCTGCTCTGGCTCTGGTGAATTCTCTCACCCTCCCGTGCTTCTGACTATACCCAGTGCTTGTATAAATAAATAAATAAATCTTTAAAAAAATATTATGAAATAATGAATTGAATATAGGATTATTTGATCCATTGGCTATTATCCTTGGGGATGCTCTGTTGCATCTTTGACCAACATAAGTCTCTTAGGTTGGCTGCCAAGTGCTTCTGGCTTTTTTTTTTTTTTTTGTGGGACCCTCCTCGGTGGCCGGAACCAACTGGCGCTGCAGAGGCTGCGGGCAGCCTCGCAGCCCAGCGCTCAACCACTGCGCCACCAGGGGAGGCCCTGACTGGTCTTTTTTTTTTTAACTTTTAAAAAATTTATATATATATTACATCATTGCTCATTTTTAAGCAATGTTTGCTTCCCCTCCCACCCCCACCCCTCAGGTTGTAGTCCCCATAGAATTTCCTTCACCAATTCTGACTGGTCTTTGATGGCTTTCTCCCGGTGAGTCACCTGGAAGTGGCCTGAGGCCTTCTACAGCCTCTCTGTGCGGTGGAGGGCCCTCCGCCTTGCCTCACCCTTGAAGGGGGCAGCACTTCACCTTCCAGATTTCTGGTTAGTGCCCTGAGGCATAAACAGAAAGAGAATAGAAGGGCCTCCCCGTGGAGTGGTAGTTGAGCGCTGGGTTGCAAAGCTGCCTGCAGCCTCTGCAGCGCCCCCGGCCACCGGCCACCCACCGGGTGAGGGTCCCATATGAAGCGCATACCTATGCTGCCTCCCCGCCACACCCCCCCCTCCGCTCCCCTCAGCAGCATATTTCGTCAGTCTGTCTGCTCTGCTCCCGGCTCTGACTGGTGAATTATCTCACCCTCTGGCGCTTCTGACTGTACCCAGTGCTTGTATAGAATAAATAAATAAATTTAAAAAGAAAAAGAGAATTGAGGTGAGAGAATCAATGGACACGGAGAGTGGGGAGGGTGATGATCTCAACTTTTACTTTGTTATGAGCTGAACTATGTCCCTTTCTCCCCCCAATTCATAGATCGAAGCCCCAACTGCTAATACCTCAGATTGTGACTGAATTTGGAGATAAAGCCTTTGAAGAGATCATTCAGGTAAAATGCAGTCACAGGAATGGGCCCTAGTCCAATGTGACTGGTATTCTTTTTTTTTTTTTTAAGATTTATTTATTTATGCATACAGAACTGGGGCACAGGCCAGAGGTACAGGAGGTGAGAGGATTCACCAGAGACAGAGCGGAGAACAGAACAGGTAGATTGAGAAATACACTGCTGAGGGGAGCAGTGGGCGAGTCAGGAGAGGTCTGCTGTGACATGTGGGTAGCTCCCTGGTCGGCAGGGGATTGAACTCCTGCTACAGAGGCCAGTGATAGCTTCACAGTGCTGTGCTTAACCCCTTGTGCCACCAGAGAGGTCCTGACTGGCCTTCTTTCTAGAAGAGAAGATGAGGACCCCGACGACACATCCAACGAGAGACAGCATGTGAGGGCACCATGAAGACAGACACCTGCAAGTCAGGGAGAGTGGCCTTGGAAGAGACCAAACTAGTCAACACTTCAATCTTGGGCTTCTTGCCTCCACAACTGTGAGAAAACAAATTTGTGTTGCTAAAGCCACCTGGTCTGTGGTATGTTGTTATGGCAGCTCTAGCACACTAATACAGACTTGTTGAGTCTGAGATGTCTAGGGATGTTTCATGACATTTATAAGTGAGGAGCTGGGTCAGGAGAGAGGTCTGGGCTGAAAGTAGACAGATGGAGCTGGGTGGGTAAAACCACACATGCATAAGTGAATCTGTAGAGGAAATTTGAAGATTAAAGAGAAGAGGGCGGAAAAATAATCCAATGTGAAGAAATGGGGGAAGGAAGAGAAGCCTTTGGAGGACATTGAGAAGTAGTGGGTAAAGGGACAGTCAGTAGTAAAACCTTGGAGGAGCAAACTTCCAGAGTCGGAGTGGGGCTGAGGCAGTTTGTTTAGATTTTGTGTTTCTTCATGATTCAGTCTTGGGAGGAATTTATCCATTTCTTCTAGGTTGTCCACTTTGTTCGGCATACTGATAGTGATAGTAGTCTCTTATGATCCTTTGTATTTCTGTATTTCTATCCATTGTAATGTGCCCATCATTATAGATTTTATTTGCCTATTTTATTTTTCTTAATGATTCTAATGAGCCAATTTTATTGATTTTTTCCAAAACAAAACAAAACAAAACAAAAAACCAAACAAATCCAAATCCTCATGTAATTGATGTTTTGTATCTTGGGGTTTGTTTTCTACTTTATTTCCACTCCTTTTTATTATTTCCTCCCTCCTGCTGATTGTGGGCTTTATTTATTCTTCTTTTTCTAGTTCTTTTTAGGGTAAGATTAGAAGTTTTTTTTGCAACTTTTCTTGTTTCTTAAGATGAGCATGTATTGCCATAAAATTTCTTCTTTGTACTGCTTTTGCTTTATCCCAAAGATGCTGGCATGTAGTATTTTCATTCTCAATTGTCTGCAGATATATATCTATTTATTTCTACTTTGATCTCTTTGGTCACCCAATAGTTTATTCAGTAGCATGTTCTTTAATCTTCACATATTTGTGGTGTCTCTAGTTTTCTTCTTGTAGTTGATTTCGAACCTCATACCATTGTGGATGGAAAAGATGGTTGATACAATTTTGATTTTAAATTTACTGAGAAATGTTTTGGCCCAGCATATGATTTATCTTTGAGAATGTTCCATGGGCACTTGGAACATTCTTCTGGCTTTGCAGAGAATGTTTTGATGGAATGAATGTATATATAATGTTCATCTGGTATACTGTATCATTTAAGACTGATGTTTCGGGGCCTCCCCGGTTGCACAGTGGGTTGAGCGCAGCGCTGTGAAGCTGTCCGCAGCCTCTGCAGCATGGGTTCGATTCCGGGCCAGCAGGGGAGATTCCCACATGGCGCGACAGACCTCTCCTGCTGCGCCCACTGCTCCCCTCAGCAGTGTATTTCGTCAGTCTGCCTGTTCTGTTCCCCGCTCTGGCTCTGGTGAATTCTCTCACCCTCCCGCGCTTCTGACTGTACCCAGTGCTTGTACAAATAAATCTTTAAAAAAAAAGTATTGGGAAACTTCAATAGCTGTTGGGAGAGAGATGGTTAGATTTTTTTTTTTTTTTTTTTACCTCAGATCATTCACCAAAATAGATCTAGAAGAATTTAAAGAGAATGAAAGAACAAAGGAAAAGCCAAACAACTTAAAAACTAGAAAAAAGAGTAGTTATTACTGCCTCTGTGAGTATAGATTACATAACTTCCTATTTCAAAAGTTATTTGCAATAAATATAAAAGAGCGTTATTATTCTTAACATAGAAAGGATTAGTAAAAATCAATAATTATTTAAATATTCAAAGAAAAATGAAAAAAAGAAAATAGACAATTCATTAAAGGAGGAAATACAAATGGCTGAAAAAGATGTTCAGTCTCACTGGCAATCAATGAAATGCAAGTGAAACAAGAAGGTACATCCTTTGCCTTCAGCAAAGATTTCTAAGATACTAATTTCTGCTTGGGGGGTGTTGAGATAGCTTTCATACTAACCTTATGAAGTGATTTCCTATTATTAGGTGCATTTTGTAGGTGTGGGAACTGAGACTCAGTGGGTTCAGTAATTTGTCCAAACTCATACTGCTAGTAAGTGCTGACACCAGGATTTGAAGGTGGATTGTGTGACTCCACTATGGAGGGGGGCCTAGAAAGCAGATGCAGGAAGGTGAGTGAAGGGCAGGGGGATGTGTCTCTTGAAGAGCAGACAGATATATTTGAAGTGCCTATGTAGGAGACTGAATGGACTTACTTATTGCAGAGGGAAGCAATGAGTGGAAATTACACAAAGAACCACTCTTAAAAGTGTCTCCAACAGACTAGAGAGGCAGGAAGGCATGAAAACACCTAGCCCTGGGGAGGCAAGGGAAGAGGGAGGGCCCTTTAGTCTAACCTTCAGGTCTGGCTGCAGTGGGTGAGGGTGGATGGCTTCATTTTTTAGAAAAGAAACACACCTCTTGGCTGACAAACATTTCAGTGTTTTAGCAGTTTCAGTGTTTTAGCAGTTTCTGCTCTTTTCTCAACCACAGAGAGCTAGCCCAACCTGCCCTTTCCTGGGAGGGTCCACTGCCTATCTTCACAGCACTCCCACAGCAGCACTCCCCTGCTAGCAGGAAGCCAGAACTTGCCAAACTGCGTAGGCCAGGGCTGGAGGAAGGAGGGCGGAGTAGCCCATCTGAATTCTCTTTTGCCCTTTCCTGGAGTCTCTATTCCGTGGGGGAGGGGGTGGGGAGGGAGAGAGTTGGGAAGAGGCAGTCCAGTCCTGTTGGAGAGCAGGAAGCAATACTATTAAAGGAAAATGAGAAATACATATTAGTTGTAGTTTAGTAAGGAGGTCTTTGTTTGCAAAGTCCTTGGGGAATGTTATTCTTAAAGTGGGGACTTCTATCCTTAGATAACCTTGGAAAGGTCTGTTAACCTTTTTTTTATACCTCAATTTCTTCATCTGTAAAATGGGTAAGACACTGGCTGTTTCATTGGCTTCAAATGGATGAAGTGCTTAGAAAACCAACCAGGTGGTATGAGGGCAGAGTGCCACAGTCAGCAGAGTTGCTCAGATCAGAGTTCAAGTCTGGCCTCTCATTTTCTAGTTAGAAACAGGAGGATATTACCCAAGCTTTCTCTGCTCTGTTTCCTCATTAGTGAAACTGAGGTTAACAACAGCCCTTGCCTTAAATGGTTTGTCTTCAGGGGTAAATACATATAGAGATTTATGTGTATTAAAGAGATAATGCATATGAAGTAAGTGGCAGAACCAGGACTATAAAGCTCACAGGTTTAATCACTAAATTTGCTGTGGCCTCACAACCATAATGCATATACAGCAATATTACATATTACACACTGGAAAGAAGTAAAAAGGTTAAGTGTTTCTGGACTGTGAGCTTATAATCTATTTTTATTTCCTTCTTTAAATTTTTTTTTGTATTTTCAAAATTACTTTTATAATCAGAAAAAAAGCTGTACATGATGTTCAGATGACTTCAGATCATTTGTGATGGTTTCTACTGCATTAAAATCTTTGGCAATATTTTTGCATGTAATTTTCTCAGCAACTCTTTGATCCCTATTTTCTAGATGAGGTTCTGAGGCTGAGAGGGTTAGAGATCTGATTGAAACTTCAGGTCTCCTTGCTGTTCAGTGGCAGAAAGCCAAGATCCATGGGCAGATCTGGCAGTTTCCAAAGCTAGGTGCCATCCACAGGGATGCTGGGCCAAGGACTCTTCTACCCCAATCTTCTGATGGCTGAGTTAAGGTGGGAGGATGTCAAAATAGAGTTGATGGTAAGTGTGCTCCCATAGGCCTCCTGTGCCTGGTGTGTGGAGTTCCTACATTCTTCATGGAGGACATGGCCTGGGGAATGGATCTAGGCATCCTTTCAAGGCATAGAAAATCAGGGCTATTGTGAAGAGTCTGCTCAAGAAGAAATAAAGGTACCCCAAAGAGGAAATAAATAAAAACAACTGCACGAGATTGAAGGAGGGAAATGGATGTGAGAGTCATAAATCATTCTCTCTCATAGCAGGAAGACAATAAATAATGGAGGATCCTGATAAATCCAGATATAGCTATGTAAGCATTATATTTATTTATTTATTTAAAATTTTTTTTTCTTAATAGAGTCATGTTTTATTTATTTGTTTGTTTGTTTTGTTTATACATGCACTGGGTACAGTCAGAAGTGCAGGAGAGTGAGAGAATTCACCAGAGCCAGACCAGGGAGCAGAGCAGGCAAAGGTACACTGCTGAGGGGCGCAGCAGCAGGCGGCAGGAGAGATCTGCCCGCCAGGTGGCCGGGGAGCAACCAAGGAGCAACCAAGGAGCAACCAAGGAGCAACCAAGGAGCAACCAAGGAGCAACCAAGGAGCAACCAAGGAGCAACCAAGGATCGAACCGGCGCCGACAGAGGCTGCGCGCAGCTTCGCAACCCGGCGCTCAACCGCTGCGCCACCGGGGAGGCCCTGTAAGCATTATATTTAAACACCTGGAAACAAATAGCTCCAAGTGCTTACCCCTGAATGGAGGGATAGAAAGGAATTTTTTGCTTTTCATCATAAATGCTTCTGTTCTGTTTGATTTTTGTAGAGTTATGTATGTGCACTGCATTTTATTTAAACATTATTTAAAAAGTAAAGACTCTGAAGAAAAAAAATAGAGGCTTTGGGGTCATCTGTATGAATTCAAATCCCACCTCTGCCAGTTATAGATCTTGGGTAGGTTAACCTCTCTAAGCTGCAGTTTTATCATCTGGAAAATAGGAATAAAAACCATACTCATCCCACAGGGTGCTCTGAGGATAAAATGAGGTAATGCTTATAAAGCACAAGAACCAGCACTGGCTAAAACTCAGTATCTATAATTATTAACAGTGGTTGTCATTATTAATAAACCGAGCATGCAAGCAACACCCAGGATTTGCTTCTAGGCACAGAGCAGGCACCTAGCGATGGGTAGGATGGCTTAAAACCTCCACCAGAGTCCACCATTTCCCCCAACTAGTGCGGCAGGAGCCCCAGACCTGAGAGCGAACACTTAAATATTAATGTGGCTACTCATTTATTCATCACTCTGCTCTCCGCCGCAGCGTCCGCAGAGGGCGAGCCACGTCTCCGCCTCTCCCGCGCCCGCGGCCCCGGGCCTGGGCGCGCGTCCCCTCAGCTCGCGGAGACCCGGCCGCGCGCCCCGGCCGTTTCCAGGCGGCTGCCGCGGGGCAGTCACGTGGCAGGGCGGGACTCTCCGGCTTTCCCGCGGGCACCTTCCCGGGCACGGGCGGGCTGGAGTGGGGAGAGCGCGGTCGGGCGCGTGGGCACCGAGGCCCGCATCACCCCCTATTCCTCGCCAAGGGGAGGTCCCTCATGGGTGCGGGGACGCGGGCCAGGGCCGTTTGGGGGAGCAGGGGCACCTTGAAAATCTGAGAGTGGCCAGCAGACAAGGGCACGTCGCCCTCCGCGGAGGGTGTCGCGCTCCCCGCGCGCGAGGCGGGGCGTCGCGGGCGCCCCCAGCCCGGGGCGGGGCCAGCCGGGGCCCCGCCCACCCCTCTGCAGAGGCGGCGCGCCCCGCCCCCCGCGCGCCCCGCCCCCGGCCCGCGCCGCCCACGCCCTCTCCGCCCCCGCGGGTCTGCGGCGGCCGGGCGGGGAGCGGCGGGCAGCGCCCCCGCAGCGCTGCGGCACGGCCGCGTGGGTCCGGGGCGCGGGGCCCGGCCGCGGGGCGGGGCGCTGACGTCGCGGGAGGCCGGCTGCCGGGGGGCGGGGAGGCCGGGAGGCGGCGGCCCGCGCGGCCCAGCCCAGCCCAGCCCGCAGCCGCGGCGGCCGGGAGTGCGGGCGGCGGCGCCGTTCCCTGCCGCCCCGGCGCGTCTCCGCCGCCGCCTGGGGTTTCGCTGGGTCCCGGCGTCCGCGCCCGTTCCGGCGCCGCCTCGCCGGCCGCCGCTTCCCCCGCCATGGCCCTGGTGCGGGGCGCCGAGCCGGCGGCGGGGCCCTCCCGCTGGCTGCCCACGCACGTCCAGGTGACCGTGCTGCGGGCCCGCGGGCTGCGGGGCAAGAGCTCGGGCGCGGGCAGCACCAGCGACGCGTACACGGTGATCCAGGTGGGCCGCGAGAAGTACAGCACGTCGGTGGTGGAGAAGACGCGGGGCTGCCCGGAGTGGCGCGAGGAGTGCTCCTTCGAGCTGCCGCCCGGCGCCCTGGACGGTCTGCTGCGGGCGCAGGAGGCCGACGCCAGCCCGGCGCCCTGGGCCGCGGGCCCCGCCGCCGCCTGCGAGCTGGTGCTCACCACCATGCACCGCTCGCTCATCGGCGTGGACAAGTTCCTGGGCCAGGCCACCGTGGCGCTGGACGAGGTCTTCGGCGAAGGCCGCGCGCAGCACACGCAGTGAGTGAGGGGCGGGCGCCGCGGGAACGGTTGAGGGCCTAGCGGGGCGGGGCTGGTGGGTGGGGGAGCGGGACCCCAACCTGCGCCCCGCGGTGCGCCCTTGGCCTCGCGCGCACGAGGGCGTAAACCGACGAGTTGATTCTCCGCATTTTGCGAACCCCTTCTGACTGTGCACTGTGTGCGCTTGGCCGCTGGGGGGTCCTTGGGAGGTCTGGGGGAGACGTGAGTGGCGACCCAGTGTCAGGAGTATTGTGTCAAGTTAAGTTAGGAGGCTCTTCCACTGTGCGTGCGGACCTTAAGAAGGAACATCTTGGGACAGCTCTTGGGGCCTCTGCCATCTCCCTTTCCTGAAGTGCAGGGAAACAGAAAGTGGCTGTCCCAGGCTCACAGGGGGATGGAGAGGCAAAACCTCCCCCGGTGGGGAGGAAGTGGGGAAAGGAAGGTGCACTCTTAACCTCCAGGGCAAGATTGAAAGGAGATGCCCCACCAAGCCTAGAGACCACAGAGGGCGTCTGTGTTTTGCTGTTACTTCACTGTCCTCTGACGCCCTGAGATGCCCTCCTGGACCCTACCCCTTATGTCCTTGGCCTGAGAACAGGAGAACCTTCTGGGTGAAGGAGGTGAACACTGCAGCTCTTCTTCCAGTTTCCTGCCTGTCCCGCCTGAGGTGGAGTTAGTGGCATGGGAATGCACCGCAGGAGATAATCTTCCAGTCACTTCCACCTGGAAGGGCCAGTGGATTTTTTTGTAATCATTTATTTTGGCAGCATTTAACCTCCCCTGGGTTAAGATCAAGGCTTCACATTTGGAGGCCCGTTTCCTGTTTTGGGTTTAGGCAGGCTCTGGAAGCCAGTTTCCAGGGCTGACAACCCACTGTGGATCACTCAAGTGGTTAACTGGGGTGGGGGACACTTTTCTTGGCCCCCTGGACCATGCATGGGGAGGGTAAGGTAATGGGGGCTGGGCTGTACCCCAGGTACAGACAGGTACCGGAAAGCTTAGCTTCCAGTGAAATGTCACACACATGAGTAAATCTAGGAAGGATTGCTGGAGGAGAAGGATGAACCTGGTGCAGTCCTTCATGAAAACAAGGTTTGGAAAGAAAAGGATCTGACTTTGAGTATTTTCAAAATATGGGTAGGGAAGGGCCGTCCATGGTCCATGGCTCATTGTGGCCTGGGTGGGAAGCAGGTCAGCACTGAGCAGTTCTAGGCTAGACTCTGACCGGCTCATCGCCTGTGTCCCCTGGCCTGCCCTCCTTCCCTCATGACTTGCTGTTTGGTTGCTGGGTGTGCAATCATGTGGTGTAGCTTGGCACTTTTTCTCTTTTTCCCCTCCTCTTTTCTGTACTCTTCCTCTTTCCTTGCTCAGGGAGCTGGAGGGGTGGATATGGGGCAGAAAACTTTCTCCTGGATCTCTTACTTAGCCCTTTCTTTTTCTGAATAGGCTCCAGTGGTCAAATTCACTCCACCCTTTCCTTGTCCTTCCTTCACTCAGCTAATCTGGCCAGACTGGTAGATGACACAGTTGGGGGCTGGGGAGGGGGACAGACCAAAAAAATTCTCTAGGCTTTTAGGGAGGGGCTTCTTAGAGTCCAGTGAATTGAGGAGGGTGTGTGCTAAACTTTGATTTTTCAGTTCCTACTCTTGCCTTCTTCCTAGCTTCTGGTGCTTCCTTTGCTGAGCTGTCTGTGACTGTAGGCTCAGGCAGACCTGTTTTCAGCCAAGGGCAGTCCCTTTGGTAGAATGTGCTGCCCCTTGATCTCAATGGGAGCTTTAATTTACTTTATAGAAGTCATCTTTTCCACCAGGATCTTTCCACACCCGCCTGGCTGCCTTTCCTCTGATGCATTGACCTGGGTTATTTATAGAATTTGGGGAGGGCAGGAGAGGAGAGGGGTACTTGTGGTGGGCAGAGGAGACCTCTACTGCACGGGACATAACAGCATGCCCACTGACAGATGGTGAGAGCTGCCACCCTACTTTGGTCCCCTCCTCTGGCTCTAACAGCAACTCCTGTTGGCATTTCCTGGAGCACCCTGGCATGGGTTGCTGAGACAGTGAGTCTGCACATTGCCTAGTGGGGAGCAGGCAAGATGGAGAGGACAAGGGTGTGCCCACTTCAGTTCTGGATAATGGTGAAAAAAAACAACAATGTCCATTCTTTAACTCCAGAAGCCGGTTATTCAAGTTTCATGGAGAGTAAATGGTATCCTTGTGTCACCAAGACAGAACCTGACTAGGAAAGGCTCATGGTTAAGGAGAGCAGGCTGCAATCTTGCACAGAACAGATTCCAGTCCCAGATCAGCCACCAAGTAAATTCTTGATACCCCAGCTTTCTCATCTGTAAAGTGGGGCTATTTTATGCCTTCACAGATTGTATGCATGGGGTGACATGAGAATGCAACTGACACTGTTGACAGTGAGTAGCAGTGATGGCAGAGGGAGGTTTTGGAAACAATATTTGGTAGCTATGCTATGGGAGATGTTCCCTGCCCTGGAAGGGCCTCTCATGTGATTGGAGGAAACGATACAGACCTTAGAGCCTGGGGAGGACTGTGGGTGGCAGGGTACACCCAGGAGTGAGAGGGGCTGGCCCTCCAACTCTCTCTTTGATGCTAGAGGTTTGAGAAATAGGACTGGGCGTGGGGGCCGCTGCAGCCTACAGCTCTGCAGCTCTTCCAAACAGCTTGCTTGAGCTGCTCCTGCCTACTTGGGAAGGCAGTACAGCGTGGTGTTTAAGAACCTGGAGACTGTTTCACTCCCAGTTCTGTGATCTATGAGCAGGCAAGTTCTTAACTTGTTTCCTCATTGCTGCAAAGTTCATGATAATAATAGAGTTATACAGGTTAAATAAGACAGAGTCTGTAAAAGCCTCAGCATAATTTCATGTACCAAATTTTCAAATATTAGCATTGGGGCTCCTTTGAGGGCCCTGCTTGGTACCTTGATGGTGTACCTGGAATGTGAGGTGCCTCAGTAGCCCCTTCCCAAAGCTCCTTGTCAGTAGAGTGCTCATTGAGGCAAGGGATTCAGTGGAGGTTTCCAAAGAATTGAAGAGGAAGTTCTTAAAATTTAGTGTAATACTCAAGGAAACTGATGATAGCCCTCTCCCCACAGTAGAGTCATGCGTGGATCACCGTGGTTCTGAAGACTCTAAGAAATGCTTTTCTACTATTTCCTTTCTTGTTTTTACCTCCAGTATCCATTCTGGTACTCCCCAGTGGGTGCTGTAAACAACACACCTGTCCTGGGTCTATTGGACCAATGGTTAAAGCCTGGCCACTTGAGAAGGTCAAGGCTGTGGGCTCGATTTGAGTGTGGACCAGTGTCTTTTTTTCCATCACAGAGAGCAAACAGTTGCTGACTGTGGCCCCTTGAAAGGCTCTGTGGGCCCTGATCAGACCTGTGCCATTGGTTTTATGGGGGCCTCTAGGAGGCCTCTGGCTGAGGAGGACATAGGTTTGAGACCAGAGATTTCTTTCTGCCTGGCTAGTCACGGTGGCCTGAGATTTCCTTGAGGAGTTTGGGTTTGGGGGCACTGGAATAGGTACCTAAGGGGGAATGCAGCCTATCAGCCTTGGCTTGAAGTGGTCTTTGAGGCCTTCCATCCATTCCTTAGCTCCTGGATGCCTGCAAGGTTCTATTGTAGGCTGAGGGCACATGACTCCACTTCTTTCTCTCCACTGGTTTCCAGATGTGACTGCTCCTCAGGAGGCAACTGAGGCCATGAGGGTCTCCTTGGCTTCATCTGCTCCAACCCCAGACCTGGACTTGGAGGCCTGTGGGGATCTGGGGAAGTCTGTTTTGGCTGCCAGGGAGGATGTAGCCATGCTTGAAAGTCAGTCACTAGGACACAGGAGGCTGCATCTCCCTTAGTTATGGCCAGTTTTTATCTGGATTTTTTTGGGCAGCAGCTTGTGGAGGAGATGGAGGGGTAGGAAATAATTTCCTCGTCAGACTGGGCGGCTCCTTCTCGCTGGCACAGCAGCTTCCCCCTCCCTCTGTGTCTGGCCCTAGGCCGGAACCTGGGGCTGTGGTGTTGCCCATTTCTGCCCCTTTGGCCCCCTCCTGTAGGCTGCCAGGGACAAATGAGCTTAGCTTCCATCCTGGGTGACCTTGAAGGCTGTCCCTTTCCTCTGATTGGGACTGCCCGCCCCACTTGTTATTGCTGCCACCGTGATGCTGTGACACTCCCGCTGACGCTGAATGACTGGCCTTGTCCAGATGTTTCCCCTGCCTTTCCCACCCTGCACCAGACAGATAATTAACACAATGACGGGAGCTCTCAGGGAATCAGTACTCTATTTTTTTTTTCCCTGTGCCGCGCCAATTTCTGCCAAATGGTGGAGTCATGTAGAAGCATTGCCCTTGCTCGCAGCCAAGTAATAAATATAAGTCCACAATGTGGGTCCTTTGTGCCCCAGGCAGCCCTGTCAGGGAAGAGGGAGTGCTTTGCTCTCACTCAACTGGGCTGGAGTCCCTTATGTTATCTCTTCCCTTCAGGAAGATGGCGGCCAGTGGAGAGAGCTGAGCTTGGCAGGTCAGCTGTGGCTCAGGCCTCTCCTCAGTGAGCAGTAAGCCAAGCGGGAACCCCCAGAAGGAAGCCTTCAGGGAAGCTGTACCAGAGAGACTTTTGTCACAGGCCACCTCGACCTTCAATTGACCCTGCGGGTGGGGAGGGGAAGCACAGCCCTTAATCAAGGAATTCTAATGGCAGAGCTAGAAGCTGCTTAGACTGGTGGAAATTGAGGCTGGGAAGGAGAGTGACATGCTGTCAGCTACTCAGCAATTAGCTGTGGGTGGGGTTCCTGTTAGGCCCTGGCAGCCTGCAGAGCTGTAAGATTTGGGGTAAAGAAGAGATGACATTTGGGGCCCTGTATACATCCCCAGGTTTCTGTAGAAATGCCCGTGGGGTTTTAGTGAAGGAGATGTAGAGGCTTGTCTGTGGGGCAGTTTCATCTAAAGAGTACTTTTTTGGAGTACTTGGGCAGAGGTGGAGAAGAGCCACTCACGTTGGGATGAGCGGGGAGGGGGTCTTAAGGAGGGGAGGATATGGACAGCCCATGCCTGGATGGTGAGGAAGATGGACTTGGAGAAAGGACCATAGCCAAGTGCTGTATTTTGGGGCCTAGTCAGGGGACACTGGAGATGTTCAGAGCAAAAAGCTGCTGGGCTCACTTGTGTTCAGGGAAGACCTCCTTGAGGAGGGGACATATATCAAAGACCTGTCAGGACAGAGCACATCTGTCACCCCACCTTCTCTCAGTTCACACACTAACAGCGTGTCACACTGTGTTCTGGAGGATTATGATTGTCTTGTTGGTCTAGAGTATCATTAAGCCTTATCTAGGTGCTGGCTCTGTCCTAAAGACTTTACTTACATTAGCTCACAGAAAACCCTCAAGGTACAGGTACTGTTACTGTGTTTAACAGATGGGGAAACCAAGGCACAGAGAGGCAGAGTGACTTTTCTAAAGGTTCATAGTACCTGGCAGAGTCTGGATTTGACCCAGGCAGACTAACTTAAGATTCTGTATTCTTCACCACCACACCCATCTTTCCCCCCATGTCTCCCACCATTCAGGTCAGCATAGGACCAGGGCCTCAGCAGTTGCCCTCCTGGTTGTGTTTCCTGGTACTTTGGAAAGGAGGGTATCACTGCCACCAGGGTGTGTCTCAGGAGTAGGGGTGGCCTGGGAAGCTCTGTCTTGATCCAAGGGGAGCTCCCTGGGGAATATTTGCTCCCCTTGGCTTTGCAGTAGAGCAGGGGTTAGAAGAATCAGCAGATATAAGACTTCCTGACCTTTCCTAGGACATCACATGCTTCTTTTACTGTGACAGACACTCGCCATCTGGTTCCTCATCCTACAGGGGTGCAGTCATTATGTTTTCTTTTGTTTAACATCCAGGAAGTAATTGTTGGGCAACCATTGTGCCTAGGTCAGGACTTTAAAAGAAAATAAGAGAAAGAAAATGTATAGCCTTTTCCCTAGAAGGAAGAATACATGTTTGAGGCAAGACTTACCCAGGAAATGGTTAATTGATAAAGCAGCACATACAAGTATGAGAGACGGAAAGGGTCAGAAGAAGGGCCAGTTCACCAGGTTTGGAGTGATCTGGGAGGGCTTCCTGGGGGAGGGGAGTTCTTGAATGACAAGTGAGACATGGTGGTAACAGCAAGAGTGGTGGGGCTGGGCCAGAGAGGGTAGAAGTAAAGGGGAGTCGAGCTTCGTTTCCTGTGTGCCTCTTGGCAAACCAGCAAACATAGTAAAGAAAATCTGGCTTTATCTCTTATTTATTTTTTTGTAGTTCAAATTTTGTAGTTTTGTAGTTCAAATTCTAAAGGCACAGATGGTGTACAATGAAAAATCTCCCTTGTCCTGATAACCGTCTCTCTTCAGAGGCATCCAACATTACCAGTTCTTGCGTAATCTTCCAAAGTTTTCCCATACATTTAAACACCAATACATTGTATGTTTTCTCCTCCCCCTTCCTTTTTATTTGCACAAATGCAACATTCTGGACACACCTGTCCTTCTGTATGGTCAACCTGGCTTTCCCACATGGTTGTCTCCACTTATTGGGGATCTGAGCTGAGACCCAGTTCAGAAGAAATGGCCACTACTTGGGTCCTCTGTGACCCAACACTACTGTTTGGGGGTAAACCTGGGGGTGAATGTGGGGTGAGGAGGTATGTGTGGTTAAGTCGAATTTCTTCCTTATTCTCCCATCTGCCGAGACCCCCCTGGAGCAGTCATCTTGCTGGCCTCCCCTTCCTCCCGGGCAGGGTCAGCACTGCTTGCTGCTGGGCCACCTCATTCCCACAGGGCTGATGAGAGCCTGTAAAAGGCCCTGGAGAAACAATAAACCCAAATCTTTGTGTGTAGCGTGGCCTACTTTTCAGAGTGCTTTTCCTGCATCATCTCATTTCATTTTTCCCTGAGGGCAGGCAGCATGAGCCCCATTTTTACAGATGGGGAGACTGGGGCCTCAGGAGGTAACGCTACCATCCCCGGTTACATGATTTGTTAGTGGCAGCCAGGCTTCTGACCTCCGGGTCCAGCCCTGTTTCCTCTCCATGTGCTTTTGGCCATACATATTTTCTGTCGCTATCTGTGGTGATTAGACTTCTCGAGATAAGCTTGGGTGGGTCTCCCCCTCTCCCCCCTCCCCGCCCCCCGCCCCGCCACTTGTGTGGCAAGCTGACAGTGACAGGCCTTTGGGGCCTACAGAAGGATGAGGATGAAGATTAACTGAGATGTTTTGTGCTGAAAAGGGAGGGTGGCTGGACCTAGCTGGCATCCAAGGTTAGCTGAGCAAGCCCTGCCAGGAGCCAGGGGCACCTACTAAAGTGATGGTTCTGAATTTCAAGGACTGTTGTGTGTGAGGCAGGCCCGAGGTCAGAGTGGCCTGATGGGAGGCACTATCCTGCCCTGCATTGTGTGTATCCAGCTTGCAATTTTACTGTAGAGACCAAGTCAAAGGGTGAGTTATGTTGCAGGTGTTGGGAGCCTGAAGGGAATCAGCCTGTGTATTGGGAAGACTGCTCCTATGGGGGATTTGGAGGAGGAGAAGAAGGTGATCTGGGAGGAGGAGATGCTGGAAAAAGGCTTCTCCACCAGTCTCTCCAGATCTGAGCAATAATAGTTTAGTTGGCACTTCTCCTACCCTTACCTGGCTTATTTTATTGCTTGCCTTGCACAGAGGTAAAATTGCCTGTTTAAAGCCTCTTTGTAAGTTGGATCCAGGTGTAGAACCTGGGTCTCCTGTCTTCTAGTCCATTGACATTTTCCTGCGAGGTCCTTAAAATAATTATTTTTCAACTTATTCTTGGGACCAAAGCGAAGCCCTGTCAAATCCATTTCATTTACCCAGCACGTGATAGAAGGTGTTCCAGCTGTCAGGTTCTGTGCCTGGGTTGTGGGAGACAGGAGGTGAGTAACAGTCCCTGCTGTCAATAGATAGAGTGCAGGCTGCAGTGCCTGTGCCACCACCAGGAATGAAAAGGGGGCACTCCTGGCCCCTCCCACCTTTCCCACTGCTCCTGTCCTACTTACATTGTTTTTTTGTTCCAACCTCTGCTCTGGACTCTCATCCTGGCTGCTACTACTTTTTTATAAATCAGAATGTCAGTTTATTAATTTACGATGAGGAATCACTGCTAAGGCATAAGGAGTTGCTCAGATCAGCCTGGTCATGGGACCTGTCCTTGGTTGATGCAGGTCTTCCCTTCCTCCCTTCCTTGCCTCTCTGCCGTTCCTCCCCTGCTGTTCCCTGCTCTTTCTACAGCACCAGCATCTGTAGATTCTGTCCTTGTTTTGTACCCTGAAGTGCTTTTTAAGGCCCAGTGTAAAGTGGCAGTTCTTTACTATAGGTTTTGAGGCCAGCCCAGGGCACTTGTGTATTCTGTTTCTCTACCCACCACTTCCTATCTGTTTGAGGCCATGTCCTTTACCAGCCCTCCTGAAATCAGCCCCTTTAACCTTCCTGCTCAGTTTGTTAGTGCATTTTTGTGGTGTTGAACACCATCTTCCTTTATTTACAGAAATATCTTATTTCCCCACCAAAAGGCAAGCTTCTCACAGGCACTCCCTTTCTTGTTCCTGGCAAATACTTGGGAAATGTTTTGAGCGGAGGCTTGGCTGAGGCCTCTTCTGGTTGGGTGGGATTCCACTGGCGAGTTCCCTGTGCCTCTGAAATGCTGTGCTTTGTAAGAGCCAGGTCCTGTGCTGGGACTGCGGCCATGAGGGAGGCAGGGCTCAGTCATAGGGCAAGGGGAGAAAGCCACCCCACAGATCTGATAGAAACATGCTGTTAGTCCTGAATGGGCTAGAGGGACCGTATAAAATGTCAGCACTCCCTAAATGCTTCAGTATATGTTTCCAACCATCACCAACCAAATTGGATGCTTTAAAACACACACACACACACACACACACACACACACACACACACAACCAAAAAGGCATTATCACACACCCAAAATCAACAATTCTTTAAGAATTTTCCTATATTCATTTCATATTCAAGTTTCCCTGACACTGGAACTGAGTCTCCATATGCAGTTGGTTGAGTAGGGATCCAAACAGGGCTTCTGTGCTGGCCCTGGTTGGGAGGGCTCATGTTAGGGCTCCCCTGTAACAGATCCACTCTCTTGGTTTCATGCCCTGACCTGATGGAAGAGCCAAGCCTCTTGACCTTGAGGACTCTTTGGTCCTGGTGGGTCCTCCTGATGTCCTTCACCCTAACACTCCAGCCCTAAAGACTGATTGCTGGGTCTGGAGCGTCCCTGACCCAGGCCCTGCCTTATGGTAGGGGTCTTCCTCAGTGGGGTGACTGACTCTGCTGCCTGGCCTTCGGAGGTGCCCCATGTGCTCTCTGCAGTGGAGCTGGGGTTAAGCAGTGACCCAGCCATCAGGAACTCCTCCATCATCTTCTTTTCTGATAGTTTTAGAATCTCTGATGATTGCCTAGGCCTCTAGTTTCATCTTTTCTTCTGTATCTGTCCGTAAGAATCTGACATAAGGAAGAGCTTTCCCTCCCAAATATTTGGTCAGTCTACAAAGAAATGGCAGCATTCTCTCAGGAACAGCAGGAATGGCACTTTTTGGCCATCTTTTTTCTATTAAAAATCCATGCCAGGCAGAGTGCGTGACACCAGTCATTTCTATAGCAGGAGTTTCCTGCTGAGGTGAAAAGCACATGGCTTTGCGAACCTGGGAGGGGGCACAGGGGGCAGGTTCTGCAGGCTGAGGCCTTTGAGGGCAGGTAATTTAATGCAAGGTGGCTTGAAATGGCCGGTGACTGGCTGGGAGCAGGAGCCGGGGCAGACAGTGCTGAGGGCAGCTAGCATGGCACTATCTGCTACTGTTTACCCCAACACAACACCTACTTCTTGAGCCCTGTACCCCTCTCCGCTCTGGATCCTGCAGCTCACGGTTTGTCCTCACTCTCTCAGGAAGCTAGCTGGGGAGAGCGATGCTGGGAAAGAACTGGGTCAGTATTTCTTCCCTCCTTCATGCTGGCTCCTCACTTACCCTTCTGGAAGATTCTCCAGCCATTATCTTGGTACAGCACAGTTCTTTTTCCTAAGGGCCTCCTGGCTTCTTTGGCCTCAGGATGTGGGTTTGATTCCCACAGCTTTGCAGCCCCTGACCCCAGTGGCTGTTTACTATTCTGAGATAAGGCCCAGCTCTGAAGAGGTCAGGGCAACAGGCTCACCTGGGAGAGAGAAACCGCAGACCTGGTGGGTTGCAGCCATAGCAGGTGAGGCTCAGGTGAGGACAAGCCCCAAGAAGCTGCATTCAGTAGTGCTGGGGGTAGGGCCAAAGCAAGCTCTGGGGCAGCCTGCTCTCTAAGTGAGGGTGCAGCTGGCTGTTTTTGTTTCTCTGTAGTCACCTTCACTGGCATGCAGGGTGCTTGAAGGTCACACTGAGCACTGAAGCGTGATGCTGGGGAGTCTCAGGGCCTTTGGCCAGCTTCTTGACCCTCACCAGGTGCCCCCCGTGCCTGCCCTCGGCTGAGCTCTCAGCATGGGTGTGTGCAGTGGGGCAGAAAGGGCAAGGCTTGCCCTTCTGCTGCCTTGTGCCTTCCCTGCTCTAGAGTAGATGTTCTTCACCTTTTCTGTGCTATGGACCCCTTTGCTGAAGTTCATAGACTCCATGGCTTCATGGGGTAAGATTTTTTTCAAATATGTAGAATTACAAAGTAAACCAATGCTCCTGAAGTATATTTACCAATATATTAAAACACTTGCTGAACTGCCGTGGTTTGTTACTGTATTAAATAATGTCATCAAGTGGTAGCGTAATAACTTAAAAGTTTAAAGTAGTGATGAAAATAATATTTCGTGATGTTTGCAACAACCATGTTGTGATATTAATGCCTGGTTTCTCTTGTTGACACACAGGTGTTGCTGTTGTACAGACCTTTGTAACGGGAAGAAATGCTAAATTTCTACCAGAGATTATGGGGAAAAAAAGATGTAATTTTTCTCCTGCCTAACAATTTTTTCATGTCCTGAAGAAATAAGGGGAGTGACTTACGTGGTTCTCAGGATGAAAGAATGTTCCCTCTTGGAATATTCCCTTTTAAGCCTGGCACTTGTGGCCCCTGCACTCAGGAGGCTCCTGTGGGGGGTAGGGGCAGGCCAGGAGCCCTCTTTGTGCTCTTTGGGAGCTCCTGATCTCACAGGTAAGACTCATGGGTCTGTAATGATAGAGACATGTATGGAGCCCCCATGAACAGACAAGTTCCTAAGTGATTCACATATTAATTTGCTAGTTTATTGAACAAATATTTGGGTGCCCACTATTCTAAGTACGGGGAAGACAGGTGAGCAGAATAAAATTGCTGCCTGTAGAAGACAGATACTAAACAAGCTGTTGTTAAACATACATCATTTTACTGTGTGGGATACACACACGCATGCGCGCACTCGCACACACACACACACATACACACACACACACACACACACAAGTTCAAGTAGTATTAAGTATGCTGAAGAAATAACATAGGTCACAGGGCAGTTTTAGTTGGGGGACTCAGAGCAGACTGAAGAGGTTGAGATGAACTGAGATGGTAGGGGAGGAGGCTGAGGGCTGAGTCCTAAGTCCACAGTGGCCTGCTGAACTTTGTCAGAGCCTTGGAGTTGGGGGGAGGTGCTATCGCTGAGTTGGGGCCCCTTTAAGAGCTTGTCTCTGGTTTTGTCCTCCAGGAGTTGTGGACCCTAAAGTCTGTTGGGGGATGCTAGATTGCTCTCTGACAAGGTTTTAATGGCCTGGGGACAGGACAAAATTCCCAGGTTCCCTCAGTCACCTCTTAGGCCTCCATCGTCCTGGGATTGTATCAGTCCTTTAAAGGGGGTTTTGGGCTTTGCACACCATCTCTGTGCTACTTTGGAAACCTATGATGTATGTCAAGGCCCTTTCCGGTGTCTGTCCTCTCAACGTCTGGAGGCCTCAGTGTTTGCTTTCAGTTTGAGGACAAACGCTACACTTTAAAGGCTAAGGAAATACACTGGGAGTTAGGCATCTTCATGTTCGAGTTCTGACTCTGTCAGTTACTATCTGACCTGTCACAGTACTTCTCTATAACTTAGTTTCCTCATTTACAAAATGGGGATGATGGACTCTGTCTCCTGGACTCGTGGATACTAAAAGAGGCATCTAGCCTGGTGTGTAGTGAGCGTGCAGAGAGCCAGCTGAGCTGATTCTCTAGCATCATACTTGTCTCCCTCTGCTCAGGTGAGGTCCACCAGCCAGTAGCAGCACCAGTATCCCCTGGAAGTTGGATGGAAATGGAGCTTCTCAGGCTTATCTGCACCCACAGTATCAGCTCTGTGTTTTAACCAGACCCAGTGATTCTTTTCACACTTTGCAATTTGAGAAGTGCTGATGCATGTCATGCCTTGGGGCAGTGTCCATAGCATATGCCTCTTCAGAGACAAAAAGCTTTCTCTTACTGTTCCTTTGCTGATGGTGCCTGTCAGGTCTTGGCTGCCGTCATACCTGGACCAGATCCCAGATAATGACCATCTTTGTCATATCCTCATCTCCTGAATATATGCTTCCTGGGCCTCGGAGAGTTCAGATGCCCAGACAGTATGAGAGGAGGAGGATGGTGATTTATTGGCTTTGGGGTGGAGGAACAATGATTTGAGAACTGGGTGGGTGTCAGGGAAATTGTACCAGGGCCAGAATCACAGTCCTTCCTCCTGTCTCAGTGGGAGTGCCATTTCCGAAGGGTCTCATGGAAAGAAGGCCTTGTTCATGTTCATGCTTTATAGAAAGCACTTAATGGTGCCTGCCCTTGGACTTTGGAAGGCAAGCCTCAGCGAGGCAGGGGAGAGACACAGGCTTTTTCTGCTACCACTTGAGTGTCTTTGAGGATAGACCCAGGTGGCGGGAAAGCTGGTCTCTGACCCGCCAAGTGATGGAGAGCAGGCAGGGGATCCATCCCATCGCGGCTCTCTCATGATGTATGGTGTCACTTGAAGAGGGAGCCCTCGCCACTTCAAAATATGCAGACTTCCAGACTTGGCCCTTCTAATTCAGCAGGGCTTAGGTGGAGTCTGGTATACATGTGTATCAAGTAAGTCTTGCATAGATGATGGCCAATCTGGGCACCGTAGCCATATTGTTATGGAGATGAGGGCTCTGTCTTATGAGCTGTCCCCTGGATGCATGCTGGGGCCTTGGTTGAATCCTGACTTACTGTGGTGAGTGGATGTGGTGACTGTGACTGGATGGATGGCCGGTCAGGCCTCAGCTTGTGCCTTAAAGTTCCTTGGGCTACAGTGAGCCACCCTGGCCTGCTGCATGCCCAGGCAGCTGAGTAGATAAGATAGGAGAGGGTGTTGTCTTTTGTCTTTTTCCCATTACAGCAGTAATATATGCTCCTTATAAAAAATTCAAACAGGAAAAAGATAGACAGCATAGGAAGTGATAGCTCCCTGCAGCCTCACCCCGCACAGATAACTGCGGTTGGTGCTGTGATGTGTGGAATGTGACCAGCCACATTGGGGCCCTGCACTTTATGCCCCAGCAGAGGATATCTGTGCTTGCAGATTGCCGTTATTCAGGGCTCAGCGGATTTAGGGTCAGAGCCCATACACTTGTCTTTTGCCCCACCTCCCGGGATCTTCCTGTGCGAAATGGGGCCTAGTCCAGGTTTGGGGAAAGTGACTAGGGCTTGACCTTTAAAGAGTTAAAAGCAGGAGTGTCAGGAGTTTGATTCTAGCTTGTTCGTCTTTCTGTTAAACATTCCCTCTTGCCCCCAGATACATCCTCACACACAACTTTGTGGTCTCTTAGCTTTCTTTTCCCTTACATCCTGCCTCACAAGTTTTACCATCTTGCCCTGCTTATTATAAGAGAACAGACATGTGCACATATCCTCTGAGTCTCACCTGCCCTGCTTGGGCTGTCATTTGTCCTGATCCAGCCTTCTCAGGGATGATCTCCTGGCTTTGAAGGGGAAACCAATAGGCCAGCCTCCCTCTGCTCAGGCAATCAAGTAGGTCACCAAAGAGAGGCCAGGCCCATCGCCCATGACAAACACATAAGGGTGTTATCATGGTGGACTCCTCCAGAGTGATGCCCCTGAGAGAGAAGACTTGTAAATAAGTTTCAGCCTTAAAAACAATACCCAAAATGACCACTTTGTCCAAGCCCTTGAAATTACTTAATTCTGATCTTTTCAATGTATCAGAACTTCTAATACAAAAGATCCCCCAATGCCAACCCCTTTGTGTCCATGTGACTCTCTGGGACCTGGTGCTATGGGGCATGCAGATTCAGGTGGGAGCTGATGGTCATGGTGCTGACTGAGACACATGGTGTGTGGTGTGTAGGGGTATATGTGTGCAGTTAGTGTGGGGTGTGTATGTTGTGTGGTATGTTTCTGCATGGAGGGACTTTGAGCCTTTCAGGGACCAATCTGACCATCTCCACCAAGCTTCATTGCTCCTTCATGCGTGATTGACTGGCTGCAAAACTTTTCCCTCAGAATGCTGAAGGCATGCCTCCCTGTGGTGCCCAGTGTTGCTTAATGAGGACCTGACACTATTCTGGCTCCCAAGGGTATGAGCCTGTCCTTCACCCTTTTTATTTTTCATTTTAAACAAGAAGTTTATTTAAGTAACAGGATGCTTGACTTGAAGGGAAAACTATCTAGGATTCATTTTTTTAAGAGTAATTTATCCCTGCTTTAAGGCAGATTGCCCTATATCTAACAGCTATGTACAAAAACTTATAAAATTGTCCTTGGTTTTACAAAAATAAATGAAAAACATTAAAATTCCCCTATCAAAGAAGATATGCAAGAATTTTTAATGCCCCCCACCCCCTTTGGTTAAACATTGAGAGCAAAATAACTTACCAGAATAAAAGATAAGAGCTGAATGAATGCCACTCATGGAGAAAGGGCTTGTTTTCACAGTACCAATACTTTCCCCCATCTCATCGCCATTGGACATTGATCAAAACATACCACTGTACTTTTCATTTTAAAAAGTGCAGTATGCTCGTGCTCGTAACCAGTTACTCTGTGTACAGTAAAGGAAAGGGCAAGGGGGAATGAAAGTAAAGAAAACTATACTGTGGTTGTCAAGCTCTGGTAGGACTGGATTGTGGTTTTCTAATTGAGAATGTCTTCCCGTCCTGGAGGAGAGTCCTGGGGTACAGTGCTCCCTCTGTCTGTTGTGGGAACACATTGACTCTGCCTTACCCTCCACTGCCAGCTGTGTGGTGCATCTGTGTCACTGATTGGCTGGTCTGCCTCACTGGTAAGCCTGTTGCTCACAGTAGGCTTTCATTAGTTCACTACGTGGTGAGTCCTCTCCATGTACCACAGCACATCCTGACCGGCCACCTTCAAATTAATGTTCATTGTTCTCAGTCTCAACTC
Source organism: Talpa occidentalis (assembly GCF_014898055.3). NCBI lineage: Eukaryota > Metazoa > Chordata > Mammalia > Eulipotyphla > Talpidae > Talpa > Talpa occidentalis. Next base: position 84,389,701 of record NW_023604861.1, on the reverse strand, counting down.
CTTTCTTGGGTTTTTCATCAGCCATTGTGAATTGGCATCTTCTCAGCTTCACAAAAGAGGTGCCAGGTCCCCACAAGCCCAGGAGCAGCACTAGGAGTGGTAGATGAGGAGCCAGTGGTGGTGGAGGAGGGAGAGGGCACCCACCGTCTCCGCTTGGGAGCCTTTGGAGTCTCCTCTGTATAACTCAAGCTCACGGCAACACCTTGTCTTTGTTCTTCATGCTGCGTGCTTGTGGGCCCAGTGGTGCTGGTGCTCTGTCCTTAGAAAAACTTTCTTGTATGATTTCTTTCAAGGTTTCTTCTTCATGCTAGCACTCACCTTTTTAAAATTAATAGTTTTGGTTTTTTTTTTAGTTTATTTTTTTGGGGGGGTTTATGGATAAGTGAGTGAGAAGTACAGAGAGGTCTCAAATACTCTCTAACAGCCTCCCATGCCCCCACCCAGTTTCCTTTATTATAGCATCTTACTAGTGCGGTACATTTGTTGCAATTGATGAATCAGTGTTGATACATTATTATTAGAGTCTGTAGTTATGTTAGGGCTTCTTTTTTTTTTATTCACTTGCAAGATTATCTATCATTATAGTATCATACAGAATCATTTCACTGTTCTAAAAATCCCCAGTGAGGGGGTGATTTTCAGTTTGCTTCGCTGTTTTCTTGTTTTGTGTTTGGGAGAAATGGCACCCAAGCCCCTCACACACAGGAGCAGTCTGCTTTCTTTTTTAACTCCCCAGTTATTTAAGGTGAACCTCCTTGTATTGCTTCTAATAATTGCATCATCATTGTCCTGCTTTCTGGGACATTTCCTTTGATGTCCTTTGAATATTTTATTTCAGCTCTTACATGCTGGGGAGGTTCTGGATTCTGACTGCTAGTGTGAGAAAGGGACTGATTTTCAGTGTCTTCTGTTTCCAGCCCCCGACCTGGTTCCATCATTTGGGCCTGGTGTCCCTCGCCCAAAACCTTTCTGGTTTCTGCTCACACCTGTAGGAGCTGGGGAGGGATGTGCGTGGTAGAGGAAGTGGGAGGGGAGGTATCCAGCTGCTCCATATGGTGCTGTATGATGAGACCAGCCAGGCAGAATCCGCCCTTCTCAGGCCTTCTCCAGGAGTCTCCCGGGGTGTTGGGGGAAGCAGAGAAAGGAGGATCTCCCTGCACAACCCTCCCGTGTAGGGGAAGCTCCACACACCGCCCCAGCCCAGGGGGCCCTTAGGCCTGTGTGTTAGGGGCCTTTCTAAGAGTGTAGTAGGAAGGTCGTGAGCTTTGGAGTGATGAGAATCTGCCCCTTGAGTCTCCCCTCTCCTTCCTGGCAGCTTGTTCTTGGATGAATGACTTTGCCTCTGACCCTCAACGTCCTCATCTATAAAATTAGGGTAGTGTCTCCGACCTCACAGACTTGTGCAGTGTACGTGGGAGTGAGCTGAGAGGACCTGCACTCTGCTGTGCTGGCTCCCTTCCCTGCGTCTCTGGCTTAAGGTCCCCATGTGCCATTCTTGTCTGTTCCTCCATCTTGCAGAGGTGTTCCTGGCAGGACTTGGGGTGAGTCAGCCAGTGGATGAGCGATTTGTGTGTGTATATGTACATTTGTATTCCTGGCCCTGGGCCTCTGGGTGAGCTGTTCTTTCCTGGGCTCGCTGGTGGCTTAGAGCAGAACTTTGGCTGCTACTGACCGGAGATGATGTAAACAGGGGAAAATGTGGGTAGGTCAGTCTGTATGAGGCCCTGGAGATACAAGGGTCCCTCCCAGACCCCAGCTGGCCCTTTTGGGCCTCAGAGTTTCAGAAGTTTCTCTCAGAGTTTCTCTCCCCATGGGGGAGAAAGGAGGGTCTCTGAGCTCCAGGATGGTGCTAGGACCCTCCAGAGGGTGAGCAGGGCATGTTAACTGCTGCTCTGTCCCATAGCATGGAGGAGCTTCCCCTACTCAGGATGTGGTTTTCTAAGCCTTCATGAAAAAGTTGTGTACTGTCGCTCAGCTATGCCTGGAAGGCAGGGCCTGTGTGTCAGAACAGGAGCCAGGAGAGACTGTGGTGGGCCACCAAAACAGGGAGGGGATTGAGAGCCAGGCTCCCTGTACCTGTGACCACAGCTTGGCCCTCTTCCCCTTCCCCTCGGCACAGGTGGTACAAGCTACACTCTAAGGCCGGCAAGAAGGAGAAGGAGCGCGGGGAGATCCAAGTCACCATCCAGTTCACACGCAACAACTTGAGCGCCAGCATGTTTGACCTGTCCATGAAGGACAAGCCGCGGTCCCCCTTCAGCAAGATCAAGGACAAGATGAAGGGCAAGAAGAAGTACGAGCTAGAATCTGCCTCTGCCATCCTTCCAAGCAGTGCCCTGGAGGATCCCGATCTGGGCAGCCTGGGCAAGATGGGCAAAGCCAAAGGCTTCTTCCTCCGAAACAAGCTGCGCAAGTCATCCCTTACCCAGTCCAACACTTCGCTGGGCTCCGACAGCACCCTGTCCTCAGCCAGTGGGAGCCTGGCCTACCAGGGGCCTGGTGCTGAACTCCTCACCCGCTCTCCCAGCCGCACCAGCTGGCTGTCCACTGAAGCGGGTAAGTGAGCCTCCCCCCAGGGAGGGCAGAGGGCGATGGGCTCTCTCCTCAAGTTAGCAGGGAAGGCCTGGGGCCAGGAAGCAGGGCTTTTCTGCCAGGCGCTAACTCTACATGTGCTTCCCTTTCAGGTAGGGACTCAACACAGTCCCCCAAATTGCTCACGCACAAAAGGACATACAGTGACGAGGCCAGCCAGATGAGAGCGGCTCCTCCCCGGGCCCTCCTTGACCTTCAGGGCCACCTGGATGTGGCCTCTCGCTCTTCTCTCTGTGTCAATGGGAGCCATATTTACAACGAGGAGCCCCAGGGCCCCTTGCGGCACCGCAGCTCCATCTCGGGCCCTTTTCCACCCTCCAGCTCCCTGCATAGTACCTCTTCCCGGGCCTCTGAGGAGGGGCCCAGGTCTGCAGATGACTCCTGGGGCAGAGGCAGCCGTAGCACCAGCAGCTCAGAGGTGGCCCCTGGACAGGAGGAGCCGAGCAATCAGGCTGCAGGGGCTGGCCGCTCTGGAGAGGAGGAGGGGGCCCGGCATCTGGAGGGGAAGCCCATGCAGGTCGCCACACCCATGGTGGCCTCTGCTGAAGCCTTGGCAGAGAAGGAGGGAGCCCGGAAAGAGGAGCGGAAGCCCCGGATGGGCCTATTCCACCATCACCACCAGGGGCTGGGTCGGAGTGAGTTGGGGCGTCGCAGCTCTCTGGGGGAGAGAGGGGGTCCCACCCTAGGGGCCTCCCCCCACCACTCATCCAGCGGGGAGGAAAAGTCCAAGAGTAGCTGGTTTGGCTTGAGAGAAGCTAAGGAACCAACTCAGAAACCCAGGTAGGTCCTTGGCAAAACCAGCTTTGCTCCTTGGGGAGGATGCTAGGTGTTTGCAGCCTGGACCCTGGGGCAGGGAGGATGGAGCAGATGTGGCCCTCGGGTAGCTGCTGGGGCTCTGGCTTTGCATGGTTGAGCTGGGCTCTCCCTAAGCCAAGGCTTGTCGGCAGCACACAGACACAGGTGAGTTGCAAAGGCGCTGTGCTCCAGGGCCCCAGGAGTTGGCACCACCCCCCACCCCAGGGAGGGAAGGAATAGGAGAAAAGCAGGCAAGGCCATTTGTGTGAATTCTTTGCTTCCTAACCTGCTCTTCTTGCCCTCTGGCCTCAAGGTAAGGAAGCCTTGGCAGGTAGACAGAAGGGACTGGGGACTGTACCCACATACTTTCCCTACCCACTCTGATCTCGTCCCTCTATGCCCAGTTGCTCCCCCGGCCTGGTGTGGCAAGTGCTGATGAAGGCTGCTGTTTTCAGTGTGCCGAGTCTCACCCAGTAGAGGGATGCAGGATTCCTTCAGCTCAGGCCCTGGGCAAAGTCCCAGGCTCTTTTGCTTTCTCCTGACTCTGAGCCAGTGGAAGTTGCTACATTGTCCAGCAGGGCCCAGGGTGGGGCTCTAGGCAGAGACTATAAGGCCACGTATTCCCCTTCCCAGGGGCCTGGGGCTAGCCCTGGATGGAAGCATCTGTGGCATCCCTGACCGGTGTGGCAAGAGCTGTTTCTGTTCTCTTGCAGAACCGGCACACTCCCACCCCACCCTGATGGATATATGGGCTGGAGGTGGGGAGGGAAGGCTGTGTAAAGTGGTGAAGGGTAGAGGGAAGGCCCCTAGACCTACTCTCCAGCAGAGAAGAGACCAATCCCCAAGTCCTGGTTTTCCTCTTGCCCTGTGCAATTCTGTGGGAGGAGCAGGCACTCTCAAGGTGTGGGCCCCGGCTCCCCGGCAGCACTCCTGTACGACCTTATAGTTGGGCGTGTAGGTTGGATCAGTCTCTGGGTAAGTCTTGCCTCCCCTGCTTGGTAGCAGCCTCTGCCCCTACTGCCCCAGAACCCGAGGGAACTGCTAGTCCCCTGTGGCATAGGTGATTGGAAAGGAGACCAAGGGCCGTTCTCAGATGCTCACACTGAGCTTGGGGGCCCGGTGATGACACAGTTATTTGTAGATGGGATGGAGGGCGGTGGCAGATACTTGGACAGGTGCTTGCAGGGGGAAGCACGGATCATGCACTGTCATCTGTGGGAGGTCCTTGGGCCTTTCATGGGGCAGAACAAGTGCTTAGAAACACCTTTCTGTGAGGTCATTTATTTTTTATTTTTTTGGTTTTTTTTTTTTTTTTTTTTTTTTTTGGTGACTCTGGTGGGATTTCTGTGAGGTCATTTATAGGCACAAGCCCAGGTTTTAGTCTAGACCTCTGCAGCCTTGCATGAGTATCATTGCTCCTGCTGCTGCCTCCATTCCCCTTCTCCTGCTGCTCTGTGTCTCCTAAAGGCCTTTTGGAGTTGGGAGAAGTTTGGTCACTCATGGGTGTAAGGAAGCTGAGGTTTTAGTCCTCATGCTTGAATTCTGAGCTTGTCCTCAGCTCGGGGATGGGGAGTACCCAGGGCATTGCTTCCTTCCCTGGGCCGTGATGACTGCTGGGCAGGTAGGGCAGGCAGGACTGTTCTTTGGGTAAAGCAGCCTGACCTGGAGAGGTCTGAAAGCTGGACATTAAACTTGGTCAGCATCACTCTGGCCACGCGTGCCTTGATGAGAGGAGGTGACAACTGTCAGTTACCCAGAGGGCTTGCTTAGGGCTGTTGAGGAGAGAATGAGGGATGAGCTGACTCACTTCAGGAAACAGTGGAACTGGAACTGGAGTGACTAAAGGTAGCTGCAGGGACTCCAGTGGGGGACATGTCCAGGTATGGGGGTGCCTCTACCCTGGGGCTATAATTGCAGAGGCTGCTGTTCCTCACTAGGAAGGGCAGCAGTGCCCTCTAGTGCTCCCAGGTGGCACTGACGTTCCATAAAGAGGCCCAAGTGGTATGTGTTAGGTGCAGATCCAGAAAAAAAGGCTGCTGCCACTGGACAAGGCAATGGCTGGCAGAGAAGGAATGAAGGTAGGAAGCTGTTCCTGAGAGGTGGTTGGTAGTGTGGTGAGTCGCCCAGCAGCAGTGGTATTTAAGGAGGGGGGAGGTTGGAGTGAACAGGTGATTCCTGCATTAAGTTGCAGGTTCAACCAAATGTTCTAAGGTCCCTATAGGCCCTAAAGTTTTATTCCCTCAGGTTGAAGGGTCAGAGACATTTGGGCTTTTGTTTTCTGTCTCCAAATTTTGGTCTTAAAGAGAGGACAGTATGTTGATTCCTCCACCAGTTGGTAGGCGAATGACTGTATTACGTTGGCATACTGGGTTCTGCCCTCGGAGCCCAACCTGCGAAGGCAACCATGCATGAGGACATGTGTGTACTTGGTGAGGAGCAAGGCAAGGGAGGTTGGAGGGTTAGGGTGTTGCTGGGTAGGAAGGCTGGACAGGATGTTCTTAGTGGTGCCGCTGACTCTGGGGAGCCTGCTGGGCCTGGCACCTGGAGTCACTTCCTCCAGGGAGAGCCCTTTGCCGGTTCCATACCAACGGGTTTGTGTGTACCTCTGGGGAGCCCATGGCGGGTGCCACCCAGCCTGCTTCCCTGCAGCTCTCCTGTCCTGCAGTCTGACTACGGCCAGATTGCTGTAAGTCTGCAAGGGTGAGTGGGGCTAACCGGGGCTGGGAGAGTGAAGGTATAATGCTAGGCTCAGTGCTGTTCATTGTTGAGGGCGCTCTCTTCCCTCAGACCCCTCTGGCCACTCATCCTGCGCAGGGGTGCTCCAGTGGAGGGAGGGCTGAGGGCAGAGTCTTGCTCTCGTACATTTCTGTCCTCAGTCCCCAGGGCCGCCATGGGGCCTTGATTCAAGGGCCAGTCTGGGATGTAGGGAGAAGGAATGTGTGGTGTTGTTGGGACTGTAGGCTCAGGATTCTCCCTCTTTTAGTATCTTCACCATAGAGGCAAGAGCTGGGGTGGGAGTGAGTGGGACTTGCCCTCCCTCCATCTCTCTGAGGTGCTGTGGGACTGTGGTATTATTATAGGGCAAAATTAGGGTCTGGAGAGCTTCTGGTAGCTGGATTCTGGATTCTGAAGAGAAACCCCAGAGTCTGAGAGTTGGCTTTACCTTGTCTATGAGGCTATCTGGGGAAGCCCCCTTTGCTTCTCGTTGCACTGGACTCCTTCCCATTGGCTGTCCCCATTGTTTGTGGAGAGCTGGCCCTGACTCTGCCCAGCTTTGTGTGGTGCCTGCTCTGTCTGGCCCTGGTTCTGGAAGAATCCTGGTGAGCTCCAGACTTGTCAGCCCATTTCCATAGATGCCCTCAACTCCAGCCTGCATTTCTCAAGGACTGACTGGTAAATTCTGGCTTCTGCCACTTCAGGGCTTGTCCTTAGCTGTTCCCCATGGGAAGAAGCTGCTTGAGTGGATAAGATGGATATGTAGGTGTTCCCCAGGATATTTCCACCTGGACAGACAAGATGCAAGGAATGGGGGTCATGGGAGTTCAGAGGAGGTGGGGCTGGGAGATGGGGCTCAGATAACACGGAGGACACTGAGGTCTGGGTCTGACAAGGTAGCCACAAATTACTGTGCCACTGCCAGACTGGGGTGGTGGGCACCGCTTTTTCCTGCAGTGTCTTTCTAGCCTTTTCTCTGTGCCCCACTGGTGTCCTAGGGAAGCCAAGAGCCCCAGTTCTGAACTCTGTTTCTGTCCACATCCCTGAAGTTGGCCGCTCTGTATAGGAAGTGCAAGAGAGAGCGACCCGCCTGAGGGAACGCCGGAAGGCCAGCAAAGCATTGTCCAGTGTCCTTTGGGAATGTATGTTCATGGAGCACATTTCCCCCAGAAGTCAGGGATCTGTGTGAGAAATCCTGGGAAACCCCTGGTGACATCCTGAGTTCTACTCTACCCCTGCTGCCCCATTCTAGCCTTTATCCCCTCTTCAGGGTTGCTGTCAAGCTGGCCGGTGGGCAGGGGCACCACCTGTTGGGTGCCAGGTTGTGAGAGCACCTGATAGCAGGCATCCTCAGCAGTGTCTTGTGTGCTCCTTGGGTGCCTGTGCCACCCCTCAAGAAACAAAGGGAAAGTTTTCTTTGATTAGCACCTTGTCCTGCTGGATGATAGCCCCGGCACTGCCTTCTGTTTCTGCAGGGGCCAGTAGAATCCAGCCGGTGTCAGGAGTCAGAATGCAGCCACCCTGCTGGATTTATTAGTGCTGACTGTCCAGCTGAAGACCTTGCTCTCCTTTCTGTATCCCCTCTAAGCCAGCTGGTATTTTCTTACCCTCAGTCCTTAAAGGAGTGTGAGGCACTTTCTGATTCTATGCCTGGTTCTTCAGGTGTAAGTCTGGGGTGGAGTAGAATCTTAGATGGGGTGGTGCAAAGAAAACTTGGTTTGGATCCTGCCTATAAAATGGGATTATTGTTCTTCGGGATTGGTGTGAGGATCAGATGAGCTGTGTCCAACATCTCCTTGGTGGTGCCTAATTGTATTACATGTTGGGGTGTCCCACATGGCTGAACCCAGCCTTTGTGGCATGGTGACATCTCATCCTCAGGCAGGTGGGGTGCGGGGTGGGGTCGGGGGCGTGGTATTAAGCAGGCGTTTCCAGTCTTGGCATTAACCAGGAGGCTCACGGTTTTGTCTCCCTCCACAGCCTGGACGTGTCTCCTCAGGTAGAATCTGACCCAGCTGCTCTTCCTCACCACCTCCCCTGCTCCCCCTGTGCTCCGGCCCCCCCCACTCCTGCTCCCACCGCTGCTCCCATGCTAAGCACTAACCTTTTTGCAGCCGCCTCCCCCGCTGCTGCCACTGCTGCCGCCGCCGCCACAGCTGCCCCAGAAGCCACCCCAGCTGGATTTTTGGGTCTCACCAACCCATTCCTCACCTCCTTGCAGAACAACCCTTTCTTCGAGGAACTCATAGCCGACATAGCACTAAACTCTCCTTCACCTGCTCCCTCTCTCCCCAGTGCCTCGAGGGCCAGCCCCACCCCCCTGGCCTCCTCTGGGAAGGCCCTGCCTGAGTGGGACGACACCTTCAACGTTTTTGCTGCCAGCAGGCTGTGTCCAGAGGCCAGGAACGAAATCCTGGCCCCTGCAGAAGTGGGGCTGGAGGTGACTGGGCTGCACGACCCAGGCCCCAGGGCCATGGCAGAGAAGGCAGCTGAGCCCCAGGGGGACCTTGGGGGCGGAGGAAGAGGTGGGAGCAGCGTATGGCTGGAGCCCAGGCTGCCTCTGGACTTGGGACTGGACCGCCAGAGCACGAGTACAGCTGACCCAGGGCCCCTCGGGTCGGGAGGGGCCAGCCTGCCTTCCACGTCAGACCCGCTGCACCAGAGAGCCTCAGACTCTGAAGCAGACAGGGAGCCACTGGCCCCAGGAGGGGACGCAGGGCAGAGTCCAGCAAACAGTGCTACATCTCTGTTTAGCTCCCCAGAAGTGATCAGTGTGTGGGAGAGGCTTCCTGGCCCCGACGACGCCCCTGAGGGCCAGGATGAGGAGGTCTCCTGCGGCAAAAGCCAGCTGTTCCACGAGCACAATACGACGGAGGATTCCTGGCCTTGGGATGTGGTCACCATTTCTCCTGCAGCTGAGACGTCTGCACTAGTCCTGCGGGGAGAGTCTGATGAACTGCCTCCTCCCCAAGTGCAGCCAGAGTCACCAGAACCTGTGAGCCCCAAGGGGAGTGACGGGCTCTCCGCACTGGAGCTGGAGCCAGAACCCCAATCTGAGCGGGTGTTGGACAAGGGGCTGCTGCCCAGCAGTCCACCTCCCAAGCCACCGCGCCTCTTCACACCCCCGGATTCCAAGGAGGAAGAGGAGGAGGAGGAGAAGGCTACAGGGGGGCTGAGTAGCAGGGGCACAGAGACAGGCGCAGAAAACGCCTTCCCAAGTGCTCTGGTTGCTGGTCCCCAGGAGGCCAAGGAGGAGGGTGAGAAGCCCGGGTCAGAGTCTGACAGCCCTTCTTCTGGAACCCTGCTGGCTGAGCCAGGCCCGGAAGATCTAGTGGAGGATGCCAGTCCTCCTATGTCTGGGTCCTGCCTATCTCTGTCCACCAGTTGCCCAGAGGGCCCTGCCCCTATCCCCAGTTACTCAAATAGCTTGGCTCTTCAGAGTCAGCAGACCTCGGGGGTTCAGGAGAGAGGGGACAGCTCTGAGACTCCTGAGACCCAGGCCCAGGGACCAGTAGGAGAGGGGCTTGGACACCTGTCAGGCAGCAACCAACAGGCTCACTTGTGGGCCTCTGACGGGGATGCCTTAAACCCCTTCTTATCTCAAGGGAGACAGGATCCCCCCAGCCTCCCATCCACATCCCCTCCAGGGTCCAGGGAATCTTCCATCCACTCTGGTCCAGAAGAGCTGCCCACGCCCCCAGAACCTGCCTTCCCACCGCCCCCTCTCCCACCCTGGGCCAGCCACCGCCATGGGGGGCCCAGCCCTCTGTGCTCTCCCCTGCCTGGAGCCTGGCCCCTGACCTCTTCTTCCCCACCCCCTGGGGAGCCAGCCTCCCCCCCTGAGGGCTCCCCTGCCCCACTCGGGGAAGACCGCGCTGCAGCCACCCCAGCCTCCCTGCTTGTGCTTCTGCCCTTGGAGACACGACCAGCTGAGGAGTCACAGCCCAGTGCCAGGTGAGCGGCCTTCCCGAGAATACCCTCCAGGAGGAAGGGGGCAGAGGGGGGGAAGCAGCCCGAGGCCCCCAGTGTTCACATTTCAGCCTCAGCCTCTCCAGTGGTGGGGAGGGACTCTTTACCAGGAGACAGGTTGATGAAGGCTTTGAAGACCCCAACCTTCTGTGGGTGGTACCAGCTCTGAAAGTGCCTTCTCGGAACCTTGGATAAGCTGGGTACTCCACAAGCTAGGGGGTTGGGGGTGGTACTGACGAGTTGTGTAGAGGGTGAGGAATGGGGAGGGGAGCAAGGGGCTAGGGAAGGGGGCTGAGTGCTCTGGCAGTTCCTGGGAGCTGGGGCAGTGAAGTTTGTCTGCTGGAAATGGAGCCCTTGAGCGTGCTGTCCTGTCTAGAGAGGTGTGTGGAGCAGGCTGTGAAGTCAGAGAGGCAGAGGGACTGAAACTGAGGTCACAGAGGAAAGCCAGAGGGCAGAATGAAAGATGACAATGCTTTCCCACGGAAGAAAGTGTCTCGCCTGACAAATGCCTCCTCAGTTTGGGTTTGTGCCTTTTCAGGGAGGGCCCGGAAGCACACTGAGGACTATGCTGAGTGGACAGTAGAGACTTGTGTGGCTCTGCACTGCTCTTGGTCTGTTCTGGGAGGATTATGAGGCCATGATTTCACCAGGTGTCTCTCTAGAACAGAGGTCTGAAGACATAGGTCATGGAGGGGGCGGATTATGAGTGACGGGGTGTGACTTAGCAGGGCAGTAAGGTCCGCAGGGACCCTGAGCACTCTTGGAGGCCTGAGTGAAGAGATGGGGGGAGCAGAAGAGGCCGCTGAGCAGGACTGGGGAGGGGCGGGGAGGGGGGCAGGATAGGCCCCAGCACTGGCCTCTGTGAGGCCCCAGCCCGCTGACTCATACATTTGGTCATGTGAGCTCACTTAGCATCGCTGTGTGTCAGATCCTGAACAGAGATGAAAGACACTGCCTCTGCTGTATTCCTGGGGAAGTCAGAAGTGAACCCATAAAGAGAAGCCATAGGCAGCCAGGCTGACATTAGAGAAGTGGGTGGGGAGGAATCGAGGCTGCCCCTGCTGCTGTTGCAGTGGTGGGTGATGCTGTTTCAGGAGGGGAGGAGGTGCTGACAGTGTTCTGTGATGGCACCACCTTCCTGGCCCTGCTGTGTTGCAGTGCCCCTCTGTTGCACTTGCAGCTGTTGAGGAGTATTCAGTATCTATACTTAGCGTGTTTTTCCATCATGAAGTGAATAAACCAAATAGAGGTATCCCCACTTCTCAGACGAGGAAACAGAGTCCATGAGAGCTGCAGGGTCCAGATTCCCTCAGAAGTAAGGGGCAATCAGACCAGGAGCCCAGAACTCCAGGCCCCCATTTAGGTGGTTCCTCCTCCAGCAGCACAACCTGCAGGTGGCGTCAGAGCTGCTTTTCCACCCCCAACCCTATTGCAGGCTCCCTGGTGGGAAGAAAGGACGGAGAGTATTCCTTCCCCTACTGTCTGCTCCGGGCTGTGCTCTCTGCTGCTCTTTTGGTTTTGGGACTGAATCACAGCCTGAATCTGGGTGAACAAAGCTGGCTTTTGGGGGTCTGGTCCCTCCTCCAGTGGGGCTCAGGGCCTTGGGCTAAGCCATTTTGCCTTTTTTTCTTGCTGTTAAGTAAGCATAAATTTTAAGAGGTCCCCTAAGGGCAGGTTAGTTGGTTTGGGGGCCTGCTTCTGTTAGTTTGGGTACCTGTCATAGGTGCTGGGGATCCTTAGTCAGCCTGGGGAATCTGGAAAGGTTTCTGGAAGAAGTAGCTGTGCCCAGCTTTTAAACGGGAGCAGGAGTTAGCAGGCTGGCAGGGGAAGGAGTGATGTTTCAGATAGAGGAATAGCTTTTGTAAGAGGCTTAAGGCAGAGTGCGTTTCCCCGGCAGAGACGTAGAGGGGAGTAGAGGCCCGGGAGGAAAGGGCAGGAGCAGATGGTGGTAGAGGTTGTGTTCTTACCCTAAGGGGAGCTGGCTTGAGGTGAGCGATGAGGATGTGGAAAGGTGCAACAGTATCATCCATGCAGGCTCAGGTGGAGCAGGGCAGGGCTCCCCCGGAGGAGATGATTTAGCGGTTGTGGCAAGGACGGAAGATTTAGCTGCACTGGCTTGAGGCAGAGGGGATGGTTTGGGGGAAGCAGGGCTTGGTGTTTGTTACGACTGAAGGGGAAGGGGGAGAAGGGGCTGCCAGGTTTCTCACTGAAACCACAGCAGCTTGAGGGTGCCCGTCCTTGCTGGGGACCAAAGGAAGGGGCGTGCGACATACCTGGGGGCAGACCCCAAGTGGAGTCACTCTGCAGTTATCTCCATGGGCCTGAAGCTCAGGGGTGGGGTCTGGCATGAGATGGAGAAGGGGGTGGTAGGAGCCAAGGAGTTGCAGGGGAGAGAACCCAAGCAGACCAAGCAGTTAAGACCGAGAAGGGGCTGTCAGAGGTAGGAAAACCAGCCAGGCCAGGGGGGAGACAGGAAGAAGAGCAGCTTAGAGCAAGGAGCGTCCCAGTGTCCACGCTGTGGAGAGGTCCCGGAGGTAGAGCCCAGGTCTTGGTGGCCTCAGCAAGGTGGGCTGGTGGGGGCCATGTCCTATTCTAGTGAGTTGAGGGGTCAACAACAGGTAAGAGTTTACAGAGAGAGAATATAGTCCACACGCTCTGGAGAGGCTGAGCGGGAAGGAAGCAGGTGGGGCATGGCTAGGAGAAGACAAGGTTGACTGAAGTTTCCCAGCTGCTGTCCACGCTGGTGGAAGCAACCAGTAGGGAGAAGGAGGCGACCAAGCTTCTCATGATGCCCAGGTCCTTCCCGGTTTTACACCAAAAGTCCCACCTCCCAGGAATCCCCAGGAAAACGGGGAGACTGGGAGGGCTGCAGTGTAGAAGAGCAGGGAGGGAAGATGGATGGCGCGTGGCCCTGGCGAAGACTGGCTGTAGGTCCAAGGAAGTTTTGTAGGGTGATCTCTGCTGCTCCTGTAAGGGGCGTGGTCATCTGAGGGAGTGGAGTGGAGGGAGCAGTGGCCGGGAGAGGAATGAGGACAATGGTGAGGGTGGGGGAGAGAAAGGCTCCTGAGGACCCAAACTATTCCAAGTGCCGGAGGCTGGAGACTCCTCAGAGAAGGCGGGCCTGCCTTTTCCTTGTGCCACCCACCCCTCCCATAATGCACCACCTGTCTGTCTTTGCAGCCCGCACCCTGTGAAGCCCCTCAGCACTGCCCCCGTGGAGGGCAGCCCCGACAGGAAGCCGTCCCGCTCTAGTCTGAGCACAGCCCTGAGCAGTGGGCTGGAGAAGCTCAAGACGGTCACATCTGGCAGTGTTCAGCCTGTGACTCCGGCTCCCCAGGTTGGCCATACTGTGGACACCAAGAGGCTGAAGGTGAGGCCCGGCAGGAGCACCACGCCAGAGGTGTTGCTGTGGAGAGAGAGGACAGGCATCTGGAGCTCAGGAGCAGGGTGCTGGACAGGGCAGGCAAGGAGCAGACCTGGTCCCCCTGCCAGAGCCCTGAGCTGGCATCAGAGACAGAGGCAGCTCCAGGGGCCTATCTGTGGTGGCAAATCTAGGGTGTTGGTGGGCCGGTGGGCAGGCGGGCCTGAGGCTGCCTTCTCACTCTCATTCCCTTTGGCCCAGGACTCGGGTGTGCTGGACCAGTCAGCCAAGTACTACCACCTGACGCACGACGAGCTCATCTGCCTGCTCCTGCAGCGGGAGCGGGAGCTGAGCCAGAGGGAAGAGCACGTGCAGGAGCTGGAGAGCTATATCGACCGGCTGCTGGTGCGGATCATGGAGACCTCACCCACACTGCTGCAAATCCCCCCTGAGTCCCCCAAGTAGCCCTCCCTCTGCACCCCCACTCTTAGAAGGGTTGATGTGAACCCGCTGTCCAAACAGGGTCACACCCTCCGCAGCATCCCACTGAACTCACTCACGAGGGGCAGAGTGCGGTCTGTCCTCCGTTCCGTGTCCTCCCCCTCCCTCCTGCCCACCCCCCCAACCCGGGGCTGCTGGATGGAAGGGGAGGCTCTGCACTCCCATCTGAGGCATCAGGTTCCATGTACAACTTGTGTGTCTTTGGGAGCTCTGGGTCTTTTCCACCTGCCTGTTTTCATACCCCTTAGCTTTCAGGCTCCGGGAAATTGGAGCAAAGAATTTGCTCAAGACCAGACAGGGGTGAGCTGCAATTCGATGTGGTATCTGGGACCTATGTTATTCCCCCACAAAGATGGCCAGCCTTCCATGGCTAAATGCTTGTCCTCGTCATCTCCTTCCACTTCTAGGGGCTCCTGGTGTTATTACCGAGGCTGTGGCAGATACAAACTGCCCATTTGTGAGTTAGGGGCACCCAGGGTACCTACTCAGCCTCTTTTCCCACAAGAGCAAGGAGCTAGTGTCCTCTCTGCTGTGTCCTGACTCTGTTTTCCTCCAGCTGTTTGCAGAGCGAGTGTGCTGTGGATGGAGTAGATGTGTGTTCTCTAGGAGGCCCCCTGCCCATTTTGTGTTACCTTCCATTAAGTGTCATGTGTGAGTGAGAGAGAGTGAGTGGAAAGCAGAGACAGGTGTGTATGCGGGCGGGGGGGGCCCACCTTACCCACCTCCCACATGTGGGCCCCTCCAGGCCTCAGGGCTTTGGGCTGCTTATGTTTTTGGGATCAAGCCTCCATCTCCATTCTTGTTGCCTGTCCAGATGCCAAAACTCTGTGCTGCTACAGGGTTTGAACCTTTGGAAACCAATTAAAATGTGCCTTTTGCCGATGGGATCAAGACTTCTTCCCATGTTTGGTGGCCCCCTCCCTCCCTGTGGAGCACATGGGATTGGATCTCTCTGGGTCTTGGGGATGGAAGCAGATGGAGTGGAGGATGGAGGCAGCCCCACTGTGTGCTGTGTCTTCCCCTGGCCATGCTGCTGCTGTTCGCTCAGCCTCCCTGACCTCTTCAGATTCCTAGCCTAATTGAGGAGGGGCTGGGGGTAAAAACTACATTCTAGAAGTAGGAGGTCCCACTCTGCCTACAAATGGGAAAAAACCCTTTGTCTCATCTATCCACAAGCTACTTGTTCCAGCCAGTCCCTTTTGCCCCATGGCCTCATCTGGCTTGGCTACAAAGTGTCTGTCCTTTGAAACAGAGTATCCTTTGGCCCTACCCCTGTTTGCTTGCAGAAAATGCAGCAGGCTTCCCCTTGGCATCTGCAGGGTACCCTTAGAGGCTTGGGGCATCCTGCCTTAGCAAACGATGTGTGGGGTGAGGTGTTAAAGTAGATACTTTTGGCCCAGTGAAGAGTCCTGAGTCCTGTAGGACTCAGGGATCTCTCAGATCCCTGAGAGGACTGTGGGATCTCTCAGAAAGCCTTGGGAAGAAATGCACGGTGGGTGATGTCCTCTGCCAGGGTGATGCAACACAGCTCCTCATGTGGGGTGAGTCCCAGTAATGTTACCTACCTTAAGGACCATTCATCAAAACAAAGTGTTCACAGATATCTAGAATTTTGGTCACATTTGGGTGGGGGTAGTAATTGGGAGTTGGAGTGGGGTCTCTCTTGGGAGAGAGGGCTCGATCCTCAGCTAGGTATTCCCCTGGGTTCTATGCAGTCCCAGCCCTGACTCTGACCTTCCACTTACTGTTGATTGTGGCCTCCAAAATGCCTGGGGCAGGGATGGTTTCAGAAGAATTTTGAGTTGCAGCCCAAGGTTCTTGCTGGATGTTGTTGCTCCTGGCCACAAGTCAGAGGAGAGCTGCAGGTGGGACGGGCAGGGAGCAGGCACAGTTCTGCTTTGCTGTTTGTCTTCCTAGTTGTAACTACTGTTTATAAAGAGCTTGTTCTTCATGTTTTCAGCACTTTATGAAGAATAAAAAAATTCACGTACTGCAGCTGGCTCTGTTGTGTTCCTGTTCTGATGAGTGTGCAGACTTTCTGGGGTAGAAGGCAGGAGATGGAGCGCTTGGATAGCATGCCCCTACTCTGACTTCAGGGGTGGCGGCCCAGTGGCCTGCACTCTTCTCTCTCATAGGACATCTGTATTGAGTACTGTGGGGGCTTTAAAGAGGGTAAAAGACTTGGTTTCTACTCTCATGGTACTTAGTCTAGAAGGAAAAATCCAAGATGCAAATAGCTTTGCATAGCTAGCTAGAACCCTTAACTTGAGGAAAGTCTGTTTCTTCTGGTTCAGCCATTAGTGGGTGATGAATGGATGCTATATGTGGGCAGGCATGAGCCAATCTTGCTCCTCACCATGGGGTTGAGGAGACACAAAATGGGGCTCCTTAGGGTCAAACCCAAGTATTTCTACTGTCTTTGATGAAACAGCAACTTACTTCCTCTTTTCCTCCAGTCTGGGTTGCCAAGCAGAATTTAGTTGAGAAAATTTGACATTTTACTCTAGATGCGTGTGTTTATTATCCCTGCTGGTGCCTTGCTGTACTATTTGAGCTATTCCCCCTTAGCTGAAGCCTTGTGGTTGGTCTTGAGAAACATTATTGAACCCTACTCTACACTCCTCTTCCTGTTTGTAAATTAGGCCCAGGAAGGATCTTGGTTGACTAAAGTAGTGGAGGCTAGCTGCCGAGGCCCTGGTTGTTGCTTAAACTCAGCCAACAAATATTTGCGTCCCTGCTATGAACCCTCTTATGCCTGGTACCGAGGACTTAGGTGCATGAGAAAAGTCACAACTCCTGCCTTGTGAAACTTTACAGAAAAAAAGACAGATAAAACTATAGAACTATAAATGAAGGGCTACAAAAGAGAAGTGCTGCGTGTGAAAGGAGCCTGTAGTGGATTTTGCAGAAGTAGGGACATGCAATGCCTTTGGCTAAAGCCAAAAAGAGAGCCAGCGTCAGGGGAAGACAAAAAGTTAGGGTCTTCTGGGTACAGAATGTTCAAGGGTCAGGGGTGGTGAGCCCTCAATGGATTCCAGGAACTGTGTCAGGGCGAGGGACAAAGTGGCGACAGAAGAAACTGCATGATGACTCCGCAGTGCAACTCCTTGCAGAAAATCTTTGGAGATTAACCCTACTCCGCCTGGAGTCCTTGCCCATCTGGTCCCAGATCAGACCCGCTTGAGTGGGGCTCTTCCGGGCTGTGGCTCCAGGAGCCCGTCAAACTTTTAAGAGCAGGTAATCAGAGATACCCGAACACTCTCGTGGGGCCGTCCACCCCTGCAGAACTGGCGGCAGGAACCGAGACCCTACCCGTTGGTGCAACTCTGCAGTCTAGGTGTCTAGCCGAGCGACGCGAAAAACTACACGTCCCACAATCCCTTGCGGCCCCGGCTCGCTGCGGTTGCTTATGGCCAATCGGGAGAGGCAGCTGTGGCGGGGGCCGAGGAGGGACATTTTAAAAGGGCCGTAGATTGCGGGCGTCAGTGGCCATGGCGGATACAGCGACCACAGCATCAGCGGCGGCGGCTAGTGCCGCTAACGCCTCCACGGATGCACCTCCTTTCCAGCTGGGCAAACCCCGCTTCCAGCAGGTGAGGACCGGGCTGTGGTCTGAGGGTCGGCGGATGGCATAAGGGAGGACGAGCAAACTCCTCTACAAACCCCCCTTTAGATCTTAGGGTCTCCGACCCGCGGCCACCCTGGAGCCCGCAGCCACTGCCTCGGGGACAGCGGCCCCAGCCGTGCCTTTCCCATTGGTCAGCGAGGTGGGCGAGGACTCCCACCCTGGCCTCCTATTGGCCACCAGGGCCATCACTCCGCGGCCGCCCGCGCCCCCCAGCCTTTCCCGCCCGAGGCGCCCTGTGATTGGCCCTTGCGGGCTGCGGCCCGGGCTCCGGGCTCCGGGCTCGCGGGTCCGCGCGGCTTCTCCGGGGTCGCTCTGGGCTGCGTGGCCGCCCATTCAGGGAGCAAAGTTCCGAGTCCGGGCCTGGGTGAGAAGTTGGTGTGGCCAAGATGCATTCTAACTTTTTCCAGGGGTGGGGGCCTGTGTCCTTTCCGAGCTGCTGCCGGAACCCCTGAGCAGCACCTGCACCCCGCAGTCACGCTGCCAGCCCTGCACCCCAAGCCCCGTCCGCAGTGCGCGTGGGCTGGACCCCGCGTCGAGGGTGCCCGCGCCCGGACGCTGCCCGTCCTCTCGGATGGGGGTCGCTGACGCAGCGAGTCGGCGGGCCGGTACCCCGCCGGGGACAGAGCGGGATGTGCGGGTAGAGTCGGGGTGCACAGGAAACGCTGTGTCATCCCCTAAGGCCGCCGGCAGCTCGGAGGTCCGCGCCCTCGGGCGCGCGTGCCAGCCCCACCCCGCCGCGATCCTGGCGGAGGGTCTCGGGTGCCGGGTCCCTGGCGCCGCCGAGCGCGCGGCTCTGATCTGCCCCGACTCTTCGGAGAACTTGACCCCAGACCAGACGTCATTGACTCACTCGCTCTTGGCCGCTGAGCCCGGGGGTGGCTTGAACCCGCTTCCGGGGTGCGCGGCCGTGCCCCGAGTCCCCATGCGGGGAGCGGCTGTTCCCACGCGCGGGCCGCTGCACGCCTCCAGCCCTCGCGGCTGCTGTGGAGAAAATGGACTTACTTAGGAAAAGGGCAGAAACTCGGCTGAAGGGAACTGGGCCGGGGTGGGGGGCAATGGAGGCTGACAGAAGTTTTCAAGGAAGGAGGGAATAAAACACCGTCCGTGCGGTGTTTTATTTTGGGAGGGGCGGGTGGCATATGTATTTTTGTTATGTGTATTGTTTGTGATGGGAGAGGCACTGGTTCTGGCTAAGTGGTGCACTGAACTTCGCTGATAATTCAGGCACTGAGCTCCAGAGCCCTCTGAGAAAATGTCCCCACTTTGTAAAAAACAGGACATAAATTCCTTTAAAAAACAGAACATCTTAGTATGCAGGTATTCGAGGCAAGACTGTCTTTCTCCTGCAATTAGGGAGACTATCAGAGGTGCCTGTGTCTGAAGTGGTTCTTCACTGGCACTCCCTCTTCACCTTCTCCTCATCCTTCAAGGGTCAGTCAGGCCCACCTCCTTGGGAAAGCTTCCTCTCTTCTTCCCCGGTGACATTACCCTTTGGGGGTCCTGATGGCTGCCTCCTTTTTAAACCATTCAAGTGGGCTCTTTATAGGTCAGCCTTTACTTACAGTCTGCCCTGTGGCCTTCTGACTGTTCTCTCTTTGGGAATGTGGTCTCCTCAACCCTCTGTGCATCCTTTGAGAGAAGGGTCTGATCTTGCTCTTTCCCTTGTCTCCATCCTACCCTGAGGTGGGACTAGGCTCATAGTAATGTGCTGCATAAGATTTGTAGTTTGGTTCTTTAATGGTACTTGTTCTGGGTCATTCAGTCACACAACAGACATTTACTGAGGACTTATGAGTGACTTCAATGATTGGACACTTTCCTGTGCTCACTCACTGCATAAGCGGGCAACTGGGGCCACTCTGTTTTGGTGTTTCTTTTTGGCACTGCCCTCTAGGGCAGTCAAGGTGTTTGCTATATTTGCTTTTGTATTTGCTTTTTAAATACCCCTCATCCAGCATAGTGACCTGCATAAAGCACAGTGCAGGTGATTTGTCTATATCAGGGAACTTCCTCCAGTATTGCTCCTCCCACATAGCTCTCTGGCTGTGCAGGCAGCCCAACCTGCCACCTAGCAGACACCCAAGAAACCCGAGAGTTATCTGCATACATCCCTCCCTCTCCCTCACTCTCAAAACACAACCAGAGGCCTGTGTGCTCATCTCTTAAACAGCTGTCCAATCCACTGGTCTCTGCTGGAATCCTACACCAAGCTTAGTCATCTATCTCCTTGGCTGTTGTGGAAGCCTCCAAACAGGTCTCCCTGCTTCCACTCTGCCCCCTTCTAATCCCCTTTCTTCCACCACACAGAGTCCTGACAAGGCAGGTCTGATCAGGTGACTCCTTCCTCCACCCCGACCCACTCCCCCTCACACTTAAACACTCTTCAGTTTCCCCTGCTTCTGAGGTCAAGATCTTGTTTCTAAAAGAACCCTGAAGGCTGGCATGACCCACCCCTGCTGACTTTTCTCCCTACAGTCTAATCACACTCACCCCTTTGAGCCCTCCTTGCCATCACACTGGCTGCTTTCAGCCCCTGGAACCCACCATGTTCCCGATGGATGCTAACCATCAGCCTGGAGATTCATCTCCAACCCCTCCCCCAACTTTGTCCCTATTCCTGATCATCCCTGATGTTTCTGAAGCACCAATTCCTGGGAAAGCCCTCTCTCACCCCCAGGTCCAGTTCTTGACTGTGCTTCTCTACTGCAAAACACCTGTCTCAATGAATACATTGATCTGGGTGACTATTTTATTGCCATCTGTCTTTGCTCTCATCCATAGACTCCATGGCAGCAGGGCCTTTGCCTGCCTTCACTCTCTAGGACTCAGCACTGTGCCTGGAGGTGCTTAATAAAGATTTGTTGAATAACTGAGTATACTGCAGACACTTCAGTCTTTGTGGATTTGAATTAAACTGACTGAAAGATTGTGATAGGGGAGGTGGACAATATTTCTTTGAACTGTCTCTTTGAGGTCTTGTAAAATTTCAGCCAAGTAGGCACCCATTTGACAATGTAAGATTCTTCAGCCCTGAGAGACCGGTGTAGGGAGATCACTAAGGAGATAAATCTAAAGACAAAAAGGTCTGTCTTGCAAGTACCGGCCTGATGTGCTCCTCCAGGACCCAGCCCACATCTCGCTCTGCGTCCTCCCCTTCATGCTTGGCACATGTTGGTGTCTAATGATTGCTCACAGTGCCCTGTGCTGGCCTGACAACAGCCTGCTTCTGAGTTGTTCATAATCCAGGGACCATTCCCAGAGCCCACTCCAGGGACACCAGCCTCAAACAGACTCCCAGCTTTCTATAAACCTTGGTGCTAAGGTTTTCCTCTCCTTGGAGGGGAGACTCCCTGAAATCTCCCCAGAACCTTTCTTCTTTCATGTGCAGGAGGGAAGTGAGCAGGGGCCACTGAGCAGAGGGTGCTTTCTGCACAGAGAGTACAGAAAGATAATTTGTTTGATGAGCTTTGGTCTGTGACCATCTTTCTCCCCTTAAGACAGTGATGATAGCCAGGCGTAGTTCCAACCTTTTGATGAATTGACTTATTTAACTTTCACAATCCTGTGAGGCTGCCACACACCAACAGATGTAACTTGCTAGTCGGTCTGGCTCCAGAGTTCATGCTTGTTTGTTATCCACTTTTTTCTTCCTGAGGTTTTCAGACTTATAGAACTGGTAAGAATTGTCAGTGAACCCCTGTGTACCCATCTCTTAGGTGCAACAGCTACAAATTTAGGCCAGTCTTGTTTTTATATGCCCCCCCACCACAGCCAATAAATGATTTAAAAGAAAAGCACAAACATTCCAACATTCCATTGTACCTGCTAGTAAGTATCTCTTGAAAAAAGGACTTTTGGGGTTAGTTTTTAAAAACTTTTAAATTTTGGAATGAGCATCGCACATGATACATTTGTCAAAACCAAGAGGTCTGAACTACACTCCAGACTGTAGTGGAGTCACTCAGTTTTTTACACTATTTTTTTTCTATTCCCAGGTCCCCTGTTACATTTTCTTGTCGCGTTTCCTAAGTCTTCTCTGGTCTATGACAGTTTCTCAGACTTCCCTTGTTGTTCATGACCTTGATAGTTTTGAGAAATACTGGTCAGATATTTTGTAGAATGTCCTTCAGTGTGGGTTTGTCTGGTGTCCTTCTTATGGTTAGACTAAGTTACGGGTTCTGGGGGAAGAACATCACAGAGGGAAATGCCCTCTTTTCTTATCACCTCCCAAAGCCCTATGTCTATGATGATATTCCCCTTGGGGATTAGAATTTCAACATATTCAACATGAATGGGAGAGGGGGGCGGAATATAAACATTCTGTCCATGGCACTATTCACACGATTGTCACGTAACCAGTGTACCAGAAGACACACACTTTATATTTGACAGGTATGTCTTTTGTCTCTTCTAATCTATTGATTCCTCCTTGTAGATTTCCCCCCATTCTGAATGTGGCTGGTAGCATCCCTAGGGTTCTGTTTAACATGTTCCCCTGCCCCTGTTTTTCCCGTAAACTTGAAGTGTGTGCTTCTAACCTCTGCCCCGCACTGCCTAGCGCAGCAGCAGTATGTGGGCTGCACACACCCTCTGGGGTATCTGAGCCTCCTGGGCAGGAAAATGTGCTTTTCACTTCAAGGTTGAGAAGTTTGTGTGGGCTGAGAGTTGGGAGGCATCGGGGGAAGTTTTTCATGTAGTTTGCCAGAAATAAAGTTCTAAAATGAAGTGCTTGGCAGGTAGTTATGTGTTTTAGTCATTTACATCCTCCAGGCTAGAGAGAGCCTGTTTCCCTGGGGCTGGCTGGTGCTTGGCCCAGGCCAACACCTTCTAGTCCAGGGACGCTCAGCCCTTGCTGCACATTAGAGCAGGTTGGACAGGCTTTTTAAAGAGACACCAATGCTTGGAGTCCAGCCCACCTCACACCAATAGAATTCAAGTCCCTGGATAATTGCCTGCTTTTTAGAATACCCAGCTCATTCAAAGGGCAACTTGGTTGAGGACTACCCAGCTGGTCCAGCCTTCCTGCTGTGGGGTAAGGGACAATTTTATTCCTGACTCAGAAGGACAGTGATTCAGAGATCTGGCTTCAGAAGGATGGTCAGTGTCTCCTCAGGACTTTGCTCAAGGCCGCTCTCCCCCAGGGCGTGGAGGCGGGAGGGGAGCCTGCTGCTCCAGGCCCACAGCCCCTGCGGAGGACGAGCTGACTCACCTTTCTGGTGCAGGGAAAGGGACGGAATTGTGGCTGACTCATACTTCCGGTAACAAAAAAGAGAAGGAAAACATCTACTGGTTGACTGATTGGGTCAAGATGGGGGCTGAATTTTGGAGAGGGAAAAAAAAGCATATTGTTGAAAAGTAAATTTCAACCAGAGAAAGTTGAAAGCCTCCCTGCCATTCCTGGGCCTGGTGGGACAGATATATAAAGCCAGCTGCCAAGAAACAATGTTTCTCAAAAGGACCTGCTTCAGCTCTAGAGTATCAGAAGACTCCCTTCTTTGGGAGTCTTTCATACTCCCTGAGAAATTGCATTCTCCAAGATCACAGAGCCTGAAACTAATCTGTCGGCAGGAATGGAACGTCCAGCTCTGGACTGGTGTGTCTAAGTCACACTGACTCAGAAATAACCCAAGTGCAGAGATTCTGAAAAGGAGAGTCTGGGCCCAATGCTCTACATTTATCTTCACTTTATAGAGTTTAAGGAAACAAGACGCTGAATCCACTTCTCAGCACAGCTCTGTGTGGTCTTTCCTCATAGCTTCACTTTGCTTTGGGCCTATTACTGCACCAGTTCATTTAAACTTTATTCCACTCTCCCAGTACTGTACACTTAGTTTTTCTCCTTTGGTTACAAAGCACCCCAGACTTCATCTGCTGTGCGGCCTCCTCATGGCAGACTGTCAGTGGACCCAACTTGGTCAGGCTGCAGGCTTATTCCTGGGGGTGTTAGGCTGCTTGGACCAGGACACGACCATCTGTGCTTAGAGTCTTCAAAGCCCCTTTCTTGAATCTCGGGCCTGTAGCTCCAAGTGTTTATTGAAATGCTGTATCTGGAAGACTCTTTAAGTATATCACCCTTACATGACCAATACAGAACTTTTATCTTCCTCTCCTCTAAACCAGTGTGCTTCTTGTTTTCCTTATTCCGGTTAATAAATATTAGTGTCCAGCTAGAAGTCTTAAGCATTATCCATGACTCTTTGTGCTTTCTCTTTCCCCCAGTTAGTGGGCTTTTCTCCACCAAGACCTAGATATGTTCTGGGTGTGGAGATTCTAATAGCTATTTGGTGAATGAATAAACCACAGGAGTCTGGGGCAGTTTCTGGCTCCAATCTTCCTGCCTTAAGTCTCCTGTTGATACCCTTCTCTGCTAAGGAAACTCGTCCATCCACCCATCCCTGCTCTTCTGGAAGCCTCTTTGACCCACTGGGAAGAAACAATCTGCATCCCACTGCTCATGGAGCAGTGATCATGCTGTGTTAGAGGTATTCGTTTACTATTTGTCTCTGGATGAACTCAGCTCCTTGAGGGCTTGTGATGCCCCCTGAGCATAGCTCAGTAGAGGCTTGGACATATTTATGGAGCAAAATGTTTTACCCAGGACAAGTGGCAGTGGTGGAGAGTGACCCTAGAGGCTTGACAGGGCTGAGGATTAAAGCAGTTCCAGAACACAGGACAGTCAGCTAAAGTTGCCATGTACCATCTTCAAGAAGTTGCTTCCCTCTGCCTATTCTCTTCCCAGGTCCTCTGCCCCTGTGGGTCCTCTTTCTTCCTTGGCCTAACTACCATCTTCTTTCCCCTTTCAAACTCTACCCTCTCTTCAGCCCAGCGCAGGCTCTGGGAAACATCTAGGCTGGTAGTGCCCACCCACCTTCTCCTTCATTCCAGGGGCAGTTTGTGAAGCCCCTTCCAGAGGTGTGTCCTTCAGGAACTCTGACCAGCTAATACACCAGTTTGTATTTTAATTTAAATATATTTAAGTCAAACAGATTATTATTCCTGTGTATTATACGAAATGCTGAGTTTAATTTAAAAAGAAATGTATAGGATATTGAAATAAAAATCACCTATATGTCTATCACCCAGAATTAATCTCTGTTGATATTGTAATATATTTTCATCCAGATTTATAAAAAATATAATTTTGAACATTTAATTTTAGAAATGTCTTGCAGGAAAATTGTAAGAAGAATACAGAGAATTTCCACATATACTTTGCCTTAAATTTTCAATTTTGTCACATAATCCTTATTATTCTGTCTATAGGTATCATAAAGTCCAGAAAAAGTGCAAATATAAAACATAGTATTATCAGGGACATCTTCAATCTGTAAATAAAATAAGAATAGCTATATTTCCAGGTTATTGCCACGCTATATATTTATACATGGTATTTTTTCTCAACCATTTGCAAGTAGGTTATATTATTAATCCTTTAATACATCAGTATATCTTAAAGACAAAGATGTTCTGTTACATTTTTGTTTTAATCTCTTCAGGATAACAACAATACCATAGACCTAGTAGCCTATAAACAACAGAAACTAATTTCTTTTAGTTCTGGAGACTGGAAAGCCTAAGATAAGGTGTCTGGTGAGAACCCTATTCTGGGTCATTGACACCATCTTCTTGCTATGTTCTTACATGGTGGAAGGGTCAGGGAGTTTTCTGGGGCACTCATCTTTTATAAAGGCACTGATTCCATCGGGCAGACTCTGCCCGCACAGCTAACTAATCACCTCCCAAAGACCCCACCCCACCTAAAACCCATCACATTGGACATTGGGATTTTACATGTGAATTTTGGGGGGACCACAAATATTTAGCATATAGCAATAACCACAGTATGGTTTTTGTATTCAGGGAATTTAATGAGTATAGTACTTTTATTAATCTCCGATCCATATTCCAGTTTTGTTGGTTGTCTCAGTAATATCCTCGAGGCCATTTTTATGATAGTCTAGGATTCAATCCAGATTCACATGATATATTTAGTTGTCTAGTCTCTGTGGATTCCTTTAATATGAAGCGGTTCCTCCATCTTTGTCATTATAGCATTGACATATTTGGTGAACAAGACCAGTTAATGTGTAGAATGTTCTTCAGTCTGGGTCTGACATTTCCTCATGACTCGATGCAGTCCCTCTAGAACACTATGTGAGTGAGATTGTGAACTTCTTGGGTGTCATGTTCAGAGGCACACATTTCCATCTGCCCTTCATTGGTTCTTTTAACACGTCTCCATCATTTTGGAAGGGAATTTCATTACTTTCTGCCACAACAAAATGGACTGGTCTCATCTTGCGCTTCCCTGTCCTAGTTCTAGGATCAGCTGCTTCTCCAAGGAACCCCAGTTCATTTCAGTGAACCAGGATCTGGATGTCATTTATCTCTTTACTGTCCACTTAGTGTCCACTTAGCTATATTTATCTCCTTGTCTATTAAGTTGGAATCATCCTATTTATATGCATTTCACAAAATCATAACATGTCATAAATATTGAAACATGAGTTAAAGTAGCTGGATCGTGTTGGGCCATGTGAATGGACTGTCCCTCATTGAGCCACACACCTGTGTGAGAATGCATCCTCAGCCTGGATCTCCAACCACACGTCTGCACATCTCTGATGGTTCTTAGAAATGAGACTTTGCCGGACAGCAGTGTGCATGTCATGTATGAGTGAGGAAATAGTCTAGGTGTTTGAGTACTAAGATGCTAGAGAAACAGCTATGTTATTTAGGAATGGGGCTGAAGATAAATTTGGTCTGTGAAAGGCAGTACTTGAAGGGGGTGGGAGCAGGGTGAGAGCCAGCCTATCCTTAATGTTAGGGGGCAGGCAAAGGAGCAGAGAGATAAAGGCGGCGTGGGCCATGTGTGCAGAGGACTTAGAAGCGATGTGGGGGCTGGGGGGGGGCGTTGCTCTCCTGGTCTTCATTGGGAAGAGAAAGAAGCAGAAATTGGCTGCAGGGTCTGGGGTGTCCTAGTAGTAAGGGAAGGGAGTGTGTAAGCTTCTGTTACCTCCACTGTTCTGAGGATGGTGCTTGCAGAGCTGTGGGGCTCCAGGGAGGATTTGGGGGAAGAACCTGGAGTGTAGTGAGGCATGAACCCCCAGTGTTTGCAGCATTCCTCTTTGTCCCCTAGCTTTGCAACCTCCCTCCATCCCTTGGGCTTGGCTTTGCCAAGCTGGCTTTGTCCCAGGGGCAGCAGGCCTCTGCGTTGCTCGGTTTCCTTTCATCGTGCTCTAATGCCTGTGGCCTGCTTAACACAAAGCCTCCTTTTCCTGGGCCCCTGCTCTGGGGCAAGTCCAGGGCAGCGGGTGGGGTGGGGGAGCTGGCCCCTTGTCCTGGGGCTCACAGCAGTTCTGGGGCTACAGGGAAGGAGGGCCTGAGGGCTCCCAACTAGGCTCTGGCATGCAATTCTGTCTATGGGTGCTTTCCCTGGGGGGCAGAATCTGAACTCAGAGCTCCTGATCAAGGCAGGAGGGTGAGGGGAGGCTGGAAGAGGGCGGGGACCAGGACTATGTGTTTAGGGTGCTTGGAACTGCTGGGTGTGGACCTTGGGGAATTTTGGGGAGAGGGAAAAGATGGGAGGTACCTTGAAGAGAACATGGGCTAGCCACTGCTATCTTGATGGTCTTTCAGAGGCCCGAGGTCCCTGAGCAGTGGGGCTTCTTAGCATTTGTCCTCCATGTGGGAGTCCTGGGGGATGGTGGGACCCTAATACTAAGGATGGGGTGTGGGGTGGGCCCTCCTGGGTGGGCCCTCCCAGTGTCTGGAGCGTGGAGCATGGCAGCTGATCTACTTTCCTCTCCCACCCCTTCTCCAGACATCCTTCTATGGCCGCTTCAGGCACTTCCTGGATATCATCGACCCCCGCACGCTCTTTGTCACTGAGGTGAGTCATGGCTGTCGTTCTCTGTGGCGGCCCCGTGGGGCCTTGTCCCTGAGAAGATACCTTGTCCCTGAGAAGATCGGGGGTCATCTGTGTGTATGCTGTATACATCTTCTCTCATTTGATTTGGATCTCACAACATCCCTTCAAGGTAGATAGATATCATCATTGTTATTAATTCAAACATTAGTAAAATTATTACCAAGTACATGAAGTGTATGCTCATTGCAAAAGTTCACATGGTACAGACATACTGAAGTAGAACAAAAAAGTATCTTTTACATATTCTCCCTACCTGTTCCCTCCTATCACAGGTAATATTAGACTTATTAAAGTATAACTTGCCTCTTATATGTACCAGCCTATGAGTTTTGATGAAAATATTGAATCATGTACCCACTACCACAATGAAGATGGAAAGCATTTTCATCACCCTAAAGTGTTCCCTTGTGCCTCTTAGGAGAATCCAGTCTTCCTCACCCCCTGGCCAGCCCCTGGCACCACTCATCTGTTTTCTGTCCCTACTGTTTCTAGAATGCCATGTAAGTGGAATCCTATGCTGGTAGCCTGTGTCTCTGGCTTCTTTCCCTGAGCCTCCTGGTTGTGCGGTCAATTCATGTTGTTGCATGTACCAGTGGTTCACACTCCTTACTGCTGAGTAGGAGCCCATTGAAAGGATGTTCCAGAACTTGTTTATCCACATCCACTTGTTCTTGAACACTTGTTTGGAACTATTACAAATGAAACTTCCTCTCTATAGATGTGTGTTTTCATTTCTCTTGAGTAAATAACTAGGAATAAGATCGCTGGCTCACATGGTAAGAGTGGTAAGTATGTTTAAATTCATGGGCAACTGCCAGCTGTTGTTCAGAGAGGTAGTGCATTTTACACTCCCACCCACATGCTTCAATGTATTGTCCAACTTATTTCAGCAGTCCCAGGTAATGTGCCTTTATATCTTTTGTATATGCATTTACAAACATGGCAAGTATGCATGTATAACACAGCAAATCTTCACAAGCACTAACATTGAGCAAGGCAGTGTTGTGAGCATTCTACAGGATTAGCTCATCAGACTAACTCCTAGCAACCTTCTGAGGTGGATGCTATTACATGTTCCATTTTACAGAAGAGGAAACAGAAGTTATGGTTCATGCACATGGTTCTGGCCAGTCAGGGAGCCAGGAATGAACCCAGGAAGGCTTGTTTCCAGAGCCCTTATTCTTAGATGGTTTGCCTTCCTATTTAGGTAACTTGAGATTAGGGAACGCTCCCAAAGCTCCTCAGCTAGCAGAAGGCCCAAGCCTTGCTCTGGGCTCCCCTCTACTCACATCTCTGGTGCTGAGCATTGGCTTGCTTCGGCTCCAGAGTCGACCAGCTTTGGGAGAAGAAAACCACGAAGGAAAGAAGCACAAGGTCAACTGGGCATCTGGGCCTAGAACCATTGTTCCTGGAGAAGTAGTACTGTGAAATGTGGAAATTACCTCCTACATGGTTTCCTCCTGCAGGAAAGCGAGAGGGCTCAGATATTTTACTGGCTGGTCTTACCTGCCCTCTGGACCTCTTATGGGCAAGGCTGCTGTACTTCTGGGTTCTGACTGGATTCTCCTAAGGAGTACTGTCATCTATGCGATCACGTAAAAACGTGGAAAAGCACCAATCTAGAGAACTACTTAATTAGTCTAGGTTATGTCTTCCTAAAAAGTTCAGAATGGCGCAAAACCAGGCACAGTGTGACATAAATCCTGACATAAATGCCCCCTGCTTGCTGGAGTAGAAAACAGGCCAGTGCTTAACTCAAAGCATGGAGGTGCTAGTCATTGTCTTTGAGACTTGTGGAAAGATGGTGGAGGGAGCCTTGGGAGACCGGGAGAAATTTCAGTGATCCTCAGGTTACCAAAAGTAGGCAGGGGCTTTGGGGGTGGATGGTCAGCTACAGAGTGGCACTTGCCTGTGCTGGGGACTCCACCCACCTTCCTCTCATCCCCACACTGTTTCATTTTGCTACTCTCCTCTAGGACCTCAGATTCTCTTTTCAACTTTTGCATTTTGAAAGGCCTCAGTATTCTTATACATTACTAAGCCATTTTTGGCCTGTTTCTCCTATCAGTAATTGAATTATCAAGCACTGTTTAGTGACATGAAAATAATGCAACAGTAATTTTAGAATATTCTTTAAATTTCATATTCTGTCCCCTAATTCAAGGACATTCAAAGACTCTGACAAGCTTCCCAGAGAGATCTACACACCTTCTCTCCCTGGCACCCTGGTTGGGGACTACTTCTGGCACTATGCAATGGCCTTTCAGAAAGCTTCCACCTATAGAAGATCTCCTAAGACCTAAATACTCCGGGCCTTCAGGGGCAGGCCTTCAGGCCTTCTCTAGTTCAAGTCCAGGCAGCTTGCTTAGAAAATACATTTTCTTGGAATCATTGAGAAATTAGAAGCATGGAAAGGAAAGAAGATCTCCCTGAACCTCTCCCCCATGAACCGATGCTACCAGGAGGACCAGGCACCCCCTCCTGTTGGGCTCAGTCCACAGTCCATGGCTCATGTCAACAAAATGCTGTCCTCTCCAAGGCCTTTGGCTGGTGTCCTGGGAGGGCATGTGGGCAGTGACTGACCAGTCCATGGAGATCCGGACTTGTGGGGGTTTGTGTGCTTGTGGGGGTGGAAGGAGAGTACAGTTCTCAAGGTGGTTCTGGAAGCCAGAACTTCCCAAGGTGGAAAGGTTCTGGGTAACTTGAGCTATCTGGTGACCGGTTCTGAGGGGCATCAGCTGAGTCAGTGGACAGACTCATCTCAAGGGAGTTTTGCAGCTACTGGCTTGCAATTTATAACTGACCAGGTTTTACAAAGATTCCAGTCCTTGTATATGTAATGAGGCGGAGGAAATTTTATTCACTGTAATTTCTCGTAGGAAGAAGGCTGTCTTTGTTCTTGAGCAAAGCTTCAGAGGAGGAGGTTGGTTTACTTGTTGGGAGGAAAAATTGTGCTTTTTGATTCTAAAAGGAGAGGAGAGAGAAGGAAGAAGAGGGAGAAATGGTGGTAAAGAAACTAACTCAATGAGATGGAAGGTCAAAGGCTCTTTTGAGTGGCCGTGTCTGCTGTTCTTGTGAAAGCTGTTGACGTGTCGCTCTGCCTGTCCCCTCCACCATCTGTGCTGGGAAGTTGTCAGCAAAGTATGTCTGGCTCATGAAATCTCTGCAGATGTGGATTATCCAGGGACAGGGTGGTGGTGAGTGTGAGTCTCCTGTCGGGGTGCAGTGTGTCAGGTCAGACCTGGGGAAGGAAACCACCAGGAGCTGGAAGAAGTATCTGCTTTGGCCATGCACACAGGTATTGGATTAGATCTGGCCCTAAGGGCAAGGCTATACCAGCTGACATCTCAGTTACTTTTAATTATGGACTGACAATGAAAGGAATTTGCTGAATTCAATAATTATTTAACAGAATAAATGTTTTTCAGATTATCATCCTGAAGTACACAGAGTAATAATTGAAAGTGTTACTAACACCAACTCAGAAGGGTATATTGGGTGTAGTATAGAATAAATAAGTAATTATACTGATATTGGAAACCAAGATTCTCACCATGTGCGTAGGAGATACAAATAGGGAGTAGGGTAAAAGACAAATGAATTAGAAGTATCAATGTGAACTGATGATTTATTTATTTAGTTTTAAAAATTTATTTTTACACAAGAGCTGGGGCACGGGAGGGTGAGAGGATTTACCAGAGACAGAGCCGGGAGCAGAACAGGCAGACAACCGAAATACACTGCTGAGGGGAGCAGCGGGCGAGACAGGAGAGGTCTGCGTGCCATGTGGGATTCTCACCAGCTGGCCAGGATCGAACCCGCACTGCAGAGGCTGCGGACAGTTTCACAGCGCTGTGCTCAACCTGCTGGGCTACTGGGGAGGCCCTGAACTGATTATTTAGACACACAGGCACACACGACCCTGCACACATGCACACAGTTACATTTTTTTCCCCCCAATCTCATGTTCCAGTGTACAACTGTGTTCACTGAAAGGGCGTCAAAGCAAAGTCACTCCAATAATGGTAAACGCACTTATCACTCAGATCTTGCTCTCTAAACACTACTACTTAAAGGAGCTAAAGCTTCTTGGAAAGATGGTCACATTCACATCTGGGGTAAGGAGAGTTGCTATAGAAAATAAGAAAGTGCTTAAAAAACAATGGAGACACAACAGGAGTAGCTGCATTTCACTGGCCCCATGGGGATAATTTGAGCATTGAGATGAATAAAAGCAATGGATAACACATTGACTAATAATAGTAATAGTAATAATATTAATCCATGAGTCCATAGAATACTAAAAATCTGGTGGGAGAAGGCCTTCTGCACAAAAGAATGTCAAGTGATAAATGTAGAGGGAAATAACCAGGCCACCTTGCAGACGTCAGTGGACCCCACTGTGTTCTTGGACATCACTATTGAGGGCAAGCCCTTGGGCAGTGTCTCCTTCAAGCTGTCTGCAGGCAAAGTTCCAAAGGCAGCAGAAAACTTCCATGCTCTGAGCACTGGGGAGAAAGGATTTGGTTATAAAGTTTCCTGCTTTCACGGAATTAGTCCAGGATTTATGTGCCAGGGTGGTGATGTCACACTCTAATGGCACTGGCAGTAATTCCATCTAACAGGAGAAATTTGATGATGAGAATTTCATTCTGAAGCATATAGGTAGCGGCATCATGTCTATGGAAATTGCAGGACCCAACACAAATGGTTCCCAGGTTTTCATCTACCAAGACTGAGTGTCTGGATGGAAAGCAGGTGGTCTTTGGCAAGGTAAGCGAGGGCATGAATATTGTGGAAGCCATGGAGGGATTTCGGTCCAGGAATGGCCAGACCAGCAAGAAGGTCCCCATTTTTGACTGTGGATAGGGCTAATAAACTGACTAACCACCAGACCATTCCTTCTGTAGCTTGGAAGACCACCCCTTCATCCTCATTTGCTTGAAATAGCCTATAATATTTATGCTCTCCTGACAGTCATTTAGTTCCACACTTTCCTTATCCCCTTCCTAGTCTAGTTGGATTTAAGAGTTAAGTTTATGATTATGATATAAAAATAAGCAACAACAATAAAAAAAAGGAAATAACTATTGTGTTATTCGAAATATAACTGATTTCAGCCAGGATCATGAATGGATACTATTTCCATAAAATAAAAGATTTTGGGGAAACATGATAATCATATACTCTCAACTAAGACCTTGCTGAAAATTACTTAGCCAGTGCAAAGAGGAAAAGTCACCTTTACAGTGGAGAGCCTGGGGGATGCCCCTTTAACCGGGTGACCAAACTTAACCTCAATAACAATGAAAATAACTGATGTAATTTGATTCTGGTGTTAACCCCTAAATACGAGAAAACAGTAAAGTCTAAAGAAGAAAATGAAAATAGTTTATTATCCCATCTGCCAGAAATAATCACAGCAGAATGGACAAAATGAGGATGGCTTACATAATATGTGTATATGTGAGATACATATATATATACAGACACAGAAATACATGTATATAGAATGTATGTAAACATATATACATGTATATATGCACATATATCACAGATATATACACACATAATCATATATTTAACATCTGTATATACATGACATGTTTTCTTTCTTCCATTTAGCTTATCACAAGCATTTTTTTTTGTTGTGATAAATGTTGTTTCAAAGTATATTTAATAACTGCATAGTAATCTATTCTATAATTAATATTTTTTTTGTGTTGTTGACCACCATTTGGATGCTTCCAAGTCATTTTCTGTTGTAAATAATATTGCAGTAAATTTCCTTGTACATAAATGTCCATGTGTTTCTCTTTTCCTGTGGATAAGTTCCTAGAAGTAGGATTTCTACATGCCATTTTAAGACTTTTGATATATATTGCCAAATTGCCCTTCAAGTTATACAAACCTGTACCAAGATCATATCAGCTTATATTCTCAATCGTGAGTGAGGTGTCCATTTAAATGTATTCTAAATGATATCAGATATTCTAACTCTAAGATACTTAATGGATTTTTAATTTAAAAAATACTGAAATGTCAGTACCTTTTGCATTTCAAATTCTTGCCCATTTGCAAATATGCATTTGGGGCAATTAGTATATTGACCACATTGACTATCGAATTTCTATTTGTTTTTTTCCCATTCATTTCCAAGTCTTTAAACTTTTTAAAAATCAACTCTTAGAGTATAAATAGCCATCCCTGTTAAACTTTTAGGTCTAACAGATAAGTTGTTTCCTATCTTGTGCCTTCCTGCAAAAAAAAGTCTTATCACTTTTCACTTCTGATAAATTTATTTTTTAGAAAAAATTCCCTGGAGTGGAGGATCTAGGCTGGAGGTCATGATTGTTTTTAAAACTCCCAGGATAGTGGGCAGGTTTATTTTTAAAGGATTTTACCACCTGTTGTGTTGCCAGAATCATGCTGGTTCACCTCACAGAGGTGTTCTGAAGGTGACAGAAGTCAGCACAGGGAGTGCAGATCCCCCCCCACACACACACACATGTCCCTGGCGTTGTCCTTTCCTTGGGGTCCCAGAAGATAGGATCCTAGGACCTCACAGCACAGATAGCCATCCCTCATAGGACTGCTGAGAGGGAACAAGTAGGGACTTAGGGAGGTGAAGGAAAGACAAGAGAAGGACTTGGAGCTCTGCCTATACCTAAAACATTGACTTGGTCCCCAAGTCCCACCACTTGGGGGCCATCATAGGAATGGTTGGAGTCAGGGTTGCAGAGAAGGGAAAAATGCAGGCTCCTGTGCGCTTCACTAATGCAAGGCTGGCCCAGGTGAGAACCATCAGGCACAGAGAATCCAGGCAGGGTGGGGCGTCAGTCGCTGACCCTAACCAGCTGTCCCTGCTCCATTCCCTCAGGCCAATTCATTCTCCCTGACCTTTGATTTTACAACTCCCAAATGCTCCACTTTTTCTGAAATGCCCATATTTCAACAGTACCCACTTTTGCTAAATATGCTTTTCAGTTTCTCTATGTCAGGAGAGGCTCAGCTTTGAATGAACATAAAGAAGTTCCTTCCTTTTCTTTCCTGAGGTGCCCCATTCTAATACACATCAGCTTTGGGGGCATATAGATTGTTGTGGTTTCTCTGGGAGACTTCCCTTCTCTTGGTTACTATCATGAGGACTGGGGGAGTCTTCCAGGTCTACATGTCATGGAAAGGGCCAGGAACTGGGATTGAGGGATTTGGAGTTCCTAGGTGACCTCCACCCACTCTATGACCCCAGGCCAGGATATGCAACTTCGCTCTCTGGCCCCAATAGTCTCAAAGAGGGGATGGCCTAGATGGTTCTAAGATATTTGCACATGCAAGGCATTTCTTATCCACATCCTTTGTGTCCAGGACACAGTGTCTTAGACTCCTGGGATTCTGTAGCTAGTATCATGTTGAGGGACTTTTGTCAGCTGCTTTGAAACCTGGACTCCTAGCCTTGATCATATCCTCTACTTCTTTCCCCAGCACCTCTATCATTATATTTGTTAAATGCTCCTGGTGTGTGGCCTTGTGTTGGTGATGGTTTTGCTGGTCCTGCAAAGGTACCTAAAACCAATGCTCTGCTCCCCAACATGGCAATCTCTGACAGATATTATGGGCTCACAGGACCTCAGAGAGGGGCCACCCAAATGCTCTGTGACTATTCAGAGGAGGAAGCAAACATTTCTGGAAGTTCCTGGAGAAGGTAGCACTGAATCTTAAGGGATGGATGGAAACAGTGATAGGCTGTTGGGGAGGAAGGGTGTCCAGGTGCAGTGAACCCATGGGGAGGCAGGAGCATGCAGGTCCACCCAGACAGTGGGTGGGTCCTTGTACCAGAAGGGGGTGAAATACTTCTGGGTGCTCCTGACATTCTGGCCAGGTACTGTCATTCCTATCATATATTTAATATACTAAACAGCATTATAGTAAATTGAATATTTACCTCATCTTGACATCTTCCTTTAGCCAAATAGGGATTACATTCAGTTTGCATTTAGTTTGGGAATGGTCTATGATGCTCCTCCTTAAAAGATTAGTTTTGTTCCTGAGAACTCTTTCCCTGCCTTTCTTTTTTGTGCCCTTTCCTTTCTCCATCCCTCCATCCCCAGTCCTATCCATCATGGCACCCTGCTGTCTCCACCTGTCCACTACAAGTCCACCTCTCTGCCTGCTCCTTTCCCTCAGGGCCCTGGGTGAGACTGAGAGACCAGGGTTCTCCTCTGTTAAATACACTGCTGCTGAAGCAGACCTCCTAGGTGCTTGTGTTTTTGGAACGATCTGGAGATCATGCCCCTGTCGAATACCAGGAGCCTCACTGTGACTCTCTGGCTGGTGAGCCTGACTCAGGCCGGCTGGTGTTGGAGTCTGGGAACCACAAGCTGGGCCCGTCCCTTCCCCTGGCTCCAGGCTCCAGAGAAGGGCTCACAGCTTGTCTATGGGCCAGCCTGCCTCTCATGATCTTTGCATTCAGGGGCTGACTGCCCATTTGTTCCCGGTTGAAAAGACTTCCTGCAAAGTTCACACTACCACGACCTCCTATTTTCCCCACCCCTGGAGTGCCCAGGGCTCTTCCACCAAGCCTCGCAATGCATTGAGGTGAGATGAGGGTTTAAAGTTAGGAGACCCTCCTCCTTACCCTTAAGTGGCCCTGAAAAGGCCCCCTTCTCTGCAGGGGGAAGACAGCCCCAGAACAGCCAGCCCTCAGGGACCTCTCCACACGAGTGGCCCGGGGCCACCCCTGTCAGGAAGAGGGGCCTGCAGTCCCTGTCTCTTCTCAGCCTCTGACAGGTGTAGCGTGTGTGATGTGGGGGCTGGCTGAGGGTTGTGAGGCCCAGTGGCACGCAAGCACGTTCTAGCTTCCTTCAGTCCTGGATTCTCAGACTTGTGTTTAGGAACTTTGGGTTTAGTTCTCCCTCCATCTGTGCCAGGATGGGGCTCTTTGGAACTTATCCTTGTGGCAGGAGGCCTCCCTTTGAAGACCGTGTCAAATGAGATGGAATCTGGCCAGGTTGTTATAGGAACTCGGGAGAATCCCTGGAGTGGGAAAATAATGAGAACACGGGGCCATTCACCATTGAGCCCTGGAAAGTAGAGCATTCATTGTGTGGGGGCAGAGGCTGTGGCAGAGGGAGGAAGCGGGCTAGGGGTGGGGAGTTTGTTGCATCCCTAGGCGAGGTGTTTGGGGGGCAGAGTAAGGGTCTGTCTAAACTCTAAACTCAGATACTAAACCACTCATCTAGTTGAAAGAATTTTGTTGAAAAAAATAAATGTATCGTCTTAGAAGGAAATCATCTCACTCTGGCAGTGGTTATTCTCTGTGGTAAGTTTATAGGTGATATTAAATGATTTTTTCTGCTTTTCCATTTTTTAAAAAAGATTTATTTATGCATATAAGAGCTGGGGCACAGGCCAGAGATATGGGGGGTGAGAGGATTCACCAGAGACAGAGTGGGGAACAAAACAGGCAGACTGACTGAAATATACTGCTGAGGGGAGCAGCAGGCGAAACAGGAGAGGTCTGCTGCGCCATGTGGGTTGCTCCCTGGCTGGGGATCGAACTCATGCTGCAGAGGCTGTGGATTGCCTCATAGTGCAGTGCCCAACCCACTGCACCACCAGGGAGGCCCTACTTTTCCATTTTTTCCCTAATATTTTCTCTAAACAGCATAGATTAATTGGGGGGAAAAGCCCCCAAACACAAAGCTATCTCCACTCTGGAAATTAATTCTGGGAAGGGACTCTGGAATTTAGGAATTAACAGGTATACATTTGAAAGAGCAGGGACAGGACTTTCCAGCGTCCAGCTGCTCCCAAGTGAGACGTTTTCCTGGCTGCACCAGCATGGGGCACTTCGCACAGAGGCCGATGGGCAGGACAGCCCAGCTAGCTTGTGTGGGTGCATGGGTATTTAGGCCTGCAGTTGCAGTACAGGAGGTGGCTGTTCATTTCCCTCCTATGTGACTGCCCTATCTGCCGGCTCAGCCAACCCCCAGCTTGCCCCATTGGTGCCCTTCCTAGTGCTGCGTCCTCCTTTAGTGAAGGGGCAATCCTGTTGCAATCTCGGCTGTCCTCAGCCTGCTTTGTTCCTCTATCAGAATGGGAACAGGGCGACATCACTGGGTTTCGTCCCCCCACACTGAGTATCCCTGAGTCTGGTCTCCTCACATGACCTTGACATGGTCTGCTGTGTATCACTGTTGTCTGTTTATGGGTATTAATGGATTGTGACATATGCTTGTGCCCGTGTAACCACCACTTAGGTAAGACATCAAACGTTTCTTCCCTCTCGCCCCTCCCGAGCCATTATAATGGTGAGTTTTGCCTCTTTTTGCACTTTATATATACTTGTTGGCATCTTATTTTTATGCATATTAGACTTATATTGCTATATAGCAAATCACCCCAAAATTTAGAAGCTTAAATGACAGTCAATTCTTTTGTTCACCGACCTTCAGCTTGGACAGGGCTGTGAGTATGTGTGTGTGTGTTTCATCTGTACTCCTTGCAGATTGGCAAGGGGGCCTTGATGAGGGCTCACTTGCATGGTGGGTTAGTTAGTGCTGACGTCAGCTGGTGGCTCAGTTGAAGGTATGGACTGGGCCATAAGTTCCTATCCACATGGTTCTCTCCATAGGCTGCTTGGGCTTCCTTATATATGATGGTTAAGTTCAAAGGTAGGGACCATCCCAAGAGAACAAGGCAGAATGGCAAGGCATTTTTATGACTTAGCCTCATGTGGGCCATACTCTATTTGTTGAGGCAGTCACAAAGGCCTGCCCAGGATCAAGGTTGGGGGGTGAGTGGTGAATATAGACTCTACCTCTTGATCAGGATGTGGGAAGGTTCTTAAGGAGCACAGGGGATGGGAGATATTGGGGTGGTCATTTTTGGAAAATAAATTCTTTCACATTGTGAGATTCATCCACATTGCTGCATGTGTTTGTAATTTGTTTCTTTCATTTCTGTATAATGTTTCATCATGTGCATATACTACAATTTACTTTTCCAGTCTAGTATTGACATTTGAGTTTGCAATTTTGGACTGTTTGAATAGTGCTGCTATGAATATTCTTATACAAATCTTTTGGTAGACAAAGACTGCCTTCTATCACTGTTTCTGTTTCTTTAGCTTTTAAGATTGAAAAAAAAAATCATACAATTCTATACTTCTTTTT
Organism: Talpa occidentalis; assembly: GCF_014898055.3. NCBI lineage: Eukaryota > Metazoa > Chordata > Mammalia > Eulipotyphla > Talpidae > Talpa > Talpa occidentalis. The sequence goes on along the minus strand of NW_023604861.1, from coordinate 84,351,035 downwards.
TTCCCCTTCTTTCCCTATCAGTTACTGTAGCCATATGTACTTTAGTATGTAAATCTCTGCTAGTGTTTTTAAAATGTTGAAAAGAAATTATATATGTATTACATAAACATGTTCTATATGAAAACTTTAAATATTACAGCTAAGATGAAATTTTCTGACACTCCTTGTCAAGTCTGGGCTCTTTCCTCTTATCCCAGTGTAACCCCTGTCACCAGTTTGACGGGTCTTATCCTAGAGCTTTTTCATACATTTACACATATAAATATTCTCACAGAAAATATTGTTTTCTATGTGTGCATGTGTCTTGTTTGTTTAGTATATTGAATGGCATCATACGGATCTGTAATTTGCTTTCTCATTCAAAAAAATATGTTGGTGATATGGCTATGGAATCACATGTAGATTGACTTCACTTTTAAAACTCCCAAATAATATGCTAAGTATTATCATGCCACTGTCATTTAGTCCTTCCTCTATGGAAGGACATTTGGGTGGTGTTAATGTTTTGCACGTGTCCCATGAACTGGAGGGCAGCCCTCACACACTGAATATTCAGACTTGATTGATACTAATGTTCTGCCACGAGAGAGAGTTCTAAGAGCCCTGGATCTGTGACTCAATGTTTTTTTATTTCCCCCACAGAGACGTCTCAGAGAGGCAGTACAGCTGCTGGAGGATTACAAGCATGGGACCCTGCGCCCGGGGGTCACCAATGAACAGGTAATTGATGAAGATGGGGAGAGGAGAGAAGGTGGCAAATTCATACCCCTTCTCCTGCAGCCAGAACCATGTCGCTTCCCTTCAGTATCCACATCTACTACTACTGTGGGCTTCTGTTCCTCAGAGGGGGTCCTCGGGTCTCTCAGTAACAAGGTCTGGTGGTGATAAAGCTAAATAAAGCCAACAGCAGTGGCGTGCTGGAGCCGATGTGCACCCCTTCCCAATTCCTCACTCGGCGAGATCACAGTGGTAGCTTGAAGTCAGCAACAAGGGGAGTATTTACAAGATGGAAATGGGCAAATAATATAAATTCCTTTTCCAAAACTGATTATTAAATATTTGCCAGTATACCACTATTCAAAAGTTCAGGTCGAGTGTGAGAAAGACTGGGATGATGGCAGAGATTAGGCTAGGACACTGTTATTTCATTTATTTAAAAAAAAGATTTATTTTTATTTATGTATGCATATAAGAACTGGCGTGTAGGCCAGAGGTGTGGTGGGGAATGAGAGGATTCACCAGAGACAGAGTGGGGAGCAGAACAGGCAGACTGACTGAAATACACTGCTGAGGGGTGCAGCGGGTGACACAGGAGAGGTCTGCTGCGCCATGTGGGTTAGCTCCCTAGCAGAGGATTGAACTGGTGCTGCAGTGGCTGTCAATAGTGCTGAGAATTTAAGCCCTGCACCACCAGGGAGGCCCTGTAATTTCATTTTTTAATGTCATGTAAAAACTTGAATTATAGTTCATAGAAATACTAATAGTTGTGTTTGGTTTGGGAGAGGAGTAAGAGCAGGTAGTGTAGGACAATTTTAATGACTACAGAGAATGGTGGTTAGTATGCCAAAGTTTTCCTTTTGTTCATAAGCTTTATTTCAAAAAAATTAAAATTAATTTCACGCTTTTTCAAGTAATGTGAGCATAGTTTATAAGTCAAATAATACTAAAAATTTAGTATTTTTTCATTCAAGAAAAATGGTATGCTGCCTTATCCCTCCCCAACTCCCATTCCTGTTCCCTAGAAGCAAATACTTTTAACTGTTTCTTCAGATAGAAAACTATATTTTCAAGTAATATACTTATCTACTTATCTATACTGACATTTCTCAACTAGTTCTCTTTTTTTATTTTTTTTAAAAGATTTATTTATTTATGCATACAAGAGCTGGGGTACAGGCCAGAGATATAGGGGGGTGAGAGGATTCATCAGAGACAGAGTGGGGAACAGAACAGGCAGATTGTCTGCAGAACACTGCTGAGGGGAGCAGTGGGAGAGTCAAGAGAGGTCTGCTGCGCCATTTGCATAGCTCCCTGGCAGGGTATTGAACTCTGTGCTGCAGTGGCTGTGGACAGCTTCATAGGTTTTGTCTTAACCTCTTGCGCCACCAGGGAGGCCCTCTTTTTTTTTTTTTTTAAGATTTATTTATTTTTGCATACAAGAGCTGGGGTACAGGCCAGAGATGTGGGGTGTGAGAGGATTCACCAGAGACAGAGTGGGGAACAGAATAGACAGACTGACTGAAACACACTGCTGAGGGGAGCAGCAGGCAAGACAGGAGAGGTCTGCTGCTCCATGTGGGCTATTCCCTGGCTGGCCAGGGATCGAACTCATGCTGCAGAGGCTGCGGATTGCTTCATGGTGTGGTGCTTAACCCCTTGCACCACCAGGGAGGCCCTCAGCTAGTTCATTTGTAACATCCATTATGGTAGTTGAGGAATCATCTGTCTTATTATCTACACCCCTAAATGTGCTTCCCTCTCCTACTTTCATCACTCTCCCAACAGAATTAGCATGGTTTTGGGATCATGGATACTTAATATGCATTGTTATTATAATTATATAACTAAAATTTACTGTAGAGTAATTGATGATATCCTGATTATATTTCCTCTCTTTTTATCTGGAGTTAATAATTGCCTCATTTTTCTTTCTACTGTCACTAATTATTTTGGTGCTCTCTAGCAGTATTTTTATATTTTCAGTGCTTCTTTTCAATCTGAAGACTCTTGTCCTTCGGTTTCATTTTTTTTTCTGGAGCCCGCCTCCTCTAGTTCCAGGGCTTCCTCTTGGTGTACACCTGCATTTTTGTGGAACACCGTACTTTGTAACTTCCTGAAAAAAAAAGAGCAAATGAAAAGAAAATTTTTAGTTGTTTTAGGTCTAAAAAATTGTAATTCTGCACTCAGCCTTCATTGATAGTTTGTGTGAGGAGAAAATTCTAGGTTGACAATCATTTTCCTTCAGAATTGTGAAGACATTGTTCTTTTCCAGTAAAGCTGTGGAAGATATGATACTATTTCATTTCCAGATATTTTACACATGACAGTTTTTTTCTTTGGGAAAATGAATAGATTTTTAGTAAATGACCCAGCAGAGAGAAGGAAGCATCCCTTGCAGAGAGCATGCTGAAAGAATCAGTAGGACTGGAGTCAGTCACTTAGATTCAGTTTTTCCAGGATGATAAACCTCCAGCATCTGGGGGACACAGGTGAAGGTCATAAGTGTCACCCTTCTATGTCACAATGTCATTTTTTAAAATTTAATTATTTGGGGGCCTCCCCTGGTGGCACAGGTAGTTGAGGCAGCGCTGTGAAGCTATCTGCAGCCTCTGCAGTGCCCATTCGATCCCTGCTGGCTGGCGAGGGTCCCACATGGCGTGGCAGACCTCTCCTGTCGTGCCTGCTGCTTCCCTCAGCAGTGTATTTCATCAGTCTGCCTGTTCTGTTCCCTCTCTGTCTCCAGTGAATCCTCTCACCCTCCCGTGCATCTGGCCTGTACCCCGGTTCTTGTATAAACAAACAAACAAACAAACAAATAAATAAATAAATCTTTTTAAAAAATTTAATTATTTGGGGTTCCTGTTTTGTGACCCCCTTTAATCTGGAGACTCGTGTCTCTTAGTTCTGGCAAATTTTCTTATATTGTTTATTTGATATTTTCCTCTTATTTTGGCTCTCCTATTAGAGTGACACTGAGATTTCCTTATCTTTTTTTTCCCTCTTCTGTTCCACTACTTTGTCCTTCTGTTTGACTTTGCAGGAAATTTCCTAGAGCGTATTTTCAACACTTAGATGGTATAATTTTAATTTCTGAGAGGTATTTTAATTATTTCGTTTCTTTACTCTTTTTTGTAGAATCCTCTTCCTATTCCGTGAAAGCAGTGTTACCTCATTTCTCTGCTTCATTCTGGAAGAAACCAAGTAGGGGAAGGCGTCTACCCTCCCAATATCCACTTAACATACTTTTATGAATTTCTTGACTTTTAGCTTCACCTACTCCCACCCTCCCCTGTGCTTCAAAATAAGGAGTCAGTCACTTGGATTCAGTTTTTCCAGAAGGTTGATAAACCTCTACATTTGGAAGACACAGTTGAGGGTCACCCTTCTATGCAGGAAAAGCCTGGGTATTCTCCTACTTTGAGTACAGACTTTGAACCAATCCTCTATGTTTAGCCCTTTGAGTAACTAATTTTTCCTGTGGTACCTGGTACCTCCAAGTCTTGAGCTTGACTATTGTCCTGCTGGCTTCTTCAGCATGCCTTCTGCAAGGATGCTTCCCTCTCTCTGCTGGATCGGTTACTGAAAATCTTCATTTTCCATCCTAAAACTTGCTGCTGTCCCCTTTCCTCTATAGTCTGTTTTTCCCTTCTGGTAACTACAAGGCACTGCCCTGTCTTCTTTTAATACCTTTAGGTATAAAGCCCATATTGCAGCTTTCTGCTGCCAACATAATATACTAGTGCTTGGCTGGTACTTCCTGGGTGAGGTGGCTTAGCCATCAGCTCTCCCAGTGCAGTTAATTCCATCATGTGTCTAGAACACCTCTAGGCCAGGCTTAGTACTAGGGCGTAGGTGAGAGAGCAAGAAGAAGCTGGTGAGGATCTAGCCTCTTGGATCCCCAAGAATCTAGGCAATGAGAGTGAAAACATGTGATGCTGTGGAATAGCAGAGGAAATGGTAATTCTAGACTAGGGGTGCCTGGCAGCGATTTCTCACCTGAGATTTGAAGGTGGAGAAGAGGCTGGTGAGGAAGAAATGCTGGTGCAGGAGCAATCTAGATGAGGAAGCACGTTGTGAGCACAGAGCAAGGCCCTCCAGAGGAGTGGCAGGCGAGTGTGCTCAGCTGCAGCCGACAATGTGAAGGGAGAAGGAATGTGCCAGCCAGTGATGCGGATCCTTGAGGAGTAAGAAGGTTGCAGCCTGGCTAGTCAGGGTCCGTCTTCAGGATCTTTACTGCTTGCTGAGTTGGAGCAAACATCAGCAGTGTGGGTGGGCTGTGATCTCATACCCAAGCGCAATTCTCTCAGCCACAGGCACTGAGGAGCCTGGGTGGCCTGACCTGACATGCTCCCTCCCCAGGTAGAACTAGTCCTTGGACCCTGCGGTTCCTTTCAAATCTGTCAGGAATAGGTCCAGCATCTATGCTGGCCCAAGCTCCCCTGTGTCTTGGCTTTGCTAAGGTTGGCCTTTTGGGACTCCTCTAGCTCCCAGGGTTTGGGGAATAAGGCCATGTTTTCCTTTACTTCCTTTAGTAACTTAAAGTCGCTTGTCCTATTTCCTGGGCCTCCTTTGTTTTTCTGTCCTGAAAGCCCCCATGTATCTCCAGGGTGCCAGGAGGAGGGGAGGCAGAGAGTTGGGAGAGGGGGCAGCGGGACTTGGCACTAACCATGCTATTCCATTCTGTCTGGTGTTGGTGATGCCTGCAGTGTCCATCTGGTGACTGGGTAGCACGGTGCTCTAGGTGTGAGTCTGCCGCTCTGTCCCTCTAATAAGCAGCTACTCTCTCTTCCTCCCTCCCCCACCCACCACCCTTGACTCCCCTGCCTTTCACAGTGCTTCCCTCCCTGGGGTTCATCTACAAAGCCACAACCCAATCTGGCCAACACATACACGGGAACTAAGGGGATGGGTGATGACAGGCCAGCTCAGGGGGTGGGTAAGGATCAGCAGTCTGGAATTAAGGCCAGTCCTCCATTTCCGGTCCAGGTTGGCCCTGCTCAAGTGTCATGTCTGTGTTGTCTGCAGAGGCCCAGGGTGGTTCTTGATTTCAGTCTGGACAGCAGCCTCATCCACTTCTGGGCTCCGTGCCTGCTCCGATGTCCTCTTGCAGCCATGCGAGTCAGAAGCCTGTGGCTGCATCCTGATGCCTGCAGGCTTGTCCTAATGTGGGGACTGCACTGGGTGACCTGCATGCCAGTCTGTTATCTAATCTGCCCTCTGGCTACAGCCCTGTACAGTGGGAATGTGCATGTGGATTGCTAGTTTTTCACACCTGATGGTTTGGGCTTGATCTTCTGTAGTGGGTGGCTTATATCTCCTTTAGCAACTGTTAACCTGCTAGAAAGGTTTGCTACACCAATGAATAGTTAGTCCACAGGATAAAATAAAAATAGTGTCATTTACTCTTTGGGCTTGACAAATAGAAATGATGCACTAAAAACCCTCATAAGGATTGTAACGATCAGTTAAGTAAGATGGCCAGAGATGACAGCAGAATGTAAGCACAGGCAGCTGAATTTCTGGGTGTTGACTCTGCTGTCGGCACTTTATATACTGGGTTTTGCTTGATGGTTTGCTGTGGATAGACACAGGTGGGCCAAGTAAGGGAGACCCCTCCACAGTGCCAGCGCTTTACACATTTCATCTCAGTTCATCTTCCCAGGAACCCTATTTGGTAGGGACCTATGCCTGCCTGTTTGACAGGCAAGACAACTGAGGCTCAGTGAGGTTTATTACTCACCTAAGGTCACACAGGCAATGTATAGCAGGATGGGGATCTGACACTGGCTTTTGAAATCCAAATGGGAGTATTTTACTCTCCAAAGGTGAATTTGGAAAGGAATGGAGTCAGTGGATAGAATAATGTGCACAACCCTGGGGGCAGAGTGAGTAATGTTCACAAATGTGGCTGCAGGGGCCAGTCCGAGGAGCTTGGTGTCTGTGAAGGCCTCTTAGCCCAGTTACACATGTGCAGTCATGCTGTCAGTCAGGCAGTGGGCCCTCACTGAGCTCCTGTGTGTAAAAGATGCTGAGGTGGCTGGGCCCTGGGGAAGTCAGCATACACCCTGATTCTTGCCCATAGCTGCTGGCTCTCAGCATCTACATGATGCAAACACCAGAGTGGTAGAGGCCGGGCTGGTGGCGAAGCTGCTGGAGCCAAGGATAAGGCAGGCGGGAGTTAGTGGGGAGAAAGTTCTAAAACACAGTTGATGAGAAAGGTTTCGTGGAAAGACATATAGCAGGCCCTGAAGGGTAAGGCAAATGTGGACTGTAAGGAGAGACCCCTGGTAGTGGGAGGTAGTGGGAGGGATGTTCCTTCTAAGTCACAGAAAAGAGCTGAGAGGGAGGGAAAGGAGAGAAGAGGGAGGGAAATAAGGGGAGGGAGAAAGTTGGAGAGGAAGTTGGGAAGTTACAGGCCAGATTGTGAAAGTCTTTGAAACCCACACAGAGATGTTAGATGTGTTGTGTGGGTCAAGAGGAAGCTACTGGAAGCGCTCAAGCAAGGGTGTAGCATTGAGTGTACTGTGGTAGGGTCCATCTGGTGGAGTGCCAGGTGGAGGGGGAGGAGGAAGTGCTCTCAAGGAAACCAACTTAGAAGCTATTGGAGTGTCAGGAGGGAGGGTGCAAGTCTCTGGAGGCCACTCCAGGCTTCTGAGTGGCGGTTCTTATCCATCCTTCCACAGTCTCCGGAGCCTGGGAATCAGCCCATCTTTATTAAGTGCTTGTTCTGCACCCAGCATAACACCTCAGAGGCCCCCTGCAGGATGAATCTCCTCCTGCATCCTGCCAAGGAGAAAGGGCAGCTGGGATGCAAGAGATCTTGCAAGTCTCCTCTGGCAGAGAGAAAATGGGGTCAGCTGTTGTTTGGGCTTTGCTGGAAATAGCAGAAAAAATGCAGAGTTAAAAATGCTTGCACCCCAAGTCTTCTATGAGTGTCAGCAGGTTTATCAGAAGCTTTTGAAGGGAGGGCTTGGCTGATCCCCCTACACCCGCAGTCTACTCTGACTCATAGTCTTAGACTTCTGAGATCCTGATCTGCACCCTTCCCCATTGAGGCACCCCCAGGTTGTCCCTCACCATTAGCGCAGAGCAGGCAAGTAATCAGTGTTACTTGAAGCATTTGTGTGATGTTGGTATTATGCTGGGTGCTACAGAACCATCTCTGGACTGGGTCAGTGGTGGCCTCCTGGGTGGTCTCCCTGTTCCACCTGCATCCCTGTTCCCAGTACAGCAGTCAGTGTGGTCTGGAAAGCATGATTCACTGCTTGCTTCTCAGCCTCGGCACAGTTGGCGCGTGAGGCCACATGACTCCTTGTGTGGGGTTGTTCTGTGACCCGCAAGCTGTTCAGCAGCATCCCTGACTTCTACCTACTGGAGGGCAGCAGCAGCTCCTCCAAAATCATGACAGCCAGACATTGCCAAGTGTCCCCCAGTGCAAAACTGCCCCCCTGTTAAGAATCACTGCTCTGGCAGGATGAGTGCCCCTGCTTTCTGCTCTGGGGGGAGCCCCAGCCTTTAGCACAGCCTGCAGAGCCCTCACTCTCCTCTGCCCTCACTTTCTACTCCCCCCTTTATTCAATCCACTCGTCACACTGGCCTTCTTGTCCCTCAAGTATGCCAACCGGACCCACTTCTGCCTCAGGGCCTTTGCAATGGCTCTTCTGTGCCAGAACAATCTCCCACCAGATATCTCTATGGCTCATTATTTCCTTTAAGTATTTCCTCCAATGTCACCTCAATGAAAACTATCCACCACTTACTGAAAATGCTCCTTCCCCATCCAGCGCAAGCTCTGTCCTTCCGTGATGTGGGCTACTTTCCCTCCGTTCCTGAATACACAGTCTTCCGACATATCAGAGAATTTATTTTTTATTTTTATTGTTTACTTATTTTTATTGTTTGTTTTTATTGACAGTCCCACTGGGAGGACTCAGTCACCCCCACTAGCATGTAAGCTCTACAAATGTAGAGAGTTTTGGCCTTTTTGCTTACTGGTGTGTTCTTAGTGCCTAGAGCGGTGCCTAGCACATAATAGAGGCTCAGTAGATTTTTGCTGAATATATGAACTCAATATTTACAGTGATCATGAAAGTAAGTATCCCCATGTTACAAAGCAGGCAGTGGAGGCTCAAAAGATTAAGAAACTTGCCGCACATCACATGATCAGTAAGTGGAAGATCTGAAACTCCAACCCCTGGTTTGACTCTGGGGGTGTCCTCTCTCTCTATGTTTTTTAAAGATTTATTTTATTTATTTATACATACAAGAGCTGGGCTGTAAGCCAGAGATGTGGGGGCTGAGAGGATTCATCAGAGACAGAGTGGGGAGCAGAACAGGTGGATCTACTGAAATCCACTGCTGAGGGGAAGCAGCGGGTCCATTCTCTTGCTGGAGAGAGGCTGCATGAGTCGTGCCTGCTGTGGCCATGCTGCAGAACTGGGGGAAATTCTTCCTTCTTTCTTGTATCTATAGAATTGGGGGTGTCTTCACCCCACAGAGACTTGCTTACGTGCACATTACCTGGGAGTTACCATGGCAACAGCATTAATGGAGAAGAATAATGGGATTGGCCCAACCGATAAATTTGGAAGACACTTTTTGTTTCATGGAGGCATCCTTTGCTTTACAGAAGGATCCCCTTCAGGCTCCGTTTAATTACCTTCTGGAGGTTGTTTTAAATAGGCTCTGTCTTTGCTGCCTTGGGAGGTTTGGAGAAGCAGCTTGGAAGGAGGCAGAGGGGAGGGAGCCAGCTAGACTGTGGGAGGGGCCTGGGAAGTTACTCCTTAGTCTGGGGTCTGGTGCTAGAAGGCCAGTCCCCTGCTTTCTCCTTGACCCTTGTTTGGGACTCACCTCTGCCCCTCTTTCTCGGCCTCTGCAGCAGGGTTTGAATAGATTGAGATGGCAACTCAGCGGAGACACTGGGCATTTCTGAAGTCAGCAAACTTCTGCATGTAACACCCACCTCTCATTCAGCCTGCTTCCCCCACATTCTCTGTCCTCATTCTCCAGGCTGAGACCTCAGCAAGGTCCAAAGTCTCCTATCCATACTGGCTCATCGCTGCAGTCCCTTGCAGAGTTCCAAGGGACTGGGGCTGCACATTTTTATATGTTCAGTCAGAGACACAAAGGAGAAGGGCCGAGTCTCAAGGGAGAACAGGTCACACCCAGGATTCTAATAGTCTAAAATGGAGCTGTTTCTGAGGGGTGATGAGGTGTTGGAGGCTCCCAGTCCCAGTCAATGTGGAAGGACTGTTCACTGCATCTCTTTTGGCCCTTCCTCAAATGCCTTCCATCCTAGGATGATCTTTGTACAACTGGCTCATGAAACTTTAAACTTGTAAACAGTTCTTAGCTTGTGGGCAGTACCGGCTGCCATTTCTGCACCCTGCATGCAACTCATAGGTCTCACAGATCACAGAAAAAAGGCCCAGACCCAAGGAGTGTGACCCAGGCCCTTGCCCTGCTCTTCCTACAAGCTGGGTCTGGCACTACCAGACAGAAAGGGGCCCTGGTAAGGCTAGCTTCCACCTCCTGCCCCTCTTCTGCCTGATTAATTCTAAAAACAGTGTGAGTCTAAAGGATGAGGTAACTTGCACAGGAAGACCATGCAAAGTAGCAGTGAAGCTTGTGCTCAAATCTGTGACCCTGACTGTTGTTCTGCAGCCCGGAGATAGGGTGAACCCAAAGTAGATCAGGTCATTACTGGGAATTTTAGTTTAAAATAGAGATACTCCTCCTACCTCACCCCAAATTCTCTTGAGGCTGGAACATTACCAGATGCCAGAAGATGAACCTCATACGCTATCTTAGCTTTCAGTCCTCCTTCTCTTCTCTAAAAAGGCTTCCCTGATATTTTTTAAGGCATGGATTATTCTGGGGTTATACTTGTTGCTCTCATGAAAAAAAAATCCCAAAATACATCACCTCAAATAAGACAGTTTATTTCTTTCCCATGAAACAGTCCAAGTTCTTGGTGGGCAGGTGCCTCTGCTCCACAGGGCCACTCAGGAACCCAGGCTCCTTCCATCATGTTTCTCCACCATCTCCTTGGACATCATCCTCTGCCTGGCCCAGGTTGGGCTGCAGCCACATCCTTGCTCTGGCAAATGGGAGGAGGAGCATTGGTCAGGGAAAGGGACATCTTACTTCCCCCCAGATGCCACTGGGGGACTAAGCCACATAGACAAGTTTAGCTGTCAAGGAGTTTGGGGAATGCAATGTGGAGGTCAGTCACCCACCTTTCCATTACTCTGGAAGAAAGGGGAATGGGTTTTTTGGATGGTTAACAGTTTGTGTCTGGGCCATAGGTCTCAATAAAGAGCTTAGAAGTTGTGCACCCTGTTTCTATTTTTCTAGAAGTTACTCTTGATTCTTCTAACAATTATTTTTGAATAGGTAACATATAAACAGTCTATACAATTCTAAAGATATATAAAAAGGTACAGAATAAAAAGCGATTCTCCCTTTCCAGGCCCTCAATTGCCCACTTCCTCTCTCTTAAACAGCCATTCATTTCTTCTACATCCTGTCAGAGAAAGCTGCATACATTTCTCCTTTTTCTTTCAATGCTAATGATACAATAATGATATTGTATCCACTGGGAAATCCACTGGCACGTGGTTGTAATAGCCAAAGATCAGACAGTCTCTAAAGGAAAATATTAAATGATTCTGTTTATGTGAAGAATCTAGCGTGGTCAAATTGACAGGGACAGAAGGTAGAGTGGTGGTTGCTAGGAGTGGGGAGTACAGGTGGGGAATTGGTGTCTAATAGGAACAGAGTTTCAGTTAGGGAAGATGAAAATGTTCTGGGGATGGATGGTCAATGTACTTACTGCCACTGAAGAGCCATTTAAAGATGGTTAAAATGGAACATTTTTATATTATGTGTATTTTACCACAATAAAAAAAAAGATGGAAATGGACTGAAAGTCCACTAGTGGGGTCCAGTTTATACTATATTAGTTCAAGATTTCTGTTAGAAAGAGTGAGGCTCTCTGTGCACTGACATGGGAAGATCTCCAAACATATTACATTCCTGCAATGGCAGAACAGTGTGCAGAGGCCTGCGAGCACTTAGAGATGGGAGCTTGTGGTAGTTAAGACCCTGGAGCTGAAACCCCAGTGCAGTTCAAATACTGCTGCTATTCTGGGACTTTGGGCATCTCACTTAACCTCCTCAGTCTCCATATCTGTAAAATGGGTGCTCTATTGGTCCCTGCCTCATAGGGTTGTTGAAATTGAATAGTTTAATATGCCAAAGCCCTTAGAAGAGTGTGTAACACATAGCCCTTGTTGACTAAAGGTGAGTGAGTGAGTGAGTGAATGGATGAGGATGAAGGGGTGAATGAATTTGAGTCAGAGATCATGAGCTGTATGTAGTTCTGGCTCCATCTCTGAGAACTTAGATGTGGCTCCCAGCGTTGGTTTTCTCTCTATTCTATGGAAACAGTTTTCTGAGTGTCCAAATCAAATAGTTTATGGGAGGGAAGTTGCTCAGCAAAATAGAAAAGCATGGCTTTACTATGTGAGGCTGTGCCATTGCTCTTACCTGTGGCTGTAGCCTGCCAGGGCCACGTGTGTGGTGTTGTCATTGGGAGGTGGGGAGAATGTCTGTGAGCTCTGGGTTCCTGGCCTTGCCTGCTGACACCCCTTTGAGCTTCAGCCTTTTCTTTTCTTTTTTTTTTTAAAGATTTATTTTTATTTATACAAGAGCTGGGGTACAGACCAGAGTTGTGGGAAGGTGAGAAGATTCACCCGAGACAGAGCGGGGAGCAGAACAGGCAGACGGACCGGACCAAAAGCAATGCTGAGAGGAGCAGCAGGAGAGGCAGGAGAGGTCTGCCTCGCCATGTAGGATTCTCCCTGGCCGTCTGGGAATCGAACCAGCACTGCGGAGGCTGCGGACAGCTTCACAGTGCTACGCTCAACCTGCTGTGCCACCAGGGAGGCCCTGAGCTTCAGCCTTTTCTGATCAGACAGGCTGACTCTCCCATTATTGCTGCCTAGGTGGAGCTGGAGGAGACAGTCCTTGGACTTGAGGGACACTGATGTGGCCATAGATTACAAGTGTGGTGCTACTTAGAGGAACTTTGGCATAAGGGAAGGAAGAAGTCCTGGGCAGGAGCATCTGCTGCTGGACTGCAAAGGGGAGAATCTGGGACGTCCGGATGATGTTAGTCAAATCTCTTCCTCCTCTTGTGCTTCAGGCAGTCACCCTGTTTCCTAGAACTCGTGTCTTCTTTTTTCTTCATTTCTTCCTTGTTTTGCTGAGGCACATCCTGCAGTAACTTGTTGGGAAAATGTTATTATGACTACAGACAGGCATAGCACCCCCACCCTGGGATTTGTTGCTGTTCTCTCCTCCATCAGCTCTTTATGCTTAGAAACTGTGCTTCATATCCCACCTGCTATCAGGTCCCCAACCTCCCCTGTGGGGGGTTTCAACTTGTTGATTCTGTTCTATTCCTTTCTTTAGAATCTGTGAGGCAAGGGAGCTGTATACATGTGTGTTCCACCATGCTTAACTAGAAGTCAGTTGAGTCTTAGCTATTCCTCTATTTTGGATGATAATATTCCTTCACCCATTATTGAGCATCTATTGTGTGCCCAGTGGTGAGGGAGATGCCAGGGGACAGTGCTGAAAGGCAAGCCTCTGCCTCTGAATCCAGACATTGAGGGGACACAGAAATGTAAGATTCTGACACTGGGTGGCAATGTGGGGTATCAGGATCTGTGTGCAGGGCTTGGGGCTAAACCTAGTACATTTTTAGTACTTGGGGGCACTCGGAATGCACTTCTGAGCAGCAGAGAATTGGCCTTTAATCATTTTATAAAATCTCTTTGCTCTTAAGGTTTCGTGTAACTTCTTTGACTGTTATTCTGTGTTTGGTTTTTCTCTCTTCAGTCCCCTCTGGTCCCTAATTACTATTTTTTAAAAAATCTATTGCTTCTAGTATTCCGGGTCTGAATGGCAGATAATTAAATATGTTTTGAAATGTATATAAAATAAGTGTAGTTCTAATGATTATATACGTATAGCAAGTAAAAGTTTGAGTGACTCTGCAGATCCATAATCTTTATATACCAATTTCAAAACTACTATTTCTGCTACCCAGTGCCTTCTGCAGTGTAATTCAGTCCAGATGACAACATTGTCAGTAACTGAATCATAACCGGAACTATTCTACTATAAAACTTGAAACATCAACTGCTGGGTACATTTTGCCTCTCGCTTTGTACCCTTCTTGCTCCATCACAAACACTGGCCTTTGGTTTGTCCATAGTGTAAAGTTTTATTTACCATGTTTCTCAATTCTAAAAGGCCTATTTTATTTCAGCTCTTAAATGGGGTGATTTTAGTTGATGGTGGCCTTTATTATGTCATGGTTTTGTTTCTTAGTAGAGAATAATAGTGTGTCTTAAGATCAGTGATGTCTTAGATTCAATGAAATGCAGTATTTATATCATTTGAAGGAATCTACAAGTTTGTCTGTTTCTCCAGCCTCTCCACAAGCTGTGCTGGAAAGAGACCCAAATCACTCATTTGAAAGCATCTTTCTCCTCCCTACAACTTTCTTCCAATAACAATAGGACTAAGAATATCTAAGACTGTGAGCCCTCATAAAGCACTTACTATGTGCCCAGCACTGCTCTGGGCACTTTTCATGTACCCTCTTCAGCAACGTTAGTGGCACAGTTATTGTCCCCATTTTACAGATGTGGAAACTGAGGCTTAAAGGTGGAAGAGGCAAAAGCAGGAATCCAGGCAGTCTGTCTGGCTCCAAAAAAAAATCACACTGTACTGCCTCTAGTGCTTCTGGGAAACAACTGCAGTAGCTCCATTTAAATTGGGGGTTCTTACCATGGCTGTGCCATCGAGTCAACTAGGGACTTTAGAAAAGCGCTGGAAGATTCTTCAAGTGCAGCCCAAGTTGAGACCCTGGTTTAAATTATCTATATGACATCCTCTAATTCTGCTGTCCTGGAACCCCTGATGCCGTACCCCAGGGTAGCCGCCAGAGCAGGGGACAATGACAGCTTGACTCTTGTGCCCTCTGGCGCTATGCCCATTGGTGAGAAACTGCTTCTTTGAGATAGATGTTAAATTGAAATGCGTTTTTCATTTTTGTTCTTTCTTTTTCTCTCTCTCTTTCTTCCTTCCAGCTCTGGAGTGCACAGAAAATCAAGCAGGTAATCCCATTTTAATTTTCTTCTGTCCCTTCTCTGTGCTCTTCTGGGCCCTGTCCCTTCCAGCCCCAGGGGTCCCGCAGAAGGCCCTCCTGTCATGGCTGTGCATGCCCAGCCTCTCCCTTCCTGCTTGCCCCTGGCCGCCTCCCCCTTCTCTCAGCACCCATGGCCTGTGTTGCTGAAGATGGGAGCCCAGGCCAATGGCCTTTCCCTCACCTGCTGAGCTCCTTCCCTGTGGCCTTCCCCTGAGTCCTGATGACCTGCCTGCTCTACCAGGCACAGGAGACAGAGGGCCTGCAGGGTAGATAGTCCGGCTCTCCGCTGCCTTCAGCTGTGAGGATTAGTCAGGAGGAGAAGTGCCATTTGTCACCCACCACTGTTTTTGTTTTCTCTGGCCTTGAATGATGGCAGAGAACTGACTAGCCAGAGGCAAAGTTAGGCTCAGACTCCCTGGGAATGGGCTGGGGAGCTCTCCTTTCCTGCTTCCCTCCCTCCCCTTCCCCGCCTCCTCTCCTACCCCACTGTCACCCTGTGCTTTATTCTGGCTTTTGCCAGGCTATTCTACACCCAGACACCAATGAGAAGATCTTCATGCCCTTCAGAATGTCAGGTAAGCCCCTGGGGCCCATTCAGATGTGCCAACCAAAGCCTCTTAGTGTCGTCATGGCTTTAGAGAGTTGTCCCTAGAGGGAAGGAGCCCATTACACACATGACCACATCTGCACCCACATGTTCACCTTGGCGCCACTATGAAAGACTCTGGTCATGACTTGGAATCATGGAGCTTTAAAAATGTGTCACTGCCTCTCTGCCTGAGCAGTGGTGGATGCTGTAGAGGTCTCTACAGGCGAATCGGTGCCTGTCCCTGGGTTATATACCTCTCAGCAACCTCGGTGCAACTCCTGCTACAAGCAAGCCCTGGCTCTGCCCTGACCTGAGTGTTCTGCATTCTCTCCTTCCAAGTCCTGCTCCCTGCTCCCCCTCTTAACCAGTTAATCCCCAACTCACTCCTTGTTATCTGATCCTGCCCTTCAGAATATACACACTTTGTTTGCACTGCTGCACGCACAGGAAGACACGATTCTCATTCTCTGGAGACCAATGGGCAGAGGGGGAATATAAGATCCTGGCCCCCAGTAGTCCCTGCCCAGTCACTAGAAGGCACCTCTCTATGTCTGGGCTTAACAGCTTAGAGGCCACTGGAATGCACATTCCTACCTACAGTTCTGAGGACACTCCCCTCCTGAGTTACAGGGTGAGGTGGGAGGCCTGCAGGCTTCTGCCCTGGGAAGGCCTTAGGTGGATGCAGGAAGTGTTTCTACCAGTGGTGTTCTCAGTCTAGTGGGTTAGTCAGGGTCCCCACACCCAAAGAGCCACATTTCATGGAAGCCAGAGAATAAACAACCATGTGACATCATGGTGCAAACTGGGGCAATTAGCACCCAGACCCTTTGGCTTTGCTGAGAGGAAGAGCCAAGGCTCTATGCCTCTTGTAGGCTATGGAGGCTCCCAGGTCCTGTAAGGCCAAAGCTAGCTGTCACTCTAAGCCTGGCTTCTCTTAACACTCTCCACCTGATCAGACTTTGGACCTCACCCCAGAGGGATGCAGTGGGTGCGTGATGCACAGGTACCCACATTCAGGACATGAATCTTTGCTTCAACTGCAGCTCTGATAATTGCGGTTCTCTGCTGTCAGGCCACCAGCTGACTGACTGCCATAAGTTAGAGTTCAGGGCAGGAGAATGCCCACTGACAGCAGTAGGGACAACAGCAAAGCGTTATGCAGTATAAGGGTTGTGAGCAGAGGATACGGCACCTTGGCTCTAGCTGAGCTTCACACTAGGTCTCCTGCTGTGCTAAGGATGTCTAGTCAGGGCAGTAGAGATTCAAAGAGCTCTGCTACTAAAAGGGACACATCTCAGGTGGGTAGGGAGTTTTCTTTCCAGAAATGGTCATGGTGTCAGGAAAGTAAGGGGATATGCTAGAAAGACGCAGCTGAGGGAAGGAGGACATTCCAGGCCTTCAGAGACATGCAGAGTTGTGTAGTGTATGTAGGCAGTGGCTGCTGCCTCGCAGGGGAAATTATTGGAGGATCCCATAGAGGGATGTGGCCCTGGAAGTGGGCAGCCCTGCCTTCAGGCCCTTTCAGGTGTGAGAACTGTCTGGTCAAAGGGCAACAGAGTGAGGGAGGTTGGGAGACACAGGGGAACCCAATACCCTGGGGTTGGCTGAGCTGGGAAAAGGCGTGAGGGCTGGAGGTGGCTTCTGTCTGACCTGAGCACCTTTATCTGGGTCATCGACAAAACCAAGCCCTGAAGTATCCTCTGGTATTTAAGTCAAGAGGTGGGTGGGCGGAGAGTGGGGTGAAAGTACAAGACCTGATTGTTTTTTCCCCTCCCATAGGTTACATTCCTTTTGGGACGCCAATTGTAAGTATTGCTTTTAAGAGATTTTCTTTTTTTGTTCTTATATATTTGGGATATTGATTTATATATTTGGGATATTGATTTAAGATAAATTCCTGGAGGAAAATTACTGGGTAGAATAGCATATATTTCTTTTTTAATTCTCTTGATGTGTGTTGTCCAACTTCTTTTCATAAATAGTGTGCCAGTGTACATCTAACACAGAGGTTCAAAATAACATTAGTTCTGCACACTTTCCATCGAGTATTGTCATTAGGACTTGCTGGTTACAGGGATGTTTCCCCCCAAAGTTTAGGAAGTCAGAAAGTAAGGGTATCTTCTAAAAACTGAAGTTTAAAATGAACTCCTAAAGGAGTTCATATTCTTTTTGTTCCATTTTGGAATCAAGATTAAATTTACTCTCAATTTTTTAAACGTTAGAGTAAAATAAATGCACAGAAAGTTGAATTTATCATAAATGTGTAACTTGATAAGTTCACAAAGTGAGTAGTCCACGTAGACGTCACTTACATAAAGATTGAGGGCATTAGCAGCCATTCTTATGTACCCCTCTCAGTTACTACCCCCCCAGAGAACCACTTTTCTGACTTCCTTTGCTATGTTCTACTTTTGCCTGGTATTGAACTTTAGATCAATGGAATCATCACTATGTCCCTTTGTTTGTTTGTTTGTTTGTTTTTGGTCTGATTTCTTTCACTCAAAATTGTTTGTGAGATTCAGCCATAATATTATATATAGTATTTGGTTGTTCCTTTTTCATTGCTATATAATATTCCATTGCTGTAACTAAATAATATCAACATTTCTTTATCCATCCTACTGTGGGCAAACATTTGGGTTGTATCTGGTTTGGAGTTCACAATAACTAGTGCTGCTTTGAACATGGTTGCACAAATCCTTTAGAGAGGATATGTAATTAGAGAGATCCTTACTCTCGGATCAAACCTAGGAGGCTAGGCCTTCCTGGTGGTGCAGGGGTTAAATTTTCAACATTATTAAGCTATTGCCAGCCACTGCAGCCTGAGTTCCATCCTGGCCAGGTTGCTAACCCACCTATGGCACAGCAGACCTCTCCTGTCTTGCCCCATCTGCTGCTCCCCTCATCAGTGTATCTCAGTAGGTCTTCCTGTTTTATTCTCCACTCTGTCTCTGGTGAATCCTCTCACTCGCTGCGCCTCTGGCCTATGACCTATGGCCCAGTTCTTGTATGCATAAATAAATAAATATAAATCTTTAGAAAAGAAAAACAAAAACAAACAAACAAACAAAAACCTAGGAGGCCAAAGAGATAATAACTAAATGCAGTGTATGTCCTAGGATCAGGAATGGTATTGCAGTGTAAGTGTGGAATGGTGTTGTAGTCTCTTACAAAGTTAAACATATGCTTGCTATATGAGCCAGCAATCTTACTTTTAGAGATTTACCTGAGAGAAATGATTACATATGTCCACACAAAGATCTGTACGCAAATATTTACAGTAGCTTTTCTCATATTAGCTTAAAACTGGAAACAGACAAAAATGACCAGCAGATGTTAAAATCACTGTTTGAAAAAATATGTTTGGAACAGGATAGTTACCAAATCTCAAGGTTTCATATATGTATATACACACACACACATAGGTGTGAGTGTGTGTGTGTGTATTAGTTTATTTTTGTTTATTAGTTGGCACCCTCCTGTAAATAAGTTTTCCCTTCTGCTTCCCCTTTTGATGTTTTTAAAAACTGTCTGTATGGTCTTGTATACTTTTTATTTCAATGGTAATAATTTACTTCTGTCATTTTTCATTTTGAGAAATATATATGTACACATATATAGATAGAGGTTGCTCAGTAAGATGAAATACATAATTTGAATAGATTTGTCAGTAGAAATAAATTAAATCAGTTGTTTAAAATAAATTCACTCAATCGCTTCTTGGCCTTTTGGCTAAGATTGAGCGTAGTATCTGTTCTTATCAGTTTAAAATAAATGCACCCAAGGGGCCTCCCCTGTTGGCGCAGCGGTTGAGCGTTGGGCAGTGAAGCTGCCTGCAGCCTCTGCAGCGCCAGTTCGATCCCCGGCTGCCGGGCGAGGGTCCCACATGGCGCGCAGACCTCTCCTGCCGCCCACTGCTCCCCTCAGCAGTGTATTTCGCCAGTCTGTCTGTTCTGTTCCCCACTCTGGCTCTGGTGAATTCTCTCACCCTCCCACTCTTCTGACTGTACCCAGTGCTTGTATAATAAATAAATAAATCTTAAAAAAAAATAAAATAAATGCACCCAATTGGTGAAGGAAACTCTATGGGGACTACACCGGAGGGGGTAGGGGGAAGCAAATATTGTTTAAAAATGAACAATGATGTAAAAAAAATAAAAAATAAAATATTATTAGTTTATAAGTTACTGAAAAAAAATAAATAAAATAAATGCACCCAAAGAATCAACAAATAACCCAAAAATTACCATTACGCTCTCCTGATCTGTCAGGTGACAGCATTCAAGGGGTAGTCAAACTCAATTTTGTAAAACTGAAAGAGAATAAAAAGGAGGATATGTTCCCTAATCATTTATGAGGAACTTTGAGACCAATAACAAACAAGTAAATAGAAGGAAGAAAAAGCATAGGCCAATATCACTTAAGAAATTACACAAAATACTCAAAATAAAGTAATAGCAAATTGAATCCAATAATGCATTAAAATATATCATAAGCAAATTATTTTTACCAAGAAAGTAATGTTAGAGAATATATTAATACAGTTCATTATATTAACAAATTGAGGGAGAAGCATGATCATCTCAGTAAATACCAAAAAAAAAGAAATCAATTGTTAAAATAAAACATAACCCCATTTACAATTAAAAAAAGAGATGGGCCTCCCTGGTGGCGCAAGGGGTTAAGACGCAACCTATGAAGTTATCCGCAGCCACTGCAGCACGAGTTCGATCCCCAGCTAGGGAGGTCACCCATATGGTGCAGCAGAGTTCTCCTGTCTTGCCTGCTTCTCCCTCGGCAGTGTATTTCAGTCAGTCTGCCTGTTCTGCTCCCCACTCTGTCTCTGGTGAATTCTCTCACCCTCCACACCTCTGGCCTGTACCCCAGTTCTTGTATACAAAAATAAATAAATCTTTTTAAAAAAGAGAGAGAGAGAAAGAAGATTAGGTCTAGAAGGGAACATCCCTAACTTATAGAGTGTCTATCAAAAAATGAAATAAAGTCCAACCCATAGCAATCACTATTCTTAAAGATGAAACAAAAGTAAATACTTAATGTCCGGGTTGGGTAAGAATGCCTGATGATACTGCTTTTAGCCAACCATTTTCTGGAAGACTGGCAATTAAAGTAAAATATAAAAATTAAAACCTAATATTAAGATGGGAAAGGAAGAAACGAGATCATTCATGAAAACAAACTACTGGGACTACTGTTTTTAATGATATGTGATGGAAGAAAAGTCACAAGAAATTGTTGTATGGCTATAAACCTATAGCAAAGATCTTGCACATGATTTTTTTAAAGATAGCACTTAAAACTATATAAATTGAAGAAAAAGATTGCAAGAATTTTATGGAAATATTTCTGAAAGTTTCTTGAAGGACATTGGAGATCTAAATAAATGGAGAGATATGTCATCTTAGATGGGAACTCATTTTTTTAAAGGTTTATTTATTTATGCATACAAGAACTGGGGTACAGGCCAGAGGTGTGGAGGGTGAGAGGATTCACCAGACACAGAGTGAGGAACAGAACAGGTGGGTTGACTGAAATACATGGCTGAGGGGAGCAGCGGGCGATTCAGGAGAGGTCTACTGCACCATGTGGGTATCTCCCTGGCTAGGGATGGCACTCGTGCTACAGTGGGTGCTGATAGCTTCATAGTGCTGCGTCTTAACCCCTTATGCTACCAGGGTGGCCCCGGAATACTCATTATTCTTCAGATATCATCAAGATATTGATTTTCTCTCAATTAAAATCTATATTTAGGGCCGCCACTGGTGGCGCAGTGGTAGAGCGCTGGGCTGCAAAGCTGCCCGCAGCCTCTGCAGCACCGGTTCGATCCCCGGCTGCCAGTGAGGGTCCCACATGGCGCCAGACCTCTCCTGCGCGCCCACTGCTCCCCTCAGCAGTGTGCTTCGTCAGTCTGCCTGTTCTGTTCCACGCTCTGGCTCTGGTGAATTCTCTCACCCTCCCGCTCTTCAGACTGTACCCAGTGCTTGTATAAATAAATAAATAAATCTTTTTTTTAAAAAAATAAAAAAATAAAATCTATATTTAAATGTCAGAATAATTAGGTGGCTTATTTGTTGCTTTGTTTTAAAGTTTTCTTATTGTTTCCTTGTCTTTACCTGATTTTTCATTGGTCCTTTTAGTTTCTTAAATATTTTGAAGGGGATCATCCTAATTCTCTCTACCGTTAGCAGCCATATTTAACATAGAAGTTCCATTCTATGTACCTTATTAATAGCAATAATAACAACAAATGTGACCTCCCCACTCCTATCACCCATATTGAAAAAGACTTTTAGCAAGTCATTTTACTGCCTTCTATTTTACACACGCATACCTGTCACAATTTAAAAATAATCTGGAATCTTATCAGATTTTTGCTTAATAAATACCTGTATTAAACTTCACAGTTATTTACTTGTGTGTGTGTGCTGTTTGGTTAGAATATTTCTTTTATTTTTTAAGATTTATTTATTTGTTTGTTTGTTTGTTTGTTTATTTATTTATGGGAGAAATGGGGAGTAGGCCAGAGGTGCAAGGGGTGAGACAATTCACTGGAGACAGAATGGGGAGCAGAACAGGCGGATCTACTGAAACACACTGCTGAGGGGAGCAGCGAGTGGGCGAGACAGGAGACGTCTGCTGCGCCATGTGTGGTTAGTTCCCTGGCCAGGGATCGCACTCAGGCCCCAGCAGTGATAACACTGAGACTTAGCCTCTGGCCACCAGGGGGACCCCGATTAGAATATTTCTTTGAATAATATTCAGAGTGTGTGGGCAATATACTTTCTGAGTCTTTGCATATCTGGAAATGTGTTTTTTTCTCCTCAAGTACATGAACAATAGTTGGCATGATTCTTTCTTCCTTTGTAGGTAACTCCCTCCCCCACTCCCTTGAAATTTGCCATTTTTTCTTTTTATGTTAGGAGTTCAGGAATATCCTCAGGATAAAAAAACTTCATATATTTTATAAAATTATACATGAATGTGTTCTTTGGAATTCAATTCAAAGTGCCACCAAGGTTTGTTTTTAAAGAATATTTTAAAAGTTATATAAGTATTACATGAATATGTTCTCTCAGCACAGAATTAAAACAATACAAAAAAATAAAAGTTCCTCTGACAATCCTCAGCCCCAAGTCTCCCAAAAGTAACTGCTAAGTTTGGTGTGAACTTTCTGGCTTTTTTGTAGGCATTTGCATACATATGAGTCATCTTTTCAATACTTTTTTGTACTTTTTCCATTAAAATATAACATACTTATCTGCAACTAACTTATTAAACTTAGCAATTTGCCTACATAAAGATCTGCTTCATTCATTTATTCATTTATTTGTTTTCCTCCTGAGTTGTATTCACTCCTTCAGTGGATTTACTTATCTGCTTATTAGTTATTAAAAACAGCAAATGCTATAGAAGAAAACCCATGTAAAGCTTTTCTTTACACAAGTATAAGGATTTCTTGAGGTCCCATTCCAGAATGTGAATTTGCTAAAAGACGATGCATATTTAAATTTTTGATCGCTATTGCCAAATTTCTCTTCAAAAAGTCTGCATTTTCCCCCCAACCTGGTAAGATAAAGGTGGTATCTCATTAGGGCTTTAATTTTTCCCCCTGAATGCCAAAGAGGTCATGCTTCTTTTCTTCTGTTCATTGGCCATAAATATTTTCTCTTCTGTGAATTACCTGCTCACATCCTTTGTCCATTCTTCCAATGACTCTATTTTCCTAATTGGTTTGTAAGAGTTCTGTATATTTTGGGGTTATTAGTTAAGCCTTTGAATTATATACAGATCTTCCTTGACTGCTGGGAGCATGTTCCAATAAAACCATCATAAGTTGAAAATATCGTTAAGTCAAAACTGCATTTAATACAGCCTCCCTACTATCATAGCTTAGTCAGCCTGCCTTCAACTTTTGGTTACTACTGAAAGCTGATCCTTTCGCACCACTATAAAATCATAAATTGAACTATTGTTAAGTCAGGGACCTTCTATGTATCACAAACCAATTCCTCTTTCTGGATGTTTTTCCTCTACTCTCTGGTGTTTATATAGTAGAAAAGTTTTAAATATTAAAGTTTTTATGTAGAATGATCTTTTCTTTGGTTGATTTTCAGTCTTTTTCCCACTTTTCACCTCCATCTCTATTAAAAAAACGGCATTTGAGAGAGTCATATCTGGGATTCAACTCTTGAATGTATTTATCAATTCTGTTTTTAGTTTCTAGTTTGTTCATTTCTGCTTTTGTTTTATAACATCCATTTTTCCTCTTTGGTTTGTTTGCTTTTTTATCTTCTAAACTTAATTTATTTTCATCCTTTCCTTCTAACAGAAGTGTTTAGGAAGGATTGTGGATTTGTTTCTGAGTATATCTAATACATACTGTATCTAATACATTTTCATATTTAGTGACTTATGTTTTTATTTTAAAAATAAGTTTGAAATTGTGGTTTTGAATCTTCTTTAATCAATTAGTGCATCCCACATGGTTGGGTTTTTAAAATTATTTTGTCATTATTTTTCAGTTTATCTTATTTTTAGAGGGAGAGACTGCTACAATTCTGCTCTTTGAGGTGTATTGTGGTTTTATTTGCAGTATAGTATATGCTTAAGATTAGTATATGCATCTGCACATTAAAAAGTTCAAAATAAGTGGCTTAAATAAAATAATTTACTTGTCTCCCATGTCATAGATGTTTGGAGGGAGGCAGATCCCTACAACTTATCGGCAACCCAGACTTCGATTTTTCTGTACCATCCTCAGTGCTGGCTGGAGTCCCAGCCATCAGATTCGCATTATGGAGAGAGGTGGGGGGCGAAAAAGGTTGTTCCTCCTGAGTCAATTTCCTTTAAAGAAGCCTTCTCAAATCTCACACAACAGTTCTGTTTACATTTCATGTAGAATTGAATCCCCAATTTTAGAGATTATTAGTGAAAGGGTAAAATAGTTAATAGGTAGGCAAACAATGACTGCCATAATGATTTTTATAAATAGTCCATCAACACTTGAAACAAAAGATGTATTGCTTGGCTGTGTCATCTCTTTGCCAAACCAGAATGGTTGAATTTGGAGTTCATTTCCCCCTGAGAGGCCAAATTTTTGCCTCGTTATGTGATTAATGACTGCCATCGACTGGGGAGAACTAGCTAGTGCAAGAGACACCCTTACTGTCTCTGGTCCACGAGGTGTTATTGAGGATACCCCGCATGTTTCCATCTTTGTCTTCCTACCCGTGACAAGTCAGTTGTTTCAGGGTCATGGTAACCCTGTAAGCATTCTGGGAACTTGGGTGTTGACCCACTCCCTTGTCATTCAGGGGTTCATTGCTGAAGCAGATGCTGCGGATGCCCTGTCTAATCCTCTCCCAGTCTGGAGCAAACATCCCTCTGTGAATAAATGTGTGGAGTGTGAGAAGATGCCCTTGCCTCTGAAACCTGCATGAACACTTGATTGAGGCAAATGGGAGCATGATCTGGGACTCTCCCAGCAGGCCCCAGTGGCAGCCAAAGCCAAAATGACAATGCACACCCAGTCCCACTTCCTACCCTGAAATAGTTGCATCCCAAGTCTCAGAACAGCTGGACCAGAGGTCTGGTTCCAAGGAGCCATGGGGCGTGGAAAACCTATAGCCTTCCATCTTGGCACTTTGACATGGACAAGTGATATGAGGCCTTATTGGACCCTCTCCCTACCTGGGCCATTGCCAACCCTTGTGTGGAAGGGGCACTGTGACTGTTCCCTCACTTTCACTGAACCTGGCTCCCACCTGCCACATCAGCTCTACAAAGGCCCCACTGCACCTGGTAGTGCTGAACATCTAATGCCTGGCCTGAAAGGGGTGAAGGTTCTGGTTCCCACCTTAGGAAGCCCATGGTGTGATAGAGTGGGTAAGAAACACACACATGCAGAAGCCCCTAAAATACTTAACCCAAATAGAAATGGGGGTGCCGGCGAGCATGCTGGAAACTGAGTCCCTGAATGAGGAAGGGAAGGGTTGAATAAGACTGGCAGGTGCATTAACTGAGACTCTTCTAAAAGTAATATCTGAGCTGCCTTCTGCCCAGGTGAGCATCCCAGGCTCAACCTGGCTCTGTTCCCACCTTGCCAGAGAGTAACCCCACCCCCACTCTGCTTG
This sequence comes from Talpa occidentalis, assembly GCF_014898055.3. Taxonomy (NCBI): domain Eukaryota; kingdom Metazoa; phylum Chordata; class Mammalia; order Eulipotyphla; family Talpidae; genus Talpa; species Talpa occidentalis. The sequence goes on along the minus strand of NW_023604861.1, from coordinate 84,325,351 downwards.
CTCTCGGAGCTCAGGAGAAACAAGCTGGTTTTCTCCCAGAGGCTGGTGCCAGTTTAGTCAGCAGATTTCACAGATCCACTGGCACCCATGTAGTGTCTTATTTTAAGCTTAACATTTGAAGATGGGAACTTTTCCCCCTTTGGTGTGTGGCAAAGAGATTCCAATTTATACATAAGCACGGTGTCTAAGCCAGGGCACCAAGGCTATTCCTGAGGCTAGTGCAGCTCATGAGTCTCCTTCAGGTAACTTCCCAAGGAGCCCCACCAAAGTCAACATCCCCATTCCCAGAGAACCACTAGGTCTGCAGCACTGTCCTTCCATGCTCGCTGGCTGGGGATCGGCGGGGTGGAGTTCCCGTGCCCATCATCCCCAGCTGCCAGCCTTTATCCCTACCCTTGGCTACGTCACACCTCAGATGCCAGGGACTGGATTTCTCTCATGTGATTGAGGTTCTCCAGGTGGCTTCTGTGCTCCTCAGCCCTGACCACCCCTAAAACTGCTGCTCTTCTCCCCCAATTATTCTGGAACTCTCAAAACTCAGGGCCATAACTCCCCATATTCAGCTGGAGAATGGAGCAGGAGCAGCCACCATGAGTTACATCCAGCCCAGATTTCTGTCAGAGGGCAATTCAGAGTTTGGACTCTGGACTTTGAACTCACTCATTTGAACACAGCAGAAGTGGATAATCATGTGGACTCAGAACCCCATTTGTCAGAAGATGCTGGGATAGGGCACTTCATCTCGGGGGGCAGGAGGGAAGACCTATGGAGGGTTCAATTTATGTGAGGATTTGTCTGTGTCCCAGGGCCTTTCTGACATTTCCCAGCCCTCCTCTCCACAGACTTTGCTTTCTCACACCTTTAAATTGCCACCCCAATTTTCTCCCATTACAAGCGACACCTAGCCACCGTGGCTGAAAGAGGTGTTGGCTCATTTAAGCTGGAATTGACCAGTTAGAGACAAACATTCATTTGATGGAAGATATTTTCTTTAACTGGTTGGGTTTCTTTAAATAGCAGCTCCCCTAATGTGTAAAGTGTTACTTTCAGATCATTAGCCACATAAATCTGAAGATGGAGACAAAGTAAAAGGAAAAAACAGGCAAATTGTTGAGTATCAGGACCCAGACAGATCTTTGATCATGAAGAAGAACATTTCAGGATTGAGTGAGTCAGTGTGGAGGGAAGGAAGGATGCCAAAACACGGCTGCTTTACCAGGGACGAGTCCCAGGTGAGAAGTGAACATCGTATGGTTGGTTTCACTTTTCTGAAGCTTCTGGAAGCTCTCGAGGAAGGCAGACCTGAAACAGAAACTACTGAGATGAATGCTACAAAAAAGTCAGGCAGAATGCTGGGGAAACATGACTGGGGAACTGAACTCATCCTGAATCAGGGAGCGCTTCCTGGAGGAAGTGACAACTAAGCTGAAACCTGCAGGAGGAGGAGGGGTTAGGCAAGTAGAGATGGGGTGGAGATGAGGGCAGTGAAATCAGCCATTATCTTACAAACAAGATAAATATGTACCCTGTAGTCTTCCTCTGACTGAAATTTCACCAGCCAGTTGTTTTGACAAATACCCTGATTCTTCTCTGGATTTTCTGTACTTAAATATATCTTTCTGCTATCACGTGTGTCAGTTTTGTCTGGTGGCAGCCAGAGGAGCAGGGGTTGATGAGTTCTCTTTTTCTGAGTTCCAATATCACAGCACACAGAATTGTGGCCATTGGCCTTGACCCCCATCCTTGTCTTCAACCATTTGTGTCCCACTCTGGTCAAACAGATAGGGGTATTTGGTGGCGCCTCTCTCCCAGATTGAGACCTCATCTCTCTGCAGAGGTAGAGCACTCTGCAGGAGGAGGCTTGAAATGAAGGTGTGGCTTTTTTTCTTGTGAGCCAGGTGCTATATGGGTGCCAATAGCCCCATTCCAGATTCTGTCTTGAGACCAGCTCAAGTACAAGTGGCCTTTCTTCCTGGACCCCCAGGAAGCCTCAGAGGTGGGCTAATTGTACCCTAGGTTGTGGGGGAGTGATTAAGTAAGACTGCTCAGGAACCACCATCACCAGGGAAGATGCATACACAATGGTATGCCAATACAATGCATACACAATTTAAGGTGCATGCACAATGGTACAGGACTTTGCAAACAGAAAGGACAGCATATTCACGCTCCATATGTGGTGGTGATCCTGTATATTTAGCTATTGCTGCGACAGTGCCGTGTTAACAAGCATCCACAACATTTCAATGGCAGCCACAAGTGTTTATTCTTAGGGATCACAGTTGCCTGGGTTTGACTAATCTAGCAGGAATTGACTGAAGCAGTTGTGCTTCTCACTACACTTCTCGGGTCAGCTGACCCCAGCTGGACTCTGCCCCTCATCTTTCATCCTCCTTGGACCAGTACAATAGTCAGGGCCTGTGCAGTACTGGAAGCACAAGGGGGCAAGCAGAAACACACGAAGTCTCGGGGGCCTGGGCTTGGAACTGGCAAACTGCCCCCGTCCCACATGCCATTGGCCAAAGCTAGTCTTGAGATCCATCAATGGAAGAGCAAAGAAATACATTTTCCCCTGATGAGGACATGGTGAGGGTATGGCTGCAGAGAGGGTGTGTGAAGAATTGGGACCAAAATCTCAATCTACCCCTCTTTCAATGGCCAACACTCCTATGCAATTGGGACTTTAATGAGAAGAATAAGGAGAGATGGTGATAGTGTCATTGCGATCCCTCACAGATCTTTTCTCTGGTCAGAGGGTGTAGGATCAAAACAAGGGGGGTGGGAATTGTATGGGGACTATAACCAAGATGAAAATGTGTACATTGTGCAAAAATGAAAGATGATGTAAAAAATATATAAAATTTAAAAAATAAAAAAGATTTAACCAGCATACTTAATCATGAGTGGGTGCTGTTCTAGCCTACAGTGTGGGCCCAGCTTTGTGCTGAGTGCTTTGGGAAGGAAAAGAGAAAGCCCAATTCCACCTTCAGGAGCTCACAATCCTTTGAAGGATAAGACTTGTGTTCAAAGACGAGGTGGGAGCAAGATGAAGCTCGATTGTGTAATGCAGGCTGTGGAGTCTCAAGAAAGGAGAGACCAGAGATGAGGAAAGAGTTAGGCAGGAGGAGGGGAGTATAGCAACGACTGGCACCTAGTGAGCCCTTGCTGCACACCGAATTCTTCCTGCATCTCACGTCCTCTCAAGACCCTGCAGAGATATACCAGGATCATCCCCATTTAACAGATGAAAAATGGAGGCACAAAGAGGTCCGGTCACCCGCCTGTGGTGACAAAGCTGGTAAATACAGGAGCCAGGGTTGAGTCAAGCTCTTCTTGCAACCAGCCCCTGAGAGCTGATCACCAGGGGCCGTGGTGCAGCCCATGGGGTGGGGGAGCAGCGGAGGTAGGCAGAGGTGCAGAGGGGACAGCTACCAGGGTGTGGGAGCTCTGGAGGGGGCCCCAGCCATGTTTTGAACTATAAATGGGAGCAAAGATAGGATGTGTGATTTGGCCAAGGTCCTCAGCAAGATAGGGTGGAGGCTGGGCTGGAAATTCTAGCTGTTGGCTCTCCTTCCACTTTCCCTGGTACCAGCCGCATTCTGGGCTCTCTCCACCCGTCTGCGCGGCCACGCCTGAAGCTTTTCCCTCTTGGAAGAGGTACAATCCACTGGCATTGAAGCCGGGTGGACTGGCTCCCTCTCCATCCATCTCTTTCCTCCCTTTCCCCGCCATGTTCTGGAAAGGGCAGCGTGAGGGAATGTGGGCAGGTTGCACCAGAGATATACATCAGAGAACTGAAGGAACATTTATTTTTAATTTAGACTTAAAAAGAAAAAAGGAAGTTATAAAATATCTGCTCTTGCTCCGGGGATTGTGCAGATGGTGCTGCGTGTTGCCTAATGGGGAACGGGGCTGGCACCGGCGTGCTCCTGGCCCCACCAGCCTCACTGTAGGTCCTAGGAGGTGGGCCCCGGCGCTCCCCTCAGCCTCAGTGGATCCCTCAGCCCCTTTTGGCCAGTGTAGCAGGTCTTCCACTGTCTTCTCACCTCACTTCCCCGGACTCCCGCTTGTGGATTTCCCAAGCCTCCTTCTTCAGTCAGGCCAGTCTCAGCTGTGCCTGCTCCCATGTGCTCATGCGCGCACGCACACACACACTCTTCAACTCAGTCTTCCTCTTCCTTTAGCATTCTGCCCTGGGAGTAGAATGAAACTTAGTGCTCAAAACTGAGCATGGAGAGTGACTCTTCTTTGTGCTCAGGGGGATGAGTTGGAAAAGGAGCCCCTAAAATCAGAGCTGGAGCCCCCAAGCCAGGAATAAGGTGACCTGACTCTTTCTGGCTTGCTATGAAGCCGTGGGCAGATCATGGACTTTCTCTAAGCCTCAGTTTCCTCCATTTGCAAAATATAGAAGGTAGATCTATTTTGTCTGAGCCCCAGAGGATCATGGTAAGTGACATATGGGGAAATGCTCAGGAAAATCAATCGATACATCCTTCCAGCTCTACGAAAGCACAAGGAATCAGAATTGAGTGGGCCACTCCCGTGTTAGTGTAGGAATTTGGGACAGGGTTGGCCAACAAAATGAAAACTCACTGGTCACAAGCCCTATGTAGTGTGTGAGTTTGTGTGTGTGTACACTATATAACCTAGGTATTACTTTGGTTTCAGTTTGGAAAGACATATCACTTTTTTAAAAATGCATGCCATGAGATAAAACCTAATAAAGGGGGAAGATGAAAATGAGACAAAAGGAAGTTTAGAGAAGAAAAGATAAAATGAAACCAGTTGTGAAGTTTGGGCACAAAATACACACAGTGAGGGCTGTTTGGCAGATGTGGACCATGGAAATCTGGGCTGAGCGTCTTGATAGTCAGTGCAAAGAGACACTCTGTAAAATGCCAACATCTGTAAGACAGATGCTAGCCGGTTGCTCAGAAGTACAATTTCTGACCTTAAAGCCAGAAAAATTTCCCCCAAGAAGACCCCTAGGGGGAATCTGCTGATGTAATGAGCAGTGAGTGTCCTGGATAACAACCCTCTGGTAAATATAGTGAGTCCCTCGCAACTGTATCTGATGATGCTCCTGGTGGCCCAAGCACAGTTCAGGGGGCACCATGGGATTGAGTGGGAGAAGGCAGTGTTGTTCATAACACCCCCCTGTTATATAAACTGACAGATTAGGGGAATGATGTGCTCTCAATGATGGAGAACAGCTTGCATTTCCGCAGGCTTTGGGAGGCAGTAGACACACACCCGTGTACTCATGCGTGCACAAGCCGGCACACACACCCCTGCATGCTCGGCTCCCAGTTCAGGCCTCTCTAGGCTCAGCTTCCTCTCTCTGGTCTTCTGGCTGACTGGGCCATAAGGAAGTGGTGCTGGGTCTGAGTTACTTCTGTCAGGTCAGAGGGAGAACCCTTTCTAGACCATGGGGCTATCTCTATTGACTTCACGCCTACACTTTGGAACCTGAAGGTAGAATCTGAAACCAAAGTAAAACCTCCCAGGACAGCCCCTTCACTGTATGGGTAAGAAAGCTAGAGCCCCCAAAGGGAGATGATAGAGGGATAGAGCCGGGGTAAGACCTCAGGTCTCGTAATTCATACCAGTACTCTAAGCTGTCTTTGCAAAAATAATTAAAGATAAATGAAAAATGGGGATCTCATTTTTGGGAGAAGAATCTTATAATTCCTCATTGGAGCCATGGAATGGTTTTACATCATATAATTTTATTCAAACTGATACGGGCCAATAAATATAAATGTATATGCATGTTCGCTGTTTTAAAACATTTTAATGTTTAAAACATGATTTACTAATGCTGCTGAGGATGTCTAGAATTTGATTTACTGCATAGTATTGAATGTTTATCCTTGTTCCTTTCAGAAATTCTTGCCAAAGAGTCATTTTATCTACAGGAATAATAAATAAGTCAATATGTGGATGGTTGTGCACATTTTTTCCATATGCAGCAGTACTTGGTAGATGTAATTTTGCACATAAACACTCAAAATGTAAACTTGAGAGACTCACATGGGTCCCTAAAGTCCAAGGTTTGGCCAGTGTCAAGTCCAGATAGCTAATCTTGACTTAACTGCCTCCCCACCCCACTCCCACACACAAAGGCCCAAAGAACCCCACAGCAGCAACCAGGCAGAGAACCTAGATCTTAGGTGGTATTTGGGCTTTGAAAATAATGGATCCACACCTATGTCACCAACTTAGCCATAGAGTGTATTTGCTCATTCATTTACTCGTTCACCAAATTGATTAGCTATTTGTGTTTCACTCAATAGCTTCAACATGGTATAGGCTTTACTTCACAGGGACTCCAATACAAATTCCTCCAACTTGTATTTGCAAAGCACTTTACACCTTATTAATGATTGCTGTCTAATCCTCACAAAAAATCCTGCTGGATGCTCGGCTGTGAAGGAGCGGGGTCAGCTGATGGAAGTGAAGATGCTCCTTTTTCTGGCACCTTGTTTTTATTGTTCCCCTTCCCCTCCAATTGTGGCAACAGTGCGTGTCCACCATTAAAACGAAGCAGAAATATCCAAGAATGTGAGAAAATACTGTGTAAACTGACCTCCAGAAACATCTCCAGGCTGGGCCTCAGATTTTTTCATGCTTGGAGATATATTTATGTGCATGTTTGTATATATATGGTTATATATAAAGTGAGATTTTTTTCTTTATAAAAATGGGATTGTGCTGTAATATAATTGTGCATCCGGGTTTTGTCGTCCCACATTTCACTGTGGGCACCAGTGGGTGTGGCTGCATCATCCATTTCAGTTTGCACATATCCAGCTCACTATTTTTTTTAATTTTTAAAATTTTTTTTATATTCTCCATACAATTGCAACCCCGATTTTGACCCTAATCCCTCCTTCCCCCAAAGAGTATCTCTGGTTCATAGTTGTTTGTTGATTTTGATTTTTTTCTTTCTTATAGTTATTCATTTTCCTGGTCCCTTATTTAAGTTTTCTAGATTCCTGCTATGAGTGAGACCATCCGGTATTTTTCTTTTTCTTTCTGGCTTATTTCGCTGAGCATGATCCCTTCCAGCTCCATCCATGTTGCTGTAAATTGCATGTGTTTATCTTTTTTGATTGCTGAGTAATATTCCATGCTATATATGTACCACATCTTCTTGATCCAGTCATCTATTTTTGGGCATTTGGGTTGTTTCCAAAGCTTAGCTATTGTAAACAGTGCTGCTATAAACATAGGGGTGCAGGTGCCCTTTTCAATTAACGATTCTGTGTCCTCTGGGTAAATACCTAGGAGTGGAATTGCTGATCCAGCTCACTCTTGTCCACGGTTGTGTACATTTTCTTTGCAAATGTGGAAGGTGTTTCTTTTGCCTTCCTCAGCCTTTCCACTCTTTCTCTCTCTGACTTGCAGGTAGTTGGTCTCCTCTTGCCCAACCAGACGCTGGCATCCACTGTCTTCTGGCAGGTAAGCCCAGCAAGCAGAGCCTCCTGAGGGAGGGACCCAGGAATCTGCCCCAGGGTCTCCTATCATGTGCAGACCCCCCTGGGGAAAGTCACCTCACTTCCTGCCCCTCACTGACCCAGGAACCCCTGGACTTGGAGCAGGTCTCCAGCAGCCCATGCTTTGGGCCAGTATGTTACTCTTACTTTCGCACAGAGGTGAGGTGGTCCAGGTGTGTGCCTCACCTGGATGGCTCGTTGGTGGCTATCTCTGCCCCTTGGCTGCTTGTCCATGGCCAGTGAACTTGAAGCCCACACTCTTTTTGATAATAGTATCACCTGAATCTGTGGGGAAGGTAAATCCACCCCTGACCCCACAGTAGTTATGTGGGTGAAAAAGTTCAAGATTCTGGTTCCCATTCTAGGGGTCACCTTGTGGTTCCCTGCAAACAGCTGAAGCGGTGTCTGTGCTGTGCATGTATGTGTGTGCCCATCTGTCTCTGAGGAGAAATGTCAGTCTTGCCTTGACAAAGCCCCTAACAGTGTCTGTGCCTGGGTGTCATAGGTGGTGTGACACTGGGTTGGGATATTTTTGAAAGATTCAGAGCTGTTAGTCATTCCAGGAGCCTAAATGTCCACCCCTGTCCAGTAAGTAATATAATAAGGATGATGTGGCAAAGATAGCGGGGCAGTGGATGCTATAACTCTGGGGGAGGTGGCCCTGAATTGGGATGGATTGCTGGGTGGGTAGGACCAGTGTCTGGCTTGCCAGCAACTGAGAGGCTTCCCAAGACTAGGAACTTTCAGTGCTAAAACCAGCAGAGCCCTGGAAAAAAGAGACAGTTGGTCATGCTAATTAATGGTACCGCCTGTGAACTACAGACAGTTTCCCTCATCTTTCCGGAGGGTATAGACTCTTAGGGCTCAGGCCTGGCTTCCAGGGAGGTGACCTTCCTGCCCCTGACTTCTCTCCTTTGTTGCCTTTCAGTGGCTGAACCAGAGCCACAATGCTTGTGTCAACTATGCAAACCGCAATGCTACCAAGGTAAGCTACATGGACCACAGGCTCATGGTGGGGTTCAGGCTGGGTGGCCTTCATCCTCCACTGAATTAAGCATTGGCCTTTTTTATTTACCTTATTTAAGCTGTCAACCCTTCTGCAAATGCCCCTTCAGCTGGGAGGGGCCTGAAAAGGAGAAGGCCCCCCAAGTGGGAAGTTGGTGGGTTCAGTGAGAGGGATGAGCTCTGCTGGCTTCAGAATTCTTGGGCAGCTCATATTCCGAATCTTGGATGGGTCAGTGTCAGCGACGTGAGCACTGAATTTCTCTACAGCATCCCCCAAGCTTTCCTGGAAGCTGCCTGGGAATATCCAGACCACTGGCCCCAAAGCTGGAGGGCTGCTTTTGAAGGATAAGGGATCTGGGAGGACTGGTTCTTCCTCAAGTTCCTGCACTCCTGGGACGAGCTTATGTTGTCCAGGAAGGGGCTGGGCCCTGCTTCTCTGCAAGGCTGCTCTTCCCCCTGAAGGATTCTCCACACTTCGACCCAGAGGCAGGGAGAGGGGAGGAAGAGTTTAAGTCCCCTTGAGGGGCGGTTAGTTCAGGGATGGGAAGTCCAGGGCATTTCCTAACCTCCAGGGAGAAAGGTATAGCAGTTAGGAGCTGACCTGGGCAGTAGGAACTACAGGTCCTGGTACTCGGAGGACGCCCTGATCCATGCACCAGTCCTCCCATGCAAACCTTCAATCCATGTCTCACTCCCATGCTTCACACATTTGCGTCTCCACTCAAATGTTTCCCCTTTAGCTTAAACCAAACATCCCCAAAATTGCCTTTGTCACCGAATTACAGACAAGTTCCTCAGCTCTTTCCTAATCTTCCCCATTGCAACTTTGAATATGTTTTCCATAGAAAGGTCGAGCAACTCTCATCCATTGCCATGGAAGCCCAATTATTGCTGGGGTTGACAAGGCCTGGAGGACCCACTGGCCTGTCACCAGCCTTGGCAATGCCATGTCCACCTAGAAAGTGCGCTGTGTGCCAAACAGCCCACTTGGCACCGTTTGGTCTTCCTAAACTGAAGCCTGCTTGCTGAGGCCATAAACAGCCCACCTCAGCCCTTGCTGTTCTCTACCTTCACTCAGAAGTGTCTGCAGTGACCTTTCCAGACCAGGTCAGCGCCCTGGGCCTCGGCATCTCCCTGCACATCGCTGCCTCCTGTTTTCCCGTATGGAATTGTACCAGGGCTGCCTACAGCCCTTTGATTTCCAGAGGGACCTCTGTTCTTTCTCCCCTGACCTCCAGGCTGGGGCTGTCTGTCACCTGAGAGGTGAAGTGTGGGCCTGAAATTCTGCCTCTGTCTTCCAGCCTTCGCCTGCATCCAAGTTCATCCAGGGCTACCTGGGGGCTGTCATCAGTGCTGTCTCCATTGCTGTGAGTAGCTTCTGCCTCCCCCTCCCTCTTGGTCCTGGGGCTCAGTGGTGGGGGGCTGTTTTAGGCCAGGCCTGGCAAAGGGTGTGGGAAACAGGGGTTTCTGTGAGTGGTTCGTCAGGCTGGCTTTCCAGGCAGGGACGAGAGTAAATGCTGGTGACACCTTACCGAGGGGGGCGCAAGTCTGCTCCAGATTTTGGAGGGCAGGCAGGGAGGTAAGGCGCCCATGCGCCACGTGAAGGGCTGCTCACTCCACCCTCCCTAGGGCAGGCGTTGTCTCTAGGTGGGCCTGTGCCTATCCAGCACTCTTCTCAGAGGATCTGGGCTTTACCCTCAGTAACTGGATGATGGGGTGGGGGTGGGCTGTGTACAAGAACAATTCTGCAAGGGCCACCCAAGGGCCAGCTCTGTGTCTGGTTTCCTGGGCACAGTTGTCCCATGTCAGAGGCCTTGATCATGTGGCCACAAGGGCCAATCCTCCTGTAACTGCCTCAAGACAGGGGTGATAGGCTCATTTTGAATCCCCCAGAACTTTGAGAAAGAACGGCTAAGTAGGGGAGATTTGTAGTCCAAATATGTGAGCATAGGATGGGTCCCGGATGAGGACAGAGGGCAGGGCGCATAGGGAGGAGCCTTGGCCAGAACCGGAGCAGAAGCTCAAGCCCCTGGACGTTGCCTACACTCATCTCAGCCTTGAGCCCTGCTGGGTGGTCTCCTAGAGCTCCAGTTGGCAAAGGTTACTTCACAACTTATTTTATCCCATACATGATAAATGCATGTGACTGGTAAGAAAAAAGAAGTACAAATGCAAATAAAAAAATTCACATGTAATGAAAGCATTCACATGTAGTAATCTTTCCATGAAAACCACTTTCCTCGTCTTTCCTATGTTATAAAATAAATATAATAACTTTTCATGGCTCTCTACTAACCCACGTACCATCCACCGTAATTTATTTTATTGTTCTTCTCCAAGAAGGATTTGAATTTCTTCTGAAATCGTCTCATTTACTCTCTTCCCAGTAGACCAGTTTATCTCCTACCAGCTGTCAGGTAGTGCAGGGGGGAGTCCATTTCCTGTCCAAGTTGATCTCCTCTAAATGTCTTACCCAAGCAAGACGCCAGACGTTGCCAGAACTATTTAGATAGTTCACCAAGGCACTGCTAACCCCACCCCGGAGGTCCTGCAACCCAGCATGAGACTTAATTTGGGGTCATACAAAGTGTGGATCCCTGATGGGTTACTGGTCAAGGTCAAAGGCTTTTGCAAGAGAGGAAAGACTGTCACCTCTTCCTTGCTCCTAGTGACAAGAGGACCCCATGACGCTGCCTTGTTTAGAGATCTTGAAAACTAGATCTAGAAAATCCCATTTTCTGTCTTTGAGATTTGGGGTAAGGTGGGGGGCTGGGAGGAGGTAGCGTCCTGGAGGAAGATGGCATGCCATGGCTGGAATGGACTTCCTGAAGGGGCTCACTGTCCTAGGGTAGCACACCATCCTCCTGCAGGCCTGGGGCTCTGGGATCAGGAACACAGCTTCTTTCTAGAACTCGGGGCTCTCTGCACCCCTGTCTTCAGTGTTCCACCTCAGCCATCCCATCTCAACCAGATGGGGACATGGGCCGTGGGGCCCAGGTCACTGAGTTACTGGGGATTTGAAGCCCTCACAGCTCTCACAATCAGGGTCTCAACTGTAGGGATCCTCACCCCGCTCCGAGCTGTCATGGCCCCCAAAGGCTGTGACTGTGCTGGGGACACCCTCCTTCCTCCCTGCCTAGCTGAGAGCCTTAAGGGGTGTCTCCTAACTAGCCCATGCTATTCCCCCCACCCCAGTCCCATGTCCTAGAAACTTCTGTGCTCCCACACACTCACCCAGTTATGCCATGTCCCATCCTCTTGTTCCACTGCATTGAGAGTGAACAGGGACAGGCCCACTTCCCCCCCACCGAGGGGTGAAGAGCACTGCTCCATAAATACTTGCTAATTAGGTTGCTGATTGATTGCCTGCCTGGGGAGCCCCTCTCCTCTCCATCCACCAGGCTCCGCAGCGGCGTCCCTCTGCCTGACGTCTTCACACAGTGAGGGTCTAACTCGGGCAGATGGAGCGGAGCTTCTGACTTGGAAAATCTGCAGCTTGCTTGCTTTTCTTTTGTGTGTGTAAATCACAAAACCGCCCAAGAAAGAGGCCTTATTTTATTTTCCTCTCTCTTGTTCTCTGGAACCCCAGGCCCTGCGGCCTCATTAACTGATCTCTGCTTCAATTAGTGACAAATCCCCTCCCAGGGCGAGCCTGTTAGGAGGACATGACCTGCAAACAAGTGTCACGGCCCCAGTGGTTGGCCCAGCTCTGGCATTAATTAAAACGAGTCCCTACAAGCAGGCAGCGTGGATGGGGGCTGACAGGTCACAGGCAGAGCCCAGGGACGAGGAGGAGATGAGTGCAGGCCAGCCTGGGAGGCCAGCTTCCTCTCTGGACCCTGGAGAGCCCTTTCCTCCTCTTGGAAGAGCCCCTGCCCTTGGCCAGTAACCCCCAGAATCAGGGGTCTCCAGTGTGAAGTCTTGTGCTGGTCCCAGGACCACTGGCAGGGGTTAGCAGCCTTTTGGTGAACCCTCTAAATAGGTTTGGCAATGTCTGCCTTCTTGCGCGAGAGCAAAAAAGAAATTTCGTCTTAAGTTATTTTTGAAATCTAACAGTTTGCTGTCTTTTAACAAAGGAAGCCTCTGTCAGTCCTCTCTGTGTTTTAGTTTGGGGGTTCTGTGGAGTACTTCCGTAGTCAACCAACCCACCGGGCCCTGGTTGCACAAGGCTGAGGTCCATTCACTCCCTTCAGGGGTGTGTGCGTGGGGACGAGCAGGGGAGTCACACAGACTGGTTCCAAGATGCTGAGAGGGGAAGCTGAGGATACTCCGTGTTACAACCAGAATTCTGATGACCGAGACCCTTGTTGGTCTCGGTGGGCCTGGAGGAGAGATTTCTAATTCACACAGAGCTGCCACTTGTAAACCAGATAGAGGTAGGAGAAGGCAGGACTGGGGGCTCCAGAGAGAGGGCACAGCTCAGCACACGAAGAGGCAGGAGGATAGCATGACAGATTCCAGGAAATGTCATGAAATGAATGTGGCCTCCATGTCAGGAGTGGTGGTGCGGCGGAATGGGGGCGGGGCAGGCCCCGTTCAGGAAACACCATGAGTGCCTGCCTCGGGAGCAGGCGTCCCTACCAGGAATCTCTGCCTGGGGGCTGCTGCAGAAGTGAAAAGAAAGTCAGGGGGATTGGGTGGAGTGGGGGTGACCAGGCTCTGTGGATGGACCACCCTCATGGACATGGTTCTGGATATGCGTGGACCTACAGCCACAGAGGAAGGTTTGGGGCTAAAGCCCTACATAGCAGTCAGGAGCTGGTGATGGAGCCTGAGCTGCCCTATGCCTGGTCCTCAGACCCTTCACCTGCAGCCTGGTAGTATCTGGTGGAGGATGTACCCTGTTGGAGCAGTGCTGACTGACCTCCATTCCCAATGATCCCTGGGGGTCATTTATCTCTAAGATGCAGTGATTGTCTGGTAACCTTTACTGGATACTGGAGTGCCCCAGGAGACCCCTGAGCTGAAACCACTCTCTCCCAGGTTCCATTGCTTACAGGCAGGTTAGCAAATAATACTCACAATGGCAACATGGAGTATCTGTTATATGCCAGGCACCATTTAATTATCCATCTCCATTTTACAGAGGAGGAAACTGAGGCACAGAGGTAAAATCAGTGACAGAGCTGGGGTTCAAACCCAGACTTAATCACACAGTTTTCTGTTAATGCTAGGACCCTGCTTTTTTTCTTACTCCTCCATGGCATAAGAAGGTGAGAAAAGTCAAGCTGTGTTGTTGGCTCCTAGGTTAGAGGAACTGTTCCAGGCCCTCTTGCAGACAAATCCCTCCCTAGGCACCCCAGGAGCAGTGGAGGTCAGAAAACAAAATTTGAGAGGCTCTTTGAGTGTAATGGGATTACACCCTTTGCCCACCTTCATAATTGGTCTCTGGACCTGTGATTTCTAGGCAAAGTTGGGTCCGCAGCATATATTTGTCCTTGGTGCAGAGCATGCCAGCCTACTGCAAACCTACTTGGCTGCTTCTGTGGTCAAGGATGTACCTGATGGTGTTCCATGTGGTCCCGGGTACCTTAGGGAGTTCTCTGTGATTGAGGGCATCTCTGTGGTCCTTAGGTCATTGTCTCTGGGTGTTCTTTGTGGTCGAGGTATACCTTAGGGCATTCTCTGCGGTGACGAGTATACCTCAGGGTATTCTCTGTGGCTCATTTGTTCTTCTCTGGGCTTGAGGGAGGTAAGGGACTCACAGCTTGAGAAGCTTGGACCAGAGTATTGTTTCCATGCTTTCACTTTGAGTGGCTTCCAGGCTGGAGGGCCCATTGTAAGGACCTGTAGCCCATCGAAGTGCTTCTGGAAACCTGCAGATGTTGATGCTGGCAATGGCGAGTCTGACATGAATCTCGGCTCTGAATCTGTTCTGGGGAGGACAAATACTGTCCCCTCCTACATGGAAAGAGTTGAACACAATTTTTTTTCCCAACAGGTGACCAGCCAGTCCCTGGGGGCAAGGTTTAGGGGTCAGGGTTGGTCACTGTTGCTAGCCATTCAGCGACTGGTGGAGCTGCCTGGCATTTTAGCCTGTGCATAATTCTGTTCTGGCCACTTTTGCCCTTTGCTCCTGAGCTTGTTGCCAAGCAACAAACTAACTAGTGTTCAAGGACAACTGGCTTTCACAGAGAGGGTAGTGGGTCCATGTGGTCCCTAAAAATTTATTCTGCAACGCGCGCCCTCTGGTGGGCACTTTTGGTACCTCAAAGATTCCTGGCCTCCAGCCTCTGTCCCTGAAGGGCCCACACAAACCCTTTACCATTTGGTGACTCTCTCCACCCCCCAAGAGTGGACCTAAACTCTGACTTCAAGCTATCCCTCCTTCCAGGTCTGCCCTTCTACTGTTCTCCAGGGCCCCTTGGGCCCCTGTGTGGCAGGCACCAGTCAAGACCCAGCATTCATGTGTCTGGAGGCTGCTGAGCCTACCTCCTTTCTTAACCTGGCTGCCTCCTACTCACCCTCAGGCTCAGTCAGTTATATCCTCTCTCAGAAGCCTTCACAAGCCTTGGGGCCACTCTGTCAAGGCGTCCCTCCTAGCATAGTGAGTGAACCCTCCACTCGGGGATTTAGGCCGCAGTGGCCAGTGCTTGCTAAGATGGACCACTCTGCCAGCACAAGGCAAGTCTCCTTTGTGGCTTTATTTTTTCCTGCCTTAGCAGTCATTCACTTGATTTATTCCAGAACCATTTATTCAGCACCTACTTTTTTCACCAGGCACCTGGAAGTCTGGCCCTGGCCTCAGTGTTTTGGGCTGATTGGGAGAGATGGATACTTAATAGAATCCATACATAAAAATAATTTTGTGTGATTCAGTTTTTTCATCATATACGTGTATTATTTTGCTTCCCAACATTTTAAGCAGGCAAATCAATATATACTTGGAGACTGTGATAGGTACAGGAAGAAAGAGTTTCAGGTTCTATGGGAGGATGTAAAGGGGAGTCCTGCCTGAAGAGGGAACCTCTTGAAAGCCCAGAGGAGGGAGACAGGAAGGGTGGGTGGAGGGTAGAGAGCAAGAGGAAGGGACAGGCTCATCGGAGGAGCGGTGTGATACCGAGGGACCCAGAGCCTCGTGACCAAGACCCGAGATCACTCAGGGCCGGTGATCTCAGGTCTTGAAGTGCAGTGAGAAGCTGGCATGAGGCTTTGAGCAAGTTGCTGTCCATTTTTAGAAGATTGCTCTGGCTGCCGTGTAGAGTGGATGGGAGAGGAGCAAGCACAGAGCTGAGTTAGGAGGCGGGCAGTGGTCCAGAGAAAATGAAGGGCTTGCAAGCTACTTGGTGGCAACAGAAAGAGAGGTAGCCACATTCAAGATATCCGGGAGAGAGAACCGGGGGATTCTGGGAGTCCTGCAGCATGGGCCGCAGAGGCTCCTGTCTGGGGACACTCCTGGGTTTCTGGCATGAGGAGTGGAGCTGGGAGCAGGAGAGGAGGGCAGGGTGTAGGTGAGGGCAACACAGCCTTTGGTTTGTGGTGTGTGAAGGTGGAGTGCCCAACATCCATCGAAGTAGAGGCCCCTCCAGGGGATTGCACGGATGGTGCTGGGGACACCGCCCGGGTGAAACAGGGATGCCGGCATTGTCACGGCCCATCTGGTGTCTGCTTGTTGGTCTTGCAGAAGTGAGGATGCTACTGGCCTGCGGGGGAGAGGTCTTGGTACTTGAGGATACAGTTGTCAGCCTCATACCTGGCATGCTGCAGGCCTTGTGTCATGGAGCGACCACTGTAGCCACATCTCTCTGTGCTGGTCAGCGTTGCTCCCTGCTTCGGGGGTTGCTGGGAAGCCGGTCTTCCTTCCTTTCCTCCAACTCTGGTCAGCAGCCTAGGCTTGGAAGCCAGAGTTTGGAGAGAAGTGGCCAGAGAAGATCCACTGCTTCCTGGGGCTGTCGATGATGTCCCGCTGGCCCTGGGCTCTGGCTTCTCCCAGGTTCCCCATCTGCTGCCAGACAGGGAATTCTTGTGCAAAATCCACACCCTGTTTGTTTTCCCCTCCGCCAAAATGGAGCCCCTGTTTGGTTAATTTCTACTTTGTGACTTATTTGGAGGCTGTTAAAACAGACCCTGGGGGACCCTCAGCAGCGATTGTTCCATATCTCATTATCTTTCCCGAATCTGATTATTAGCTCAGATTTTTCTGATCGCTAGCTGCTGTTCGTGATGAGTTGTGTGCCATTAATGCCAGCTGGTTCCCTTAAACAGGACCCACCATGCCAGAGAAAACGAGCTGGCGTTCAGAGCCACCAGCCACTTGGCTTTTTAATTTTAATGGGCTTCACCAAATGTTCTAGGCCAAAGGGGCCCTATGGAACCAGAACAGACGGGCTCCCAGCCCTGGTCTACAGCCCACCCTGGGTTCCTTCCCAGGCGGTGGCCATCCTAGCTGCTAGGACAGAAAGGCCTGGGTTGGGAGCTGTTGGGGCAGTGGGGTGAGTGGCTACTTGCCTCCCCTATATTTGTACCTTCCTGCCACCCACTCATCATCATTCCTGCCACCATCTTGGCATCAGGGCAGGTACGGGGCCACCTAGGCTCTGAGTTGGAGCTGTGGCTACACACACGCACAGGCTTCCTCCCTGCTGATGCCCAGCCTCTCCCTGGGAACCAGTGTTGGCCATGCTCTCAGAAATATGTGTATGCCTCCCCGAATGACACGCGGCGAGGGCATTTCCCCTCTCTTCTTCCCTTCTCCCCAGCCTGCGCCACCCTTGGAGTCAGGGAGATAGGTGGGTCATTCACTCTGGACTGTGCCAGGCCTTCCCTCTGGCAAGGCAGGGCCAAGTGCAAGTGTTTGGTCACTATCCCTCCTTGCCTCCCTCCACACAGCCCTGTGCCCAAGAGTGGGGTAGGTGGAGGGAAGGGGGCATGAGGGCTGGGTCCTAGTTCAGGGAATTGGATTCCAGGAGGGCTCCGGCTCCCTCCACCACTGGGGCTTCCTGAATCTTTCCAAATGAAAGTAGGGCTTTTGAACGCAGATCTCTTGAGTTAGCAGCCAGGGGCAGGGGTGATTCAAGGGCCCCACCTTCCCTTATAGGTACTGCGTTCTGTTTTCTACTCCTCTGGGCACAGCCTGAGCTGGCCTTTCAGGGAGACTTTGCTATGCAAACAGCCAGTTTCAAATGGCATGTCAAACACTACAACATTCTTCTTGGAGATGGAAGACAATTAGAAAGCAAATAATAGCACAGCCTTTAAGAGCAAAGCTTCGGAATTAGCAGATGTTGGGTTCAAATCTGAGCTTTAACTGCCCCTTAATAGTTGTGTGTCCCTAGGCAAAGTCACTTAACCTCTCTGGGCTTCTCAGAGTCTTGCTCTATCTAAAAGCCTTTTTTAGTGGGGATTTCACGTGATGTGTTCAGCCCAGGGCCTGGCACAAAGCAGGTGCTTGCTGTCTTCTCCCCACACCCTTTCCTCCTTCTCTTCATCACAAATGTCTGACTATGACCTCTAGACTCTCTTTCTCCGCTGCACTCTGTACACTCTGTAGGAATATGTTCTCTGCTATTGGTGACGGGGGTGGGGGAGGTAGTAGTTGAGGGGACCATTTCTGACAGCCACTTGCTGCTGAGAGTTGGGGTGACCTGGACCTGATGTGTGCCATCTGCATGGCAGGGGCAGCCTTGAAGCAGGGACAGCAGGGCTCAGTGTGGGCTGGCAGCCCCCAGCCTGCCCCACTAGGACTTCCAAAGTGTGTCCAAGTTGACACACATCTCCCTGCCTCCCAGCCTTCTACTGAGCAAGCAGAGAGGGCAAGAATCAAAATCTTGAGCATCAACTTGAGGCTTCAACCCTTAAAGCCCTGGTGCCTTAAAGCCCTGCAGCACTCAGCCCAGGGGGCATCCCACAGAGGATTGGATGGCATTTCCTATAGATCTCAGAGCCATTCCTGTCAGGCCGTGCTCTGTTTTGACTGCTGCAAGCACCCAGCAGCCCTGGAGACCTTCCCAAAACTCTACACCCCCAATAATCCAGAAGGTGGAGAACAGAGCCACAGCTGTGGGTGCAGGGCAGCCTGCTGAGCCAGTAGGTGTGCTGGAGCAGGAGCAGGCTGCCCCAGACCCCCTGGGCAAGGAGAGATGCACAGGGCAGGGACTGAGTCTGACCTGTGTATGGGAGAACAGAGGCTTCCACACTCTTGGCCTTGACCTGGTTTTCTCATCTGGCCATCTACATCTTGCTTTTTCTTTTTCCTTGCCTCTGCTCTTGATGTTTCCCCACCAAAAGGCCCTCCTCCCCTTCTTAGCCTAGTGCCACATTCTCCTCCTCCAAGACACCCCCCACACACACACACACCAGCCTTTGCTATTCTCTCCAGCCATTCATTTCTTTGTTGGCTCATGTGCCTATTCCTCAGTCATAGTTTTCTGAGCGTGTGCTCTGCGCCTCTCGCTGCCCCTAGTGCTGGGCACATGAAGATGTAAAAGACACGGGTCTGTCCTCCCGGCCCCCATGGGCATCAGACCATGAACAGGTACTGAGTGCTGGGAAAGGGGGCTGGTCATGTGCGAGGGAGCCACCTTCTGTCTGGGAGAGGCCACCCCATTCTTGTACAGCTTCATTTATTATACAGCTTCATTTATTGAGGCCTGCCATGCACATACTCATGCCAGACATGATACATACATCCTTGTACCAGCCCTGGCTGCTAGAGATGTTAGTTACTATCCTGTTCACAGACAAGGAAACTGAGGCAGAGAATGGTTAAATGACTCCCACTGTCAGCAAATGATGCTAGAGATAGAGCTCAGAGGTGGGCCAAGGACCTGGTGTGGACTGAGTAGAGAAGGAAGCTTCGTGCCTGAAGCTCATGCAGCACAATGAACTCTGGGCTCTGGGAGGGAGAGTGGGTGTGGGGCAGTTGGGGGAGAGGTGCTGGTGGCCAAGACTGCTGCATGAAGAAGAGTGTAACTTCTTTCAGGGTGGTGGGGAACTGCTGCTGGTGGGTGTGATTGGACCTGTGTTCTAGAACACAGCACAACATGGGTGATGGATGGGGGAGGGTACAAGCCAAAGGACTGGGGCAGGAGGATGTGTCCTGGGCCTAGTGAGAGGAGTCAGAGTCTGAGGGAAAATGGACAGTGAGCCCAGGATGTCCACTGCACCCCCTTTCTGTGGGCAGGTGCGTAGGTCTCTCTCCTGAGCCCACCTGGTTGGGCCCTGAGTGGGGCCTCAAAAAGGTGGTGCTTGGAGTTTGGGTAGGAATAAGGGTTCCTACACCTCAGTTGTTTACAGATTATATATTCTTATAACAGCAGTTACCCCACCATCCCTCCCTGCTCCCCAGGAGGCTGTGTGTGTGCCTGTGTATGTGTGTGTGTGTGTGTGTGCAGTTGATGCTTTTCCCTTTCCCTCTTTCTGACAGGCCAGTTCACTGGGATGCCTGTGTGGTGGTGCTTTAAATAGCCACACTGAAGATTTGGGGTCTGGGCACAGCTACAGTGCCCCTAACTCCACGCTCTTCCTCCGGGCAGCTGCAGCACCTTGCACTTTTTGTTTTCTCTTTCCAAGGTGGGCCTTAATGTCCTGGTTCAGAAAGCCAACAAGTTCACCCCGGCCACCCGCCTTCTGGTCCAGAGATTCGTGCCATTCCCTGCTGTAGGTAAGACCGGCGCTGTGCTGAGCGTCTGTGAACGTGTGTCAGGCCTGGGCATGCGGAGCTGTGGGGCTCTCTGGAGCTGGATGGCCCCACCCCACCTCTCCGGCATCTCCTGATGCCGGGGGGCTCCTGGCTGGCCCCACTGGAGCAAAGAGTGGCAGGGCCCTCTCTCACCAGCTTGTGCCCAAGATTCCGCTTTTAGCATGGGAGCTCTTACCCCGGGGCTCTCAGACCTCCAAGGGGTCAATAGACAGAATGCTGTGGGCTGTGAACTTGGTTGGGGAGGTATCTATGCTAACCTTGAACTGCAGTTTGACATTTCCAGAATGTAGGCAGTACACCACAGTGACAAGCAGGACTTGTGACTTTGTCACCAACAGAAATCAGAGGCATGTTCATGTCATGTTACAGTTCTTAAAATCGTTTATGCTCAATACGAATTCAAAATTGTGATATTTAATTGATCCACTGGTAGATCTTAATCCATTAGTTAGAAAGCATATCCACTACTATATCTCAATTTAAAACTATCTGGATAACTTATTTCAATGGTGTTCCTGTGGCATCCTATGTGTTATCTTGTGCATTTAGAAATATTACTGGTGAGGGGTGCATAGGCCTCACCAGACTGTCAGAGGGCTTCCTGGCACAAAAGAAGGCACCAAGACCCTGCTCACCTAGTGTTCAAGTAGGTGAGAGCCTTTTAGGTGTACCTCCACCTCTAGTCAGGTATTGTGGGTGCACACATAGGTGTGGAGGGGATTTTACCTCCCTTCAGTGAGTCTGCTGGTCTTGGAGTCTCTGAGCTCATGACAGAGGCCCAGGCCTGGGCCCTACAAATCCTACAAAGACCAGCCTGGTTCTTAGGAAGCCTACACCTTGTTTGGGAAGAGGGCACCGCAGTGGAAAATTTTTTAAAATTAAAAAGATATGGTGAAGGGCCTTCCCTGGTGGCACAGAGGTTGAGACCTGGGCTGCGAAGCTGCCCACAGCCTCTGCAGTGCTGGTTCGATCCCCGGCCACCGGCGAGGTTCCCACATGGCGTAGCAGACATCTCCTGTCGCGCTGGCTGCTCCCCTCAGTAGTGTATTTCGTCAGTTCTGCCTGTTCTGTTCCCCGCTCTGTCTCTGGTGAATCCTCTCACCCTCCCATGCATCTGGACTGTACCCTGGTTCTTGTATAAATAAATAAATAAATCTTAAAAAAAAAAAAAAAGATATGGTGATGGATGGAAACTAGACTTCTGGTGGTGAACTAAGATAAAATGTATAGATGCCAACGTATAGGGCTCCAGAAACCTATATAAACCAATTGTTATAAACCAATGTTACTTTTTAAAAGATGGAAAAGATATAAGCCAGATTGAATGAAGCACAAGGCAGCAAGTGATTAGTGGTCAAATATGAAGGCTAAGCAAGTGCTTGAACCACGACCCTGACTTCCCTTCCCCATGTGATGCCAGAGGACTAAGCCGGGGTTCAGCTCAGGAGGCTGTGACACCAAGAACCTTGACCTCCCTGGTATCTAGCTTCAGTCTGAAGAGCCAGAGTCGAGCCAGGATCATGTTCCCAGCCCCATTCCTCACTCCCAGGACTTAGCTGTCCCATCTGTAAAATGGGCCAGTATCTACCTTCCTATACCTCAGAGCTATGGGAGGATCAAATGAGACCACAGACCAGATTCCATTCATAGGAAAGTGCTATGAAGTACCTGAAAAGCCCTATGAGAAGGTGGGAGATCTTTACTCGGCAGCCCCACCTCCTCAATGGCCCAGAGGCTAATGAACTCTCTAAACCAACCACCTGGCTGATCCTCAGCCAACCCAGATAATTGCTATAGCAACTCCACACTTTTAATGACCTCTCAGCTATTTCTGGTGTGGACCATTAATGGAATAACTCTTTAGATCTGACTTTGTTAAGGGGCCTAATTGAGCCAACTCGGCTGCCGATCTTGCGTTCCTTGCCATGCTGGACTGAAGGGTCAGCTGCAACTTGAGAAGGGGCAGCTCTCAGCTGCACTGGACTGGATCTGGGGCTCCACCGAGATGTTATCTGTCCTTGAGCCAAGCTTTAGATAAGGACGTTGCCAGGGGCCCATTCCAGCCCTTTTGCCAGCCATCTTGCTGCATGACCTTGGGGGTGGTCGTGACCTCTCTGGGGCGCCAGGACAAGGGTCAGGGCTTTTGGATTTAATCCTTTCTGCCATCCTCCACTTGAGACTTTGATAAGTGATACATCCCCCAGTTATCCCTTTTGGGGCTCCTGTCTGATTCCTCTCCTATCTTCTTATGGGAGGGTCCTGCAGTTCGCTTGCATTGGTCTAGCACCTTTGAGGGGTCTCAAGATCCTGAGTATCCTGGCCAGTTGCACAGTGGCACATAGTGTCATAGTGTAGTCTGCAGCCCTCATAGTCTCCGGCCAGGAGCCTGAGAGAAGCAGGCTGTTTCCTCAATCTCACTGCCCTGGCTGTGTGCCTGCCTGCCTTGCACACCCCCACCCCACATCCCGCCCCAGCCTCTCCTCCCCCACCTTCTGGCTTCCCTCTCTCTAGCTCCCAGGGTCCATTCAGGCTCACCTGTAAAGGGGCACTTGCAAAGTCCCCTGGTCAACACAGACACAGTGGTATACAAGATGGGTAGCCATGCCCCTTCCCTTCCAGGGCCTCAAAATCTCCTGGTCCTCTCAGGCCACTGTGCAATCCTTGTGCTTGGCCTTCCTCCATGTTGTCCCCAGACAACAGCATCTCTGCATGCCCACAGGGCCTAGATTCCCCCAGGCCTCCACCCCTACTTTCCACAGCAGGCTAGGCCAGACTGGGTCAGGCCACCATGAAGGTCACCATAAAGATTGCTCAGAACTTGCTGGACTTATAAAGGATCCTTTGCCCCTTTGTACTCCTGGCCTAATGGGGAGACAGGTCTTGCCAAGCCATGAGTGCACACAGAAGAAATGTTGAGGCAAGTGGGAGTAATAGGATTAAACCCTGGCACGCACGTGTGTGTATGTGTGTACATGTGTGCATGTGCGTGTGCGTGTGCGTGCACCAGAATGAACCTTCACAGTCTCTACTCCCTCCCAAATGGGCAGGCTGGGATGTCATTCTCTGAGAAACAAGGCTTCCAGGAGTCAGCAGCTTCGTCCCTCTCCCCTGCCGAGTGCCTGCCGGGACTCTTGCTCCAACCTGAAGTCTGCCCTAGAGAGAGAGGCCTGAGGCTCCAGGCACGGGACTCCTGGCTCCCTGCCTGACTCTACCTCTCCCACCCTTTCTCTGGCCACCAGCTCTTCTGGCTGGGACCTCTGTGACAGTCCCTGCAGGCCTCTCCTGGGATTGCAGAGCTGGGTACTCCCAGAAGTGCCACACTCTCCACTCTTCCCCCAGCAGGCCTCTGTTCCCCCTCAATTCTCATTCTCTCTCTGGGGGACCCCAAGCCAGAGCAAGCATCCCCAGTATCCCCGTTTTACAGAAGAATAAATAAATTCAGGTTTATTTATCCTGAGCTGGCCAGACCCAGACCTCCCAGCCACAGCCCAGGGCTGCTTCCAGCACTCTTGGATGATCCCTCACCCCTGCAGTCCAGGAACCAAGGGATGAGGTCACGAGGTGTCCAGTGTCCCTCTAAGAGCTCTCTGCTCCAGGTCCACCCTGGTTTTTCAGTCATGGTTGCTGTGGGCATGTGCACAACTGATGAGCACGCATGTGTGTGCACTGAGTAAGTGGGAGCCCCCAGGACACTCCCACAAACACTTCTCTCCCTCAAGGTGGTTTTAAACCTTGCTGTGCCCTGGTCTAGAGCAGCAATCACGTGGGAAATCTCAGTTTCTATTTATATACGGAGATGTTAGGAAAAGACAGTGAGCCCAGAAGCATGTGTGCTGGCATCAGAATCGATTGGGGACTGGTAATTAATTTGTTTAGACCTTAATTAATTCTCTAGTTCTTTCTTATTTGTGGACTGTCACGCTTAATTGTGTTCAGGAGCTCGAGCTGGGAGCAGGCCCTCCATTAATTGATGTGTGGTTGCTGTGAGGAGGAGGTTAATGGTGTGGGGAGCTGGGCAAGCAGTGTAATTAAAGGTCAATAGAGGAGGCATAGGAAAAATACACACCCTAGGTCCAGCCACCAGGCTCCACGAGCAAAGTCCATTGCAGGGGAGACGGGCCCCTCAAACAGTCTTCTTACGAGGGGACTGGAAGGAAGGACCAGCCGTAGGAAATGCCAGATCCCAGTGCTAAGATAGGGTGCTGGTGGAGAAGTAGGCACACATGTGGGGAATGGGTGGGGTGGGGGCTTCGGCCAGGAGGTAAGACCCAGTCACTTGGGGATGGAGAGGGAGGCCAGGAAACCCTGAAAGTCACCCCCACTCTGCCTGATGGACTACACATGGGGCAGGGGGCAAGAAGCTGTGCCTTTGCTAATAAAGACCCTGCTCTGAGCTCTGATTTCCCTGTGGGGGAGGCCTGAGCCTCAGCGCCAGCCAGCCAGCCAGCCGACTCCTTGCATAGACATGGGTCGGAAGGGCCAACCTCATCACCCTTTGCCAGGAGATGACTTCCTGAGCTGTCTGCACAGCAGCCCCTTTTGCCCAACATCACGGAGTATTTCATCTCTGTGAACAAATTCCCTGTGGTCCCCAGTGAGTCCCTTCCTCAGGCTATCTGGGCAGTCTTGGGGAAAAGGCCTTCCATTCCCTCATGCCAGTGTGCCCCACATCTGCCCCATCCTGTCTCCATGCCCCACTGTCCCCCCAGGGCTTTGAGTCTCTTACTCCAGCTTCCCTTCTCTTAGTGCTCATCTGCCTCCTTACCTCATCTGGGAGGAGGCCATATAGCATACCCGACCCTAAAGGTCAGTCCCCAAGCCTGACCTCCTGTCTGTTGGCCTCTGTGATTATAGGGCAACAGGTGCACCTATGTCCGCCGTGTCCTGGACGTCATGACTTAACACATCCTCTTTCCAGTCAGTGATAACTTGATGGATCTCCCTTAAGTTGGATAAGAGTATGGGGATCCAAGAACTCTCACAAGGTTTGACTCAAAGCCTGGGGCACAAGCGTAGAAATGTGAGGCCTGGCTTAGCTGATGTAGTTAGGAGACAGACTGGGCTGGATGCTCTGGGTGGGTTCCCATTGTGGTGTGTGGCTGTTGAGCCTCCCTCAGACCCCAGCTGCATTACTAGAAATAGAGTACCCAGAACTAAGGAGTCTATTTCGTTCTGGACTCCACACAGCCAGAGTAGCACTGATAAGTGTGACCCAACAAGGGTGGAAGGATCTTCTGAACATTACACAGCCTGTTATTGGAATGAGCTGTCTGACCCTTGGGTTAGAAAAATGTCCAAGAAACTGCCTGGCCCAAAAATCTGTGAGGGCCACTCACATGTGACTGAATCACCTGTTTCTGGGCAACCTGCCCAGAACCTGGCATCTAGAGGGTACTTAGTGAATGCTTGTGCCATGAATGGCCTGCCAATTTAGAGATTTTGTAAGTCCTGAAATCTAGATGGCCAAGAAATCCAGAGAGAGAAGTTGGGGGGCTCAAGGCAGGAGAGGAGGGATTTTGAATATGGGTAGAGCAGGGCCTGGTTGGGTGGGCTGAGCCAGTTGGGGAAAGGGGGGAGTAGAGGCATGTTGGAGCCTTGGCTCTTAGATTAGAGCTGAGTTTTATCTTATGGTTAATGGGGAACCACTAAGAATCACAAGCTAGGGAGCAGCTGTGATAAAAGAGAGCTTTCCAGAAAATGGATGTGTTAACAGGAATCTTTTATTAAGAGATCCGGAATGTCAGAGTCAGTCTACACTTAAATTTACAGGCTGATTTTTCAATCCAGAAATTCCCAGTCCTGAGTTTGTGACACTTCAGTATGGGTTGTGAAATTCTCCCCAGATTTGCAAGCTTTTTCAAAGAAAATCTATGCCACGTAGCTCAGCCTCTTGGGTTGAATGACGTGATATATTGTTGAAGAAGCAAACACTGGGGTGAACATCTTCGATTGGTAGTCGTCACTCCTCTAAAGGCAGGGGGACTGCATTCTGGAGCGATTAAGTGTGTGTGTGTGTGTGTGTGTGTGTGTGTGTGTGTGTGAGAGAGAGAGAGAGAGAGAGAGAGAGAGAGAGAGAGAGAGAGAGAGAGAGGTGATGCACTTACACGCCCATTTGTAAATACATGGACAGGGACATGAGAATCTGCCTATAGTACTTGGCTCTTATATAGTACTTGGGAGAAGGTAAAGCTAAGGGCCAAGGATTGGAAGGAGACTTGCTATTTATTATTTACCCTTTTACACAATTTGAATTGTTTACTGTGCTCACATCTTACCTACAAAATAGAAGAGAGAGAGGAGAAGTAGAGTCAGGAGAACTTGTTCACTGTCCATGTGGAGCCAGGATGGGAGCTAAAGTCTCCTGGTTGCCACTGGAGTATTAAGTATCATTTCAGGGCCTCCCTGGTGGCGCAAGGGGTGAAGCACCACACTATGAAGCAATCCGCAGCCTCTGCAGCACAAGTTCGACCCCCAGCCGGCCAGGGAGCAACCCACGTAGTGCAGCAGACCTCTCCTGACTCACCTACTGCTCCCCTCAGCAGTGTATTTCAGTCTGTTCTGTTCCCCGCTGTGTCTCTGGTGAATTCTCTCACCCCCCACATCTCTGGCCTGTGCCCCAGCTCTTGTATGCATAAATAAATAAATCTTTTTTTTTTTTTGTTAAAAAAAGTATTATTTCAAACACATGGAAAATGATAGGAAATAGAAAAATAAAATGTTAGCTATACCTCAAAACCTCTGTGCCCACCACCTTTGTGATTCTGGTCTCCTCTCCATGGGGATAGCCATTGATTTGGTTCCCATACTACTCCCCCTCACAGCTTTGTGTTTTTATGTTTTATCCTGTGTATGTACCACAAACCAGAAATCGTATTTTTATGTGGTTTCTAAATTATATTATTATAATTAACTGCATCAAACTGGGCCTATCCTCTTAAAACTTGCTTTTCATTGTGGTTTTGAGATTTTTCCGTGTTAATATGTTTACATTCCTTTCAGCCGCTGTGGGCATTCTGCCACCTGACTTCCACAGTTGATTTATTTGGGACATTTTGATTGTTTCTAGAGTTTCTCATTATGCACAGAGTAGTGTACTAAACCACCCAGGCACCCTCCCAGTGCACATGAAGAGAGGTTTCTCCGGGGCGGACGTGTTCAAGCATCCACCTGCGGAGCTTTAAAACAAAAAAAAAGCGTAGATCCAAACCTGACCCCAGATTTGGTTTCAGTTGTGCAGAGCATTGAGAATCACAAGGCCCCTCCCAGGCACCATGTTTCTAGCTTTACTAGATGTTGACAGGTGAGCACACTAGCTTTTATTTCACCTACAAGTTTTGAATTTTAGTTCCCTTATGTCCTTGGGTATTATCAATCTTTAGAAATGTTTGACCATTTGAAATGGTTCTTATCCCTTTTTAATTTGCATTTTTCCAGTTCCCAGTGTGGTAGAGAAGTTTTCTTATTTTTATTGGGTGTTGGGATTTCCATGTAGAAGTGATAGAAAGAAGATCTGTATTTCTTACCCCATAATAAATTCCATATAAAGACCTAAATGTGAAAAGTAAAATTTTAAAGTTTCTTGAAGAAAATAGCGATGAACATTAGAGTAGGATTAGTTTCTTTTTTTTTTTTTTAAAGATTTATTTATTTATGCATGCAATAACTAGGGTACAGGCCAGAGGTGTAGGGGGCGAAAGGATTCACCAGAGACAGAGCGGGGAACAGAACAGGCAGATTGACCGAAGTACACTGCTGAGGGGAGCAGCAGGCGAGGCAGGAGAGGTCTGCTGCGCCATGTGGGTAGCTCCCTGGCCAGGGATTGCACTCGTGCTGCAGTGGCCGGGGACAGCCCTGTAGGTTGCCTCTTAACTCCTTGTGCCACCAGGGAGGCCCAGGATTAGTTTCTTTCTTTTTTTTTTTTTAATTTTTTTTTTAATAGAGGCATGTTTTATTTATTTATTTATTTGTTTGTTTTTTGCTTGTTTGTTTATACATGCACTGGGTATAGTCAGAAGCGCGGGAGGGTGAGAGAATTCACCAGAGCCAGAGCAGGGAGCAGAACAGGCAGAAGGACTGAAGTACACTGCTGAGGGGAGCAGCGGGCGGCAGGAGAGGCCTGCACGCCATGCAGGACCCTCCTCCGGTGGCCGGGGAGCAGCCGGGGATCGAACCGGCGCCCCAGAGGCTGCGGGCAGCTTCGCAACCCAGCGCTCAACCACTGCGCCACCAGAGGAGGCCCAGGATTAGTTTCTTAATGACACCAAAATATACCAGAAAGGAAACGATTGCTTATTTGACAATATATTAAACTATCATGTGACAGAAGCTACCGCTAATTGTAAGCCCTCAGCCAATGAAGTTTAGTCTCCAAAACATTAAGAACTGCAAACTGATTTTTTCTTTGATTCAAGAATCTACCTTTGATTATTAGGAAGGTGGAGTTCAGGTTCATTGTACTTAAAAATATTTCTTTTTATAAATTCCTACTTAGATATTTTTGTGACCTTGGTCCTATTTTTAAATAACTTTTAAATTATTCCATTAAAAGTACAACTATAAAAACATATACTACAGAAAATTTAAGGCAAAAAAGTCAAATCCATTGTATGGACGTCTTTGACTGAAAGTAGCACTCAAACTGGCTTAAGTGATAAAGGAATTTCTTTCCAAGGTCCAGCTCCAGGAGAGGTGTCCAGGACCCTTCCTCCCATCTCTGTGCCCCAGATCTTTTTTTTTCTTTCTTTTCTAATATTTTCATTTATTTATGCATACAGGAACCGGGATACAGCCCTGAGGTGTGGCGGGTGTGGGGGGGTGAGAGGATTCACCAAAGACAGAGTAGGGAACAGAACAGGCAGACTGACAAAATACCCTGCTGAGGGGAGCAGCGGGCGAGACAGGAGAGGTCTGCTGTGCCATGTGGTTTGCTCCCTGGCAGGCCGGGGGATTGAACTCGTACTGCAGAGACTGCAGGCAGCTTCAACGTGCTGTGCTTCACCCGTTGTGCCATCTGTAGGCTAGCTCCCTTCTCGGTTGTAAGATGGCAGCGGCCACTCCAAGCATTGCATCCAGACCCACCACGGCCCAGAGGACAGGAAGCTCTGCCTGCACCTCTTCCTCCACTTCTTTCCATCAAGGAGGAAGCCTTTTCCAGAAGTCCCCAGCCATCCTTGCTCATTGGCCAGGCTAGGTCAGGTGTCCCTTCCTAAATCAATCACCAACTAGGAGGGATTGTTGCTATCAGTTCAGCCTAATCTTTTTGGGGTAGAATAGCTGTTGGAGTCAGTCACCGTGACCCTCTACAGATTCATATTGCTAGCCCTGTTCATTATCTAAAATCAATACAGTTGCCCGTTTCTTATGCCATGGTTCATAAAATAGAGATCAAAGTCATGTTTCTTAATTCTAAGATGCTTAATAATAAGACGCATTAATATAATCTCCTTTATGTCATGTTCACTTAAGGAATACATAAACATTCACTTACACATTCGCTCTAAGTCAGTTTTTTTTTCAGTACCACAGAGTGTGAGTCCAAGCTTTCTGCAAATTTTCTAATTATCTTTTAAACAGGGGTTGTCAAACAGTCCTGCTGCTACCACTGCTTTTTTGTAGTCCTTACTTCTGTTCTGATCCCTTTCAAATGTACATAGTGTTGCTTCAAAGCATATGAATGGATACTGGGAATTTTTTTGTCTGAATTTCCTATGAAATGAAACTAGCAGTTTCATTTTTTTTCTTTATTCAAAGAAAAACATATTCCTGATGTTAATCAGCTTCTTCAGTGAGTTTCTGACATATAGGTGCCGAAGTGTAGGAGCCACCGTGAGGTTACATCTATCCCTGCTGACTTTAAATTTTTTATGATCTACTTCAAGAAGTTTGGCAATTCCTTTGAACATTTTAGACAAGTAACATGATTATATTCTCATTGCAAAAATACAAACAATATAAAAAATTCAAGGAAAAAAATTGGAAATTCTTCACTAACCCCTAATTCCCAAATTTAGTTCCCCAGGGGACCTTTCTGTGAGATGTGAACCTATCAAAACATTACCTGTGGACTTGTACACACACACTTGTGTATATACCAATTATGGAGTTTACATGCAGCGAAGCATCCCGTGTATATCCCATAACTTCTTTCATATAAGTTTGTTTTGGAGATCTTCCCATGTGAGTTCCCTAATGGTGGACATTTAGGTTGTTTCTAATTATTTGCTCTTACAAACAGTGCTATAATTAACATCCTTGTAAATGTCTCTTTGTGCATATGGGCAAGCATTTCTTTAGGGTAGCTATCTATGGTTTGGCAATTTCTGCTGCCTTTAATTGCATTGCCTGGTATCTGGCAGACGATCTTCTGCATGTACAATAACTTTTCATGTCCATGCTCCATTATAGTGTAAGTTTTAAAAAGATGTTTTAGGCAACAATTAGGGATCTAAGTTTGAGTTCAAATTCTGTGTGGATTTCCGTGGGCAGCTGAGGTGACACTTGAGGGAACAGATACCTACAGGCTAAGCTCATACATGCACTGGCAGTGATGGGGGAGCACATGAGGTCCCCTATACCAATATTTGTTGTAAGGCACATTGGGATATTTCAAACATGAAATATGGGGAAACGTATCCTGGGACTGAGGAGTCCTGGCAGTTTATTTTCCCTAAATGAATAGCCCATTGCTTCACCCTCATGTTTGAGTTGATATAACTGCTTTAGCCCAAACTCATTTCCCTTGTAGGTGGGTTTGTTTCGGAAGTATTAACTCTGCTGATCTACATGTCTGTTCCTGTGCTAAATTAGGGGGCAGGGTCCCCTGTCATCTTCTTTTCTAGAATTTTCTTGCACATTTGCCTCTCTGCTGCTCTTTCTTCTTCCCCACACTGTCCCTTTTACGCAGGGTGATTCATTAGCTGCATGATTTTGCATCCCGATGGGCCTGATGTGAGAACACCTGCAGCAGTCAAGAGCATATTCTCCTCAGGACTTGACACTGAGCTTGCCGTCAGTGTGAAGCAACCTCTCTCTCTTTTTCTTTCTCTCTCTCCACCCACATCCCGTGACATCTCCCAGCGTCGCTGCTCCAGCATCAGTTATGCCTGAGTCTTGAATGGTGTCAATCTGAGTTGAAAATGTGCCAGCTTTCTTAACATTATCACTAACAGACTGCTTAATTAACCTGCTGATACTGTCAATAATAGATCTTGCTGGTGTGCTAGAAAGGAGACCCATGACCCATGGTTGGTCTTGCTCTCATTTCCATTTGCTGAGTTCTCAGTGTCTGTGTCTCCAGAACTGGACTTGCCAAGAGTGGGATAGGAGGGGCCAGATTTGAAAGGGGTATCATAGAATTGAAAGTTCTGGATGAAATCGTGGAAATGAGTTCACAGGTCGGTATTCTCATGGCTCAAAGGAAGAGATGGCTAGGAGTTCGTGCGCACTGTAGGTGCTCAATAAATAGACAGCCAATGTACATAGTACACAGAAGAGAATACGGGGCAGGTCACATTTGAGTAGGCAAGCAGGAAGAACTATGGGTTCCAAGGGAAGAGGCAGAGAGGCTTGTCACCATTTTGTGGGTTTTTGTTTTCTTTTCTTCCATCCAGGCATCTTATATGAGGTTGAGGTGTTTCACCCCCAAAAGTGTCCTGGAGGGCCTCTCTGAGGGGAGGGAGGCTTGATATTCATCTCCTTTCATGCTTTATTTTCCATCTCAAGTGGTTCTGTGTTGGAACCAAAGTCCTCTGTCGTGCTGTGGCTACATTTCACTTGTGGATTCCTGGGAGCAAGCTGGTCTACAAGTTATCTCCTCCTCCCACCAGTCTCTCTCTCTCTCTCTCTCTCTCTCTCTCTCTCTCTCTCTCTCTCTCTCTCTCTCTCTCTCTCTCTCACACACACACACACACACACACACACACACACACATGCAATCAGGGTTAGAGATGTCTCAGCCTTCTGACCTGATGCGGCATGGGTACAGAGGCCAGCATTCTGTGTGAGCTCAACCAGGGATGTGAGATTTGGTAAGGACAGACCCTCTTACATCTAAGGGAACCAGTATGGGAGGTGGCTTGTGGCTGCTGGGGTCACAGGGTGAGCAGGCGGTATCTTCTGACTTTGTAGACATTCCCCTGGACATCACTCCTGCGTTCTTGCCTTTCCAGGAACATTGATGCTGCTGGTGAAAGGGGTTTTTGGAGGGCAGAAGTTGATGCCTTTCAGGGTTGAATACCACAACCTCCATTCCTGAGGTTTTGTTAGGTCTCCTCCTAACGGAAGGCCAGGCAGTCTCTGGTGTCAGGGATGTAGAGCGCTCCTGCTGTCACTAGAGGGCGTGTCACTAACACACAGGCCATGTGCCGGCTAGTGGGGAGACCAGTCTGGGGGCTCTTCTAGGCCCTGGGCTCTGAGGAAACCTGGGTCTGGCAGGAGCTCAACTCTGGGGTGAGAGGGGGTGATGCTGAGCCTGGATTGGAACCTAAGCCCAGCTGGCCTGGAATCCAGGCTCCCAAACCATCCTCCTCTACCTCAGATTGGCTTCTGTCTGTCAGTCTCCAGATATGTGTAAGATAAGGGTTTCCCAGTGTCAATACTGCTGACATTCTGGGCTGGGTCATTCTTTGTTGTGGGGGCTTTCCTATGCTTTGTACAATGGTGAACTGCACTGCTTTCTACCCACTGGATGCCAGCAGCAACCCCCACCCCAGGTCGTGATGATCAAAAATATCTCCAAATGTTGCCAAATGTCTCACAAAATCACCCCAGTTGAGAGCACTGTATAAGACAGGTGACCGTGCCTGCTGAGGGGACAGGAGGGGCCTCGGAGCTTGAGGCCCAACACAGAGGCGGTCTGCTGGTGGTTACCACTGCCGTTGAGAGTCTGTGGAAGCATGAGAGCTAATCAAAGATGGCATATGTGCTGTAAAGACATTTTAAAACTGTATTTGGTCTCCTGCTTTTCCTCCCAAAGACTGCAGAGCATTTCGGTCTTCCCTCTGCTTATTCCACCTCCCCACTTTGTTGAAACTGGAGACTGAGGCTCCCAGGCCCCCAGGGTCTCAAGCCGTCCCTCACCTGCAGAGCCCTCTCCCTCAGTGGCGAGCACCCTGGACCACTCTGCTCCCCAGCGTTGGCTCGGGTGCCAGGAGCATCTGCGGTCCTCCTCCCACTCCACCTGCCCACAAGGCCCTGCCGCCCTCCAGCTCCCCAAACCCTCGTGCCCCCCCACACTGGAGGGAGTGGGGAAGCAGCAGGTGTTGATGCTAATCAGCGTTCACAGCCCAGAACTGCAGTCGCTCCCAGGCTCACACACTCCCCAAAATTAAACACTCATTATACAAAATTAATTGACATTAATTAGCAAAAATTAAAACTTTAAACACAGCAAGGCGCTTTTGGGGGAGGAGTGAAGCAGCGGGTTCCACATTTGTCACCCCCCCACTCCCCACCCGCCCACTACCCCCGTTCCCCCACTTTCATCCTGTGCAGGGCTGGAGGAGTTCAGGCGAGGTCAGCACCTGCGCTGGCCCAACCACGTGAGTCTCAGGTGAGAGGCTCCCTGTGCTGGTCATCAGCTGATGGTGCCCCTTAACTCACATCCCCTGGGCCTAGGGCCACAGAATCTCAGTTGAGATGGGGGCTGGGCATGGCCAAAAGAGGGAACCCAAACTCCTGAAGCACAAATGTAGACTGTGTCTGAGGCCCCTTCCCCGAGCCCTCCCATCTCCTGGTGCCCCAAAGATCAGGCACTGTCGCCTTTCAGTTCTGTCCCACATTTCTGGGTGACCTCAGAGAAGTCCCCCTCCTGCCCCACCCCCAGCCTCCATTTTCCTTCCATATGATGAGGGGGCGGTGCTGGGTGAGCACTGAGGTTCCTGCCTGCTCTGGCACCTGCTGTCAGGGAAGCAAATCTCTGGGAGCTCAACTTACTCTGAGGAGCCAGGGGCTGAATGTGGGGGGCTGGAATTTCATGAGCGTGCCTGGAAAGGCAGCCCAAGAGACTGAGAAGCTGCCAGGGCAACATTGGGCATGGGTGGGGTGGGGGACCTGCCTATGAGAAGAAAGCAGCACCCTGATAACTGGTCACTCTCGAAGCCCTGAACAGTGTCCCTGTCCTCTCTCCCTCTGCTTAGTTTCGACATTTGCTCACGAGTTTCCCAGGGGCCCCTCATCCCTCACCAGGCTGACAGGCAGATGGACCGCCGACCATGCCTTCACCAACTGGCTCAGGATTTCTTCAGCACTGTTGTCACTTGGGGAAGGGTGGAGCCCAGTGGCGTTCTCGACTACATAGAATGCCACCCTCACCCCTCAGCCCTCCTCCCTGCTCCCTTCTCTCTCCAGCCAGCGCCAATATCTGCAACGTGGTCCTGATGCGGTATGGGGAGCTGGAGGAAGGGATCGACGTTCTGGATGGTGATGGCAACCTCGTGGGCTCCTCAAAGATCGCAGCCAGACACGTGGGTCTGCAGGGGCTCAGGGTGCAGGGTGTGGGGGGTCAGGGGTAGCCAGAAACAGGGGGATGGCCTCCTCTCTATGTGAGCTGGGGCCTGGAGATCTGGCCCCAGCCATGCCTGTAACCCTCCACATACACACACATCCTACTTCTCTCCAACTTCCCCCTCATCACCACCGTGACACATCCCCATCTCTTGTCCCAATCCCTCTGGACCTGGATTTACTGATCTGTTAATTGGTGAGGGTAGTAGAGGTCCCCCAGAGCTCTCATCCCCCCTCCCCAGGAGCGAGGGCCCTACTCCCTGGGCCCTCATATCCTCTTGGGTAAGAAGAGGAAGTTGGGAGCCATTGGTTTGTGGTTCTGTGCTAATAGGCACTTCTCAGGTGATACCTCACCAGGGAGCAAGTGTGGCACAGTGGAGGGATTTCAGGCTTGGGGGAGACCACAAGTAGAGCTTGGGAAGAATATCTGGTTACAAGAAGGCCCTCTTTCACCCTTGGTTTCACTAGCCTAGCTCACTCTAACAATTGTAATAATAATAATTTAAAAAATCCAGCCCATTTGTACAGTTCCTGGTGCTTCCCAGCCTTCATCCTAATGGCGATTAGCAGCTCTGGCCTCTGAGTTCTGGGACAGTGGGTGGAGAAGGGTCAGCTGAGGCAGCTAAGCCTTCTCCTCTATTCCAGCCACCATCTCTCATTGGTTCCCTTGTGGGGCCCAGAGCCTCCCCTATGTCCTTAAGGCTTTCTCCATCAGCCTCTGAGGCCATACCCCTCTCTACCCCAGGTCCTCAGCTCTGCAATGGTTTGAGGGAAAGTGAGTGCCTGCCTCACAAGGCTTGTGAGGGCCAAGGGCTTGGCGGTGCCGACGCCAACATTTATCATCTGCTCCCTGCACAGGCTCTGGGTGCTCATCTTCCCCATTCCTGTTCAGGAGGATGGAGAACCCTCTATGTGGCCTTCCTAACACTGATTATGAAGGACCTAAGTTCCTGCGAGAGATGTTCAGCCCTGAGCCCAGCATCAGATGGGATTTGACCTCGATTTCCTACCTGATCTCAACCTCCCATCCAACCCTACCTAGCCTTTTCTTTAGCTTGCTGTGAGGAGGCTGAACATGATATCTCCCCCACCTGGGTCAAATAGCAGGGAACCCCGAGCTCTTCTGCAGCTCTGGGCTTTCTTCACCCTGCTCCTTCAGCCTCTTGCTGTCTGTGGAAAGACTGTAGGAAGCCTATGTTATGGGCCATTTCTGGAGCCTTCTCTGAGGGCTAGGCACCGGGGTTGAAGGCACTCACTGCAATGAGCGGCAGAATGCAGAACTGCCACTGAGTTGTGCCCTCGCTGTGCCTGTGAATCCCAAGGGAGCCCTCAGAGTCAGGCTGATGCCTATGAAGACAGCAGAGCTCAAAGGCACGTTCTCCTACAAAGCTGACCTGTTGTCACTAAGAAAGACTGTATTCAGGGCCAGAAGATGCAAGATGTTAGCTTTAGGGGATGTAAAAAAAAATAAGTAAAACCTCAAATCTCTGTCCTCCCTCAGTACCACGAGCCTCCTGCAGCTCCGCAGGCCCCAGCTGTTTGTTCTGGTCCTTCCAGCACTTGCTTTGTTTTAGAGCATCTCGAGTTCTCCATATGTTTCCTCCCTGCATCTACTACCCAAGGCACCTCCCTGGGCACAGGCCCCTTCCTGGGGCCTGCTTCCGAGTTGCCACCCCTCCCCCCCACATGCAGGTGCTGGGATCTGCTCTTTTCAAATGTGTGTGGTAGGGAGATGGGGGTGGCTTTTTTCTGTTGTTTGGAATACAGCTTTGTGAGCCATTCCATGAATTATTCCATTCAGCCAGATGTACTTAGCGGCAGTGCACACACCTAGGGGCTCTGGGGTGGCGTTGCTGCCTGCTTTATGGCTGCTTCCCACTTCATGGCTGGTTCACCAACACCTCTGCTTGCCCCTCAGGCCCTGCTGGAGACGGCACTGACGCGAGTGGTCCTCCCCATGCCCATCCTGGTGCTACCCCCGATCGTCATGTCCATGCTGGAGAAGTGAGTTGGGGCAGCCAGGAGAGAAGGCCACCGCTGGGGGGGAGGACAAGAAGGGAGGGGAACCGGGTGGCCCAGGGCAAGGGACAGGGCAGCAGCTGGCCGCCCACCTGCCTTGGTTTGTTCAGCTCCCAGCAGTGTTACTGAAACCCGTCGTGAGAATTCACGGACGTTTGCTACTGGGGACCCTGGTCCAGGTTCTGGGAAGGATGTTTGATGGACAAACCTGACGAGCTGGTGGCCCTGGGGTGTGTGTTTCTCTGTGTGCAATCACATGCATGTGCTCCCTCCCTTCTGTGTGTTTCTGTGTGTGCATGTGCACACGTGTGCTCACTCCCTTGGGTGCACAGTGTGGGGCCAGTTGAAAAGAGTCGGCCTGAGGATTATGGTGGGAAGACTAGATTTAGGGCCAGTGCCACCTCCTTCAGGCATCCACCGGGAGGCAGGTCACTACCTCACTGAAACTCAGTGTCTCCATTTATAAAATATGAATAATACTAACCTCTCTGCCTTCCTCAAAGGGATATTTTGAGAACACGTATTTGTCATGACTGTAAAGAAATAGGAACACAATAATAAGGACAATGATGGAGTGATTCTGTTGATGAATGAGCGTGAAATTGAATTGTGAATACTGAGATAGCGTTTGAAGGAGAGGCCGAGCAGAGGAGGAGGAGGAGCCAGGACCAATGTGCAGGTAGGGCTGGCTGGGCAGGCCCTTCGATTAGGGTGAGGCTAGGATAGCATGAGCCAGGAAGGATTCTAGGTGGGGGAACAAGAAGAAAGGCCTGGAGATGCAGGGAAAAGTGAGGAGGTGAAGGTTCTCCACTGTGAGTCTGGCCTGGGAGGGGGCACCTCAAAGCAGTGAGCTTGGGGGCAATGTAGGATATGGACAGCTTTGGTGGCCTCCATCTTGGGCTCTGGGACTAGGACTTCTCCCCAGTTTAGGGAACTTATTCTCACAATATGAACCATAACAGCAACAACATTTATTAAACACTTAATAAATGACAGCCAGGTCTCTTCCCAAGAGGCTTCCCAATATTGGCTGCCTCTAGGGCTTCATACGTAAGAGATGGATTTTCTTAAATCCTGGTGCACAGTACACCTTGCCCATACTCAGGTACCATGTCCCCGTCCCCGCCAAAGCACCTACTCATTTTGCTTCTATTAGGCTGGACTCTTCGATGTCTACAAAACAGCCCACACC
The DNA here is from genome assembly GCF_014898055.3 of Talpa occidentalis. Lineage (NCBI taxonomy): Eukaryota > Metazoa > Chordata > Mammalia > Eulipotyphla > Talpidae > Talpa > Talpa occidentalis. The sequence goes on along the minus strand of NW_023604861.1, from coordinate 84,287,493 downwards.
CTGCCTAGAAAGCCCTCCCTTCTGCAAAAATCCTACCCTGCTCCCAGAGGTGGTCACAGACTCTTCCCAAGAGCCAGGGCCTCCAAGAGGCCCTCCCTGACCTTCCCATCACCCACCATTCTTCTCCCCACAGTGCCTTATTTTCATTCATAGCACTTACAGATATCTGGGTTCTTATCTAGCTGTTTGTTATTTGTCTGTTCCACTAGAATGTAATCTCCATGCATCTAAGTAAACTCCTTTTTGTCACTGCCCTGCACAGCATCTACCAGTTCCTGCACATGGTAGGGACTCAGTAAGTGTTTGTTGAATGAGTGAATGAGCTCATTCTATCCTTGCACTAGTGCAATGAGATTAAGTATGGTGTCCCCATTTTAGGAATGATGAAAAGAAGGCCAAGAGAGGTTGCATCATGTGCTTGTAGTCATAGGCTAAACAATGGCAGAGCCAGGAGTGGCCCTGGAACTGGGCTGCCTCTTGGGCTTCAGATCACATCACATGACCAGCATGTCTTTAGGTGCTGTCCTGTGTGGAGATAGGGGCAGAGCAGATTGGGGGTCTGGACTCAGGAAGCTTGTATTTTGAAAGGGAGATGAGTGTGACCCACACATAGGTCAGCTGCAGCTGGGATTGGGCAGTGTGTCAACAGGGTCAAGGTGACCTTGAGGCGTGGGAGCTCTATGGGCCCAGCAGCAGAGAAGACTGGTGCAGTGGAGAGGGGCTGTGACTGCATCTGGGAGCAGGGCAGGATTTTTGCAGAAGGGAAGGCTTTCTAGTCAGAGTTGTGTAGACATCAAAGAGTCTAACCTGATAGAAGCAAAATGTGTAGGTGCTTTGGGGGGAAGGTGCACACTGTACCTGACCAGGGGCAGGGTATATGGTGTGCCAGGATTTAAGAAAATTCATCTCTTATGTAAGTAGCAAAAATGAACAGATCCTGGGGGAGCAGTTGCTTTTGTGCCCCAACCCTTATACATGCAGCAACATAGCTCCAGCATGAACTAAGGCTGTCCCTCCGAAACCAGGAGACAGCCAGAAATTGAGGAAGGTAGGGAATCTGTCCTCTAGGCTACTGACTCTTGAACCTGGAATTTGCTGGAGGAAAGCATGGTCTTTGAAGCCTTCCCAGTTGGCATCTGCGTTGGGTTTGCTGCAAGTGGAACGATGATTAGTGTCCCATTGGTTTGGGGGCTCAAATTGAGCTTTGGGTAGCCTGAAAGAGAGAATGAGCTTGTTCTGGTTCTGAACCTCCCCAGTCTGGATCCACCAGGAGTCTGGGCTACCAGGTTTCTGACTCACCTCTGGCTCGGTAGAAGCCCTTCCGGGAGGTGGAAACAGGTGAGCTGGTCAGATCTCCTAGAAGCTTTGACTTGGTTGATCTTTCCCTGAAACTCATGGGGGTCTCTGGCAAGGGGAAGAGTCCATCCTGTGTTGCCCCAGGAATGTCAAGATGAACAAGATCTACTTTGAGCCCTCAAAGATTTACTGCTTTTCATGTTTGGGGAACTGTGCCCCTGTCTGATGGGAGAGGCAGCACAGGGTAACAGCACCAGGCAGAACTTCTGGTAAGAAAAGGAAATCCAGGTTCCTGCTCCACCACTTTTGGGCCAGCCTCAGTTTCCCACCTGGAGAATGATGACATTTGGTCTCTGGGGTTTTGTGTTCTGTACCATCCAGCAGGCCCCTGGGCTTTCTGCAGGACCCCACTGAGCACCCATAGCCTTACAGGCAGGGGTGAGGGTGACAGGGCCTCTGCTCAGGAGGCTGCTGGTAGAGGCAGCCCCACCCTCTGGAAACCCCTTTGGGTGAGGGAGTCAGGACAGCCAGGAAAGAAAGACAAAAGAACACTTACAAAGCAGTCTACTTGCAAATTAATGGAGTGCCAACTAAAACTGTGCTCCAAGTGCTGAGGGAATGCACAGCAATGGGGGGACAAGCTGTTGTGTGGCAGCGGGCTGGGCTCTGGCCTCAGTTTATCCTCTGCGGGAGGAGCACTCATCCACTGGGTCTCTGGGTTTCCTGCCAGGATGAGAGAGGAGGGAGTGTGGCATGTTCAGGTGCCCCCTTTACTGACACTAAAAGAAAAGAGCCCTGAGTCAGAAGTAGAGGACCTTCACCCCAGAGCACGGGCCTTCTGAGGGGTGTGCATGCTCTCTCGCCCCCACACACATAAACACATACTCCCACACATGCACACACAACCTCCCTCCCTCTCTGCCTCAGGCTTGCACTGTAGCTGGCTTTAGACCCAGGCCTGGGAGGTTGGGCCCCTTCTGAGTGGTTCCCTTAACTCAGGGGCAGGTGCCTGGGCTGGACCGGGTGGGCCGCCAGGCTCTGTCCCTGCAACCTCGCTTCCCCCAGCCCTGCACCCCTGGTCCTGGAGCTTGTGGGGATGCCAGCTTGGATCTAAGCTAAGTCAGGGTTCGGGCCACAACCCCCATCACTGTGGTTCCTGAGGCAGCTCCCCAGCCTCCCTCATTCCAGGGGATCCGGGTCTTTTCTTTCTCCCAGGCATTCGCACATCTCTCCATCTGCATATTTTAACTCCCCCTGCTGCCTTTTCCAATCCCTCCCTGCCATTTCCCTTCCTTCTGCCCCTCCCCCTGTCCTGCTGTGTTCACTCTTCCCCTGCTCCGGGCTGGGACTTCAGAGGCTCCTGTGGGCCTGCAGTCTCAGGCCTGTCCTGCCGAGCTGGGAACACTGGCCTGGGGCTCCCTGCGCTCTCTGCCCAGTGGAGACGTCAGCCAGCCACTCCTGACAGATAGGCCTGGCTGCAGCCCCCCACGGAGGGGGGAGGGAGTCTGTCCTCACCCTGGGAGGGGGCCTCACTCTTCTCCCTGTCACTGTCCTAGCCCTCAGTGACCCTGGGACTGTGTCTGCAGGGACTTCACACCCTCCCATGCCATCTCCCCTGCTCAGGAACTGGCAGGGACTAATGTCCCAGTCCTGCCATGAGGACAGGAGAGCAGTCTCTTCAGAGCCAAGGCTCTTGGCCTATGCACAAGTCTGAGTTAGCCCGTGGGTACTACCTCCTTGTGCTGCAAGGGAAGTTGACCTGTGTTGAAACAATCTCTGAGCCCATGTTAGTCTTATTTCCATGGGAGCCCAGGAAGCCGGGAGCTGAATCCCTGTGGGGAAGTGGGGCTCCCCTGGTGGTAAGAGAGAAGATGGGAGCACTAGACTGGGATGGAGGGGTCAGATGGGCTTGAGCTTGATTCAGGCATCTTGTCCTGTTGTGCTTCATCTTGTGGAAACACCCCAAACAAATAGCTCAGTTGGGGCTTCATTTGACAGGACACCTTGTTAGATCTTGGGGTCCTGGTTACTGGGAGGGACAAGAGGACAGCCCTTCCACCAGGATCCTCCCTCCTTTCTGCCCTAACAAGGTCAGAGGCCACAGTAATAATAACACACATAATGGCTGAGCACTTCCTGTGTCCAGGCCTTTGCCTTGAATAGAATATACAAATAGTTGGGTCTTTATTGGTATCTTCACAGGTTCATCCTGGACCAGGGTTTCTCAGAAGTGTGGTGTAGGATTTACCTGTTTTAGACTCATAAAGGGTTGTTTGAGATGCAGATTCCTAGGTGTAATGCCAGCTAAATCAGAATCTCGTGAGGCTGGGAGTCTGCATTTTTAACCAGCTGCCTAGATAGGGTGGTGGTCCTGAGGCCGCTCTTCAGCCTCCTCCTGTCCCTGGGGGGGGGGGGGGGGTGTTTAAGAACTGCTGGCCCTAATTTTGTTGTCTGTTTAGGGCCAGGTGCTCTTGAGAGGTGAAGGTCTTGTGGGGTTTGCCTGTTTCGAGGACAGCCTGTGACCACGGCCAGCCCTGCTCCATTTGGGGAGGGAGAGGGCCCTGACATGTCTCTTCATCCCAGGAGCATGTCTCGGTCACAAGGAGGCTACTTGGTTGTCAAGGTCAGATTTAGTGTCCACCCCACAAGCTGTGATGAATAGTCCATCCCTCTGGCATTGCCTGCTCCAGGCCTCCCCAAATAGAGGGTTGGTGGTCCCCACTAAAGGGCCTGCTCGATTATGCAAAACATAAAACTCTGATGGACAAATGATGATGTATTTCCCAGCAGGTATGGCCCTCTCTGCCTGGAAAACCTGTTTTATCTGGGAACTGGGAGACCCAGTGCCCTAGAGGGAGGTTTTTCAGACCCTTCTCTTGTCCAGGAACCCACCTCCAAAGCTTGCAGAAAGGGCATCAGCTGTGATGTGCTGGTGATGAACCTGAACTTGGAGCTAGGAGCACAGGGTGATTGCACTTGCACTTGCGGGTAGTCAGGGGCCCTGCCTGCCTCCTGCTGAGCTGCCCTGGGGCAAGTAACTACCTCTTTGTGGGGCTCTTAGAGCTGTAGGGTGTGTTCTGTCTCAACACAGAAGTGAATCATCCCCTCCCAGTTTTATGTGTGCATGCATGTGTGCCTGTATATGAATGCACGCGTGTGTGCAGGTGCACGTGCCTGTGTGCATGCGTGTGTGTGGTTTGTCTCCTCCTCTGGACTTGGCATCTACTCTGACTTGTGAATTATTTCATTATGTACTGTCTTTAAGGACCATCTTACAATTCTGTGCCCTCCCCACCCCCAGGAGCAGGGGCTGACAGCCTCCTCTATTGTCTCCTTCCACATCAGCCTTCTTTGTAGGCAGTGGTGTGAGTGCCCCTCAGGTATTCACTTATGACTTATGGTTGAACAAGAGTTCAACCACCCATACCCTTCAAGACAGGCCCTGGGGAGAGGGGTGCTGACTGGAGAAGGCCTCAAAGGCAGAATTCCCCTACAGCTCTCTAGCTGTGGGCAGGTACTGGCCAGAACCAGGCTGCCCTGGCTCTAGGACTTTGAGCGGGATGAGTGTGGTGGCTGGCAGCCAGCTTGCCTATCTCTGGTCTCACGCGTGCACGCCTCTCTCTCTCTCTCCTATAGGACGGCTCTCCTGCAGGCACGACCCCGGCTGCTCCTCCCCGTGCAAAGCCTTGTGTGCCTGGCAGCCTTCGGCCTGGCCCTGCCGCTGGCCATCAGCCTCTTCCCACAGATGTCAGAGGTCAGTGGGAGGAGGGGCTCAAGGGCAGGGAGAGATGTGGCTTGCTTGTTTATTCATTTTTTTTTAATTTTTAAATTTATTTATTTTTATACAAGAGCTGGGGTACAGGCCAGAGGTATGGGGGGGTGAGAGGATTCAATAGAGACAGAGTGGGGAGCAAAACAGGCAGATGGACCAAAGTACACCGCTGAGGGGAGCAGCAGGCCAGACAGGAGAGGTCTGCCCTGCCATTTGGGTAGCTCCCCGGCCCGCTGGGAATCAAACCAGCGCTGCAGAAGCTGCAGACAGCTTCACAGTGCTGCACTCAACCCTCTGCGCCACCAGGGAGGCCCCAGCTTGCTCATTTATTAAGAAATACCTACTTAGTGCTGCCTCCTTAGCACTGGGCTAGGCACTGGGGTAGAGCCGTGAATGAGACTGACACAGACTTGACCTCCCAGAGTTGAGTGTCAAGCAGTGAGCACCATGATTAAACAGAGTAGCAAATGATGGTGGGGAGTGATAGGATGGGAGCACACAGTGAGGCCCTAATGGAGCCCAGAGGGAAGTGGCATTTCACCAAGGCCTGGTGGGTGGACTGGAGTTGATCGGGTACATGGGGTGGAGGGGACACAGAGGCTGGGGTCATCTGGGCTGAAGGTTCTAGATGAGGCAGCACAGCGCATGTTCCAAAAGCTGAGGCACAGTAAGCAGAGAGTGAGCAACATGAACTGCACCAGGGAAAGGGGCCTGGGCCAGGTGGTGCTGGGAACTTAGAGGCAAAGCAGAGAATGAATGTTTGAGAAGGGCTATGCCTGCAGAACCACTGGTTTTGCAGAACTCCTGAGTTTGAGTGGTGCCCATGACTGCTTTGTGAGGCCAGGCTGGTGCTCTGTAGGAAAGCAGCCAACGGGAGGCACCCAGAGAGAGAGGATGGCAGAGTGGACAGGGCTGTTGGCAGTGGGCATGGGGAGAAGTGAGTCCTTGCAGGGACAGTTAGGAGGCAGCTTCATCAGGATTTGATGAGGTTGCATGTGTGAGGAAAAAGGAGCCTGCAGGATGTGCTCAGCTGCCTGCTTTTGAGCAACCTGGCAGATGTAGGTACAACCACATCATCAGCGTGCTGAGATGGATAGAGACATGGGTCTGAGGAGCCTGGGGAATATGAAAGTGGAGCTGCCTGTGGGGACCTGGCCCTGGGCCTGGAGTCTAGGAGAGAGGACAGGACTGGAGGAACAGAACAGAAGCCACCAGCAAAAAAAAAAAAAAAAAAATAGTAATGAAAGAGAGGGATGGGCTTGGATCAGCCAGGAGCTGCTCTGGTGGAGGAAAGAGACTCCAGAAGGTGAAGTCCAGGTTGGGTGACCAGGGAAAGAAGGACACAGCCAAGTGGGCAGGGGGTGGTAGATTGTCTGCAGAGTCTGACCTTCCTGAGGCATCAAGCCTCTGAGGCTGACGAGTGTCCACTGGCGTCTCGGACAATGAGGGCAAACCTGTCCTGAGGGGGAGGGGCCCAGCTGACGGGTAAGTGAGCCAGCGTCGGCCGGCTTGTCCAGAGGCTTAGCACCAAGGGAAAAAGGAGAAACAGACCCACAGCTGGAACAAGATGTGAGATCAAGGGAAGCTTTTATTTGTTTGTTTTTCTCTCTCTTTTTTAAAATTTATTTATTCAAGCACTGGGTACAGTCAGAAGTGTGGGAGGGTGAGAGAATTCACCAGAGCCAGAGCGGGGAACAGAACAGGCAGACTGACGAAATACACTACTCAGGGGAGCAGCGGGCGGCAGAAGAGGTCTGCGCGCTATGTGGGAACCAGCGGCTGGGGATCGAACTGGCGCTGCAGAGGCTGCAGGCAGCTTCACAGCCCAGCGCTCAACCACTGGGCCACCAGGAGAGGCCCCTGTTTTTCTCTTTTTTATTTTTATTTTATTTTTTTAATTTAAATTTTATTTTTATATTCCCCATACAATCACAACCCCCTTATTTTGACCCCAAGCCCTCCTTTCCCCGGCCCCTACCCACCAAAGAGTATCTCTGGTTCGTAGTTATTTGTTGATTTTTTTTTTTATAGTTATTCTTTTTCCTGATCCCTTATTTAAGTTTTCTAGATTCCTGCTATGAGTGAGACCATCCGGTATTTTTCTTTTTCTTTCTGGCTTATTTCGCTGAGCATGATCCCTTCCAGCGCCATCCATGTTGCTGCAAATTGCATGTGTTTATCTTTTTTGAATGCTGAGTAATATTCCATGGTGTATATGGACCACATCTTCTTGATCCAGTCATCTATTTTTGGGCAGTTGGGTTGTTTCCAAAGCTTAGCTATTGTAAACAGTGCTGCTATAAACATAGGTGTGCAGGTGCTCTTTGGAATTGATGTTTCTGTGTCCTCTGGGTGTTTTTCTCTTTTTTAAAGGGGAGAGACTGGAGCTGGTGTAAATGCAAAAGGGAAGGCACAGGGAGGGGGGTGGGGAGGCAGAGCCCATGCAGGTAGAGACTAGGGATTTTCCTGAGTTAGTGGGGTGACTGGGCAGACAGAGTTGGGGGTGGGGTTCCTGGGTGAGGGGTTGAAGAATTTGTTCTGATGGCTTTTATCATCTTATGACTCTGAGGGAGGAAGAGGAGAAAGGTTTGAGGATCATTGAGAAGCTTTGAAACATTCAAAGGGGAGGATGGGAGTGAGAGATGACGAGCAAGTCTGGGAGGGCTTGGCTGAGGCAGGAGGGAGACATTCTTGTGTGGGTGTGGCCAGGGCCTCTCTCCCTAGCCCTGGGGGCGGGCTCCAGGAGGCACAGCTCAGAAGAACCTTGCTCGGGGGGTTCATCAGGCTGGGTAGGGCGTTCTGGAGGTTGGTAAGATGTCGGGAGCTGCAGTGGACCCTAGAATCTTAGCTGATTAGGGTTAAGGTGAGTAAGCTGACGGGAAAAGCAAGGTTTGATAGAGCAGCAGACCCAAGTTGGGGGGGGGGGTCAAAGAATGAAGGTGGTTATCAGTAGTAACTGTGCTCAGGGAAGATAGAGGCTGTGGCCAGAGAAAGGCATTTCTGCATTTGGGATTTCAGGACCAACCCTGCTTCAAACAGGGCCTACAGAGAGGTGGTGGGAGGGGTTAAGATTCTCAGGGAAGGCTAGTAAGGGACCTGGAAAATGACACTCATCTATGAGCACTGGCAACCCAGGATCTTAGAGTAGGAGGTGGGGATCTCCAGCTCCAAGTCCTAGGAGGGTGAGGACTGGAGTTGCTTCCCTCCACTGAGCCCTAGAGTTCCAGGGGGGAACTGTGATGGGGTGGGTGTCTGTCTCGGGAGGCCAAGTATAGGACTGGAAGCCCGGTTTGTGGTGACTGCCAGCTGTATCCTCGTGCCCAGGGGGCCCAGCCTGTGATGAAGCGAAGGAAACCCCTCTCCACCCTCTTCTCCACCCCCCACGACAGCTGCGACCCAATGCCTGCAGACTCCAAGTAGAAGCAAGGGCTCCAGCGTGCATGAAGTTCTGAAGGTGGGAGCGAGGGAGCCTGGGCACTCTCAGTGGTCCTGGCATCCCTGTTCTGGAAGGTGGGGCCGGCACTCTGTACAATCGAGTTGTTCTAGGAGAGGGTCAAGTGCCCTGTGCTCATAGGCACCCCCATATGCAGAAAGCAGCTGGTCGTGGCAAGAGCTTCCCGCACTGAGGCAGGATCCAGAAGAGTGGATCCCCTGTGTGGGATTGGAGACCATTGCTGTCGGAAGAGTTTCAGGGTCATCCAGTTTACAGCCCTCCTGTCTGTGCTGGAGATGTGGAGACCCAGAGCAGCCAAGAGACCAGCCAAAGTCACAGAAGCAGGTGCTGATATGGGAAGAAATCCCAGAGCCTGATCCCAGTCCAGAGCTCCCAGGAAACGCCGCATCGGAGCGTTCAGTGGTGGATTTCCTCTCCTCATTTGATCACCTTATTCACCGGGGGCAGTGGAGAGAGGCAGAAGCGGGGGTGGGGGGGGAGGGGGGTTCACCCTGTGTGGGGAAGCCTAGAGTGCTGTGGTCTTTGGTGGGTGTTCCACTGGAGTGGTTAATGGGGAGGTGGCCACTGCACCTATGCTGGGCCTCTAGCCCACCCCAAGAGGTGGCCTATGTGAATGGGCCCTAGTCAAGGCCTGGTCCCTTTCTGCCCCAGGCCTGCCTCAAGTGCTTGTGGAAGGCAGTTCTTTTGGGTGTCGCCAGGCCTCCTTGTCTAGACTGGGAAGAATATAATCGTGGCGTAGTAAGTCTTTGTTCTCTGCAAAGGGAGGAAAGGGACATGATCTTCAAAGCCCCTCCTCACCTGACCAACCCCAACAGGGTGCAGGTGGGCCTGGACACCATGAGTTGTTGTGAGGCCTCTCTGTGACCTGTGGCACCAAAGCCAGCCGGCATTGGCAGAGAGGACCTGTTTCCCCCGCATTCATCCTCCCAATTAATTCTCTCTAACGAGGTGCTTCTTCTGTTGTATGGGGACCATGTCTCACATCCCAGAAGCCAGTGGGATTTGCCACAATAAGTCTGGACTTGCTTGGGCTGACCCACCCTTGCCAAGAGTCACCAAGGTTGTCAACAGGAGTAATCGCTGGAATGCTAATTAATTAATTAGGGGCTTGGAGTTAAGGAACTGCTTCCTAGAATGGCTGGCGTGTGGTGGTTGGTATGGGGTTTTCCGGCCCACTGACCCAAGGTCGAGGAAGGAACTCAGTCCTGGGGACACAGTTTTATCTGTTCTTTTCAAACTATTGTAGTCTCTATTAAACTGCTCATTTTAATATTAAAATGGCAAATAATAATAGTGTCTGCCTAATAGAAGCACCTACAGGCCAGGCAGCATGCTGGGAACTCTGTGTGCTTGTATTAAATTTGGCTGTTCAAGTCTGAGCTATGCCTGAATATGAAGGGATGTTACCTAGACAGACATGTGCATCTCTGGACCTGGGGAGAAACGGGGCTAGAGATATGGGACCTTTGGTTCATGGGGGGGATCTGAAGTTGCAGAAGGAATGAAGTCACTGGGAGGAAGAAAAGCCATTAAGAAAAGGCAGGAGCATGGGGGACACCCCAACAGAGTGGCCTCCTGGACACTAAGGGTGAGCATGTTCCGAAGAGGAGGGGCCCACCACAAAGGGACGACTACAGAGGGGATGAGACTTGACAACTGCACGATGTAACGAGCCAGGGCAGTGCAGGAGGAGGTGGTCATCAATTTTCTGTTCTCACTTTGTTTAAGCAAGTGAGCTCAGGCATAGGAAAGCATTTGAGAAGTGGAAAGTTGCTCTTCTGTGAGATGGGGATCAGGAAGCTGGAGAAAGGACAGAAACAGGGAGGGAATGCACGTAGCCTGGGTGGAAAGGCCTGGCCTCCACCGGGTCCCTGGTTTCACGAAGTTGAGGGGCCTGTTTGGCCATGATGTGGAAATGGGGGTCTAGAACCTGACAGTCTATGAGGTAGATACCAGCATTATTCCATTTACAAATAAGGAAACTAAAGCAGATCAAGTTAAGGACCTTGCCCTAGGTCCAAAGTTGGTAATGATGGAACAGACTCTGTACCCAGCAAAAGGATTCCAGAACTCTCCCCAGCCCACCCCCACATTACTATAAAAAGAGAAGGCCCAAGTCCGAGCCCCAGATGGTTCCCTGCTAATTTATCAGTAGAAGCATTCCAGTGCTCTCACCCAGCCCCCCAGCCCTCGCCGGAATCCATGTCCGTGGGGTGGACAGAAACTCATTAAACAAGAACTGTCAGGAGATGGTATGGTGACGATGAAAACGAAACAGCCATGCTAGGGCCTGCGCAGGGGCTGATGGAGGTCAGGCAGGTTGTGGGGGCATCTCTGCGGTATGGTGGGGCCTTCCTGGACCAGCCCTCTCTGGAGTTTGGGGCTCTGGGCTTCACGCAAATGTGGTCATCTCTGGACTCCTCTGGACTCATATGCACGTGCTCTCACATGCGTGCATGCACACACATGTGCCTCAGGTCCCTTGAGGGAGATGTCAGGGTCCAGTCTCTGGGCCCACGGGCTTGGCTGCCACAAGAGGCTGGGCTGGGGTTGGTGAGTGTGTCTCCAACTGACAGCCTGTGTCCCCACCTGGGAGCACTTCCAATGCCAGTTAATGAACCTCATGTCTCCCTGGAGCAAGAAGCAGTGTCTTGGCCAAGACCCCCTCCCTGTGCCCCTGCCTGTCTCTGTCTTTCTTTGTGCCTCTTTCTCCCTTCCTCGATTCCTCCAGGGCCCCACCCCACCCTATCCCCTTCTCGCTCCCCCCCCCCCAACTATTCCCCCCAGGAGCTCGGGGGCTGGGGAACAGGGCTGCACATACAAGCAGGAGCCATTGTTCGACAATCTGTTTTTGTCTTCATCTTGTTGGCAGGCGGCAGGAGAGGAGCAAAAGGTTAATGAGGCACTGTGCAGCGGGATTACCGCGTGAACGGGCGAGCGGCGGGCGAGCCAGCCGTGGTGACAGGGAACTAATTAGGAGCAGTTTAACAGGAGGAAAAAGTGAAATCTCCTCTTCACCAACTGTCAATAATTAGCTGATTTCGTGAGGTTGAAATGTGTCCACAGGAAAAGGTGGGGCTTTTCTGTGCATGGGTGAGTTTGGGGGAGTAGGGGCCACTAGGGGCTCTGCCCTGTCCCTACTTGGGGTTGGGCCAGGGACCACCTCCCGGGCCTGCCCTCCTCCACACAGAGTGGCATACCTCAGCCTCAACTATTCCTATGACCCCTGCCTTTTCCTCAAAGACCTCGGTTTCCCCAGCCTTAATGTGAGGGGTGGGAACTACGCTCCCTCCTGGCTCAGTGCATTGAGGTCCTGGTCATGAAACCATGAGACTGGGCCATGGTTCAGGAGTCAAGAGAGAGCTGAGAGCACATTGGGTGACCTTAAGGTCAAATACTGATCCCGGAGTGTCTCTTCAGAAACATGAGGGTGCCCTCTAATAGCCACCCTCTGGGGCCCAGCGTGACTCATAAATGGTGCTGAATGGTGAATGGACAGAGCCTACTCACTTTGAAATGGGTCTGTGGCTCCCAGGCCCTCACTCTGCTCCATCTGTCCTCCCAGCCCTGGGATGGGGCACTGGACAGATAGTGGCTTCATGCCTCTGGGCGGAGCTGAGGTGGAGGAGGGGGCCCTGGGTTGCTGCTGTAGGGCTGGGGGCTCTCAAATGTGTGTCTCTTTCCCTAGTATCAGCTTTGTGGGGCCGCTTGGGGACAAGGAGTCAGGTTCACCAGCGGCAGGCTTGTTTCCTGTTTGGCCTGTTTGCTCTGCTGCTATTATGGGTGTGTGGCCCCTGCCCTTTGGCCTTCCCTGACACCTCAGCAGGGGAGACCATCTTCTCCCTCCCTCTGCCCCTCTAGCTTCTGCCAAACACCTTGACTGGAAGAAAAGACTTAATCAGAGTCCCCCAGGGCTTCCTGCTTAGAGCCTTCCATGTCAGCCCTGCAAACCTCCCCAACGTGCTCCCCCTCAGCCTAGCCCTTCCTCACTCAGCTCTCAGGCCTAGAGGGTCTAGGGCTCTAGGAGGCATTTCTAGAAGAAGGTTAAGGCCCTCCTGTGTCCTGGTACCATTCATAGGTCAAGTCTTGTCCTGACTCCAGAGTGTGGATCTAAGAGGCCACTCCCACACTGTATATGAGCAACCTGAGGGTCAAACTCAGCCACTGCCTCCTGACTCCTTGCCTTTCTACCCCTTATTGCTCCCCTTTCCAGCATTTGGAATTAAGAAACAAAGAAGCATACCTTCCTTGTATGAGGAAAGAATGTGGATTCACCCCCACTCTCCAGCCCCATAATGAATATCCATCTCTCTCCCATCATCACCAGCCCTTAGGAAAATGGTGGTTTTGATGAACCAGCTTGATTGGGAGCTATAGATCCACCAAAAGCAAATGGTTCTCCCAGCTTGCCTCCTTTTCTCTGAGAGAGCATTTGAACTCCCAACCAAGAATAGGAAAAATCAGGTATGAGCTTAGGTCCACAGTCAAGCTGCTCTAGAAATAACCCCTCTTCCAGGAAGTCCTCCCAGATGAGCCTCACCAGGATCTATTTCACCTCACACATGTAGACTCTAGTGGTATATGTTTCCTGTGTCCTATCTCCTTCCATTGGACAACATTCCTTTCTCCCTTGCTAAACACACAGGGTGTCCCTAAGGTAGAGCACTCTTTGCCACTATAGCTCATAGCTCCTCTGAGCTCACCTTGTTGGTCCCTGCTTCTCCCATTCTTCTAGGACTGATGTGGAGCTAGAGGCATGTTGGGGGTGTAGGGAGGAGGGCTTTGTGTTCCTCCTGAGTCCATAGGCATTCACCTTCTCCCAGAGCAGGTGCTCTTCCCTGCCCATCTCAAATCCATCTCCTACTTTGCCTAGAGATGTTTGTTTGGGGTTTTTCTCATTTCTGGTTTAATCAGTCCCTACTGAACTCTGAAGCAGGCTATTTTTGCCATCAGAAATCTGCCGCCTTCCCGCCCGCTGCTTTCTTGGAGTTTGCCCACAGGACCCCCCAGGAGGGACGGATGGGAATGGCAAAGTCGCTCAGAGCCCAGGAACGCCAACGCCACCTGTCATGTTGCCTGTTCCCCACACCCCCCCTACCCCAAACCTTCGCGTGCACACAGGCCCTCACATGAGCACACCCATGAATGTGCACACATGTGCCCCAGTGACAGGCCTCATCAGGGCTGCCCTGTCCCTTTCTAAGGCCTTTTAGAACACCTAACTGGATTCAGGACAGGAGGGGGCACAGCTTGGTTTGCACAGTTTCTGTGGAGAGGATTGAAAGCATTGCTACGTATGAAGTGTTTAGAACATTCCTGGCCCACATCAGAGGCTCAGCCTCATGAGTGATGCGGAGACACTGGCAAGCAGGACAGTCCTGCCTTTAGTACACAGCATTTCATAGGTTTTCTAAGCCGCCAAGGGCTCTGTCATCCACTTCTTGATAATACCCTCATCTTAGTCCAAGGGGGTAGAAAATCTTCCCACTGCACATGTGTGGAAACTGAGGCCTCTGGGCTGAGAAGATAGACAACAGAAAATGTTTTGAGGCTGGTCCACCAGAGGGCACCGGGCACAGTGCAGAGCTCCCAAATGGGGAGGGGGCTCTAAGCATTAGCAGGTTGTGCATCACACAAGGGAGATGAGATGGGATCCCTGCTCTTGGGATCCAGTTTGGCTTGACTCAGCTTTTATCAAGAACCAGCACAGAGATACTGAGCTGCCTCTGGTGGCCCATGGAGTGGTGGGATGAAGTGGAGGACTACTGTTTTCATAGCTGGTTAAAACCAAACTGGTCTGCATTTTGAGAAGAAAACAAATACAGGGGGGCGGCAGAGGTGGTAGCAATGAATTTGGTTTGAGAAGATCAAGGGAGGCTTCCTGGAAAAGGCAGTCTTGAACATAAAGATATAGTTGGACTCAGGTCTCAAAGTCTGAACATACAATATAGTAGAAATAGAGAGCAGTGGTGGGTGAGGAACATGGAGAAGTTCACAGAAGGCCTGACTATCTAGCCAAGGTGTTGCCATGAAAAGCCGGGCCAGCACCAGAGGCCTGACCCAGGGGTCCAGGCTCAGGCCTCAGCGACTCCCTAGCCCATCTCAACACCAGTGTCCTCCAAAAACTTGGGAAAGCTTCCCCATAGATGGGGCCTGGATGTGTGTGCCTGAGTAGGGACCTAAGGCCTCCCCTGTCCCAGTGAGAGGGTGGGATGTGGCTGCTCAATAGGCAAGTTGGTGCCGGGCCTGGCAGAGGCCTCAGGCACACAGGCCTCAAGTGCCAGCTTGGGTGTTGGACCCTTTGTCAATGTCTCCACCACCTGTGGACCCTCAAAAGCCCAGACCCCTGGCCAGGAGCAGAAATGGCTTTGAGTCATGTCATAGGGTCAAGCTGAACACCCCACCCCCAGCCCTGTGCCTTTGAAAAGGAGGCAGAAAAGCCAGCAGAAGAAAGGCAAGTAGGAGGAAGTTCTTTGTAGTAGGTAAAAGCCGCTGAGAATGGGGCACAGGCCAGGGATCCAGTTTCCTGTTTATGTCTCGGCACCTTAGCTCCAGGTTCAAATATGTAAACTATCTGCTGGCCGCTGGCTGCAGGTGTGTGTGTGCTCCCAGGCTGTGGAGGCAGAGGTGGCCCCAAATGCATTCCTGACTCTGGCCCCCCACCCTTGATGAGCCAGGAGACAGGCAAATTGCTCAGGGTTAACCCTTCCCCTACCACCAAAACGGCTGTCAGGCTGTTCTAGGGGGCTCTGGGGTCAGTTGGGTTTGGAGTGCTTGGAGGACCCTGGCGTGGTACTAATCTTGGTGCTTCATGTTTGTTACCTCTGACCTTAGAGGCAACCTGAGTCAGGGGGTATCCAGATCCAGGGTCTGAGCTATGTCAGGAGGATAGTGTTGGGGCTCTGATGGGGGGGGGCATCCAGAGGAGATTGTCTGGAAGTGGGGTGCAGGTTCTGCCATGGACTCTGCTGATGGCATGGTGTGTTCCCAACATGACCACTTCTTCCTGGCACCCCTAGTTCTCGGGCTGGAGGGTACCATCAGCCAGTGCTTATTGATAACTTTCATTTCCTCACTGATCCTTGCAGCCCCTACACTCCAGAGCTTTAGCTCCCCATTCTAGACACCCCCTTCCTATGAGGGGCCTGCTGAGTGCCTGGGAAGGAGTTCACCACGGGTTCTCCTGTCCCACCACCTCCCAGCCTCCCAGTAGCCTGGTGCTGACTCACTCCCAGCCCAGCCTCCTTTCTCCTTGCCACTTTCTCTCCAGAGAATGCCCCTTAGAACTAATTTGTGGTCAAAATCAAGCTCTTGCTCCCACCCTGCTCCCCTGCAGCTCTAATCTTCACTGGACTGGTGCAGCCCGCCTTGCTGCAGCCCTTTCTCTCCCTAGGCCTTGGCACCCAACTCACCACAGCCCACCGTGAGGTACTGTGACCCCCCACACCATTTGTTCTGCCTTCAGCATGGCACAGAAGCCTGCTTCTAGTCCTACCTGTCAGGCCCCCACACCACAGGGGACCCCCCCGGGAACAGCTATCCCTGCCTCTGACCCCGAGCTGTGGGGGCTGTAGCAGACACTCCGTCGTCCTCCTGCAGTACCAGAGTCCCAGTTATTTATGTCAGGGTCGCCCGGATGAGATATCTGGGGGGAGACTCAGGCCCCCCACACCTCAGAGAGGTGCTCTTCAAGGAAGACCCAACTTCCCTCACTGGGCCAGTGGTGAGGACCCCCAACAGTTCTGACACCCATGAGACCTCAAGATAGTGAGGTCCTAGGCCTAGGATGGAAAGAGGCTGTGACCAGCATGGGCACTGAGTGGAGGTCAGGAAATCTGAACTCTGGAGGTCACCAGATCCCGCTGCCAAGACCAAAGCCTCTCAGCCCTCGTTGGACCACCGAAAACTGTCAGCCTGGTGTCTGTGACTCCCTCTGTCACCACTTCCACTCCTTGGGCTGGTCCCCCAAACACCATCATGGGCTTGTTCCCTTCACCCGCCCCTCAGATGTGCCTGTTCCCCAGGCCTGGCGCCGTCCCCTTCCATCTGCTCTCCTGGGCAAGCGCCTCCATTCGGGGCTCCGGCTGTGTTCCACATCCACGGCTCACTCCTCTGCCCAGACCACTACCCGGGGATCCAGCACCCAGACTCGCCACCTCCTGGCCTCTCCACCTGACCTGAGGGACTCGGGTGGCCAAACCCGAGCTTGCCCTCCTCCCACCGCGACCCGGCCCCTCCCGTGTTCCCTGCCTCGGAGAATGGCGTCACCAGCCACCCCAGCTCCCGAGCTAGAATTAGGAGTCATCCAACACACAGTCATCCTCAACACCTCCCTCTCACCCCCACATGGAATTGGTCATCAACTCCTATGGATTTCATCTTCAGAAAGAATACCCAGCGCACCCCCTCTAAGCCCCCGCTGGCAACGCTGTAGGGCAGGACCTCAAGCCTCTCTGATTCCCACAGCTGCCCTCTCACCTACCCCCAGTTCATGTTCTATACCCACCATCGCCAGCAAGGCCTGTCTGAAATGAAGTCTGGAGTGTGGCCCACCCCTGCTCAAAATCCTTCCATGGCTCCCCATTGCCCTCAGATAAAATGCTAACACCTTATGTGGCCTGCAGGGGCCTGCCTGTTCTACCATTCCCTGCCACATTCCCAACACTGCCCACACCAAACAGCCCATGCTGGCCAGAAGTAGCTTTTCCTTTCACCCAGCAAGCTTTTCCTGCCCTCTCATCAAAATCCTCCATTTTCTTCCTGGCTCACCTCCTCTGAGAAGTCTTCCTTCCTTGTTCTTTCATCAATAAATTGTAATCTCCTATCCCCTCCCCAGTTTCCATGGCACTTTGTCTGTCTCCGTGCGATCCATCTGCTTGCCTGTCTGACTCCTCCCCTAGACTTTGAGCCTCTCAAGGGCATAGGCTGGTCTTGTCCATCTCTGTGTGCCCAGCCCTGCCGTGTGGAGTTGGCAGCCAGAAACATCTGTGGAGTTGAGGGTCAATCAAATTGAAATAAGAGGAAAAAGCCTTGAATGGCAGCTCTGTCCCCAGGCCCTTGCTCCTGAGGCCTCAGCCACTGTCACCGGAGCCTTCTTACTGTCTGCTTCTCCCCCAGGATCCCCTCCTACCTGCTACCCTCAGCACGATGGGGAGTCCAGAGGGACCTGGGTCTGTGACAGCCGCTACTGGGAGGGTGAGGCCTTGGTCTCCATTTGGGCCAGCGCTCTCCAGGGAGTGGGCCGAGTGGGCCGTGGCCCTGGCCCCTGGGTCCTGCGCCGCGGTGCTGAGCAGCCTCTCCGATTTTAATGCGGGCCTCAGTGCTTCAGTGAAAGCCGGCATGGGAAGTTGCTAATAATGGCACTAAAATAAAATATGCTACATCTGTTATGGGTAGCAGAACAAAATTAGCTGCTCACACCTCTGACATCCAAGATGTCTTAACTTAAAATACTCCTTGGCTTACTTTACATCATTTACTGATTATATTTAAAAGAAATACAATTTTGCAATTACTGTTCTTTCCAGCGTGATATCTATGCATCATTTTCCTTTTATGTTTATATATTTCTCCTTCATTAGTGCAGTCTGAAGGGTGATTAGGATTCTTCAAACATTTTACAGAGGTTAAACGTTGATTAAGATTTAATTATTACTGTAAATAGCTTGGAATGACATATGGTGCAAAAGCCTGACATATGTGCATTTGAATAAATGAAGTGCTATTTCCCAGGATGCCTCAGTAGCTGTTTAACAGCTTTCCCGAAGGGTTATGTTACACCTCATGGTAAGATTGCTGGGATGTTATATTTTGTTGGTTTTTGCAGCTGAAAGCTAAGAACAGTTTTCCAGTTTTTTAAAAACATTGAATATTTTAAATACCTAAATTGTTTTGCACAAATTTTTGCTAATTTGTCTAACTAGGTTAAACATTTTCAAAAGCATTTAGATTTTTAAGCGTGGGCGCTGTGCATTGTGTCAGTGGCAGCGTGGGGACAAGGGGAGCTGGTGGGGTGGAGGGGACTCAGAGGCCAGTAGGAGTGGGGAGGGAGGAGGTGGTTTGAGGAGAGGGGGTAGGGAAGAGACTTGGGCCCTGAGCCTAGCTCTTGTCTCCTTGGTCCTTTCAAGTGGCCAAAGCCTAGGTTTTGAGGGACCATGGACTACAGGGGATGGTCCCCCTTTCTCCAAGAACTCCATCATGCCCACCAGCTCTAGGCCACACCAAATTCCCTCTTGTCTGGCCTCTGCTGTGCACCTGGGTATGACAATTCTCTGAAGGTAGAGCCAGCCTCTGGCACCTTCTGCCTGCTCCCCTGGGTTGCCATGTTTGACAGCTTGCAGGTACCTGGAACCAAGCTCAGCTGAGCTAAGTTACAAAGGTCTGGTGCCTCCTTAACTCCACCCAGGCCCGTTGCCAGACTGGGGCCATCTCACACAGGCAGCACCTCCTTCCCTTCACCTCCTTCTGGCTGGGGGCTCAGGCATCCCCAAGGCTCAGTCCCTGGAGCTGCGGAGGTGATGTCTGAGTTACTGTGGAGCCTCTGGGGGGACTTTATTCTCCCAGTGCCTTCTGTACCTCATCTTCCCACTCATTTACTCAACCCTCCTGAATGTCTACTGTGTATTAGTACGAGGCTTTGTGGGTACAGGGTGGAGCTTGCCATCCAAGGGGGGACTGGAGTGGAGAGAGGAGTGACCGCTCCCCCCCGAGGCCATGTGACACAACTCGGGTACAAGAAGTGCAGGGAGCCGTGGGGACCTGGAGAGGCGGCCACACCGGCCTGGGTGAGGGACGGTGTCTAATGCCGAGACCCAGAGGATCAGCCGAAGACGAGGGAAAGCAGGGTGTGGGAGAGGAGAGGAAGTGGCAGGGGGTCAGCTCTGGCAGACTCAGGGTAGACTGAGAAGAAGCTGGCGTGCCCATGTCTCGGTCCCAGGGGGTTGGCAGAGAGGGGTAGGCAGGGGCTGGGTAGCGCAGGAGTCTGGGCTGGGTCCCGGAGGGCAGTGTGACCCCTGTGGCTGAGAAGGCTTGCGCTGCGGGTGAGGGCGCCAGGGCACAGGCTGAGTGGGCGAGGCTCGAGGGGAGGGGGGGCGAGGAGGCGAGGAGGCCCCCGGGTCTCTAGCCAAAGCACTATAGGTGGGGGTGTGGGGAGCCAATTTGGGGAGCAAGAGGTGATGAACTCAGTTCCATCTCAGATGGGTGGAGTTTGGACGCCTGTGAGACATCCACGGGCAGGTCTAGCCGGCAGCTGGTGGCAACCTGAGCTCTGGGGGCAGAAACATGGTGGGAGATGCCTCAGATCTGGGAGTTACCAGTTGTCACCCAGGGGTCTGTGCAGAGAAAAGGTGAGACCGAACCCTGGGGACCCTGAGGGTGTCCAGCCGATGTCACATGAAAGAGGCCAGCGTTGGCCTGGGAGGGAAGATTTTCATGTAGTAGAGTGAAACCAGAAGCCGCGTTTACTGTGGACAGTAATGTCAGCGAGAGGTGAGGAGGGGGCGGTGTGCAGACAATGAAGTAAAGAAATTTGCCGTTGGGGGGAGAGATCAGGGGTCTCTGAGGGAGGGTTGGCTCCGGTGGGGCAGAGGGAAGGCAGGCGTGGAGCAGAGTGTGGACTGAGGTTGAGGGTTTGAGGTTCAGGGTTCCTTCTGGTGCCTTCTGATTTTCCCTCAAGTAGGAGGAAGGTGTGTAGCTCAGGGTGAGTGGGGAGCTGAGGTCTGAGTGACTGAAGAGCACAGAGAAGCTGCGTGTGGCCTCTGAAGGATGGGAGAGGGCGTTGACAGTGTGGCTGGGGGCCGGGGTAGGAGGTGCGACAAGGCAGTTGCCAGCTGCTGTGCGTGTTCAGCCAGAGTCAGGGACAGTGAGTTCCAGTGGTCTCTAGCAGGTTCAAGTGGAGCGAGGCGGATACATGCTGGGGTCCCCCACAGCCGGGCTTCCACCAGTCAGGGCTGGAAAGGCCTGGGGGCTGCAGAGCGGCTGAAAGGATGACCCCAGTGCCTAGGTTCAAGGGAGTGATGTGAAGACTGAGCTGCCGGGCATTTAGGGACTCATGTCTTGGTGGTCTCAAGGCAGAAAGGGAGAGTGCGTGGCGTGCTGGAAAGAGAGGCGACTATGGCTTCCAACAGGGTCGGGGTTTGGCTGTGGAGCTGGGTGGCACCCTGGGTGGTGACCTTGTCCAGCCAGCAGCCCTGACGGTGGCTATGTGCAGCCCGGGGGCAGGTCCCTGCAGAGAAGGACGACACAGAACTCAGAGGCCACAGTCTAGGATGATCATCTGTGTTGACACACTGTCAGAGGAGGCCAGACCTGGGCTGGAAAGGATGCTGCGAGGCCTCGCCGGAGGGTGGTAGAGGGTGGTAGAGAAGGTGTCAGCAAGTGGCACATGGGCTCACTCAAGGGGTGGTCCTGCCTGCTACTCAGCCGCGTTCACCCCTACTTCCCACTCCCCTCACCGTTTCTTCTCTGTTCTCGCTCTCTCCTCAGATCGAAACATCCCAATTGGAGCCTGAGATTGCCCGAGCCACCAGCAGCCGGACAGTGGTGTATAACAAGGGGCTGTGAGTGGTGGCAGGGGGGCCTGGGGATGGAGCGGTGTCCAGGCCGGGGAGTTGGGGTGGGGACCAAGTCTTCTGGATTGCACCTGCAGGGAGGGGCAAGCTGACCCTGCCACCCGGGCCCCCTGGGGGAGCGCTGGACCCACAGTGGTAGGGAGACTAATCTATTTACACGTTAATATAAGGGAGAGGAGTTCTGACACATTTCCTATACAGAATAATCAAGTGCATTTTTGGGCCTTACCTGGGGTTGTCAAAACTCTACTCAGCACAATTATGTGTGAAGCTGAAACATTTGTAGAGTGCCCACAGGATAGAATTAGGATCCTTTTATACTTTGGTTTCTTTTTTATTTTTTATCAGAAGCAAGTCTGAGCCTTGGTTGCAGCTGCCCAGCTGCATTAGGTGGGGCAGTGGGGGTGGGAGTAGGCCTGGGGCCGGGTAGGCTTGGTGGCTGGGCTGGTGGCTTTGAGATATGGTGACCAGGCCCGATGGCTCACTAGCTGGGCTGGGGAGGGGACAAGGGGTGGTATGCATGTCACAAGATGTACCAGCTATGACTAAGGTCGTCAGGAGGTAGCCCAGGAAATCATGGAGACCTGGAGACCCCTGGAAGATTCTGTGAGCGACTGGCTCTGAGCGTGGCCAGACTGCATCCATGCTGCACCTGTGGAAACAGTCCCTCTGCACGAAGCCCAGTGGCAAGGTGGGAATGAGGTTACCCTTCATGGAGCCCTGATCTACTTGAGGCTCCTGAGATGACTTCAGCTCCAGGCAGGAAGCCCCAAGAAGGAAAGATGTTTGGTTTCCAGCTGCTATAGGAAGATCTTTCCAGTCCCCGAGGCCACCTGCCCCACCCACTGCTTTCTGATTGGGGGTGCAAGGGTGTCTTGTGCCTGAGAACTCTAGGCACCTAGCTGAGAGGCAACATCAACCTAGGAACAGAGGACCCCAGCGCCAGACTACCCAGCTGTGTGACCTTGGACAAGTCTATTCCCTTCTCTGAGCCTCTACTCCCTGTCTGGAACCAGAGGTCTGGATCAGGGGTTCTTAGCATTTCTTCCAGCTAGAGCTCATTTTGCCTGTCTTGTTCAGATGCTGGTCATTGCAGGCACATCCCCAGTGGGGACATAGACTGGGAAAGGGGCGGGCCCCTTGGGGAATGGCCAGCCTTTGGTCTGAGAACCTGGACCTTGCCCTCCTTTATATGTCCCCACATACTGGGAGCACTTGACCTTTGCCAAACACTTTCCAGTTCTGAAGGAGGAAGTATCATGGAGGCCTGGGCCTGGGTGGGGGGCCATGCCCGCATGCCCTCTCTCACGATGCAAGGGCCTCCAAGGGCCCTTCCTGCTGGCCCTGTCTCCCTCTCATTGGCAGACCAGCAAAGTGGAGAGAGCTCTGCTGAAGAAAGCAGGGCCTGAGGCAAGGGTGAACAGAGTAATCCCCTGGCCTGAAAGGTCCAAACAATGGGGAGCATGAGCCTCAGTGCACCCCTCACCTGAACTCAAGTGGAATGGAGTCCTTGACTTGCACCTCCCCGGTGACTCCACCTGAGGAGAGGTCTGGCTGGAGGGGATGCAGGCACCTGCAGGGAGAGGCTGGTGCAGGGCAGCAAGGGTGTGGCGAAGAGGCTGTCCCCACCCCTAGGGCAGGGGTACAGGAGTTGACACCATGTTCGATCCACAGTCCCTGCTGCCCTCACCTCCCAGCCAGGTCATGGCACCCCCAACTAGCTCTGCAGGATGCTGCCCTAAGGGTCCTCCCCCTGTCCCAAGGAGCAGCCCATGCCCTCCCCCACCAACCCCTGGCCTTCAGGAAGGGGAAAAGACAGAGACCAGCACAGAGGACAAAACTGTAGCAGGGAGGATGCCACAGAGTTGGAGGGGCATGTCCATGAGCTAATCCCACCACAATGTGAATGTGCCAACGACGGGGACCGGGCACATCCGGGTTCTCTTGAAAAGTAGAGGGCTGTGTCCTTCTCTGCTTCAAGTTCACCCTGCCCCTCCTTTCATAGGGTCATGTTCTTGTGCACTTTACTTTGGGACCAAAATTGCCTACTCCAGCCCCTGTCCCCCACTTCCAGAGGCCTGGATTTGGGGTTTCTCCAACTTCCCCTCTGTGCTGGCTGCTCTAGCCCTGCCCTAGCCCTGTGGACTCAGCATCTCATAAGCTTCTTACTTTGTCTCCCAGATGATTTCCAGTCATGCTCCCAAATGCACTCTTAGGTGAACCCTCCTGTAGTGGGCAGGATGGGAGGTGGCAAGGGAGACTTGCAGCTCAGGGGGAGGTGACAACACCTCAGGGGGCCATGCTGCAAGGTCCCAATCTGACTGCAGAAAACACCACGGGAAACTCTTAGCTGACATCCACCCCTACTCTGAGGCCTCATAGACAGGTCGGTTCATGACTGGGGAGAAGGCCAAGCCTGGACCCACAGACAGAGTAGGGCTGGCCAGCAGTACCAGAATCCAGGACACACCTGCAAGTGGTTCTCCAGCCCTGAGGTACCTGCCTGACCCTCCTCTGGTCACTTAAAACATTCCCTCAAGCTTGGCAATGCCCTTCTCCCATTTCCAGAGAGCAATTTGAGGGTATAGGGACCAAAAGCCCAAGATGTCAAGATGGTCACTGAGTCCAGATGCCCAATGGACTCTGTTCCACTTCCTGATTGTGAGCCAGCTTATTTCCAGTGTGGGGGTTCTGGCCTGTGAGGAGGATGGGGTCCTGGGAAGTAGGAGGGCCAGGGGACAGAAACAGTGGTTCTCCAGCCCTGGGCCATGTGAGTGAGGCACCAGCACACAAGCCTCATGCACTCCCAGGGGACTTGGTGGTAGCTTTTTAACCTTCTCAGAAAAATGTCTGTCTCTGTGATTTACCTAATACTAATGCACTGTGGGCAATAAATGATGGATTTAAAGCACCAGAACTTGGCCTTGTGAATTATGGGCTGGAGCAGTGGCAGTGTGGAAAGGCAGCAGGACAAGACAAAGGCCGCCTGTGGGTTTGTAGAAAGGACCCCAAGAAAGATGCAGACCCTGGCTCCTGGAGGCCTCGGGCCAGCTGGGAGGCCCAGAGGGAAGGAGAGAGGGAAGGATGGAAGAACTTGTGAAAGTGGGACAAAGGGGGTGAGTTGAAACTCCACAAAAGGATCCCTCTTTGTAGAGTAGCTGCTGAGAGCTGAGAGGACCCCACCACAAGGAACTTGAATAGTCTAGAAATTTTGGTAGATTGTCATCCTGTTTATACTCATGGGACTGGGTGAGGGGAGAGGGGAGGGACGGCTGGTCCTAGATGTCCTGGGGCCAGAAGGGGCTTCATGATAAGGCTTGAGCCGAGTAGAAAGGGACCTGGTGCCCACAGTGTACAGGACCGGCCCCAAGAACTCTGCTGCTTCCCACCTCCTCACAGCCCGCAGAGTCAGGTCTCATACCACCCTCAACTCTATCTAGTTCCTCCTTTTCAGGCAGCCCCAAAGTAGTGAAGGGGTGAGGCTGGACCTCCCAGCACCTTCCACCCTGCAGGGAGAAAGCGTGACTTGCTGTGTGAGAGAGGGAGGTTATCACGGTGGGTGGGGTCAGCAGCCCAGTGGACCCTCGCATGAATGTTTCTTCAAGCCATTCACTCCCTGCATCTACCCATTCAGTTGACTGGCTAGTTATTGGGCATCATTTCTGAGCCGGGGCTGCTCTGGCAGAGTCTGAGTATCATAAGCTATGAAATGCCGAGAACAGCAGTCACTGCCCCAGTGCAAGGACTGGAGCAGCCAGTGGAGGGATCCAGATTCTTCTCATGCACCTCCAAGATGTGAGGGGCTGCTGCCTTCCCATGCCTGGGGTGCTAGGCATCCCTAGGAGAGTGGGTGGGTGAGGAGAAAGGGACAGGGGAGAGGTCTGTTCTTGGTGATACCTCCAGGTCAGGGGCCTTCTGCTCAGTGAGAATTTCTTTGCTAAAAGCCCCACTGGCCACAGCCCCCATCCGGGCGGAAATCCTTGACTCTCAGAACAGACACAAATCCCTCCTGGGAGCTGTTTGTTGTTTTTAGCTGGTTTGGGGCTCAGCTCCAGCCCAGCCTGGGGATCACTGACACTCCAGGAATGCAGCCTCCCCAACCAGCCCTCAGCCCCACTGCTGGCCCCTAGGGCCTCCCTCCTCCCACTCTGGCCATGGTTAGGCGTGTCAGAGTGCTCAGGGGTGAGGGCAATGACGAGGGACCTTCTCCCAAGGCCCTAAGGAATCCAGCCTCTTTTTCAGAATGGAGTTTACCTTTGTCGCCTAAGGTTGCTGCTGCTCCTGCCATCTCACCCACCCCCTGCCACTGATTAGCACCCCCAAATGGCAAAGTCTCAGCCACCTCCTATTAGATCTGACCCCCACATGCTTGTTTCCCAACAGCACCAGGTGTGTCTCAGGACAGTGGCTGAGAAGTGTTCATCCTCCAGGCCCAGCCTGAAGTAGCTGCTGGCAGCCTTGTCTAGGGCCAGCGCCTGGGTCCTTCTCCACCAGGACGCCTCCTCAGCCATAGAAGTATGTGGGTTCCCACTTCACCCCAGTCCCTCGCCTGGTGGAGGAGTAGAGAAGGAAGGAGAGAAGGTGGGGCAGATGAATGGACAGACGTCCACTCTTGGCCCCAGGCAAACCCAGCAAGGAAGTCAGGGAAAGGAGCTGCCCTCAGTCCTCTTCCAGTTCACATGTGAGTAGGGCACTGCTTGCTCCAGGGGTGAGCCATGAGCCTCGGGATTACAGAGAACAGGGAGCTGGAGAGGTCATGGTCGGCTACTGTGGGGCCAAGGACAGCTGGGCGCCCCTGGAGCCTTTCAGTAGGGAAATGAATCCACCTGGCAGCAGAGCGGAGGTTAGTGAGGATCTACGTGAGACGCTGGCAAGTCCAGCTGAGCTACCTCTCTGAAGGTCAAGGTGAGGAAGGGAAGGTGGGGCCTGGACCAGGTGGTAGGACAGGGATGGAGAGAAGTGAAGAGCCTCAGAATTGCTCAGCTCTTGGTGACTGACTGTGGGGAGCATGGCTGAGAGGAATCAAGATGGCCCTCCCCCCCACCCCACTGGGCACATGGATGGCAATGCCGGTTCTCCAAACCAAGAAACAGAGAAGGAAGTGCAAGTCTGCAGAGGTAACGCATTCTGTTTTACAAGTTTTTAGAGGTTTCTATGGGATGACCAAGTTGAGCTGTTAGGAGGCAATTGCGTGTGCTTGTCTGGAGCGCAGGAGGCAGGTCGGGATTGGTGGGTTGCCATTTATTGAAGCACCTGGAGCCAGTTAAAGGAACTCCCCAGCATGTCTGGGGGGGGACAGGGAGGAGCCCCCATACCTGAGGCCTGGGCAGAAACAGGAAGCTGTTCAGAAGGCTTAGCCACAAGAGAGGTGTTTGGGGTCAAATTGTGCCCCCCAAATTAATACATTGAAGACCCTACCCCTGGTACCTCAGAATGTGACTGGAGGTAGGGTCTTTAAAGAGATAATTAAGGTAAAACGAGGTCATTAGTGTGGACCCTAATCTGATGTGTGTGGCGTTCTCATTAGAGGAGATTTGGACACAGATGCACCTGAAGAACACCTGTGAACACAAAGACGGCCATCTGCAGGCCAAGGGGAGAGGCCGCAGACAGAGCCTACACTGCTGACCTCTGATCTCAGACTTTGGGCTGTGAGAAAAATAAATGTCCATTGCTCTAACCACTCAGCCTGTGGGACCTGCTGTGGCATCCCTAGCAAATTAATATGAGATCAGAGGAAGGCAAAGGGAGCATGGGATCCCAGGGACACGGAATGAGAATTCTTTGAATAGGAGGTGTTGTCCGTGCATTTAATAGGGGGCAAGAGTAGAAGGGAGATGACCATCAAGGCATGTCCCCCGAGGACCTGGAGAGCATGGTCACAGTGGGGTGTGGGCAGGGCAAAAGCCAGACCTGAGGAGTAGCACTCCCTGACTGCCAGTTTAGATAATTCTTTAAAGAAGTTTGGCTGAGTAGAGACATGGCAAAGCACACAGCAGGACATGGGGCTCAGGGAGGGCTTTAGCATGGAGCCTCTTAGGGAGACTTGGGCATGTTGAAACTCTCATAGGCAAGAGAGCAAGAGAGCAAGAGATGTGAAGGCAGGAAAGAACAACCCAGGAGTGAGGTCTCTTGGGGTGGCGAGACTCCTCCTTGCCCAGAAGTCTTAGTGGTAGCATGAGGCAGCGGAGGGGGTGAGTCTGAAGCAGGCAATATGGATCTGAAGGTGGGGAGAGGCCAGGCTTTCTTCCAGGCCTCCCAGCGTCACTCTGTACCTTTCTCCACTCACTCTCCATCCTCGGAGGCTGCTCATGCTGCCTGACTCCCACCTTTGGGAGTCTCGAACAGGACATTGGAGGGTTGGAGGAGAGTGATATTGGGGGGTTCATCCTCCTGGCCTTCTCTGCAGTCTGTGGCTCTCCCACAGCAGCTTCTTGTCTGGGTCCCACACCATCCTCTCCGTGTCCTCTCCTGTACCTTGCCTCTTCAGGGCTCCTCATTGTTGGGCTACTGCAGTCTCTTGGTTTCCCAAAATTTGTTAATTGTTCCTTTATTAAACTCCCCTCCAAGTATCCTGTCTGAAGGGACAATCTCTTTCCACTGGTCCTTAGACTGATAAGGTGGGTCCTGTCATGCTTTTTCTCTGAAGATGGAAGTAAGATCCTCTGCTGAGGCAGGAGAGGGTGACAGTTTGAGATATTCCCTGCAGAGAATGGAAGTGACTTTATCAACAGAGATGGGACCAGAGCTGAGGCTGGGACCTCAGACCTCAAGGGGCGCCATCTAGATCGATTGCCTGGTGTCCTCACAGACTCAGCCACGAGGGCAGGTGGGAAAGTGATTCAAGTAGGCTTGCTATTTTGCCAGGTAGGTGCAACTAAGGAGCTTTTGGGGATATTGGAGGAGAGAACAGAGTGCCAATGAGCTCAAAGCGTGCATGGAGGAAAGGTGAGCCAGTGCGCAGGAAGAAGGTGTGGTCTAAGAGCAAGGACATCTGAATGCGTGATTGAGAAAAGCCCACAATCCTGGGCGGTGATGAACCCTGCGAGTGGGTAATGATGGGGACAGCAGGGGATGAGAAGTTGGGGTGCTGGGGTGCATGTAGATTCCCAGGTCTTGGAGGACAGGAAGGCCATAAACCAGTAGCCACAGTCTTTCACAAATGAGGGGGTGTGACCAGGACAGGCAAGCACACATGGCCCACAAGCACAGCCACACACCCACACACACCCACACAGTCACACACACACACCCCCACAGCCCTCCTAGACTCTCCCAGACACCCTCACATGCACTCACCCTCACACACACCCCAGACAGCAGATGGGGCGCCCGGGTAATTGGTTAAACCTGTTCCCGATGTCTGGCTCCGCATTGGCAGCGCCCGTCTGACAGGAAAGCTGGCTGGGCCCGCACCGCTCAGCCTGCTGGCCTCCCCGCCCCTCCCCCTGCATGACTACCCTGGAGTAGGGGCTCCAGGAGAGGCCTGCAGGCCCCAGCCTGGCTCCCTCCTGTGCAGAGGCCAGTTCACTTGGCAGGGGCCCCACCAGGCCCTGTGGGAAGCAATCTCAGCACCTGTGAGGAGAAGTTGGTGTAAACAGAGTGCCGAGATGCTTAGCGCCTGAGCCATGCTGCTGTGGAGGCCATGGGGACTAACCCCAGAAAGTTCTATGGGTAAGAGGGTGTGGAAAGAACCTTCTCTGAAGGTGAAGATCGGGGCTTAGGCCATGAGAGTTAAGAACAGCTCACCTGTGTTCCCTCCAGTTTACCCACATGGGACTTGGGGTGCTCACAGGTGCTCATCAGTACCTCAGCCAATTGGACTCTGCAGGGCCTAGGAGGCCAGCCCAGCTGCAGGGAAATGACCAAGCCAGGCTCACACAGGGAAGGCCTGGCCGCCTAGCAGCTCCTCTTCACTGGTGTTCACCCCTGCAGGGTCTTGTCTCTAGGGGGAGGAGCGGTGTAGGGAGGGGAGGGAGCCTCATTCCTCGGCTTCTTCTCCCCTTCCCGGCTGCATCTGTGTCTCTTTGAGAGACTCTTTGGTTTGTTCCCTGGAGAGGACCCAAAAACTCCCAAATTAGCAAACCTGGCAAGCCCGCAGCTCAGAAAATAGTTCATCCTGATTCCATGTTTTTCAGGCTCACAGAAGCCTTTATTAATGAAGTCACAACACCAATATTTACCGTCTGCGGGGAGAGGCACAACATGGGGGACGGATGAGAGTGCAGCGGGGACTCCCGCCCCGCCCCGCGCAGGCCTGGCCTAGGAAGATTGGCAGGTTTCCTTGGGCCCTTTCCAGCCCTTTATCTAGATGACAGGGGGTGCTCTGCTGTGATCTCCCTGTGCCCCCTCCCCCACGGAGGGAGAGAGAATCTTGAGAGGAACAGCTCACCCCCTCCTCTGCCCCTCATTGGAGCCCAAAGGATGCCGCCTCTTCTCGCCCTTACCCTCACCCTGCCTGGGCATATGTGCTCCCCAGAGGTTGCCCACCTGCCTGGCAGCAGACTTATCTGGGTGGGATTTTCAAGATGTGAGAAATTCACTTTCCTGGCTGATGCGGGGAGGGATATTGGGATGGGACAAAGCCCTTTGGTTTCTAGAACTGCCTGGACTCAGGGGAGCCCAGAAAATGTCAGCAGGAAGACCTCTGTGCTTGGACCCCTGCATGTGTCTCACACAACAAGGCTGGCCTTGGGGCATCTTCCCTGTGCCTTCAACATTGGTCAGGCCCCCACAACATCCCAGGTGCCAAGACAAGCAGAAGTAAAGGCAGAGACAGGGGTGACATTGGTGAGGCTGAACGGAAGGCCCCTGGAGGTTAAGGACAGGGAAGAAGTGGGGGCCCAGCGGAGGGCTTAACACGGGATTTGAGGAAGACAACCTGGCTGGCCACCTCCGGGAGGTCCTGTTGGAAGTGGGCCTCCTCCTTGACAACCACACCAACCTCATGCCTACTCCCCCACCCCCCCTCCCACCTCATTCTCCTAGGAGCCATGCACGTGGTTTCCCAAGGGAGAAGAAACTGTGGCTGTCTGCCAAGGTGGGTGATCCTGGAGAACAGGTGAGGAGATGAGACAGCTGGGAACGTGTTGGGCTGGAGGGACTGAGGGGCATGGAGGGCAGCTGGCTTGGTGGGTCAGGAGAGGTCAGCTGCAGATGTGGACTGTGGAGCCAAAAAGAAGTCCTGGAAGTGGAAGTGAAGCCCCAGGCAGCAGGCACGGCAAGCAGGCAGGAGGAGCGAGGACTGACCCTGCTCTGGACAGAGAGACAGCCAGGCTTGGATGAGACTGGGGAGGACTGGACAAGGAGAGGATATTAGTGGCACAGGAGTGAAGGAGGTGGGGTGGGGAATCAAGAAGGGAATGACCAGAAAATGGGGTACAGGTGAAGTCAGATGGGAGGTGGTTAAGTTTGGCCATAAGGGGCTGGCGGGAACCATATTTGCTGACGGTCACCAATATCACCAGTGGTGGGGTACAGGTCAAAAAGCAAACGATTGGGGAGCGCATAGGAGGTAGAGAAAGGGGCATGAGGAAATGTATAAGGGACATGGTGAGGGAAAGGCTGTTAGGAATATAGGTTTTGCTTTTTTAGGGTGAAGATGAAAACTTGCTCTTTGATAAGCAGGAAAGACAAATCAACAGGCTGAAGGGCAGGGGAACCACAGAGCTAAGTGGACCTTGTCTTACAGCTCTTGCTGGGGCTGTGAGGCCCCAAGTCCTTGGGGACCAACTGCAGGCTCAGCCTCAGGCCCTGTCCCTGAAGCTTAAACCTGCTCAGGGCAGTTCTCGGGGACAAGTGAGCATTCTGGTGGGACCAGGACTTGGGGCTGCGACTGTCAGCCTCTGGGAATGATGCCCTCTTGGCCCAGCCCTTAAATCTCCCCCTTTCCTCTGGTTTCTCCTCAACCAGAGATACCCCCAGAGTTTCTAAGCATGGGGAAGCGTGCGTGCTTTCTCTTCACACTGGCCCACTCTGCTCAATTAATTTGGAAAGACCTAGGTACAGCCTCCCTCAAGACACAGGATAGTCCTTCCCTGTGTGATGCCTCAGTGTCTCTTCCTATGGATTTGGGGCTAGAGACCAAGGTCAACAAAGGAGAAGAGTTAATGAACGGGAGTCTCCCAGGTCCCACCCCAGGCTCCCGAGTCCCAAACAAGCTTGCTCTGTCAGGCCCCACTGGCCCCAGGGCTGGAATACACCACTGCAGGCTCCCAGGCTCTGGGGTTGGCGCTGGATGCCATTTAATTAAGAGAGAGACTTTTATTATTCCCATAGGGAAGGGAGACACAAGGGGATCACTAAGAACTACAGTGGGTGCCTGGAAAATAAATTAAAACAAATGCATCAAAACAAAAAGGAGATAAGAGAAAGAGTGGCTGTGGTGGCCGCGGCCTGCACAGGCAGGCAGGCAGGCTCTCCGAGGAGAAGGTCGAGCAGTCCTAGGTCTCAGCCAGCCCATTTCTTGTCCCTCTGTCGGTGGTGGCCCCAGGCTCCACGCGCTGTGGGGCCGAGACCAGAGGTCTCCCCACAGTCTGGCCGGGGAGTGGCCAGAGTCCAGCTGGGCCTACCCAGGGGTCTGGCCAGCAGCAAGCAGCACTCTGCCCTCATGGGTTCGTGGCCGCCCACCCTAGTCATTGGAGGTGACATCAATGTCCTCCCCGTTGGCCTGCTTCGTGGCGATGCGCCACCGGTTGATGTGGTGAGAGCCCTTCTTCTTCTGCTCCGACTCGGGCCCCTCCTCCTCCAGCTTCTGTCGCTTGTACTTTGTCCTCCGGTTCTGGAACCACACCTTCACCTGGGCCAGGGAGGGAGGGGTACAGGTGAGAAACCCCCAGGAGGTTCCCAGCACAGCCACTGGGGCCTCAGCACTCAAGCTGAGCCAGGAGCCAGATGGGGAGACCGAGGCCAGGGCTGTGTCTCTGGCCAGCTGCCCCCTGATGGGTCTGGAGGACAACTCCAGGTGCAGGTGAGGTGGGCCAGGGAAAGGACACTATGGGTCAGAGGAGGGCCTTTCTCCAGTCCCTCCCAACAGAGGGAAGTGTGGGGTCATGGAGTGCTTGAGTTCCCTATAGCCACAGCAAAGCATACAGGAGGAGGCCTGGCTCTGCCGCCAGCCCCACCCCAACCCCCTGCCAAATCTGGGCCTCTACTAGAACCTCTACTGCATCAGGTTGATGTGAACCGTAAATGAGAGAACCTATGAGAAGCCACATCATGGGTCCTGAACTCCTTGAAGGCCTAATGTGGGCCCTGCCCCTGGGATGCCCCTTATTCTTTTCAGCACAGAGCAGGGTAGACATGGCTACACAAACAGGAGTGGTGTCTACACCAAAGGCAGTGCCTGGGACAGCCACAGTATCTTGAGCACCCTGCTGGCAGCTCTAGCTCCACAGGCCATCTAGGTCAGTCTTAGCAACCTCAGAGGAATTCTCCTAGCCCACATCAGAGCTGGAGCTGGGCAGTAGGGAGCTCTAGTCCCTCAGGCACCAGGTCCTTAGAGTAACCTGCAAAGCACCAATGAGGCCTGAGCCTTCTTGGACAGAAAGGTGTCTCAGGTGTCTGAGGCCCCAGCCAGGGCCGTGCTCTGAACTTCCTGCCTTTACAGCACTTGCCCCTGAGGCCCATCTAGAGATGGGAATAGGTCACACAAAGAACAATCAGGAGAAATTCCAGGGGACAATGGTGAAATTCTCTTTAAACTCAGAAAGCCCTTCATTTCTCTGTGAGGTAGTGAAGCCCTCACAAGGGGAGGGTTCAAAAAGACCAGACAACCATCCTCTGTGATAGGGGTGGGAGGGCTTGGAGGAAGGGGTGGGTCTATGATGCTAAGCCCACCTCTTCCAGGAAAGCTCCCCAGATTTAGCCCCATCTCTAATCATCCCTCTCTGGTCTTTGTCCTCCAGTATCTGCTCTGTGTCCTGAACACAGCCCTTCAACATCCTCTTGTACATGGCCGAGGAGGGTCATCCTAGCAGATGACTCAATCCTTAGTGCTTGAGGACTGTGAAAAAGTCAACTCCTTCTGACTACAAAGTTCTCCAGTTGGCCTTACTGAACCAGGCCAGATCAGATCATCCTAGAGTTAGTGGGGGGAGACCGGGTGCCGATACTTTGCTAAGTTCCCATCTGTGCTTAATTCCCTTGTCTCTAGGAGAGATGCTTTCTGGGGTCCAGGAAGCTCAGGGCATCTCCTGGGCTTTGGCTCCAGAGGGCCCCTGGGGGAGGTCTTGCAGAAAAGGGTAGTGTTACAGCACATGGATGGTTTCCTGAAAATGACAGCACATTTAAAAAGCAAGCAGGTTCTGCTGGCTGCAGCTGGGGCATCCGCAGTGCTATTTGGTGGTGGGTGGTAGCTGTGTGAGTGCAGTGATGGTGAGCACCTAGGTTTTGGCAGTGGCAGTGACTGCTGAGAGGAGACCCTGGAATCCTGGGTCAGGCCAAGGACAATCCTCCCCCACTCCATGAAGAGTGGGTGAGATGCATAGGCTGTACCAATGCAGCCAGGTCACAGTGGCAAAAGAAGGCCAAGCATCCGGATCCAGGGAGCAGCTCCATGCCCAGGGTGGCTCAATCTCATCCCTCCTAGACATCTTGCTTTTACTCCATGGAGCCCACCCAACTCCTAACAGCCCCTTCCTCAGGGATTCCATAGCACCAACTGCCCTGTCCCTAGATTTTAGAGCACTGTAATGTACAGGAGAGGCAGCCAGTGCTGAGTGCTGGGCAGAGCAGCCAGTCCGGGCGAGAAAGAAATGGGTGGGGGGAGGCTAGCCTCTGCAGAAGGCACAAGAAGAGGACCTTCTGCCCTCATTTCCAGAGCAGGGTTCAATCCCATCACTTGTGTGCCTCATCCCAGGTAGATGGGGAAGGTGGCGGTTGCTCTGGGTGCAAGGGTTTTGGATTCCATGTACACCTTTCTTTGGGCACAGAACTTGATGGGCCCTGGGTGATTCTCAGCACCACCATTTGGCAGTCAGCCTGGCCCCTCCCCCCACACCCTGCCATCCTGGCGCCCGCTGTGATTGTGCCAACCAGTGGGCGGGTGAGCTCACCCTGCCTCCTGTGCAAGGCATGTGCGTGACTCAGGGCTGGATACAGGGCTGGGAGGCTTTCTTAAGAGCCCAGGGGGTTGGCAGAGGGCAAGGTGTAGCCAGCCTGTGATGGGGTGATGGAGGGCACCCTGGACAGTGCCAGGGACTGAGGGACCCGTCTGGACCTTGCTCCTTCCCACTCCCACTCCCAAGAAGGACACCGACGATCACACTTGTGATTGTCTAGTGGGATGGACACACTCTGCTACCCTTGCCCAGTACACCGGCCCAGAGGAGAAAGGCTTCAATGGTGGAACCGCAGGCATAGGACAGTTTTCAGACCAGGGGAAGCTTCCTAGCACAAATAAAGGGGATTCTGAAGACTTTCTCAGTGTAAACACCGAGGGTCAAGAAGGCAGCACTCTAGAAAGAGGGATGGAAACCCTCTCCTTGGCAGCCCGGCTATCTTCCGGAGAACAGCCTTGGGCTGAGTGTCCAGATGCTGTTTACAAAGACTGTAGTAACAGGGGGATGCTTAGTAATATCAGTGAAAACGACAGGATGCACGGTTTGGGCACAGTGTGATTATAACCACGGAAAAACAAATCTATGCATGGGGAAAAAAGACTAGAAGGAAATGTACCCCAAGTATGGGTGACTTTTCCTTCCTTTTTTCAACTTTTCTGAATTTCCTTTAATGCATTCCTGATGACAATACCTATTTTCTACTTGGAGAAATAAAAAGAAGTGGGCTCTGAGTATAGGAGGAGATAAATATGACACCCCATGACCTCTCTAACCCAACCAGCAACCCTGGGGTCACCCCACAGGCCCTTCCCTAGATGAACAGAGGGTCTCTAGGGCAGGTCACATAGTGCGGCTACCAGCTGCGTGGGAGCAGGACTTAGGAGGCTGTACTTGCTATGTACCTGCCCAGCAACGCCTCCACACCACTTCCCCTCTTCACCTCTCTAAACTCCAAAGGCACAGTTAGGATGTTGGCTGGAGAAACTCCTTACCCATCTCTGATGCCCCTGGATGTGGGGAGAGGTTCCTTGTGGTTTCCCAAGTCACACTGAGCACCTCTGGTTTCCATATGAAACAGATCCTTCCAAGATTCTCTGATTTTGCCTCAGCTATCCCACCTGCATACTGAGCATTACTGAGCCTTCAGAACCCTGCTCAGCTGTTCCCAGGCCAGACCTACCTCATCACCTGTCTGTACTTCCTTAGAACTTTTTCTGTGTCAGTAACAGTGACCCTCCTCCAGCACACTCTCCCCCTGGCAATGTGTTGATTTATTGTTGGAACCTGTCTCCTTCCTTCTCAGGCTATGGGAACCTGGAGAACCAAACACTGTTATTATTTTTGGCTTCAGAGACCTGGTGGGCATAGTCAGGTATGTTCAGCCAGCTGGGAAGAGGTGAGGTGGGTAGAGGTGAGGTGACCTAGCCTCAGGTTCTAGGACTAGGAGACTGAGTCAGACCTGAAAAACAGGTGAAAAATCAATGGCAGAGGGATTGAGGTCTAATCACAAAAGGTTTGGGGACGTGCTAACTGTTGGAGAGCTGGGATCCTCTTTTTACTCAGTGGGGTGGACACTTCTACAAAGGGTGAGTTCTTAATTCTCCAGGTTGTGGACTGGATTAATCACTTTGAGGGCACGCGGGAGGCGTGGGGGAGGGAGACCAATTGTTGGGGTGGACGAGATTCAACTTGAGTCAAGCAGGATGAAGAAGGTGAAACTGCTGCGGATGAATGAACGAGGGGATCATCAGTGAATTAGAGGTAGACCAGAGTATGCATGCGTGTACCAGGGCATGGTGTGGTAAGGCCCGAGTGACCGGACAAATGAGCCGGCAGGCAATCTCCAGCTCCAGCCAGTGTTTCAGGCTTTACTTTTGAATAATCTGCTGTTTGAATAGACCAGGGCTGGACCCTTTCTTTTCCACCACTCCCCAACCTCAGCCCATCCCAAATGGAAGGGTTTGGCTTCAGGTTCTGCATACTTTCAGGGGGAGAGCTGCCCTCTCCTCAGGAAGTTCAACTGTATCTAGGAAGGGGTATTTGAGTCTTTTAACTCTGGTATAAGGAGTTCCTCATTTTCTACTATGATCTCTTCTGCTTTAATTTAAGCCTGTGTCCTCTTTTCTGTCATACTCAGACATAGAGAAAGTCCTCAAAATAGATAGAGACTGGGAGACATCAGTCAAACCTGCTCTCCTCCCTGGGGACCCATTCACCCGGAGGATCCATTTACTTTATTTGATCATGTAAGTTGCTTCCACTCTCAGGGTCAAGCCCAATGTCTTGTTAAGCTCAAGCCACATCCTACCTGTCCCCTTTGACTTCCCATCATCCATAGTGGTAACTTCCCAAGTCTTCCTGTCTCCTCCTTTCTCAGACCATCCTGGATATGGCCCTCATTCTTAGGGAGACATCACAAGATCCTCTTGTCTTCTCAGGAGCAAGGTCTCAAAGGACCACTCCAGTCTTCCTTGTCTCCCCTGCTCTCGCCTGCCCCCACTGGACTCCTTGAACTTCAGAGAAACATGAGTTCTCGGAGAAGAGCCAAGACTTAGAGAAGGGATGAGTCGATCTCAGAACACACAAGAAACTAGTAACAAAGGTCACTGGACCATTTCCTAAAAGTCAAATCACTTGGATACCTCTTCTCTCCATCCCCCCAAAGGCAGCAGATTTCAGAGAAGAAAGGGACCCCCCCCCCAAGAAATCTTCTTACTATAACCTGGGGGAGGGGGGCCCAAAGGCAGCAAACCACACATTCCCTCCTTTTAAGACCTTCCCCCTTGCTCTCCAAGCTCCAAGATGGCAGCCAGACTTGACAACTCCTGTTCCATTTAAATCTATCCACCTCAACCCTCCCCTTCCTTTTCACCAACCTTGAATCCCATGTACCCCTCCAAGTTTTCTGGTCCTGGGACCTCCCTGAAGCCTCTTCCTTAAAGGTCTCCCTTGACCTCCCTTAGCCCACAGCTATGAACTCAAAGGCACTCCAGTCACTCAACCTGTGCATGCCCCATGAGTGTGCACATTTTGTACTTAGGATCCACCAAAATGAGTCTCCAAGGCCAAGGACCACATTTTTGTACCTTTTCCCATCATGGTTCAGCTTAATCCAAGGCAGGGAAAGTTAAGAAACACCTGCTAAGTTGTCCAGAGCAGAGGGGGCAGCTGGAAACACTGACTATCCTGGAGCAACCAAGTGCTTTTTCTTACTCCGCTAAAACTAATGTGCCCCCCTCAACACACATGCCCAGAAGCACACAAGCTGCACTCCATGCATGTGACTGACTACTGGCATCTGATGTGTACTTATGATATCACCTGCGCTTTGGGCACCAATCACACGCAGCCCACATGTGCCCCACATTGAGGACACACGTTTCACACACCCATTTCACACACACTCACAACTCACACTCACAGCTCTGATGTCACCCAGGCCCAGGTCTGCCCCACCAGCCACCAGCACTGAAGATTAGATGAGAGTCTTCCAGGTCTGACCGCAGAGCTGTAGCACAGCAGGGAAGAGTGAGTAGTTAGAGCCAGATGGAAGATGGAGCCCCGGCACAGGGCCTCTCCTGATGCATGGATCCACCCATGGTCATCCCAGAACAAAACCCCATTCCCAGCCACAGGTATAGCCCTGACCCAAACAAAGCAGCTCAGGCTGCCCACTTCACAACACTTTATGCTAAATCAAGCCTTGGGGGTGCACAGACCACTGAGACCCGGATGAAGACCCACACACTAATCTGTTTAACACTTCCAGAAGTTTTATCCATGAACTGGTGGATAAAATTAGATCACCTAGATCAACAATCAGCTGTGACAGCAGAGAGTAAGGGGAATGACTGATAAAGTAAACCTGTGGGTATGTGTAAAATCAAGAGGGATGTGCCCATTCATTCAACCCTTGTTTGTGGGGCATCTGCTCTTTGCTAGT
The DNA here is from genome assembly GCF_014898055.3 of Talpa occidentalis. Lineage (NCBI taxonomy): Eukaryota > Metazoa > Chordata > Mammalia > Eulipotyphla > Talpidae > Talpa > Talpa occidentalis. The sequence continues at coordinate 84,249,398 of NW_023604861.1, read as the reverse complement.
CACTGTACAGTGAGAAATACAAAGGCTTGGCCACTGCCTTTCAGAGCTGAGACGCTCAGGCATTTTGTTCATCAGAATCACCCAGAGAACTATTTTAAAAACTTTTTCCTGGGTCCCCTCCTAGAATTCCTAAGCAAATCTGAGTGGGACCTATGGCTCTATATTTTGAGATTTCTTTAATGCAGTCAGTCTACAGATTGACATTTGGACATGGCAGATAATCAAATGACAGTAAAGTCCATGCATGTTACATATGTGGGAGATAGGCTGTGAGCTCTGAGGACTTGGGGGAGGGTTATATAGAAACACAGAGAAGTAAAATATAGATGAGCCAGAAACTCGGAACTGGAAAGAACCCTTAAGTCCATTTTCTTTGATCTTAACAAATACAGGCAGTAAGGCCCAGAAAGAAGACAGAGCCAGAGGTGATGAGATGGTAGCAAACCATTAGCAGACAAGTGAATTTCCTGCCAGTCACTAAATCTATAGAGAGGGAAGTACGAGACAGATGGCTGATAAATAGAAAATGAAACAGAATAGATGATAAAATGATAAAGAGATGGGTAACTAGGAGTTATTGTTAGGAAAAAGAAATAATAAAAAAACAGGAAATATGAATTAACCAGCTTTGAGGAGGCAGTTTAATGAGAGCAGACAGAATTCCATGGCTCCATATAAAGCAGCTATCTGTGAGAGACAGATTAGAGTCTCTGAGAGACAAATATAGACATTGACTATAGAAATAGATGTCAGGGGGCTGGATAGATGGGAGCAACTGATGCTTGACAAATAGCTGATAGCTGGAAATGACAGGTACGCTTGCCTGGTAAATACTGGGAGATGGATACACAATTTGTTAATTATAGTCCAGATCAAAATAAGTTACGGGGCGGGGGGTGGGGGGAGAGAACAAAAGACAATTCTGCAGATGAAGGAGACTGAAAAGTTAGAAAGAACACTGGACAAAGAGCCAGGAAGTCCAGCCTTGAATTTTCTCATAATCCTAACTTAACATATTACCTTAAACAAAGGGAAAGAAAGGACCGAGGATGAGAGTTAATAATGAGTTCATATAATCCTTGAAAACCTATTTTCTAGTTGAGGAAACCAGAACTCAGAGAGCTGGAGTAACTCGAGGAAGGTCACACAGTGTGCAGGGAGGCAGATATTAAAATCACATCTACCTGCCTGGGAAACTCCGTCCAGTCCTCTCTCCATCTCAAAGTCCTCACCTAGACAGACAGGCTTCTGTAAGGAGGTTTTTCAGGCTCAAAAGTTCCATAGTTCCATTACGTTTTTGTTCCACATGCTAAAACCAGCTCACTTACAGATGGAACAAGATTAGCCATGAGTTTTTAATAGTGAGGCCAGAAACATTATTCTATCTGATTTTCTTTTTAAAAAACACATTTGCAACACAATAAAAATGAAAGTGACAATCATTATGTTTACTAACTTGCATTGTTAGGAGCAAATATCGACAGCCGGCTAGATTCAGTTTGAAGGAAAGTTAATTTCAAAAACGCTCACTGTGCTAAAATTTAGTAACTATTACTTTTTAAATGAAGGTAATCATAAACATCACCCTTAAACTGACACCTTGTTTTAGACCATTTTAAAATACTGCCAGGAGGGAAAAGAGAGTTTTGTTTTGTTTTCGAACATATCTTTCTTCAAAATACGTTTACAATTAACTCCGTTATTTTGAAGTTTTACCTCTGCAGTTAGAACAGCTCAGCTAGCAAATCTGAAAAAGTGGGTCCTCAGCAGGGACGGAAGCATGGCCTTAACTAAATGGGGCATCAGACAGATTCAGCGACAATAGATACCGAAATGCGGCGCCAGGACAGGACGGTGAGATCGGTTGCAGGGAGCTGGGGACACCGTTAGGGTTTGGGCTCCCCCACTAAGCCCCTTATCCTCATGGCTCCCCGGGAAGCCCAGGCTGCCGCCACAGCCCGGCGCCTTCTCCTAGTCCTGGACTAGCGGAGCAAGGCAGCAGGAAACTGGAAAAGGAAGAGAAGGCTGGCAGGGTGGGAGCAGTGGGGCCTTGCAGGACGACCTCTCATTTGCAAATCTTGGCGCTTCTAGGAAGGAAGGGAGTGAGATCTCTTGTGGCCCAACCAGACCGGGAAATCCTCCTGGGGCAACAATCAGCTCCTTCAGCACGTGGGACTCTGGGCTGCCCTATTGCTGAGGCTGAGCTTCCAGGCAGCGTTTATTTATGGCAGTCTTTACTTAAAATAAACCCAAATCTGTCTCCCTCTAACGCCCATCGAGTTCTTTTAAAACGCTTTTTAAATTCTCAATTATGAAAATACTGCGTGGTAATTATAATCTCACCCCTCCAACACCACTAGAGTTTATTCCCTCCCCAACTGAACAGTCCTTCAAGTAATTGAAAACCATCACTGAGTACCCGGCATCGCGTTTCCCACCATTCCCAGGCCCGCGTGCACACACAGCACGATTTCTAGAGTCCTGCCAGCCGGCCTGAGCAAGATCATTGCCACCCTCGGAACCCAAGCTGGGCTACCCCTCCCTGGCTAGTTCCCTCTGCTGCTGAGGTTTAAGGTTACGCACACGTGGGTTTTCTCGCCACACTCATTCACGGCTTGGCAGCCGAGGCCTCTGCCAGCTTTGCCTATGGACAGCAGCAAAGTCAGTGCGGGAAAAGGCCGGTCATCCCAAGAACCCGCGATTGCCCCTGAACGGTGGCAAGAGAAGGGCCGAGAGCGGCCCAAGTGTGCACTGGTGCTGCAGGGAGTGACTCCGGAGCGGGGGCTCCCCGCTTTGCCGACTCCCGCTGCCTCCTGACAACCTGGCACCAACTGTAGCTTGGGATGCTACTCGGGCTAAGGTTTGATCCCCACCCCCGAGTGGGTCTTTGGTGCTTCATAAAAGTCCGGTGGCCTCTGAGACAAAACACAGTGCGAGGAAAGGGCCTCTGAAGTCAGGCTCTGCTGGTGCGCAGCAGGGTGGCTTTGGAACTGGACCGGAGCGAGCTCCCAGGAGGTCTGGCCGCTCCGGCACCCGCCCGCCCCCACCTCCTCCAGGACTCCCGGGCGGAGCTCTGGCCGCCGGCAGGCGAGCAGGCCAGGGGGGTGATTACCTGCGTCTCGGAGAGACTAAGGCTGCCGGCCAGCTGCTTCCGCTCAGCGCCCACCACGTAGTGGTTCTTCTCGAAGGCGCGCTCCAGTCGCAGCAGCTGCGAGGGCGAGAAGGCCGTGCGGATCCGCTTGGGCTTGCGCGCGAAGGGGCCGTGCAGAAGCAGCCCGTCCTGGGGCACATCGCTCGCTGCGGCCGCGCCGCCGATGGCAACACACGCAGGTATAGACAGACAGAAGGGGCGCCGTGAGCCGCGGCCAGGCTGCCAGGTCTCCCCCCACCCCCACCCTGCCCCGGGAACCCACCGAGCTCAGTCCTTCCGCCCAATTCGCTGGCGCTATGGAGCGCTCTGCTACCTTCTCCAACCCTTTGCATTACCCCCCACCCCACTTCTGCGATCTCTTTTGCCGCCCCTTCCCTAAATCCAGTCTGTCCCAGCACCTCCCCACGCTCAAAGTGCTACCCCGTCGCGGGGACTGGAGGAATCGTTAGCTCTGCAGACCTTTCTGCTGGGCCAGGTGGTGAGTCCCCGCCTTGGTGGGGTGCTGCCAACCGGCCCAAATCCACAGTGCCTGGGTCAACCAAAGAGGCCAAGGGGTGGCAGAGTTCTTTAGCACTCTCTGTCCACCTTTTCCAAGCAGTACTGCCATCCCCACCTTTCCACAGGGGTTTGCTGTTAGTTAACTGGTCAGGTCACATCTTCTTCAAATAGGCCAAGAGTAGAGCCGGGGCTGGGTGTCAGGAAGGTGATAAGAGGGACAACAGATTCAGAAGCTAGAGGAACCCTCATACCTACTTAAACCAACCTTGCTGCTAAACGCTCAGACCACTAGTCTCGTGAAAATTCCTGCCAACAGGCCCAGGCTTTACCTTACAAGTGGCAATAATTCAGCAGCTAGGTCAAGGTTCAGGTAGCACCTGGAGGTCTGCGATCAGGATTCTTCCCCCTCCCCACTTCTCTCCCCCCAAGGCTCAGGTAAAACCTTCTATCCACAGAAGATTCTTATTAGTGTCTGGTGGGAAAGGGGCTTGCTTCTTCCCTGAATAGTTCTGTGCTAAAGAAACACGTGTATAAATATCATTTTTCTAGATGTCATTTTTCCCTCTAATATATATAGATATAGATATATTGGTTTCTGCATGGGCGTGTGTAAATATATGCTCCAGCCTCCCCTACTGTCTTTTTCTCCATCTCCCAAACAGGATTTTCAAATAGTATGACTATCCCCTGGTAAATGTGGGCCATTAGGAAGACTCAGCTCCTACATGCAGGATGAGGGACTGACAATAGGCTGGTTGAGGCTGGGGCAGGGAGTCAGTAAGTGTAAAAAGCAAAACAAGCTTCTATCTATGATCCCAGTTTCAATGAACACCCCCCCCACACACACTGGACCATCACACAATCTCTGGCTTGGGTGTGCATGCTAACCAAATGAAAACAAACCCTGACATCACCCATGGATTCTCATGCAGTGGCTAAAAGTCCCCTTGACAGACCCCAACAACACAGGGTCCTAGATGGAATGTTTTGACAGTTAGCGCTTGAGATTGACTGATCCAATTAATTTCTTCAGTAATGGTCACTGGTTTGACTCAATATAGCCTGTTGTTTTGCTCTTAGGACAATTGTTTGGATAATTCAGTTGCGATCTCCCATCTCTGGAAATATTTCTGCAAGTGAAGCCAGGAAATATAATTGAGATGCTGTTGCTAACTCTCCAGGTAACTGTTCGTGTCCCTCTGCTGGTGAAAACTGCTTGACATTACTTCTCCAAGTCCTGGGCTTTAGACACCACACAGATGAACTTTATTGCTGGGGGTTCCTGTGGAACAGAGTTGCCAAGGAATGAGGGACTAGCGCCCGGGGAGAAAACAAAATCCCCTGACAGGGAGAAGCCACTAACTTCCAATCACCTTATCCATTTCAAGTGGCTTGATCTATGCTGCTGCAGAAGGGAGTAAGATGGCATCGTAGAGAGTTAGAGGAAGGACCTCTTGCCCATGTACCTGTCAGGTGAGGGCAGGCCCAGGTCTCTCAGCCTGATTCAAGGAGAAGTTTAACTGTGGCGGTGGAGGACAGATGTAGAGGAGAGGTGGTCTGGCAGCAAAGGGTAAGAGGGAGAGAAAGGAGAAGCCCAATCCAGGTAGGAATAAGGAAGATTACGGCCTCCAGTGTGATAGACCAGAGAAAGGTGAAAGAGGTGGGTGGAAAGTAAATGCTTCTTGTTGATGTTAAATCACTTCAGAAAACATCATTCTGAGCCAGGTGAAGTCCCAACAGTGTTTTCCTCAGGACAAATGAGCCTGAGAAGTAAAACCTCACTCATCCTGGTGTTTGCAGGGTTTGGCCTGGGCATCTCCGACCAGCCAAAACTGGTCAGAAGAGAGGCAGTGGCAGGTAGAGGTCTGGTAGGGGTGAGTGAATGGGATGCAGAAGTGTGGAGGGCAGTGTGGAGTTGAGAAAGCAGAAATACAATCTGCCTCAGGATGTGTGTGTGTGTGTGTGTGTGTGTGTGTGTGTGTATGTGTGTTTTGATGGCTGTTTTGAGATTCTGTGGTGTGGTCACTTATGTGGTGCTCTCTGTGTTTGTCTTCATAAACCCAAAATGGAGAATGCAAGCAATAAGATTCTCTGTCCTTTTGACAGACACATGCCCCTTGCCTCAAGTTAAGCTGTTTTAGAGGAAAGTTAGGTTGCTTAAGTCTGCCTCACTGAACGGACAGCCCCAGCTTCTTGTCGTGGCCTGTGGATAGCTTGTGTCCTCATGTATGTGCACAAGCACAGAAGTCCCCTGACTCAAGCACAGAGCAGCAAGGGGCAGAAAGATTATTCCAGGTGCTGATAAGTGATCGCAGATTATTTGATTTCAAAAGAAGCAGGGCTTTTCCCTGTAAGAAAGAGGATGTTTAATACAAAACTAATCATCTGGAAAAATTGATCAATGGCTACACGTTTCTGTAAGGACAAGGGTGTCCATGCATCTGGGCCTTTCTCACTGTGACCTGCGGGGAAGGTGGCCTGAACCATAGCTTGAGTACCCCTTCACGGGACCGCAAGGGCAGAACAAGTTTGGGGACGATGCGGTTTGGCCTGTCTGGAAGCAATAATTCCCAGCCGTGAGCGTGGGCTGTCAGTTTCAGACAAGGACAGGTGGAAAAGTGGAAGGGGGCTGGCACAGCAGTCCCTGGAGCTTGGAACTGAACCCCACCCCCACCCGGTGCTCCGACAGCTCTCTCTCCGGGCCCCTCCAGGCCAAGGCTGGGAACTAGCTATAGAGACTTCCAGGATTGAGGCGGGTGGAGGTGGGAGCCAGGGATCCGAAGCGCCTGGGGCTGGAGCTGCAGCCCTCTCAGGAGAGGCCGCGGAGGGGCGGAGGGGCCTGGGGCTACAAGAGAGGGGCCGGCCCGGCAGCGGAGATAACCTCATTCCCCTCCTCCTTCCGGAACAAAGGCGCCCTTTGAAGCACCGGCCCATTACCGTCTCCTGTCCCGCCGGACCGGGTCTCCCACGGCCCCCTCCCCGTGCTGCTCCGGGGCCTGGAAAGTTCCTGATGTCCGGGAAATAGCACCGAAGTGAGGTCAACTCCGCGTCCCGGCCGGGTCCTCCCCTTCAGGTCTCGAAAGCCGCCCTCGACTTCGGGGTGCAGCGACCGTCCCGCGGCAGCTCCCCTCTCCCACCGCCTGCTTCGGCTCGTCAGCCGCTCCCCGCGCGCCGGGGCCGCGCTGCCAAAGAGCGAGGTGCGGCGCTCAGACACGTTCCCTTTCGTTCGTGTAGGGTTTCGTTTCTTGCTTTAAAAACCGGGATGAAGTGAGCATCGCGGAGACCCGGTTCTCTAGAAAACGCGGCGCCGGAGGGTCCGGGACGGCTGGGCTCGCGGCCCCGAGGCCCGGCTGGGTGCCCGGCGGCCGCGCGAGCGCGGGTCTGCGGCGACAGGGCTGGAGCCAAAGTCAACACGTGTCAGGGGTCGAAAGTGCTTCAGTGTCCAGTGGATTTCCGAGTTCGAAAATGCGGCCACACTTGGCTCCATCTCCGCGTCCAGACACGGTTCTTGAAAGAAAAATCCAACCGTCTCCGCAACTCGACAACGTGCACGCCGGGACCGTGGCTCCGAGAGCGGCGGCGATTTCTGAGAGGGTTTGGTGGGAAATGCATCCGGTCTCGCCCGGCTGGGGATGCTCAAACCGGAGCTGGGGCTCACCGAGGCACCCCGCGTCCTCAGCGCTCGAGGCCGAAGGCGGGAAAGGCGGCGCGAGGGGCGCGGGGCGCGGGGCCGAAGCCCGGAGCGCGGCCGGGAGGCGGTCCTGGCTGGAGCGGAGGCCGCAGGGCGGAGGCCTGGCTCTGCCCGCCCCGCGCGCCCCCGGTCCCGCCACCAGCTTCCCCCCTGCCGGCCTCTCGGCGGTCCTCGCCCCGAGGTTCACAAACAGCTGTGGTGCCCAGCCCGGCCCGCGGGCACCAGGTTTCGAGACCCAGGCCCGGGAGCGAGCCCGTGGAGTGCCGAGGTGGTTTGCTCAATTTTGAATAAAACTTCATTTTATCAATAACCATTGATGTTAATTGACAGTTTCTTTCCCAAAGCGACTGACATCATAAACGTCTATTCCCCGATAATTTGGGCAAATCTTTGAAATGGGGCGGGAGGAAATACAAGTCTGCCTGCAGAAAATCTTATCCAAGTAATTACATTTTTCTGATTTTATGGGATCTGTTGGGTCGGGATCCACTCAGAAGGGTCTGAGAGAATTGGTTGATATATTGGGAACCGGGGAGCTGGCTTTCTGTGAGGCAGTTAAGCAGCTTCAAGAGATCATTTCTCTTCTGTTAACTGGATAATTGTACCAGACATTCAGGTTACTTTGACTGTGTAGACCGGACTAACCATCACATGAGATCCAGAAGCCCAAGCCCTAGCCACGTCCTCCTCATTTGTTTCGCTAAAAGCCAGGTTACCTGCCTCTGAGTCACAGACCCTCAAAGGCTGAGGTCCGGTTTACACTAACAAAATAAAACCGGAAACTAGAGCAATTAGGGCACAAATTAAGACCACTCTTTAAAGGAGGGGAGAGGGTGGAGGAAAGGAAGGAAGGAAACACTAACAGTTCAAAAAAGAGAATGAACTCCATCAAATGCAACTCTCCTTCGGGAAAGTCAGATAACTGAAACGTGTGTGTGTGTGTGTGTGTGTGTGTGTGTGTGTGAGTGTTTAAGGCCAGTGGGGGGATCATCATCAGCAAACCCATTGCCGGGTGCTGAAGGGGGGGTTCGGACAACTTACGACCTTAAAAGCCCTCGGCCCCCGCCCCCTGCTAGGGAGGCCCGTGGTCGGTCCGCCAGGACCCAGATGGGCTCCCGGAGGTGGCGATCGCCAGTGGAAGCTGCTTTGCTGCTGCAAACCTTCCCCGCCCTGGGTCCGAAAGGAACGTGTGACCTGGAGGAGTCGGGCCAAGGTTGCTGAGAAACATCCCGAGACAGAAGAGCACTCCACGCTGAACATAAACTCTGTCTGCCCCCGCCCTCCCCGCTGCCCCTTCTTCCCACAGACCCGGGACGCGCGGTTGGACTTTCCCCCGCCCGAAAGCGCCGGCGAGAGCAGATCCTCGGGAGCCGGTGGTGGCCGTGCTAGCTAAGTACTGTCCCGGGTCCAGCAAGAACGGGGGAGGGGGGCGGCGGGTGCAGGGCTCTCCGAGCCGGGACTGGCTGAGCCGGGGGAGGTAATAAGGCCGGTCGCCGGGAGAACAAGGGGAGGCTCAAAGGATGCGCCCGGACTTGGCGTCCCGACCCACAGCATTCCTAGGAAGCCCTTAGCGTCCCAACCTGGCTTTCTGCGAGGGACCCCAGCGCTGCAGGGGCGCGGATGGATCCGGCGCGGTTCACCCGGGCTTGCGGACCGGCCTCTGCGGACCCGCAGCCGTGTAGACACAACTTCTGAACATCCCCGCGCGCCCCGGAGCTCCCCCGCGCCATCGGAGCGCGGGCGCCAGCCAGCCGCCCAGCCGGGCGGGCGCGGAGTGGGCACTCACCCTGGAAGCGGTGGCCGAAGAAGCGGTTCCGCAGGACCCAGGGGTAGAAGTGGAGAGGGTCTCGGTGCTGGGCGCCGAAGAAGGAGTGCGGGGGCTGCAGCGGGGAGGCGCCCAGCTGGTGCGCCGGGTGCACGGTCAGAGCAGGGTGGTTCATGGCCTCGGGGAACACAAGCTCGGGCCCTCCGTAGAGCGAGCGGCCGGCGCCCGCGGCGGCGGCTGGGAAGCCGCTCACGAAGGCCGCCTCGGCCGCGCCGGGGTGAGGGTAATTGAGCGCCGTGGGCCGGAGCGGTTCCTCCGAGGCGGCCGCCGCCAGAGAATGGGATCCCGAGCCCCCGCCGCCAGAGCCCCCGCCGGTGCCGCCGTCCTTGGCCACCAAGGACTCGATGGTAAAGCCGCGTTTGGCTGTGGGCTGGAACATGGTCGCGGCCGCCAGAGCCAAGCGAGGCAGCCGGGCTCTGGGGAGCGCTCCGCGTCCTGGCGCCGCCGCCGTGCGGGGTGTGCACCCAGCCAGGCACATGCACACACACCAGCACCCCTCACCTCCCCCGCCCGCCCGCCCGCGCTCAGCCCTAGCCGGCGAGCCCGGCGCGGAGCTGCGAGCGGCGTGCGAGCGAGTGAACGCGGAGTGGGGCCACCGCGCGCGGCTGGGCGCTCCGGCCTCTGCTGCCGAGCGGGCACCCCCCGGGGCGGGCACTGGCGCGGGCTCGGTGCGATTTTGCGAGCTGCCTCTACGGCCTGGGGGCTGAGCCCGGCCCCCTCCCTCCCGAGTCCAGCCAGGACCGACCCCCGCCCCCGGTCCTCCCAGCGCTGCCCAGCCGGCCTCGGCCGCTGCGGTGCGAGGCGCAAGTTAGCGGGCACCTGCCCCGCGCTCGCCCATTGGCCGCCGCTCACCTGCCCCAAGGTGGGGGGCGGGGCTGGGCGGGGCGAGGGACGGCGGGTGGGGATGGAGCCAGCAGTCGGAGGCAAAAAGCGGACTGGAGCTCTTTGCTGGGCGATCTAGGGGTCCCCTCTTTCCACTGAGCTGCTTCTCGCGTCGCCGCCCTTAAGCTGGGGCTGGCGGCCCGCGAAACCGTCTCAACCCATTCGGGAACCGAAGAAGGAGTCCGAGAGACTTGGAGCTTGCGGGGGAAACTCCAGCCCAATCCCTGTTGTGTAACTCAGTCAAACCCTCTCCAATTCGCCCTGGGATGTCGTTTTAGTTTTCAGACAACTTGGATCCGAGTAGAGAGAAAGTGTTTGGGATCGACAAGTAGGTTCTGCACAGAGAAGCAGCTCCCAGCTCCCTTGCTCTCCGGCCTCCCGCTTACCCACCTGGCGTCTACTGAGCCACGGTATGAAGCCGCGGCCCTAGTCGTGAGGCTTCGCGCTTTCTGGGTGTTATTGGGAGGTAACCCTGGAAAGGGGATGCTCGATTCTTTTCACCAGGGTCCGAACCGGGGACAGCTTGACAGAAGCCGCCGGAGCGGCCACCCAGCAGTCGCCAAGCCGCAGTCCTCGGGGCTCAGAAGCAGCGTCCTGGCCCCGCCGCAGCCACCGCTGCTGGGTCAGCCGTGGACCGCGGGCCGGGGCGCGCGCCGGGCTGCTTTCCTCGCCTTCGCTGGTCGCCGGGCTAAGGCGCAGACGCACCGAGCCAGGCCGGGGCCTCTGGAACGCTGCTTTAAATTGTTGCTGGCTGAGCAGCTCGACCCTGTCCCCAAGAAAACACACCGGCCATCCTAGGGACACGGCGGCCGCCCGCCCGCTCCCGATCCCCACCTCCCACCCGAGATGGCGGAGCTGCGGACCAGACCGCTCTGGCCAGTTTCTATTTGGTGCACTCATCCCCGAGGGTGAGGAGCCGGTTGGTAAGGAGAAACAGTACTTCGCAAACTTTTCACTCGGGCCTTGCAGGCCGCAGGGATCCCCGTGCCCGGGCCTCAGAGGGCGCTGGGCGGTGGTGGCGAGGCTGGGACCGGGACCTGCAGCGGCCGGGCAGAGAACGCTCCGCTTTCTCGTCGGGGCCCGCATCTGTCCGCCGGGCGCAAGCCTCCGGGGCGCGAATCCCGGCGGGGCCTCCCGGCGCCGGAGGCCAGGGGGTCCGCTTGCTTTCTGACGCTGCAGGGACTCCAGGCCGGGTCTTGGGAGTGGCCCGCTGAAGCGCCAGGAGCCCAGGTTTGGGGAGAGCGCTCTCGGGCGCCCCGGTAGCCACAAAGCGGGTTAAAGTCTATTTTCCACTCGACTGCTCCGAAAAGCCCCAGCGCGCCAACGCCGTTCCGGCCCCCTTGGGCGAAGAAGGGAGGGGAGGGGGGTGGCAAGGAGGGGGGAGGTGAGTCGACCGCACCCTGCAGCCCTTCGAGTCCAGGGAGCCTTGGGCCAAACCCCGCGGAGGCTCCCCAGAAAAGCCTGCAGGGGGGTCGTGATGAACTCCCGGGCGAGCGCGTCTCTCGCTGGCCGTTCCGAGCCCTCGGGCTGACTGCGCGGCTCTCTCCCTCTCTCGGGTTTCTCTCAGGCCCTCGGTCTGCTCCCCCCTCTCCTACCTCCCGGTTTCCCACTCGCTCGGTTCCCACTGCTCTCCCCACCTTTGCTTCATCCTCAGTCCGGGAAAGGTAGAAGTTCCGACGAGTGAGGATCAGGACCGAGGGTGCAGAAGGGCCAAGGCACAGAACGAGATTTTCATTCTGTTTGGAAGGAGATGAGTGGGGGTTTTGTTGGAGCAAAGTCTCCACGGGGATGCCGGCTCAGTTGGTTAAGCATTGCCTGGGCCTGTCCTCTGCAGCGACAGACGGAGTACTTGGGACTGAGAAGGAGAGGAGCTGAGCAAACTGGGCCCTAGGACCTTGTGCCCCTGCTCGGGAGATGAGTCCCACCTGTAAAACCCTAAGCCTGAGCCTGGAGACCGGACATGGACTTAGAACGCTAAACTGGGCAGGGAGAGGATCTCGGAATCCTCTGGGCCATTCCGATACTTGCATCTACACTGGTGACATCTAATTTCATTAGTATGGTTCTAGGTGTGCAAGTGTCTAAAATCAACAGATCTTTACAATTACAACAACTTCCCTTGTGGTATATATTTTTACACCCAGCTGTTTGTGATTATAACCCCTTTTCTAGATGGAAAAAAAAAAAAAAAACAGACTGCACAGCTCCAGTGACAGTCTGAACACGGTTTGGGTTGAACTGAGATAACCCAGTGGTCCTGGTCTGGTTCAGTTTCCACCCAATTCCATCCCACCACAGAGGCTGCACGCAGCTTTCACAGGGTTAGTGAATCTGGGGTGTGCTGGATAATGGGAGTTTCTACCTTTATGCTCCCTCTTCCAGCTTTCCCTCTCCCTTGTTTTCACTTCCTGTGATTCCCTAATTTCCCATCTTCCCTTCCCTCCATCTTCAGATATTTATCTGAAAGTTTTCACTTCCCCTGCTGTAGTCAAGAGAATATTTTTCACCCTCAGGATGTTTCTAAGCTTGCCACTATAATCTGGGTTCAGCATCAATATCCCCCCCTCATATCTTTCTGTGCTGTGTCCCCAACCTTTGTCAAGCTTGCCCACCTCTTTTTACCATTTCTCGTCCTGCCCCCCCATGACTGATCATGTACACAAATGCCTCCTGACGTCACCAACAGACAACTGCCCGCCTTATTCAAAGCCTGCTGCCCCTTCCCCATCTCTGTTCCCCAGCCCTTCCTCTCTGCCTTCCTGTGCTCCCCCTCAAGGAGTAAAGCCTGAGAAGGGAAGCTAGTCCCGCCTTCCTCATGCTGGAGTGCCCTGTTATCCCACAGATCTTCAGGATGCTAGCATCCCACTTCCCATAAGCCAGTGTCTTACTTTCAGCAGGGGAGCCTGGTGCCCACTTGAGCATATGACCTGGACCATCCATCCTAGTTTTGGCACCACATAGACGGTTTCCCTCCTCCCTCCCTTTCACCCTCTTTCTCCCTTCCCCTTCCTCCTCTCTCCCTCTTCCTCCCTCCAGCTTTGGAATAACCGAGGTTCAACTTATGTTTACTAATAGTGAGATCGGAGGCCAGTAATTTTGCCTCAGCTTGCACATCTGTGAACTGGCAAGCATTATATGGAACCTCTAAGTGGGTTCTATAGATACAAATATGGGAGGAATGCATGTAGTGCACACCAGGCAGTGTCTATCCAACCGCCATGGCTCTCCTGGGGAGCTTGACCCCAACAGCACCCCCAGCCACCTTCCTTATGCCTGTCACCCCGCTCTTCCCTCTTAAGCGTATGTTCACCTTTGTATCTCTCTGCCTTACAAAAATTCTTCTGTCCTCCTGTTTCCTTCATTTTGCTAACTTTTCTTTTGCACCACCAAACTTCTTGATAAGTTTCAATCTTTCTCTAACTCCCCCCTCATTTTTCTTGACTCAATAACCCTTTGCAACCTGGCTTCCACTTCCATCCCTTTAGGAAAATGACTTGCAAAAGCTCCAAACTTTTTAAATATCACTATTACATGATCACTATGCACATAGCAATATTTGCATTTAGGGACAATAACTTTATGATGTTATTGTGAATGAGTTATAATTCACACTCATGGGCTTAGAGCAGTGGCAGACATACAGTAAGCATCTGATCACGGTTAGCCATTATTTTATAGAGCTGTGTGTCTAATTTGGAAGCCATGTGCCTACTGGGTGCTTGAAATGTGGGTGGTCTGAATTGAGATATACTGTAAAAGTAAACTACATGCCAGCATTGGAAGGCTGTGTTAAAAAAAATATTAACATTTTCTGTGTTGACCATATGTTATAATGATACTATTGGGGAAATATTAGGGTTAAATATAATATTTTATTAAGATTATTTTTGTGGTTTTTTTTTAACTTTTAAGGTGCCTATCAGAACATTTAAAATTACATATGTGTCTCACATTATGTTTCTATTGGGCACAGTTTTATAGAAAATACAGAGAATCTAAAAGAAAGGGGAGAAGGTAAAAGTGTCTAGGAGAAGGGAAAGGAAGATTTTTATAATTATCAAGTCTTACCATAATGAAATTCTTGCCATGTGTCCTTCCTGTTCTTTCAATATGTGCTTCCCTTTAAAAGGGGGTTGGGGGGAGAGGATCCTACTATTACAGTTTTATTTATTTATTTAAAATTATTTATTTATACATACAATTGCTGAGGTACAGGCCAAAGATGCGGGGGCCAGGAGTGAGAGGATTCACCAGAGACAGAGTGGGGAACAGAACAGGCAGACCTACAGAAATACACAGCTGAGGGGAGCAGTGGTAGAGACAGAAGAGGTCTGCTGCACCATGTGGGTTGCTCCCTGGCAGGCCAGGGATCGAACTTGTGCTGCAGAGGCTGTGGATTGCTTCATAGTACAGTGCTTAACCCCTTGCTCCACCAGGGATGTCCCTATATGCAGTTTTATAACTTGATTCCTTCTGGTAACCAATGACAGCCATCTTTGTATCTCATTAAATATTCTCTGTTAATGGACACTTATGCTATTTATAATTTTTCACCAATAGGCCCATAACTCTTAGTGCATGTGCATTAGTACTACATTTCTATATAAATTTTAGAAGTATAATTTCTATAGATGCAATATTTTAATTCTTTTGATGCATATTGCCAATGTGGCTTCTGGAAATGTTGTATCTATTTATCCTCCCTATTTACCCTATGAACAGAATTTAAGGGTTTCTCTTCAGGACTCTTTTTTTTTTTTTTTTAAAGATTTATTTATTTATTTATACAAGCACTGGGTACAGTCAGAAGCGCGGGAGGGTAAGAGAATTCACCAGAGCCAGAGCAGGGAGCAGAGCAGGCAGAAGGACCAAAGTACACTGCTGAGGGGAGCAGCGGGCGGCAGGAGAGGTCTGCGCGCCATGTGGAACACTCCTCCGGGATCAAACAGGCGCTGCAGAGGCTGCGGGCAGCTTGGCAACCCAGGGCTCAACCGCTGTGCCACCGGGGAAGCCCCATCAGGGGTCTTTATTTCCAAATCCAGTCTTTTTTTTTTTTTTTAAGTCATAATTGTCTTTGGGCTATTTAGCATTTGATTACCTTTAATTCCCTTTTCTTTTGGAAATACCCTTTTCCCGCCATTTTCCTAACAAGGTACTGCTTTCTTCTAATGTGTGTGTCTACTAGGCATCCTTGTCTATCTTTTTTCTTTCTCTCTTCCTTCCTATTTTCTATTTTTCATCTATCTGTCTGTCTGTGCATCTATCTACCATGTACCAACTTATCATTGTTTAGTCCCATGCCTTCAACCAATGCGTTCATTGCAGACTCCCTATGGCTTGTAATGTTAACTCTGTATTTTTCCCCAATTTGAAAAATTAGTTTTCAAATGCTTGTGAAGTGCCTTCTTGGGGGTCCTGTAGGCTCCTCAGACACTTATTATATTCCCAAGCTGAGCTCAATATCTTCTGGGCCTCTCCCTGGCTTCTATTTTTGGACAATAGTCCCCCCACCCCCACCCCTGCTTCTCCCAGAACCCCAGTCTCAGCAGCAAAAAGGTATCTGTGATTTCTTCCTTTTTTCTGTCATCTCCCTGCACATCCAATCAGTCTTTACATCCATTCCTTTCTTTCTGATCCCCCTTCCACTGGCCTACTTCAGGCTCTTGTTGCCTTTCCCTGGTGATTCTCTAATAGTAGTCATTTGTGGTCTCTCCTCTCTACAATTAATCTCACACATGGCTGCCAGATTTCTACAACACAACTCTACCCTGTTCAAATGTTTTCCTATGGAAAACAACTGTGGAACCCAGGACAATCTCTTTAGACCTCTGTGACTGAGCTTATCATCTGCACTCTGGAGATAATATTGCCTGGATTGTTGTTGAGAGGTAATTCATGTACAGTAAGTACTTAATAAATATTAACTACTAGTGTTACTCTTTACAATGAAGTTCAAACTCTTTATTTTGTCAATCAAGGCCCTCTCTGAGCAATCAAGTCCCTCTCTTTAGCTGTTTTCCGCTCACCTGTGGATAACCTGTACAGCAGTAATAACTGCCACACCACAAGGCATTTACCAGGGTCTCCTTTTCCCTGTGCCTCTCTATTTTGACCCTAAAGTTTTCTCTTCCATGCCTTTCTCAAAAATATTACTATGGAGTATGTGTCTAAGCAAGTTCTAAATAGACAAAAATTCTTAAAATCTCGTGGAGTCACTTCTTGGTTCCCGACACCCAGACAGTTAGTTGAGTTGCCAGGCATATAATAGATGCTCATGAAAGGTTTGTTGACTGATCATATTAACTTGTGGAACATAATTTAAGATTGTTTGTTCTTAGATAGTTTAAAATAGTATTTTCATCACAATAGATCACAAAGTAGAGACAGTCCACAGCCTGTAATGTTTGCCATGAAAGGAGAGTTGAACCTAGGCCTCATCTTTGATGATTTCCCCTGCAGAGATTTTGACTGATGGAAAGTAACCCCAGATACTTTGACCTGCCTAGTAATTGGCTGAACTTTTGGATGAGGAAGATTATAAAATTTTCTAGTGCAAGAAGTGTGAATTTGGAGCAAATATCTCTTTCTTCTGTGAAGACCACTTAGATGGATGCCTTGTTTTTACAAAGAAAAAAAAAAACAACCCAAAGATTTAATTCTTAAGTGAAACAATTAGAGAATGTAGGCTCAGTGCTCTGCATAACAATGTCTTCTCTATAATAGGATGTAATCTTTGCATTAGAAAGCGAAGGCTGGGCCTCCCCAGTGGCACAGCGGTTGAGCGCGCTGGGTTGCGAAGCTGCCTGCAGCCTCTGCAGCGCCGGTTCGATCCCCGGCTGCTCCCTGGCCACCAGAGAAGGGTCCCACATGGCGTGCAGACCTCTCCTGCCGCCCGCTGCTCCCCTCAGCAGTGTACTTCGGTCCTTCTGCCTGCTCTGCTCCCCGCTCTGGCTCTGGTGAATTCTCTCACCCTCCCGCGCTTCTGACTGTACCCAGTGCTTGTATAAACAAAAACAAACAAACAAGTAAATGAATAAATAAATAAAACATGCCTCTATAAAAAAAAAAAAAGAAAGTGAAGGCTAAGGAGGCCTCTACTATCTTCACCTGCCATTAGTAGTGCGTATTGACCTTTAATTGCCAAAGCCCACCCTGAGCTATTGATTCTGTTGAATCCCACTCAGACTTTCAAGCCAGAAGGAATTTTCAGACTTTGGGAAATGCACTCATATCAGAAGATCCCCCATGGGGATCCGGGAGTGGCCAGCTCCTCTAGGCTCTGGGATGGACATAATGACTTGCAGGCAATCTGTGAGGCAACAGAAGGGGCTAGAATGAGAAACATCAAGATTTGGGTTAGAGCTAGAAGGCAATCTCCTCTCATGGAAACTAGAGAAACTGAGCCTATTTTGGGGAAGGGGGAAGCTAGATCCTGCTAGTACATGGATGGGAGAGTCAACCAGAAGATGTGTGGGTCAAGCAATGAAAAACTAAGCCCTTTGTTACAGTTTAATATCAAGACACTTTAGCAGGCCCATCCCTACCTGACTTGGTGTTCTGACAACATGCTCACCTTCCCACTGAACAACCTTTACATCATTCAATACACACATTTCTTACTCTCCTTCAGTTGGTCAAGAATTTGGCCAGGATCATTTGCATTTTCTTTCTTTGTGAATTCAATCATTAAATATGATGTCAAATCTGTTTCTTGTAATACTGTAGACTAGCTGTCCAGGTAGACTAGATGTCCAAAGAAGCTTTCCAGTTCAGAGCAGCTAAAAATCCTTTTAACTGTATTTTCACTTTGTATTATAAAACTTTCTAAGCATGAATAAATATTAGACAAAATAGTACAATGTATACCCTTATATATCCTGCCACCCAGATCCTGCAATTATTATAATTCACTTTCATTTCATCCCCTTTTCTCTGAAATATATTTTTAAAAGATATATTTATTTATGCATACAAGAACTAGAGTGTAAGCCAGAGGTGCTGGTGGTGAGAGGATTCACCAGAGAAAGTGGGGAGCAGAACAAGCAGATTACTGAAATATACTGCTGAGGGGAGCAGCAGGCAAGACAGGAGAGGTCTGCTGTGCCATGTTTGTAGCTCCCTGGCCAGTCGGGGATCAAACTTGTACTGTAGTGGCTGGCAGTAGCTGGATAGCACTGTCTTTTACCCCTGCGCCACCAAGGAGACCCTCTCTGAAATATTTTTAAATAACGTATAGCCATCATGATATTTCATCTTAAATATTTCTCTATAAATTTCTATGAGAAACTCTTTTTTAAAAATCATGTCTTCTTATTATGTAAAATTTCAAATATACTTTGTAGAGGGGATGGTATATAGAACCTCCACATATTTGCCACTCAACTTCAATTTTCAACCTTTTGGCAGTCTTAGGAACATCCTTTTCAAATGATGGCTGAACTGGCACAAAAATAAGGAAAAATCATCAATTTCCCAGAAATTATAGAAAGTTTGAGTTGAGACAAGGAATTGAATTCTGATGTTAACATTTGTATTAAAACAAATCCCAAATTCAAAAGGTACAGAATTTGGACTTTAAAGGCCACATGTGAGAGGCACAAGGCACAAGTAAGTAAGAAGTCAGATCAGAGACACCTGGAAAAGTGACTTCTTCACTGAGTGAGAAAAATTTCCGCTGTCATCAAGGGAGGTGGTGGACATATGTGTCTGGCTTAGCTTTGGCTCTGTGTGGAAAGAAAAAGAAGAAAACGCTTTTTCTTGAGAGTTCCTTACCACAGCCCACTTTACCTTGGATATGGGACCAGAAATTTTAGGAGGCCCAAAAAGATTCCTAGTTGAAAATTCAGTATCTACTGGCAAAAGCAAACATGTATATTTATTCCTCTTCTTTAGAGGATTGTATTTGAGAGCCAAACTTCAAATACTCCCCCAGACAAGGTTCCAAGAGAGATACACTCACAACCAAAAATCACAAAATTCACAGGGAAATAAACTACCATGAGAGTTAGCAGAAACCATAGCTTGTAGAATCAGACCTTCAGAGATAGTATATGTTTGAGTAATCAAAGATGTGATATAAAACAATATGTTTAATATATTTAAGAAAAATAAAAGCAAGTATTAAAAAGAAACTAAAAGATACCTAGCATGATTATGGAAAATTGCACAATTGGAAATGTATTTGGCAGCTTTAAATAAATTTAATCATATACCCATTCAGTCATTCTATTCTTGGGTAGCTATCCAAGAGAAGTGAGTGCATTTGTGTACATAATCACCAAAATTTTAAAACAATCCACATGCCCATCACCAGTAGATGAATAAATAAATCACTATATTCATACAATGAAATGCAGTAAAAATAAACAATGGATAGATGCAATGATTGGTGCATTACTACAGATAATATGTACAAATATACTGCTGGGTAAAAGAAGTCAGATATAAGAGTACATGCTGTAAGATTCCCTTTGTGTAGCAAAGGGAATGTATGTATGTACAATATGCAAGATCAATCTGTTGATAGAAGTCTGAATAATTGTTACCTTTGAGAGATTTTTTTTAGGATTTATTTTATTTATTTATGCATACAAGAGCTGGGGTGTAGGCCAGAGGTGTGTGTGTGTGGGGGGGGAGAGGATTCACCAGAGACAGAGTGGGGAGCAGAACAGGTGGAACTATTGAAATACAACTGCTGAGAAGAGCAGTGGGTGAGATAAGAGAGGTCTCCCTCACCATGTGTGTCAGCTCCCTGGCCAGGCATCGACCTCAACTTGTGCTACAGTGGCTGCCGATAGCTTGATGATGCTGAGACTTAACACCTTGGGCCACCAGGAAGGCACTTGAGAGATTATTAACTGGAATGTGGCATAGAGAAACATTCCTAGGTGCTAGAAATGTATTATTTTTTAATCTGGGTGGTGTTAACATTGATGTACATGTATGTAAAAATTCATCATGACATACAAATTAAGATTTATGTATTTTACAATATGTAAATCATACCTCAGTATAAGCAGAAGGGCCTCAGCCAATTTGGAAAGGTGCCAAAGAGATATATAAACTATAGTAATTGAAATTAAAAACTGTATAAGAAACTAGCAGATTAGACATAGCAGGAGAGAGAATTTGTGAACCAAAAGATCCAGTAAGTGAAGAAATGCAGCACAAAGAGAGGTAATTATGTAAAACTTATTGCGAAGTGAAGAAATATACAGGGTATGTATAAAAGATCATATCTAATCAGGATATTATTTGAAAAACCAACGGCTAAAAATTTTTCAAAATTGATGAGCACCACCAATCCTTGGATTAGGGAAGCTCATCAAATTACCAAAGACAAGTAAAAGAAATCCACATACGGACAAAGTAATTGCAGGGCCTATAGAAAGGGGATATTAAAAGTAGCCAGAGAGTAAAGACAGGTTATTACGAAGTGGTGACAATTGGGTTGACAAATGATTTCAGCCGTGGATGCCAGGATGCCAGCAATGGTTGCACTGAGAGAAAATAACTTATAACCCATAACTGTGTTTCTAGCAAAAATGGTCTTCAAGAAGGGCTCCTGGTGGTGCAAAGGGTTAAGGTGCAACCTATGAAGCTAACCACAGCCTCTGCAGCATGAGTTTGATCCCCAGCCAGAGAGATACCCACACAGCACAGCAGGCCTCTCCTGTCTCTCCCGCTGCTCCCCTCAGCAGTGTATTTCAGTTATTCCTCCTGTTCTGTTCCCCACTCTGTCTCTGGTAAATTCTCTCACCCCCCTGCACCTCTGGCCTGTGCCCCAGTTCTTATATGCATAAATAAATAAATCTTTAAAAAAATGGTCTTCAAGAATAAGAGTGAAATATAGGCATCTCAGGCAAGTCAAACATGAAAATTTCTACCAGCCAACCCTCACTGAAGGAATTTCAGGCAGAAAAAAATAAAAGTATTGCAGAAGGAAGTTTGAAGTGAGAGGATGAAAGTTAATATAATAAATATAATATATAATATTATAAATACTGATTGAAAAATGGGCAGAGGACCTGAATAGACACTTTTCTGAAGGAAATATACAAAAGAACAATGAGCGCATGAAAAGATGCTCATTATCATGAGTCTTGGAAAATGCAAATCAAAACTACAGGAGCTAACACCTTGGATCCGATAGGATACCTACTAGTGAAAGCACAAAAGTTTGGCAAAGGTGTGATGAAATTGGAACCCTGTGCACTGTTGGTGAGAATGTAAAATGGTTTAGCTACTATGGAAAACAATATAGCAATTCCTGAAAAAAAATAAAAATAGAATTACCACCTGATCCATCAATCCCACTTTTGAGCATATATCCAAAATAATTGAAAGCAGAGTCTCAAAGAGATATCTGTATACCCATAGTCATTGCTGCATTATTTACAATAGGTAAAAAATGGAGGTTATCCAAGTATCCATCGATGGATGAATAGATAAGCAAGTTGTGGTACGTACATACAATGGAAGATTATTCAACCTTAAAAAGGAAGAAAAGTCTGACACATACTATAGCATAGATGAAACTTGAGATGACAAGTGAAGTAAAACAATTATAAAGAGACAAATCATAGAGATAGAAAATAGAGTGGTGGTTGCCAGGGGGAGGAGGATAGAGTGGGAAGTTATTGTTCAATTTGTAATTGAGTTTTAGTTTTGCAAGATGAAAAGATTCTGGAGATGGATGGGGGTGATGGTTGCACAACAATATGAATATGCTTAATGGCACTGAGCTGTATATTTAAAAGGTTAAGAGAGTAAATTTTTAAAAAAGATTATTTATGCATACAAGACGGGGGTACAGGCCAGAGATGCGGGGGGTGAGAGGACTCACCAGAGATAGAAGGGAACACTGCTGAGGGGAGCAGTGGGGGCGAGCCAGGAGAGGTCCACCGTGCCATGTGGGTTGCTCCCTGGCTGGGGATCGAACTCATGCTGCAGTGGCTGCAGCCAGTTTCATAGGTTGCCTCTTAACCCCTACGCCACCAGGGAGGCCCCCAAGATAGTAAATTTTATGTGTATTTCACCACACTAAAATAGGTTAAAAACTAAATACATAAATAAACAAAGTGATGGCAATAGCAAGTAGCATCTTTTAAACTATATCTTTTTTGGCAAAATTAAAACTTAGTAACACTCCTCTAAATATAAATATTGATTGTGTAAAGACTTAATTTTCCCATATAATTTGTAGGACAAAAAAAACTAGAACTAAATATTGAACCAGAAGCACACAACCAGTTGGGCAGAGTGGTGATATAAGTTAAAGCATATTTGTATCATATATTTTTCTGGAGAAAGGTAAAGCTAGAGGTTAACTTTAAATTTTTGCAAGTTAAATATGCCTGACAAAATGTTAAGGGTAACCACCAAAGGAATGGAAAGCAGGCAATTACTAGTAAAAAAAAAAAAAAAAAAAACCAAACACATACACACACAAAAAAAAAATACGACAAAACAAAACCTGGAATTAAAACAAATCTAAGATGAAAGATAAATAACAATAAAACAATTTCTTCCTAAAATCCGCAGTCAATGAGAAAATATTCAATCCGTGGTTTCTAGGCTGTAACAGTAGTATGCCACTAGGCTGAAAGAGCCCTGCTTTGGGACATTAATCTGGTTAGAAAATAACTGAGAAAACATGGAAAGTGTCATAACAAGAAGTGTTAGAGAATCTGTCATTGGCATTCTCTTCTTGGAGATGGAACACAATCACTGAGCAATTCTAAATAAATACTTAAATCACAGGAATTTTAAAAAGTGATGTCAAAACAAAAGTTTGAGTTTCTATTTTTCACAAAAATTTCCAAGAGTTTACCACCAAATTATGATGCCAATTGTAATAATGAGGGGAATCAAGTATTTCACCATCAAGAGTTAATCAGGGTTGACAGGAGGGTTGGTATAGAGAGTAACACATTTCAAGCCCAGATTCTGCACGTGGTTTGAAATTTATGAAAGAAAGCAATAGACCTTATCAATTCAAAATTACCTTCAAAGTACAAAAACTTCAAGGCAAATTAAAAGATTCTTTAAAAACTTCGGGAATAGGATTGTTGGTGGATATAATAAAGCGTTGTAAAAGATATACTGGTCTTTTGCCCATTCTGGTTGTTCTGCTAACAAAAATTCAGGAAAGAAAGAGCAGTTAAAACTTGGGAAAAAATCAGTGGAAAATTTCAGAAAACTAGAAAAAATCAGAAATACATTTATATAGCTGTTTTGTAGTAAGCATCTGCTATTTGGGGTGATGTCCTTTGTAAACTATCACCTCATAAATTGGAAACTAATGAGAAAAGTAGGATGAATCTAAAGTTGAAAATCTTTACAAGAAGATGTGGTATACATATACACCATGGAATATTACTCAGCAATCAAAAAAGATAAACACATGCAATTTGCAGCAACATGGATGGCGCTGGAAGGGATCATGCTCAGCGAAATAAGCCAAAAAGAAAAAGAAAAATACTGGATGGTCTCACTCATAGCAGGAATCTAGAAAACTTAAATAAGGGACCAGGAAAAAGAATAGCTATAAGAAAGAAAATATCAAAATCAACAAACAACTATGAACCAGAGACACTCAATGGGGGGTGGGGGGCGGGGAAAGTAGAGATTGGGGTCAAAATAAGGGGGTTGTAATTGTATGGGGAATATAAAAATAAAATTTAAATTAAAAAAAAGATACAACCTATGAAGCTATCTGCAGCCACTGTAGCACGAGTTCGATCCCCGGCCAGGGAGCCACCCACATGGTGCAGCAGACCTCTCCTGTCTCCCCACTGCTCCCCTCAGCAGTGTATTTCAGCAGATCTGCCTGTTCTGCTCCCCACTCTGTCTCTGGTGAATCCTCTCACCCCCCCACACCTCTGGCCTGTACCTCAGTTCTTGTATGCATAAATAAATACATTTTTAGAAAAATATTTTTGCCCTAATAAACTACATAAAACATACACACACACACAAAAGAAAATACTTTATTTCTGGGGAGACGGTGTCTATCAAGGGCATAGAGAATCTACATTTGTGAACAAGGAAGTATTTTGAACTGTACATCAAAGAGAAATACAAAGAGAACTTACAACTGATTTAAGTTGGTTTCTATGAATTGTGCAAACTTGCTATGCAACTTGGGCAAATTTACTTAATCTCTCAGTGCTAGTTTCCTTTTCTGAGAAATGGGAATAAATCATAGAATCTGCCTTGGAGTCGTTGGGAGGATTCAGTGAGTACTGAAATGGAAAGAGCACTTAGCATAGGGTCTGGCACATTGCAACCAGTTAGAATTATTAATATAATATGGAAGAGCATTGTTCCCATAATGTACTCATGAGATGCCATAAGGCAACTGGCGGTGTAACGATGGTCAGACTCTCAACCTGTGCAAGATTCCTGCACAAAGAGCCCAGACCAACTTAATTCAGCGGAATTAAGAATATGGCTCTGAAGCATGTGTACAGCTAAGATCATTGGGAGGCGCTTATGTTGGGTTATTGTGGAAGCTGATTTTAATAAAATGCATGGCTATGTCTACATGGGAGCTGCTGACACAAGTGAAAGATTTAATGTTGTTGCTACAACGTTTATGGAGGATGAGCCAAGAGCTTTATACACACATTGTCATGCACATCTTGGGGATTTAATGGTGTTGAGGTTTGTCGGGATATGAAAGAACTCCGCAGTGATCTCAGTCCTGTCAATTCTTTGTATGACACTATTCATGCATCTCTGAAAAGCTGGCAAATTTTCAAAACATTTGTAAGCCGAGTGAAGGCATCACATACAGGAAGCTCCGGGGTTGTGGAAAATATGTTGGATTGTTGGTTGTGATGGAGGGTTATATAGATGATTCAAACATGGGGAGATGTATCAAGCTATTCTTGAAATGCACAGGTGGCTGAGGTCGTGATTGACTTTGGTTTTCAAGTGTGAATTCACCTTTTGTTTACAAATTGTAAACAATGGTTTAAGCATGGCGGGCATTTCCCCCACTAAAGAGTTTCTTACCACAGCTATAGACATTTTCCTCTTTGCCATCAGAGGGAGGAGCAAAACTTCATGGTTTATCATCTGAAAGAAGTGGCATGTATTTCAAAACCATTTGGGACAGAGCAGAGAAATTATGCCAAAAACATATTCCCCAATGGTTTCAAAGTGGGAAAAAAACTGTTTCAAGGAAAATAAAAGTTCATGGTAACTCATATACTACATTTCCTCTACTACATCAGAAAACAATCCACAATAAATGTCTATTTCCAGTAAAGAGTAGCCATATTACTAAATGTTACTGGTTTTCAAAAACCAATAACAGCAAAATGAAAGAAATTTCAGACACACTATTTCATGGAACAATATGTTAAATGAAGAAACAACTAAATACATGTAAGTGTGGTGCCTGTCACTTCCACAGTCCTTTCGGCCCCTACTGTCCTGGGTGGAGCACAAGGCCCTCCTCGTGGCCATGGCTGGGGAGTTCACTAAGGCATCGCCAGTAATCTTGACTTGGGAGTGGGCCCAAACGATGATATTTTTCTTTCAGGCATTTGAATTAAGTGACTCAGAGGGAAATGACACTTGGTGGTGGATGGAGGGGCACACAATGCGGCAAACCTGGGAGGCAGGAGTAGTGTCTGGAGGCCTGAGAGCTGAGCCTCAGTGTCAGCCCAGGGCAGAACCCCTCCAGAGAGGTCGCTTTGGCGTCAGTCCTGTCGTGCATAAGGGCAGGCACACAAGCTCTACTGAGGAACTGCCCTACTGTTGTGCATCCCCCCAACAGCAATTCCATCTTCAAGAGCAGTCCTTAGGTCCTGTTATCTCTTGTTCTCCTGGGAGTAGATGTTCACCAGGCTCCTTAGGGAGTAGATTAATCAGGATCAAAGGGCAGTTAGGAAATCCAGCTGGGTGAGGGATTTGCTACATGTGCTGCATGTGCTACATGTACTGCTGAAGAGAATGCTAACCTCTTACAGGATCCCCTGGAAGCTGGAAAGAGGCCTGGAGGAAGACATGGGATCAGGAGAAGCTTCAGGAGTCTGGTGCTGAGGTCAGGAGCCCGACAATGTAGACACTCATGCTCAGGTGAGCAACTCCAGGTCAGCCCAGTGCTTCAAAGACACCTGTCATCTGGCCTCATTCATTCCTCACCAACAGGCCACAGGCACCTGGCTAGCAGTGGCCCTGTCCCACACACAATGCCTGTTCCTACTCCGCTCCTGCATGAGTAGGATGCCTGCTATGCCCTCCTCCTCCCCACCAGTGCCAACCCTACCTCACCTCCAAGGCCTATCTAGTCTCCCTTTTTCCAGGAAATATTCCCACCCTCCCTTTGCTGTACCCTGTGGAATCTTCTGGCCACCACTTGCACCTGCATTCGTGTCATCAAGGCTGGCATGTGGCAGGGACCCAGGACTCCCAGGGACCATGGCACAAAACAATAAGGCAGCCACTACTTGTGTGAAATTCCCTTTCGTCTCATTCCATGGCCCACCGCCCAAAGAGGAAGGCAAATCAGCCGATGTTCCTTTCCCCCACATCCATGTCTGGGTTCCCGGGACTCCCCCACATCCAGAAAGCCTCAGATTCCGTTATTGGTTCTACCTCCACAAAGGCACAGGGTGCTCCTCCCAGGCTGCAGCTCACCTACTCACTCCCACACAGCTTTGAGGACAGCCATGTCTCCACCCCATGCTACAGCAGCAGCAGACCCCCAGCTCCAACTGCCCTTTTGTAAGCACATCAGTACTCGGGGTGGTGAGCTCGGAGTTCAGTGAGCTGGGTGCCTCTCCTTGCCCTAATGAGCTGGCTGGCAAGCCTTCTGGAGAGCCTCCTCCTTCCCCAGGGATCGCAGACTTTGTCCCCTTCGTTGCACCACTGGGTCTGCCCTGCCCTCCCCACCTGCTGCCACCTGCACCTCAGGCCTCTATTTTGCAGCGCCCATCCCCTCTTTCTGGGTCCCTGACTCTAGCCCTCACGTGTCTGATGGCCTCAGCGCTGGCAAAATATCTGGTTACTCAGACATGAACCTCAAAGAATGTCAGGACATGCTCATCCATGCCTTCTTTTGCTTCAGAGGAAGCCTTATCCTACTTCTTTCAGTTCAATTTGCTCTTCCTCCAGGAACCCTTCTCTGACTACTCCAGTTCACCTGACTCTTTGGTTCTCTCCAGAGAGGCCCGACGTTCACAAATGACTCTGCAACATGTGTTCACCTTTTGTGTCTCTATAAGATCTTTATAAATACATCGAGTAGTATGATTATAGGACACATTTTTCCAATATTCAATAGGTATTTATTAAGCATCTACTATTTACTTGGCATTGTGCTTGGTGCTGAGCACAGAACAGTGAACAAGACAAAATGTAGTTGCCCCTCTCATGGAGTTTAGCCTATGGCATATGGGCTATATGAGTAGAACAAGCAACTGGCACTGGTGGTGTGACTGGTGCTCAATGGGTGGCAGGGCATGTTTTGGAAACACCGGGCAGGAGTGTAACAATATCAAAGATGCCGTCCATTTCCTGTTCCACCCAAACCCCCAACTGAGGAAATGCCGGACCAAGCAATCATACTCTGTATTGTGTGGACCTGCTGCCCACTGCCCCACTCTCCACAGTTCATCAGGCCAAGGGGGGACATGTCCACGGGAGTCGAGCCACAGTCTGACCATGGCCAAGGCCACCCTAAGAAATGTGAACCAAGACACATTGGGCCTCCCTGGTGGTACAAGGGGCTAAGCACAGCACTATGAAGCAGCCGTAGCTTCTGCAGCATGAGTTTGATCCCTGGCCGGCCAGGGAGAAACCCACATGGCACAGCAGACCTCTCCTGTCTCACCCTCTGCTCCCCTCAGCAGTGTATTTCAGTCAGTCTGCCTGTTCTGTTCCCTGCTCTGTCTCTGGTGAATCCTCTCACCCCCCACCCTGCACCTCTGGCCTGTACCCCCAGGTCTTGTATGCATAAATAAATAAATCTTTAAAAAAAAGAAAAAGACACAAGGAAGGAAGTTGTGGTTAAATGACGGCCTGTGGACAGGACCATACATGTGCTAAAGTCATGAAGGAATGAAGACCAAGTGCGCTGAGACAGAGGAAGGAGGAAGGCGCTAAAGGGCAGGTCCTGGTGGGCCTTGAAGGGCACTTGGGGCTCCAATTACTGCTCACCAGACAGTGAACCACATGACCCTAGAGACCAGATACCACAGGCCCCTAGGCCAGGCTGGAACCAGGAGCAGGACAGGGCCAAGAGAGCTTGAGTGTGCAGGATAAGAAAGACTGAGCTACCCAGGAAAGGCGAGGAGGGAGTTTCCTGCAGGTCATAGTGTTTGTCCTGGTAGAGGGGAGATCTCCAGGGGACGGGGCCTTTGCAACTACACTTGCCACTAGTACGGTGTGGCCATTGCCTAGAAATGAAGACAGCAGAACCCATTTGTTTTGAACAGAATAAATACATCTGCCCTTCTTCCTTCTCTCCCTCCTTCCCTTCCTCCCTCCCTCCCTCCCTCCCTGTCTTTCTATTATACTACCTTCTTATTGCCAAGATAATGCATGTTTACTGTGGAAAGTTTTCAAAATACAGGAAAGCAAGAGAACTACATAAAATTCTTCAAAATCCCACCACTCAGATATCATTATTTTAAAACTGTTATTAATAATGGTTCATATTGGGCCTCCCTGGTGGCGCAGTGGTTGAGCGCTGGGCTGTGAAGCTGCCCTCAGCCTCTGCAGCACCGGTTTGATCCCCGGCCACCTATGAGGGTCCCACATGGCGCGCAGACCTCTCCTGCCGCCCGCTGCTCCCCCCAGCAGTGTACTTCATCAGTCTGCCTGCTCTGCTCTCCCCTCTGGCTCTGGTGAATTCTCTCATCCTCCCGCGCTTCTGACTGTACCCAGTGCTTGTATAAATAAATAAATAAATAAATCTTTTTAAAAAAAAAAAAGTTAAAGTCTATCCTTTAAAAAAAATAATGGTTCATATTTATAGATTTCTTTCTAGACACAAGGCTCTACTCTAAGGCTTTCCATGCATTCTTTTTCTTAATTCCTATTACCATATGAGACAGGTACTTTTTTTTTAACTCAGGCTAACAGATGAGGAAACCAAGACACAGCTTAAGCAGGAGGCAGGGCTGCAACTTGAATCCAGGTGGGCAGTAACCAAATTAAGAGACAGGAAGTGTTAAAATTTGATGTACCTATTTATGGTCATTTTTGAAAGATCATAAGCTAACATGGACTTCTCTTCTGTTTCTTATCACAAATATGCTTTGAAAAAATTTCAAGTAATATATAGTCATACTTTACATTGTTCAAGTAAGATATTGGTGGTAAAGGGAAAACAACATGCAGATGGTTTTAAAGAGGAAAGCACAGATCATTTGTAATCTTCCCACTGAAAAGACCAGTCTTTTACATTTGCAGGGGTCTGTCCTCTGTTCCTGGAGTGAATTCAGGTAGGAACATAGTCGTGGTCCCCAAGTGGGACACATCGCCCGGGGAGTCTTTTTATAAACGTGGGGGTGGGGTGGGGAACAGTGCCAGCATTCACAGTTGGGTGCACTTGGGGGTGTGAATCACGTTGGCCCTTGAGGAGGGGTCTGTCTGGTGCAGACGCGTGTGTTCCACATTGTAAAGTGAACCATTGCTCAGTGTCTTTATAAACACCCTGGCTGCAGCAAAAGAGACTGGGCCAGGGGTCAAGAGAGCCCAATTCTCCTCCAGAGGTGCACAGGCTGGGGAGTCATTGCCTCTCTGAGCCTCAGTTTCCTCGTCTGTACAAATGAGCTCGAATCCTGCAATTCTAGGAATGAGCAAATGTCAGGGAGCTTCATCTCTGGGGTGCCTGCTGTCTTTTGGATGATTCCTGACATAGTTCCCACCCAAATCTGGCGCGAAAAACAAGAAGGCCGGTATCATGAAAGGGGCTGGGGTCAGGGAACACCAAAGGCTTAAGGAAGCCCGAAGAGGGTGTGAGCTCTATTTTCCTAGAGGGCTGGGCCAGCCAAGCCGATTAGGGGCCCAGAGCAGCTGTGGGCCGAGGGAGGCTGCTGGGAGTGAGGGGATTCAAGCGGCTCTTTCCCACCCTCTCCCCCACCAGCCTGCTCTGTGTAAAAATTCCAAACTCCCAATCAAACCCCTTTCTCTTTTCTCTTTTCATTCACCTGCCCATCTTCCTCTCCTCTTCTCTCCTTTTCTATCCAAACTCATAATTAATCGCTCAAGGCAAAAGTAATGAATGTTAATTGGCCATCTGTAGGAAGACTAATTAAAATCTACCACGCTGGGGTTTCAAACATACCTATAGCAACGGAGTGAATCGGGAATGAGGCGAGGAGGGACTGAGGTAACAGCTGAAAGACTGCAAAACACCACTGGGCTTAGGTGTGAGGGAACGACGCCAGAGAGGGGCCGACATGCCGGAGAGAGGAGAGGGGGAGAGGAACTTCCTCCGTCTACTCCTGCCACTGCAAGACCTGGCATTTTGTTGCTCTTCTGATCTGTGTTTAACAGACACATGTACACATTTCTTTCTCTCTGGACATGGCTTAAGGGACGACTGGAGTTTGTCAACACACAATTGCCCTTCCGTCACAGGCCCGAACACACCCATTTACTCAGGAACACCTGCACTATGTCAAAATCACACACACACATTCTGGTTAATTCTCATGTGTGGCTTTGCACAGGTTCATGCTTGCAACGGATACACTTGCACATGTACACACGCACACCCGGTTCTAAACTGAAGCCTCCCAAGGACACAGCATAAACATATGCTTACATGCAATCACACACATCACACACAAACCTGTTATTCAAATACAAATGCTGATGTGCCCTCAAAGTAGTTGATATTTACATTTACACAATAGCCTTACATGGGTAGGTACACACCCAAATCCCCATTTGCAGGGTCATGCAGTTAACACAACTTTGACATGAAAACACTTATATGCAAGTACACACAATTATTCCTCCCCAGCCCCTGCAGAAGCAAAGCTAAATGTTCAAAAACCTATTTACCTGATATTAATTATTTTTTAAAATATTTATTTATTTATGCATACAAGAGCTGGGGTACAGGCCAGAGGTGTGAGGGTAGAGGTGAGATGATTCACCAGAGACAGAGTGGGAGCAGAACAGGTGAATCTACTGAAATATACTGCAGAGGGGAGCAGCAGGCGAGATAGGAGAGGTCTGCTGCGCCATGTGGGTCAGCATCCTGGCTGGCCGGGGGTTGGAACTGCGGATAGCTTATAGTGCTGTGCTTAACCCCTTGCACCACCAGGGAGGCTCTACCTGATATTAATTTTAAGGTGGTAAACAGTTACACACACATACACATGCCCGAGGGGAGGGCAGTGCAGGCTGGTGTGTGGTTCATGCACACCCAGGTATGTGCTCACTCAGGAGAGAACACGCTGGGCACCATGGCCCTTCCCCTTCCTGAAAAGTCACTGGTACAAGGTGCAGGCCTCATTTCCTCTCTCAGGGCACCCTGCTTTAAGTAACAGGGGCACCCACAGCTTGCCTAGAATGCCCAGCCTGATTTTTGAGCAGAAAAATTCGTGGATGTGCAGAAAGATCAATAGATGGCCTGGGAGTCGGGCTGGATTTTTGAAGAGGCCAGGTTAGCATGAGGCTGCCAGCCTGTGGGTTGGGTAGCAGGGCCTTTGTACTCTCTAAATCTTGGAAGGGTCAATTCCATGGGTCCCAGAAAGCTGCAACTGTGGAAAAAGCCCTACTAGGGGCTGGGTGCCTTCAGCCAGGGTCTGTTTCCTTTTACTGCAAGGTAAACTGAAAAAAGGGGCCTTCCTGGATAGTTTCTGGGGTTCTTCCTCAGTGCTGTAAATTCCCTTTATGATAAGCTTAGGTTAAAGCCAAAGAGAACTTCATGACATATGGGAGATGGGGACATGAAAATCTGGAAAGGGTCAGCTGAGAGAAGGGCATAGGGTTCCACGCAGGGGCCCTTATAGCAAAGGGTTAAGAATTCCTCTGTTCCCAGGCTTTGTGTCCAACCTCTCTGCTCCTGTGGGCTCAGATTGAGGTTCTCAGACTTCTGCTGTGCAGAGCCAGTGTCTAGGGTGCAGCCTTAGGTCCTGCTGGAGGAGCAGCTGGAGAAGAGCAGGCCAGGGGTGGTCTATGTCCATGAGGTCCCCAGAGGGACCTGTTTACTGGGTGTAGAAGGTGGGCGTGAGATGGAATTCCCAGCTATAATAAGCAGGTTGAAAAGAATCCCTCATGTCCCAGGAGCGACTGACATGTGTGAGGCCAGGTGCTCATCAGCACCTCTCTGGGAGACGGGTGGCCGCTACTCGACATCCCCACCTGACAAGTGGGGAAACACAAGCACTCTGGTGACCCAGGGCCATGTGGCTCTCAGTGGCCAAGCCAGGCCCCAGAGGCCAGGCAGTGGGCTGACTCCTCCCTGCGAAGGATGGGAATTAGCAGGGCTTCTACCCAGAGTGTGGACTTCCTGTGGAGGCCGCTGCCCCTCGGGGATCTCCCTGTGCCAAGCAAAGGCCTCAGAATTTTCTGGGAGGAACAGGCGCGCGCACGCACACACACACACACACACACACACACACACACACCATGACAGCTTCTACATTTGGAGCTGACAGATGTGCAAGGTAACAGCTCTACACCGCCTGTGCAGCTGAGGCCCCAGCGTCGCGAGCGGGATTATTTCCAGCGAGGCTCAGGGCGGCTGCGCGCGCGCACGCCTGGGTGTATGTGTGTGTGAGAGAGAGAGTGTATGAGTGTGTGTGAGTGTGTGCGGCTTCTCTCAATCTCTCTCCCTTCATTGAAATGTCGAATCTTTCTCTCTCAGTTTTCCTCCCTGCGTTTCTCCATGCTCCTCTCACCGTCCTGCTCATCTTGTTTCCATCTTTCGTCCTCAAATGTCTGTGTTGCTGCCTTGGCCTGACGCTCCAGAGAGGACACTTGCCTCCTCCCAACTTGCTCACTTTGCTCCTGGTCCTGTTCCTGCCCACCTAGGCCGGCCACAACGATGGACTCTTACAGGACACTGTTGGTCCCACACAGTGACGCAGCTGTCCCTGCCCTGTGCATGGGATTCCTGTCTGGGGATGGGCTGGGTAATCTGGGATTGTCCTGGGGCTGAGACAACAGCCCTGCCCCTGGGCTTGGTCACTGTTTCAAAGGCTGGCCTTCTCCTCCTTAGGCTAGCTCACCCTAGCACTCTTCATTTCCGTACAAATTAGCACTTTAAAAGCCAATAGTGCAGGCCTCTTTTGCTTCCCAAAGTTTTCCATCACTGTCTTGACATTCTCAACTCCTACTCCACACTGAGCCTAGCCCAGCCCTGTGCTGACCCCACATCCGGCCTCACAGTGGCCACTGATCCTTAATTGACCCTCAGTTCTGACCTCGGACTAACACCAACTCCCAACCTTGGCTCTGTCCCCTGGGCTTCCTCTTTTCTGAGGCAGGCTGCCTCCTTTGGTCTCTGTCAATACCATCTGGGCTTGCAGCTCACTTTTAAAACTAATTCATTAATTGATTCTTTTTCCCAACTTACTTTTTAATGCTCTAGTGAGTGCAAGTGGGAATACCATCTAGATCCACTGAATTGGGAGTCTGGGGTGAAGAAGGAACTATGGGGCGATGCTTTCTTTTTAACTCCCCAGCTGATACTGAGACAGGCCAGACCACTTCCACAATAAATACTTTCCTTTAAGGACACCCTGGGGGAATGCAAGGGGGTGTTGAAGCTGCACATAGGGATACCTGAGCTTGTTTGCAGAACCCTGACTCCGAGGCATAAGACACCACACCCCAGCCCTCTCAGAGGCTTCATTACTCCCCTGGCAGTAGACCACAACAGCATTCACTCTCGCACTCCATTCATTCATCAAACATGCAACACTGTCTCATTGGGTTAGGTCACAGGTCTGTGAATACACACAACATCTTGAGCCTGAGGCTTAGATCCCTGGGGTCAAGTTGGGGCTTGCAAGGGCAGGTTCCAGGCAGCAAAGGCTTCTGCAGCAACAGGACCAAGACCTGAACCAAAGTATGGGCCAGAGAGGATCCTGCAGTTCCACCAGGAGGCACCGGGTCTGGGGAGTGGGAGCCAGGCCTGTCTCTTCCTTTGGCCCGGGGTTGGGGAGGGAATACACGGACCTGTACGTGAAGAGACCTCTAGAAAGCATCCAGGTTAGTCAGCAGATGAATCACTCTGAACATGGGCGAGGATCCCCCAAAGGGAAAAATAACTTCCTTCTCCCTAACTTCCTCCTCTCCCTCAATCCATCACCAAAAACAGAAATCCAGGGTTCTCCCAGGGCTGAAGGGGTGTGCTGGAAGATGGATGAAGAAGACAAAGGGCAGGTAAGGAGACTTGCTGACAAGTAACAGGGTTCCCGGGTGGGGCAGGAAGGAAGGCTCTCCTTTAGAATTCTGGGGGAACATCTAGCCTTGGGTCTCACCCCCCAGTGCTGCAGTCAGAAGACCTGGGACAGGGCTGGGACAGGGGAGCAAGGATGACTCACTCCCTGTTCACCTCAGTTCTGCTTTTACCCTCCGCCAGCGGGGCCCAGAGGATCAGAGTGATTCCTCAGCTAGCTTTCCTACAAGCAATCTACTGGTTTCTGGTCCACTCTCTCCTCCCCCACATCTCAGATAGCTAAGATGCGATGGGGGTAAGGGAGGTGTAACCCCATGGGGTCTCCACTCTGGTGACTGCAAGTGCTCTTCACCACTTCCCGGGGGCCTGGGTGAGGGAACATGCTGGCACGGGGGGCATGCTCACACATGTGCTATGTGAGTGGGCATCACCACAGCAATCACGTCCCACACGTTCTGTGGGGAGAGGCAGTGGGCAAAGGAGGCCAGAGGACCATGTCCCGAAGCCCAGCTCCCCGCCAGGAGTCCTGGGGAGAGGCTAGGGTGGTGTGTAACCCTGAGTAGCGTTCCAAGTAGGAACAGGAGGGCACCCTCAGACTTGGCTAACAAAGGACTCAGCCACTAGCCTGGCTTGTATTCACAGGACAATACAGGACGGGGTGGGAGAGCTCCTGACCAGCCGGGTCCCAGCTGGTTGTCCTCAGGGATGGAGGTCCTGGAGCTCCTTGGGTTGGGGCCTAGAACATCACTCTCACTCCCCTGCCTCTCATACACCAGCTGCTGGCCCCCAGCTCAGGGGTATTAAATACAAAATCAAAATAACTGCTCAGCTCATTCATGTCAAAGACAAAGAAAAACCTTGTTTGTGTTTTGGCTAATCTGAAGCCCTGTTAACCTGGCAGCTGGGGCCCGGGCATGTGCAGGCATGTATTGTGTGCGCTTACATGTGCTCATGTGTGTGGTGGCCAAGATCAGTGCAGGCCACGCACTCTGGGAACACAAATGTCTCCTTACTCCAAGGGTAGGGGACCTGGGTAGGCTCAGTCCAGGTCAAGGAGCATCCTCTGGGGAATCCCCGTGACCAGAGTCCATGAGCCACTAAAGAGGTCTTGGGGCCTCCCAGGAAGAGTGATCCCAGCCCTTTCTGCCTCCCCTGCTCCCTGGAGGCCCCTGCGAGTCCAGCAATCCTAGTGTAAGGGGAAAAAGAGAGAAAAGTCTAGGGTCATTTCCAAGGCTTTTTAAATCCCTGGGCTCAGACAAATGTCAGGCGTGGGAGGGCCTCGCCCCCTTGTGGGGACATGTGGTACTCCTCACTTAGGCCTGGCCAGCCAGCCTGGCAGGGAGAGGGGAACAGCCCTGCCAGACCTCCACTCTGGGGGAGCTGGCACTGACTGCCCTCACACTCCCACAGAAGCAAGAAGCCCAGTGGGGAAGATGGCCCATGACCCTCAATGACAGAAGGGGCAGACCCAGGTTGGCGTAGCCCCACCTTTAGAGGTAAACCTGACACCACTGGGTGCAGAATGACCATGTTTGAAACGCTTGGAGAAAGATTTGCAGGAAGGAATCTTAGAGCTCCTCTAGTCTAAGGAAAGTGTAGCCAGGAGGAGAGGAAGAAGTGCTGAGGGCCCGCCCGTAGCATCTGTCAGAGGAAGTAAGACCCAGGGCTCCTATTTCCCAGGCTCGTGCACTTTCTCGTGAGCACAGTGAGTCCAGGACAAGCTGTGCAGATTGAACAGCAGCCCCACTGAAGTCTGGAGCCGTGAGAGGTCTTGCCACAGGTCTGCAGAGGCCGAGGCGAGGGGGCAGAGATGTGGAGATGATGAGCCCGCAAGTGAGGCTTCAGGATGACCTGCATCTTAATGTTAAAAGGCAATATATAATATTAGCATCTTTGCCACTTGCTGCAATGCTAGCACTGTGCTAAACATTTATAAGCATAAGTCACAATATTTACAAGGATCCTTTGAGGGAGGCACTGTTATAAATCCACATTTTTTCAGACTGGGAAATTGAGGCACAGAGAAGCAGAGATTTGTTTGGGTTACCAGCTGGTAGGCAGGAATACGAGTACAGCAATTTTGACTCCAGTGAGGGCAAAGGCTGTGCTGTGTGAAGAGAGCATGTGTTGCTCATGCCCTTCTAGAATACCCAGTAGGGTACTGCCAGCGCTGACTCAGGGCCCGCCTCCAGGACAAGAGTCTCAGAGAAATGCGGCTGCTTGTTCTCCAGGAGGCATGGCCTCCATGCGCCCTCTGCTGTGCACAAGGAGCAAAGAGCATTCCCTCCTGAAGGACTGAATTCTGGAGGAAGCTGGCAAGGACCATGCTCTCCTCTGCAAAATAGGGCCAGGGCGAGGGGCTGACTGGCTGTAGACCACCACCACCATAGGCATCTATTAACAGGCTGGCAGGATGCATCTGGTTGCACTCTTGGTTTCTCAAGGCCTCCCTCTCTTGGAATCTTGCCCACCTCCCCCAAAGATTTGCTGGTTCTAAGCCCAGGTGGACATTACCAGGAGGGCCCATGGCAGGGGAATTGGGACCCATTCAGAGCATTGCCATGTGGGCAAGTGTAGAACTGGGAATCTAAGAGAACCAGGGAAAGTACCCATCCTCAGGCCCTGAAGGTTAGATACTCCTTGAATAGGTCCAGGTGGAGGAAAGGTAATAAAGATGGGTCAGTGTAGCCAGAGGCATGAAGAGACAGGGTCTGGGATGCCCACCTTGGCCAACTCTGAACAGGGGCTTAGGCAGGGCTCAGTGAGAAGAGGCAGCCCCAGACAATTCCCCAGGACATAAAGACAGCATTCAACTTTGGGTTAATTGCCTCAGGAACACCCCTAGATCCAGCAAACCAGGGAGTTAGTCGTGGCTCTGTATCAGAGGAGAAAGCAGGCACTAATAAAGGACCATCAGCTTTTATTTGTTTCTGCCTTTGACAAAACCTCTGTCTGAAGGACAGGTGGTAGATTCTAGAAAGGGTATAAGAGTGAACACATGAAATTCAACAGGTCCTGCTACCCTGAGCAAGGGGCATCCCTGTGGGACAGAACTTGTGCTATACTCACTCCCCCCAGGTCACCTGTGGTCCCTCCTATGTGGTGCCAGTTCACCCCTCTTCTTCCCATGAGCTGGCCCAAGTTAGGAGACCCAACTTCTTTTCAGTGTTCTAGCATCTTATCCAACTTTATCCATCCTTGAAATTCTACTCCTGAGGGACGAGAATGCCAATACTCTAATTTCTCTCTCCCTAATTCAGGGTGCTCAATACATACTCCTGAGGACAGGGACTCCAGGGGTCAAAGGCCTCACAGCTGGCTGGGCCTGAAGGCAGGCCAGTAGGCACAAGTGCTTATCTGTGTAAGGCAGGTCTGGCAGTGTGGCCGGATGTGGGAAGGCACAGGGCTCCTGGGTGTGCCTGAAAGAGGGGGATGGAAGGCCCAGGGACCAAGAACACGGGCTTATTCATCATAGTAGTCAATATGGGCTCCAGACTTGAACGTGTCCTTTTGTAGCAAGCTCAGCAGTTTCTGAGCTGACATTCTACAATCCACCAGCTCCCCCTTTGTCTTCAGCTCTTGCAGTCTTTTTCGTAATTCTGGGTCCACAGAGGTCTCCCGGGCCACATGCTGCATGTCTGTGTCCAGGGGACCTAGGGGAATGAAGAACAGAAGATGAGGGGGGCCTGCTGGGCATGTAGAGTGGGGTTGAGGGTGAAGTCAGATGTGGCTGGAGATATGAGGCTCACTGAGGATCAAGCTGCCACTGTTGAGTTATAGACTCAAATTCCAATGCACATTGAACATGGTCCCCCCAGGCCACCAAATCTACAACCAAACTTATCTCCAACCAGTATCTCTTACAGACTTGCCTACTTCTGTTAATGAAGTGCTCTTCTTCCAGACTCTAAACTTCCTCCTCCCTCTCCTTTGTCCACACAGCCAACTGGTCACTAAGGAGGACACTTCTGCTTCTGCATGCCTTGACAGTCATGCCCTTAATACAGTCCCGCTTCAGTTCCATCTGTACCCCTCTGCTAAATGTACCTTGCTACAAAACATTACTAGAGTCAGCAAAATGGCAGCACAGGAATTTCTAGCACTTGTTCTTCCACAGAATTATCAATTTGAACAACCATTTTCACACAAAAAATACCTTCACAAGAGCTAAGGATTCTAGGTAAGGGGTTATACCACCTAGGTGAAACACAGAAAGGAAAAAGTATGCATTGAGGAGGACAGGAAAGATAGAATTATACTATTCCCACAGCAACTCCTACTCCCAAACTGAGCAGCCCAATGCAGAGAGATACCCTCGCTGTGGGACAAGAGTAAAGTGAGCACAAGACTTTACCACACACCTAGAGCCAGCCTACCCCAGCACCAGGCCAACTCCCACAGCCCTAGGCTCTTAAGAATCCAGCTCCACTCCCTTTCCCCTCACCCCAGCACCTGTCAGCTATGCGGCTCCAGGTACTCCCTGCAGTCCCAGAGAACCTCCATGGCACCAGTCTCCTTTGAAACCTAGCCCTTAATCCACCCTGGTGCCTGCTGGCTCCAGCAGCAGGCTCTGGCAGGGTCTGGGACCCCAGGCAGCTTTCTCAGCTCCAGTCTCCCAGAGGAACCTGTGAGCTCCAGCCCCTGATCCACTCTAGCACGAGCTGATTCCCATGTCCTCAGGTGGCTCCCTTGGCAGCAGGCTCACGGCACCAGCCTGTTCCCATGGCCTTCCATGGCCACTGGCCCCCCAGGTTCCCAGTCAGTGCTTTCAAACCTAGCCTCTAGGCAAGCAGCCATGAACCTAGGTTTCTGGCCAGATTCATCCCCAGACTGACCACCAGGGACCCAGGCTTTCAACCCACCCCAGCACCACGTCACCCAAGGATTCCAGCAACAACCCCACCACAGAGAGCACCAAATGGCTTACCTACAATCTTTGGGAAGATTGACTAGTGAAGAGATTTGCCCACCAAGTCAGTGTGTAAAGACCAGAAGAGTTTCCTACTTCCTCAAATGCAGAAACAAAGGCAAGGACGTAAGGATCAAAAATAATCAAGTAAAATGACAACAACAAAGGAAACTACAAAAACTTGGATGACTGATCCTAGAGAGATATATGAACTATCTGAAAAAGAATTCAGTATAAACCTCTTAAAGAAATTCAATAAACTACAAGAAAACACAAATAGACAAATTAAATTAAGAAAACCATTTATGGGGCCTCCCCGGTGGCGCAGCGGTTGAGCGCTGGGCTGTGAAGCTGCCCTCAGCCTCTGCATCACCGGTTCGATCCCTGGCCGCTGGTGCACAGACCTCTCCTGTCTCGCCCACTGCTCCCCTCAGCAGTGTACTTCGGTCCTTCTGCCTGTTCTGCTCCCTGCTTTGGCTCTGGTGAATTCTCTCACCCTCCCGCGCTTCTGACTGTACCCAGTGCTTGTATGGATAAATAAATCTAAAAAAAAAAAAAAAAAAAAAAAAAAAAAAACTATGTATGGACAAAATGTGAAGTTCAACAAAGAAACAGAAACCATTAAAAAAAAACATACAAAAACCCTGGACTTGAAAAATCCAATGACTGAACTGAAGAATTCAACAAAGAAGTCAACAACAGGCCCAATCAAACAGTGTATTTGTGAACTAAAAGACAGGTCATTTGAAATCACCCATCAGAGGAACAAAATGGAAGAAAGAATGAAAAAGAGTGCAGGAGGTCTACATGGATTTAGGAATACCATTGAAGAAATAATACACACAGTTTTGTATTCCCAGAGGAAGGAAAGAAAACTTTAAAGAAACAATGTCCATGAACTTCTCTAATCTGCAGAAATTTGAACATGTAAATCCATATAGCTAAGAGGTCACCTTTAAATTTCAACACAAAATGACCTGCTCCAAGACACATTATAGTAAAACTATCTAATGCTGGCTACAAGAATAACGGTGTGCGTGCTAGGGAGTGAGAGAGGACTGGATATTGAACAACATGAGGAAGCAGAAAGGCAAGGTTTGATCTAAAATCCCCACCTGGATTTTAAAATCAGATCACTATCTCACTGCCCCCAGGGCCAGGGGGAATAGACTCACGGATGTCTTACCTGAGTTGTTCCATTACACAATAGCTATGTCACCACTTTCTAATTCCAGCAATCAAGCCTGGAACGGAAGCCTCACTTCTGAGAAAGGGCCACAATGGCATTATGGTAGAGTGATGAGAAATCAGACCAAGTGTTACAAGGCTGGTCCTACCCTTTATATTTATCATGAGGACAGGGAGCCCCTTAAATATCCCAGCACCCCCAATATTCCAGCCCAATTCAGGCTAGGATGGTCAGCATCAACAA
This sequence comes from Talpa occidentalis, assembly GCF_014898055.3. Taxonomy (NCBI): domain Eukaryota; kingdom Metazoa; phylum Chordata; class Mammalia; order Eulipotyphla; family Talpidae; genus Talpa; species Talpa occidentalis. The sequence goes on along the minus strand of NW_023604861.1, from coordinate 84,208,625 downwards.
TGTCTATCTGCTCATTATTCAACTAGCATTTAGTGTAGGGTGACTCAGTGGGGTGCTTTGCTAGGTGCTGGAGACATACAATAGTGCATGATCCCCACCTTCAAGGTTTTCCTATAAAGAAAGGCTGCAGAGAAGTAAACACATGAAAACAACAGTGTGCCACATTCTACCTAACAATTAGAAGTGCTAACAATTAGATAGCACTTCACAACTAGGGATCATTTTCACATCCATTACCCTTTCAGTCCTCCAAATGGCCTTGTCAGACAGCTAGCATCTTATCTGTTCACATGAGGGAATGGGCTACAGATCTGGAATTCAAACCTTAATCTTTTCTCAAACTAATATCTCAGACTCTCCGGCCCCATCCTCCAGTCCAGGCTGCTCTGCATTCTCCCCATATCCTGTTACTACAGCTCCCTCTCCTGCCAGCTTTAACTTCCTTGGCACCTGTATTTCCCTTACAGAGTGATAGGTAATGATTCAGGGACAATAAATTCCTGGAGAGGTAGATTAGGAGAACCAGTGGTTCTGCGGGAGAGGGGAGGCAGTAGCACCCCGCCTACCTGGGGCATAGCTCAGCACCCTCACACCAGGTTCTTCTGCAGCCAGCACCTGGAACATCATGTCCCGGGCAGCCTTCCCTGCACAGTAGAGTGCCCAGCCCTTGAAGGGCTGCAGGGCACAGAGGGAAGAGATGTTAACCACAGTCTTGCTGAGCCCAGGGCTGTCCCGGAAGGCCTTCAGGATGCTGGATGTCAGGCAGAGTGCAGAGGTCAAGTTCAGAGCCCAGTAGTTGTTGACTTCGGCTGGGTCCCCCAGGTCCACAAAGCCTCTGGACACATCACCAAGAGTACCTGAAAAAACAGACCTTAGGTTTCAGAGCAGGAGGGGCTTTCTTTTCCCCCAGTTCTCTCCAAATTTCTCCACACACCCCTTCCCATGCAGACCTAGAATAAGAGACCCCTTTTCGCTTCAGGAGACAACTCCCTCTTCCCCAGCCCTGCAGACAGACAGGCCTGAGCCCCAACCATTTACCCAAGTTGCAAACCGAGAAGGCTCATGGTCTGCTCTAGGATCCCACAGAAATTCTGGGAGTCTTTTGGAGAAGCCAGGAAATTTACTTCTGCCTTAAGACCCCATCCCCTTACTCAGGTCTCCGCCAGAGGGCGCGGAGGAAGACCATCCGGAACGTTCCACAGCGCTTGGGAAAACCTGGCCTCCAAACCCCGCCCCGGACGAGGTAAATGAGGCGCCCCGGCAGCACCGGTCTCCACTTCTCACTGAACCAGTCAGCACCTTCAGGCGTCTCTTCTGACTCACAGGGATCACCTTTAGGTTTCCAAGCGGTGTGAGAAGTGAAGGAGGGAGACTAGGAAGGAACGCCAAGCGCGCACGCGGGGTCTTACCCGCGTTGTTGATGAGCAGCAGTCGCTGCAGCCCCTCGGGTCTGGGGAGCTTCCCCAGAGCGCCAAGCAGCTGCTGCAAGCCGGCCTCGGTGCCCAGGTCGGCGGGCACGCGCTCCACGCGGAGGCTCGGCCTCTCGGCGTTCAGCTCGGCCTCCAGCTGCCTCAGTGCCTCGTCGCTGCGGGCGCTGATGACCAGCACCGAGCCCGGGGGCAGCAGCGGGGCCAGGAGCGGGGCGAGCGCCCGGCCGAAGCCGCGGGAGGCCCCGGTCAGCACGCACACGGCGCGTCCCCGGCCGCCTTCCATGCCTGCGCCCTCTGCCCGCTGGCGCTGGAACGCGGGACCCGGCAGGGGGTTGAGCGCCGCGGGAGGGGGAGCTTCGCTGGGAGGAGCAGTGGGGAGGAGCGGGTGGGCGGCGCGGGTGGGCGGGGCGCGGGTGGGCGGGGCGGGTGGGCGGAGCGCGGGTGGGCGGAGCAGGGGCGGGAGTAGGCGGAGGCCCAGCCCCGCAGGTGGAGCGGGCCAGAGCGGCAAGTGTTGGCTTGGCGTTGAGACCACCGTGGCACTTGTTTCCTTGGCAGCTGCTTGAGGAAATGAAAGTGCGCACCCAGTCAGCTTCCTTGGGCCCAAACAGACCGAGCCGGGAGGCGTGACCTGTTCGGGAAACCCTCGCCCCATTCTGAGCGCGTTCAGCACCCCAGCAGGGGCGCCTTCTTCCAATTCCTGATTTGGTGGTCTTGCGCAAGTGACTTGCTATTTTGCTCCGGACTGGGCATCACTGTCAGTGGTCAGCAGAACCCCTCAATGACGCCAGACCAGTTTAGGACTTGGGGAAGTTACCACCCTGAGAGTAACAGAGCTCCTCCAAATGATGTAAAAACCTCTTCTTCCTTATTAGGTTTCGAACAACTTGGTTCTCACCCCCATCCTCCTATCTCTGAGGTTTCTGGTTCTTTTTGTCCCCAGAGGTCCTTTGTTCCCCGGGATTCTGCACCCATTCATGGTACACTGATCCTGGCAGGCAAGGCCATCTACTCCCAGTCAAGTTTATGCAGATCATCACCGAAGTTCGTACTTCCAGTCTTGGGCTTCAGAAAACCCACATTTCCAGGGGTTTTCAAGGACAGACAGAAGATGGGAAAGCTGGCAGACAGTACAAATCTCCTTAATAGGGGACGCTTCTGAGTTTTTCAAGGGAGGTGAGCACCCTCAGATAACTTAACCCAGGTCCCCAGAGGCCTGCTCACTCTCATGGGGATAGACAGCAAAGTTGCCTTACAAGTTTTCTGGAAAAACTGTTTTGCTTCCTTGTATTGTAGACCATCCTACCAACACCAAAACAATGGGGGGAGAGGGAGAAGAATTTAAACTTGTCAGCATAGGTGCCTTTACCATTAATTTTTGTAAAATGTGCATTTCATCTTGAACATCACAGTGGAATTAACACAGTGGGGCTCCAGAGACACTTTCAACTTAATTTATTGTTAATGTGTGTTGTATTATTTTGAAACTATTTTATATAAGGTACGACAAAGAAAGTAAAGTTAATGTTGCTGGGAACCAAGATTTTCTGACTTAGAGAATAGAGACCAAGTATACAATTCAAGGAAGTTAAGGGGAAAGTCTATAAAATTGTATTTGAATTGGAAGCCAGAAAGTTGTAGAATCGATTGCAGTTACTTTTAGTTTAATACAATAATACCAAAGGGACAATTTTCTCTTTGTGTTGGTTCTGCAGTGCCTGTGTAACCTTTGTTTTTACCAGCTCTCTCGGCAACAGTGGCAGAGTTTAAGCAGGGCCCAAATAAAGTCAATAGTTGTGTTTTGTTTGGCCCAGATAGGACTTTGTTTTCCTTTTTAAATTTGAGATGACATCTCAAAAGTAAAATTTTTCAGATACTATCAGAATTTCCAGCTTCCTTTGATAGATGGTAAGGCCTAGCACACTAGGCTTCTGGCTGAGGTCAGCAGTAGTTCTTCTGAGAAAGGCGACTGCTCTCTGGTTTGCCCACCTTCTTACAACTCCCTGGTGGAGGCATCTGACTTCCCTTCTCAGATTCAGAGCTGAATTCCTACCAAGTGGTGATGGTCAGGACATTTATAGTCAGATCACAACCCATCAGAACAGACCATGGCCACTGTGCTGGATAGTGGAGAGGTGGGCCTGGGAGGGATAAGGAGGCTTTTGATATTTTAACAAAGATCAAACTCTGTGTGTGTGTATATACTATTGAAGCTTCCTGATTTTCATTTCTCTATATCGGTTGTTCAAAAACAAAATTCAACTGAGTACACTTTAAAGATTTTTTTTTTTTCGGTTTAAAGATCTTATTGACTTTATTCAATGATTCACGAGTCTGGCAACATCTGCTCTAGCAGATACAAGGGAGCTCTGAAGAGCTAGTGAGAGGAAAGGATTTTATAGGCTGAAGGAAATGGAAACTGTAGTGGGGAGAAATACCAAAGTGAAGCTGGAGGTGTGGGAATGAAAGAATTCACCAGAGACAAAGCAGAGAACAGGAAAGGCAGATTTATTGAAATACACTGCTAAGAGAAGCAGCGGGCAAGAGAGGAAAAAAAAAAGTCTGCGCTTTCTAACTTGGGGTGCCCGTTTGCACCAGTTGTCTGCTGGGACGTCTGGTCTCATATGCTGGCCTCTGCTTCTGTATCCCTGGAGTTGGGCTGGTTTTTCTGGTCATAGTGGTCAGTCTTATGGCCTTGTCCCTAAGGCAATCGTACCAATCCCCTTATCCATTCAAGACTCCCGAATCTGCCTGTTGAGCAAGGAGTGGGGACTTAGATTTTAACCTTCTTAAATTGTACCCCAACAGGAACTTGGAAGCTACAGCAGGCAAAAAAGTGCTTTGGTTTTTGTAAGATGACTTTCCTTCAGGGTATAGCAGGGGTCTCTCAGGCAAATTACCTAACTAGTACTGATCAGGAGAGTCCTGATTGATTGTCTGTTTTGAGATTCCATTTCTGAGAGTCAAAACTGCAATTAACTTAAGACTTGGTTTGGTGATTCAAAAAGGCAAATATTAAGTGTTGGCAAGGATATTACCTTGGTCTGGGTGGCTATAATAAAATATCACAGACTGGATAGCTTATAAACAACAAAAATTTATTTCTCACAGTCCTGGAGGCTGAAAATCTGAGATTAGGGTGCCAGCATGGTCAGATAAAGGCCCTCTTTTTAGGCATAATAAATGGCATTTAAGAAATGATGAAATTTCTTAGACACAGAGTAAAGTAATATAAGTCTGGGATTTGCTTTAGAATACTTACATGACAAAAGCAGAGGAGCAGGAAGAGAAGGAGGGGGAGGGAAAAAGGAGAAGGAGAGCAAGGAGGAGGGAGGGGAAGGAAGAAACAGGAATAGGGAAAGCAAGGGTAGCAAATCTATTTTAAAAGCTTTTTCTTTTTTGGGGTAATATTGATTTACAACACTACCTAAGTTTCAGGTATACAAATTCACCCCTTAACCACTGTACATGCCATACCATGCCCATCATGAAGTACTATCCACTACCACCCAACCTACTCCTCTGCCTATTCTTCCCCCACTCCCTTACCCTGATGGTAGCCACCATCATGTGAGTCTAAGAGCTTGTTTTTGCTTAGTTTGTTTGTTTGCTTTGTTTATTTATCTTCCATATATGAAGGAAAGCTTGGGTACATGTCTTTTTCCTTTGATTTATTTTACTTGGCATAATCCCTCCAAGTTCACTGATGTGTGGCAAATGGCAAAATTTTAATCTTTTTTATAGCTGAGTAATATTCCAATGTGTATATATATCATATCACATCTTTTTCCATCCCCCCATCAATGGGCACATATGTTGGCCTTTGCAAAAAGTGCTTCAGTGAACATAAGGTACATATATCTTTTGAAATAGTGTTTCCATAGTCTTCAGATAAATATCCAAAGGGGAATTGTAGGATCATATGGTAATTATATTTTTTATTTTTTGAGGATCCTCCATACTGTTTTCCATAAAGGATGCATCAATTTGCAGTCCCACAAATAGGTATTTCTCTTCACATCCTCACCAATGCTTGTTATTTCTTATCTTTTTTGATAATAGACATTCTGACAGGTCTGAGACAATAGCTCATTGTGGCTTTGATTTGTGTTTCCCTGATAATAAGCAATGAAGAACATCTCTTCATGTTTCTGTGAAGAACATCTCTTCATATTTGGCCATCTCTGTGTCTTCTTTGGTAAAATGTCTATTTAGATCTCGTGCCCATTTTTAAATCACGTTGTGTGTTGTTGTTGCATTGTATGAGCTGTTTATATGTTTTGGATATTAACCTGATGTTTGATATATAGTTTGCAATATCTTCTCCCACTAAATAGGCTGTCTTTTTGCTTGGATGATGGTTTCTTTCTCCATGCAGAAGCTCTTTAGTTTGATGTAGTCACATTTATTTACATGCAAAATTTTGATAATTTGATAATTACTGTATTATTGAATCTGAACTATGCATATTTTGAGGGCCATTATATTACTCCCTCTTATTTGTGTACGTTTGAAAAATTTTATAATAAAAAACATATTTAAGCCCTGCAAGCTAGTAAAGGGCTGGAGCATTTTACATGTTAGATATGGCCAAAAAGTCCTCTAAAAAGACTAGAAGGATTCTATGTCCCAACTAGTAGCAGGTAAGCATGCCCACTATACTATATTAATGTTCTTTCATTCTTTTTTTTTTTTTAAGATTTATTTATTTATTGTACACAAGAACCAGAGTACAGGCCAGATGTGCGGGAAGGTGACAGGATTCACCAGAGACAGTGGGGAAAAGAACAGGCAGACTGACGAAATACACTGCTGAGGGAAGCAGCAGGCGCGACAGAAGAGGTCTGCCGCGCCATGTGAGACCCTCGCCAGCCGGCCGGGATTGAACCGGTGCTGCAGAGGATGTGGACAGCTTCATAGCGCAGTGCTCAACCACCTGCACTACCAGGGTAGGCTCTGTTCTTTCATTCTTTAGGTTTTAGTAATGTTGTGCATTTTATTTCTTCTGTGAACTGTTTACTCATTCTCTTTGCCATTTTTCTACCAGACTTTCTATTTCTAGGCTACTTTTAATTTATTTTTTTCCTTGTTGAAATTTTATTTGTTCCACTTACTTTCCCCCCTATAGATTTGGAAGTTACAATCCTATTTTTAGTCTACAACCATTACCTTTGAAATAATATTATAAATGTGTGAACTTTCATTTTTCTATCAATGTTAAAAGTACAACATTTATTTTGGCAAACAAATATTTGTGTAAATATGATGTTGAACATTATATTAAACAAATATAATGTTGACTAAACAATAAACAAGCTGATAAAATAACCAAGGTTTAAAGATGTTATGTGACTTAGCCAGGGTCAATAAGGTTGAGTTACTTGAGAGCAGATTAAACCCTGTACAAAAAATGCCTTAAAAGATAGTGACTCAGGCCTCCCTGGTGGCGCAGCGGTTGAGCTCTGGGCTGTGAAGCTGCCCACAGCCTCTGCAGTGCCTGTTCGATCCCCGGCCACCAGTGAGGGTCCCACATGGCGCGCAGACCTCTCCTGCCATGCCTGCTGCTCCCCTCAGCAGTGTACCTCAGTCCTTCTGCCTGTTCTGCTCCCCGCTCTGGCTCTGGTGAATTCTCTCACCCTTCCATGCTTCTGACTGTACCCAGTGCTTGTATAAATGAATAAATAAATCTTAAAAAAAAAAAAAAGATAGTGACTCAAGAAAGGTGTATTAATCTCTGTCAGAAGTGTATGTGCTCTCCTGGGACAGTAGATGGTTCTCATCCATGAGATTGTCCAGGGGCCCAAATTCTTCTGTCTTGTTACTTGGCCATCAGCTGGCATGTTGTCCTCATCCACATTGTTCAGTGTGGCTCACAGCACTCCATCTATATTGCAGCCTCCAGGAAGAAGATAGTAGCTCCCACTCACATTCCATTAGCCAGTATTGATCCATGGTGTATTTACTAGGAAGGACAGTAATCAGGTACTTTTAGACTGGGATATGGAAATTGGACTTTCCTTCCCTGTAGCAACACTCCAACTTCAGGAGGTCTTTGCTGGACAGCTCCTGCCCCTCATCTGTGGCTTGACAAAGAAATCAGCTCCAGTCTCTCTGCCCTCCTTTCTGCAAGACTGTATTTTTATCACTCCTCAAAATTTGCCATTTCTCTATTACCTCCTTTGACCTGAGATTCCACAGTTGCTTGTCACTTGATGACAACCGCTGTATGTGTATTTTAAAATTTTATTTATTCATTTGTTTATGCATTCATTCAGCAATAATTTTTGAGTGCCTGCCAATCCTGGCTTCCAAGACACCATGTCCACACCACATACAGGTGCTTGAATACATCAGTTTAAAAATAGCTAAAAATCCCCATCTTTCTGAAGTTTACCTTTTTGTAGGGAGAAACAGACCAAAACAAGTAAAATCTATAATATGTTGAATGGTGATAGACTTCAAAGAACAATAAAACCAGGGCAATAAATATGGAGTGCTAGGGTGAGGGGTATCTGCAGTGTAATATAGGATGCCCAGAGACTACCACACTGAAAACACAATATTTGAGAAGAAAACTGTAGGAGGTGAGAGCATGATCCATGCAGATATCCAGAGGAAGAGTATTTCAGGCAGAGAAAACAGCAAGCTCAAAGGCTCTGAAGTGGGAGTGTGCTTGGTTTGTCTGAAGGACAGGAAAAGGCCAGGGTAGTTTTAGTAGTGTTGGCAAGGCAGAGAGAATTTGGAGAGGAGATCAGAGAAATAATGGAAGGCCAGATTTGTATTGGGCCTTATAGGCCACTGTAGGATTTTGCTATTTAGTCAGAGTGTGTAGGGAAAGCACTGGAGGAACCTGAGCTTCAGGGATCTTTTTAGTCTTAGGATCATTGTTGCTTCAATATTTAGAATAAACTGCAGATTATAGGGAAGAACAGAAATCCCAATTAACATGTAATTTCTATTATATGGATGAGTGGTTATTTGGACTAGTGTGATAGCAAGAAAGAGCAGGGTAGATATGATTCACTTGAGGATATATTTTGAAGAGGAAGGATTTGCTGAGGAAGTGGATTTAAGGGGGAATGTGTGATCAACATGTCATAAGCTTCTGATGGGTAAAGTAGATAGAGAATTGATGATGGATTCTTCATTGATGATACTGATGACTTGGATATCATTGGTGGTCTTCATTTAGAAGTTTCAATGGAATAGTGGGTACAAAAACATAGTTGAAGTAGGTATAAGAGAAAATAGAGGCATATAATATGAAGATTATCTAAGATCTCTTCACTATCCATTCCACTGTTGTTGAATGTTGATCTCAGAGCTGGAGCTGAAATTCAGAATGATGTTCATAGCTTCCAGGATCACCCAAGGTTTTCCTATGTGTAACAGTCTTTCTCCTCATGGATCTGCTTGACTAGCCTCGTCCCACATCTGAGTCTTGGTCTCTATGTACAACTCTCTCTGCAGGAGCTCTACTCCCCAGAGTGGAAGATGCTGGTGTCAGCCTCCCTGAAAACTATAGCTTACTATTAGTCAGCTTAACATGTCGGTAACACATATAAACTCTGTTGTTTAAAATTATTGACATATGATTATTCATTTCAAATAGTATTATGCAAGATTTAACTTGAAGTACAAGTATCATTCCTTAGATTCCTTTGGTATTTTGTTATACTTTAAAGTATTATTGCAAGAGTAATTCTGAGGTAATTGATGGCAATTGTTAAGAGATTTCAAATAAATAAGAAGAGTAGACTGAGTTAATACAACATTAAGAAAGTATGTGAGACAGAGAATTTAAGGATAAAATTGTACCCTTTTAATCCAATCAGTGTTTATTTAAAATATAAGCAATAACACAGGCAAAATAATAGAGATTAAAATCAAAAACTAGAAATAATAAGAAAATTCTGTAAGGTCAGTAACTTCTGAAATTAGTAGTTTTCATAGTTAAATGACAACCAATTAGAAGACATAAATAGAAGACTATATATAATAGATGCAAAGTGAGAGAACACATAGGTGTAAATTAGAACAAATGTGTAAGGCTTGTGTAAGAAAAACTGAAATTTTCCCGAAGAATACAAAAGCAGACTGGGATAGAAAAGTATAAGATGTTCTCAAACAGGGAGACTAGTATCAAAAGATATTAATTCTCCCCAAATTAATAAAATATTTTTCAGGGGAATCTCAATAAAATACCAAGAAGTTTTTTTTTTTTTTTTTTGTGGGGAGTGGTGAATGGAACAAGCATGAATAATTGGAAACTTAATATAATATCTCACACTCAACTGGATTCTATATTAGATATAGGAGAACTGGGGGGCATTACTATGTCAAATGGCAAAGATGAAATATGAATAGTAGAATGGATAAAAGTATTATATTAATGTAAAATTATGAACTTAGGATGGTCAAGTAAATTTGTAAATTTTTGGGGTGGCAAAGTTGATATTCTCCTAATTTTGCCATTAAGAGAATATCCCTATTCTTAAGAACTGCACACTTAAGGATCTTTAGTGGCCAAAGACTATGCTATACAAAACTTGCCCTGAAATGGTTGAGCAAAAAAGTTACATGTGAGGGAAAAAGAGAAGATAAAGTATTAACGCAAAGTTAATAATAGATAATTTTGTATAAAACTAGGTCTATTCTTTTTTATATATATAAGAACCGGGGTACAGGCCAGATGCGCGGGAGGGTGAGAGGATTCACCAGAGACAGAGTGGGGAGCAGAACAGGCAGACTGATGAAATACACTGCTGAGGGGAGCAGCGGGTGAGACAGGAGAGGTCTGCTGCACCATGTGGGATTCTTGCCAGCCGGCCAGGATCACACCAGCGTTGCAGAGGCTGTGGACAGCTTCACAGTGTGGCGCTCAACTGCCTGGCCACCAGGGAGGCCTTAAAACTAGGTCTATTCTTTGTTGTATTTTAATTTTTTTTAAAGATTTATTTATTTATTTATACAAGCACTGGGTACAGTCAGAAGTGCAGGAGGGTGAGAGAATTCACCAGAGCCAGAGTGGGGAACAGGCAGACTGACGAAATACACTGCTGAGGGGAGCAGCGGGTGCGGCAGGAGAGGTCTGCCTGCCATGTGGGACCCTCGCTGGTGGCCGGGGAGCGAACCGGTGCTGCAGAGGCTTCAGGCAACTTCGCAGCCCAACGCTCAACCGCTGTGCCACCAGGGTAGGCCCTGTTGTATTTTAATTTTTATAATTATTTATGAATTTGGAAATTATTCCCAAGGAAAGAGTAAAAACAAAATAAAGACTGAACCAAGAAAAGATTCACAAAAGAGGAGTAGGGAAAGGAACACAGTCCTATCATGAAAAGATAAGGATTTGGCTCACAAATAGACACAAAGAAACAGAGGGCCTCCCCGGTGGTGCAGTGGTTGAGCGCTGGGTTGCGAAGCTGCCCGCAGCCTCTGGAGCGCCAGTTCGATCCCCGGCTGCTGGGCGAGTGTCCCACATGGCGCGCAGACCTCTCCTGCCGCACCCGCTGCTCCCCTCAGCAGTGTACTTCAGTCCTGCTCCCCGCTCTGGCTCTGGTGAATTCTCTCACCCTCCCGCGCTTCTGACTATACCCAGTGCTTGTATAAATAAATAAAATTTAATAAATAAACAAATCTTTTTAAAAAACAAACAGAAAAATTTAAAAATGTATATATAAAAACATAGGAAGATTTAGTTTATGATAAAGAAGTTGTATCAATGTTAATAAATGTTGGATATCGGGAGCCTCCTTGTGGCACAGGGGGTTGAGCACTGAGCTGTGAAGCTGTCCGTGGCCTTTGTGGCACAAGTTCAATTCCTGGCAGACCTCTCCTGTCTCTCCCGCTGCTCCCCTCAGCAGTGTATTTCAGTACATCTGCCTGTTGTGCTCCCCACTCCCTCTGGTGAATTTCCTCACCCCCTGCGACATTGGTCTATACTCCACTTCTTGAAAAAAAAACAACAAATGTTGGATATCTACCTGGAGAAGATAAGCGTGGATATACTTTACATTATACATCAAGAGAAACTCCAATAAGAGCGAAGATTTACATAACAACCCCTCCACCCCATAAATGCAGTAGAAGAATTTATGGATATGTTTCTTTGTACCATTGGAGTGAAGAAGGCCTTTCTATGATTCAAAGTCCAGAAGCCAAATAAGATTCTCATTCTCTCTCTCCTGTGTGTGCACGTGTGCAGGTGCTTACAAAAAGAATATCAACATTATCACCAAGAAATTTACAAGGAGGAAAACTCCAAAATCATGTAGAACATCCCATGCTGAGACAACTTTGACCCAAATATAACAAAGAATATAGACTATGAATAAAAGAAGAAAATTTCAGCGAAAAATCATACTGTTCTTACTAATCAAATTTCCAAAACAACAGACTTTGAAAAATATTTCAAAAGATGGTTCCTTCTACTTTTGAGTCTGTGAAGATTTAAACAGAAAGCTTGACAAAAATATTGCTCTAGACAGCCAACTATTTTTAGTGGTAGAATATGAAGGATTTTTGACATTTGATGAAGATACAAAATTCCTTCTATAAAATGTGTTACTAAAAACAGTTTTTAGAATTAAAGTCTGCAGTATATAAAAAGGTTAATGATATTATTCAATGTGCTCTTCTATATCCCATACATCAGACACTTGAACATGCAGAAACAACAGAAGCCTTTTTAAAAAATGAGACAGCACCATGCATTGCTGGCAATAAACGGAAAAGAGACCTTTTCCTTATTCTTCAGTCAAAGCAAACCAGATGTGATATCCAAGACACTTTGGAATTGCTTTGCTAGGTCCTTATGCAAGACATTCAAACAAGATAAAATAGCAGTTATCACAGAAGATTGTTTGACCAAAAGAAAGCCTTGACATTTTACTTTGCAGGAAATAAAAGCAAAACCTTGGGATTTTCTAACAAGGACTTTCTTGGTAGTTTGAAGAGAAGGTAATTTATTTGCTGGAATACACTGAAGTAGTAATCAACTCAATTGTCTGGTGACAAGTGAATATTCCTTATGAATATTCCTTTCACTATATGAAAACTGCTGTTACAGATCCTCCTGTCTGTCTGCTCTAGTGAAGATTTTGAAATGGTTGTCTGTGCAGTAAAACCTGAGATACAGATGTAAATTCAGAATTTAGATCATATTGTTCCATTGTGTCCTACTTCCAGATTCAATGTTTAAATAAAGACAAATATTTTCTCAAATGATTGTGTGAAGCAGTAAGTACATGGCAAAATGTTATAAACAAAATCCATGAGGACAATTATTTGGAATCTAATTTTGAAAACATTAGAAAGCATTTACTTTCAGCAGGGCACAATCCTTCAGTTTGTGAAGCTGCTGAATGAAATTGCACTATCACCATCCACTTAATCTTTAATCAAGTAGTTGAAAAGGCATCTTGACCTTTGGTGGGGGACCAGATAGAGACAGAGCAACTCAGTAACTGGGTGCTGCATCACCATCAGCAGGTCTAAATGGCAAGGTAAGCAAAAGAATATTTTGCTGTTTTACTGACCTCCATTGAAAAGTAGGTATACATTTAATATCACAAATGTTCTGTATAGAGACCACAGGAGCAGACAGACAGTGCTGATTAATTATTTCTTTTTTTTTTTTTAATGACATACTTTTTTTTTAAAGATTTATTTATTCATTTATTTATTTATTTATTTATTTATTTATTTATTTATTTATTTATTTATTTATACAAGCACTGGGTACAGTCAGAAGCGCGGGAGGGTGAGAGAATTCACCAGAGCCAGAGCGGGGAGCAGAGCAGGCAGAAGGACCGAACTACACTGCTGAGGGGAGCAGCGGGCGGCAGGAGAGGTCTGCGCCCCATGCAGGACCCTCCTCCAGTGGCCGGGGAGCAGCCGGGGATCGAACTGGTGCTCCAGAGGCTGCGGGCAGCTTCGCAACCCAGCGCTCAACTGCTGCGCCATGGGGAGGCCCTGATTAATTATTTCTATTCTGGGATGTCAAATTATTAAAATCTGACCACTTATTTGTGATAATAAAATTCAAGTGTAGTATTGTGATAAAACTTTACATTTATTCTTTTTAGCCCAACAGTTTATTCTGACAGTGGTTTTCGCCTCTGGCCTTGGTTTAGGCTAATGTTGATATAGCAGTCGGTCATTAGGCCTTTGTCCAAAAACAAAAAATCAACACAGAGCCAGATAGAAAGAATACATTTTTGTCTAGTTCATAGCACTAAAGTAGAAAACGGAAAATCCAGGTCTGAAGAGGGCAGACAGCAAGCAGGCACTACGGGTATCTATGCAACCAGGTAACAGCAAGCAGTGAATCTGCTACTTGCTGAATCAGCTACAGCTGTTTTCAATCTTATCACTTCTTTTAAGATTTAGTTGCCATGGAGAGAGCATAAAATTAGCCTAGGTCAGGTTTCATGTCTATTTTTTAATCTCGAGAAGCTCAGTGTCTCTTGATTGATGATTTCACCAAACAGCATCATATGGGTAAAATGTAGTTCCCCAAGAGAAGTTGGTTTAGTGTTATCAGAAGAAGGGCAGTGACTTCTAGGAGTCTACCCAAGGGACACAAAAACATTAATTTGAAAGGAAACCTGCACTCTTATGTTTATCGCAGCACTATTTAGAATAGCTAAGATATGGAAACAACCTAAATGGCCAGAAACAGATGACTGGATCAAGAGGTGGTATATATGCACAATGGAATACTACTCAGCAATCAAAAAAAGATAAACTTATGCCATTTGCAGCAACATGCATGTAGCTAGAAGGGCTTTATGCTCAGTGAAATAAGTCAGAAGGAAAAAGAAAAGTATCAGATGTGTTCACTTATGGGAGGAATATCGGGAAGCTGAACAAGTGTTCAGGAAAGAAAAAAAAGGAGACAAAACCAGCAGGTATATTATAAATCTAAGACATACGGCAGAAGAGGGGTATGGGAAGGGGCCAGATCAGGGGAGGGAAGAGCACAAAGGACTATAGTTATGGTTCATGGGTGATGTGGTGGTGGGAGTTTTGTGGGTATTACACCTGAGGGAGAAATCAAATATTGTGCAAAAATGAACAATGATGTTAAATAAATAAAGCCACCAAAAGAAAAAAAAAAGAAGGGCAGTAAATGTAGGGTGACAGAAACAATGAATTATTTATTACACACCTTTAGAAGTTAGATTTTTGCCAGGCTGTTCACTATAGCATTTATTTCTAGTACCAAAAAGTTATGTGTGCTCAAGATTAACTGAGTGATTAAATAAAATACAACACATTCAAGAAAGTCTTAAGATGATGCAGTCATCAGAATCATGGGTTAATATTTAAAGATTGAAAAAAAAAAAACCTATGGAAAAATCAAATCAAATCTGTATTGAGTCTAGGACTAAATTTAGTTTAAAAGTTCTATTTATGTGTATATCCAATACCCCCATCAATGCACCCAAATCTCATACATGCATAAAATAGATACTGTAGTATGTCCAAGGATGACCTCCAAACAGATGTATTCACCTCCAAACACCAGAACTTGGGAATATGACTTCATTTGGGAAAAGCTTCTTCATAAATATAATTAATGATCTCAAGTTGAGTTGATCCTAGATTATTCTCATAGACTCTAAATCCAAAGACCAGTGTCCTTATAAGAGACAGACAGACACAGAGAAGGCTATGCCCACTTGAAGACACATTAGAGTGATGTAAATGCAAGCCACGAGGGCCTGGAGCCACCAAAAGCTAGAAGGGGCAAAACAATTTTTCTCCCCTAAAGCCTTTGGAGGGAGTGCAGCAAACACCTTGATTTTATTTTTTTATATTTAATTAATCTATGTGTATTTTACATCATTGTTCATTTTTTTAATAGTGTTTGCTTTCTTTTCTCAGGTGTGGTACCCATAGAATTCCTACCACCAATTCACCTGTGCAACATCACCATAGTCCCCTGTGCTCTTCCAGTGCACCTTGATTTTAGACTTTTGCCCCCAATGACTGTGAGAGAATATATTTCTGCTGATTTAAACTGTCCAGTTAGTGGTAATTTGGTATAGTATCCCATATATATATCTACATAATAAATATGTAGATATAGGTAAAATAGATATTGTAAAATATATCTATAGTGTATAATATAAAATAAAACAAAATATTTTCCATAAAAAGTATATTGTTTTAAAATATGGGAGTAAAGAAGACCAGTAAACCATGTCAGGCAAAATAAAATTTAAGCAAAAAATTTAATGTGCCTGTATTCTCTTGGACAATTCTCCATGAAAACGCTAGCAGTTGTGAAGCAGGGAACCCTTCCGTCAGGTCTGCTGTTTGCTACTTTGAATGCGTGGGCTCTTGTCCTGGCCTCTGACCTCACTGAGATATGTTTATCTCCCCACACTCCCAGGTGCTTCTCATGGCTTCCAGGTATCAGCTGGCTGGGTGACTGGTTGGGGGGGTTGGGTCTCCCTCCTCTCTGCTGTTGTCTTGGTTCTTGCCCTGACTAACCACAATACTGAGCATCCTGGATTCCCCCATTGTCTGGGAAGGGGGATCAAATATTTACAAAGAGGGTCAATTACCTCAAGTGCCCATTGCATATGTGGAGGGATACTGAATAAAAACCAACAATAACATGGAGAAAATATTCACACAATATATAAATGATGAGAGATTACTATACAAGGCATATATTAAAAAAATTCATACCATTCGACAACAACAACAAATAATAAATGGGCAGCAGATATAACAGACAAAAGAGGTTATCCAGAAGGCTAAAAGACATTTGAAAAATGTTCATGGTCATTTTTTTTTTTAAAGATTTTTTATTTTTATTTATTTATACAAGCACTGGGTACAGGAGGGTGAGAGCATTCACCAGAGCCAGAGCGGGGAGCAGAGCAGGCAGAAGGACTGAAGTACACTGCTGAGGGGAGCAGCAGGCTGCAGGAAGGGTCTGCGCGCCTTGTGGGACCCTCCTCCAGCGGCCGGGGAGCAGCCGGGGATCGAACCGGCTCTGCAGAGGCTGCAGGCAGCCCTGCAACCCAGCGCTCAACCGCTGCGCCACTGGGGAGGCCCTGTTCATGGTCATTTTTAATAAGAAAGAGGCAGATTAAAACACTCATGAGAATGGTCCATATTAAAAGACCCCCAAAAATATTGGAGAGGAAGCAGAGAAAAAGAAAAACGACACTGTGGTTGGGAACGTGAACTGTACGATGATTATGGAAAATATTCTGAGTTTACCTTAGACAACTAAAAATGGAAATGCTGTATGACGTGGCAATCCCACTCTTGGGCATCTATCCAGAGAATATGAAATGAACCACAAAACAAAACAAACCCATTCATTCCACAATGTTCATAGCAGCATTATGCAATAGTTAGGACATGGAAGCAGCTTAAATATTCAATTGGATCAAGAAATGGGATATTTACATACAATGGAGTATTATATAGGCATAAGAATGGGTGGTATGCAGGTATTTTCAGCAGAATGGAGGGAATTTGAAAGAATTATGTGCAGCAAAGTTAGCACCGATAAAAACAAATATTGGACATTTATATAGCAGACAATTCAATAATGTAAAACACTTTAAAAAACCAATGGATATTAATAAACATCCTGAGGGCTCTGAGGTTCGGAGAGAGGGGGAGACAGAAATGATCAGAATAATAAAATAAAAATAGTAATGGCTCTTTTGCTCACTACATCTCATTTGCTTGCAAACCTTTTTTCCCTGTATCTCTCTAAGAAATGCAGCAAAACATTCAAATCTCTGTAGATTTTTTGTTTTCTGTGACACATTTCTGGCATATAAAGAATTGCTTACCAAAACATTTTAATAGAACTATATTCAAATTTACTTTCCAACTGTTTACCTTTTCCAAGCTTCTTTAGTAAATGAGAATTTATTGTACATTTCAAAATAAAGCAGACGGTTGTTTACAGAACGCTCAACAAAATCCACATAGTCATATGCTACAATTCTGCAGTTTTCCCTTTTCATTTAATATCAAAGTATTGTTAAAAAAAAAAAAAGTGGGGAGGATCTACAGGAACTCGCCCCACCACAGGGTGAATTCCGCCTTGGGCAATGTGGACTGCTTGGGCTGAGGGGGATTCAAGTTATCTTTTGTTGGTGGTACGGGGGGCCCGATTGTGGAAACGCAGGCCACTCTATTTTTGGAAACCACAAAGTGGAAGGTGATGGCCTCGCTACCCACTGTCCCCAGATCGCCCAAACAAACTGGCTCCAACGGAGCAGGTACCGGAAAGACTGGGAGTTTCTGGGAGTCCCAGTCAGGCGCAGGGCCCGGCGCCACAGCGCCACCACCGCAGCAGAGCTGAGGCCCGACCTGCCACTCCATCACCAGGTGGCGCCAACGCGCAGGAGACACGGTGGATTCAGATGAGGCCGCCTCAGGGGGGAGATGTTGGCAGAGAACCAGACGCTACGTGGGTCTTTTAGGAAGGGGCCCTGCCCTTTGCCCTCCAGGGTTGACACGTCCCTGAAGGGCGTATAACCAGCTTTCCCCCGCCCCTCTCCAGTGAGCGATGTGAGACCCTCAAAGTGGAGGTTCTCTGGGGGAGAACAGCGAGGCCACAAGTGTCGCAGAAGTCAGTCCATAGCAACCTGACGAAGCATCAAGATGGTCCAAGAACTAGAAGATCTGAGTATGCCAAGGGTTCACGCAGGAAGCTGGGAGAGACTGGCCGAGCGTAAGTGTTTTGAAGCCTGGGCCAGTAGTGCATGACCCAAAGCTGGGAAGTGTGGAAAGCACAGGGGATGGCCACAGCCATCCGGATGATGCTCCCTTACAGCTACAGAAGTGTTCCATGCCTTAGATGCCACCACCTGGGAGAAGGACGAAGGGAGAAACCAGAATTGACTGGGAAATCCTGAAAAACTGTAATGACTGTGTTTGCCTAGAAGTGACTAATATTCTCTGTGTGTTCTTGTGAGACTAATTTTTTCAATGGCCATTAGGAACAGTAGATACTCAAAATAGAGCAAAATATGTGTAACGAAGCATAAAGTTATATTTTGTTTTACCAAGCCTGGATCTATGGCCTGTGAATTGTATGTATATCAGCTATACTTATTCACAAAAAATAGACTGCATGTAAGAAACCTTAATAAAGTCCCCAAGGAGCACTCTGGTTAGACCACATTTCTCTAGCCACATTGTAACCTATGACTATGTCAAAGCAAAACAAAAAATCCAGTCACTGGGAAGTCACAAAAAAACAAGGAAAGGAGGTAGGGAAATTACCTTAAATAGCACTTGGAGTTATAGAGAAATCAAGATTACAAAATATTGTATTTTTTAGAATGAGTAAGAAAACACGACATATAATAGTCTCAGCTATATGGACAATACTGTTTTCAGATGGATAGTCATAGCTTTAAATGGTTTTATCAGTTGAGGACCTCCCTTGTGGTGCAAGGGGTTAAGACGCAACCTGTGAAGCTGTCCACAGCCTCTGCAGCACGAGTTTGGAGTTTGATCCCGGGCTGGCCAGGGAGCTACCTACATGACACAGCAGACCTCTCCTGACTTGCCCGCTGCTCCTCTCAGCAGTGTACTTCAGTAGATCTGCCTGTTCTGTTCCCCACTCTGTCTCTGGTGAATCCTCTCACCCCCCACACCTCTGGCCTGTACCCCAGCTCTTTTATGCATAAATAAATAAATCTTTAAAGAATGGTTTTTATAAGTTGAAAGAGAATTAATAAAATGAATATTCCACTTTGAACTTTAGAGAAATGGAAAAATTAAAAAAGGAATAAAGAAATAACTATGGAAATAAACTAATTAGAAAAAAAAGAATTATTTAAAGAAAACAAAGAGAAATTACAAACAAAATGCCAGTTTCACACCTCTTACTTACCTTGGCCTTAGAAGGCACTTAGCCACCTGTCACTGAGCAGGGGACACATCCACCCTCCACTTTGCTTTTGGTGCCCTCTAAGAGAGTGATAATCACCCTTCCTCTTAGGGTACAGCCTGCTTCCCAAAGAACTAAAGGTAACCTTTACAATGCCAAAGTTCCCATACCTGCATAGCCCACACGAGCTCAGGCACAGACCTCCTTGAGGGACAGCAGGATCGTACCAGTCACTATAACTAGTTGGAATGCACTTACGTTTCCTGTGTGTGTACATGTGTGGGTGTGTGAAATTCACTCCTGGAATTATCTAAATTGTTGAATCCAGATAGTCCCATAAGTATCCAATTCCAACACAAAAATACTTTTATTATGAGTATTTTATTACAGGTAAACATCATAAACCAAGGCTTCTGATGAATTCAAATTGTGCACCCAGAAAAAAAAAAAAAAGCTCCCACAAAGAAACTAGCCTGATTTCCTTATCCAATGATAGCATCATCTGTAGTTACCAGAGGACTATATACCAGGATCTCAGTGCCCAGCAGTCATTATTTCAGTTATCCTCTCAAGGCGAGGAAGGTACAGATTATTGCTATTCAATGACAAGGCTCACAGAGGATTTAAGTGACTTGTCCCACACTAAGCCTGAGACAGGTATGTATGGCCCTAAAGATTTCGATCTCATGACTATTGCCCTTGCTTTTAAAAAGGACTTTTCCTCTCTCCTTGGGTGCAAAAGTATTATGTATTCCTACGAGCATAAGTATTATATATTCCTACGTGCGTAAGTATTATGTATTCCTACCTGGTCTCTTTCAGCCCTAAGTATGATCTGAAGTAGGAGCCCCAGCGTAACCCAGCTCCAGTCCCCCTATTGTGATGTGATCGCCATAAAGTGGCAGCCGAACCTGAAGCTTCTTCCCTGATATCAAGTTCAGATCCTTTCTTGCCCTTCAATTATCTCATTCTCATAGACCCTTGATCCCTAGTCTGACTTCATTCAGTTTGCTTTTCATTCAGCTCCCGACTTCTTACAAATGAGTAAATGTGGCACTGACTTGCATGGAAACAGCATGGCTGCTAACACACAGTGTCACCTATACCCGAGTCCCATTCAAGACATAGCTGGTAGAAAAAAGACCCCCTCATGCCAAATGTTGTAGAAATGTAATGGCTTTGTTTCACCACGTGTTTATTTTGACATGTAATTCTAGGAAGTTTTTCTGAGTTGCCACTTCATCACTTCCCACCCATTTGGCATCTAGTCTTAAGCAAAATCCACATACTCTAGAACTGGCTTAAATCTGAGGGTTTGGGAGAACATCCCACAGGTGCAAGACTAAAACTAAAAGTTCTAAAACTGCTGTGGGCCAGCCAAGGTTTGTAGACCTGACTCTGCCTGTAGTTACCATCATTGCCTCTGAGGTTTGGTGTGAGTTTGAAGTGATTTTGGTCTTTGTTTTGTTCAGTGTTTCAAGGATGCTTTTACCGGGAAGTCTGAGGAAACTGCATTGAGGACAGCCAGTCAGAGCATCCTAGCAAGTGCGCTGGGGCTGAGCCTTTTGTCACAGAAACTGCTGAGCTACCAGGTAAGGAATTGGAAGGTTCCTGGAGTCTGCTCCTGGGAGCAGTGAAACCCTCTGTCTCCATCTCCCTCCCCCTCCAATCTACTGGCTTACTTCTCACTGTTTCCAGGAAAGCAAGTGAGGTCTGGCTGTATACAGTGTCTGTGTTTCCAGAGAGTCTCAGGAGGGTGACCCCAGGAAGAAGCAAAGCCAGAGGGGTTATGTAGACTGGCTTCAAGCAAATTCTGATATATTCTGCTATGTGCAGTCCTGGCTGAGAGTGACCCTGGCTGTCTGTGCCTTCCTTCCCATGGAGGCCCCTTCTCCCTGTGGTGCTCTTACAGACCATGGCCCCTTTAGGTCCATGATCCCACACTGAAGATGGGGAGCCACCACAGTGGTCCCCACTCCCCTCCCACTACCACCATGTCCTTGTAGCCAATTGTCCCAGCCCTTGACAAGCCTCAGGTTTGACAGTGGAGGGAAATTAAGTGTTTAACAGACCTCCCACAGGAATGAAGGACAAGGGGGCGGCAATGAACACATGAGGGTTGCAGTGGAGGGAAGAGGACCAGTGGGAGGGACAGCTGAGGTGGCTTGAGCTTGGACAGTGAGGAGGGAGTGGTGGAAGTTAAAGTCAAGGGTACACGGAGTTAAAGATTTTGGTCTTTATCATGATAGCAATGGAGAACCCTTCAAGGGATTGAAACAGATTAGTGATATAATCTGATTTGTGTTTCAAGAGATACTGGTCTGTAAAATGATTTGGAGCAGGACAAGCATGTTTGGAAGATATAGCTAAGGCCCATATAGAGGTGAGGGTGGTGGCAGTAGAGATGGAGAGAAGACAATCTAAAATCTGGGGATGAGGCATGAAAGATGGGCTCATAATACCAGGAGGAGTTGCTTTTCCTGTGCCATGCTCGCCTTCCATTTGTGCTGACCTGCAAGTGCACTTCACTCACGTCCTTGCGCAGATGCATGGATACCAGGCACACCCACACCCCCTTGTTCTTTCTCTGCCAATACTCAGAGGAAACATTTTCTCTGCCAGTCATCTCAGAGCTCAGGCACAGAGTGGGAAAGGAGATAAACATGATGGTCATGAAGAGTGAGAGCCCAAGATGTGGGCAATAATGGAGATTTCATTGAGCCAGGCCTCCCTGAGAGCCCTGGAGGAAAGCTAGCCAGCTGCTCCCCTATAGATCTGGCTCCCTGGGTCTCCATCCCAGGAGAAGCTGTGCCAGAGTGCCATGGTGATGGCAGTCATGTGACAGAAGTAGGCCCCCACCTCCAGTCCTGGAGGGCCCAGTGTACCTCAGGTGGAGGGAGGTTTGGGAGCAGGACCCCTGGGCTTTCCTGCCCAGCCTCTTGGTTGTCTTGGTGATGGTACAGCCAAGGTGTGGTGTCTTCTATCTTCAGCCTTCCACTAAGGGCCTGTCTGGCCCAGCCCCAGGGAAGAGATGGGGAGGCTACAAGTCAAAGGGAAGGAAATGCCAGAGGCCACGGAAGAAGGAGCCAGGTGCAGAGAAAGGGAGGTGGCCTCTGGCTTCCCAGCAACAGAATCAATAGTAAGGAAGTGCCTAAAAAATGACAGGATGGGAGCATATGGAAAGGATACAGGAACCACCTGAAGGACCTCCCAATGGTCAAAGCCAGAACAGTTTGAACAATAAAATAAATAGCATAATATCACATTATGACCCAAAATAAAAAAATAAATATACATGTATGCATACTGATAAAAATGTTAGAATAAATAAATAAATGGAGGGAGAGTCTTCCTTTCTCAAGAATTTTATTAAATATATGTTGATATTCCCTGATCTAGGAGGTAGAGTTTACTTCCTCTTTCAAATGTGAGGGTGGCCTTGACTTGGTGACTTAATTCTAAAGAATAGAGTTAGGAAGAGGGAAAAACTATAATATTACTGTGGAGAAACCTGGCAAAGACTGCCTTAACCATGCTGCCAAGGCCAGTGTTATCAGTGGTGATGTGTGGATTTATATGTGCCCTGCTATGATGCAGTGAGAAGCCACACCACCTTTGTGGTATTCTTTCTAGAAACTTATAACCTTGGTCTTGTCAGGAGAAAAAACATCAAATTGTCAGGTGAACCCAAACTTAGTGATGTCCTATGAAATAGCTGACCAGTATTACTAAAACCCATTAAGGTCATGAAAAACAAGGGAAGTCTGAAGAACTGTCACTAATGGGAGAAGACTATGAGACATGATGATTAAATACAGTGTGATGTCCTGGATTGGATCCTGGAACAGAAAGAGAACATTAGTGGAAAAACCCAGCGAAATCTGGAGTTAACAGAAATGTCCCAATATTGGTTTATTAGTTTTTAAAATGTATCATTTAAGATGACAACCTTATTTGAAATTAAAACTGGGACTCTCTGTTTTATTTTTACAATTTTTTTCTAAATCTTTTCCAAAATTAAAGGTTTATTAAAAGTATGTGTATAGGAGACTATTGATTCAGTATACATGTAGCAGAGACATACCCATAAAAAGGAGAGTTATCATGTTCCCTGCCCCTCCTAGTGAAGCTATAGGACACAGAAGGCAAGTGGGCTCAAGAGAGACATGGGGAGACACAGGAGAAGAAGGGCATGCCTGCTTCTCAGGTTTAGACTTGCACCAGGGACTTAGGGGATCTGGAAAGACACGTGGGTGAGAGACAAGGGGGGAGGCTGACAATGGCAGCTGTTGCCTTCATTTGTACCTAGATTTTACTCTTTTCATCTCAGACTTGCCTGGTCCCTTTAACCCTTTTCGTGTGGTTCCCCACCCAAAGGTGGCTTAGACTTTGACTAGCTTTCAGGCCTCAGTGGCCCTGCTTTGCAGCAGCCCTGTCTGGCTGGACATTCACCTTCAAGGGGATGGGTAACTTTGGATGTTTTATTGGGACACTATTATTCTTTCTTTTCTCTCTCTCTCTTTCTCTCCACCCCCCCCCCACCAACCCTATTAAAATTCTTTCACACTGTGTATGCTTTGTCTTTGTGCACACAGATGTGCACACAGATGGCCCCTTTATAGCGTGCAAGTTTGGGAGTCCTGGGGTACTCCTTGTTCAAGTGCTGACATACAGAGAGCTTCTTCATTTGTCCTTACTGCTGCACGCCACTCCGTTGTAAGGATTGATTGCAATTTATTTAACCATTTATCTGCTAGTGGGCAAATGTGTTGTTCCTATTTCTTTGCTATTGCAAAAAATACATGAATACTATGCCATCTACACCCATACCATCCGTGCGAGGATATCTGGAGAGTAAATCCCTAGAACAGAAATTGTCAGATGAGGAAACATCAGCGCTTGTCATTTAGATCAACGCTGCCAAATTGCCTTCCCCAGAGGTCTAACCAATTTATATTTCCACCATCAATGTGAGAAATGCATCTTTCCCCACACCCTTCCAACATTGGTTATAATCAAGATTGTAAAAAATGTTACTGTTGCTAAATTCTAAGTGAAAAATTGTTTTTTGTTTGAATTTTACTTTTCTTATTATGGATAGGGCTGAGTATCTTTTTATTTGTTTCAGAAATTCTTTTCCTTTCTGTGAATTCTCTTGAGGATATTTTTGTAAAAAAAAATTAAATCCCTCCAAAAACATCTAGATATTAAAAGTTCCCATTTCCACAAATTAGAAAGTAGAGAATGGTAATAACTTGCTGGGTTCCAGGTTCTAGGCAGTGATTCTCAGTAGTTGAGGCAGGGAAGACAACCTTCTGGGTCTCCTAGCCTCCTTGGGAGGACTTGCCTTCCATGTGGTAGTTTGCACAGGAATGCCTCAATCTTAAAATTGGAACAGGAAGCTTAGCGGGGGCTTTTTCTATTGTCTGGAAATAGTAGCTAAGGCCAAAGTCGAGGACAACCACCCCCTCCCTTCAAACAAACATACAAAAATTGCTAAGTGCCCCAGACGTCTAAAGAAAGTTGCCAAGAATTTTAACCGGACTTTTTTTTTTTTTTTTAAAGATTTATTTATTTATTTATACAAGCACTGGGTACAGTCAGAAGCGTGGGAGGGTGAGAGAATTCACCAGAGCCAGAGCGGAGAGCAGAGCAGGCAGAAGGACCGAAGTACACTGCTGAGGGGAGCAGCGGGCGGCAGGAGAGGTCTGCGCGCCATGTGGGACCCTCCTCCAGTGGCCGGGGAGCAGCCGGGGATCGAACCGGCGCCGCAGAGGCTCCGGGCAGCTTCGCAACCCAGCGCTCAACCGCTGCGCCACCAGGGAGGCCCTTTAACCGGACTTTTAACTTTTAAATTTAACCAGATTTTATCCAGGGATTACATTGAGGGGGTGAAACTGGCCCCACCCTTCAACATCTAACACCCCACATGAAAGGTGGGTTGGGAGGAGTGGTCCATTGGGGGAGAGCACATTTACACTGAGTGCAATTCTCCTTGTCCTTTTCCCTCAAGTCAAAAGGAAAGACTCCAAGAAGAAAATTCAGAGAATGGCCTTGCACTTCTTGAGGGTGTTTACCTCAGCAATGGAATTCCTGACCTTGCCCTGCCTTATCTAAGCAGAGAATGAGAGATGTGGTAGAAGTGGGGCCTGGGGGTGACAAATAGTGGTGATGCCTGAGTTTACTGGAGGTTAAGTAAGCACTATGGAAGTAAGCTGGGCTCAGCTACCTGAGCAAAAGGGCCCTTGATGTGGGCTCCGTGTGTTAGAGGACTAGGTTCTGACCCTGCTCCAGCTACTTTCCTCAAGCCTGAGACATCTACTGGGCCAGTTGCACAGAAACTCCATTCCCCTGTTGCACAGGCCAATCATCTTGCCTCCTGTTTTTCACTTCATGTATCCAATCCATCAGCATAATTACCAGCTCTGCCTTCAAACTGCATGTCAAATCTAGCACTTCTCACACCTCTATGGTGAGATGGCCACTGAGGCCAAGCCATCACCATTTCTTACCTGGATGTCACAATAGCCTAACAAGTCTCTTTTTCCTTCTGTTGGTCCTAAAGCCTGATCTCCACAGAGTCAGAGTAACTTTGAACATGTAAGTGAGATCCTGATCCCTCTGCTCAAAAGCCTCCAACTCACCCATCATGGTCAGAGTTAAAACCCAAATTCTTATCATGACTCCTAAGACCCTGCGGAATCTGTGCGAGGCCCTTTCTCCTCTCCTCCTCACTCGCTTCTGGCAAGACATTCCTCGACCAACTGGTAGGGTCAGACACTTTTCCATTCTCCTCCTCTCCTATATTTTCTCTCCGCTTTCATAATAGTCTCCCCAGGACGCCTACATAAGCTAGTGTCACCCTTCCAGTGCAGGGCACACTCACACCCACCCACGCTCATTCACAGTGGGACAATTTAGACACACCAGTGAACCTAACATGCTCGTCTTTGAGATGTGGGAGGAAACTGGAGCACCCAGAGAAAACCTACACAGATGTGGGGAGAACATTCCAACTCCACACAGATGGTGGCCTTAGCCAGGAATCTATTTTTTTTTCTCTCTCATTAATGTTCCAACAAAATGACACTGAATGAAATGATGTGATTGGAGGGCTTGCTGTTTTAGGCATCTCCTACAGGCTAGGCACTGATCTAGGTACTGGGAATACACTAAACAAACCTGCCCTTGCCCCCTAGGATGTGCAGCTAGAGAAGAGAAAGAAACAAACAAGTATATAAACATAAATTGGGAAGCGCGCCATGAAGGAGAGGAACAGGCTTTTCATTTTAGCTGTAGAATAACTCAGGAGCTGGCCCCGAAGCCAGTGCTGTCATAGTGAGAGCAACTCAGTACCAGGGCACCCGTGCCTCACTTCCTCTGCTCGACCACACCCGAGTCCTGGGCATGATGCTGCCTTCTGTAAAGGCCAGACCTGACAGCTCTTTTCAATTTGGACTTTTAATACTGCAAACACCATGCGCAAGTTGTCAGTCACACTGTGTTTGTTACTGTCTCTGAGGAGTAACTCACTGAGTCAGCCTAAGACTTACTAACTCTGACTCACCCCGTGGTTCTCCACATAAATATAAGTGACAAAAGCCTCAGGCAGTAGATGTGGCTGGTGGGGTGAACACAGGCAGAGAGGTGCAAGGTGAGGCTAAGGGTGGTTGGAGGAAGGTGTGTGGGGCTATTGTTTAAAGTTTGGATTTTGTTCCCAGGGCAGTGGTGGCCATGTGGGGGGTTTAAGCAGAGGTGGCCTATCTAATGTTTGTATTAAATATATCTCAGAGTGCCAGGTATTCAGGTACATAACTGGATTTTTGATGATTACTTGCTGAATTGAATTAAACTAGGAGTTGGTGAAGGAAGGGAGACAACTCTCTATGGAGATGGCTTCCTTGTAGCTAACAAACACTGGCAAGTTAAAAACCCAAAAGTTCGGGGTTGAGGCCCTTTCAAATTTCCAATCACTTTAAAGTGGAGCAGCCCTGTGACAGTCGGCTCTTGGAAAAGCTGACAAGTTGTCCTAATTTCCTCTGGCTCAGCTTCTCCTTTTTCCAGACTTACAGAATCATTGGGGAGCTTTTTTTTTTTTTTTTTTTTTTGTAATCCCCTGTGTTTCCTCATTTATATTGGTGTGTCAGAGATTCCAGGCAGTTTATGTACAGAGTAAAGTACTGAGTGAAGCTTATAATTTTAGGGGACAGGTAAGTTAGGGTGAGTGATAGGAAGGAAAGTTGCCCACTCAGGGAAGGAGATCTCTGGGCAAAGAAAAGGCCCCCAGAATGATGATTACAGAAACTGTCTCAAGAGGGGCATGTGGACAAGGTCTGAGTTTCTTACTAAGCCCCATGGAGACGAGGGTGATGTCAAAGTGATTGTGGTCTCAGCGGCCTGGCAGAGCAGAAGGCTGACATCACCACCCAGGGGACCCAGTGAGCTCAGACTCCAGGGAGACCTCTTCACAGCCCCCAAAGATGCTAGAGCAGCAAACATGGCCAAGAGGGCCCTGGGGGCTGAGCTGCTTTCATCTGCTGTTCAATTGTTGTTCTTTTCCTTTACCTTCCTGCCAACATAGAATCCTAAATCAGCCTTGTGGAGAGACAGAAAGAAGGTGCACAGACACACTGCCCAGGAAACTTTATATCTTATGGGGAGATGTATTTCTCCCTCTAAGAGCTCTGTGTCCTGGGAAAGGCCCCTGATCTCATGAAGCTCATGGTACAGGTGGACAGAACAGGCTTTCATACTAATGAAAAGCAACAAAAGAAGGTGTATGAGCTGGATTCTAACCTGTCTGTCACTCAATTATTAAATAACTTGCCCACCTGACTTTTATTTAAAGACTTTTATTTATTTAATCATAAAGCCTCAATTTTTTCCTCAATAAAATAATAACAGTTTCTGTCTCACAATAGGATGATTGTGAAGATTAAATAAAAGAAATGACATTATGTTTTCAGGACCCAGCAGGTTAATAAATGGTAGCTGGTATTATTGCTACTACTTAAGGTCACCCAGTGTGATAGGGACAGTGTAGAGCGATGTAGATAGAGATGTTGACAAAGGACCCATTGATCAACTGGCTGTACTAGACAAGGCTTCTCTCCACAGAAGAAAGTCACACAAGCTGGATTTTGAATGATTTCACCAGGTCATCAAGGGGGAAGTAAGGGAAGAGTATACTACAGAGAAGGCACAGAGTAACATAAGCAAAGTCTGAAAAAAGGGACAGGAAATTAAGTTCAGTTCGTTTCAGCTCAAACTACGTGAACTAAGTGCCTACTATTCCACGTCTTTTGTTAAAATACCAGGGCCACATTGAATAGTAGTAGTAATGTTAACACCCACTGTAAGTACTTCATATTTATTAATTCAATTTAACTCTATGAGGTAGATGCTGTTATTATCCCCACATTATGGGAAAGGACACTGAAGCATAGAAAAATGAATAATTTCTTTACCACACAGCTAGAAACTGGTAGAGTCAGGATTTTAAAGTGTCTCAATTATTCACTTGTAAGAGCTATACTGAGGAGAAGGTAGTGGTAAAATCATGTGGAAACTCTTGGGGCAGACATCTACACAGGAGGCTGAGAACCTAAATGGAGGAATGAAATCATACAGCAAAGACTCCCCAGGGAAAAGGTGACTCTGGAGTTAATCTTGAAGAATGAGTGTGTTGTTCCAGATGGAATGAGCAACTGAGAAGCATTTGAGAAGGGATAGAACATAAAATTGGTTTTGAACAAATTGAGTTTAAAGCACATGAAGATATTTGAGAGTAAATGTTATTCAACAATCATAGTTGGATACTTCATTAACCCACTTTAAATAATGGAGAGAACAACGAGGAACAAGGAAAGAGAAGACTTGAGCAACTACAGAACACAAAATCTTCTCAAGTGCACAGGGAATGATAGACAATATCAAAACATTCTAAAGGATTAAAAGTAATACAAAATAGGGCCTCCCCGGTGGCGCAGCGGTTGAGTGCTGGGTTGCGAAGCTGCCCGCAGCCTCTGCGGCGCCGGTTCGATCCCCGGCTGCTCCCCGGCCACCAGAGGAGGGTCCCACATGGCGCGCAGACCTCTCCTGCCGCCCGCTGCTCCCCTCAGCAGTGTACTTCGGTCCTTCTGCCTGCTCTGCTCCCCGCTCTGGCTCTAGTGAATTCTCTCACCCTCCTGTGCTTCTGACTGTACCCAGTGCATGTATAAACGAAACAAACAAACAAATAAATAAATAAAACATGCCTCTATTAAAAAAAAAAAAACAAAAAACAAAACAAAAAAACAAAAAAAAAAAAAAAAAAAGTAATACAAAATATTTTTTGCACCATAGTGGAATTGAAGTAGAAATCAATAACAGAAGGAAATTTGGAAATTCACAAACATGAAAATTCAACAACATATTCTTAATAAACAGTAGGTCAAAAAAATCAAAGGGAAATTAGAAAATATTTTGAAATGGATAGAAATGAAAGCACAGCACTTATGGGATGCAGTGAAAACAGTACTAAATGGGCAATTTATACCTATAAATGCCTAAATTAAAAAAGAGGAAAATTCTTAAGTCAATTACCTATTCTTATATATTGAGAAACTGGAAAAAGAGCAAACCAAACCAAGAGTGAGCAGAAAGGAAAAAATAATAAAAATTTGAGAAGAAATAAAGAATAGAAAAATAATTGAGATAATGAGCAAAACAAAAGTTGATTCTTTGAAAAGATCAGTGACATTGAAAAACTTAGCTAGACTCACCAGTCCCTCCCAAAAAAAAAAAAAAAACCCACAAAAAGTCACAGAGAAGACCCAAATCAAAAGGAATAAACTGCTTAATAATAAATTAATTAAAAGGGTCTCCCTGGTGGCGCAAGGGGTTAAGAAGCAACTTCTGAAGCTGTCCACAGCCTCTGCAGCACAAATTTGGAGTTCGATCCCCAGCCAGCCAGGGAGCTACCCGCATGGCACAGCAGACCTCTTCTGGCTCACCCGCTGCTCCCCTCAGCCGTGTATTTCAGTCGCTCTGTCTCTTCTATTCCCTACTCTGTCTCTGGTGAATCCTCTCACCCCCCACAACTCTGGCCTGTACCCCATTGTTTGTATGTGTAAATAAATCTTTAAAAAATAAATTAAAAAATATAGTTAAATAAAGTTAATTATTAGCAAACATTACAAAACATTGCTGAAATACTTTTAGACAGAACTAAATAAATCTAAATATATTCCATGTTCAAGGGTAAAAAAAAACTAATGCTGTTAACATGGCAATCCTCCCCAAAATGGACTATAGGTTAACAAAAATCCCAATCAAAAGCCTAGCCAGCTTCCTCCCACTTCCATCCAGAAGTTAACAACCATACACTTTTTTTTTTTTTTAAGATTTATTTATACAAGAACGGGGGTATAGGCCAGAATCGCGGGAGGGTGAGAAAATTCACCAGAGACAGAGCGGGGACCAGAACAGGCAGATGGACCAAAAACACTGCTGAGGGGAGCAGCGGGTAAGACAGGAGAGGTCTGCCACGCCATGTGGGCATCTCCCTGGCCAGAAATGGAAATCATATCAGTGCTGCAGAGGGTGCACTGTGGAGAGCCTCACAGCACCACGTTCAACCGACTGCGCCCCCGGGCAGGCTCAACAGGCATATTCTTAAATTCAACTGGAAATGCAGGGACCCAGAATATCTAAGCAACCTTGAATAAGAACAAGTTGTAGTACTTACCCTAACTAATATCAAAACTTACTGCAAAAATACAATACTCAAGATGATGTTGTAGTGTTATAAGGCTAGATACATGGATCAATGGAATATAATTGACAGTTTAGAAATAAATCCTTACATTTATGGTACATTGACTTTCAACAAGAGTGCCAAGACAAATTAATTAGGAAAAAATAGCCTTTTCAGTTGATGCCTTTGGATCAACTGGACATCCAGAATGACATTGGAGTCCAAGTTCACACCATTTATAAACATTAAATCGAAATGGATCCAGACCTAATTATAAGAGCAAATACTGTAAAACTCTTAGGTACAAACATAGGCTAAATATTCATTACCTTAGACTAGGCAATGGTGTGTTAGATATGACGTCAAAAGTATAAACAACAAAAGAAGAAACATATACATGTTATTCACTGAAAGTAAAAACTTTTGTTTTTCAAAAACACTATCTTGAAAGTGGAAAGACAACCCACAGAATGGGAGAAAATATTTGCAAGTAAAATATCTGATGAGGAACTTATACCCAGAATGTATAAAGAACTTATAACTCAACAACAACAACAACAACAAATCAAGTAAATCAATTGGAATATGGGCAAAAGGTCATAATAGACATTTCTCCAAAGAAGATATACAAGTGGCAGTGGAGAGCAGTGAGAATGTTGATGCTGTAAATCTACTGATACAAGAGAAGAGAAAACCAGTTCATTTAAAGTAAGTGGAAAGAGGTGGTTTTGTGAAGAGCTCTGAGCAATGATACAATGATGATCAATGATACAATGATGATCAATGATACAATGATGATCAATGATACAATGATACAATGATGCTTACGGGGAGATCCGATCAATGATACAATCCATTACACTAAGGTGGAAGAGGTGAAGAGAGGCAGAATGATTTGCTTAAGCTCACACAATAAACTCATGGTAATGGAAGGGGTGGGTGGCATGGTATGGCCTAGTGTTGAGGAAATGGACCTTGGAATTAGATGGACCTGGATTTGAATACCAGCGTCATCATTTACTGGCTTATGTGAGACTTTTTGTGTTACCTATCTCTCAACATTCTCATCTGTAAAATGGGAAATGTAATGTTCACCATGCAGGATTGTTGTAAGGATTTAGTAGTATTTCTGAAATGTTTACTTTGTGGCTGTGCCTGCTCTATAGAAAGTGTTCAACATACTTTAATTACTCATACTGGAACTGAATCATAGGCCCCCTGATTCTTAGTCTAGTGCTTTGCTGGTCATTCAACACATTCTCAGCCAGAGAACATAACATTAGGCAGGCCATCTTCACTGAAACTTTCTTAAACCAGTCACTCTAGACTCACACACCGTTGTTTGTAAGATCAGGGACCTCTGGTCTCCATGGGGGCTCAAAAGGACTGATGACAGTAGCAGAAGCAAGTTTAACCACTTCTGTAAATCTCTTCTGCATATATAGTCTGCCTATTGTGATGGACAAAATAGTTTTGCTGAGTAGGATACTGAGATGGGTGCCTAAAGAGACCCTCTGTCATGTATTTCAAGAGAGCTTCAGAAATATGAAAGCCTCTACTTTCCTTACACCTCCTACATCTGTCTGGAATTATTTAAGCATGAGTAATAAAATAAAATGAGAACAGCCAGAGATTATCTAGAAAAGGACAGGTTTAGCAACTTGCTTAGTTCCTGGCAAACCAGGACTTGTAACCCATTCTCCTATTTGTTTATTTTTAAAATGTATTTTCAATTGACTACTATTTTTATGGAAAATATAACACATGCACAGGAAAGAATTTCAAAAGAGAAAAAATACATAATTAAAAATCACCTTTCTCCTTCACCACTTCTTTCCTTCCAATCCTGGCTTCCACTACTGTTAACAGTTTCTTGCATAAACTTTCAAAAATATTCTAGCTATGGAATATTATATATATATATATGCAGCTATGTGAAAAGTTTTCCTTTTAAAAATGAAGAAAACATACTCTATATATGGTTCATGCCATATTTTTCCCCCACTCAACATTAAAAATTGAAGGAAGTTTCATATGTGAATATAGAGTCTTCTCATTTTCTCTTTAATGATGATGTAATAATAATCTATGGTATGGTCGTGGCACAAATATTTCACCTTAACTTCCAGTTTGTTTGTCGCATGGCTTTTTTGGTTGATGGCAACACCATTATCCCAGTTTCTGTGCTCCAAACCTTGAAGTAAGTAACACCTAGGGTTCTCCTTCCCCATATCCAGTAAATCATGCTAATATTGCTTTTACAATATTTTCTCATTCTTTTTGATTCTCATTGTCACCTCCCTGGTTTGGCCCTTAGGCTTTTGTATAGCCTCTCCCTGTCTTCAAATTTTCTATGCCTGCCTTGTACATTTGTTCTTGATCAAGTATCCTAATGCCTAGGGTCTCACTGATTGTGTCACCGGTCTTCCTAAAGACCTCCAGTGGATTCCCTTTCATTGTGTTATGTAAAAACCAAGAGCTGATCAATACATATAATTTTAAATTCTAATATGGGTACTTTGTGAAATGCAAATGCCTGAACCAAATGTGCAGCTGTAGGACTTTTAGTCTCTATTCAAAAAACGTTTCCAGGTGCTTCTGATATGCTTGGCTGTTGCACCACTGGAGCCATTAGAATAAACTACAAATTTCTTGGCTCAGTATTTCTTCTTAAGATACCTTGCTAACCCCATTTCTTACCATAATTTCTCTACATGTAGTGCAAATGAAGTTCTTGCTGGCTTTCTGAACAGTCCTCACACCTTCCAGTCACACCTTTTAAACTTCCAGGCCCAGATTCTCTATGAATCCTTCGCAGTCAGACATGATCCCTGAACTCGATTTTTGGAACTGCCTTACTGTCATATTTCGTCTCACCCCCTTCTCTCTTCCTCCTGGCCCAAGTTGCAAGGTTGCTGTCCATTGAAACCTAGTCAGTCCTTTCTTAAAATACGCACTTACAGGACCTCCTGCTCTTCGTGGCAAGCATCTTAAGAATTTGTAATTCTTATTGTCACCTCCCTGGTTTGGCCCTCAAGCTTTTGTATAGCCTCTCCCTGTCTTCAAATTTTCTATGCCTGCCTTGCACACTTGTTCTTGATCAAGTATCCTAATGCCTAGGGTCTCACTGCTTGTGCCACCTGTCTTCCTAAAGACTTCCATTGTCATTGTCTGAATTGATCACCACTGCATGTTCAGTGTCGTTAACTGTTCCTGGCTTATAGTGGGGCTTCCCTACAGCGTATTCAACTAGTGTGTTAGTGAATAAAGGTGCTGAACCCAACCTAACATTGCCCAGAGAACTACAAATCCCAGCGGGCATTGCGCGGGACAGCGATCGACGCGGTGACGTACGGGGGCGTGTCGAGTCTGAGGGCGGGGTCGTCCTGCGGGTAGCCGGAGACTGGGGTGGCTGGGGATCCTGGGGTGAGAGAGGAGAGAAAGGTGAGCCGAGCCGAGGGAGGGGACGCGCTACTGGGCGCCCCTAGTCTATGGAGCGGGGTAAGATGGCGGAGGCGGAGAGCCTGGAGACAGCTGCGGAGCACGAGCGGATCCTGCGGGAGATTGAGAGCACAGACACGGCCTGCATCGGGCCCACGCTCAGGTAACCCCGGTACCGGGGCCACCGACGGGGGGGCGCGGGCGGGACTGGGGATCAGGCTCCTTACGGGCAGTGTGTTCGGTCAGCCACCGCACGGCCGGCACTGGCCTCTCCCTTCGGAGATCCCGGCGACCGAGCTCCTCCCTCCGCAAGGCAGGTCTTTCTCCGCAGCTCTGACGTGGGGTCCCTGGCCGAGCCCTGGCGCCCACCACCCGGTTACTCTGGAGGCTCGTCCTGCCGCCCTCGGGGCTGGAGCAGCCTTGCTCTCCCTGGGAGGCCAGCCCTGCGCCGGGCTACCGAGAGCGCCGGACAGATGGGGCTCCTGGATCTTCCCTGAGGACATCACCCTTCTCCCTCCAACTCGAACGCGGTTCTGCCCAGAACATAGTTCTCAACACAGCATTTTACTCCACGGTTTGCTCCTCAGAATTAAGTTCTTGTCTTCTTGAAATCACAACCACTTCTCGGGAACAAGTTCCTGAAAATCGTAGGCCTGGAAGGAAGGAAGTATCCCTTGACCCGCACCCCTCTCCTGGGAGCGGGTGCTTGCTCGAACCCTGTCGGGAAGATGACCTGACTCTAAAGTTGCAGCCTCGAAGCAGTCTTATAGCTAAGAAAAGGTTATGACCCCTCTGGTCTCCCAGACCATTACTTTGCTCACACAGATCCATTTTATCTGGAGCTGTCAAAACAAACGCCCACCTACCTCAACTTATTTAACAAAACTTAGGCACACTTATATGTACAGTGCAAGACGTTGTAACAAGGGATTTACGATTATAACTTATTTACAGCAACACAATCCTGTTAGATACTTCGTTTTACAGATGATGCACAGAATTGTTAAGTGACTTGCCCAAGGTCACAGAGAAAATAAAGTGAGGAGAAAATAGATTCCTATTTAGGTAATATGGATCCGGAGCCTGTATTCTTAACTTTTGTTGTACTGCTTCATCTGGGGATTACGATGTACCTATCCTTCCTGTTACTTCCTCACTAAGCCTAGTTTGAGCTACTTTTTCCTTTCCTCGCAGTTTATTAGTGCCCTCGAACTAACTCATCTTTTTCCTTTTTGTTTGTTCCTTCTCATCTCCACACGACCGATCGATAGATAATTATGGTACCTGCCTTGTACTGTATATTGGGTCACTGCTCCTTCCTTCAAAAAAGAGTTATTAATCACTGCTTGTTCATTCCTGGGGAGAGTTGCCTGGTGAAAGAATGTTTGAAGGAGGGGCAGGCTGGAGACTTTATCCCTCATTTCACCTTTGTAGCTTCCTTCTCCAGGGCATGTTGTTAGCATTGGTCTCCCAATGCCACCCCTGGACACAACCATCTTTGGTAGTTTGTCTTTTGTGCCTTATTACACTGTGATCACGACCGTTATGCTCTTCTCTTTTCCCCCTTTTCTTTAACTCTGAGGATGAATGAATGATTCTCATTTCATTATCTTTTATAAAAACTAAGGATTATTTACTGTGTAATTAAGCCATTAAGTGTGTTAATGGCTATTAACATTTGGTTTTTATAACACAAAATGTTTCTAGAATTAGAGGATGCTGTTTCAGTATCTCACTAGGAAATTTGCCTGCTGAACTGCAG
The DNA here is from genome assembly GCF_014898055.3 of Talpa occidentalis. Lineage (NCBI taxonomy): Eukaryota > Metazoa > Chordata > Mammalia > Eulipotyphla > Talpidae > Talpa > Talpa occidentalis. Next base: position 84,172,371 of record NW_023604861.1, on the reverse strand, counting down.
GCAAGCTCCATGGAATATTTGGTATTACCAGAGTTTTAAGGAAGGATTCTTTATGAGGAAAGTGCCAACGTTGCCATGGGTTGGTTGTGGTTTTCAATTGAATAGCTTTAATATTATTAATTTAGTTTGTTGGGATTTATGATGTTAACTATCCACTGAACAGTTGAGTATATTTGTATCAACTGAATTTTGGCCTGTAATTTTCTAGCATCATGAGAGAAGAATGTAGTTGTTCCTTCTTATTTGCAGGGGATACCTCCCAAGACCCCTGGGGGATACTCGAAACCTCAGATGATACCAAATCCTATATTCACACTGTGTTTTGCCCTGTACATACATACCTATGATGTAGTTTTTAAGTTAGATTCAGTAAGAGATTAACAATAATAACATAATAAAATAGAACAATTTAAAAATATATTGAAGTAAAAATTACAATATCTTTTGGACCCTGGTTGACAGAAATCACAGAATGCAAAACTGGGGATATGGGAGAGACTACTGTGTATGCATTATCGTTAAAATTTGCTTCATTTTTATCCCTGAGTTCCTATTCCACTGGAAAGTGAGATTTTGTGGGAGTATAAATGTTAAGGATTCTTTTGCCCTAAGGGACCATGGTAAAAATAATAGTAAGGACCACTGCACTGTCCATTCTACCAGTTTTAGGTGCTTTTCCTGACTCCCTGTAGGGGCTTTTCATTTTTTGGTTTCTCCTGTCTTTGGCAGATAACCCTAAATCTTACTGTCAGACCTACGACTCAGTCACTTGAGTGTCCTATGTCGTCCTCTCTCTTTGTCTGTAATCCAACTCGTCCCTGCCCATATTCATAGGGTGTGATCTTACCTTTTTTACTTAACCCATTCAGAGGCAGCAGCAGGCACAGACTTGTTTCAGATCTCATGCAAAACCCTGGGTGCACCTCTCCTCATTATCTTCTGTACTGCCTTCACAGTCATTTATCAACTTTCATTAAGGCAGTAGGGTCTCTTCCCTCAACTGTAAATCTCTACCTCTCTACTACCTTTTTGCTGTCTTTCCTGTTTCTTCCATCTTTTGAGGTAATAGTTTTAAGGCAGCAGTTTCTTAGTTTTTCCCGAGATAAAGGAACTAAAGATCAAAGAAACACAGCAAATTGATAGCATATATGAGTATACTCACCGCTAACATTCCTATGTTTCACAAAATCCCACTTAACTACATTGCCTAACCCCGCTCTTTCCTTTGCCACTTTGCTTGTGTATCATCACTTGTTTTCTTTCTCTGTTATAATAACAAATATTCTTCCAGCTTTACTCCTTTTTGTCTGAGCCACAGTTACTTGGCTTTTTCATTATATAATGATCCTCATTTCAATCTTGAATAGCATATGTAATGTTAGTGGATTCCTATATATCGTAAAGGAGTGCCTCTCCGTTTTCATTGTAATTCTGAAAGGCCCAAGCATATCCACGCATATAGAGGTTGTTGCCTAGCAAATTCTTTTGGGAAAGCAGCCATCTCTTTCTTCTCTGTCTTCCTCTTAAAAATTATTTTGTCAGCTGCAAGTCCTAATGTTGCAGATGAAGAAAGAGGCCCCTAAGGTGTTTTAAAAATAATATTAATTACAGCATTGTAGTACTAGTATTAAAATATTGATTGAATATCATTGTTGAATAATAGCTCTGTATTTTATTTTTTCAAATCCCTTCTTTGTATCTCTCATCTTTTTTCACATGCTTATTCATTAGCAGTCATTTCCTCAATGTGCTTTCTAGGTACTAGCAATTAACATTCAGTCTTAAGGGCTATTTCAGATTTTGTTGTCAGACTTTAAAATTTAACAGTGAACAATTTAGAAAAGTCGCTTGAGATCTAATTTTCATGTCATACAGTTGACCTGTTAAAGTGAACAATTCAGTAGTAAAGCACAGACTTGTGCAATGATCACAACAATGTAATTTGAAACATTTCTGCCTCTCCAAAAGAAGCCCCATACTCATTAGCAGTTACTTTTCATTCCTCTCTTCACACCCTCTCACTGCTGTCTTTATGGGCTTGCCTTTTCTGGACATTTCATAGAAATGGAATAATAATACATTTAAAAAATTTTTTTTTGCATTATATTGTCAAGGTTCATCCAGGTGGTAGCTTTTATTGGTACTTCATTTCTTCTTTTTGCTGACTAGTATTCCAGTGTACAAATATACCACACCTTATTTATTCATCACTTGGTGGATATTTGGGTTGCTTCCATTTTTGGACTGTTCTGAGTGATGCTTCTATGAACATTTGTATACTAGTTTTTGTGTGGACATATGTTTTAATTTCTCTTGTGCATATAACTAAGAGTGGAATTTCTAGGTCATATGGTAACTCTGTCTTGAACATTTTGAGGAACTGCCAGACTGTTTTCTAAAATGTTACATTCCCACCAGCAGTGTATGAGGATTCCAGTTTCTTCATATCCTTGTTTCTTTTTAATTTTAGCCTTCTTAGGGGTTAAGTTGCAACTCACTATAGTTTTAACTTGCTTTTCCCTATTGGCTAATTTTTTCATGTGCCCTTGGTTATTTATTTATCATCTTTGGAGAAATGTCTATTCATATTCTTTGCTCAATTTTTAATTGGGTTGTTGCCTTTTTATTGTTGAGTTGTAAGTGTTCTTATCAGATATATGATTTGTAAATATTTTCTTTGGTTTTGTAAGTTGTCTTTTAAATTTTTGATGGTATCATTTACTGCCCAAAAGTTTTTAAATTCTGATGTAGTTCAGTTTATTTCTTATTTTTTTGCTTGTTCTTTTGCTATTGTAGCTCAGAAGCCTTTGCTTAACCCATGAGTATGAAAATTTGCTCCTATCTTTTTTCCTAAAGAGTTTTATATCTTATATTAAAGTCCGTGATCCATTTTGAGTTAGTTTTTGCCCTAAGTTCCACTGAATATAAGAAAGAGCATCCATTTCATTTTTTTTAATGTTGCTATTCATTTGTTCCAGCACCGTTTTTGAGTGCCCAATTTTTTTATGCAGATATATTCCTGGCTGATTTATTTGATGTTTTTACTAAGAAATTATATTCTTTATATGTGGCAGAAATGTAGCAGTTGAGACCCTGTCCTTATGTTCATTTGACTTCGATATTCAGCCTGACCTGTCACGTTGAATGTTTTTATCCAGGAAGAAATTTGCTCTTAAATTTTCAGCTAATAGCTTTCTCTTTTTAGTTCAATTGCTGCCTTCCATTTCAGGGTTCCTGTGTTTTAAGAATGATGTGATTGCTGTATTTGATCTCAGTAAAGCACTTTACTTTAGGGACTGACTCATGTTTTACCTTACCGAATTATGCTGTACTACACAGTCTGAAGATTAACATGAAATATGTTAACATAGAATCTTACCTGCTTAATCTTTTTCACTGTTCAAACCTTATGTCCATGTTATATAAAGTTTGGAAACTTAAAAATTACTAATAGTCCTGTAACACAACTGCTGTTGTTTTGGTACATTTCCTTCTAGACCTTTGCCTTTTTTATTTTGTTGTCACAAAGCTATACTTTTTGGTGTAGGAACATTTTTCTACCATGTTCTTTTTTACTTAAGTTGTTGGTTTATAATGCTGACTCTTACAGAAAACAAATTGGGGGCATATTTTAAATACAAATCATTTGATAACTAAATATGGGGACCCTGCTTTCCCGCTTACTACTTCTGGGCCCTTGGCCACTTGGCTTTCTTTTTCATCCTCCACTCTCCCCCATTACCTAAGTGGTGGTACATCATAATTCTTGGTTCATGATACTTTCTCATTATTGGTCCATGAATGAACTTCTTTAATTTTTTTTTACAAGCAAATTATGGGAAGATTTTTCTCATTTATAAAATGGGGATGATACCACCTTCCTTGTAGGGACAGTATAAACTATACTGGGAGATGCAGCATTCTTCTTAGAACCAGATAGTAGTCAGTCGCTCAGATAATGTGAGCCCTCTTCTGTCTCTTTTGCCCTTGAGTTTACTGTATGGACTTAGGTAGTTAAGTTTTTTGGAGTTAGTTGAATGGCCCTTGGTCTTTTTGTTTTCTTTCCCTGTGTTCACATATCTGAGGAATATAAAATTCATCAATAATCATACCCTAGGAGTGCTTTCATTGGCATAGAGTGGAGAATGGGGAAGGAGATAGGGACTAAATTTATAAAAGCCCTATCAGAAACATGTAGGGGAAATGAATGCTCTCTCGTTGCTGATTCCTTGTTTTTTGTAGTAGCTCCCTTTTAAAAATAACATTTTCCATAATTTATAGTAATTAGGACATGGAAATAACCAAAATGCCCACTGATAGAAATATTCACACAATGGAGTACTAGTCAGCCATTAGGAAAGACAAAATGTTGCCATAGCAAAATGGAAGGAGTTCAAGGGAATTATGTGTAATAAAGCAAGTCAGAAAGACAAATATTGGGCCTTTATGTAATAGAAGGTTGACAAAACAAAATTCATAAAAAGTTAGTGGACACTAATAAAGTGAGGTTTCTTAGGTTAAAAGTGGGGGAGGGAGAATGGATTAATGGGATATGGGATATAAGAGATGATGGTGGGAAAGAAAAAAGCCAATCTTTCCACCCTGTCACAACTCTTATATTCCTATATTTCTTTTTTAACTTTTCCATATGCACTTATTATTTTAGGTAGCAGAAGAGTATCATGTTGTGTGTTGCCTTTTCAGTTAACATGTTACATACAATTTTATACATTACATTATATATTATGGTTTTAGTGATTTTATATGAATTAATAAATTCAGTCATTCAACAAATATTTATTGAGCAACTTCTATGTGCCATTCTGCCAGGCTTTGAAGTACAGCAGGGAACAAAATAGACAAGTGCCTGCCCTCATGGACCTTATATTTCAGTGCTCATTCACAGAATAAACAAACAAATAGATGCCTAAGGTAATGCTATTTAGTGATTATGTTACATATGATAGGGTGTTGTTTTTCATTAGATATGTAGAAAATGTTGTTATGGCAAAGGTTTTTATAGAATGAAGGAGAAAGCCATTTGACTGCCTGGGGTGGAGTCTCTTCTGGACAGGGGCACAGAAGTGTGAAGGCCCTGGGAGGAGCGTAATGGCTAACGGCTGGAGGTGAGAATAGTTAGGGTCCAGATAGTATAGACAAAGAAAGACGCTTTTTCTTTTTGTTTCTTTTTTTTTTTTTTTTAATAAAGTGTTATGAGAAGGTACAGGGAATTTTTGAGCAGGAAAGTGACATATTTTAACTTAGGATAAACAAGGAACATTGTGATTGCTATGTGGAGATAGAATAAGAGGAAACAGAAACCCCTGTAGAGATATGTGCAGTGGTAAGAGGCAAGAGATCACTGTGGCATGAAATAAGGTATTGGGGATGATGAGAAGTAGTTGGATTTAGAATGTATTTTGAAAGTAGGGCCCAAATGATGGATTAGTTAAAGAAAGAAGAATCAAGGGTGATTACAAGGCTCTGGGCCTAAGTAATTCAGTGAATGGTGGTGCCGTTTATTGGGATAGGGAATTAAAAGAGAGGAACTTTATTTTCCTTTATAGCACTTACTACCTCTTGACATATATGGTTGTCTTTTCCACTAGAATATGTATTTTCGAAAGGAGGGAAGTGTCATGGGACCCTAAAAGGGCCAGATGTGCTTGGTCTTCAATTAATATTTGTTGAAGCACTAGAAGAATACAAGAATTGTACTACAGGCTGTTATTGTATGTATCAGTTAATCAAATTAACTGATTTGCAGATTGACTGTCTTAAATAGTATCACTAGGTTTTTTTAAAAAAAAAATGAAACTGCTGAAAATCTTGAAAACCTTGACATAACAGAAGCCTTTTTTTTGTAATTACATATAATTTTATAGTTCTTCTTTCTCTTCATCAGTACAAAGCATAATCTAAAATTATTATCTCCAAAAGCCCATCATTCTTCAGCATTTTGTGCAATGTTGTCAGAAGTTTCCAAATTTAAGAGTAATAACACTGGTGATCAAAGTGTTCTAATCTAAGTACATATTATATAAATAAAGCTTAACATTTTACAAAAAGTTAAAATTGTGCATGGGGAAAAGGAGGTAGGTAATGTTAACTATAAAATAGAATGATTTTTTTGGTAGTTTGATTAAAAAGGAGTGAGGTTTTATTTTAATAATTTAATTGAATTGTCAAGCAAATTGGAAAAGTGAAAAACTGAAAAAACTCTTTTAGCTTGTAAAACAATGTTGATTTGGTTTAATCAACAATGGGGTCTGTGTCTGATTTTATTTGAACTAAATAAACAAATATTTTCATTGGAGCTTTTCCAGTGGAAGGTTATTCTGATGTGTTATCTTATTAATTAGATTCAAACCACAGAATAATTAGTAGTCATAGAGAGGAATTAAATCGGGGCATAGCATTTGGCAGTCATTCCTGTGTTGGATATCAAGAGTTTGTAGTAATCATAAGATCAAATACATAATGCTGGTGAAACTGATCTCTTAGAAATCTTAGTATAACTTTGAAAATAAAAAAAAATGAATAGGTAGATTATTTGTTTGGATTTGGAACATTTTATTAAGAAATAGGAGAAAAGATTATAAACCCTTGATCTAATAAATTTTTTTCTCCCATTTTCTGTCAGCCCCCATTTTATTAGTTTCTTGTTTATTCTTCCTTGAATTTTTAATCCAAATATAAGCATATGTAATTTTATTTTCTCTCCCCTTTTACAAAATAGGTAGTGTACTGCTTAGTTTTTTACTCATAAATATATTTTGGAGATGTCTGTATCATTATGCAGGGTAATATTATCCTGTACTTTTTTTCAGCTACCATAGTATGCCATTATATAACTTGAATATTTGTAATTTCATACTGTGTCTATAGAATAGATCCCCAGAAGTAGGATTGCTGGGTAAATAACCAGTGCATCTGTATTTTGGTAGGCTTTACTCTCTGTAGAGGTTGTACCATTTTGTTCTCCCTCTAATAGTCTTTGAGATTGCTCATATCTCTAAATACAATAAAGTGTATATTGGAATTTTGACTTTATGCCAGTAGATAACTGATAAATGGTACTTAATGTAATTTCATTTGTATTTTTCTTACTGTGAGTCTCTGAATATCTCTTTAATATGTGTAAAGACCTTTTGTATATTGTGTGTGTGTGTGTGTGCTATCTTTCCATGTTCTTTGCTTATTTTTCTTCAAGGTTGGTACTTTTTTGTTTTGATTTGGGAGCACTAGTAAAGAACTTTTTATAGTTTATGCTTTACTTTAATATACCAGGAGTATATAAACTGAAATCACTTGTGATTAGTAAAATAGCTATTTTTTTGCATTATTAAAAAAAAACACTTGTTTTTTAAGGAATGAAAGCTTTAAACTGCCTTTCATTTTAGTTATAAGGGAATATGAATAAACAGAGACATTTAAAAATAATTAAAGAGATCTTATACCAGGACACTGATCATTTGAAAGATCATTTGAAAGGCTTTTGGGAGAATTCAGTGACATTATTAGATAATGCTTCTTTATAAGTAAAATTCTTAATAAATCAAAGGATGTAAAGATTTTAATTAATACTTTCAAATGTTATGGCATGTACTCATATTTTAATCATTTCTAGCATCAACACATTAGTACATTATGAATTTTTGCAAAAAGTTATTGATACGAACAGACATTTAGCATGGTTTGGAAGCAGTTTAGAATTTTAGATGACATTTTGACATAGCTTTAATTTGGAATAGGTATGTGTGCATATTAATTAGGTCACTGAGGAAAGTAAAGATACTCCTTTTTTTATATATGTATTTTTGAGAAGCAAACATTTTTCCCCATCACCATTCTTTATTCCCCTTTGGCCCTTTTCCCTTTATTTCCCTTACCCCCTTCCTTTCTGATTCTTCTAGTCTTTGAAGGTTGATTGTAGTATTTGATAATGATGAAATAATTGCTAATGATGCAGTAATTAATCACACACCAAAATCAAGCTTCTAATTGAAAGCAGCTTGAAGAGGGGCCTCCCTGTGGTGCAAGGGATTAAGACTCAACCTATGAAGCTATCCGCAGTCACTGCAGCATGAGTTCCATCCCCAGCCAGGGAGCTACCCACATGGCGCAGCAGACCTCTCCTGATTGCCCGCTGCTCCCCTCAGTGTTGTATTTCAATACACTGCCTGTTCTGCTCCCCACTCTGCTTCTGGTGAATCCTCTAACCCCTCCACACCCCTAGCTTGTGCCCCAGTTCTTGTATACATAAATAAATCTTTAAAAAAAGAAAGCAGCTTGAAGAAATAAAAGTAGTAAATGGCATATTTATGGATTGTGTAAGTCTGGGTTCAACATTATTGCTCAGCAGTGATGACATTTTAAATTTGCTTGGGAGAATTAACAAACATACTGAGGGGGAGGAGTTAGTAAAAAGTTACACACAAAGCTAATTTACACTCTTGAGCCCTGATATTCCTGACAGGTTATTTCTTAGAGATGTCTGCTATGGCTGTAGAAAAAAAGCCATTCTTGCAGTGTGTAATATCTGCTGGAGTATTTAGAATGCAAGGAAGACAGTTAACTTAAAGACTGGGAGATACTGCATGGACTTTGTTCCAATATTTGAATTAGGGGAGGTCAGCTAAGAAACAGACCATGATAATGGAGTATTTTAATATCTTGGCAATTATTACAAAACAATCTATGTTATGTGTCTGTAAATTATATTTATATTTTATTTTACCTTTTCAGATATCTGCCAAATGTTTTCCCTTAAATTGCATGTAACTTAACATTAATATTTTATAACACATTTTGGTTGTTTTTTTGAGGGGAGATTAATTTTATCTTAATTCTATTTTAGGGTTACTCTCTTTTGCCTCTTAATTCTGGTTAATTGACACTTGGCTATTCTTTCTCTCTGATTTTTTCTTTGACTGTTTTAAAAAAGAATTAGATGGCGTACAAGAAAATGGACATGATTTAAAAATGCATAAAATAGATACATCAAAGATGTTGAGGAATTGGGGCAAAGGGAAAGCAAAAGTTGAGGGAGATTGAAGTTAGGAGAAAGAGCTGTTAAAAGTTTCAAATCTGAAATCCTGTACTTTTTGTAAAGATAGGCTATCAGTTTGACTCTAGACTTCCTGGCAGGTAATACAAAAAAGAGACATACTCAGCTATTTGAGTTATGGTATAAAATTAAAAAGTAGTTACTTAGGAAAAGCACAGCTATTCTTAGTTCTGAGTAAGACCAGAGGACTGTTTCTCCCATATGTCCTCACAAAGAAGGCCCTGTGTAATGTAACTTTAATATCCATATAGTAAATGCAGCAATATGTGACAGGCTGTTTCTTATATTGTCCTTTAGTGAAAGCATATGGCACAGCTAAATCACAATTTAGTAAAAGCATGTCTGCTGGGAGCTAAAGGAATGCAATTCTCTGCTAGTTTTGGCTTAATCAAGGCACAGATTTTATAATATGTACAGTGGAAGTTGGGTGTGCGTTATATACCCCGCACCCCTCTTGCTTTTTTTGATAGTTGATTACTTTGGGAAACTTCTGAAAGCTGTAAACCCTTTCCTTAGTCTCTTTAATTTCTAATTTGAGAGAAGATAGACATTGTATATCCATTAGTTTAATTCTTCATAAGTAGTACCTTTAGTAGTCAAGGTTTTTAGGAAGTAATGAAGATCAGGGAGTTCAAGATTATACTTTTCTGCCTTTTTTCCTGTATGTATCACATGCCAGTGTTCTCAGTTAAGTACAGAGTACTTTTAAAATAAATCAGCTGTGGATAGGATTAATATCTTTTTATAAAAGTTGAGGGGTCTGAATAAGCCATTTTATTCCTCTGAAAGAGTGGAATGAAGAAGACTGTCCATGGATAGGGCTAAGATTCTTCCCTACAAATCAGTTGGGATGTATTTTCTAGCATTGAAATAGATATCATTAAAACCACAATTCTTTTATTTGGAACAATTTTAAATTTGATGTTAAAAAGACCAACCCATCTTTGTTACTTAAACTATTGCCAACAAATACAGTAACCATAGATGTTTTGCCTTAAGCTGTTTAACTTGGAATATACTGGCTAGAAAATGTATGCCTTCTTAAGGAGGTTATTTACTTGGAATTTACTCTGTTCTAGGTTTATAATTAAAAAAGTTGATATATGCAACTCTCAAGAGCTTTTATCAAAAGAAGGTTTTGATGAAAGAAACTTAAGCATTAATATACATTTACTTAACTGTAATTTCGTTTTTAAAACACTTATTGACCAGAGAAACATCTATGAGAGCATGAAGTATCAGAGTGCTACCAACCAGATTATCTTAGAGGATTTGTGATGATACATATTAACTAGGACTCTGTTAAAACACCTGCCTGGGGTTCACACTCTTGAAGATTATTTAACATGCACCTTGCACTGAAGAGAATTTATCTTCAATTACCACTGTGGTTTGATAATCAGATTGATCATTAGATAAAAGCAAAAACAATGAACATAACAAGCATTTAAAAATCAATGCTATCATTTTTTGAGTCTTTAGATGCTTCCAGTATTTAATGCTAGGTAATATGTGTTAGATTAATGCACCATTTGCCCCAAATGATGATTGGGTTAAAATACAGACTCTTTTGCTGTATTGGTTTTTGATTAAGAAGCTTTGGAGTAACACAGGTTTTCAACCTTGATTGTTTTTATACACGAAAAATGACAAGCTCTGTGACATCAGTGTATCTTTTGGCACTATATTATTGTATTGGGGAGCACTGATAATTTGTTGAATGTCCCAGTCAAATGTCTTTGCTCCTGTTGTTCTCAGTAGCTCCATTTCTGAAACTTGTTTCCTTAATTTTTCTCCTTTGCAAATTGTGCCTTTGTTTCTTTCCTCCTATTTGTTCCTATTTTTTTTTGTATCTCCCTTTTATTTCCTATAATTTAGAACATGTATTATCCAGTGAAAGAGCTAAACGAACAAGAATCTTCACAGTGCAATTAATGTTCACTTTTGGGGGGAAGCTGTGGTGCCAGTAAGCAATAAAACTCTGAAAGTATCTATATGAAATGTGTTCTTAACAAGCAATAGGAATGAATGTAAATAGTAAACATTGAGTTTAACTGAATCAATGCTCAGAAACATTTTTGGTATGTTGTTTGATTTTGAGAAAGACGTATTTGTTTGACACATAAAAACAAAAATAACAAAGCTAGGCAAGTAGTTGTTTTTTTTTTTTTTAAAGATTTATTTATTTATGCATACAAGAGCTGGGGTATAGGCCAAAGATGCAGGGGGCGAGAGGATTCACCAGAGACAGAGTGGGGAACAGAACAGGCAGACTGACTGAAATACACAGCTGAGGGGAGCAGCGGGTGAGTCAGGAGAGGTCTGCTGTGCAATGCGGGTTGCTCCCTGGCCGGCCGGGGATCGACCTCATGCTGCAGAGGCTGCGGATTGCTTCATAGTGCTGTGCTTAACCCCTTGCGCCATCAGGGAGGCCCAGATTTGTCATTTTTTGCTTCACATATTAGGAGCTCTATTTTGTGTGATATATAAATATTAGTATTGTTATATCTTCTCAGTGAATTAAGCATTTCATTATATGATGACCCTTTCTGTCTGGTGATTTTCTTTGCTATCGAATCTTCTTTGAAGATAATATATAGCTGTTTCTTTAATTACTAATTGCATGTTATGTCATTTTTCATTTTTTTATTTTTTCATTTATTTTTTTGTGTGGGACCCTCGCCGGCGGCCAGGGAACGAACCAGCGCTGCAGAGGTTGCGGGTAGCCTCGCAGCCCAGCGCTCAACCACTGCGCCACCAGGGGAGGCCCCATTCTTTTATTTTTAATCTGTCTATATCATTACATTTGAAATAAGTTTCTTCTTGATAGCATATCGTTGTGTTGTGTTTTTTAATTTACTTTGTCAGTTTCTGGTATATTTAAAACATCTATATTGTTTATGATTTATATATGTAATTTTATATATTTACATATGTAATTTTTGCTTAAGCTAAGTCTTAACTCTGCTGTTTTAGTTGCTTTCTGTTTATTCTCTCTTTTTCTGTTTCTTTTTTAAAAATGCCTTCCTTTTGGTTGCTTGAATATTTTAGTAGAGTTCCATTTTGATTTATCTGTGGTGCTTTTGAGTGTCTCTTTTTGTATAGAATTTCTAGTGGTTTCTCTAGGTGTTAATTTTTTTTATATATAACTTATCATAGTCTATTAGTGTCATCATTTTATCAGTATGAATGAAGTATAGAAACCTTTCCTTCCTTTATGTCCTATTATCCTCCCCTATTTAAAATTGTCTTAAATATTTTGTCTACACACATTTAAAGCTACTTCAGATCAGCTGCTTTCAAGTAACAAACCTAATTTAGAAAACTCAAGAGTAGTAAAACCTATTGTGCTAACCCATATTTTTGCTTACTATATTCATTCTTCCTTCCTGATTTTATAAGATTCTATTTTTTTTTTTTTTTTTACAAAATCATTTCCTTTTTGTTTAGAGAACTTCCTTTAGCCATTCTTTTAGAATAGGCCTGCTAGCAAGATATTCTCTTTATACAAATATGAATTCATTATCCTTTATGGGAAAACGTCTTAATTTCCCTTTTTTTTCCTGAAGGATATTTCTACTGGGTGTAGGATTCTGGTTTGACAGTTCTTTTCTTCAGCACTTGAAAAGTGTGGTGCCACTTCTTTCTGGCCTCAGTAATTTCTGGTGAGAAATTTGCTGTTATTCAAATTAGTTTTCTCCCGTAGGAAAGATGTCATTTTTCTCTGGCTACTTTCAAGATTTTATCTTTGTGTTTGTTAATTTAGTTATGCTGTATCATGGCGTGCATTTCTTTGGGTTTGTTATTTTTGGAATTCACTAAAGTTCTTAAGTTTGTAGGATTTATGTCCCCGGCCAAATTTGAGATGCTTTCTACTATTATTTATTTGAGTACTTTCTCTCCTTACCTTTTTTTTGCTTTCTTTCTGGGATTCTGGTGACATGAATGTTTGGTCTTTTTGTTATAGTCCAGTAGCCCCAGAGACTCTGTTTATTTCTTTCAGTCTATTTTCTGATGTTGTTCACATAATATCATTTCTATTGCTTTGTCTTACAGTTCACTAATTCTTTACTCTGTCCCATCCATTCTGCTCTTGGGTCCATCAACTGAGTTTTTTTTTCTTCCAATTACTGTGTTTTTCAGTTTTGAACTCTCCATTTGGTTTTTCTTTTCTATCTTTTTTTCTTTCTTTCTTTCATAATGGTGTGGGAGAGTAGGTTGTAATCATCTAATGGGGATGAAAGTCCCAGCTCCCCACTTGTCCTTTTCTGACACATTCACCTGGGTGTTGGGCACCTTTTGTACGTTGTGAGGGTAGAAGTCTAGAGTCCAGCTGTGCCTTTTCTAGTTGTGAATATGGGTGGACCTCATACTTTTCTATGGTTTGCCTGGAATAGGATGGTGATTGTTTAAACATTTTCTTTTTTGTTAGGTCACCCCTTTTGTCATCTTTTGGCAAGAGAGAGTATGCTTATTATTATTATTTTTTAAATCCATTAGTATCTCTGGGTTATCAGTCTGTTCAGTTTCATGTCTAGAATAAGAGACACAAAGAAAACCCAGGTACACATCACCATATTGCTCCTTTGGCCTTGAGTTTCCAAGTCAGTTTGTCTTCATCTTTCAACTTTCAGATTTTCTTATGCTTGTTTTACATATAATGCCTAGAGTTTTTGGTTGTATTTAGTGGGAGGAATAGGGAAAACAATGTATGTTCCATCTACCGAAAGTGGAAGTTCTGTTACATGTCTTCTAATTTTCAAATTTGTCTTTCTTTTTATACTACATGCTTATAAAATCAAGCAGTAAAGAGAAGTATAAGATGACCCGAAAACATACCAGGCAAATACGTGTCTAAGAAATAACTGTTGTTAACTGTAGATAATCAGCATTCCAGATGAACATCATTTCACACAAACATATAAATAGGACAGTAAATAGAAGAAAGTAATTTTAATAAATTTGACATGCTATCATACTCTTTTTAATAAAAAAAGATTAGTATTACTTGAAGAGGAAATGGAAATCAAACATGGAATTACTAAATTTCAGGTAAATGTATTTTCATCACAAATGATGCATATTTTTAAACTAAACCTCTTAAATGTAAAGTAAAAAGTCAGTGTCTTGATTTGTAATAAAAAATTTATGTTCAATTTTAGGTACATTTTAGAGACTCATTTCCTACCATGGTACAAAAGAAATATTAGTGCTTTTTTCTTTTTAAAAATACCTTTATTAATATATAATTCACATACCATACAACTATTTTAAATGTACATTTCAGTGATTTTTCAGTTTATTCTTAGGTGATTAATTTCTCCAGAAAAAAATCCCTTTGATGCTTTGCCCCGGGCTTAGATGTTTGTTGAAATTTCCACATATGGGGTGACTGAGTATGAGTTTGACTCCTCTGCATTCAATCTTTAAGTTAATCTCTTTGTTTTTAGTATCCTATTATTTCTGGCATTCTGAATCCAGACCCTTTCCCTGGTCATGGCTGGTATTCAGACTACCTTTTGGATTTCATTCCCTTGGCAACTACTTTAGGTTCTTTTTTGTACTACCCTGCTTCATCCTTACTGCCATTTATTAGCTCTCATTCTCCACATAAATGTGGCTATTTCTTGTTAGCTGCAGGCTCATTTCTTGTTCTTTTCAGAATAATGAATGGGTTTGTATCTTTCCCTTTGACATGATCTTAGGAGAGAAATAAATAAATGCATGTGGTGGTCACATGACTTTAAAATGGAAGTCTAGCAGCCAGTTATTATTGCTGGTTCAAGTTCATACTCTCTAGGGTAAAACCAGTATATATTAAGTAGTAAATATTCACTAGATTAAAAAAAAATGAATGAAAACTCTAAAGAAAAATTTTCATAGCCACTAACTACCCAGTCTTCTCATCTATTTTTCAACACCATTTTCATATAATGAAATTCATATAAAGAAATTTGTTTTACGCTGTGTTCATCTCTTACCCAGTCGACTTCAGTTCTCTCCATCCATGACTATCCTGTAGAAGTCTTACATACTTATTCATCTCTATGCCATTATTTGCATTTCTTCTTTTCTCTCTCTTTTTTTTTTTTTTAAAGATTTATTGATTTATGCATACAACAGCTGGGGTACAGGCCAAAGATGTGGGGGGTGAGAGGATTCACCAGAGACAGAGTTGGGAACAGAACAGGCAGATTGACCCAAGTACATTGTTGAGGGGAGCAGCGGGTGAGTCAGGAGAGGTCTGCTGCACCATGTGGGTTGCCCCCTGGCTGGCTGGGTATCAACCTCATGCTGCAGAGGCTGCAGATTTCTTCATAGTGCGGTGCTTAACCCCTTGCGCCACCAGGGAGGCCCTCTTCTTTTCTCTTTCACATTCTGTTAAAAGCATATTAGTTGACAGGATCTTTATTTTCTACTTTACATCATATGAGTATGTGACAATCTGTCTCATTAAAGTTTCTTTTTGTTATTTGAGTAACCTGTATGTGTTTGCTACCTTATTTTTAAATGTAGTATAAACTTTTAAATATTTTAGTTTTATAAATTTATTGCAAAAAAAAGAAACAACTTACAGATATCTAATTAAAAGTATCTTCTGGGGCCTCCCCTGGTGGCGCAGGCGGTTGAGCGCCATGCTGTGGGGCTGTCCACAGCCTCTACAGTGCTGGTTTGATTCCAGCCGGGTGGCGAGGGTCCCACATGGTGCAGCAGACCTCCTCTGTCACACTGGCTGCTCCCCTCAGCAGTGTATTTCGTCAGTCTGCCTGTTCTGTTCCCCGCTCTGTCTCTAGTGAATCCTCTCACCCTCCTGCGCATCTGGACTGTACCCTAGTTCTTGTATAAATAAATGAATCTTTAAAAAAATATCTTTTGCATTTTAAATTCACCCCTTCAAAACATTATTTGTAGGTTGCTGTGTAGTTTTCAAGACTTTTCTATGTTTATATAAGTGTGTATGTATAAACTCATATTAGTATAAACAGAATCTTACTGATTTTTTTTTTTAAAGATTTATTTATTTATTTATACAAGCACTGGGTACAGTCAGAAGCGCGGGAGGGTGAGACAATTCACCAGAGCCAGAGGGGGAGCAGAACAGACAGACTGATGAAATACACTGCTGAGGGGAGCAGTGGGTGCGGCAGGAGAGGTCTGCGCACCATGTGGGACCCTCGCCGGTGGCTGGGGATCGAACCGGTGCTGCAGAGGCTGCGGGCAGCTTTGCAGCCCAGCACTCAACTGCTGCACCACCGGGGAGGCCCAGACTATCTTTTTAAATGGGAATTACCATATATTTTGATGCATATTTTTCTACTTAATAGCCTATAAATGTGTGAGAGATCTTTCTAAATTGAAACTTCTAATTCAGCTTCATTCTCTTTAGTGATTACAGAGTACTCTGTTGTATAGAATTCTTCTGTGGGTGAATATTTAAATGGTCTCCTTTTTTTCCCTTCTCACATTGCTCTTACAAACATTTCTGTATTGTCATAAATATCTGTACATATTGATACTGGTGTTTCTATAGGAGATATTCCTCAATGTGGGATTGTCAAATGTAAGCTTTGTAAATTTAAAATATTCATAGCTATAACAAATTCTTTTTTTTTTTTAAATAGACACTGGCAGATTATAATAGTAGTAAATAACTTCTTTTTTAAAAAATTAATTAATTTATTTATACAAGCACTGGGTACAGTCAGAAGCACGGGAGGGTGAGAGAATTCACTAGAGCCAGACCGGGGAGCAGAACGGGCAGACTGATGAAGTACACTGCTGAGAAGAGCAGGAGAGGTCTGCACGCCATGTGGGATCTTCGCCTGGCGGCTGGGGATCAAACTGGCGCTGCAGAGGCTGTAGGCAGCTTTGCAACCCAGCGCTCAACCGCTGCGCCACTGGGGAGGCCCCTATAACAAATTCTTGCCACATTGTTTTTTCTTTCCAAATTTGTTTATTGTATAAAACTTAAAAAATATAAAAGTTGAGAAAATTGTATAATAAATCCATATGTACACTTCTCATAGTTTTAGTAGTTATCAACCAACAACAAATCTTATTTCATCTAATTCTCTCACTGCCCATCCCTCCCTTTCGTGGCTTCCTTAGCTAATTTTGAAGCAAATTCTAGACACTTTTATCATTTCATCCATAAACGCATCAATATTGCCTGGGAAATTTTGTTTTGATTTAAAAATATTTGCTTCTTATGTAGACTCCCAGGAGCTTGTTTATTGAATGAATCAAGGACTGCCTGTGTAGTTGGTCTGTGAAGTTGGTTTTCTAAGGTCATACCCAAAACCATATAATCAACATAGAAAAAACCTAACTTTTATTTCCATTCATTGTGTGGGGATGATGGGAAGGAGGGAAAGAAGAGGGGAAGCTGGACATACACTCAAATCAACCAAAATAATTTGCAAATTCTTGGGGTTAAGACTAAACAACAACAAAATTCCCTATTTGTCTCACTGAATATTATTATCTGGTCTTTTATAAGACTTTGTCTAAAGTTTCTGACTCCCGCGCCAAATGTAAAGAATAGACTCTACTATTAAGTAAGATCTCTTTTTTTTGAGCTCATAAAATTTTACGTACAGTCTTAAGCTGAGTAAGGATCAATAAAAGCCTCAGGTGATCAATTTTTTTCTGATTATTTATGATACATGTTACGATAGCTGTGCTGCAAGTTTGCTAGTCTTTGTATACTTTTGATGGGAGAAGTTCAAAATTGCATTTATTGAGAAGGATACTGGTGTATTTGTAATGGATGACATACTATGGCAAATACATTTTATAGTACACAAATTTTACACAATTTGTAAATACACAAAGTAAATACTTTTTTTTTTTTTTTAACTGAGTGTGAGCAAAGTATTGTCCTTTAGAATAATGAGTCAGGCTTTGTTTTCCAACAGAAGACCATTCAGGTGGAGTAGGTAAATTGAGAAAATGGTGCTTGAATAAGTCCGGAGGAAGAAAATCTATGGGATTGTTTAGCTTGAACTTTAAAAAAATAACTTGTACTACCCCAGTGTGTGCGGGGTCCTTTCAGTAATACTTAGAATCATCTCTTTTCATATACAAAGTTCTGGCAGTTTATAAAACTGGGAAAACAGCCTCCCAAAAGTATGCCAGATATACAATGTCATCATCTCAGTTCTCAAATTCATGCTTTGGGAATCATGACCCAGAATTTGCCCTTGTTACCAGACTTTTTTTAAAAAGTCAGAAGTTTATGATAATTAAAAAATCTCTGGTGTCCTCTTTGCATTTTTATTTCCCATATCACTACAAAAACTTGGTCAGTTTAATTTTTGCTACATGGTGGTCCTTTTTACAGAATGGTAGGACAAATCCCAAGTTGCTGAGACTCAATTATAAATTACAACAGTTTTTGAAAGCTGGAGTGGAGAAAAATTTCTCAAGATACTTGAAGCAGAGTTCTACAGGCTTCATCTCATTACAGTAAGTCACTAGATAGAATGACTTTGAAATTCCCTTATTCTCCTTGTTTTCCTTAGTTTGCTAATTGTAAGACCAATCATGCATGGAGATTGCCTCTGGGATAGCGCTTTTAAGAGTTAAATGAAGGGGAAATAATCATTCTATCTGGTCCAGAAGTGAAGAGTGACTGTAAAATCCAGGTTGCTGTATACCCAAGCAGATTTGTTTCTGGTGTTACCATTTCACTTCATTAGGGTTTGTTCATATAATAAAATATTTTAAAGGTTATTTATTTTAAAGAATATTTTATTCATGTCAATCTGTTGTCTCTAAAATAATTTGCTAGTAATCAGATCACTCCTTTCCCCATGGCTCTATGATAGGCTGCATCAGATACTTCTCTATCATTGTGTTCTTGTTCTCAGAGATATTAACTGCCAAAAATGGCATATTTTTATATGAAACAAGTAAATAAAAATCAAAAACAAGTAAATAAAAATTAAATTGATTTAGAAGCAAGTGAAGAGAATGAGTATGCAGTAGAATTCTTAAGCTCGTTTTTCTTTTCTGTCAAAGCAGCAGCATCCTGTTTGATAGAAAGCCAAGGGTCAGAGAACAACCTGCTGTTCTTTATCTGCTTGAAGCTGGAACTCTGGAGCGATATAGCTTTATTGCATAGTTAACTTGGAAAGATGAGGTTATAGGTTATGTACATATCTGGGAGGCTCTATGAACTTTATAGTCAGAACTTTATGAGCTTTATAGTCAAATGCCTGAAAGATTTCTTATTTACTATGAAAGTTCAGGTTTGGTCTAATTCTTTAGGTTGCTTTGTATAGTTGTGCAGGTTGTATAGTGCACTGCTGGGCCATAGCTAAGGTGGTACATTTAGAGTATAGACAAGGTAGATTTCTATATTGATTAGGACAATTTCCAGGAAGATGGCAGGCAAGTATTTTGAAGAGACGAATACCACATGGGCAAGTATAGTTCCTACTTTTAAGTATTAAAAAATTTCTTATAAAACTGAAAGAATTGGGCCTCCTGGATGGCGCAGAGGGTTGATCTCTGTGCTGTGAAGCTATCCGCAGCCTTTGCAGCGCGAGTTCAATCCAGGCTGGCCAGGGAGAAACCCACATGTTGCTGTAGACCTCTCCTGCCTGGCCCGCTTCTCCCCTCAGCAATGTCTTTGGTCTGTCTGCCTGTTCTGCGCCTGGCTCTTTCTGGTGAATTCTCTCACCCTCTCACGCCTATGACCTGTACTCCAGTTCTTGTGTAAATAAATAAATCTTTAAAAAACCCTGAAAGAATACTTTTAAAAGTTGTATTTACAGAGATAAATATATTACCATCTCTTACTTCTATTATTTCTCCCACATTTTCCTTTCTTTAGTATTGGAGTTTTTTTTTTTTTTCTTCTCCTGCAGAAATGAGGTCATAAGTGAATTTACTATAGACGTGTTTTGGATTTTTATTTTTCATGTATTTAGTTTGTTCACAATATAACAACTCTGAAGCCTTAATCTGTGCATGCCATGTCAAGATGACTTAATGCTTGGATCCTGTTAATAGCGCCATTGTGTGTTGAATAAACCTCACATCTTTGCCAGAGGTTTGGGTATTAGTTGTGATTCTATCAGTATGTGGTCAGCTGGGATTCCAAGTTCACTTGTTATTGCTCAGAGTTTCCAGAAAGTTGTCCAGGGTAGCACTGGGCTTTTGATAGTATTTATCATCAGGAGCTATTGTTTCTAAAGTTGGGCTTGGAGGTTTTGTTACTGTTTTTGCATCAAGATTAGTCACAGTTCAGGTGGGGTTGCGGTTGTATTTCTGATATCATGAATACTCTTGAGGTTTTTATCCCCAAGTTTATCAGCAACAGCAGCAGGTGCTCTTGGTGGGGACACCTACATTGTGTGGTTTTATGTGGCACTAACAATACCTAGAGGGCTTTAAATTGACCTTTCAGGACACCAGATTTTGAGTTCATCTTAAACAGTGGTTTGTCAAATTTGAGCATGGATCAGAATCACCAGGATGTCTTAATATATAGAATGTGGGTTCAACCACCAGAGTTTCTAATTCAGTAGGTCTGGGGTTGGACCCGAGAATTTACATTTCTAGTTTCAGATGATAATGATGGTGCTGGTTCAGGTATCACACTTTGAGAAGTACTCCTCAAATTTATTGTATTTTTCTTTAAATTTTTTAGTACCTTAAAGGAAATAGGTTCTGGCCTTTGAGAAAATTATCAGTCTTAGCATTCTTTTTTTCCTATGATGAAAAGGGATTTTTTTTTCCTTTCTGAAAACTATATATGTTTATTTCAGTTTTCTAACTGTTACAGGTTCTTATACCACATTTTTGATTGTATGTTTAATCATATTGTTATGCATTCCAAAAAATGGTATCTCTAGGTCAAAGGAGGTTTACATTTTTTTTTTTTTAAAGATTTATTTATTTATTTATACAAGCACCGGATACAGTCAGAAGCGGGGGAGGGTGAGAGAATTCACCAGAGCCAGAGCGGGGAGCAGAGCAGGCAGAAGGACCAAGGTACACTGCTGAGGGGAGCAGCGGGCGGCAGGAGAGGTCTGCGCGCCATGTGGGACCCTCCTCCGGTGGCCGGGAGCAGCCGGGGATTGAACCGACGCTAGAGGCTGCGGGCAGCTTTGCAAACCAGCGCTCAACCGCTGCGCCACTGGGGAGGCCCAAAGGAGGTTTACATTTAAATTTTTGACACATACTACCAAATTGCCCTCTGGAAAGATAGAATGAATTGACACTTCCACTAACAGTGCCTATAAACTGAAGTGTGAACTTCCTTTACTCCCATCTTCTTATGATAGAAAATGTTTTCTCTAAGTGCAGAATGGCCCTTCTTGGGGCAAATAAATATGCGATAGTACTGGAATTAATAGCAAGTCCTTAGCTCTATGTCCTTACATTTCATCGTAGTTCTGGTAAGATTATTGAGTCTTTGTGAGCTTCAAATTGCTGGGCATATAGCTTTATTTTTTTCAGATGACAGCTACATTATTTGTCCTTCATTCAAGTTTTGTTGAAAGTTTCTGAAAAAGGCCTTCATGGCAGTCAACATAGTTCTTTAGAATCATCTGGTGACAAGTTAAACAACTAAAAATATCTTGAAACTTTAGGGTGTAAAGGAAACCTTTAGAATAAAAGTCAAACCATCTCTTCAGTGATGTAATTTATTTTTTGCTGGTTGCACAGTCACCCTCTTTAAGCATGTTTATTTATAAATTATATGGAGGTGTTAGGGGGAAAAGGCAGTCCCAAAGCAAATTCCATACAGGCTTTGTGGACTCCACCCCCACCCCAGGTCAAAGCCAAAGACACTGGGAACTCCAAATCCCATCACCACCAAAGGGAAGGTGGCTGGGACCTGAGGGTGGGGTTAAGCAGCCAGGTGGATACAAAAGGCAGACACGTGGGCTTTGGGGGCTCTCTCCATTTTGGGGCCCTCGGCCAGCTTGCGGCGTCCGTCTAGCTCTGAGAGTGACTTTGGGGTTTCCAGGTCGTCGGATCGGGTAGGACGCATTAAAGACTTTATTTCCCTATTTTCTCCCTGAGTTGTACATTTTCCTTATTTCTTTTTCTCTTGTAAATAAACCTTTTATTAACCCTTTTGCGTGTGTCTGTAGTAGAGTATTCATAAGTCCCTTTAAAGCGCGCGGGTGAGGACCCACAGCCAGGAACCCGTTTAATATCGGGGTTGCTCTATAACAGCTGCCCCACGTTGGGCGCCAAGCTGTTATAGAACAACCCCAATATTAAACGGGTTCCTGGCTGTGGGTCCTCACCCGCGCGCTTTAAAGGGACTTATAAATACTCTACTACAGACACACACAAAAGGGTTAATAAAAGGTTTATTTACAAGAAAAAAAAAATAAGAAAAATGTACAACTCAGGGAAAAAATAGGGAAATAAAGTCTTTAATGCGTCCTACCCGATCCGACGACCTGAAAACCCCAAAGTCACTCTCAGAGCTAGACGGACGCCGCAAGCTGGCCGAGGGCCCCAAAATGGAGAAAGCCCCCAAAGCCCACGTGTCTGCCTTTTGTATCCACCTGGCTGCTTAACCCCACCCTCAGGTCCCAGCCACCTTCCCTTTGGTGGTGATGGGATTTGGAGTTCCCAGTGTCTTTGGCTTTGACCTGGGGTGGGGGTGGAGTCCACAAAGCCTGTATGGAATTTGCTTTGGGACTGCCTTTTCCCCCTAACAGAGGTATTAAAATATTTAAATATTATACACAGAAAAATAGAAATTAGAAAGGATGAGATTAAGATATTAGGAGTAGAGATGCTAATGTTTCTTTCTGTTCCTCTATAGAACAGAATCTATGTGGGCTTATCTCTTAAGCATAGTTTTTTATAGTGCACAAGGGACTTCCTGATTTGAGGCATATATCTGAACTGAAACTTCGTACATATCACAGCCCTACTAATCCCAAATACTTATTTTGATAGTTTGTTTCTGAGCCCTATAATGCACTTTACATTTCTTTCTCAACTTTGAAAAACAAGTTTCTTGTAATCACTATAATGGAGAATAAGAAAGAGGAGGGCTTTATTTACTTTTAGGTAGATGGAAGAATTCTAATATTTAATATCGTTGCTAGAACATATATTACCTGACTTTAGACCCAGTTCTATTCAGAAACTTGAGTGTTTGTAGAAGATATCATAGAAACAATCTTTTCTGATTTCTCTTTATTAAATAAATCTCAGTGTAATACGTAGTTAAGAACCCAATCCTAGACCCTGGGGTTAGATTATTTGGAGTTAATTTCTGGCTCTTGTTACTTATTCACTGTGTGATCTTGGGTGAGTTACTTTGCCTCCTTGTGCATTACTTTTCTCATCTGTAAAATGGGGCTTATGAGGACATCCATCTTATGAGGCTGTTGTGAGAAATGATGTCTAACTTTTCAAAGTTGGTGCTCAGTGCTTTCACCAAATTTTGCTTTTCATTCATTATTACTAATTGTCAATGTGTTATAATAAAGCAATTTTAAATTGTTTAAAATTTAAATTAAAACTTAAAATTTTAGTTTACTTATGCATCTACCACAAGATATTTTGATATTTTATAACAGCCTGACTGGCATTTTTCTGGAGTCCTACTGCTTAGGTGTGAACCCTGACTTTGTTACTTACTAGCTGTGTCACCTTAGTTAAATAAATTTATGTTTGTCTCTGGTTACTGATTATTTAAATGAGTGATATTAATAGTGCCTAGCTCATAAAATTGTTATCAAAACTAAATGAATTGTTACATGTATAGAGCTTAGAAGAATGACTGAATGTAGTGAGCGATCAGTAAAAAGTATACATTTTCTTCTTTATAGATACTTAAAAATGCATTTGTAAATTTTGATTTTAAAAATAATTTTTTTCATAAATTGCTTTCATGTTTTTATTTGGTTGTATTTATAATCTTTTAATGTCTTGACAGTATATTATTTTGAGATATTAAAGACTAAACAATAGTATCTCACTTCTATGTTAGAATAAGCAGTTTTGTTTTGCTTGTTCCATTTTTCAAAAAGAAAAGCTTATTCTTTAAACATTTCAAAAAGGATTTTTCATCTGGGCATTAAATGCATTTATTTGAACATTAAAAAACAATTTTAAACCTTAATTTAGAATACATATCATATGGTACTGAACTTCATGCCAAATTGCCACATGAAATAATACCTGGAAGTAAATTCATTGTTATTTTTATCTCATATTACTGTCAACTTTTTTCTTGTTACCTGGTTACACAGGTACTTATGTTATTGAGCTTTTAGTGAACTTTATAACCAATGGTGCATTATATAATCCATCATCTACATATTTTCATGAATGTTGTGATGTTGCTTTGGCCTGTGTTCTCTGTCTTTTGTGACTAGTTTTTAAAATTGAAGACAAAAATATGTATGATGGGAACTGTTTTATTTAGTTACTATTTGCTGAAATATTTATTATGGTTATTGGAGATCAAATATATAAAAAAGGCAAAATTAGAAAATCTAAACTGCGATCACTATATATCTACTTGTTTTTTCTTTGAATTTTAGAATCTGCTTTGGTGTCTCATAAATACATAGGTTTTTAGCAGTTTGGGTATATTTTGATCTGTGATTTAGCATGTCACTATTTTAAGTGTGGATCTGAGTTTAATTAAAAAAATAATTTTCATATACTTTTCCAATTTGAAATTGGCTAAGGTGAGTTACTTTATGATAAAGCTTAAGAATTATAAAAATCAGGTGCATTTTTTTTTCTTAGATCTGTAGTTAGAATTCTCATCTTTTATGTTTATCTTTTCCAACATGTAAATTTTTTGGGGTGGAAAAGACAAAATTTACTTTTATTGTCTTTATAGGTATCCTTTTTTTTTAATTGTTTGATCTATAAAAATTTCTTAAATATCCACTATGTCAATTACTACGTGAATCCCAAGGGATACAAAGATAAAACTAGGAGAAAATAGTTTCTTGGGAATTTCTTTGGCAGCATACTCAGATTCTTAATTGGAAAAATAATATTTAAGTAAATTTTCCATAATGTCAAATGTTTTTCTTTTCAAGGAGAACTACTTCACAAAGTTTTAGAAATATGGGAAGTGAAATAGTTGTATCATCTTTTTTGTGAGTGGTTGATTTTTTTTTCTGTTGGGAGTGGGGGAGGGATGAAACAAAATAATCCATATGCTCATAATTACTAAAGCTGGGTAATAGGTGCCTGGTGAAGATTCAGTTAATCTAGAACTTGATCACATGAAATAATTGTTTTGGCAGATATTTTGATCCAGTTTAACATTAAATATATATAAGCTTAATTTGTGGTAAATTTATTCTTTGTGATTTATCACTTGATTCAGTTTGTATTTCAGTAAAATTAATGTTACTTCTAGGTGAATACTGAGATGGGAAAACACATTATTAAAATCCAATGTAGAAATGATATGTTACTTATAATTAAGCATTTTTTTTTCTTTTTAATATACAGAATATATCAAGATTTTTTTTCTGGTGTTTTCTAGGTAATAAATTTTCCATTATGCAAATGTTTAAACATGCGTGGAAGGAGATAGACTAGTCTAATAAATCTCCTCCTCTCTCCCCCCCTCCTATGTTGTTATCTGTTTAGTTCATAAAGGAAGGATGAAGGGGAGTCTGGCTTAATTTTGCTGGACAGTACAAATGTTCAGGTAGGCAATGCAGTCTATCATCCTGATGCCCTAATCCATAGTCAAAAGAGGTTAGATGATAGTTTTAAGAGCTCTGTTCAGAGGGCCTCCCTGGTGGTGCAAGAGGTTAAGCAGTCCACACTATGAAGCAGTCCACTGCCTCTGCAGCATGAGTTTGATCTCCGGCCGGCCAGGGAGCAACCCACATGGCACAGCAGACCTCTCCTGACTCGCCCGCTGCTCCCCTCAGCCGTGTACATCCATCAATCTGCCTGTTCTGTTCCCCACTCTATCTCTGGTGAATCCTCTCACCCCCACATCTCTGGCCTGTACCCCAACTCTTGTATGCGTAAATAAATCTTAAAAAAAAAAAGAGCTCTGTTCAGAGAGTAGGTATTAAAGATAAGGGTGTACGTAGTATCCTTGAAGCTTATTTCAAACTCTCCACTTCATGTTAGATAGTAAACTGAGGTTCAGAGAGGTGAGGTAGATTGAGGTCACAATGTTTGGGGTGGTTGGAGAGTGGGTTTTTAGATTCTATAACTCAAATCTGGTAATTTTTCTCAACTTTCGCTGTTGGCAAAGTATGTTATTTTGGCATTATGTTGCATGACTTTCAGTTTATAATTTTTCATAGTGATGCTGTATTGGAATGATTTCATGATAGTTCTTGAATTTGTGTTTGTTACTTTAGTCTTTCCCATCCAATGTATATCCAACTTAGTCCCTCCTCTTATACAAGATCCAAATTTTAGACCCATGCATCATTATTCTGCTTTTGTATTCTTCTGTATAGAAACAGTCTCTTGTCTTTTCATTAACTTTTTTTCTTCATTGAACTGAAAAATAATGGGAAGATCTTTATGTCTAGTTGGAGTATCTTCCTTTTCTGAGGAGATTGAAGAAAAGGGGACATTTTTGTCAGGAACAGGCAGTGGAATAGCAAGAAACTGAGAAATATTTTGTAAACATCTTTTCCCATGTCCCTTTAGTAAATCACCCTTGCTGAGAAAGAGAACCAAACTAATGCTGCTTGGTTAGCATGGGAAGTGGTGAACCTAAGAAAAGGGCCTCAGACGTGATGATCCCAGTTTTGGGGTTTCAGGAGAAGCTATTCCTTGACTCTGACTTCACTTCTTCCATTCTTTGTATCTAAAGTCCCCTCCCTCAATTAGAAGTCCTCCCAGAAGCTTAATTTATCTACTTTGAACCTCTCCTCCTGAGAAGTAGTTTAACCTGAGGTATATTTGTACAGCATTAACTATGCTCTTTTGGGAATTTGTGATATAACCTTATTCCCTCTTGATAAATTATCTCCTCTTTCTTGGGTGCTCTCCTCCTGTGGTCTAAGTGAAATTGCTGCTGGTTGCAAATTGAACTAGTTGTCTCCTGTGGCAATAGAGACCAGTGGGTATGCTTGGGAGATCTCTTCTTCTACATCTTGACTATACAGAGTAGCATATAGGTTATGTCAGCTAGAGGGCCTATGTGCACTGGTGGTATCAACATTTATTGGCTAGGAAGAAGTTTTTGGATCAGGATCCTGGGCAGATACTTGGTGAAGGGAAGGGATACAGATGTGAAGATGATTTTTTGTTAAAAATTTAACAAATTTTTCATTTGTTAAATGAAAAATTATTTATGTATTTTTAAATTGAGGTAACATTGGTTTACAACACTGTATTATCATTTTAGGAGTACAGGTTCACATCTAGGAGTACAGGTTCAAATGTGTGTTATCATATCACTCCTACACCAAAGTGCCAGTGATTCTCCACCAGCAGTCCTCTGGATACCTTCCATCCTTTGCTCCATCCCACTCCTCCTGGTAACCTCAGTTCTGCGGTCAGAATCTAAGGAATTTAAACAGATAATTACTTGGTGTCTAATATATGTTCAGGATAGAAAGATGTATAAAATGGTCACAGTTCTTGAATTGCTGAGATGAAAATAGACATATGGAGCAATGGAACAGAATCGAAAGCTCATAAAAAGTACACATATATGTCAATAATATCATAACAAAGAAGCCTCATATGACCATACAATGAGGAGAGTCTCTTTAACAGGTGATACTAGGAAAACTGGATGGCCACATGTAAAAGAATGAAGTGGGGATCACTCCCTAACTCCAAACACAAAAATAAATTAAAAATGGATTAAAAATCTAAGATATAGGATCACAAATGAAAGAGGAAAAATCACAACAGACACAGCAGAAATCAAAAGAATAATCAGAAAACTACTATGAACAGTTATATGCAAACAAGCTCAACAACCTAGAAGAGACGGACAAATTCCTACAACTCTACAATCACCCAAAGCTAGATAAAGAAGATGTAGAACACCAAAACAGAACAATTACAAGCAGTGAAATTGAAATGGTAATTAAAACCCTCCCCAAAAACAAAAGCTCAGAACCAGATGAATTTACAAATGAATTCTGTCAAACATTCAGAAACAATTTAGTGCCTATCCCTCATAAACTCTTTCAAAAAGTTGAAAAGGGATAATACCAAACACATTCTACGAAGCCAACACTACACTAATACCAAAACTGAACAAGGACAACACACAAAAAGAAAACTATAGGCCAATCTCTCTAATGAACACTGGTGCAAAAATCCTCAGTAAAATTTCAACTCTCAGAATCCAACAATGTATCCATAAGCAAATTCACCACGACCAAGTAGGATTTATTCCAGGGACACAGGATGGTTCAACATCCGAAAATCAATCAATGTAATCCAACACATCAACAAAAAGAAATATAAAAACCATATGATAATATCAATAGATGCTGAGAAAGCTTTTGACAAAGTACAATACCCATTTATGATAAAGGCCCTTGAAATCCTCGGGATACACGGAACATACCTCAACATCATAAAGGCCATATATGACAAGCCCATAGCCAATATCATTCTCAATGGTGAAAAGCTGAAAGCATTTCCATTAAGATCTGGAACAAGACAAGGATGTCTACTCTCACCACTGCTTTTCAATATAGTACTGGAAGTCTAGCCAGAGCAATAAGACAAGAGAAGGACATACAAGGAATCCAAATAGGAAAAGAAGAAGTCAAACTATCACTATTTGCAGATGATATGATAATATACATAGAGAACCCCAAAAACTCCACAGAAAAACTAATTCAACTCATCAATCAGTTTAGTTAAGTGGCAGGATACAAAATCAACACACAAAAATCAGTAGCCTTCCTATACACAAACAATAAATCTGAAGAAGAAGAAATCAAGAAAACTGTCCCTTTTAATATTGAAACAAACAAACAAACAAAAAACAAATGCTTGGGAATAAACCTAACAAAAGAGGTAAAGGACCTATACAAAGAAAACTATAAAACACTGTTAAAAGAAATAGAAGACACAAAGAAATGGAAAGACATCCCCTGCTCATGGATTGGAAGAATTAACATTATCAAATGGCCATCCTACCAAAAGCAATTTACAGATTCAATGCTATTCCAATAAAAATTTCAATGACATTCTTCAAAGAAATAGAACAAATATTGATGAAATTCATATGGAGCCATTAAAAACCCCGAATAGCCAAAGCTAGCTCTCCTGAAAAAAAAAGAAAGGGAATGGAGGCATCACACTCCCTGATTTCAAACTATACTACAAAGCCATAATAATCAAAACTGCATGGTATTGGAACAAGAACAGACACATGTATCAATGGAACCAAATAGAAAATCCAGAAATAAACCCACAGATTTACAGTCAACTAATCTTTGACAAAGCAGCAAAGAATATTCACTGGAGCAAAGAAAGTTTGTTCAATAAATGGTGCTGGGAAAACTGGGTTGCTACATGCAAAAGAATGAAGCTTGACTACTACCTCACACCATGCACAAAAACCAACTCAAAATGGATTAAAGAACTAGACAGAAGACCTGAAACCATAAAATATATAGAAGGAAATATAGGCGAAACACTACATGACATGCACCTCAAAAACTTCTTTACAACCACGTCACCCAAAGCAGTGATAGTGAAGGCAAAGATAAACAGCTGGGACTACATCAAATTAAAGAGCTTCTGCACAGCAAAAGAGACAATAACCAAAATAAAGAGAAACCCCACCAACTGGGAGAAAATTTTTGCACACAACACTAATGCTAAGGGACTGATCACAAAAATTTACAAAGAGCTGATGAGACTCAACAACAACAAAGTAAATAATCCAGTTAAAAAATGGGCAGAAGAGCAAAAAAGAAACTTCTCCAAAGAGGAAATGCAAATGGCCAGCAGGCATATGAAAAAATGTTCAACATCAATTGTAATCAGGGAAATGCAAATCAAAACTACCATGAGATACCATCTCACACCAGTGAGAATGGCACATATTAAAAACACTAGCAACAACAAATGTTGGCGAGGATGTGGAGAAAAAGGAACTCTCCTGCACTGCTGGTGGGAGTGCAAACTGGTCCAACCACTATGGAAAGCTGTGTGGTGATTCCTCAACCTACTACAGATAGAACTTCCATATGATCCAGCAATTCCACTCCGAGGTATTTACCCAAAGGACATAGAAACATTAATTCAAAAGGGCACCTGCACCCCTATGTTTATAACAGCACTATTTACAATAGCTAAGCTGTGGAAACAACCCAAATGCCCCCAAATAGATGACTGGATCAAGAAGATGTGGTACAGGGCCTCCCCAGTGGCACAGCGGTTGAGCGCTGGGTTGCGAAGCTGCCCGCAGCCTCTGCAGCGCCGGTTTGATCCCTGGCTGCTCCCCGGCCACCGGAGGAGGGTCCCACATGGCTCACAGACCTCTCCTCCTGCCTGCTGCTCCCCTCAGCAGTGTACTTCGGTACTTCTCCCTGCTCTGCTCCCCGCTCTGGCTCTGGTGAATTCTCTCACCCTCCTGCGCTTCTGACTGTTCCCAGTGCTTGCATAAATAAATAAATAAATAAATAAATAAATCTTAAAAAAAAAAAAAAGAAGATGTGGTACATATACACAATGGAATATTACTCAGCAATCCAAAAAGGTAAACTCATACAATTTGCGACAACATGGATGGAGCTGGAAGGGATCATTCTCAGCGAAATAAGCCAGAAAGAAAAAGAAAAATACCTATGGTCTCACTCATAGTAGGAATTTAGAAAACCTAAATAAGGGACCAGGAAAAGGACTAATTATAATAAGGTAAAAATCAATATCAACAAGCAACTGTAGATCAGAGACACACTACTGGGGTGTGGGGAGGGAGGAGAGGAGGGATTAGGGTCAAAATAACGGGGATGGGAATTGTATGGGGAATATAACCAAAATGAAAATGCATACATTGTGCAAAAATGAAAAATGATGTAAGAATTACATAAAATAATAATAATAATAAAATAAAAGTCTTAGACATAAGACCTGCAACACCCCCTCCCCCACACACACTAAAGGGAATACAAGCAAAAACAAACATTTGAAATTACCTCTAATTAAGAAGCTTTTTACACAGTGAAATAAATATAAGTAGATTAAAAAGACAACCAGTTAAATGGGAGAAAGTACTCACACATTACACAACTGATGGGCTTGATTAATATTATTGAAGAATGTTCAACAATAACAACAACATCTAAGCCCAATTAATAAATGGGCAGCAGATCTGAACAGACTATTCCCCAAAGAGGATATCCAGAAGACCAGTAGACACATGGAAAAAGCTTCATTATCACTTCTAATAAAGGAGAAAGAAGAGCTTTGCCTGTTACACTGTTGGTGAGAATATAAATGGGTGCAGCATTTTTTGAAAGCAATCCGGATTTTCTTTAAAAAACTGAAAATGGAAATATTGTATGACCCAGCACTCTTGGGCATCTATCCAAAAGAACCATCAGTTCAAAAAATTATATACTCTATACAATGTTTATTGTGGCATTTTTGTAACTAGGACATGGAAATAACCAAAGTGCCCACCAAGTAGAAGATTAGATTAAGAAGGTGTGGTATATCCACTCCATGGAATACTGTTCAGCCATAAAGAAAGATGAAATGTTGCTGTTTACAGCAAAGTGGAAGAAGTTCAAGGGAATTATGTGTGGTAAAGCAAGTCAGAATGTCGAACAGTGGATGTTTACATAGTGGATAATTTGACAAAGCAAAAATACTTAAACAACTTTTGTACATTAATAAATGAAGTGAAGCTTCTGAGTTTAAGAGAGGGGGTGGTTGAAAGGACTAAAGGGGCATAATGGATAGTGGTGGAAAAATTTTTGTAATGGACAAGAAAAACTGCAATTTCTTTTCTATTTACGTTTCATACTTTTTATATTTCTGTTATAGAAAATAGCTCATTATGTTTAGTTGTTCACATTTGTTTCCTCAACAAGTTATAAGATTCCCTTTTTCTACCACCACTATAATGAATGAGCCATGGTAGGTACTCTGTTTCCTCTGGCCATTTTTCAGTTAACAGTCTTTGATTCATTTATATGCTTCTGTTTAGGTGATAATGTATCAACACTTATCTAGGAAGTGAACAGAGGAAATAGAACTTTATTTAATCAGTGGTAGGAACTGATTAAAGTGTTTTTGACTATTAGCACGGATATGAATGAGCTTGTTTTTCTGCTTGTTGCTACACATATCACTGAAATATCTTGGTGATATTCACTACATTTGAAGGTTACATTTAGGATTGTTTGACATTCACTCTGGGGAGCTCTGGAGGTAAGATCACTTCAGAAAAGGAAGTTTTTCAGAGCAGCAGATACTGAGTTATGTTGAGATCTGTCTATATGACTGGCAGTTTGGAGAATCATGCCGTACATATTTAAGATGCCACAGAGTAGTGGTTTCAAATACGAGCTACAAGTCCAGAGTCAAGTGGCAGATTATTGGTGTGAGGTCAAAACTGAGCTGCTTTTAACTCGGGCAGCTCTATACAGCACATGGCCTGATTTCTCTGTATGACATTAATGAACTTAGTGAGCCACATGGCAGTGACTAGTGTGAAGGCAATTTGTTGTTCATACATTTGTATTCATTACTCATCCCTGTAGCCCTAATGCCAAGGAATATTTGTTTTTGCTTTTTAAACCAAAGGACAACTCCCTATTTCCTTTCTACAAAGATATTTAGAGCAGCTCCTGCTGGCATACCATGACTCCAGTGGAAAGACTGAGGCTAAGTTTTACTTTCTGAAGCATTTCCTTCTCTTCCATATTATTAATCTGTCTTACAAACAGTCTACCAACTTTTCTCCCAGGTCATATTTATTAGATGAGGTGCAAATATTCTTGTGTATCCTCTTCTTTCTAGTTCAAATCTTTATCTTCCAAGTGGCAAAGGTGATCACTTCTTTTGAATTATCCTCTTTTAATAGTTTTCCCCATAACTTTACTTAATGACTTCTCCTTACATCTCTTTGACCTGTTTGCAAGGGTTGTGCTATCAACCATTTTCTACCTGACAACCATACCCCCACTCTTCAAGGCCCACTTCAAATGTCTGTCATCTCTGTTTTTCTAACTCCTCCAGGTAGTTATGTAGTTTATTTTCTTTGCTTGTAAAGAACATTATTCATATCTGTTATAAAATTTATCATATTATTTCAGCTTCAATCTTCCTGTCCCTCAATACTAAGCATTTCATCTTTCTGAGTCTTATGTTTGGAGCCAGTACATCTTTGTAATATTTGAGATAAGTGAGGAATATGCTATTATTTTCTAAATTTACTGTATTATAAATGCAGCTTGTTCTTAGGCAAATGAGTTGTAGGAAAGAATGAATATGGATGTTAATGTTCTAAAACTGGATTCTTGAGAAACTATTATGTCTACTTACAATTTGGAAAGTGTTTGTGTCCCCTTTGTAGGTGTCAGTTTGAAGGTCATTGCCCTAAATATATTCTTGTGCGTTTACATCAGGTTACATGTGGATAAAATGGTTGTAGCACCAATGTACATTATAGCTAAAACATGGAAATAATTCAGATGTTTGAGAACAATAGCGTTGATAAACAATTACTATATGTTCATATGGTAGAATATTATGCAATAATGAAAATGGATAAATCACAAAAGGACATGGACTCATTTCATTGTTTACACAATATTGAAAGATACAGGACAGGCAAAGAATACAGTTCTCTGTTCCCTTTGTATAACTCGAGAATGAGTAAAACTAACCACTATTGTTTACAGATGCATACGTTTATGGAAAGTAATAAAAAGAGCAAGGAAATGATTATTACAAATTCAGGGTAATGGTGACCTTAGGGGGAAGGAATAAGGGAGTGAGTTGGAGGGATATTGGGTAGGGTAATAGTAGCAATGATTCCAGTATCCAAGTGACTTCAGATAAATGATCTAACCTCTTAGCTTCTGTTTCTCTGTTAACTGAAATAGTATGGCTACTTTATGAAAGTTGCAAGGATTGAGGTATACTATATAAAGCAGTTAGCTCAGTGTCTCTGACTAATAGTCAACATTAAATAAATAGCAATATTATCTTTCTGTTGTCTCTCACCATGACTTGAAGCAGTTGCTCTATAGACTTTTGATGGGAAGGATAAATTTCAAACAAAAAAAGTAGATGAAATTGAAATAAGAAGAAAATATATTGAAATATGTTTGTAGCAATAATAAGGACAAGGACAGTGACATTTAGTTGCTGCTGGAACTTTGTGCTTTGCTACTTGGGCATATTATTTATTTAGTCTTCAAAATAATCCTGTGATTAAAAACTGGGCAGAAGAATTAAAAAGATGTTCTCCAAAGAGGAAATGCAAATGGCCAAAAGGCGTATGAAAAAATGTTCAACATCTCTTGTAATCAGGGAAATGCAAATCAAACCACAATGAGATGCCACCTTATACCAGTGAGAATGGCACATATTTAAAAAAAAAAAAAAGCAACTAGCAACAACAAATGTTGGCAAGGATGTGGAGAAAAAGGAACTCTACTACACTGCTGGTGGGAGTGCAAACTGGTCCAACCACTATGGAGAGCTGTGTGGAAGTTCCTCAAACTACTAAAAATGGAGCTTCCATACAATCCAGCAATTCTACTCCTACAAATCTACCCAAAGGACACAAAAACATTAATTCAAAAGGATGCCTGCACCCCTATTTTATTGCAGTACTATTTATAATAGGTAAGCTATGGAAACAACCCAAATGCCCCCAAATAGATGACTGGATCAAGAAGATGTGGTATATATACACAATGGAATATTACTCAGCAATCAAAAAAAGATAAACTCATGCCATTCACAGGAACATGGGTGGAGCTGGAAGGGATTATGCTTAGTGAAATAAGCCAAAAAGAAAAGTATCAGATGGTTTCACTTATAGGAGGAATGTAGAGGAAACAAATAAGGGATTGGGGAAAAAAAGTATAATTATAATTAATGAAAATTCAAAATCAATGGGCAACTATAAATCAGAGACATTCTGCAGGGGAGGAGGAGGGAGTAGATTCAAAACAGGGGTGGGAAGAGCTCAAGGAAATATGGTGATGGTACACAGGTGAATTGGTGGTGGGAGTTTCATGGGACTATACCTGAGAGGAGAAAGCATACATTGTAGAAGAATGATGTTATATATATATATATATATATATATATATATATATATATATATATAAAATAACCCTGTGACTAGATTTGGTTAGAATAACAATGTTTACTCATATCTCGTGGCTTAGGCGTCATTATCACCATTCTATGTCCGATCAGTTAGGTTAATTTCCCAGGATTCTGTAGCTGGGTTTTGAATTGAAAATTTTTTTTTCACCCTACTGTTATTAGTGATTAAATTTGACTTAAAAGTTGCTGGAAAATTGTTGTTAGTTGTATTCAGTGTATATGTAAATGCTCTCAGAAGTATTTAACTGAAATATGTCGTGAGAAATTTCTGTTGAGGAACTTTAGATTATATCCATTGCCGGGGAGGAACTCCATTTTTTATAGTTATGTATATAGTTATGTATCTGGCTGAAGTAATTTAGTTTTTTCTGGACCTATAGGCTTAATTCTAATTTAACACTATCTAATCTGAAATACTATAGCTGGGATTTAGGGAAATTATTTGTTACCTAAAATTCAGTGAGTTCAAGAGTATAGGCAAAATCTTACGAGGTTGGTTGCTAAAATACATCTAATGTGAACTTGTTCATCGCTTTTGATGTTTACTGTGGTGAAGTGATATTTGGTAGTTTGCAATCAGATTTACAGTAGACTCCAAGGATTAAAGAGATGACTTCATACCGCTAGGTATTAAAGATATATATCCTTTGGGTATTCACTCCTTCCCAGCTGTATTTGTTCCCTCATCATTATTTGTTAATAAGCATTTATATAGCCTTTGATTTTAAATAGGCCTATTTTCAGTTCAGAAAGTATGATTAGTATTATTTTCAATTTAAGTGTGCAGATAAATTTAAGTGGCTTAAAAAAAAAAATTACCCAGAGAGATTGTTATATCAAGTTTTATATTTCTAGCTCCAGATTGTTAGTGAAAATTGTAATCCTCTAGTGTAATTTTCTAGACTTGTACTTTGTTTTTTACTGAGCAGTTTTGGGTTAAAATTAACTGCTTCCTCCTATATCACTTAAGAAAGGAGATATGAAAAGTTTGTTTACATATTTACCATTAAAGTTTTAGGAGAGGGGCCTTCCCGGTGGCGCAGCGGTTGAGCGCTGGGTTGTGAAGATGCTCGCAGCCTCTGCAGCGCCGGTTCCATCCCCGGCTGCTCCCCGGCCACCGGAGGAGGGTCCCGCATGGCGCGCAGACCTCTCCTGCCGCCCGCTGCTCCCCTCAGCAGTGAACTTCGGTCCTTCTGCCTGCTCTGCTCCCGGCTCTGGCTCTGGTGAATTCTCTCACCCTACCAGGCTTCTGACTGTACCCAGTGCTTGTATAAATAAATAAATAAATAAATATTAAAAAAAAAAAAAGTTTTAGGAGATCAGAGTAAGCTGAAAGCATAGGAACTGTTTTGGGCCCCACAAATGAAGTTCAGTAAGTAAATCTGCACAAAGTTACATCAAATAGTAAGCAGAGGAGGAGTGTTTTTGAATTAAACAAACATACAAACAAACAAAACTGTTATTTTTATGTCACTGTGGTGGCACTAACTTAGGTACTTTTGAATTATGAATCTTATGTGAAAAATAGTGCTTTTAATATTTTATAGTTGGAACTGTCTCAGATGATTGGCAGTCTGGGTAAAACTTGTTACTTGCTTCTTAGAAGACAGTTTACAAAAGTCTTAATTCCTTTGGGATTTCTGAGGGCTTAATAGTTCCAAGTTCAGAATGTTTTTGCTCATCCTACTAAAAGAAACAGTAGAAAAGTATAAGGTGAAACTGCTTAATAGGCCAAATTCCACCACATCAGCATACTTGGAAGAGATGGGCCAATATGGCACTACACCCAGAATCTGCCAGGCACAGCCCACGAAAAGAGTCTAAATCAGGAATTCCATGGAAAGGTTGTGACTCACCCCAGGATCTCAAAGCAAAAGCTGACATGAAGACCTGAGGAGAAAACGGCAGGAAAGAATGGAATCATAACTTGTTCAGGGTTCTGGTAGTGGTTGTTCTAGGAGTGGAGATTTTTGATATTCCTGCAGGAAGAATGTTGTTAGAAATTTCTAGTTCCAGAATGTTGCTAATGGAAATGTTGATGTGAGGTAATTTGTTAGGTTCAGCAGTCTAAATGGTTGGTCTTCACATTCACCCTAATACCTTTGTTTGTACTAGATATTTCAATAGTAATAGCAGTTAACATTTATTGTTACTTTGTTTTAGGCAATATTCTAAGTAGTTTTATATGATTAACTCATTTAATGTTCACAACAGTCCTGTGAAGTAGATGAGACAAACTCAAGGGAGGTTGAATAATGCAGAGATCCAGGCTGGGCCTCTAGTCTTTGATCTTGACTACTATGCCATAGCAAAAACAATTGTGTGCATCAGAACAACATTTTAAATGTAGGCATTATCGCCTCCTTTTTATAAATTCTGTTTTTCAGATCATGCCTGAATAGGAAAAATGTAGAGATCAAATTTTAAAAACTTTTTTACTTTTATCTCACGCAGATGGATTTTTGGGTGTTCCTAAGGCTTTTGAATTGGCAGTGCTTCAGAAATTAGACCATAATCTCTTTCTGGTCTTAATTAGAAGAACCTTCTTGAAACTTATGTTATAATTAAAAGTAAATTATAATCTTAAATTTTTCTTAAAAGTATTTCATGGAAAATAAGAAAAAAGAGAACCCTAGATATTGAGACATACATGCTTTTCAAAGATCTTTTGAGATGAATTCAGTCATTACTATTTAAACTACTCATTAGTAGTTTCTAGAAGATATAATGCATTTAAGGTTCTCAGGTAGTTGTTTTGACTTAAGAGTTCATTGTGAAGTTTCTTTGTGAACAGATTGTTTCTCCAGTCTCAATGGCTGTTTTCTTAAAGTCCCTATAGTTCATAAGCTGTTAAACTTAGCATTCAGTTAAAAACTTAATTCAGTGTTTGCAGTCCCTTCTTCGCAACTGTTATTGGCCTAATTCAGATCCTCATTTTATTTGGACAAGTTTCCTTTCTGGTGTTTCCACTTCATTTGTTTTTTAAAAATATATACTTTACAAGGTCTACTGTATGTGAGTCTGTGCTCAGCATTGAGTCTATCAGCAGTAAACAAGACAAACATGTTTTAGCAGAGGGCTTAGTCTGTCAGTCTGTTTTCCATCCCATTACCATAAACTTGGTCTTAAATCCAGACCAGGGCCTCCCCGGTGGTGCAGCGGTTGAGCGCTGGATTGCGAAGCTGCCTGCAGCCTCTGCAGCGCCTGTTCAATCCCCGGCTGCTCCCTGGCCACCAGAGGAGGGTCCCACATGGCACGCAGACCTCTCCTGCCACCCTCTGCTCCCCTCAGCAGTGTACTTCGGTCCTTCTGCCTGCTCTGCTCCCCGCTCTGGCTCTGGTGAATTCTCTCACCCTCCCGTGCTTCTGACTATATCCAGTACTTGTCTAAATAAATAAATAAAATAAAAAATTAAAAAAAAAAAATCCAGACCAGATCATTGCTGGTTCTTTTTGCCTACTTAGGGCTCTTCATAGTCAAGTTGTAGCATACCTTAGCTGTTCAAATGATGTTTCCAATGAAACCATCTCCCCGTAGAAGCAGAAATAGTTATTTTCTTATCCTTGTTCCCATAGCACTTTATAAAAACTTCTATCAGAGTATTCATTATATTGTATTTTAGTTGTTTGTTTCAGTCACCTTGGATAGTTTCTGAGTTTCTTGATATCAAAGAATTCATTATTGCTTTGTCTTCAGTGTCATATATAGTGTCTGGAATGTGTGCTCAACAAATTGTTGAATTATTATATAGCCTTAGTACTTGGTATCATTTCATATATATATATATGTCTTGTTTCCTCTACTACTAGGTCACAGAGTGTCTTTTAAGTTGTTTATTCTTTTTGATGTCCAGGCTGATGCAGATGTCATTAATATCCTTAAATAGTTATTGATTATTATTGTTCTTGCATCATCTTCTGCACACTACTCCAGTGTTTAGAAAAACATTTGTTGGTTCCTGGTTTTAGATAAAATCTTGCTTTATTTGTAAAAAATGCAAACTTTTATTTAAAGTCATCTTATTTAATTTCATGCCTGTCCTAAACAGCTGTTTATCTTACTGATACAGAGATTGCTTTCTTTCCTTTGGAGACTAGAATACTTAGAGCTAAATTTGTGACTCACCTTCAGTAAAGAATGTTAGGGTACTATTGTGAATGTACTCATCTACTAAGCTCAGGTATTTAGGTTTTATGCTTTATGATTTCTTGATATGCATATTGATTGGCATGTGGGCTAATATTGTCTGCTGTCTGCATTGATAAATAAAGTTTTATTGGAATATAGCCATATTCATTTGTTTATGTATTGTCTATAGCTGCTTTTGCACTATAGCAGCAAAGTTGAATATTTGTGAAAGAGACCATATGTCACACAAAGCTGGAGATAGTCATTGGCCATTCACAGAAAAATCTTTCTGACAACTGTTCTAGGTGTTGGCTGATTCTTGCAGTGAGGATATAGTGCAATAGAGCCTCCTGGTGACCCACAATGGACATTTACCATCAGCAAGACTTAATTAAATCTTTATTGTTTTTA
Organism: Talpa occidentalis; assembly: GCF_014898055.3. Classification (NCBI taxonomy): domain Eukaryota; kingdom Metazoa; phylum Chordata; class Mammalia; order Eulipotyphla; family Talpidae; genus Talpa; species Talpa occidentalis. The sequence continues at coordinate 84,132,485 of NW_023604861.1, read as the reverse complement.
AACCACTGACATTTTGGGGTTGTTTGTTATGGCAGCGTAATTCAACCCATCCTGACAGGCTGTTTATAGGGGAAAAAATTGAGTTTGTTTGAAGAGGAGGAAACCTCTGGAGAGGAGTAATGTGAAGAAATGATGGACAGGAATGTTAGGGTGATGTTGTGAATGTGCTCGACTGCTCAGCTGTTAGGTTTTATTTGGAATCCTCAGTATGGAATCCTTTGGACATGGGTTTTTTTCCCCCCATGGGACAGAAGAGTATCGCAGGAGTTTAATACTAAAAAGATTAATCTGCCCATAGTTATAGAAGGTCTGGGAGCAGTAGTTGAGTCAGGATCCATAAAAGAAAGCAAAAATTCCTGAAAACCCCACTGACTGATTTAAAAATGGAGTTGCTTGTTTTTAATTAAGTTGCAATAACTTAGTTTTTTGTCCTGTTTAGTGCTTAATAATAGCAACCTCACATTTTCTGTAAGTTGAGTTGTTACACCTTGAGGAAAACCTCAGGGTAAGAGGGAGTTGTGATAGGTAGGGCCCAGCTTTACTTCCTTGTTCATTTCCTCTTTTTTTTTTTTTTTTTTAAGACAAAGCAAACACATCAAATACTGCCATCAACTCAATGAAATTTGGTGTCAGATGGCCGTAGGTAGTATTTTAAAGTGAAAAACAATCGCTTTAGAATGAGGTTTTACTCCATCTCCTATTACTTAATCTGCTCTATATCAAGGGAAACCTTTGTCAGCTTGCTGAGTTACAGGAATGCAATTCAAAGTGTTTAATAGCTCCTCCAGGTTGAGACATAATATTTTAGGGGACTGAATCCTTGAGGCTTCCTAAAGCAGTTTCATACTACATACGCACTTCTGAAGATATGTAGGGGACAGGAACACCAATAAAAAATGCTGCAGAAAATATCACTATAATTAAGTTAAATTATAGAGATGGAGGAACTTGTTCTTCTAATCCTATTTTGCTCTAGAGAAAGAATGATTTTTTTAAACTTGTTTGATTTTTATTGGCATGGGGACATTTGCAGATTTGGAATATCAGGCATACTTTTGTTCATTCAGCTATTAAATCTTCCTTTTCTCTTGAAATTTATATTTTAATAATATAATACATGGTATATAGATTTTTAAGGAGAGAAACAGTATAGAGATGATTTTTACCTTTTCTGAGTATGAAAATAATATACATGTTTATATTGATTGGAACTTTGTTTGCAAGTGAGAGAAATGCAACATCCATTAAATTAGGCAAAACAGTTTAATTTATTAGCTTACTATGAGCAAGTATCTGGAGACATAGAGTGAAGCTGGTGTTAGGTAAGATTGTGACATGGGACTCTTGCACTGAGCTATTGGCCATGTGTTTTACATTTTTAGCAAATGTTTTCTTTGTCGTGCATATGCAGTATTTTTTGTGTTTATATGTATATTTATAATATGTTTATTTTGTATAGGGGTAGTAAGTTATAAGATGTATATTTCTATTTTCTGTATGTGGATATATATGGCATATATGATTTTTTAATAGGCAGATAGAAAAATTGGTGAGTGTAGGATTCTGTGTCAGTATTCTACTACTGTAACCAGATTCCCTCCATTTTGTAGCAAAAACTCCCCTAGACTAAAAATTAGGAGTGAGCAGAATTAAACTCTAACCATCCTTTGTTCTCTTTTCCCCCAACCCCCACCTTGGGATTTAGCTTTTAACTTGCAACAAATGCATTTCTTGCCAACTGCATTCCCAGAAAAGTGGAAAATTGTGTTACATCCCTAACAAAAATTCTCTGTGCTCCTTTGAGGTTGATAGTAGCATCTAAAAACAAACATCTGCTGAGTGTTATCAGCTGATAACCCCAAAGAAACACTCCCTGCAGAGAAAGCCAAACACCTTGACTGATGATACCTAGACTGCCAGGCACGGACCTGGAAATGGGAAGTACTCCATTTTCTTCACATCCCACAACCCCTTATAAAATGACAGAAATCTCACCATTAGGCAGCTGGTTTTTAGGGTGCCAACTCCACAGACTCCCTTGGTGGCCATCTGGAATGAACTCCTTTGTGAAAAGACATTCTTGTGGTTTTAGTTTGGCGAGTGAAAGACCTGGTTTGGTCGCTTACAGCACCTTAATCATGGCTCCATGACTTGGTGTGGGAATCTTCCCTGCCTTTTCCAGGCACGCGGCGTCTTCCCTTCTCTTGGACATGTTTGCCGACTCACTCTCCAAACCCCATCCTTTACATCCTTTAAGTAATCTTCCTTTATATGGCTGTAGTGAATTTTTATTTCAACTGTTATAATTTTCAACTCCAGCACTTCTGTTTGGTTCTTTGTAGTTTTTATTTCTTTATTGGCTTTCTGTATTTGGTGGGACATTGTTCTAATGGTTTTCTTTAGCTCTTTGAATATATTTAAAACACACACACACACTCACACACACACTCACACACACTCACACACACATTCCATATAAGCAAAAGTTCTTTAGAGTCCTCAGTTTATAATAGTGTGAAGGGGTTCTATGTCTAAGAAGTTTGCTAGTTTAGATGAAAGGAAACAAAAGATGTGACAACTGAATGTAGTACTTGACTCTGGACAGGATACTCTCCATGAGGAAGTCAGAATGCTCTAGGGAACATTATTAGGTCAGTTGACAAAATTGGAATGTGGGATGTGCATGAGATTATGATTGTATTAATATACTGTAGCTGGTGCTACCATAGTGAGGGAAAGGAGGAAGTATACACTGCAGTTTAAGGGCATAATGTGTGTCCTTTTCAAATGGTTTAGAAAAATAAACATACATATACATATATGTGTAAAGTGAATGATGAAGTAAATGTGGCAAAAATGCTACAAATTGGTGAATTCTATATGGACTGTAGAGTTTTATGCATTCTTTGTGGAATGAAAAGCTATTTCAAAATAAAAATGAAAAAATGTGAAGTAATATAATGACTCTCAGCATTAATTTTACAGATTAATTGGTGAATGTTCACTGTGCTTGTAGATGACTGAAATACTTTGAGCAGTTGATAACACTAGCTCACTGCTTGGATTTCCACAGCTTCCACAGCCCTCTTTGTGTTTTGCTGCCACCTAGTGGCATTTGTGCTCATCAGCAGTTCTTTCTACAAATCATTTCAGAATTTAGAGCAGGTAGTCATCATTTCAAAATAAAAATTTTAAATGTGAAAATTTGTGTGTGTGTGTGTGTGTATGTGTGTGTGTGTTTGGGTAGGAAGAAACTATTGTGAAGCCATATGTTATATTTTCTTTCTGTCTTTGAATATGAACCAAAATTGCTTGTGGTTCATAATACTTTGTAACCTCAGTCCTCAGTTTTTCCCTTTTATTTTTATTGGTTCCTTATCCAACAGCCACAATAAAACTTATTGTATACTCTTCCTTTGTCTCTTTTCCCTTATCACTAAGTATTAGTCAATAATATTGTCTTAGTGTTTTGCTTTACAGTTGTAATATACTAGAGATTCTGTTTAACCTGTAAACTCTCATTTGCATTTTGAAAATCCTCAAATCTCTGAAAACCATTTTCTGCCAAAACCTGCCTGAATTCATTTGGCATCAAAATGTTACATAAGATAGTGATGGTCTTTATACTTGCCACTTATGGGACTATGCCTACATTTTGCTGTAGAAATACTAATGTGGTTGATTAGGAAACTTTTTTTTTTTTAAGATTGATTTATTCATTTACACAAGAACCAGGGTACAGGCTAGATACGCGGTAGGGTGAGAGGATTCACCAAAGACAGAGCCGGGAACAAAACAGGCAAAATGACTGAAATACACTGCTGAAGAGAGCAGCGGGCACCACAGGACAGGTCTGCCGCACCAAGTGGGACCCTCGCCGGCTGGCGGGGATCGAACTGGTGCTGCAGAGGCTGTGAACAGCTTCACAGCGCTGCGTTCAACCGCCTGCGCCGCCAGGGGAGGCCCTGAGTAGAAATTCTTATAAAGACTTCACAAGGAATGTTGTGTAATGTATAATATTTGCCCTATATTTGTTTTTTAAGTTCAGCAAAATTCTAAACTATGAAACATTTCTGCTTCAGGGCTTTTAGATTAGGCATTGTAGATTTGTACTTGATTTGCTTGACTTTGATTCCCAATTATTAAGTTTTTCTACTTTCTGCCTTTTCTTTCTTATTTCTGTTAATTGTATAATTTTTGCATACTGTGTTTATATGCCATATTTTGTCACTTAATCTGATTTTGTTTTTGACTTAGATTTGCAGTTAAATTTGTGTGCTCATCACTGCCAGTCTTTTTTATTGAAGTCTCTCCTGTTGTCTAGTTTAGTTGGAGTTCCTTCCCTGGTCATTGCTTTAAGAAGGATCACTGTATATGAACAGTAATTTTTGAGTTATCATATATTAAGAATGCCTGCTCTGGGCCTCCCCTGGTGGTGCAGGCGGTTGACTGCCATGCTGTGAAGCTGTCCGCAGCCTCTGCAGCGCCAGTTCCATCCCGGCCAGCTGGCGAGGGTCCCACATGGCGCGCAGACCTCTTCTGTCTCGCCCGCTGCTCCCCTCAGCAGTGTATTTCGTCAGTCTGCCTGTTCTGTTCCTCGCTCTGTCTCTGGTGAATCCTCTCACCCTCCCGCGCATCTGGCCTGTACCCTGGTTCTTGTATTAAAAATAAATAAATCTTTTTTTTTTAAAATTTATTTATACAAGAACCGGGGTACAGACCAGATGCGCGGGAGGGTGAGAGGATTCACCAGAGACAGAGCAGGGAACAGAAAAGGCAGACTGACGAAATACACTGCTGAGGGTCTGCCGCGCCATGTGGGACCCTCACCGGCCCGCCTGGATCTAACCGGCGCTGCAGAGGCTGCGGACAGCTTCACAGCGCGGTTCTCAACCTCCTGCACCACCAGGGGAGGCCCAAAAAATAAATAAATCTTTAAAAAAAAAAAAAAAAAAAGAATGCCTGCTCTGTAGACTATGCCAAAAGGATAGCATGAATGGACTTAAAATTTTTGGTTCACATTTTATTTCCTTGCGTATCTTCGGTGTTACTGGGGCATCGGTGTTTGCTGGACTTTCTTTTCCTGTAATTGACCTTCTTTTTGGCTGTTCTTTGGCTTTTCTTCTTTTTCATATCTTTAAGAATTACTTTAGGGATTACAACATGCATCCTTGACTTACTGGAATATAATATAAATTAATGCTTTGATCACTTCCTTGATACTGCTTTATTTTCATTAACCTCTTACCTATTGTTGCCATGACTTTTAATTTTGCATGTCATTTTGTGTTCATAGACCTTATTTTGTAGAGTCAGAATTCATTTATGTTTACCATTTCGGTTGATTTCCATTTCTTCCTGTATTTCTGTGCTTCATTTTGAGATCATTTTCTGCATGAGGAACTTTCTTTTTCTCTGTGCAAGACTACACCTGACACATTATCTCAATTTTTTTTAGTTTGTATGAAAAATGTCTTTATTTCAATTTCATTGTTTTGGAATTGTGAAAGAACACAATATAAAATTTATTATTTTAATCATTTGTAAGTGCACAGTTTAGTGGCCTTAAGTATGTTCTCATTGTTGTGCAAACATGACCATCATCCATCTCCTGAACTTTCCTCATGTTCCCAAACTGGAACTCTAGGTCCATTTAACAATAACGCCTTGTTCTCGCCTCCTCTTTCAGCCCCACCCCCCTCCCAGCCCCTGGCAGCCACCACCACCCTTTTACTTTCTTTATGAATCTGACTATTCTAGGAACGTCATGTATGTGGAATCATACATTATTTGCCCTTTTGTGACAGACTTATTTCACTTAGCTTCACTTAGCTTCAAGGTTCTTCCACATTATAGCATGTTTAAGGATTTACTTCCTTGTTAAGTTTGAATAATATTCTATTGTATGTATTGAATATATACCACAGTTTTTTTCAGTTGATCTGTTGATGGGTACTTGGGTTGCTTCCTTCTCTTGGCTCTTGTCAATCATGCTGTTATCAACATAGTTGTATAAATATATCTTTGTGTCCCCTGCTTTCAAGTTTGCTTTTGGGTATATATCCAGAAATGAAATTGCTGGAATCATATGCTAATTTTGTTTTTTATTTTTTGAGGAGCTGCCAAAATTTTCCATAATCGTTGTACCATTTTACATTGATAGCCTGAATTTTTAATGGGTATGTTCTTTTACTATTTCAGGATTTTAGGTGGGTAGTTTATTTTTAACATTTTAAGATATTCAATTGTTTGGCATGTTTTTTCTATTATAAAGTTAGCTCTTAATCTCATTGTTATTCCTTTAAAGGTGATGTGACTTTCTGTCTGGCAATTTTTAGTGTTTTCCTATGATGTCCTTAGGTTTAGTTTTCTTTATATTAAAACCTACTTGGGATTTGTAGGGCTTGTAACTGTGGATTGATGTCCTTCATTAGTTTAGAAAAATGCTTGACTAGGATGTTTTTAAATTTTGTCTCTTTCCATTGCAGAAAGACTAGATCCTTTTCAGAAAGTCACAAATTCAGAACTGTTTTCATAATATCATTAAAATGTTATTTGCTTTTTTCCTTACCTTCTTTGCAGGAGAAAATTGTGGAGTTTCCCAGAGATAGGCTAACATGTGATGACATCATTGTTTTCATGGCTAATGTAATATATGCTTATGTGTTCTTATGTTTAAATATTTTTTAATTTTTTTTTCTAATATGGTAAATGTCAATAATATAACCCCATATCAAAGGTTGTTGAGTACCTCATTATTTTTTTTAGAGTGTACAAATCTCCTTAGGCCAAACAGTTTGAGAGCTTCTGGGCTAGCCCTTTTGACTATGTTCCGTGTTTCATATTTCTTATGTTCTTTTGTATTTTATGTGCTTTTATTCTCCTTTTCATGATGAAATCTTAATATTCTCTATTGATTTGTCTTCTCTAATCCTCTTTTTAAAAATAGTACTTAACTTTATTATTATTGCTATTATTTTTCATGAAATACCATGGTTTTTACATCCTTGTTAATTAGTAGATAGTATAGGATTTCTCCTCTCAGGTGTGGTCACCGTGGTCTTCTGTCATAGTTCATTGTGCTCTCTTCTGGCCACTAGACTCTTCCCCCTACCCCATGATCAGCTTTCAAGGGTTGGTTTTAATGTTTGCTTTTGTCTGACCCTTTGTTTGGCTTCTCTGTATTCCATATATATGTGATACCATCCAGTATTTATCTTCCTCCTTATTTTGTTTAGCATAATCCCTTTTAGCTCCATTCGGGTTGCTGCAAATGGCATGTTTATCCTTTTTTTTTTTTTTTTAAAGATTTATTTATTTATATAAGAACTGGAATACAGGTCAGAGGGGCGGGAGGGTGAGAGAATTCACCAGAGAGAGCGAGGGAGCAGAACAGGCAGATGGATGCCATGCCATGTGGGTTTCTCCCTGGCCGGCCGGGAATTGAACCCGTGCTCAGCCCACTGCGCCACCGGGGAGGCCCGGCATGTTTATCATTTTTGATCTCTGAGTAGTATTCCATTGTGTATATATACCACATCTTGATCCATTCGTCTGTTTTTGTGCACTTATGTTTGTTTTCATATCTTGCCTATTGTAAACAGTGTTTTAATAAACATAGGAGAGCAGGTTTCCTTTAGAATTAGTGTTTTGTGTTCTTCGTCTTCGTGTTTTACTGTTTTGTGTTCTACTTAGGAGTGGAGTTGTTGGGTCATATAGTACATCCACACTGCTTTCCAGAAGGGCTGAACCAGTGTATATTCCATTTCTTTATGTCTTTTTTTTTAACATATTCAAAAACACATGAAATTTTAATGTCTGTTTCTTTTTTTTTTAAATTTTATTTTTATATTCCCCATACAATAGCAATCCCCCCATTCTGACCCCAATCCCTACCCTCCCGCCCCCTGCCCCCCAAAAAGTGTCTCTGGTTCATAGTTTTTTGTTGATTTTGATTTTCACTTTCTTATATTCATTTTCCTGGTCCCTTATTTAAGTTTTCTAGATTCTTGCTATGAGTGAGACCATCCGGTATTTTATGTCTTTTATTTTTAGAAAACTGTCTCAGCTTGTACATTCTCCAACCTTTATTTTATGTTTTGAGTTTTGGATCATTTCTTCTGTTAAATTTTAATTGATTTTTTTAATTTTTAAATTTTCCCCCAAATCCATATAGATCAAGATTTTTCAGATTTTATTTTTATCTTTCAGAGTTTTGAAATCACTTTAATATTATTTCTGCAGTTAAACATACATTTGATTTCTTGGTCTAGGTATGAAGTAAAATTATTGAGTAAAGTGGACACTAAGATGACTCCAAGTAGACAGTTAATAATATAAGTGAGGTTTTAATCAAAGACCATGACCATTAAACTGACTAAGCTGAATGTGATATGTCAGGGCACTGTTTTGGGAATATCATCATGCAGATCATGGTTCTGGATACAAACATTTGAAAATGATTTCTTGAAGGAGCATATGTGACCTTGGAATTATGAATTGCCTAATTTTCTTTTTAAGGGAAGGCGCATCTGAGAGGGAGGGTAAACAAAACATTTTATTTATAATTTACTTTAAAGATAATTTATTAACATATTAAACAGTTCAGGAGACCTAAAATTTATCTTACTTGGTTCTTACTGGTGTTTCTCTCTGACACATGGTGTGAATCAACTGTCCTTCCAACTTGAAAGAGCAGAGAGCTTGCTGACGCAACTCCTTTGTTCTGGGGAATTATTTCCACTGTGCCTTCAAAAGGGAGGGACATTAAAAACTTTGGCTCATAGCAAATTCTCTCCAAGTTGGACACAGTTGGGGGGCTGAATATTGGCTAAATGAAGTGGGGATGGTGACTTCTTCTATTTTCTGCTTTTGTTTTTCTTTTTTTAAGATTAAACATTTTTTCAAGCTTTCTGCTGAACTCTTTGATTTATCCATCCCCCTTAAAATGGAATCAGGAAATCTCAGTTTCATGTGTTGGTGTTTCCAGGCTCTCCTTTCTTAGATCCTAGAGTTGCTTGGATTTCTGCTTCTTTCTGTAGTAAGTTTTCTTTTGTGAAAATACTCATGTATCTTACTTAACAAAGAGAAAAGTGGAAGTGGAAAGTTGATGACAAAATCATTGTGTCAAAAGATTTCATGGAACTGGAAAAATGGCCTGTAATTGTAATAGGTAGTAAGCTGTAGATTCAGAATATCAACTGAATGAGTATAGCAGTATATAAAAACCAATGGAAAGATTTTGTGTGACTTTCAGCTCAATATATGGCATGATATGACTGCCCAAACTACTAAAACATTATTGATAGGCAGTTTTAATAGAAGCTGGTTAACAAAGTTATAGGAGATGTGTCTTATTTTTATAGTTTTACCATATTTGATTATGAAATTGCTGATTAATTTATAGCATGCTTTCCATGTGCCAGGCACTGTTTTGAATGCTTTACTTATGCCATTTAATCTTCACACAGCAACCGTATGAAGCGGTTGCTATTATTATCTGCATTTTACAGCTGTGGAACCTGAAATATAGAGAAGTTTAATAAGGTCATATGATTGGCCTTTAATTATTTTTTATGATTTACTTATGGGTTGGTACTATAAATAAATTCTCCCCCTCACTTGGGGTTCTTGAGCTGCTTTTATAGACTCAGCCATATACCTCAGACTTTTTTTTTAGAAACATGATTAGTATAAATCAATTTAACTGTCCCACATGATATGTGATAGGATTTCTGTGTATACCCGGTAGATAACCATTTTATAGAACACATAATTCAAAATAAAGTAATGAAAACTTCCTAAATAATTGGACATTTAGCTTCAGCCTTTGTTCAACACTCCTGTATTTTATATTACAATGTCTAGTCTTGGTGTGAGACTGATATTTATTGTTATGATATAGAATTCTTGACTACTTTTATATTCTACCAAATACAGATCTTTAACAGACTCCGCCCTGCCTTCTCCCTTAAAAACAAAACAAAACAAGACTTTCCAACTATATTTTTCTCTCCTTTGAGTTAGTTTGGTAATTTGGAGCATGTAACCTTGATGTTTGGGAGCTATCTAACTGTTTCCATTGTTGCAGCCTGATTGTCTATGGTTTAATCATCAGTAGTTAAGAAGGAAAGCAAAAAAATGACTCCAGGCTGCACAGTACCATAAAAAATGTCCACCTGGAAGCAATTTTTTCTAAAAGCCCGTAGGGACTGCTGTCACCCTCCCCCTTCTGTTGGCGATGAGGGCCAGAAACGCCAGTTTCCTTCAGAGCCAGGTCTTATTGCAGTTTAATCATCTTCCTTCTCCTTGCTTCCAGAGGAGGTTAGAGAAGAGCTAGGGAAATAACAAATTACTCCCAGACACTTCTCTTCTCCTACTATAGATTTTCTTGAATCTTCTAAGATCTATCTCACCCCCCCATTCCTTCTTTTTCCATTTATCATTTTAGCTGAAGTACAAATTATTTGCACTACAAGAACTTGAATGTATTTTCAAAGTAAGAATGTCTTGTGCTTGTCTTTGGGAAAAGTTTAAATATTGAAACATTTTTGGGTATGCTCTAGGCCCTTTATCACTTTATAATGCATTCTTTGTGGGATTATAGGCATTGTTCCAGATATAAACTTTCAAGGAACTCAGGGTCCTGTAGGGGAGATAGACATGTGAATGAAACATTACTGTGGAGTGCTCTGTGCAGTGCCCTTTCAAAAATATGAACAAATAAACATTTCAAAACAAAGTGTTGTCTTTTCAGTTTTCTTTCCATCAATGAATGTCATTAGTGGTGGTGCCCACTCCTTTCTAGGATAATACTAGACTTTTCCTCTTGTTGAAAAAGTTAAAGGCAAAACAGGAGGATAGTACTTCTGGTGAAATTTACCTCAAACCACACATAGTTTCATAGGTTCAAGATTAGTTCAAATTTTCAGTGTCAAAATGAGAGCCAGGTGGTAAGTGAGGTTATTGTGGCTGTTAAGGAGTACCACTTATCCTGTCTCATTTTTTATGAAGTATAGGGCTAGTACTTCCGTTGATTTTGTTTCTTTTTAAAATAGATTTTTAATACATAGATTTAAAAATACATTAAAAATTGATTTAAAAATACACTCCTTAAAAATCTAAGACTACTACATGTTGTAAGAGATTTTTATTATAGATAAAATTGGTATCTTTTGTGGAAAAATGCCTCATATCAGCATATTAATAAGTGGGGATATAAGTAGTCTTTAACATGAATCTTTTCTTTAAAGATTTATTTATTTATGCATACAAGAACTGGGTATAGGCTAGAGGTGTGTGTGTAGGGGGTGAGAGGTTTCACCAGCTACAGTGTGGGGAACAGAACAGGCAGAGTGACTGAAATACTCTGCTGAGGGGAGCAGCGGTCGAGTCAGGAGAGGTCTGCTGCGCCATGTGGGTATCTCCCTGGCCAACCAGGGATCGAACTCTTGCTGCAATGGCTGCAGATAGCTTCATAGGTTGCGTCTTAACCCTTTGTGCCGCCAGGGAGGCCCTAACATGAATCTTTAAAGAAGGGTCACCATCTTTTTTGGTGTAAATGCCTCCAGTGAGTGCAAGGTTCAAGTCTCTGGTTTTATTAGTAGTTTCTTAGGTTCTACTGTTTCCAGGTTTTGGGGTTCTTCAGTTCTTTACTATGACCATGAAAGAATTCAAAACCACATTAACACAAAGCAAAGCCAAGTTTATTTAGTGTCAGTACACTTGGGAAGGGTCTAAGTGGGCACAGTCCTTGGAAGAACAACTACCTTGAATGGTGGGGGATTCTTGGCTTAAATAGGGTACAGGGGGCTGCTCACTCCATCCTTTTCTGGGGTTTATTGCACAGGCACTCCTGGGGTGTTGTTTTATTGGTCTCAGCAGCCTAAGGCCTTTCTCCTTCTGCTCTGCTCCTGGGGTATAGTTTTATTACCCCTAGCAGTTTGGGGTGGAGTTGTCTGCCTTCGCCTTATGGAGATTTTTGCTCTCCTATGGCTTTATTAGCCCGGCTTGTAAGTTGGGTTGGGCGAGTGCTTTTCTTCCCTCTGGACATTTCTTGGGTTTCCCCTGGGTTTTCGGCTCTGGCAGATGTTTCCTGGGTCCTGGATATAGTTGGCTGTTAATTTTCTTTGGGCATCATTCTACCTGCCCAAACTGCCCAACACTACTTTGTTGCTAAGGAGGGGAACTTCTTTATCAGGTTATAGTAGTTGTACTAAGGAGAAGAAATTTTATAGGGGTGAGTTTTGAACTGAATCTAGAAGACTGAGTAGGAATTTGCCAGATAAAGTGATACTGAGGAGATTCTGGGCAGCAGGGCTCATAATACACTCAGGAACTTCAAGCAAAGTTATAGATCAGATGTGGGGAATATTCAGAGATAAAGCTGTACATGGAGGGTTTTTTAAAAAACACTTTTTAAATTTTATTAATGCATACAAGAACTGGGGAGTAGGCCAGAGGTGTGGGGGATGTGTGTGTGAGAAGACTCACTAGAGACAGAGTGGGGAGCAGAATAGGCAGATCTACTGAAATACACTGCTAAGGGGAGCAACAGGGAAGAGAGGAAGTTCTGCTGTGCCATGTGGGTTAGCTTCCTGCCTGGGATTGAACTCATGCCTCAGTGACTGGCAATAGCTTGATAGCACTGAGACTTTAACCTCTGCGCCACCAGAGCTCCATGGAGGGGTTTTGAATACTCTATTAGGGACTGGATTTTATGCTGAGTCAGGACTTAAGTTTAAAATGAGGTGTGTCCCATCCAAGTACTAACCAGGTGTGACCCTGCTGAGCTTCCGAGATCAGACAAGATTGGGTGTGTTCAGGGTGGTATGGCCGTAGAAGACACAAAGAAATGGAAAGACATCCCCTGCTCATGGATAGGAAGAATTAACATTATTAAAATGTCCATCCTACCAAAAGCAATATACAGATTGCTATTCCAATAAAATATACAGATTGCTATTCCAATAAAAATCTCAATAACATTCTTCAAAGAAATAGAACAAATACTGATGAAATTCATATGGAACCACAAAAAAACATGAATAGCCAAAGACCTACTGATGGAAACAAAGGAGAAAGGAGGTATCATACTTCCAAAGTGCGAGCTATACTATAAAGCCATAGTAATTAAAAGAGTTTGGTATTGGAACAAAAACAGACACACAGACCAATGGAACTGAATAGAGAGTCCAGAAATAAAACCACACTTTTATGGACAACTGATCTTTGACAAAGGAGCAAAGAACATGCAATGGAACATGGACAGTTTGTTCAATAAATGGTGCTGGGATAACTGGACCACCACATGCAAAAAAATGAAACTAGACCACTACCTTTCACCGTGCACAAAAATCAACTCAAAATGGATAAAAGAACTGGACATAAGACCTGAAACCATAAAATATATAGAAGAAAATATAGGTAAAACACTGCAAGTCATATATCACAGTAACATCTTTGAAGACTCATCACCCAAAGCAAAGAAAGCCAAGGAAAAGATAAACACCTGGGATTACATCAAATTGAAAAGCTTCTGTACAGCAAAAGAGACATTAAGCAAAACTCACTGATTGGGAAAAAATCTTTGCTCTCCAGTCAACTGATAAGGGACTGATCACAAAGATGTACAAAAAACTCACAGGACTCAACAAAAACACTTAAAAGACATTTCTCCAAAGAGGAAATGCAAATTGCCAACAGGCATATGAAAAAATGTTCAACATCCCTTATCATCAGGGAAATGCAAATTAAAGCCACATTGAGATGCCACCTTACACCAGTAAGAACGGCACATATCAAAAAAACAAGCAACAACAAATGTTGTCGAGGATGTGGTCAAAAAGGAGCTCTCCTACATTGCTGGTGGGAGTGCAAACTGGTCCAATCACTATGGAAAGCTGTCTGGAGGTTCCTCAGTCTACTAAAAAGGGAGCTACCATATGACCCGGCAAAGGGATTTACTAGGGATTTACCCAAACGACGCAAAAACATTGATTCAAAAGAGCACCTGTACCCCTATATTTATTAAAGCACTATTTATTGAAGCACTATTTACAATATGTAAAACCTAGAAACAACCCAAATGCCCAAAAATAGATGACTGGATCAAGAAGATGTGGCATATATACACAATGGAATATTATTCAGCAATCCAAAAGGATAAACTCATGCCATTTGCTGCAACGTGGATGGATTTAGAAGGAATTATGCTCAGTGAAATAAGCCAGAAGGAGAAAGAAAAATATTGGATGGTTTCACTTATAGCAGGAATATAGGGGAATAATATAGCAGGAATATAGGGGAATAATAATATGACATCAGTGTAAAAAAATAAAAACAGTACAATACACAACAAAGCAAAAACAGACAATTATAAATCAGAGACATCCTGCAGGGGAGAAGGAGGGAGAGGGATCAGAGGGAGGGAGTGAGGAGCACAGGGGACTGAGGTGATGGTGTATGGGTCCATTGGGGAAGGAAATTCTATAGGGACTACACCTGAGGGTTGGGGGGAAGCAAATATTGTTTAAAATGAACAATGATGTAAAAAAATTAAAAAAAATACAAAAAAATAAAATGATATATGTGTAACCTTCATGATTAGGATTTTATTTAAAGACACTGAAAGAAGGTAGCAAAGGTGGGTTATATGAGAAATAAGGGGAAGGTGAAACAGTCATTCAGAAGAGACTTAATGAGGACATGAACCTAGGCAATAGCAGGGTATGATCGGAAGGAAGAGAAAACAGAAGAGATATTATTGAGTTGGAATTGGTGGGTCTTGATGATTGGTAGTTGGAAGGAGGAGTCAAGATTATCGTACAAATTTCCAATTTTGGTAACAAGTGACTGTGGTACCTTCACATGAGATGGCAAGTGTATGTTTGGGTAGGACGCTAGTGAATTTAACTTTTGACATGCACAGTTTGAGATGTTTTTGAAAGTGAATGTTGTTTGGATATTCAGGTTTACAGTATTTGACAGAATATGTTTTGATGTTATTGATTTGGGAACCAAATATGTATAATCACTAGTGAAACCTGAGGTGTTCATGTACTCTAAGGGAGTATGTGAAGAGTGAGAGGAGATGAAGGGTAAGGAGGAGTTGAGGGCCAGAAAAAAGAATTATTTGAGACCAAGAAACGGGAATTTAATAGAAGCCATGGAACTGAGAAAGCAACTGGAGGTAGCAGTATCATATACAAAGGAGGAGTCAAGTAAGTGGTGAGCTGAAGAATGAATATTTGATTTGATGATTAGTAGACTTTTTTTTTTTTTAAATAGACTTTAACAAGAATGAGCTCTTTGGGGTGATGTGAATAAGAAACAGATATACTGGCATGGTGAACATGTCCAATTTGAGGAAAATGAGGCAGTGAATGTAGACTGCTTTTTAAATAATTCTGTGAAAGGAAGAAGGGAGGGAGGGAGGAAGGGGGAAAGAGAAAGAGAGGAGGAGGAGAAACAGGAAGCCAGAAGGAAAATTATCAGAAGAGAGTTTTGAAATTAATAGTATCTTTTTGAAAAAGAAGAAAGGCAGGTCTGTGATGATTTCTTAAGAGAGGGACACGTTTTGTTAAGAGAAATAATAGAGGGACTCCCTGGTGGCGCAGCAGTTGAGCGCTGGGTTGTGAAGCTGCCCACAGCCTCTGCAGCGATCCTCTCTTGCCGCCCGCTGCTCCCCTCAGCCGTATACTTCGTCCTTCTGCCTGTTCTGCTCCCCGCTCTGGCTCTGGTGAATTCTCTCACCCTCCTGCGCTTCTGACTGTACCCAGTGCTTGTATAAATAAATAAATAAATAAAAATAAATAAATCTTTAAAAAAAAAAGAGAAATAATAGAGATGAAACATTTGAAAGTATAGAAATGAGGGAAAGTATTGCTATAGTAGCATCTGTGGAGTAGAGGGCAAATGAAATTTTTAGAATTTAAGTTAGTTTTACATTGAGGTAGGATATTTTTCATTGAGTATAGGAAGACATAAGTATAAGGGTAGCTAGAGATATAGATAGACTCTTGTATTGGAATGCAGGAAGTTAAGATTCATGTCTACTCAATTTTCAAATTTATTTATTCACTAAGAAAAATATAAAGATTTATTTAGTACAAACGTAAAAATAATTTTAGGGAACGTTATAGCTTAATCAGTAGCAAAAAGGAGAAATTATAATTTGAGTTTTGTAAACTGAATGTATTGTAATTCTCTTCTCACTTGTCTCTATACCCCTCCACATAAAATATGCAAATATATAATAATATATAGTTATTATTATATGTTACATAGTGATATAAATATATAAATATAATAAGATGACATGCTTATCTCTAAGCATATTTTTACTAAATGATTATTATGGAAAATATTTTATATCACTGGTATTCAATCTAATAATTTTTTGCTGACATTGAAACATCGTGTAGTGTTTAGCTATCAAGCCAATAAAATTTAAGAGAGGTGAAATATATTTGAAGTACACTATTGTCTTTATGTTGTTTTTTTTTAATTTAAATTTTATTTTTATATTCCCCATACATACAGTTGCAACCCCTTATTTTAACCCATTCCCTCCTTTCCCTGACCCCCCACCCCCCCATAGAGTGTCTCTGGTTCATAGTTGTTTGTTGATTTTGATTTTTACTTTCTTATAGTTATTCTTTTTCCTGGTCTCTTATTTAAGTTTTCTAGATTCCTGCTATGAGTGAGACCATCCGGTATTTTTCTTTTTCTTTCTGGCTTATTTCGCTGAGCATGATCCCTTCCAGCGCCATCCATGTTGCTGCAAATTGCATGTGTTTATCTTTTTTGAATGCTGAGTAATATTCCATGGTGTATATGGACCACATCTTCTTGATCCAGTCATCTATTTTTGGGCATTTGGGTTGTTTCCAAATTGTAAATAGTGCTGCTATAAACATAGGGGTGCAGGTGCTCTTTGGAATTGATGTTTCTGTGTCCTTTGGGTAAATACCTAGGAGTGGAATTGCTGGATCATATGGAAGCTCTTTGTTTAGTAGGTCCAGAAATCTCCACACAGCTCTCCATAGTGGTTGGACCAGTTTGTACTCCCACCAGCAGTGCAGGAGAGTTCCTTTTTCTCCACATCCTCGCCAACATTTGTTGTTGCTAGTTTTTTTAATATGTGCCATTCTCACTGGTGTAAGATGGTATCTCATTGTTGTTTTGATTTGCATTTCCCTGATGACAAGTGATGTTGAACATTTTTTCATATGCCTGTTGGCCATTTGCATTTCCTCTTCACAGAAGTTTCTTTTTAGCTCTTCTGCCCATTTTTTGACTGGATTATGTCTTTATGTTGTTTTAAGAATACTAAAAGTCATTATGACTATTTATTATAATCAGAAATGTAAGGAAAGAAACATATATAAAGATCCTGTTAATTTTTGTCTAACAATGGAATTTTATCTTTATATATTATAGTGATTTAAATAGCTGTTTTTCATGAAAATTAACAAATTACTGTGAAAAGTAAAAATGATTACTCATTCATTATAAAGGAGATTGTCTTAAACTTAACATGCTATGCTTTTCTGGGGACATATAAGAAACAAAAATAATTAGATAATATGGCAGGACACAAAAAGGAGGGCAACAAAAAGCACTACAGAACTTCACTCTAGGGCCTAGAGATTATATTCTCAGTATATTAAATTCAAATATTTTACAAACTTCCCTAACACTATTTTACAGACTGTACATAATTATATAACTCAGAGTCTTATGCTGGCATTATATTGCTATAAAAATCTATTATTTTTTAAATAACTATTATAATATAATTGACATATAAAACTTTTTGCATATTTGACATGTACAATTTGATGTTTTTATGTATATTTGCATCCATGAAATCATCACCCAAATCAAGTTAGTAACATCTTCTTCTCTTGAATATGTAGTTCTTCTCTTGCCACCCCACACCCCACTCCCGGCAGCTGTCTTCTTTGTCACTATCGATTAGTCTGTGAATTTCTGGAATTTTATATAAATAGAATCATAAAATTGTAAAAGTTTTCAGTATCGACTTTGGGATCTTAAAGAGAGTAGGAAACAGTTTGGAATAGATGTTGTAGGAAGTGGAAGAATGTGTAGATCAAAGGCACACCAAATGTCTGAATGGCTAAGGGTCCATGTATTTGTATAACTATCTCCATCAGAGTAAGGTTCTGTATGATGAAATCGAACCAGGAAGACAATGGATAGATAGGCAACCAATTCTAAATGTAGATAGATGTCACTATAGAGAGGAGCATTGTTCTTCTGTTGAGGGACTGCTTTTGGTAAGGCTTAAAGACCTACTTTTTAATATTGTGGATTACTTCCTTATATCTTTCAACACTTCTGGGAATTTCTCAGTGATTTTTTATTTTTATTTCTCAGCTATTTCTGTTTATTTCTTACCAGAGCTCCCGTTAAACCTATCCCACTCCCTATGTTCTTAATAACCTTTCTTTAGTGTTTTCTCCTATAGACTGAAAGCTGCGTTCCCACAAAATTCTGATGTTGAAATTCTAACCCCCAAGGGGATGGTATTAGTTGGCGGTGGGGTATTTAGGAGGCCATTAGAGCATGAGGACAGAACCTGTGAAGCAGAATTAATGCTCTTATAGAGAACCCCCAGAGCTTGCTTGCTCCTTATGCCATGTGAGGATTCAAGTTTCCCACCCTGAAGAGGTCCCTTATGATGCCAGCACCCTGATTTTGGATTTGCAGTCTCTGTGAGTAATACATTTCTGTTGTTGATAAGCTACCTAGTGAGCCGTATTTTGTTCCAGCAGCTGGAATGAAGTAAGACATTTTCTACCCTTTGTCTCTCTGTGTTGCATTTTTTGTAAGTTTTGTATATACATCCTCCAGTTAAATACTGACCCATCACATTTAAATTTTAAGTATTATAGTTTTTTTTTTAAAAGCTAATTTTTTTTAAAAAGATTTATTTTTATTTATTTATTTATACAAGCACTGGGTACAGTCAGAAGCGTGGGAGGGTGAGAGAATTCACCAGAGCCAGAGTGGGGAGCAGAAGAGGCAGAAGGACTGAAGTACACTGCTGAGGGGAGCAGTGGGCGGCAGGAGAGGTCTGTGCGCCATGCGGGACCCTCCTCCGGTGGCCGGGGAGCAGCCGGGGATCGAACCGGCGCTGCAGAGGCTGCGGGCAGCTTCGCAACCCAGCGCTCAACCGCTGCGCCACCAGGGAGGCCCAGTATTTATTATAGTTTTACCAAAAAGTTCTACATGTCTTTTGCAGTGTGATTATTTTATGTTTTGTAATTCCTACGCATAGTTCATTAAACATATTACATATTCATTTTAGATTCACACATTTATTTCAAACTTTTGCAAGTCTGCTTCTCTTATTTGTGTTGCTGTTGGTTGTTGTTTATATGCTTTGTTTCCTTGCATTTTGTGGTTTTTCATGCTTGAGTTTCAACTCAAAGGAATGTTATTTGTGAGAATTCTTGGAAATATAGTTTAAGATGTATTCCTTTAGAGAAGATTTACTTTTGTGTCAATCAGTTTTCTGGCAATATTAACAACCAGACTAGAACAACTCTTAAAATAAATTCCCAGTTTAGTTATCTTATATCATTAAAACATAGATAGTATTAATTGTATAAATATAGGCCTTCCTTCTGTGCAAGGCTAGTTCATGGCTTCAAATTATCACTGTAGTTTCTCTCTCCACCTAGAGCCTAGTATCAGACAGATAAGTTTCCTTGCAGTCCCCCTTTATGGGGAAGAGTTTGTCTACCTTATCTTTTACTAAGGTTATAAGCCTTAGGTATCTTGGCTTATTCATTTGACAGTTTTTGACTGGCCTTGCACCTTTTGTGGATTCTAGGCTTTGTCACATTCTCTCTGTAGCTATAAAACGGAAGCATTAGCTTATAAGGAATTGGTAGAATCTGGATTCCCATTCCATTTTGTTTTAGCTCCAGGAAAAATGTACTTATTTTCTGCTCACTTATGCACTAAGAAATATTTAGAAACTTATTCCATCAGTTTTAGGAGTTTAGAAGTAGAAAGGTTTTTCATAGTGTAGCTAATCTTCCATATTGTTCTCATTGGCTTCTTATTTTGCTTGCTTTCTTACTTTGTGTGCCCTCTTTTATTTATTTATTTTTTTGGCATGGAACCATTCTGATACCTTATATCCATCCTTCTTTCAGAGTCTTCATTTCTTTCTTTCTTTTTTTTTTTTTATAGAGGCATGTTTTATTTATTTATTTGTTTGTTTGTTTGTTTTGTTTATACATGCACTGGGTACAGTCAGAAGCGCGGGAGGGTGAGAGAATTCACCAGAGCCAGAGCGGGGAGCAGAGCAGGCAGGAGGACCGAAGTACACTGCTGAGGGGAGCAGCGGGCGGCAGGAGAGGTCTGCGTGCCATGTGGGACCCTCCTCTGGTGGCCGGGGAGCAGCCGGGGATCGAACCGGCGCCGCTGAGGCCGCGGGCAGCTTCGCAACCCAGCGCTCAACCGCTGCGCCACCAGGGAGGCCCCAGAGTCTTCATTTCTTATAGTCTTAAATTGTGATCCCTTTTGACCTTTGCATGTCAGTAAGCAACCTCTTGTGGATGATATTGGACCATGAGTTGAATGTCTAAAAAATCAGAAAAATGTATGTGTTTTTTTATGTATATGTGTGTATATATCATTATACATATATAGCATAACACTGCATATAACATACATCCATATATGTATATACACATGTATGTATTGAGATAGAAAAGTTATATACAACATGAACATCTACAAATGATACATTTATTATTATAAATTTGATTTAGTGATTCTGGGACACTTGGTTGGTCTGTTTTGTTAAGCCCACTTTAAATCTACATGCTTAGGGCCTCCCTGGTGGCGCAGCGGTTGAGCGCTGGGTTGTGAAGCTGCCCGCGGCCTCTGCGGTGCTGGTTCGATCCCCGGCTGCTCCCTGGCCACTGGAGGAGGGTCCCGCATGGCACGCAGACCTCTCCTGCCGCCCGCTGCCCCCCTCAGCAGTGTACCTTCAGTCTTTCTGCCTGCTCTGCTCCCTGCTTGTATAAATCAATCAATCAATCTTAAAAAAAAAAATCTACATGCATAACTAGACCAGGACTGTTCCCAGAAGTGTTCCAATATCTGACCCCAGCAGTTTGTTTTTCTGTATTTTAATACCTTTATGATTTTTGTCATTGGAACCATAGTACATATGACAAAATTATAACTGTGAAGACTCTGAAATATTTCTTCCATTAATATGTAGTCTTAAAATATTTATCTTCTCTTCAGAGTATCTCCTTTTTAATTAAACACTTAGTAATCCTTTTGGAAAGGGTCTTGAAGAGTTTTATCAACGTACCCTAGATTAGGCTCATTATGGTGGTGGTAGAGATTAAGTGAATCAGTAGTTTCATTTAGCTCCAAATTTGCATGTTTAAGTGTTAAGCTTGATGCTTTGAATGCCATGCAATGAAACTGGAGCTAGTCTGCCAATAACCTTGTATATGCCAGCTGTATTACTACTCTGCTTCTAGCAATTTTCCAGGTTAGATTCAATGGGTATCATTAGGCTGTAGGTGGATTATTTGTTTTATTTCTCAGCAACATCTGTAATCCAACTTTAGCCGCTATCTTTCATGGACTCCACTGAAAGCTTCCATAGGAAGAAATCTTTTTGCACTTAATACAAATTGATATAGAGGCCAAAATGAAGCCACTAACATATCCTGTAATGTCTTTGTGTCTTCAGTTACTTATAGTGATTAATTGTTCTAACAGTGTGACATTATCATGTAGTTGAGACAGTCTCTTTATCCTTAATTTGGAATTTCCTTACTTTCATTAGTTTATTTCCTAATAGTCTGTTGTTGATTTGACTGATGTTTTGTGACAAGTTCCCCTTCTCTATTTTCCTGTGCTGTTTAACCAATACCAGGTTTTTAGTAGGCCCTTTGGCTAGTTGCCAGATGAAACTGCTCCACCCTGTTTTATCCCACTGAAAACAACCATCATGGAAGTACGGAGTTCCCTTCCTGCCTTGAGGGGAATCTTCATCTCAGCATTCTTTTGGTTGCATGGGCTCTCTTGGTGGAGTCAGTTGGAGGCCTTGGTATCTGCAAGGATGGAAAAAGGATTTGAATGTGTTTGAGCTTCTGGGGTAGTACAAAAACATTTGGGGATAATCTTCAGCTTAGACTTAATTAACTGGCATTTGCTTCCCCCTGTCATTGATGATGATACATAGTGATCTACTTTCATGTTTATGCACTGAGAGCATCCAAATTACCACTGTAAGGTCTGTATTAAATTGATAGACACACTGAAGCATGGAGAGAAAGGGACTTTAAACTCCTCTTGACCTCTTGCAATTTCTCTTTCAGCATTATGCTCAAAATCTGTTTTTCCACTTTATTTTTAACTTTTGGAGTAAACAAAAACACTAATGATGCTTTTATGGAGCTTAATGAGAAGAAAATGTTTCAGGGCTAAAACCATGACAGAAGTTAAGAAACATATATATGAGAAAGAAAAGACCAGAGTAAACTCTGGAATTTTTTTCTTGGCTTAATCGAAAACAAAAAGCAAAATGTTCAGTGCTTGTGTCTCCATTGTTTCTGAAAACATGTCAACAGATAAACTTTGATGTGATACTCTTTTGTGTTCATCTTTGAAGCAGTCAGAAACTCACATCGCTAGTCTCCTCGTCTTTCTTCTTTACCCACCTTCAGTATACATGGAGGATCTTCTCCATGCTAGACTCTGTAGTAGGAGCTGGAGAGAAAACAGGCAAGACACAGTCTCTACCCACAAGGAATATGGGAATATGGGTACATTGGGAAGTGAATGGATAACTGGAATATAGTTTAATAAACTCTATGATGCCATTTTTAAAAAAGGAGGAGGACATATCAATGTCTATGTGATTGCAGAAAGTTTCCCAGAAAAAGTAAGTACAAGGTGAAATTTGAAGACTGAATGAGAATTAACTCTTCACTAGTCTATAGAAGAAAAGGTGGAAGAGCAGTCTGTGTGCTGGAAACAGCATTCCTTAGCATTGTGTGAACTTTGACTTACCGTTGGTAGTTTCACTGATTTGCCTGCTACCTATGAAGACTGAACAGTGTTGTGCGTTTAGGCTTTTTCCCTTTGCAAATAGCAGAATATCGAGGGTAACTGGGAATAAATTTCCCCTCTGGAGATGGGACTGTTTCAGGATTGCTTCATCAAGGACCCAGGTATTTTCCACCCTTCCTCTTTGCCATCCCTGCCAGATTATTGGTAGAATCTCTTCTCATTTTAGGATGGTTGCTGCAACTGCAGGCATGAAAAGCAGTTTCTTTCCTGCATACTTCAGGAAAGAAAACTGTTTTCTTGGATGCTTACTGCCACACTTCCTTTTACTTCTCATTGGTGAGAGTTGTGTCACCTTTTAACTGGTCATTGATAAAGGGAATGGAATTACTATGATTGGTTTCCAGATCAATTAGTATTTATCCCTTGCAGTAGGATGGGAAGGTGATATACCAGAAGAAGTTGAGACTCTCCCAAAAGGAGGAAGAATGGCATGGCTGTTGTATAGGCACAACTACTAAGCAACTGACTCATCTTGAAGGAAAATAAGTCTCTCCCCTGTCTCTATGTCTGTCTGCCTCAACCACTTAGCTTTGTGTTGGCTTCATATTATACTAGCTTTCTTAATTGTGTTTTCTTTGGGAGCTGGGCCCAGCTGTATTAGTAACAAGCAATGTAATTTTGATTAAGGCATTTAACTTTTGTTGGCCTCAGTTTCCTCCACTGTACAATAAAAGCTTTGTATTCCATCTCCAAGACCTCTTTCAACTCTTAATGTTTTAGGGTTCTATGTGACTTTCTTGCTTTCCTTACTTTAAAACCAGACAGACTGAAGTTATCTAGCTGTGTGAATCTAGCAAGTTGCTTCATTGTCTTAGATTTCAGTTTCCTCATTTATAAACTTGGAATAATGTCTAATTTATAAGGTGCGCGGAAACTAAATGATATATGTAAGATATAAAGGATGTAAATGTTCATAACATGATTCATTTACTTTTCTTTTTGACTGAAAGATTTGAGCTGATGTATTGGTTCAGTACAGGGGAGTAATAAATATTATTTAATAGAATTCTTCCAGTGACATTTTATAAGTTAAAATCTGTCTTAATATGCACATCTAGGTGGGGTGTTTAGGTGTGGTGTTTAGAAATTTGCATCAGAAGTGGACACTAAGATAAAACATTTTACTTTTTGCAAAAAATCTGTGGTTCATTTGATGCTGTTTTAATTATCAGACGCCAGCAGGTAGCATTTATGTAATTAAGTCAAATTTTAGGCTATAAAATGTTATTAATTTCCAAGATTTTTTCTTGTTTACCTTTTACTTGGTACTACACTATTCTTTGGATTGTCACAAATAATTAAAAATAAATTAAAAAAATTGAAGTGCCATCGTTTTACTATCTTGCTTAATGTTTGAAAATATAGGATTTCCCCACCGGTTGTAGTCACCGCAGCTCTCCCGCCACCATGGAAGCATCCATAATTTTCCACCATGGTCTATTGTGATTTCTCCCCACATTGTGGGTCTCTTTCTCTCTTCTCCTCCATATGCCTCATATCTGTGGTCAGCTTTCAAGGGTTATAACAAGTAATTAAACTAGAGATGCAATTTATTTCATAGATAGCATTACTTGTGTCAAGGGCACCGGAACATGTTAAAAGCGTATGCCTTTTTCTCAAGATCCTGATTTCTATTAGATTTGGACAGTAAAGTATTTTAAATAAAATATCTTTTAATAAGTAGTTATGAATCTTTGGCCAACAAGTATAGAATTCAGTTTTTAGACTTACAAGAATTCCCTCTAGTTGCACACATCAAATTTAAGTTTCAGGAAATGTTAGAAATAAACCATCACTAGATGGCAGTCTTTCCCTAGTTTTAGATGCTTATACAGCAGGCTAGGTAGGGGAAAGCCATTCTTTGTTCCAGGATAATATTGACTACAAATATTAGATTAACTTCAGTAGTCATATGACCTTTCCAGAATTTAAGAGTAGGTTTTCTTTTTAGCATTTTATATCTTGGTTATATTATATCTTGGATATGTTGGTTACAGTAAGGCGGAGATGTCATTGAAATGCTTATTCAATTTGAATAGGTAGGTAGTGAACTGTAATTGCTTTATTCCTATGGTCAGTGATTTAAAACAAAACTTAAAATCAGTGGTATTTAACCTCTGTGATAACCAGATGGAAACTATGGATCAGTTCCCCTTAAAAATACATGCTTCTGCTTGTACACATATTTATATGTCCACATAAAATCCAGGAATTGTGGATTTCCTGATGCATATTCATGGGACACAAATTCCTGTCCAAAATCCCTGTTTTTAATTCTTTTGAGCTCCCTGTCCAGAAATCCCTATTTTAAATATGTGGCGTTTACATTTTATTCTGTTTAAATTCTCAAGATACCCAGGGGAACCATTTTATTTATTTATTTATTTATTTATTTTTAATAAATTTTATTTTTATATTCCCCATACAATTGCAACCCCCTTATTTTGACCCCAATCCCTCCCCTCCCCGCACCCCACCCCTCATAGAGTGTCTCTGGTTCATGGTTTTTTGTTGATTTTGATTTTCACTTTCTTATAGTTATTCATTTTCCTGGTCCCTTATTTAAGTTTTCTAGATTCCTGCTATGAGTGAGACCATCTGGTATTTTTCTTTTTCTTTCTGGCTTATTTCGCTGAGCATGATCCCTTCCAGCGCCATCCATGTTGCTGCAAATTGCATGTGTTTATCTTTTTTGAATGCTGAGTAATATTCCATGGTGTATATGGACCACATCTTCTTGATCCAGTCATCTATTTTTGGGCATTTGGGTTGTTTCCAAAGCTTAGCTATTGTAAATAGTGCTGCTATAAACATAGGGGTGCAGGTGCTCTTTGGAATTGATGTTTCTGTGTCCTTTGGGCAAATACCTAGGAGTGGAATTGCTGGATCATATGGAAGCTCTATGTTTAATAGGTCCAGAAATCTCCACACAGCTCTCCATAGTGGTTGGACCAGTTTGCACTCCCACCAGCAGTGCAGGAGAGTTCCTTTTTCTCCACATCCTCGCCAACATTTGTTGTTGCTAGTTTTTTTAATATGTGCCATTCTCACTGGTGTAAGATGGTATCTCATTGTCGTTTTGATTTGCATTTCCCTGATGACAAGTGATGTTGAACATTTTTTCATATGCCTGTTGGCCATTTTCATTTCCTCTTCAGAGAAGTTTCTTTTCAGCTCTTCTGCCCATTTTTGACAGGATTATCTTCTTTGTTGTTGTTGAGTCTCATCAGCTCTTTGCAGATTTTTGTGATCAGTCCTTTATCATTAGTGTTGGGTGCAAAAATGTTCTCCCAGTCGGTGGGGTTTCTCTTTGTTTTTGTTATTGTCTCTTTTGCTGTGCAGAAGCTCTTTAATTTGATGTAGTCCCAGCTATTTATCTTTGCCTTCACTAACACTGCTTTGGGTGATGTGTCTGTAAAGATGTCTTTGATGTGCATATCACGTAGTGTTTCGCCTATATTTCCTTCTATGTATTTTATGGTTTCAGGTCTTTTTTTTTTTTTTTTTTTTTTTTTTTTTTTTTATAGAGGCATGCTTTATTTATTTAATTTATTTATTTATTTTGTTTGTTTGTTTATACATGCACTGGGTACAGTCAGAAGCGCGGGAGGGTGAGAGAATTCACCAGATCCAGAGCAGGGAGCAGAGCAGGCAGAAGGACCGAAGTACACTGCTGAGGGGAGCAGCGGGCGGCAGGAGAGGTCTGCGCGCCATGTGGAACCCTCCTCCGGTGGCCTGGGAGCAGCCGGGGATCGAACCGGCTCCGCGGAGGCTGCGGGCAGCTTCGCAACCCAGCGCTCAACCGCTGCGCCACCGGGGAGGCCCTGGTTTCAGGTCTTATGTCTAGTTCTTTAATCCATTTTGAGTTGATTTTTGTGTATGGTGTGAGGTAGTGGTCAAGCTTCATTCTTTTGCATGTAGCGACAGGGGAACCATTTTAAATCTTCTGTGTAATTCACCATCATCATTATTAAATAGATTATTGTAATGATAATAACCCTCAGATAGGAGAAACAGTTGGGGACTAGTGATCAGGATGTGGAGAATTCATTCTGTTTTTGAACTACCTGTTTACATTATTATAAAAGCATGTAATCTTTATGCTATTACTTAATGAACTTGAGGGAGGAAGTACATTGTAGAAATTTAGAGTGAGGCTGATACTTAAGAAGATTTGTAATTGATTGTTTCCTATTTTCTCTTTTGTTAAGGCAACATTAATTTATAACTCTGCATATGATTTAGAGGTATAGGATCACACCCTTTAAGTATGTTACACACCACACCCTCCATCAAGGTATCCATAGTCCTCCACTCCTCCCTACTCTGCTCTTCTCTTCTCCATCCCCCTCTGGTAACCTCAATTCTACAGTCAGATTTCTGGGGTTTGTTATTGGTTTGGTTGTATCTGGTCCTTTATTTTGTTTCTCTATATTCTAAATATAAATGACAACATCTGCTGTTTGTCTTTCTCCTTCTGACTTGTTTTGCATAGCATAATCCCCTCCAGTTCTATCCATGTTGTTATAAATGACAAAAGTTTCTCTGTTTTTTTTCTAGCTAAGTGGTACTCCATTATGTATTTATACCACATCTTTCTAATCCACTCATAGTGGATACTTATGTTGTTTTGAACATAGGAGTGTATACTTCTCTTTGAATTACTGTTTTTGGATTCTTCAAGTAAATACTTAAGAATGGAATTGCTGTATCATACAGTAGGTCTATTTTTAATGTTTTTGGGAATATCCATACTGTTTTCCATAGGGGCTGGACCAATAATGGAAGAGGATTCCTTTTTCTCCAAATCCTTGTCAACACTTGTTTCTTCTGTTCTTTTCAATGTGGGCCATTCTCAGAGTTGTGGAGTGGTATCTCACTGTGGTTTTGATGCCTTTTCCTGATGATAAGTAATAATGAACATTTTTCATGTGCCTGTATGTGTTCTTTGAGAAGTGCCTATTTAGCTCTTCTGCCTATTTTTTGGTTGGGTTATTTATTAGTTGTATAACTTTGAGACCTTGGCAATCAATCCCTTGTTAGATAAATGATAAGCAAACATTTTTTCCCATTTAGTAGATGTCATTTTCTTTCACTTTCTTTCATTGTGCAGAGATTTTTAGTTTGATATAAGCAATTGTTCATATTCTCTTTTATTTCTCTTGCTTTTGGAGACAAATCCACAAAGACATTACTGAAGCCTATGTTATAGAATGTTTTCCCTATGTTTTCTTACAAGTTTTTTTTTTTAATCCATTTTGAGTTAATTTTTGTGTATGGTGTGAGATAGTGGTTTGTTTCTAGAAAATGTTTTTACATATGCCTGTCCAGTTTCTCCAACACCATTTATTTAAGGAGACTTCCTTTTCCTGCAATGTATACTCATGGCTTCTTTTATTTTTCTCATTCTCCAGGTTTGGGAAGTTTACCTTCACTATTTCTTTGAATAAGTTTTATGTTCTCTCTCTCTTCCCCTTCTGGAATACCCATTTTCTTATATTGCCTTTCCTCATATTTCTCTTTCTTCTCCCACTTGGATTCTTTGTATATTTCCATTGTGGAGGTCACAAGGAAGATTGACTATAGATAAGAGCTTGAAATGCTTTCTGCATTGTTATAGGAAAGTGGACAGAGTAGGTGATACAGATTAAGTAGCTTGATTGATCTTAGTGGGAGAGGAGGAAAGGTAGGCCAGTTTTCTTTTTTCTCTTGAGAAGTATATAGTCATGTTAGAGTAAACAGTTGAGGAGAGGCAAAAGTAAGGTTCTTACACATAGTTATTTTAGAGACTAAGAAAAGATTTTTGGAGTGGCAGTGGAGGGGGATAGTTTTGGTAGTATTATGTAGTGTTATTGAGTACCCAGTTTAGATTTTTAGTTCCATAACAAAACTGAATCTACAGCACAGCTATGTAATATTTCTTCAGCAGTTTAGCTTCTTGGTATAGTTATGTAATAATTGGATGGTTGGGTTCATTCAAAATTGAGTTTTTTGAACTCAATTTGGCTAAAAAGGCACAAAGGAGTTTTAATTCAGGCCTTTCATTTCATGAGACCCCCTATGATAAATATCAGTAAGCGTTAAAATATTTTTGAATGAATAAAGAAGCAAAATGTTTGGTTTTCCTAAAACCAAAATTCATCTGACATGAGGACAATATTAACACAATTGGATGACTCTGTGGCTTATGCCCCAGATCTATCTATTTTCCAAATACATTTGCTTCTGGGTTTGTAATTCTGTTTCTATTTGTTAGAAGTAAATCTGGTGTGATCTTTATGCCTTTTTTTTAAAGGTCTGTCTATGATGGTGAGGAACATGGACGATTCATGGAGAAGCTCGAAACTCGCATTCGCAATCATGACCGAGAAATTGAGAAAATGTGCAACTTTCATTACCAGGGTTTTGTGGACTCTATAACTGAACTGCTGAAAGTGAGAGGAGAAGCACAGAAACTCAAAGTAAGGAGACTTTAAGAGGGACTCGTTTCTCCACCCTGTGCTAGGATTTTGATTAGCATTAAAGGAGTGGAATACATTGCAGGTTACATATTTATCGTCATGACTTTTTGTATAGTTAGGAAGGAATTTATATTGAAACATAAATAATTGGGATTATGGCGTTTATCTAAAAGAATGCCCTTTTAAGTTAAAATTTATTTTGGGTAATTACATGTGAATGAGAACCAGTAACAAAATCAGTAAAATTTACTTTTAAACAGAAACTTGGTTTACTTTTCATGTACATCTATCTATTTCCTTGCTAGGTAAAAGCCATCACTGTAAGATGATGGAATTTTAAGATATTTCTATAGAAGTCTTTGTAGCATGGCAACCTAAGCCAAAGGAAAATATCACTGATGGTGTGAGCTGGAATATATTCTACCAGAATATAAGGGTTCTTCTTTAGTATGACAGATTCAAGTTCAGGGAGGAGGGTAGCCATTTTGGTCTGGTCCCTGGCACAGCAAATTCACTTACCTTGGATAACCACTTTGCTTATTGAACTTAAACCTCACTACTTCACTAATCTTCTCTTTTATTTCTAATAATTTGTGTGTAGATTATTTTTTATTTCTTATGTAAATACATGAGCTGTTAAGTAATAAAAAGTTATTTCCTTTCCAGTCTTTATGCTTCTGTTTTCTTTTTCCTTTTACTCTTTCTTCTTTCCCACGTCCCTCTTCCTTCTCTTCCCCCCCCCCTTTTTTTTTGGTCTTATTGGAATTTTAATTAAAATCCCATGGGGAGAACTTGACAGTGAGTGTAAAATTCCTATAAAATATACATTGGTAAGAAAAGCACAGGAACAGTTTTTCTGAGGGGAGAACTAGGCTATCAGATCATAAATTATATTCTAAAGCTATAGTGATTTGAAGTCTAATTTGACTGCAAAGCCTTATCTGAATGAATATGAAGCTATCAAACTTCTTAATACATTTTGTATGTAAAGATGTTTGCATTTTGCTATAGAAATATTAATGGGTTTGGGGGCCTCCCCGGTGGCGCAGCGGTTGAGCGCTGGGTTGCGAAGCTGCCTGCAGCCTCTGCAGCCGGTTCGATCCCCGGCTGCTCCCCGGCCACCGGAGGAGGGTCCCACATGGCGGCAGACCTCTCCTGCCGCCCGCTGCTCCCCTCAGCAGTGTACTTCGGTCCTTCTGCCTGCTCTGCTCCCCGCTCTGGCTCTGGTGAATCCTCTCACCCTCCCACGCTTCTGACTGTACCCAGTGCATGTATAAACCAAACAAACAAACAAATAATAAATAAATAAATAAGACATGCCTCTAGGAAAAAAAAAAAAAAAAAAAAAAAAGAAATATTAATGGGTTTGATTATGAATGTTGTCCTAGTACCTAGTACTGTCTAGTACCTTTGGAAGATATAATGTGATAAACACTTTATACCATATTAGTTTTATAGAATTTCTGAAATTGTGACGTCTGAAGTATGTTGGGTCTCAAGGTTTCAAATAAAGAGTTTATGGACATGTATAACAACTGCCCAACATTTTAAGATATATAGTATTGCCAACACATTTATGCTTCCTCTTGCTCATTGGCCTATATATTTGGAATGCTGAATTTTGGTGGGGGTGTTAAATGGCTTGAAATGGCCAAGAGTATCTGAAATGTATAAAAATAAAGATATGGGCTTCCTGCCAGGAGCTGTTTGTCCTCACCCCGTCATCCCATCTTCCCATCCTCACTTTGGACTGTTCTTTTCTGTGCTTTTCGGATATCTTTATTCCAAACTTCTCAGCTCCCTGGGCCCCTTCTCTGTGATGGGCAGTAGGATGATCTGTCTTTGGTTACTGAAGTAGCCAAGTGGTGGAGTGCTTCCAGGTAGCCCTGAATAGTGCCCGTAATGTTCACCAGTTGCTGATAGCACTTGTAGGTTGGTACTCATCTTTTCCTCTTCTTCCCTTCCAATTGTTTCAGGTTGCAAATTCCTTTAAATTGTTCAGGATGCCCCTGAGGACGAGAGATTACCAACGGAGGGATTTTAGCTACTTAAGTTCCATCCACGTTGAGAGCCTAGCAGTACACCTGGAGGGTCTGGTCTAGGGGAATCCCTAGATTCTGCATTAAAAAACTATGAAATGTAGAGTTTTCTGAACTCTAGAAAAGAGTTTATAAAATGGGAAAGTGTTAACTACTGTCAGTACTATTTTAATCTACAATAATAGGAAATAACACATTCTAGCATGGCCACTTCTTTTGATTCACAGTATATCTGTAGCTTCATGCTCTCTGAATCAAGAGAAGTAGTATCCTAGACGGGCAGTAAAATTTCTTCTTATTGGTTATATAAAATAGTATTGAAATAGTAATTAATCTTTCTTATCAGAACATTGTTTAGGCTTTTATGGGTGTGTTTTAGACTGTAATTTGCATGAATTAATTTTTGTGCAAATTTATCAGTGTGTTTAAAAAAAAAGCTGAAGTGAAATAGTGAAATAGAAAAGGTCAGGGTATTACATGTAGTAAGGGTAAGCACTGGTTCCTGAAAATCTTTCAGGGGTGTGTGTGTGTGTGTGTGTGTGTGAGTGTGTATTCCTGATACTTGTGTACTGGGTTGCAATATACAATGTTTATCTTGCAATCCAAGTTTCAGAAATGGTGTCTTTATAAGGTAACAGATATTCTAAACTGGTAGAGATAATAATGCCGAATTTAGTAGTATTTATGGAAGGTTACATTTGATGAGAACTCCAGTTTAGAATAAAAAATATTATTCTTGCATAAGTGAGGTGAAGGGGAGAGCACTACCATTTAGAGCAACCTACTCCATTTTTTATTTCACATTGCTTGAAAGCTTTTTCTTATATTGAGCTATAATTAATCCTGTTTTCTAGTAACGTTCATTTTTTTGCTTGATTAATACACTTTATTTCTAGGTCTCCACCTTTCTTCCCATAATTCTTGAGGTATTTGAAGGATAGCTGTAGTTCAGTTGTGGTATATGCATTTAGTGTTCAGTATATAGTGTCTCCAAATGAATTTTTTTCTTTTCTTTGAGCTGAAAATTGCTTTCTCTTGTTTTTCATGTGCTATTGCTTTGAGTTCCTCTTCAAGTGTATTCATAGCTCAGTATTCATAGCTTCAGTTTTTCAATAGCCTTCCTAAAATGAGACAGCCGAACATGATTCTCATAGTATGTTCTTAAACTACTATATTCTAGACCAAGGATCAAAAAATTACGTAGTATAGACCAAGTCCAACTTACCTTATATTTTTGTAAATATTTTATTGGAACACAGCAATGTCCATTCAATTACATTATGTTTATAGCTGCATTCTTGCTATAATGGCAGAGTTGATATGTTGCAATATATAGACTATCTGGCCCTTTACAGAAATGGTTTGCTGACCCCATTTTTAGATAATGCTTCGTTAATGTTGTCTTAGTTCACTATTTTGGATAGCTATGTCAACACTCACAGTTCATATTGAGCTTATCCAATAAAACTAAGTGTTTCACATCTGGTGCTATTAAATAAAAAATTAATAAAGAGAATTAAGGGTTTCTTGCTTCTCTGTTTGATACTTTATAAGACTTCCTGAAGAAGGTCAGTTTTCATTTTGTCTTTGAAAGAAGGGTATATGTGATATATATATCACTGTGATATATATATCTGCTGTGAAAATAATAGTCCAGGTATAGTGTATCATTTGGGGCAAAGTTTTCAAATTTATGTTCCTGAAAAACTAGTTTCTTCATATAATCCTTAATAAAAGGGTGTTATGTTAAATGAGTTTGGAAAACACTTTGCATGATTTCCCTTTCTTAGACATTCATGCAACATGTACAATATTAAAGGCTGCAAGATGTCCTGAATAAACTGACCTGTTCAGTGTTAGTTCCCATACATATTGTGTGTGTGTATGTGTGTGTGTGTGAGTGTGTATACTTGTGTGCATATGCAGAGTACCTATTAATATTCTTGATGTTCTCACAGACATAATCAGAAATGCTGGGTTACTGGGTTGCCTTAAAAATGTAAAGAGCAGGGCCTCCCCGGTGGCGCAGCGGTTGAGCGCTGGGTTGCGAAGCTTCCCGCAGCCTCCGCAGTGCCGGTTAGATCCCTGGCTGCTCCCTGGCCACCGGAGGAGGGTCCCACATGGCGCGCAGACCTCTCTTGCTGCCCGCTGCTCCCCTCAGCAGTGTACTTTGGTCCTTCTGCTTGTTCTGCTCCCTGCTCTGGTGAATTCTCTCACCCTCCGTGCTTCTGACTGTACCCAGTGTTTGTATGAATAAATAAAAAATATAATCTTAAAAAAAAAAAGTAAAGAGCAAAAAAAAAATATAAGGAGTGGCACTTATTGGTGAGAGTTAGAAATTATCTTTTAAAGAAAGTTTTAGAATATAATATTGCTCATGTTTTGACATGTCTAATATGATGAGGACATTACTATTCTATGTGCTTAATTTTGTAAGTATTAATGGTGTCTTCAAAAATCATTCTCAAAAAAGGTAGTGCCAGTTCCCTTAAATTATGAACTCTAGATTTTAAGACTTGCTCATGGTCTTGAATACTTGGTAGAGATTAATGTAGAAACATGGGGATATGGAAGTATTAGGAGATATTGAAAATTAATAATACAAAAAGAATGAAGGTAAATATTTTCCAAAATTAAATATTTTCCAAATTTAGGATATTAAGGAAAATTTGACATGAGTTGGAAAGTTCAATTTAAACCTGAGTTTTCCAGGAGTACATTGGTGAAATGAAGAGTACCTATGATAAAATTTTATTTTTCTACGCACTGTAGAGATGGTCAGGTTCTTTGTGGATTATTTTTTTCTATTTTATTTATTTATTTTTTTAAGTAGCTTTTTTTTTTTTTTTTAAAGATTTATTTATTTATTTATACAAGCACTGGGTACAGTCAGAAGCGCGGGAGGGTGAGAGAATTCACCAGAGCCAGAACAGGGAGCAGAGCAGGCAGAAGACCGAAATACACTGCTGAGGGGAGCAGCGGGTGGCAGGAGAGGACTGCGTGCCATTTGGGACCCTCCTCTGGTGGCCGGGGAGCAGCCGGAAATCGAACTAGCGCTGCAGAGGCTGCAGGCAGCTCGCAACCCAGCGCTCAACCGCTGAGGCACCGGGGAGGCCCTATTTTTTTCTATTTTATTTTTCTTTCCTGTACCCCCTTTTTACTTCAGAATTAAAGTGCCATGTTAGTCATTATATTGTTTTAATTGGAATAATCAAAAACAAACATATCTTTCCTAAGTTTTGAATGGCTAAATGTCATACAAATGTCCAGTAGAAAGGTTGTTATTTTAACTCAAGAGAATTCCACTAAAGCAAAATATCATAGACTACTCATGAATATATGAATATGAATACCTATCTTTTTCATTTAAAGCTTTGATCTTATCCAACTGCTATCTAAATGTTTGTTTTTTTATGAGTTTAAATTGTCTTCTCTCCACAGAATCAAGTCACGGATACTAATAGAAAACTCCAACATGAGGGAAAGGAAGTAAGGCCAGTTTACCTTTTGAAAATCTTTTCTGTTTCCAGTTATTTTCTTTTGATGACTGCATTCTTCATTTAGTGACTTTAAGACCATGAAAGTTTGTTGGAGGAACTTGGACATTATTGTTGCTTCTCCTAATATATATCTACATTTAATGAATATAGCCACTAGAACACTTAATGAGAGTGGATGTAGCCTTCCATAGCTATGTTTTAAATCACCTAGGTAGTCATAGAATGACCAGTATTGTTCCGTCTTTCTGGGATGGTCTTTCCCCAATATTTACCTATTTCAGATCCTTAATGAGGTCTTTTCTAACTACCTTATTTGAAATCACAGTCTCACTCTTACCCCTTGCATTCTTTTTTATCTTCCTGCTTGATTTTTCTTCATTGTGACTTTCATTCTCTGATTAAGATTTTTATCTATATATTTGGTTTTGTTTCCCTCCATTAGAAATAAAGCTCCACGAAGTCAGGAATTTTGACTTATTTTATTCATTGCTTTATCCTCTCTTCTTGCCTAAACAGTGATTGGCATTAAGTGGGTGCTCTCTAAGTATCTATTAAAAAAAAATGAATCATTGATTCTATTAATGAAGAAATTTGCCATTTAAACCATCACAGTTTACAAGATTATTTTACATCCATTTTTAAAACTTGATCCTCATAGTGGAGCTATGACAATGTCAGACAGATGTTATTAGTATTTTTTTAATGAGGAAACTAAAACAGAGGATGGTTGCCTAAGTTACTTAGTAATTTGCAAAGTTGGGACTGAAACACACATTTTCTGACTTATAGTCCATTACTGTTATAGTCCATTACTGTTCCCTGTATCATTCATTTTCTTTTCAACTAACACGTAATTATGCTTAATTTAAAAAAAATTTAAAATTAGCTTTTGATTGTTTTATTAGTGGCTTAATCAGGGCCATTCTCTTTTGTTCCTTTTTTCCTGGTATCTAAGCAAATTACATTTTCAGGTATGGGTATGGGATAATCTACTGCTATGCAGAGTATTGTTTTTTGTCTTACCTATTTTAAATTAAGTAGAGAATATAGTTTCTTCTACTTATATTGTGATATGACTTCAGTTGGAAGCCTTTAAAACAGCTTTGGGAAGAAAAGTGAGTTATTCACTGCTAAGCTGGAACTCTTGGAAAAGCCATAACTTCTAAGTCTGTGGTGTATTTGTTGAAATAAAGATTTAGCTGAAGATTATTTTCAAGACTCTTGAAGTCTAGCACTGATGAAAAAAATATAGAATCTTCTCAGAAGATTGATGAAACCATAAATCATGGAGAGTCTGAGGATTTGGAGAAAATCTGTATTTTTTTCTTTTCTCCTGTATAGTCCATGAATTTTAGGATTTCATTTTACTTAGCCTTTCCTAGTATAGAATGTATCTTGGGGAGAAAATGGGAAACCATGCAGGAGTGTTTTACTGGTTGAGAAAAGAAAAGTAGTTCCTTAGTCCACTTGGTAGGTCTTACAGTGAAACTGGAACTTTCTGATGAATTGAACATAAGGTGGAAAAATGTGACAGAAAGCTTTTTATTTACAGCTGTTGGCATAATTCAGTTTTTTTCCCTCTTGCCAAGCTGGTATTAGCAATGGAAGAGCTGAAGCAGTGTCGACTACAACAGAGAAATATTTCTGCCACCGTTGATAAATTAATGCTGTGTCTTCCAGGTGAGGAAGTGGAAATGGAGTAGAATTCTTGATGAAATTCCTTTAGCTTTACTTTGTCTTTCAATTTCTCTAAATGCTTTTGTGTTCTTTTTCCTCATTCTCTTTCAAGTCCTGGAGATGTATAGCAAACTAAGGGACCAGATGAAAACTAAAAGGTAAGATTTTCTACCACATAGTTTTTATTATCTAAAATTTCTGTTACTTAGAATATTTTTAGAGTCCATATTTAGTATAATCTTTCAAAAAATAATTGAGTTCACATTACATCTTCTCTAGCATTTTGTATCTCTTTATTGATTTATCCTGAGCTTTACTCACATATACTAATGGCATGTTGATGCATTTTGTCATGTATTATGTTTAATAAAAATTGCTACTCAACAGTTTTATTTATAGAAGTCTCAGTCTTTTAGTAAAAAAAGCATATAACTGTCAATATTTTAATGATACTTCATTTGAGAAACATGCTTTGGTTTAGTATTGTAAAGAAAAAGTAGTGGTTCTGGTGTAGGGGTGAACCAGTCAGGGTTCTTCATTGAAACATAACTGTGTGTGTGTGTGTGTTTGTGTGTGTGTGTGTTTAGAGATAAATGATTTATTTTGAGGAATTGGCTCACTCGATTATGAAGACTGTTAAATCCAAAATCTGCAGAGTAGGCTATTAGGCTAGACTGTCAGGGAGGAGTAAATATTATAACCTGAATCTAAAGACAGTCAGCTGGCAGAATTCCCACTTCCTTCAGGAAGGTCAGTCTTTTTTCTGTTAAGGCCTTGAATTGATTGAATGAAGCCCACCTACATTTTGGAGGTTAATATTTTTTACTCACAGTCTACTGATTTAAGTGTTAGTAGTCTCATTGAAAAATGCCTTCACAGGAATACCTAGAATAATATCTAGGTACTGGGACCTCTTAGCTACATTAACACACAAACTTAACTGTCATAAGGAACAATATCAAGGTTAAGTTCAGTGAATTCCTCGCCTGTGTTTTTTTTTTTTTTCCCTCTGGTTTTATTTCAGAGGAAACTGGTGACTTTTTGGCTTTCTTCCCCAAACTAGAGTAAGCATACCCATTCTCTGTCTTAGGGTATCCTGCAGGATGATGGGAATACGTGAAGCTGTACAATAAACAGGGCACATCTTCCTGGAATGTTAATTTTACCTAGGTATTGAGGGAAAAAGTCTGAAATTAAAATGTGTTAAATATTGAGGTAATAATAGAAATGTTATGAATAAAAATTCTAAATTCTCAAGAAATTTGATGCTAAGATGTGAGGCATGAACATTTAGAAAAATTTCTTAGGATTATTTCCCAGACTCCCTTTTCTTCAAAAGATATGTTTAAATCAGATACAATAGGTAGAATGATATGAGTTCTACTCAATGAGATATGAAAGTAATTTTATTTCTATGATAACCTTTTTGTAAAGTTCCAAAATTACAGAAAATTCTAGAGAATAAAAAGCACTTGTATCCCAACTACTCTGATTTAATGGATATTCATTTCCTAGTTTTTTTTTTTTTTTTTTTTAGATTTATTTATTTATTTAACTTATTTATTTATTCGTTTATGCAAGCACTGGGTACAGTCAGAAGCGCGGGAGGGTGAGAGAATTCACCAGAGCCAGAGCGGGGAGCAGAGCAGGCAGAAGGACCGAGGCACACTGCTGAGGGGAGCAGCGGGCGGCAGGGGAGGTCTGCACGCCATGTGGGACCCTCCTCCGGTGGCCGGGGAGCAGCCGGGGATTGAACCAGCGCCGTGGAGGCCGCGGGCAGCTTCGCAACCCAGCGCTCAACTGCTGCGCCACCAGGGGAGGCCCCATTTCCTAGTTTTTTGATTCCTATATCTATATATGAATTTTTCTATTTATTAAATAAAAGAAGACATTCACTACCATCCATTATACCCTCTACCTCTCCCATCCTTTTCACCTCTGACAATCATTTTGATTTTCATTGTTCACTAATTTTTATATTTTGTTTTGTCCATTTGCTCATTTTTTAAAATATCACACATATAGGTGAAATTGAATATTTATCATTCTGAGTGTTTTACTTTGTACAACCCCTTCAAGTTCCTTTCATTTTGCTGCAAATGGCAAAATTTCATCTTTCCTTATAGCAGAATAGTATTCTAATGTATATATATGTACCACATCTTCTTTATCCAGTTATTTAATTGGGAACATACTTTGTGTCCATATTTTAGCTATTTTAAATGCTGTTACAGTAAATGTTGTGGCACATATAACTCTCTCTCTCTTTTTTAAAGATTTAAAAAAAAATTATTTATACAAGAGCTGGGGTACAGGCCAGAGGCACAGGAGGGTGAGAGGATTCACCAGAGACAGAGTGGGGAACAGAACAGGCAGACTGACTGAAATACACTGCTGAGGGGAGCAGTGGGTGAGACAGGAGAGGTCTGCCGCTCCATATGGATATCTCCCTGGCCAGCCGGGAATCAAACCCGTG
This sequence comes from Talpa occidentalis, assembly GCF_014898055.3. Taxonomy (NCBI): domain Eukaryota; kingdom Metazoa; phylum Chordata; class Mammalia; order Eulipotyphla; family Talpidae; genus Talpa; species Talpa occidentalis. The sequence goes on along the minus strand of NW_023604861.1, from coordinate 84,093,190 downwards.
CAGCAGAGGCTTCGGACAGCTTCACAATAATGCTCTCAACCCGCTGCGCCACTGGGGAGGTCCTCACGTATAACTCTTTGACTTGATAATTTTATATTATATGTATAGATACCCAGAAATGGGATTGCTGGATGACATAGCAATTCTATTTTTAGTTTGTGAATAAGGTCCATACTGCTTTCCAAAATGGCTGCACCGATCTACATTCTCACCAGCAGTGAAAAAGGCTTCCTTTTTCTCCATATCCTAACACTTGTTAGCAGTCTTTTTTTTTTTTTTTAATTGAGATAACATTGGTAATAACAGTTAGTGGTCTGCCATCAGTAAACCATTCTCACAAGTGTTAGGTGATATCTAATTGTAGTTATGATTTGCATTTTCTTATTAAGTGATGATGAACACTTTCATGTTTGTTGGCCATCTATATACCCTTTTGGAAAAATGTCTATTCAGATATTCTGCCCATTTTTTATTGTTTTTTTTTTTAATTCTTAAATATGATGAGTTTTTTTAATTCACCTTGGTTAATAACCCCTTATTAAATGTGTGATCAAACTTAATTGGTTTTTGCCAATCTAATAATTGTGAAATGATAGATAATTTTTATTTCTTGGGTTAGGATTGGTTTTTGGACATTTGAATTTTCTTTCATATATTTTACCCTGTGACATGTTCTGTCCTGCCTGAATGACACTCCATTCCAGGCTGCCTTTCTCAAGAATATCTTCCTTATTTTACTTAATCTGTGGTCTCTCCTGCTGTCTAGTTCTTCTGCCCTGCCCCAACCAATGTGGACACTCTCTTATTTAGGTGTTCTTCAGTTTTTTTAAGTAATGTTTATAGTTTTCATATTTATTCCAAAATTGTTCATTATTTTATACTTTTTTAAATGAAAAATTTCAATTTCTAGTCATTTATTACTAGCGTATTAAGTTTTGTATATTTAGCTTGTATTTGGAAATCTTGCTTAAGTCGTTTATTTATTCCAGTATGGTTTTTGTATATTCCATTGATTTTCTATTAGATGCTGTCTTATCTGCATGTCAGACAGTTATATTTCTTTTTTTCCAATTGGATGCTTTCTTTTTGGCTTGTTTTTCTTGTCTTATTGAATTGACCTACAACTGTTGAATTGAAGTAGTGAATAGGAGTGGTGAGAGTGAATATCCTTGCCCTGTTCTTTGATCTTAGGGGGAAAGTATTTACCATTAAGTGAGATGTTAGGTTTGAATTTTTTGCACAAGCTATTTATAAGTTTGAAGGTTTTTCCTTCTTTTTCCAGTTGTTGAAAGTGTCTATTAGGAATGAATATTGTTTTTTTCTAATGCTTTTTTCCCATGTCAGTTGACATTATTATATATTTTTAATTTACTTTTTAATCTATTATTTGGATGAATTATGTTGATTGATTATTGAGTGTTAAGCCAAACTTATATTCATGTAATAAATCCCACTTGGTCTTGGTATATTACCTTTTTTATATGACTTAGAATATGATTTGTTAACTTTTTTGTTAAAGATTTTTATATCTTTGTTCATAAGGAATATTGGTTCATAGTTTTTTTGTAATGTCTTTGATTTTGATATCAGATTAAATGCAGGTCTCAAAGACTGAGTTGGAAAGTATTTTCCCTTTGATTTTATTTTATGGAAGAATTTGTAGTGTTGACCTAATCTTCCTTAAATATTTGGTAAAATCTACCAATGGTGGCTCTTGCACTGGGAGATTTGTTTCTTTCTTAGGATAAGATTTTCAACTGCAAATTTTTTTTTAATTTATTTATTTATTTTTCTTTTAAGTATTTTTTACATCATTTTTCATTTTTGTAGGTTCCATCATTCTATTTTTTTTTATAATAAATTTTATTTTTATATTCCCCCATACAATTGCAAACACCCCATTCTGACCCCAATCCTTCCCCTCCCGCCCCCCACCCCCCAAAAAGTGTCTCTGGTTCATAGTTTTTTGTTGATTTTGATTTTCACTTTCTTATATTCATTTTCCTGGTCCCTTATTTAAGTTTTCTAGATTCCTGCTATGAGTGAGACCATCCGGTATTTTTCTTTTTCTTTTTGGCTTATTTCGCTGAGCATGATCCCTTCCAGCGCCATCCATGTTGCTGCAAATTGCATGTGTTTATCTTTTTTGAATGCTGAGTAATATTCCATGGTGTATATGTACCACATCTTCTTGATCCAGTCATCTATTTTTGGGCATTTGGGTTGTTTCCAAAGCTTAGCTATTGTAAACAGTGCTGCTATAAACATAGGGGTGCAGGTGCTCTTTGGAATTGATGTTTCTTCAACTGCAAATTTAATTCAAAAAATAAATACAGGACTGTGTGCATTTTGTATTTCTTGAGTAAAATTTTGCTTATTTGTGTTTGTCAAGTAATTTGTCTCTTTCATTCAAGTTGTTGAATTTCTTAACAAAAATGTTCACAAAATTCCATATTTTATTTTATTTTATGATTCCTTATTATTTTAATGTGTGCTTTCTTTTTTTTTTTTTAAGATTTATTTATTTGTGCATACAAGAGCTGGGGTACAGACCAGAGACATAGGGGGTGAGAGGACTCACCAGAGACAGAGTGGGGAACAGAACAGGCAGATGTACTGAAATACATTGCTGAGGGGAGCAGTGGGCGAGTCAGGAGAGGTCTGCTGAGCCATGTGGGTTGCTCCCTGGCCGGCCTGGGGATTGAACTCGTGCTGCAGAGGCTTCGGATTGCTCTATGGTGTGGTGCTTAACCCCTTGTGCCATCATGGAGGCCTCAGCGTGTGCTTTCTTTTTCATTGCTTATGTTGATAATTTGTGTCTTACTTTTTCTCTCTCTCTATCCCTGCCTAGCTCTGATTATTCTAGAGAGGTTTATCAAGTATATTAATTTTTCCCAAAAGCACATTTTTATGTTTTATTAATTTATTTCCCTGTTGTTTTTCTTTTGTCTACTTTATTAACTTCTGTTATTATCTTTAGTATTCCCTTTCTCCTGCTCGTGTTTGATTTGCTCTTTTTCTAGCTTTATTTTATATGGTGGACATCTAGTGCCCTGATTTTGCTTCTTTCCTTTTTAATGTCATTAAAGCTGTACCTTTTCCTCTGATTGGTGCTTTACCTGCATTTTACATGTTTTATGATGCTATGTTTTTCCCATTTATTTCAAATATTTTCTAACTTTCCTTGTAATTTTTAAAACTTAATCCACTGGTTGCTTAGAAGTAAATCAATTTCCAAATATTAGGGGACTTTGCAGATTAAAAAATGGTTGCAATTTTAGTTCATTGTTTATAAATATGAAAACTCATGATTTCAGTCTTTCATATTTGTTGAGACTTGTTTTGTGATTTTTTTTTTGGTGAAACTTCCAGCTACATATCAAGATAATGCATATTCTATCATTAAGTATCACATTCTTTAACTGTCATCCAGATATACTTGTTTCACAGAGTTATTCAGGGCTTCTCCATCCTCATAATTTTGTATTTGTCAACCTTTACATAGAAGTGTTGAAATTGTCTTTATGGTTGTAGATTTGCCTATGTATTCTTTCTGTTCTTTCATTTCTTGCTATGTATTTTGAAACTCTCATTATATACATTAAGCATTGTTATTATATACTTGACAAATTACTTATTATTAAAGTTTCCTCTTTTTCTTTGTTAAGGTTTTGCTTTCTGTAATCTGTGATGTTTGATATTAACATAGCCACTGCTGCTTTCTTTTTGTTTACATCGGTTATTTTAAAATAGCTTTTTTCCTCTCTAAAATATTTAACAGTTTTATGGAGATACAATTAATATATCACTCAATTCATCCACTTATTTTACTTATTTTTTAATTGAAGTAACATCACATTATAAAATTATATAAGATTCAGGTATGTATCATTAACAATCAACAATTGTGTATATGCTATATTCAGTTCACTACTTAAAGCCCAATTCTGACATGTAACATGCAGTTTACCCCTTTTACTTAATTTACCCATTCCTTTCCCCCCTTTACTTCTTGTAACCATGAATTGGTGTTAATAGTCTAAAAGTTTATTTTTGTTATATTTAGTTCATCTGTTTGTTTAGTTCTCTATATTTGACATATGAGTGAAATCATACGGTGTTTGTCTTTCTCTGTCTGACTTATTTCACTAGCACAATATTGTCTAGTACAATCCAGACTGTTGCAAAAGGATTAATTTTTGGTTTTTATAACTGTGTAGTATTCTATTATGTATGTATATGTCATCTTCTTTATCCAATCATCTGTCTGTCAATGGGCATTTAGGATGTTTCTCCCACTTGGTTTGTAAATAATGTTGAAATAAATGTGTGTGTGTGTATATATATATATATATATATATATATATATATGTATCTTTTAAGAAAACTCTTTAGGGTTTTTGTATTTTTCTGATAAATATCTAGAAGTGGATTGTATGGAATTTCTATTTTTAATATTTGAGGAATCTCCTTACTGTTTTCTATAATGGTTGCACCAATTTATATAATGGTTGCACCAACAGTGCACATCCTCTAATACTTGTTTCTTGTCTTTTGGATAGTAGCCACTTTCGTAGGAGTGAGTGTTATCTCATTGTTTTGATTTGAGTTTCCTTAGATGATGAATTTTTTCACTGCTTGTTGGCTCTCTGTATGTCTTCTTTGGAGAAATCTCTGTTCCAATCTTCTTCCCGCTTTTTCTTTTTCTTTTTAAATTTATTTTGGCCTTTAAAATTCAGTTTTTCTTAAAATGAAGAAACATTGGTTTTCAACACTGTATATGACTTATGGAAATAAGTTCACATCTCAGATACATGTCGCCATACCACACCCACCACCAAAGCACCCATATCCCTTTACCATAGATCATCAGGCCTTGTCCCCCTTTGTTCTCACCCTACCTCCCCTCTCCCACTAGTAGCCTCAGTTCTGCGGATATATTTCTAGGGTTTGTTTTGTTTTAGTTTTGTCAATTCTTTTGTTTCTCTATATCCCACATATGAGTGAAATCATCTGCTATTTGTCTTTCTCCTTCAGACCCATTCTACTTAGCATAATCCCCCCCCCCCCCCCGATTCCATCTATGTTGTTGCAAATACTGCCCACTTTTAAATTGTTTTCTTTTTATTTTTTAAGTTTTATGAAGCTCTTTGTATGTTTTTAATATTACCCCTTGTTGGACATATGACATGCAAATGACTTTTCTCAATTCATCTATTTAAAATGTACAATTCAGTGGCTTTAGTGTATTTACAGAGTTGTGCAACCATTACCATAATCGGTTTTAGAATGTTTTCATCTTCCCTAAGTAAACTCTGAACTCTTTAGCCTTTACCACCTTATCCAATTCTGTCAGCTGCCCCTCCTTGCTGAATACCATATTTACTTTATGGCTGTGTAAATTTTCCTGTTCTAGACAATTCATATTAATGGAATCTACTACAATATGTAGTTTTTTGTGAATGATTTCTTTCATTTATTATTCTTTTATTTTTATTTTTTATTTTCTTACATCATTCTTTCCCTTCAGGTATAGACCCCATAGTTCTCCCATCACCATAGAACCCATGAACCATCACCATAATCCCTTGTGTTCTTCCCTTCCCTCTTTTGACTCCTCTACCTCCTATTTCCTCACTATTTGCTTCAAATCTATGGTCAGCTTGCAAGTTTTATCTTTTTCTTGACTCTTTGTTTGGTTTTCCTATATTCCACCTATAAGTGAAACCATTCACTATTTTTCTTTTTCCTTTTGTCTATCTGTTTTATTTCTAATTTGTTTATTTCTAATTGGCTTTTTTTTTTTTTTTTTTTTTAGTTCTGCGAAATGCACGGTTAGGTTGTTTCTTTGGGCTCTTGTTTCTTTTTTTTTTTAAATAGATTTTTTTTAAAGATTTTTTTTATTTATTTATACAAGAACTGGGGTACCGGTCAGAGGCATGAGAGTGTGAGAGAATTCACCAGAGACAGACCAGGGAGCAGAACAGGCAGACGGATTGAAGACACTGTTGAAGGGAGCAATGGGCAAGGCAGGAGAGGTCTGCTGCGCCATGTGGGTTTCTCCCTGGTGGTCCGGGAGTCGAACCCGCGCTGCAGAGGCTGTGGACAGCTTCACAGCACTGCGCTCAACCTGCTGTGCCACCAGGGAGGCCCTCTTTCTTGTTTCTTGATTTTTCCTCTTACTACTGCTTTAGCTGTGTCCTGTAATTTCTGGAAGGTTGTATCCTCACTATCATTTTGTCTTAGTATTTTTTAATTTCTTCTTTGATATCCTCATTAATCCAGTGGTCTTTCAGTAGTGTGTTGTTTAGTCTCCATGTAATGGGGTGGGCTTCTTGATTTCTAGTTTGATATCTCTATGGTGAGAGAAGATATGTGTGTGATTTCAATCTTCATGTACTTGTTGATGTTTGCCTTGTGACCCCAAATGTGGTAGATCCTGGAGAATGATGCATGTATACTTGAGAAAAATGTGTATTTAGTTTCTTGGGGGTGCAGTGTTTTGTAGATATCTGTAAGGCCCCTATGGTCTAGATATTTATTTAGGACTATCATGCCCTTGATTTTTTTTGTTTCATTGATCTGTCCATTGGTGAGAATGGGGTGTTGAAGTCTCCTACCACATATACTTTATTTAATATCTGTTTTCAGAGATGATAGTAATTGTCTAATGTATTTTGGTTCTCTTTCATTTGGTGAGTATATATTGATGAGTGTTAAGTCTTCCTGGTGTATTGTCCCTGTCATCATTATATAGTGTCCATTTATGTCTCTTGTCACCTTTTTTAGTGTGAAGTCTATTTTACTTTATGTAAGTATGACTTTCCACACCTTCTTTTGAGGGCCATTTGTTTGTAGAATTGCTTTCCAACCCTTTACTTTTAATCTATGTTTATCTTTTGTAGTTAAATGTATTTCCTGGAGACAGCAGAGGTTGGATTTTGTTTTTTAACTGTCCTGCTACTCTGTGTCTTTTTATTGATGTGCTTAGTCCATTTACATTTAGAGTTAATATTGATACATTGGCGTCTGTATTTGCCATTTTGTTTGTCTTGTTGTGATTATATTCCTTGCCTTATTCTGTCATTCATTCCTCCATTGGTTTTGGTTTTAGGATTTCTTGTATTTTTTGGAGTGGGAGTTTAGTAGTAATGAATTTCTGGAGATTCCTATTGTCTGAGAAGGTCCTTATTTCTCCTTCATAGAGGAAGGAGAGCTTTGTGGGGTAAAGTATTCTTGGTTGGCATTTGTTGACTTGACTTGGAGTTTGTTGAATATTTCTTGCCCGTAATGTTTCTTCGGAGAAGTCTGATGTCAGCCTGATTGGTTTTCCTTTAAAGGTTATCTGTTTCTTCCCTCTCATCAGCTTCATTTTTTTTTCCTTGTCTTGGACTCATGGAAGCTTTACTATTATGTGTCTTGCTGCAGTTTTCTTTTCATTGTGGTAATTTGGTGTTCTTCTAGCTTGTCTATTTTCGTCTCCTTCATGCTTGGGAAATTCTTTTCTCTTATCTCCTTGAATAGTTTTTTGGTTCCTTTGTCTCTCTTCTCACCTTCTGGGATTCCTATAACTCTTTTATTTCCTTTCTTCACAGTGTCAGATAGTTCTTGAAGTGTTTCTGTATTCTTTTTCCTTTGTACTTTTCTTTTTTGATTCTTTTTATATCTGTATCTTTGAGAGTACTGATTCATTCTTCCATTTCATCAATTCTGTTTTTGTTGCTTTTCCCTTACTTCTTTAGCTCTTCAATTAATCTTTTAATCTCCTGCATTTCCTTTGTTTCCTTCTTTAAGGACTCAATTTCAGGGGCCTCCCCGGTGGCGCAGTGGTTGAGCGTTGGGTTGCGAAGCTGCCCACAGCCTCTGCAGCGCCTGTTCGATCCCCAGCTGCCGGGCGAGGGTCCCACATGGCGTGCAGACCTCTCCTGCCGCCCGCTGCTCCCCTCAGCAGTGTACTTCGTCATTCTGCCTGTTCTGCTCTCCGCTCTGGCTCTGGTGAATTCTCTCACCCTCCCGTGTTTCTGACTGTACCCAGTGCTTGTACAAATAAAATAAATAAATCTTAAAAAAAAATAAAAACTTAAAAAAAAATCTTTAAAAAAAAAAAAAAAAGGACTCAATTTCATTCTTTAGTTCATTAATTATATTTCATCTTCTTTATCTTTTTTAATCATGATGATTTTAAATTCTCTATTTGGCAGGCAGAGAAGTTCTTCCATGTCTTGTTGTTGAGTTCTGGTGGCTGATTTTCTTTTTTGTGGCGTGTCCTTCCCTTGCGGGTTTGCTTGGTTATTTGTATTTTTCCTTCTTCCTGTTGTTTGTTTTCTAATTTGTTCTGTGTGTTGGGTCACTGTGCGGTGGGTACAGGGGGGCATCTCTTTGGGCTGCTCCTTCTGGGATGTTAGGAACTGGTGGCCAGACTCCACAAGGGTAATGATGTTGTGGGTATGTTGATGGGTGCTGTCCCTGAAGATCCCCTCCCTCTCTATTTACTTAGCTCCAGAAGGGAATCTTTGCGTCCCTGGCTTCTAACAGCCCCACAGGCAGGCCTGCACTTTCCTGGGACCCACAGTTCACTGTGGTGGCAGAGCCCTCCCTCATCTACTCAGTTCCCAAAGGAGACCGTGGGGCCCCTGGCTTCTGACAATAGCTCAGTTCCGAAGTTCACCTTGATCGAGGAGCTCCCTGTCTTTACTCAGTTCCAAGTCAGAGGCCGGGGGCCTGCAGTGCTTTCCTGCTCATCTTTGTTTGTGGAGCTTTCCCTCTCTCTTCTCAGTTCCAGAAGCTACTATTCTTTTCATTTCATCCAATGAAATTTTTATTTCACATGATCTACTTTTTAACTTTAAGAGTTCTTTTTGGCTTTTTATGTTTAATTCCTTTGTTGTTTTTGTGTCTTTCTTTAAATAAATCATTGTAGATATTTTCATGTACTTTGCTAACTGTCATGTCAGGTTTGTTTCTGCTGACAGATTTTGTTTTATTTTTAGTTACAGGTCAGTTTTTGTTCTTACCATATCTAGTAATTTTTGATTGGATAATGGACATACTATATTGATGAGTGTCTGGATTTTTAAAAATATTTTATTTTATGTAATTCTTACATCATTTTTCATTTTGCACAATGTATGCATTTTCATTTCGGCTATATTCCCCATACAATTGCATCCCCCACCCCCCTTATTTTGACCCTAGTGTGTCTGGATTTTGAAGGGCTTTTATTTTTTTCTAGAGAGTGTTGGTCTTTGTTTTGGCAAAGTTCTTTGCAGATCAGTTTGATCCCTTCAAGTCCTGCTTTTTTTTTTTTTTTTTTTTTTTTTTATTTTTTTAATAATAAATTTTATTGTTGTATTCCCCATACAATTGCAGCCCCCCCATTCTGACCCCAATCCCTCCCCTCCCACCCCCACCCCCCTAAAAGTGTCTCTGGTTCATAGTTTTTTGTTGATTTTGATTTTCACTTTCTTATAGTTATTCGTTTTCCTGGTCCCTTATTTAAGTTTTCTAGATTCCTGCTATGAGTGAGACCATCCGGTATTTTTCTTTTTCTTTTTGGCTTATTTCGCTGAGCATGATCCCTTCCAGCGCCATCCATGTTGCTGCAAATTGCATGTGTTTATCTTTTTTGAATGCTGAGTAATATTCCATGGTATATATGGACCACATCTTCTTGATCCAGTCATCTATTTTTGGGCATTTGGGTTGTTTCCAAAGCTTAGCTATTGTAAACAGTGCTGCTATAAACATAGGGGTGCAGGTGTTCTTTGGAATTGATGTTTCTGTGTCCTTTGGGTAAATACCTAGGAGTGGAATTGCTGGATCATATGGAAGCTCTATGTTTAGTAGGTCCAGAAATCTCCACACAGCTTTCCATAGTGGTTGGACCAGTTTGCACTCCCACCAACAGTGTAGAAGAGTTCCTTTTTCTCCACACCCTCGCCAGCATTTGTTGTTGCTAGTTTTTTTAATATGTGCCATTCTCACTGGTGTAAGATGGTATCTCATGGTAGTTTTGATTTGCATTTCCCTGATGGCAAGTGATGTTGAACATTTTTTCATATGCCTGTTGGCCATTTGCATTTCCTCTTGAGAGAAGTTTCTTTTTAGCTCTTCTGCCCATTTTTTGACTGGATTATTTTCTTTGTTGTTGTTGAGTCTCATCAGCTCTTTGCAGATTTTTGTGATCAGTCCTTTATCATTAGTGTTGGGTGCAAAAATGTTCTCCCAGTTGGTGGGGTTTCTCTTTGTTTTTGTTATTGTCTCTTTTGCTGTGCAGAAGCTCTTTAATTTGATGTAGTCCCAGCTGTTTATCTTTGCCTTCACTATCACTGCTTTGGGTGATGTGTTTGTAAAGATGTCTTTGATGTGCAAATCACGTAGTGTTTCGCCTATATTTCCTTCTATATATTTTATGGTTTCAGGTCTTATGTCTAGTTCTTTAATCCATTTTGAGTTGATTTTTGTGTATGGTGTGAGGTAGTGGTCAAGCTTCATTCTTTTGCATGTAGCGACCCAGTTTTCCCAGCACCATTTATTGAACAAACTTTCTTTGCTCCAATGCATATTCTTTGCTCCTTTGTCAAAGATTAGTTGACCATAAATCTGTGGGTTTATTTCTGGATTTTCTATTCGATTCCATTGGTCTGTATGTCTGTTCTTGTTCCAATACCATGCAGTTTTGATGATTATGGCTTTGTAGTAGAGTTTGAAGTCTGGGAGTGTAATGCCTCCATTCCCTTCTTTTTTTTTCAGGAGAGCTTTGGCTATTCGGGGTTTTTTGTGATTCCATATGAATTTCATCAATAATTGTTCTATTTCTTTGAAGAATGACATTGAAATTTTGATTGGAATAGCGTTGAATCTGTATATTGCTTTTGGAAGGATGGCCATTTTAATAATGTTTATTCTTCCAATCCACGAGCAGGGGATGTCTCTCCATTTCTTTGTGTCTTCTTCTATTTCTTTTAACAGTGTTTTATAGTTTTCTTTGTATAGGTCCTTTACCTCTTTTGTTAGATTGATTCCCAAATATTTGATTTTTTTTGTTTCAATAACAAAAGGGATGGTTTTTTGATTTCTTCTTCTTCAGATTTATTGTTTGTGTATAGGAAGGCTACTGACTTTTGCGTGTTGATTTTGTATCCTGCCACTTTACTGAACTGATTGATGAGTTGAATTAGCTTTTCTGTGGAGTTTTTGGGGTTCTCTATGTATAATATCATATCGTCTGCAAATAGTGATAGTTTGACTTCTTCTTTTCCTATTTGGATTCCTTGGATGTCTTTCTCTTGTCTTATTGCCCTGGCTAGGACTTCCAGTATTATATTGAAAAGCAGTGGTGAGAGTGGACATCCTTGTCTTGTTCCAGATCTTAATGGAATTGCTTTCAGCTTTTCACCATTGAGAATGATACTGGCTGTTGGCTTGTCATAGATGGCCTTTATGATGTTGAGGTATGTTCCTTGTATCCCAAGAATTTCAAGGGCTTTTATCATGAATGGGTGTTGCACTTTGTCGAAAGCTTTCTCAGCATCTATTGATATTATCATATGGTTTTTATATTTCTTTTTGTTGATGTGTTGGATAACGTTGATTGATTTTCGGATGTTAAACCATCCTTGTGCCCCTGGAATGAATCCTACTTGGTCGTGGTGAATTATATTATGGATACATTGTTGGATTCTGATGGCTAAAATTTTATTGAGGATTTTTGCATCAGTGTTCATTAGGGAGATTGGCCTGTAGTTTTCCTTTTTTGTGTTGTCCTTGTTCGGTTTTGGTATTAGTGTAATGTTGGCTTCATAGAACGTGTTTGGTATTGTCCCTTCCTTCTCAATTTTTTGGAAGAGTTTGTGAAGGATAGGCACTAATTCATCTCTGAATGTTTGGTAGAATTCATTTGTAAATCCATCAGGTCCTGGGCTTTTGTTTTTGGGGAGGTTTTTAATTACCATTTCAATTTCGCTAATTGTAATTGGTCTGTTTAGGTGTTCTATTTCTTCTTTATCTAGCTTTGGGTGATTGTAGAGTTGTAGGAATTTGTCCATCTCCTCTAGATTGTTAAACTTGTTTCCATATAACTGTTCATAGTAGTTACTGATTATTCTTTTGATTTCTGCTGTGTCCGTTGTGATTTCTCCTCTTTCATTGATGATCCTGTTTATTTGTGCTTTCTCCCTTTTTTCCTTTGTGAGCCTGGCTAGGGGTTTGTCTATTTTATTGATTTTTTCAAAGAACCAGCTCTTGGTTTCATTGATCTTTTGGATTGTTTTTTTAGTTTCAATTTCATTTATTTCTGCTTTGGTTTTTATTATTTCTTTTCTTCTACTGGTTTTGGGGTTTTTTGTTGTTCTTTTTCTAGATCTTTGAGCTTCAAGATTAGGTTGTTTCTTTGAGTTCTTTCTTGTTTCTTGATGTGAGCTTCTATTGCTATATATTTTCCTCTTATTACTGCTTTTGCTGCATCCCATACATTTAGGATATTGGTGTCCTCCTTGTCGTTCAATTCAAAAAATTTTTTAATTTCCTCTTTGATCTCCTCCTTAGTCCGGTGGTCTTCCAGTAGTGTGGTTTTTAATCTCCATGAGGTAGGAAAGTTCCTTGCCTTCTTTTTATGGTTTATTTCTAGTTTGATGCCTTCATGGTCAGAAAAGATGGTTGATATGATTTTAATCTTGGTGTATCTGTTGATGTTTGTCTTGTGCCCCAGTATGTGATCGATCCTGGAGAATGATCCGTGTGCGCTTGAGAAAAATGTGTACTCCGTTTTTTTGGGGTTTAGTGTTCTATAGATGTCTGTTAAGCCCAATTGCTCTAGGTCCTTATTTAGAGCTTTGGTTTCTTTACTTATTTTTTGTCTTGTTGATCTATCCATTGTTGATAGTGGTGTGTTGAAGTCTCCCATTACGTATGTGTTTTCTCTGATGTCTGTTTTCAGAGAGGACAACAGTTGTCTGATATATTTTGGTGCTCCTTCGTTTGGTGCATATATGTTAATGAGTGTTATTTCTTCTTGAAGTATTGTCCCCTTGATCATAATGTAGTGACCATTGGGGTCTCTTTTTATCTTTTTGAGTTTGAAATCTGTTTTATCTGATATAAGTATAGCTGTTCCTGCTTTCTTTTTTGGCCCATTTGCTTGTAGGATTGTTTTCCATCCTTTAACTTTGAGCCTATTTTTATCTTTTGTAGCTAAATGTGTTTCCTGTAGACAGCAAAAGGTTGGGTTTTGTTTCTTAATCCAGGCTGCAACTCTGTGTCTTTTTATTGAAGAGTTTAGTCCATTTACATTTAGAGTTAATATTGATATGTTAACATCTGTATTTGCCATTGTGTTTGTCTTTCCTTTGATTTTATTTATTTATTCTTTTAATAACTTTTTTTTTTTTTTTTGGCCTTCTTTCATTGTTATTCGTCCCTCTGAGGTTCTGGCTTTAGGACTCCTTGTAGTATTTTTTGGAGTGGGGGTTTAGTTGCAATGAAATTCCGGAGTTTCTGTTTGTCTGGGAAGGTCCATATTCTTTCTTCAAAGAGGAAGGAGAGCTTTGCGGGATAGAGTATTCTTGGTTGGCATCTGTTTTCTTGGAGTCTGTTGACTATGTCCCTCCACTCTCTCCTTGCCCGTAGTGTTTCTTCGGAGAAGTCTGATGTCAGCCTGATTGGCTTTCCTTTGAATGTTATCTGTTTCTTCCCTCTTGCCAGCTTCATTATTTTTTCCTTGTCCTGGATTCTTGGGAGCTTTACTATTATGTGTCTTGCTGTATTTTTTCTTTCGTCGTGGAAGTTTGGTGTTCTTCTTGCTTCTTGTATATCAATTTTCAGCTCCTTCTTCACATTTGGGAAGTTCTCTTCAATTATCTCTTTGAATATTTTCTCTGTTCCTACTTCTCTCTCCTCTCCTTCTGGTATTCCTATAACTCTTATATTTCCTTTCCTCATGGAGTCAGATAGTTCCCGAAGTCTTTCTTCATTCTTTTTCCTTCGTACTTCTCTTTCCTTTTCTGTTTTGGTTCTTTTTATTTCTGTGTCTTCAAGAGCACTTATTCGTTCTTCCATTTCATCAATTCTGCTTTCATTGCTTTTCCCAGAATTCTTTAGTTCTTCCACTAATTCTTTGATCTCCTGCATTTCTTTTACTTCCCTCTTTAGGGACTCAATTTCATTCTTCTGATCGTTGATTATTTTTCCCTTATCATTGTTTTCCTTTATGACTTCTGTCAGTTTTTTAATCACGGCAATTTTAAATTCTCTTTCTGGAAGGCTCAGAAGTTCTTCCAAGTTACTGTCGTTGCAATCTGAGGGCTGGTTTTCTTTTTGTGGTGTGCTTTTTTTCTGGAGAGTTGCTAGGTTGCGTGTGGTTCTTCTCCTCCCTACTGTCTGTTTTCTAATTTGCCGTATGCGTTGGGACACTGTGTAGTTGGGACTGGCCGGCATCTTGGGTGAGCTTCTCTGCTCCCCTCTGGTTCCTCCAGGAGTCATCTGTCAGTTTCAAGTAGTCTTTATTGGAGAAAGGTCCCTGTCCTAAAATGTCGATGTGGGGACACACTCCCCTGTGCGCCTGGTCTGCCCCGGCGGTGGGTTCCTGCTCCCCCACTGGGCTTGGACTGCAGGCCAGAGGGGGTCTGGCGTGGGCGAACTTCCCCCGCTCACCTCTGGCTCCTGAGGAAGCCTTCTGCAGGTAGTCTTTACTGAAGAAATGTCCCTGTTCTAAAATGGTGATGTGGGACACACTCCCTGCGCGTACGGTGTCAGGCACACTCTTCTGCGTGCCTGGTCTGCCCCGGCTGTGGGCGCTCGCTCCCCCTGTGGGCTCAGACTACTGGTCGGAAGGGGCCAGGCGTGGGCTAACTCCCCAGCTGGCCACTATCTCCTTCAGGAGCCTGTGCTGGCTACAAGTCGCTAGGTGGCGCCAGAGATCTCTCCTAGAGTCCTTGGGGAGCTGATTTTCCACCCCGTGGGACAGGGAGCAGAGCGGGGATGGTAGGGTACACCTCAACGGCTTTGGGGTGCTGTGTCTGCCTTGTGCCCCACCGTCGTGCGGAACCCACGCCCCTAATTTCGTGCCCCGGGTCTCAGTTCCAAAGCCCTCAGTTCCAGGACGCGGGCTGTAGCCCAGATCAGTGGCGCGGGAATGGCGCCTTTTGAATCCCGCTCCCCTGCCTGGGCGCCTGGTTCCTGCTCACTCCGGGAGGGCCTCCGCGCGTCTCCCCGCAAGCCTAGGTCGTCTCCCGGCAAGCCTAGGTAGTAGGCGCGGGGACCTGGGCAGCTGCGATCCGATCCGCGCAATCCGCGCCGCTTTCCCCGCGCAATCCCGCTCCGCGTCTGTTTTTCTGGCGCGCTGCTTCCGCGCAGGCTTACCGGGCGGCGGGGGCTGTGTGCTGGGGCTGGCCTCCTCCTGGGCGGGGCTCTCTGCAATGGCGCCCGGAGCTCACCTCCGCGGTGGATCCTGCGGGGGTTCTCCACAGCTCCCGTTCACAGGGTGTGGTGGCTGCAATAGTTCCTTTCCACTCACAGTCCCGCTTGCTGCGTCCTTTGTTCTTGTTGGCAGTTTTAGTTTGTCGTTTTCCTCCTCTCTGCCCGTCGGAGAGTGCCGCCTCTGTGGGCGGGGGAGGGGAGCAGGGTTCTGCGCTTCCCTGCCTTCTGGTCCTCTTTTATGGCCACTTTCTTCTTCGGGCAGTTTGCTGGAGTCGTCCGTTTATCTTCCGTGTCACAGTTCTCACTGGGACCTGCCGCTTTTCCTCCCTATTAACTTTTTTTTAATGGGAGATCTTACTCGCAGCGTCTCCTCGCCGCCATGTTGCTCCGCCCCTCCCAAGTCCTGCTTTTAAGCTCTGCTAGGCCCAGCTTTATTCCAGAGGCAGTTCATTTACTCTGAATAACACAGAAATTTCCGAGGACTCTTCACTTTGCTGTTCAGTGTTTGAATGTTTCTCAGCCTTGTCTGAGCTCTTTGAAGTGTTTAGCTTCCATTTCTCTGGTGTCTGACTGTTTCTCCCTTCCTATTATTCCTTCCTACATTTTGCCTCTCTATGTGAAATTTCACTTTTCTTATGCCTGGCCTGCTACTCAGGAGAGACTCAAGGGAACCCCTGTATAGATTTCTGCAGTTCATTTTTTTTTTTTTTTTTTTGCATTGATCCTCCTTCTCCCTTCCTTTTTGAATTCTACAGTACAACCTCAACGTGCCTCAGTTTTCCTGAACTTCTATCTCTGATTCTGCCAAGCTGCTGGCTTCTGTTGGCTTTATTTGGTTGTGTCCTTGATCTAGAAATCACCTTTCTAGTAGTAGATAACACAGATAATTATTAAACTTACCTTGTTTGTTTGTTTCTTCTTCTTCTCCTTCATCATCATCAGTGTCATCATTATCATCATTATAATCATCATCATCAGAGAACATGGTAATGTGCCACCTGCTATCTGCAAAAGGGGTTTGTTTATATATATAAGTAATATAATATGTATACATATAATATATATGCATTAGCCATTATTCTGCTTTTTAAAAGTGGGAGTTCATTTCTGTCCCTTGTTTCTTCTTTATTAAGACTAGAAGAATAGTTACTTTTTTTTGAAAAAGATTTATTTATGCATACAAGAACTGGGGTACAGGCCAGGGGTGTGGGGGTGAGAGGATTCACCACAGACGGAGTGGGGAACAGAACAGGCGGATCTACTGAAATACACTGTTGAGGAGAGCAGTGGGTGAGTCAGGAGAGATCTGCTGCGCCATGTGGTTCACCTTCCTGGCCGGGGATTGAACTCGTGTTGCAGTGGCTGCCGATATCTTCATAGAGCTGCATCTTAACCCCTTGTGGCACCACGCAGGTCCCTAGTTACTTTTTTGAAGCAATAAATACTGATTATATTACTGGGTTTATGCTCCTTAAGGAGAGATAAATGACCATCTTTCTCTCTCTAGCACATAGAAGAGATTAAATACTTTCTAATTATGCTCTTTCATTGGAAGTATTAGGCACTAATGTTTCCTATAGTGAGGCTTTTATTTCATATTCTTATCATACTCTGAATTAAAAAAAATTTCTTATGGGTATTTGTGATCCATTGTAAAAGATAACGTATTAGAATTTTAAAAGTCATTGTGAAAGAGGTCCATACTGTGGTAAGAAAGTACCACAATTTAATTTTCCTAGCTTCAACATTCCTCTTCTCATGATAATATTCAACCACCTTGAAGTTATTCTAACCTTGGTTATTTAATATATAAGGTTATTTAGACCCGTTTTCCTGCCTTCTTTTTATTCCCTATTTCATTTCATTTCATTATTTTCTTTCTGCTGATATCTTCATTGGGGAGCCTGCCTGAGGAGGAGAGGGGAAGAAATAGCACACATGCAAATAGAATTTAAGGATTTCACTTTTAATTTAGTTTTAGTAATGTTTAGAGGTTGTCAAAAATAAAACCAAAATTTTGTTTTAGATTTTTATGGCTGCTGGAGATAGATTTTTTTTCTTCTGGTGTCTGCTATGTAGGTATTTAATTGGCTCTCATTCTGTCACTGATACTGAAATACATTAGACATTTGAATAATCTTATTGATCTGTTATAGTTGGAACATGGATATCCTAAGGAAAGTACAATGGGGAAATAAAGTGACATTCTTTGTTGCCAGGAATCACTGGGTTTTGTACTAATTAGCCTTGAAAAATGTGAAGTTATTTGACAGACCAGATGTTTTCAGCTTGCAGCCATGTGTCTCATCAGTAAATGTGCCTTGTGTCTGCAGGCAACATTGTTGAATTTTTCTCATTTTATAAACAATGTTCCAAAATATAACTAAACCCCAAAGTGTGTTTATCTTTTTGGCTTAATTTCTGGCTTTCTATTCATTCTAAAGTTTCTCTCTAGAGGAATTACATTTTGTTGCACATAGCTCTTCATACCTAACTGTAGTATAAACACCACTTAGTTTATACTAAGCCATGTGGATTGTACTTGTTTTTGAGTCTGTAAAATTTTAATAGAAACAACCATTTCATATTTGACTATTCCATTCCCTTATTTCTGAAATTTAGGGAAAGTAAACCTTTCTTTCTTTCATTCATTTGCAATAAGATTTTGAATTTTGGAACACATGAGGGAAAAAACCAAAAGAAATAAAGCAAGTAAATTAATGTTTATGGTACTAAGTGCATTGGAACAACACACACTTAAGTACCTATGGTGAAATTCATTCTTAAAATCTAAGTTGGTCTTTTTTACTTAGAGGATTAAAACTGAGTTTTTCTTGTACTAAATGTATCATGAGAAATATGGCAATTAAAAATATAAAGAAGAAAATTATCACCCATAATGTTGCTATCCAAGGGGGAAAAAGATCCTGGTTAACATTTTTGTGTATTTTTTCTAGTCATTTTTATGTGAGTTAAGTATGTGTATGTATTCAGTGATATATAGTTCAGACATGCACTATATATTGCAATATATTCATAATTTATACATGTGTACATATTTATAATTTTGAAAAATATTATGATTATATTTGTAAATGGTATTTTTTATTTCATTGTACAAACTTTAAGCACGTGTCAACTGTTAGACGTCATGTAAGTCCTAATGATGTAGCACAAAACAGCAGAAGCAAGGCACCTGTCTTGGTGAATAATAAGGTTAATTAGAAATTAATTTATTTCCTTGAATAGATAATAACAAATATAAACAAATAAGTGATCATAAATTCTGATATGGTCTGTAAAGACCACAGAGAGATCCTCTAATAAACAATTAAAAATAAATGCTCTTTTAGGGGGTATGTTGGACAATTTCTTTATGAACATAACTTTAAGTCAGCAGAATTATTATTATAAATATTATAAATATATCTTTGTTATTAGAGTGACTAGATTATGTATTATTAGAGTAACTAGAGTATGTATTGCTGAAACTTGAACACTTGAAAATTAAAAGGGTACTTTTAATAATTATGCAGGGTGTCAGGACACCTTTTTTTTTTTTTTTTAAAAGAGGCATGTATTTATTTATTTGTTTGTTTGTTTATACATGCACTGGGTACAGTCAGAAGCGCAGGAGGGTGAGAGAATTCACCAGAGCCAGAGCGGGGAGCAGAGCAGGCAGAAGGACTGAAGTACACTGCTGAGGGGAGCAGCGGGCGGCAGGAGAGATCTGCGCGCCATGTGGGACCCTCCTCCGGTGGCTGGGGAGCAGCCAGGGATGGAACTGGCGCCACAGAGGCCGTGGGAAGCTTCGCAACCCAGCGCTCAACCGCTGCGCCACCGGGGAGGCCCTGTCAGGACACCTTTTAAGCCAAGATCAGGATATAGATTATTTTCTAAAAGCAATAGGAAGACACTAAAATGTTTAAGCAGGGAAATATTTTTGGTCAGATTTACATTTTTAGAAGTTCTCTTCAGCTGCCAAGTGGGAAACTGAAGGGGTATGGAGCAGAAATGGAGGTAGAGAGACAAGTTGTGACAACATGGTACTCATGTAGGTAGGACAGAATCAGTAGCCTGGAACGATGAGGCAGACATGCAGACATACATACTAGCCAATTCAAGATAAAAATTTTTTGCATTTTCAATAAAAAATTTGTTTTTGATTTACATTTATGTATCACTTCAATTTTCCCCACATGTTGACCTGTTTTTGTGACTTTAAAAAAAATCATATTTATTATGTAAATTCCTATGACTTTTCTTTATTCATTCCTTTTTTAAAAATAAAATTATATGTTGTGGGTGATCTTTACCAGTTATTGTTTCCTCTCTATTTTTATGTTCTTTTTATGCATAGCTTACTTTGTTTTTACCTACTCAGCCTTACCAACCTTAGATTTACAGGACTTTCCTATCTATTACATAAATATTATCCTTTTTATTATAAAATGTTCCTTTGCTGTTACCGGCAATATTTGTTTTCTTAGAATGTATCTGATATTAATATAGCTATTCCACCACTTTTATCGTTCCTTTTTGCATGGTATATATTATTCCATCTTTAACTTATTTGTATTTTTGAATTTGAAGTGTGTTTATTCTAGACAATATGTAGTAGTCTGATCATGCTTTTCTATGTTTTGTCTGATAATGTCTGCCCTTTGGAACTCTTTTTAGGCATTTAATGTAATCATTACATGGCTGGATTTTGCTATTTGTTTTCTATGTTTTTCATGTCTTTTTGTTTTTTTTTCTTATCTTTTTTGTGTTAAATATTTTACAGTGTACTATTTTAAAATTTTCCTGTTAATTGCTTTAATGATACATTTTCCAGTTATTTTCTTAGAAGTGGCTCTATGGATTATAATCTTCACTTACCATAATCTCCTTTAGGTCACTGCTGGTGCAATTTTGGTGTAATATATAGTAGCACTTTGCCTCAATTTAACTCTGTTTTTGTGCTGTTATTATCACATATAGATCTATATGTTTCATAAACACAACAATTCAGTGTTATGATTATTGCTTTTAAGAAACTATATTTTAACAAAATTTAAAGAGAGAAATACTGATTTTTTAAATTTAGCATATATTTACCATTTCCTGTACTTCTTATTTCTTTTTGTAAATTCAGGTTTCTGTCTGCTGTTGTTTCCTTTCTGATTTACTTTAATATATTTTTTTTTAAGATTTATTTATTTATTTATACAAGCACTGGGTATAGTCAGAAGTGCGGGAGGGTGAGAGAATTCATCAGAGCCAGAGCAGGGAATAGAACAGGCAGACTGACGAAATACACTGCTGAGGGGAGCAGCGGGCATGACAGGAGAGGTCTGTTGCGCCATGTGGGACCCTCGCTGGTGGCTGGGGATCGAACCGGCACTGCAGAGGCTGCAGGCAGCTTCACAGTCCAGCGCTCAACCACTGCGCCACCAGGGGAGGGCCTACTTTAATATTTTTTTAAGGCAGAGCTGCTAACAAGGAATTCTCTCAGTATTTGCCCAGGAGTGTTTGTCATTTTCATTTTTAAAGGATAATCATCAGGTAGTGTTTGATTAGAGTTGTGTTTAAACAAATCTGAGCAATTTGTGTGGGTTAGGGAGTGCATTAAAAATTCAGGCAGTTTTTTACAGCAAAAGAGACATTAACCAGAACAGAGAGACACCCTATTGATTGGGAACAAAACCTTTGCACTCCAGTCAACTGATAAGGGACTGATCACAAAGATATACAAAGAACTCACAGGACTCAACAAAAAAAACATAAACAATCCAGTGAAGATGGGCAGAAGAACTCAAAGAGGAAATGCAAATGGCCAACAAGCATATGAAAAAATGTTCAACATCCCTTATCATCAGGGAACAATCAACAACAAATGTTGGCAAGGATATGGTGGAAAAGGAACTCTCCTACATTGCTGGTGGGAGTGCAAACTGGTCAACCACTATGGAAAGCTGCCTGGAGGTTCCTGAGTCTACTAAAAATGGAGCTACCATATGACCCGGCAATTCCACTCCTAGAGATCTACCCAAAGGACATAAAAGCATTGATTCAAAAGATCACCTGTACCCCATGTTTATTGCAGCACTATTTACAATAGGTAAAACCTGGAAACAACCCAAATGCCCAAAAATAGATGACTGGATCAAGAAGATATGTTATATATACACAATGGAATATTATTCAGCAATCAAAAAAGATAAACTCATGCCATTCACAGCAATGTGATGGAGCTAGAAGGAATTATGTTCAGTGAAATGAGCCAGAAGGAAAAAAAAAATATCATATGGTTTCACTTATAGCAGGAAAATAGGGTAACCAAATAAGATATCAGTGTAAAAAAGTAATAACAGTACAAAACACAACAAAGCAAAAACAGACAATTATAAATCAGAGACATACTGCAGAGGAGGAGGCGGGAGAGGGATCAGAGGGAGGAAGGGAGAAGCACAGGGAACTGAGGTGATGGTGCACGGATGCATTGGTGAAGGAAACTCTATGGGGACTACACTTGAGAGGGTGGGGGGAAGCAAATAATGTTTAAAAATGAACAGTGATGTAAAAAATAAAAAAAAAAATTAGTTAATTATAAAAAAACCCCCACAAGCCATGGCTTTGTTCAAAAAAAAAAAAATTCAGGTAGTTTTTAATGTACCTGACCTTGTGTGCGTGTGGGCGTGCATGTGCGTGCACTAGTATGCAGAGCCCGATCAGGCCATTTTATGGACCTCTTATTTCTAGGACTTCGTTGTTAAACTTCTGGCTAGTTCTCCAATTTGCACTTTGTCCCAACCCCAAACTAACTTAAGGCTAGTAAAACTAGAAGCTTTCCCTATTTTTTTTTAAATCGAGTTTGCAGCTTTTACTAACACCGCCACTCAGTACAGATTTTTTTTTTTGCCCACTGCTCCAAATCATGTCAGCCCTCATGGCAAGGAGCTGCTGATTCTCATGACAAGTCATAACCCATGAGGGAGGGGGATGATAGAGGGGGAGAGGCGGGTGGAGGTAGCTGTGGGCAAGAACACCGCAGAGTACCACTGTTCAGCATTTTTCTTGAGTAAACACTTCTCAATTTGTTGTTCTCCTTTGAGAACAGAGCCCTGAAATGGTTGTTTTGGATAGTTTTATGTAGTTTTGTTTTTTCGTTAGAAGATTTTCTAAGCTCTCCCTGTGCCATAGTTGTTAGTCCAGCCTTTGCTACTTCATTTTATAGTATGGTTTATTTATTTATTTTGAATGGAAGTAATCATTTTTAATTTCCTTTTATTTATTATGTAATGCATTTCACTGGAAGATTTTCTGGGTTTTCTGTTTTCTTGGCATAAAATCTTTTTTGATTATTATTTTCTAAGCTTCAATGCATGTTGATTTTTGATAACTGAGTATTTTTCCATAGATGTTTTTACTAAAACTTAATATAGAATTTGTCTTAATGTACACTGACAACTAATTCAAGCTAGAAATTTTGCCTAAGGTGTATATCTATATCTGTATCTATATCTATATATCTATATCTATCTATCTATCTATCTATCTATCTATCTATCTATCTATCTATCTATCTATATATATCTGTGACCATAAAGAAGACTGAATTTAGCTAAAGGTGATACAATTCCTTTTATAGGCATTATCCTGCACTGAAAACTCTGGAACATCTAGAGCATACCTATCTGCCTCAAGTTAGCCACTATCGGTTCTGCAAGGTGATGGTGGACAACATCCCAAAGCTTCGAGAAGAAATTAAGGATGTTTCTATGTCAGATCTGAAGGACTTTCTGGAGAGTATCCGCAAACATTCAGACAAAATTGGAGAGACTGCCATGAAGCAAGTAGGTCTTGGGTTTATGATAGGTTTGCCAATTACTTTGCAGGTATTCTATTAAACACAGGTTTCTTTTTGCTAAGTGTCTTACTTTTTTCTTGTCATTTAGGAAAGTCCATCTTTATGCAAATGCATGATTAAATAATATGTTTTATTTTCTTAACAGAACAATAAATTATTTCTAGTATATTGTTTTGCTGTCGGTGGTCAGTAAATACTGATCTACCGTGATAGTTTAAAGATTTATTTATTTATTTATTTATAGAAGCACTGTGTACAGTCAGAAGCTCGGGAGGGTGAGAGAATTCACCAGAGCCAGAGCGGGGAGCAGAGCAGGCAGAAGGACCAAAGTACACTGCTGAGGGGAGCAGCGGGCGGCAGGAGAGGTCTGCGTGCCATGTGGGACCCTCCTCCGGTGGCCTGGGAGCAGCCGGGGATCGAACCTGCGCTGCAGAGGCCGTGGGCAGCTTCACAATCCAGCGCTCAACCACTGTGCCACCGGGGAGGCCCTCTACCGTGATAGTTTATATTGGAATTTTGAGGAAGTTTTTCTTATTTTTTGATTACTTTCTTTGATTTGGATATGATTTAAAGCCCAAGATTTAAGAAAGTTCTCTTTTAAATTATTGATCTAAATTGGGCTTTAGGTATATTGGCTTGACTTTTTACTGTGCAAGCAAGATGTCATGTTACAGATGAATATTTTTGTAATTGTTATTTGATATTATTGGGTGTCAATGAAAAAAGGCCTTTTGGGAAGTGTTATAAATTATGATCACAAAAAGGAATTCATTTGCAGCTTATATATCAATAATTATGTTAGCAGTATTTAGATTATTTTCTTTTAGTATCTTCTTCTCTAAGTCACTGAAGCCACAAAGAACATTTGGATTTCTTTTGTCACTGTAAATAATAAGAGCAGTATGATTTGCAGTGCTACTTGTTCTTTTGAAATTTAAGTCACATTGGTTTTATTAAAATATCTTAGTATACCTTATGATGTAGCCTACAACAATAAATAGAAGATTCAGTTGTTTATGGAAAATGTTTTTTTATTTTGGTTTTATAAACAACTGTGTTCTTGAATAAGTCATTTGTAGTTCTTAACTTTGTGAGGCAGAAGGGAATAGGTCATATTTTGTGTCATATTTCTAGTCTCATTTAACTTTGATATTCTTCTTTTAGATGTCTGTTTTATTCTGCAAAAGAGATAAACTAGTAACCTTTTCCGAAGGGAAGGCAGATATTTTCCCCTTTCTTCTTTCTAATTTTGATTGCATTATACTTTATAAAATAAAAAATTTAAAACTAGTTGATTATAAACTTGATAGTGATAATCATGGTTTTTTTTTTGTAGTGAAGAAACAAAATTAATCTTGAAAGTATACCTTTGTATAGTTAGGTTTATGTTTTAAATACAGGAATGAAGATATCTTGTAAGATATGTCTTATGGTTGACTAATTTTTCCTAAACTTTCAAAATGTAGGAGATTATAGTACAAAGCCTCAGTGATGTTTCCTTTTTTAAAGTTGTTTTTTCTAGGCCTCTACTTGAGAAATTAACTTTATTTCCTTTTTGGTGAAAAAGAGGGTTCTATGAACTATGTTATTGTTTTATTTAATGTGAGACTATCTGGCCTCACTTCTTAATTATCTGAGGAAATTAAGGCCACAGTGGGGAGTGACTTGTTTAAGTTCAGACTACATTTAAAGGTCAGGTAGAATTCAGGTTAGATTGAGGTGACTATCTATTATTTTGCAATTAATCTATTTACGTTATTAAGTGTTTGCTATCTGTTTCTTTTTAAATTTATTTATGCATACAAGAGCTGGGATACAGGCCAGCGGTATGTGGGGTGAGAGGATTCACCAGAGACAGAGCAGGGAACAGAACAGGCAGATCAACTGAAGTACACTGCTGAGGGGAGCAGCGGGCGAGTCAGGAGAGGTCTGCTGCATCATGTGGTTTAGCTCCCTGGCCTGGGATCAAACTCGAGCTGTAGTGGCTGTTGATAGCTTCATAGTGCTGAGACTTAACCCCTTGCACCACCAGGGAGGCACAAGCCATCTTTTTGTCATATAAAAACATAGTGAAGAAATCTTTGTGAATTTGGGCCTTAATTAGCTGATAACCCTTCATTCCTCCTATTTAAATTTTCATTTCAACTGTAACTCTTATTTTATGTATTATCTTGTGATTTCATATATATAAGATCCTTAGAAAAATTCCTCATATAAAATAAAGGTACTTACACCTTTAAAAGTCTTCTGTAGTATCAAAAATATGAGGAAGGTAGGAGGGAGAGAAACTAGAATGTGTGTTATACATAGAAGGTGTTGAACAAATATTTGTTGGAATTCATGTATCTTGGTAAAGAAGGAGAGGAATAGTTTTTCACTTAGGTTAAGTCCAAAATGGTGTTTCTGACTTGTGATGGTTTTCTTTACAATGATGATTAGGATTTTTTCATTCTGTGACTCTGCTATCTTTAATATAGCCTGGAATTTTGTTGTACAGGGTGACAGACCAAAGATTATTGCATTTGGGAAGATTTTTAAGGGCTAGGTATGGACATGGCATGTTATTAACTCTACTCACATATTACTGGTCAGAACTTAGTAACATGGCCCTACCAACCTACAGGAGAGACTGGGAAGTGGAACCTTACTCTGTTCCTAGGAGGAGAAAGAAACAGGCTTTGTGAATAGTCTCTGACACAGTCTACCCTTCTGGTTATCAAATATCTTTCAACTCTTCTTCTCATACATAGAACACACTTGCTCCTTTCTGAAGGGAGGCAACTCATTT
This sequence comes from Talpa occidentalis, assembly GCF_014898055.3. NCBI lineage: Eukaryota > Metazoa > Chordata > Mammalia > Eulipotyphla > Talpidae > Talpa > Talpa occidentalis. The sequence continues at coordinate 84,067,136 of NW_023604861.1, read as the reverse complement.
TCCCATCTAGTCATACATCTCAAAAGTTTAGTATCTTGAGCACTCTTCATCCAACCCATGTATGTGTTTTCATGGACTGCTGATCAGAAATTAATACAACAAATTGTCTGCACCTGTGTCATCCCCCACCCTCTCCATATCACAATGTACTATGAAGAAACTAGAATTAGAATAGCTGCAAACAAAACTTCATTTAAAAAAGGGAAGAATGGGAGATACAGAGTATTTCTTGCTCTATAGCCTGTTATCTAATTCTTTTGGGCAGGCATTACGAAATCCTGCTGCCTGGGTAGTAGCGGAACGTCCTTGCTTAGATGGTCACTCTCTAGAAGGAACTCTTTCGCTTATTGTTATCCTGGGCTTCAAGGCCTACATTTTTGGATTTCTTCTATTCCCTATTATTTCAGTTTGCAAGTTAGGAAACTCTTTTCTGCTCATGCCTTTTATGTAGTGTCTTGATAAAAGCAGAAAGTAAATGCCTGTATGTACCTTACTATAAGCTCAGCAGGTGTGCTTTTTGATTTATTATAGATTTCAGTTTTACCAATGATTAGCCAGTGTTACGGGACGCTTCCGACTTCTGCCTGTTAAATACATATTCATGCTGCCTGCTGCCTGCCTGCTACACCAGTGATATTTATTTAGCTTTTGTTGTTATGGCAGCACCATTCTTCCACCACCAGTTTCTATTTTTCTTAAATAATGCTGCCAGCTATTATGATTCAGCTCTAGAATATCACCATAGGTGTTTATTTTTTGCTCACATAAAGTCCAAAAACATATTCCTCTGGGTTGGCTCTTCTACAAGTGATTGTTAAAAGGGATATAGAAGGGCTCTACCACCTCAACATGTGATTTCCAGGGTTATAGAAGTAGAGAAAAGAGTAAATAATGCCTAGAGGTGTTTTATGGACTAGGTTTGTAAGTTAAACATTATTTCTACTAATATTACTTTGACCATTGCTTACACATGGTTAAGTGAGGCTTTTAAATATAGTCTTAACTTTGTGACCAGGAGGAAGAGGAAAGGAGTTTGTTGATTAGTTAGCTAGTCTCTGGTACAACCTGCTATCATATATCCTAGAAAAAAATACGTTTTCCAAGTCTCTTGCCTTTTATACCACAATTTTATCCCTGACATTTTCCTACCATATGCTTGTTTTCTGACTTCTAATTCAAATTTTAGTAATGCCCATGCCCATTGTCAGTACTTTATCATATTTTAGTAATGTCCATGTCCATTGTTATTACTTTATCATTATTGTAGTTCAGTCATGTTTGGCTATAAAGAATTTGTTACTGTTTTAAAAAAAATTTAGTAGCTTTCTTCAGAATCATATGAGAAAACAGGTTTGAAAGTCTTATTTAATATTGGTAGTTGGCTTGGACTCTTCTAGAAATTATGTTGATAACTATGCTTTTTCTCGGTGGCCATCTCCCCTTCCCTTCTTCCATTTTCTATATCCTAAATGGCTTGAGGGATCTATGGGGGTGCTTGGTCCTTGGTACTGTGAAATGATGGAGGTAGTTAATAGGTTCACTTCACTTTGGGATACACCAACCAAAGCAAACTCTATAACAAGTTCTTCACAATAATTAAATTTTAATTAGAAAATTGGGCTCCAAACTTTTACCTGAGATTATAATTTCAAACTGTTGTCCAGTTTTATCAAAAGATACCAGGCAAAAAGTGATATTTGCAGATGATCTGAGGATATATAGTTTTTTCATTTCTCTGTATTCAAGGTGTTTTATTGTCTCTGCATAAATTTTTATCATTAGGAAGCTCATGCTCTAATTGCATAAGTTAGGCAGAATTTTAAGATGGCCTCTAGGATTCCTACCTCATGATTTATGACATCTGATCAAAAGCTCCTCCCCTTGAATGTTTGGTCCTAAGGCAATCAGGTGAGCACCTTTAAAAGATGTCTGGAAGTCAGATATAGAAGTTAGAGAAATTCAAAGCTATAGCAGATGTTCTGCTGTTGACCTTGAAGAAACAGACTCTCACATTTTAGAAAGGGCCATGTGACAGAGAATTGCAGGCAGCTTTGAGTTGCTTAGAGCTATCCCTCACTGATAGCCAATAAGCAAGTTGGGACCTGAGTATACAATCACAAGGAACTGAATCCTGCCAACAATGTGAATGAACTTGGAAGAGGATCCTGAGCTCCAGATGAGATTGCAGCCCTGACTCACACATGATTTCAGACTGGTGAAACCTGGAGCAGAAGCAGCAAAAACATGTTGAACTCCTGACCCATGGAATCTCTGAGATAATAATTGTACGTAATTCTAAGCTGCTAAGTTTGTTGGATTTTGTTACACAGCAGTAGAAGACTAGTACATTCTGTTATTTTGGTTTAAAATAGAAATACTTTTTACTAAACAGTACTTTTTTTTTTTTAAAAGATTTATTTATTTATGCATACAAGAGCTGGGGTACAGGCCAGAGGTGGGGGGCTGAGAGGATTCACCAGAGAGAGTGGGGAACAGAACAGGAAGATTTACTGAAATACACTGCTGAGGGGAGCAGTGGGCAAGTCAGGATAGATCTGCTGCACCATGTGGGTAACTCCCTGGCCAGGGATCAAACTCATCCTGCAGTGGCTGCAGATAGCTTCAGAGGTTGCTTCTTAACCCCTTGCACCACCAGGAAGGCTCCAACAGTACATTTATATTTTGCCTTTGGATCTAAGAAACAATGCCATGATGTCATTTAAAATGGGGTCCAGTTAAAATTTTGTGAGTCTTCTCCCTGTCTTCATAAACCTAGGAAACTGCAGAAAAATGAGAAAATAGTGCTTCCAAAATACCATGTATGTCTTATTTTGGAATTACTTTAGCTTGAAGTGATTTTATAAAAGTCCCTAAAGAAGTTCTTTGTTAATTGTCTACTGTTTTCTAGTTTCCTTTTGAAATTGATTTCTGCAATTCACTTGTTATGGAATTGATTTGTGCAGGAGGGAAGTTCTGTATTTCTTATTTTGATTAGCTTGCCTTAGGCTTTGTGGGGCTAAATAACATTTGCAATGTAAACATTCTTGGCTAGATTGATTTCTGTGTGAGGCCCTTCAACACAGGCAAGGATTTATTTACTTTTAAAATTCTACCTTTGCTTTGCCAAATTATATGGGTTATAGAACTGATGCTTAGGAAAGGAACTAGTTGCCCATAAAAGAAATGGAAGGCTCCCGGGCATTCTTCCTTTAGTGACTGGTTTTGTAAAAACTGACCCTTCGGTGAGATTAGTTGCCATCAAAGTTCTTTCAACTCTTGACTTTTTGATTAAATCTTTGCTGGAGCAAAATGTACTTTTATTTATTGTAAAGGACATCTTTTGACTTGATCTGGCACAGTACTACCAACTGAATTGAGATAGGCTGTGTGATGACTGCCAAGCAAAAACATTATTGCTGTTAAAACCTCTTTTGTGCTAGACACTATACAAAACTTCCACAGCATGTGATCTTTGGAGTTAAAGAAGTTGTTGTTAAGTTGGCATGGCATTCCTAGAATTGCTTTATATTTTCTTCTTGACTTTGGGATTTATTGATTTGTATTCTTTTACTCCTTGCTTTTTGTCAAGGTGGATGGCCTGGGGCTAACATAGGGGAAATGTGAAAGCTATTACATAGGGATTCATGAAGTAGGCAACTAGCAGAATAGTAGAATGGTAGACTGAAGAAGATGAGGGTTACTTTACTGTTAAGTAATAAGGTAGTTAACAGAATAGACTTTGACATTTGGGTTAGATTCCTAGTTTGCTATTTGCAAACTGTATGTTTTTTTTATTTTAGCATTTATCATTTTTTAATTGTTAGACAATATTTGCTTTCCCCCACCCCCTCAGATTGAGTCCCCAGCAAACTGCATGATATTGAGCAAATTGCTGAACATTATAACTCTCTAAAGTTAGAATTTTAATCTGCTTTTCAATGATGTGAAAACATTTAGGAAAATCAAGTACTTAGCTCAATCCCAGGTATTTAATAAATGCTGAATTAAAAAAAAAGATTATCTTAGACATCTGATGAATGGTGAATGTGAATAGACAAGGAGAAGAAGATAACTACAAAAGTTAAACTTGGTACATGAAATACATGTTTAGTTCCTAAAATTCAATTTCTTCTGGCAATTTTTATCCTTGCATTAGATAGCATTTTTTTTTAAAAAAAGATTTATTTATTTATTTATACAAGAACCAGGGTACAGGCCAGATGCATAGGAGGGTGAGAGTGTTCACCAGCGACAGAGTGGGGAACAGAACAGGCAGACTGATGAAATATACTGCTGAGGGGAGCAGCGGGTGCGACACAAGAGGTATGCAGCACCATGTGGGATCCTCGCAGGCTGGCTGGGATCAAACCGGTGCTGCAGAGGCTGCGGACAGCTTCACAGCACAGCGCTCAACAGCCTGCGCCACCAGGGGAGGCCCTAGATAGCATTTTTAAACAATGTACTTTTGCTTGCCTTAAAAAATTGTTTCTATTATGTATACTTGCAAAATATTTCAACCTGATTTCAGTTAAAAACACATGTTAGATGACTATTAAGCTTGAAAGGTCAATATTCCTTTATGGGTATTGAAAGAAATTTATTCCTTAAATATAACTTGAAGACAATATTGTAGGTTGGTTTTTGAACTTTCTGTTCCTCAGAATAAAAAGGAAATTACATTGTGTATATACATAATGTATGTATATATTATATAGTGTAAATATTATAATAAGTATAATATTTATTTGTTTTGTCTAGGAAAAGAAAACCAGCTTATTAGGAGAAATTTATTAGGAGAAATTTTCCTTTCATTAACTTGAGAAAATTGTCATTTAATCTCAGTCTAGTTTGTGAACATAGCTTATTGGTGTGCTGATCCTAAAATAGACTGTTGCTTAGAAAATCTAGATGAAGGGCAGTTATTACAATACTTATACCATCTCTTTTATATATATATATATATATATATATATATATATATATATACACATGTATAAGTTATTTTAGTCATATTGAGATTAAAAATTTTAGAGAGGCATGGCTTGTACTAAAGAGTAGTGGTACTTAATTTAAAACAATGTGGTATCACAAGAACAAACTGCAGGTGTAACAGAAAATAAGTACAGAAATTCACCCAAATATATAAAAAAAATTAGTAAGTGATAAAGGTGGTATTCTGTAAGAGGCACAGACCATACAAATTAGCATCACACCATATAGATATGAAGTATGTGAGACAGAAAAGTCAGCCTAGGGGATGGGAACATTATTTTTCTGCCATCCTGTGGAGGGATCTGATGGGTTCAGTGTTGTTGTACCCATCACAGGACATGTCTCAGTTATAAGGAAGTGGGGAAAAGTAAAGAGAACATATAATTAACTGTATTCTAACTCTATCCTTGGTGATTAGAGAAATTATTTGGCAAAGGAAATTTTTTATCAGATCATTCATATCAGCTAAAGAAGCAGTAGTATTCAGATGCACTAACTCAATCTTAGTGAGCCACCTCATTACTAAACTATGAGAAAGGGAAAGCTAGAACCCTCTGAAGTAACATCATAACAGTGGGAGAACTTCATTAATGCGATTGTTGCTTTAGTTATGTTTCCAACCAGTCTGGTCTCTGTAAAGACAGAGTTATTATTTTCATCTTTATACCTTTAGCACCTTACTAGCATAGCATTTGGTGACAGTAAATAGTTAATAAATCAATTAATGACTATTCAGTGTGTATTTAATTAAATTTAACTTATTCATACCTCTTTGAGGAAAAGCCAGCTTTTTTATGTTCTAAGGTATATACTCTTAGTCTCCAGTTACATTCTCATTCACATATGTGAAAATATATAAAACTATCTTTTGGATAAATTTTGACCCTCTCTGAAAGTACTGTGGAGGTACTAAGAAGTGATCAAATCAATTTATTGTTAAAAATGATGGATTAAATACAGATATGTATATCTTCTATCTTTCCAAACTCATAAAAATAAAAGGTAAGGGAATTAAAACAAAAATATGAGCTTCCAAACATAAAGAATACAATAGAGTACATGATAACATTTTTTTGAAAGCTGGAATGCAGAAAGATGTGTGTTAATTGTTCTAGAATATTTAAGGAAATTTAGTAATAGAAAAGTTTGAGAATAACCACATTTTTAGTGGTGTGCAGAAACCCCAATTTTAGAAATCATCAGCAACAGGCTCCTTTAGGAAAGAGGGTAAAGTTGGTGCCCAGACAAAAGCATTAGTTGAATGTCTATTTCAGAACCAGTTAGGCTTTTCCCCACCAGTGAACTACCCTATTCCAACTCCAGTAGAAGACTAGATGACAATAGGTTGAGAGTAGGAATCACAAACTGAAAACAGTGAAGGTTTATATACCATATATTGAGATCCATCCCCTTCCTCTCACAGCTCTCTTTCCTGATTTGGCTTTCACAACTCTTAGAAGCCAGACTTTATATCCTTCAGGTGTGAGATTAAGATAAGTCCTAAAGATATAGTCATATCTTTATGGCCTGAACAAAATAGACCTGAACAAAATAAATAAGTCAGTTCACGTTAAAGTCCACAGTTGATTCGACTGATAAACATGCACAGAACTTTCAATTAACTTTTTAGTTTCCCAATTTATAATATGAGCAGATTGTTAAGGATCATTAGATTTTTGAGAAAGCCTCTAACAAGAAAGTTAGACTTCAGAACAAAAACATATACAGAAGTGACATATACAGAAGAGACTGTGCAAGAAGAAGAAACCTAAAAGGTGAAACAAAACAAACTTGTATCAATAGCATTAAAGAGATAAGAAAAACAGGCTCAGAATGCTATATAAAAGGAGAAGTTCACAGAATAATAAGAATGTTTAGATGTTAAAAACATGATAGCAAAAACTACTTAAAAAAAGATGAAAATAAAAGTTGAGAGAATGATTTCACCAAGATAATGATATAGATCATTCTTGGCTTTACTTCCCTCTCAAGCAGAACAATTAACAACTATTCATGGATCAGACAACACCTAGAAAATCCTAGAATGCACACACAGACTAAGGCAGACTACATTAGAAGGGTTAGAGGAATAGCTCCCTGATAACCACATTGCCCTTTCCCAGAATGGCACAGTATCATGCTGAAAGATCTTCCCTGAGCCTATGGTTCCTCCAGGGGGAAAAGAGTGACATTCAGTGACATTCCTAAGCACTGTGGGTTGCTTTGTGGGAGTTCCTACTCTGGTTTTGTCCCATGAGGATAGCAGGGAAATCTGCAGGGCTAACTACTAGAATCAGATTGTGATGGAGAAGTGGCAAGGGGCTTTCAATAGCCAGCATTCAGATATTGGCAAACTGAGTTCCTGCCTGCAGAAGCCCAATAGTTGTCCCAACCAGTGGCTTTGCTCACATGTAGATCCAAGTCAGAGGCATAGTTTGACCAGGTAGCTTGGCAGGAGGCAAGTCTCCTTAATTTAGGTTCTCAAATGAGCAGTTTTCTCAGCCTTGGAGTCTGGTCTGCCTACATTGTGGTTGAAAAACTTAATCAAATCCCTATCTATTGTGGAATATGGCTGCTGATCCCAGTCCTCATCTGACAAAAATGTCTGGTGAGAACACCTGGAAACTACTATATAACCCAGCTTCTCTGGAGTCAAGAAGTGAGCAGGCAGAGTTGATTGCCCCTAGAGAAAAGCCAGTGACCCTGTTTGACCAGGTAACTTGGGGGTTGACTTGAGTCAGGATCACAAACAAAAGAGCTTTTGTGGTTTTGAGTTCCTTCTCTCACTCCATCTGGGCAGGAAAACTGATTTGTATCCCCACTTATTGTTGAATATAACTTTTATCCCACCCAACCAGGGAACTTTAATAGAGCACACAAGAAGCTGCAAGCCTGTCCAGTAGCCCTGCATCCAGTGACACTTGAGCAGAGAGCACAACCCACGACATTTCCCGTCTACAGAGTAAAACTGGTGACTTATCTGACTGGGTTATTCATTCCACACTTCTGCTTGATTTGTGTCGCCAAACAATGAGCTGTGCAGAATCTGGGTCCTATCTTGCTGCCCTATCAAGACGGGGAAGTTAATTTGCATTTCTTTCTGCTATTTAATATAATACCCAGACCCTTCTGTCCAGAAAGCCTGACCAGAGAATCCAGGCAACTGCATTGTATCTTACAGCTTCACTTGGGCAGGGAACCAAGCTAGCAGCCCTATCCAATTGTTCTCAGCTAATGACATGCCCCTCCCCTTCAACTTCCAATCTCAGAGCTTAAATACTTCCCTCAAAAGTATGCCCTGATAACTTGGCCCCACAGCCCAAGTATATTATTAGAGGACGCATTCAGAAATCCAAACTCAACTGTCAGATACCAACATAAGGAGTCATGTTTTGTGAAAAATCAGGTAAATGTGATATCACCAAAGGAAACTAGTAAAGTTTTAAGAACTTACCCTAAACAAAGAGATCTGTGACTTGTCTGAAAATAATTAAGAATAATCCTTTTAAAAGAAGTATAGTGATGTTCAAGAACACATAGAGGGATAACTAAATGAAATTAGGAAAACAATACATAAATAAAACAAGAAGTTCAAAGAAATGGGAAACATAAAAAAAGCAAATAGAAATTATACCTGAAAAATACAATAATGAAACTGAAGAATTAGAGAACTTCAAGGGCAGACTTGACTATGAAGAGGAAAGAATCAGAGACTTGGAAATAGGACAATTGACAGAGAAGTAGTACAATTGAAGTTACCCAGTAAAAGGAGCAAAAAGAACAAGAGATGAAAAGCAGTGAAGAAAGCCTATGGAATTTATGGGTCAAAATAAAAAGAGATAATATTTACCTTATGGGAATTCCCGAAAGAGAAGAGAAAGAGAATGGGACAGAAAGTATATGTAAAGCAATAATGACTGAAAACTTCCCAGACCCGGGGGGAGAAAAACACATGTAGATACAAGAGGCACAAAAGAACACAAATAGGATTACACAGAAAGAAATTATAGTTAAATTCTCAAAAAAAAAAAAAGACAGTTTTATAAATAGCAGAGAAAAATGAGAAATTACATACAAAGGAAATTTTATAATAGGTAGAATTTTCAGCAGAAACTTTTCAAGGCCAGAAGAGAATAGGATGCAATATTGAAAATACTGAAATAAAAAAAACATCAACCAAGAATACTACAGTCAGAAAAGACTTTCCTAAACGAAGTTTGAGAGAACCATGACCACTACACCTGCCTTACAAGAAATGCTAAAAGGAAGTTCTTTGAGTAGAAATGAAAGGACAGTGATTAACATAAAAACATTAGAAGGCAGTATATTGATAATGGTAAATATATAATCAAAAATATATAATATGGTAACAATGGTGTGTAATTCACTTACAACTATAGTGCGAAAGTTGACAAGCATGTGTAGTAAAGTAACCATAGCTACAATAATCTTTTAAACAGTATAAAAAATAAATAAATTGTAGTATCAATACCTAAAATGAGGAGCAGGAGAAGTAAGAGTATTAGGGAGTCCATTGAAGTCAAGTTATTAGTTTAAAATAGGGTGTTGTACTTCAAACTATACTACAAAGCCATAATCATCAAAACTGCATGGTATTGGAACAAGAACAGACATACAGACCAATGGAATCGAATAGAAAATCCAGAAATAAACCCACAGATTTATGGTCAACTAATCTTTGACAAAGGAGCAAAGACTATGCATTGGAGCAAAGAAAGTTTGTTCAATAAATGGTGCTGGGAAAACTGGGTTGCTACATGCAAAAGAATGAAGCTTGACCACTACCTCACACCATACACAAAAATCAACTCAAAATGGATTAAAGAACTAGACATAAGACCTGAAACCATAAAATACATAGAAGGAAATATAGGCGAAACACTACGTGATTTGCATATCAAAGACATCTTTACAGACACATCACCCAAAGCAGTGATAGTGAAGGCAAAGATAAACAGCTGGGACTACATCAAATTAAAGAGCTTCTGCACAGCAAAAGAGACAATAACAAAAACAAAGAGAAACCCCACCAACTGGGAGAACATTTTTGCACCCAACATTAATGATAAAGGACTGATCACAAAAATCTGCAAAGAGCTGATGAGACTCAGCAACAACAAAGAAAATAATCCAGTCAAAAAATGGGCAGAAGAGCTAAAAAGAAACTTCTCTGAAGAGGAAATGCAAATGGCCAACAGGCATATGAAAAAATGTTCAACATCACTGATCATCAGGGAAATGCAAATCAAAACTACCATGAGATACCATCTTACACCAGTGAGAATGGCACATATTAAAAAAACTAGCAACAACAAATGTTGGCGAGGGTGTGGAGAAAAAGGAACTCTTCTGCACTGTTGGTGGGAGTGCAAACTGGTCCAACCACTGTGGAGAGCTGTGTGGAGATTTCTGGACCTACTAAACATAGAGCTTCCATATGATCCAGCAATTCCACTCCTAGGTATTTACCCAAAGGACACAGAAACATCAATTCCAAAGAACACCTGCACCCCTATATTTATAGCAGCACTGTTTACAATAGCTAAGCTTTGGAAACAGCCCAAATGCCCAAAAATAGATGACTGGATCAAGAAGATGTGGTACATATATACCATGGAATATTACTCAGCATTCAAAAAAGATAAACACATGCAATTTGCAGCAACATGGATGGCGCTGGAAGGGATCATGCTCAGCGAAATAAGCCAAAAAGAAAAAGAAAAATACCGGATGGTCTCACTCATAGCAGGAATCTAGAAAACTTAAATAAGGGACCAGGAAAATGAATAACTATAAGAAAGTGAAAATCAAAATCAACAAAAAACTATGAACCAGAGACACTTTTAGGGGGGCGGGGGCGGGAGGGGAGGGATTGGGGTCAGAATGGGGGGCTGCAATTGTATGGGGAACATAAAAATAAAATTTATTATTTAAAAAAAATAAAGTTTAACACTACGGGGGGAGGAAGAGAAGGAAAGATTAGGGTCAAAATAAGGGGGGTGGGAATTGTATGGGGACTATAACCAAGATGAAAATGCATACATTATGCAAAAATGAAAAATGATGTAAAAAATATATAAAATAAAATTTAAAATATTAAAAAAAAATAAAATAGGGTGTTGTAATTTTAAGTTATGTATGGCTAATGGTAACCATAGCGGTAAACTGTAATAATTACACAAACCAGCATGATAAAGAAGTCGATGAATATTGATACCACAGACATCAAAATATTAAAAAGACAACAGGATAAGAAACAAGGAACAATGGATCTATAAAACAACCAGAAAGCAAGTAATAAAAATGGCAATTGTTAATTTCTTACCTATCAATAATTATGACATGTATAAATGGATTAAAGTCAACAAAAGATATAGACTTGGTTGAATGGATAAGCGAACAAGATCCAATGATATGCTGATGACAAAAGATTCCTTTTAGTCCTAATGCCACATAAAGAGAGTGATGGAATGTAAAAGGATATTTCAAGCAAATGTTAAAAAAAAAAAAACCCAAAATATTAGGGATGTCTATACTATATCAGACAAAATACAGCCAGAAAAGGTCATCATATCGTGGGAAGGGATCAATACATCAAGAAGATAGAGCAATTGTAAATGTTTATATCCAACATTGGGAAACCTAAATACATAAAGCAAAAGCTAATGGAGCTAAAAGGAGACATAGACAACAATGCAATGATAGTTGGGGACTTTATTTTATTTTATTGTTTTTAAAGATTTATTTATTTATTTATTTATACAAGCACTGGGTAGTCAGAAGCATGGGAGGGTGAAAGAATTCACCAGAGCCAGAGCGGGGAAAAGAACAGGCAGAATAATGAAATACACAGCTGAGGGGAGCAGCGGGAGAGACAGGAGAAGTCTGCTGCATCATGTGGGACCCTCGCCGGTGGCCGGGGGAGATCGAACTGGTGCTGCAGAGGCTGTGGGCAGCTTCGCAGCCCAGTGCTCAACCACTGCGCCACCAGGGGAGGCCCTAGTTGGGGACTTTAATACCCAATTTTTAACAATGGGTAATCAATAAGAAAACAGCAGATTTGAACAACACTGTAGACCAAATTGACCTAAAAATGTATACAGAACATTCTAGCAAACAATGCATAACATAACAGAATACATATTCTTATCAAGTGAATGTGGAACATTTTCTTTTCTTTTTTTCTTTTTAAAAAATTTATTTATGCATATAAGAGCTGGGGTACAGGCCAGAGATGCGAGGCTAGGGGGGTGAGAGGATACAACAGAGACAGAATGGGGAACAGAACAGGCAGACTGACTGAAATACACTGCTGAGGGGAGCAGCAGGCGAGTCAGGAGAGGTCTGCTTCGCCATGTGAGTTGCTCCCTGGACGCCCGGGGATTGAACTCATGCTGCAGAGGCTGCAGACGGTTTCATAGTACAGTGCTTAACCCCTTGTACCACCAGGGAGGCCCAAATGTGAAACATTTTCTAAGCTAGATCATATGTTAGTCCACAAGACAAATCTTATCAAATTCAACAAGATAAAATTGTGACAGCTATCTTCCCTGACTGCAATAGTATGAAACTAGAAATCAATAGCGAGAGGATTGCTGGAAAATTCATGAGCATATGGAAATCAAGAAACACTCCCCTGAGCAACCAAAGGATTGAGGTAGAAATTAAAGGAAAATGAAAAGTATCTTGAGATAAATAATAAAGGAAACACAACATTCCCAAATTTATGGGATAAAGCAAAAGCAATTCCAAATGGGAGGTTTATCACAATTAATGCCTATATTAGAAAATAAGAAAGATCCTAATTAAACCATCTAATTATAAATTTTAATGAATTAGATAAAGATCAAACTGAGTCCAAAGTTAATGGAAGGAAATAATAAATACCAGGGCAAAGTTAAAAGAAATAGACAGGAAAAGAAGTGAAAAGATTAATCAGATTAAGATATGGACAAACCTGTGGTTGGACTCACTAAGCAAAAATAGAGAAGTCCCAAATCAACCAAATTAAAAATGAAAAGAAGACATTTCAACTGATACCACAGAAATAAAAAGGACCCAAGAGACTACTGTGAAAAACTATTTGCCAACAAACTGGACAACCTGGAAGAAATGGAAAAATTCTTGAAACATACAAACTACCAAGACCAAATCAGAAAATAGAAATTCTGGATAGACCAGTTATCTGTAGGAGATTGAAACATTAATAAAAAAGCATATCTCAATGAAGAAAAGCCCACAACCAGCTGGTTTCACTGATGAACTTTTATCAAACAATTAAAGAAGAATTAATACCAATTCTTCTCAAACTTATTTAAAGAAACAGGGAACACTTACACACTCATTTTACTAGGCCAGCATTACCTTGATATCACAACCAGAAAAGGTATAGTACCAGGAAATTATAGACCATTATCCCTGATGCATATAAATGCAAAAGTTCCAAATAAAATACTAGTATACAGAATTCAGAAAGACGCATTTATCATGATCTTATGGGATTTATTCCAGGAAGGCAAGGATGGTTCAACATAGGCAAGTCAATAATGTGATATATCACATTAATAGAATGAAAGAAAAAGATGATCATCTTAGACACAGTAAAAGCATTTGACAAAATTTGAAATCCATTCATGATAAAAACTCTTAACAAATTAGATATAGAAGGAATGTACCACAGTAATGTAAAGGCCATACATACAAGTTAGGCCCACAGCTAACTTCATATTCAATGATGAAAGGTTGAAAGCTTTTCTTCTAAGATCAGGAATAAGAAAAGGGTAACTGTTGAACTGCTGTTCAACATAGTACTGGCAGTCCTTGCCAGAGTTATCAGACCAGAAAAGGAAATGAAAGACATCAGTTAGAAAGGAAGGAGTAAAGTGACCTATTTGCAGATGACATGATTATATATTTATATATAGAAAAGTGTGAAAGAATGCACCAGAACCACTAGATGTATTCAGTAAATTCAGTGAAGTTGCAGATACAAAAATTAACTTGCAAAAATCAGTAGCACCTCTATACATAATAAGAATGTACCTGAAAAAGAAGCTGATCTTTTATTATAGAATCAGAATCAATAAAATACTTAGAATAAACTTAACCAAGGAGGTGAAAGATTTCTTTGTGAAAACTATACAACATTGGTGAAAGAAATCAAAGAATAGAAATAAATGGAATGATATGCCATGTTCATGGATTGGAAGAATTAATATTGTTAAAATGTCAACACTACCAAAAGCCATCTATAGATTCAATGAAGTTTTCCATGCAAATTAAGATTTTAATGGTAGTTTTTTTTTTTAAAGATTTATTTATTTATACAAACACTGGGGTATAGGCCAGAGGCGTGGGAGGGTGAGAGTATTCACCAGAGAGAGCAGAGAGCAGAACAGGCAGAAGGACTGAAGTACACTGCTGAGGGGAGCAGCAGGCGAGACAGGAGAGGTCTGCTGTGCCATGTGGGAATCTCCCTGGCCGGCTTGGAATCGAACCAGCACTGCAGAGCCTGCTCACAGCTTCATAGTGCTGCCTCAACTGGCTGTGCCACTGGGAAGCCCTTTAATGGTGATTTTTTGCAGAAAGAGAAAAAGCATTTTAAAAATTTGTTTGACACCACAAAATACCCTAGATAGCCAAAACTGTTCTGGAAAAATAAAATATAAAAAAGCATGCGACATCACACTTACTAATTTCTTTCTTTCTTTTTTTTTAAATCTGGTCATATGATTTATTTTTATCTTTTATATATATTTTTTATTTTTTACATCACTGTTCATTTTTTTTTAAAAGATTTTTATTTATTTATTTATTTATACAAGCACTGGGTACAGTCAGAAGCTCGGGAGGGTGAGAGAATTCACCAGAGCCAGAGCGGGGAACAGAACAGGCAGACTGACAAAATACATTCCTGAGGGGAGCATCGGGCGTGGCAGGAGAGGTCTGCGTGCCATGTGAGACCTTCGCCCAGTGGCCAGGGATCGAACCAGCCCAGAGGCTGCAGGCAGCTTCACAACCCAGCGCTCAACCGCTGCGCCACCAGGGGAGGCCCCATTGCTGTTCATTTTTAAACAATATTTGTTTGCCCCACCCCCTCAGGTGTCATCCCCATGAAATTTCATTCCTCAGTGCACCATCACCTCAGTGCCCTGTTCTCTCTCCCAACCTCTGATCCTTCTCTCTCCTCCTCCCTTATGTCTCTGATTTATACTTGTCTGTTTTTGCTTTGTTGTGTTTTGTACTGTATTATATTTTTACACTGATGACTTATTTGGTTCCCCTATATTCCTGCCATAAGTGAAACCATCAATATTTTTGTTTTTCTGTCTGGCTAATTTCACTGAACATAGTTTCATCCATGTTGCTGCAAATGACATGAGTTTCTCTTTTTTGATTGCTGAATAATATTCCATTGTGTATATATAGCACATCTTCTTGATCCAGTCATCTATATTTGGGCATTTGGGTTGTTTCCAGGTTTTACCTGTTGTAAATAGTGCTGCAATAAACATAGGGGTACAGGTGGTCTTTTGAATCAATGGTTTTGTGTCCTTTGGGTAGATCCCTAAGAGTGGAATTGCTGGGTCACGTGGTAGCTCCATTTTTAGTAGACTCAGGAACCTCCAGGCAGCTTTCCATAGTGGTTGACCAGTTTGCACTCCCACCAGCAATGTAGGAGAGTTCTTTTTTCATCACATCCTTGCAACATTTGTTGTTGCTAGTTTTTTTAATATATGCCATTCTTACAGTGTAAGGTGGTATCTCAATGTGGTTTTGATTTTCATTTCCCTGATGATAAGGGATGATGAACATTTTTCATATGCCAGTTGGCCATTTGCATTTCCTCTTTGGAGAAATGTCTTTTAAGTTCTTCTGCCCATTTCTTGACTGGATTGTTTATGTTGTTTTTATTGAGTCCTGTGAGTTTTTTGTATGTCTTTGTGATCAGTCCCTTATCAGTTGACTGGAGTGCAAAGATTTATTTCCCCAATCAGTGGGGTGTCTCTCTGTTTTGGTTAATGTCTCCTTTGCTGTACAGAAGCTTTTCAGTTTAATATAATCCCAGGTGTTTATCTTTTCCTTGACTTTCTTTGCTTTGGGTGATGAGTCTTTAAAGATGTTACTCATATGTATATCTTGCAGTGTTTTACCTGTATTTTCTTCTGTATATTTTATGGTTTCAGGTCTTATGTCCGGGTCTTTTATCCATTTTGAGTTGAAATTAGTACACGGTGAGAGGTAGTGGTCTAGTTTCATTTTTTTGCATGTGGTGGTGCAGTTTTCCCAGCACCATTTATTGAACAAACTGTCCATGTTCCATTGCATATTGTTTGCTCCTTTGTCAAAGATCAGTTGTCCATCTAAGTGTGACTATATTTCTGGGCTCTTTATTTGGTTCCATTTGTCTGTGTGTCTGTTTTTGTTCCAGTACCAAACTGTTTTAATTATTATGGCTTTATAATATAGCTTGAGGTTTGGATGTGTGATACCTCCTTTCTCTTTTGTTTTCTTCAGTAGGGCTTTGGCTATTTGTGGTTTATTATTTATTTTTTAAATTTTTTTATTTTTTTGTCATTCCATATGAATTTCATCGGTGTTTTTTCTATTTCTTTGAAGAAGGTCATTGAGATTTTTTTTTATTTATATATATATTTTACATCATTGCCCTTTATTTTTTTTTTACATAATAAATTTTATTTTTATATTCCCCCATACAATTGCAAACCCCCCATTCTGACCCCAATCCCTCTCCGCCGCACCCCACCCCCCAAAAAGTGTCTCTGTTTCATAGTTTTTTGTTGATTTTGATTTTCACTTTCTTATAGTTATTCATTTTCCTGGTCCCTTATTTAAGTTTTCTAGATTCCTGCTATGAGTGAGACCATCCGGTATTTTTCTTTTTCTTTTTGGCTTATTTCGCTGAGCATGATCCCTTCCAGCTCCATCCATGTTGCTGCAAATTGCATGTGTTTATCTTTTTTGAATGCTGAGTAATATTCCATGGTGTATATGGACCACATCTTCTTGATCCAGTCATCTATTTTTGGGCATTTGGGCTGTTTCCAAAGCTTAGCTATTGTAAATAGTGCTGCTATAAACATAGGGGTGCAGGTGCTCTTTGGAATTGATGTTTCTGTGTCCTTTGGGTAAATACCTAGGAGTGGAATTGCTGGATCATATGGAAGCTCTATGTTTAGTAGGTCCAGAAAGCTCCACACAGCTCTCCATAGTGGTTGGATCAGTTTGCACTCCCACCAACAGTGCAGGAGAGTTCCTTTTTCTCCACAACCTCGCCAACATTTGCTGTTGCTAGTTTTTTAATATGTGCCATTCTCACTGGTGTAAGATGGTATCTCATGGTAGTTTTGATTTGCATTTCCCTGATTACAAGTGATGTTGAACATTTTTTCATATGTCTGTTGGCCATTTGCATTTCCTCTTCAGAGAAGTTTCTTTTTAGCTCTTCTGCCCATTTTTTGACTGGATTATTTTCTTTGTTGTTGCTGAGTCTCATCAGCTCTTTGCAGATTTTTGTGATCAGTCCTTTATCATTAGTGTTGGGTGCAAAAATGTTCTCCCAGTTGGTGGGGTTTCTCTTTGTTTTTGTTATTGTCTCTTTTGCTGTGCAGAAGCTCTTTAATTTGATGTAGTCCCAGCTGTTTATCTTTGCCTTCACTATCACTGCTTTGGGTGATGTGTCTGTAAAGATGTCTTTGATATGCAAATCACGTAGTGTTTCGCCTATATTTCCTTCTATGTATTTTATGGTTTCAGGTCTTATGTCTAGTTCTTTAATCCATTTTGAGTTGATTTTTGTGTATGGTGTGAGGTAGTGGTCAAGCTTCATTCTTTTGCATGTAGCAACCCAGTTTTCCCAGCACCATTTATTGAACAAACTTTCTTTGCTCCAATGCATAGTCTTTGCTCCTTTGTCAAAGATTAGTTGACCATAAATCTGTGGGTTTATTTCTGGATTTTCTATTCGATTCCATTGGTCTGTATGTCTGTTCTTGTTCCAATACCATGCAGTTTTGATGATTATGGCTTTGTAGTATAGTTTGAAGTCTGGGAGTGTGATGCCTCCATTTCCTTCTTTTTTTTTTCAGTAGAGCTTTGGCTATTCGGGGTTTTTTGTGATTCCATATGAATTTCATCAATAATTGTTCTATTTCTTTGAAGAATGACATTGAAATTTTGATTGGAATAGCATTGAATCTGTATATTGCTTTTGGTAGGATGGCCATTTTAATAATGTTTATTCTTCCAATCCATGAGGAGGGGATGTCTTTCCATTTCTTTGTGTCTTCTTCTATTTCTTTTAACAGTGTTTTATAGTTTTCTTTGTATAGGTCCTTTACCTCTTTTGTTAGATTTATTCCCAAATATTTGATTTTTTTTGTTTCGATAATAAAAGGGATGTTTTTTCTTTGATTTCTTCTTCTGCAGATTTATTGTTTGTGTGTAGGAAGGCTACTGACTTTTGCGTGTTGATTTTGTATCCTGCCACTTTACTGAATTGATTGATGAGTTGAATTAGTTTTTCTGTGGAGTTTTTAGGGTTCTCTATGTTTATTATCATATCATCTGCAAATAGTGATAGTTTGACTTCTTCTTTTCCTATTTGGATTCCTTGTATGTCTTTCTCTTGTCTTATTGCTCTGGCTAGGACTTCCAGTATTATATTGAAAAGCAGTGGTGAGAGTGGACATCCTTGTCTTGTTCCAGATCTTAATGGAATTGCTTTCAGGTTTTCACCATTGAGAATGGTACTGGCTGTTGGCTTGTCATAGATGGCCTTTATGATGTTGAGGTATGTTCCTTGTATCCCATGAATTTCAAGGGCTTTTATTATGAGTGGGTGTTGCACTTTGTCGAAAGCTTTCTCAGCATCTATTGATATTACCATATGGTTTTTATATTTCTTTTTATTGATGTGTTGGATACCGTTGATTGATTTTCGGATGTTAAACTATCTTTGTGTCCCTGGAATGAATCCTACTTGGTCGTGGTGAATTATCTTATGGATACATTGTTGGATTCTGATAGCTAAAATTTTATTGAGGATTTTTGCATCAGTGTTCATTAGGGAGATTGGCCTGTAGTTTTCCTTTTTTGTGTTGTCCTTATTCGGTTTTGGTATTAGTGTAATGTTGGCTTCATAGAACGAGTTTGGTATTGTCCCTTCCTTCTCAATTTTTTGGAAGAGTTTGTGAAGGATAGGCACTAATTCGTCTCTGAATGTTTGGTAGAATTCATTTGTAAATCCATCAGGTCCTGGGCTTTTGTTTTTGGGGAGGTTTTTGATTACCATTTCAATTTCGCTAATTGTAATTGGTCTGTTTAGGTATTCTATTTCTTCTTTATCTAGCTTTGGGTGATTGTAGAGTTGTAGGAATTTGTCCATCTCCTCTAGATTGTTGAACTTGTTTTCATATAACTGTTCATAGTAGTTACTGATTATTCTTTTGATTTCTGCTGTGTCCGTTGTGATTTCTCCTCTTTCATTTGTGATCCTGTTTATTTGTGCTTTCTCCCTTTTTTCCTTTGTGAGCCTGGCTAGGGGTTTGTCTATTTTATTGATTTTTTTCAAAGAACCAGCTCTTGGTTTCATTGATCTTTTGGATTGTTTTTTTAGTTTCAATTTCATTTATTTCTGCTTTGGTTTTTATTATTTCTTTTCTTCTATTGGTTTTGGGTTTTTTTTGTTGTTCTTTTTCTAGATCTCTGAGCTTCGAGATTAGGTTGTTTCTTTGAATTCTTTCTTGTTTTTTGATGTGAGCTTCTATTGCTATATATTTTCCTCTTATTACTGCTTTTGCTGCATCCCATACATTTAGGATATTGGTGTCCTCCTTGTCATTCAATTCAAAGAATTTTTTAATTTCTTCTTTGATCTCCTCGTTAGTCCAATGGTCTTCCAGTAGTGTGGTTTTTAGTCTCCATGAGGTAGGATAGTTCCTTGCCTTCTTTTTATGGTTTATTTCTAGTTTGATGCCTTCGTGGTCAGAAAAGATGGTTGGTATGATTTCAATCTTGGTGTATCTGTTGATGTTTGTCTTGTGCCCCAGTATGTGATCGATCCTGGAGAATGATCCATGTACACTTGAGAAAAATGTGTACTCTATTTTTTTTGGGTTTAGTGTTCTATAGATGTTCTGTTAAGCCCAAATGCTCTAGGTCCTTATTTAGAGCTTTAGTTTCTTTACTTATTTTTTGTCTTGTTGATCTATCCATTGTTGATAGTGGTGTGTTGAAGTCTCCCACTACGTATGTGTTTTCTCTGATGTCTGTTTTCAGAGAGGACAACAGTTGTCTGATATATTTTGGTGCTCCTTCGTTTGATGAGTATATGTTAATGAGTGTTATTTCTTCTTGAAGTATTGTCCCCTTGATCATAATGTAGTGACCATTGGGGTCTCTTTTTATTTTTTTGAGTTTGAAGTCTGTTTTATCTGATATAAGTATAGCTGTTCCTGCTTTCTTTTTTGGTCCATTTGCTTGTAGGATTGTTTTCCATCCTTTAACTTTGAGCCTATTTTTATCTTTTGTAGCTAAATGTGTTTCCTGGAGACAGCAAAAGGTTGGGTTTTGTTTCTTAATCCAGGCTGCAACTCTGTGTCTTTTTATTGAAGAGTTTAGTCCATTTACATTTAGAGTTAATATTGATATGTTAGCATCTGTATTTGCCATTGTGTTTGTCTTTCCTTTGATTTTATTTATTTATTCTTTTAATAACTTTTTTTTTTTTTTTTGGTCTTCTTTCGTTGTTATTCGTCCCTCTGAGGTTCTGGCTTTAGGATTCCTTGTAGTATTTTTTGGAGTGGGGGTTTAGTCGTAATGAAATTCTGGAGTTTCTGTTTGTCTGGGAAGGTCCTTGTTCTTTCTTCATAGAGGAAGGAGTGTTTTGCGGGATAGAGTATTCTTGGTTGGCATCTGTTTTCTTGGAGTTTGTTGACTATGTCCCTCCACTCTCTCCTTGCCCGTAGTGTTTCTTCAGAGAAGTCTGATGTCAGCCTGATTGGTTTTCTTTGAATGTTATCTGTTTCTTCCCTCTTGTCAGCTTCATTATTTTTTCCTTGTCCTGGATTCTTGGGAGCTTTAGTATTATGTGTCTTGCTGTGTTTTTCCTTTTGTCGTGGAAGTTTGGTGTTCTTCTTGCTTCTTGTATATCAATTTTCAGCTCCTTCTTCGCATTTGGGAAGTTCTCTTCAATTATCTCCTGGAATATTTTCTCTGTTCCTACATCTCTCTCCTCTCCTTCTGGAATTCCTATAACTCTTATATTTCCTTTCCTCATGGAGTCAGATAGTTCCTGAAGTCTTTCTTCGTTCTTTTTCCTTTGTACTTCTCTTTCCTTTTCTGTTTTGGTTCTTTTTATTTCTCTGTCTTCAAGAGTACTTATTTGTTCTTCCATTTCATGTATTCTGCTTTCATTGCTTTTCCCAGAGTTCTTTAGTTCCTCCATTAATTCTTTGATCTCCTGCATTTCTTTTACTTCCCTCTTTAGGGACTCCATTTCATTCTTCTGACCATTGTTTTCCCTCTTTAGGGACTCAATTTCCTTCTTCTGATCATTGTTTTCCTTTATGACTTCTGCCACTTTTTTAATCATGGCAATTTTAAATTCTCTTTCTGGAAGGCTCAGAAGTTCTTCCAAGTTACTGTCATTGCAATCTGGGGGGTGGTTTTCTTTTTGTGGTGTGCTTCTTTCCTGAGGAGTTGTTAGGTTGCGTGTGGTTCTTCTACTCCCTACTGTCTGTTTTCTAATTTGTCATATGCATTGGGACACTGTGTTGCTCGGACTGGCCGACATCTTGGGTGAACTTCTCCGCTCCCCTCTGGCTCCTCCAGGAGCCATGTCTGGCTTCTGGGGGAGCTTTCTGCTGGTTTTAGGCAGTCTTTACTGAAGAAATGTCCCTGATCTAAAATGGCGAAGCGGGACGCAGTCCCTGTGCATCCGGTCTCAGGCACACTCTTCTGCGCGCCCGGTCTGCTCCGGCCGTGGGTGCCTGTTCCCTCTGTGGACTCAGACTGCTGGTTGGAAGGGGCCTGGCGTCGGCTAACTTCCCAGCTGGCCACTGGGTCCTCCAGAAGCCTTCTGCCCTTTTCAAGAAGTCTTTTCTTAAGAAATTTCCCTGTTCTATGGGGTGTTAGTGACTTTTTTTTCTGGTCGCTAGGTGGCGCCAGAGATCTCTCCTATTTTCCTTGGGGGGCTGCTTTTCGACGCCCCCCCCCTCAGTGGGACAGGGAACAGAGCGAGAATGTTAGGGTAAACCTCAACGGCTTTGGGGTGCTGTGTCTGCCTTGTGCCCCACCGTTGTGGAGACCCCACGCCCTGAATTTCGTGCCCCGGGTCTCAGTTCCAAAGCCCTCAGGTCCAGGACGCGGGCTGTAGCCCAGTTCAGTGGCACGGGAATCGCGCCTTTTGCACCCAGCTCCCGTGCCTGGGCACCTGGTTCATGCTTACTCAGTGAGGGACTTTCACCTCAGTGAGGGCCTCCGCGTGTCTCCCTGCAAGCCTAGGTCGCAGGCGTGGGGACCTGGGCAGCTGCGATCCCTATCCGTGTTTGCTTTTCAAGTGCGCCAAGTGCCCTGCTTTTCTGCGCAAGCTTACCGGCAGGCCCGGGGCTGTGTGCAGGTCTCCTCCAGAGTCTCTTTGTTCTCTAATGTCGCCCGGAGCCGTTCACTCACCGCCGCGGCGAATCCTGCAGGGTTCTCCACAGCTCCCGTTCACGGGGTGTGGTGGCTGCAATAGTTCCTTTCCACTCACAGTCCCGCTTGCTGCGTAGTTTGTTCTTGTTGGTCATTTTAGTTTGTTTTTTCCTCCTCTCTGCTGGTCGGAGAGTGCCGACTTTGTGGGCGGGGGAGGAGAGCAGGGTTCTGCGCTTTCCTCCCTTCTAGTCCTCTTTTATGGCAACTTTCTTCTTCGGGCAGTTTGCTGGAGTCGTCCGTTTATCTTCCGTGTCCCAGTTCTCACTGGGACCTGCCGCTTTTCCTCCCTATTAACTTTTTTTAATGGGAGATCTTACTTGCAGTGTCTCCTCGCCGCCATGTTGCTCTGCCCCCTCTGACCGTCACTGAGATTTTTATTGGAATAGTATTGAATCTGTATATTGCTTTCTGTAGGATGGACATTTTAATAATGTTAATTCTGCTAATCCATGAGCAAGGGATGTCTTTCCCTTTCTTTGTGTCTTCTATTTCTTTTAACCATGTTTTATAATTTTGTTTGTATAGGTCCTTCACCTCTTTTGTTAGGTTTATTCCCAAGTGTTTGAATTTTTTTGTTTCAGTTATAAAAGGGATGGTTTTCTTGATTTTGTTCTGCTTCAGATTGATTGATTGCATATAGGAAGGCTTCTGATTTTTGCGTGTTGATTTTGTGTCCTGCTACTTTACTAAACTGGTTGATTATTTTGAGTAGTTTTTCTCTGAAGTTTTTAGAGTTCTCTATGTATATTATCATATCATGTGCAAATAGTCATAGTTTCACTTCTTCTTTCCCTATTTTGATTCCTTGTATGTCTTTCTTGTCTTATTGATCTGGCTAGGACCTCCAGTATTTTATTGTTGAGCAGTGGTGAGATAGGACATCCTTGTTTGGTTTCTGATGTTAAAGGAAAGGCCTTCAGCTTTTTGCCATTGAGAATGATATTGGCTGTGGGTTTGTCATATATGGCTTTTATCCTGTTAAGATATGTTCCTTCTATCCCAAGAATTTCAAGTACCTTCATCATAAATGGAGGGTGGGCTTTGTCGAATGCTTTCTCAGCATCTATTCATATGATCATATGGTTTTTATTTTTCTTTTTGTTGATGTGTTGGATTACACTGATGGATTTTCGTATGTTGAACCATCCTGGTGCCTCTGGGATGAATCCCACTTGATCGTGGTGTATTACCCTTTGATGCTTTGTTGGATTCTGTTGGCAAGGATTTTGTTGAGGACTTTTGCATCAGTGTTCATTAGGGAGATTGGCCTGTAATTTCCTGTTTTTGTGCTATCTTTGTTTGGTTTTGGTATTAGTGTAATGTTGGCTTCATAGAACATATTTGGTAGTATTACTTCTTTTTCAATTTTTAAAAAGAGTTTGTGTAACATGGGCACTAATTCATTGCTGAAGGTTTGGTAGAACTCATTTGTGAAGCCATCTGGGCCTGGGCTTTTGTTTTTGGGGAGTCCTTTGATTACTGCTTCAATTTTGCTGCTTGTAATTGGTCTGTTTAGGTGCTCTATTTCTTCTTTGTGCAGCTTTGGATGATTATATCATTCTAGGAATTTGTCCATCTCTTCTAGATTGTTGAATTTGTTTGCATGTAAGTGTTCATAGTAATCTCTGATTATTCTTTTGATTTCTACTGAGTCTGTTGTAATTTCTCTTTCATTTATAATCCTATTTATAAGTGTTTCTCCCATTTTTTCTTTGTGAGCCTGGCTAGAGGTTTGTCTATTTTGTTTATTATTTCAAAGAACCAAGTTTTGGTTTCACTGATCTTTTGGATTTTTTTTTAAATTTCTATTTCATTTATTTCTGCTTTGATTTTTATTATTTCATTTTTTCTACTGGCTTTAGGGTTTTTTTGTGGTTCTTTTTCTAGCTCTTTGAGGTGTGAGATTAGGTTGTTTCTTTGAGTTCTTTCTTTTTTCTTGATGTGAGCCTACATTGCTATACATTTTCCTCTTATTACTGATTTTGCTGTGTCCCATACATTTTGGAAAGTGGTGTCCTCCTTGTTGTTCCACTCAAAGTATTTTTTTAATTTCTTCTTTGATCTCCTCATTAGTCCAGTGGTCTTCCAGTAGTGTGGATTTCAATCTCCATGAAGTGGGAGGGTTTCTTGTTTTCTTTTCATGATTTTTTTCTGGTTTGATGCCTTTATGATCAGAGAAGATAGTTGGAATGATTTTGATCTTCATGTATCTTTTGATGTTTGTCTTGTGGTCCAGTATGTGATTGATTCTGGAGAATGATCCATATGCGCTTGAGAAAAATGTGTACTCGGATTTTTTTGGGTGCATACACTTACTAATTGCAAGCTATCTTATAAGGCTATATTAATCAAAACAATTTGTCAGTATCATACAAACAGAAATAGATCAATGAACAAGAATCAAGATCCAGCATACCCAATACTCAGTGGAGGACAGAGTCTCTTCAATACATGGTGCCAAGGAAATTGAATAGTGACACATGGAAGTATGAATCTAGGCTTACATCACTCACAAAAATTAACTTGAAATGGATTACCTGAAACCATGAAATTCCCAGCAGAACACAGAAATAATGCTCACCGACATGGGTCTTATTAATGATTAATGGCCAAAGCACAAGCAACAAAATTAACAAACAAGTGGCACTATATCAAATTAAAAAACTTCTGCACAGCAAAAGAAACAACAAAATAAAAAGACAGACTCTCAGATGGGAAAAGATTGGCAAACTATATGCCTGATATGAGATTGATATCCAAAATATGTAAATAGCTCATACACGTCAAAACCCCAAATAATCCATTTTAAAAATAGGCATAAGACCTGAGTAGACGTTTTCCTGAAGAAGGTAAGTGATGGCCAACAGGTACATGAAAAGATGTTTAACAATGCTAGTCATAATGAAAATTCAAATCAATACCACAATATTTGGTCATTTTGATTGTCTTCATTTTTTAAAAGATGTTTTCATTGAATTAGCAGGGATCATTAATACACGAGAAAATAGGTCCTTGTAATTGACTCTAAAGTTACTGTAACATTTTGTAAATAGAAGAATTATGAGTTATAAAATATTGTAATCAAAGAGGAATTTGTGCCAATCAGAAAAGATTGAGTTTGATTTTATTGGCTATAAGAACATTTTGAGAAGGTGTTCAATGAATGGAGATCCTTTAATAGACCAGGAAAATGAATATTGATCCATTGGTGATGCTCTAAAGGACCATGGGCATTTAATTAATAGGAACTCGATTTGCATTAATTGCAAACTAGGAGCTATGGTGCTTTATCCTATCTTTGTTATATTATACATTTACAGTGTTAGAATACAGAGCATCAGACAACCCTCCTTGTAATAATTTTCAGAGGAAGTAAGCTTTTATCCATTACTAATCAAATCTTTATTGTAGTAAAACTTTCATAGTATCATTAGTAGGAAGGAAAAATAGGATGTGAGCCAAAAAACTTGGGTTAAAATTTAGGCCTCTCACTTACAATGTGATTGGACAAAACACTTACTCTACGGCTTAAATTTTTACTGACAAAGTGCAAATAAGGTAATGTTTGTAAAGTACTTCTTCGTATTCTCCAATACACAGCAGCCACTTAATAAATATAGCATATTTGAATATGTTTGTTTTGAGAGATATATGCTTTTTATTAGACAGTTAAAGTCTTCATTCAGGGTAGCTACTAGGTATGGATAGTCTTATATTGACACTCTCTGTCACATCTATATTCTTACTAAAGGAACACTACTACATTTTTCCATGAGTATTTTTAAACAAGCTGATTTGGGAAGGAAATGTGGGGTCTTTTGTTTGTTTGTTTTTCTGTTTTGCATTGATGATTTCAGTGTCATTGAGCAACCAAGCTCTAGGGTCTGTTGAAACAGCAATTCAGACCATGAAAACTAGTGAGACTTAAGTGATTTCTCTATTTTATGTTGCAAATCTATTTTGGGCTCTTAACCTTTCTGCAGTCTCCTTAAATAACGTCACTATGCTTCCAGTGATTGTGTTTCTCAGTTACTAGATTGAGCTGTATATTGAACTCAGTATGTTTTCTTATCTCCTTCTGTGATGATACTTCTTGTTATGAGCATGTCAATTTACTGATGTGCTCTACCTTCTTTTTGGCAACTCTTAGGCCCCTGCCACATGTGCAAAGTGTAGTGCAGCCAAGTTTGAGGTTTGGATTTAGAGCCCTTTTGAAATCCCCATGGTCTGCCCTTTGAACTGGGTGATAGTTCTTACTGGCCCTGGGAGAAACCCAGTTGAGAATTCCTGTTGTGCTCTCAGTGAGTGCTTTATTCTTGTCCTCTGCCAATGTTTTCTTTACTGACCACAAAAACTCCTTCAAAATAATGCTGGGGGAGTTGATATAAGAAGAAATAAAAAGATAAGAAAGAAGAAATAAAAAATATAATCAAGAGGGCCATCGAGATGGACCTAAGTTTTCCCTAATAAGTTTTAGTAGATAATCTTAAAATAGTTAAAAAAGTTAAAAAAATATATATATAACGCTATTATTATTACTTTGGTATACCTAGACTTTTAAAACATGTTAGATTCATATAACTACCATGCCAAACAGGATACAGAACAATTCCATCACTTCCCTAAAATCCCCTGTGCTAGCCCTTCGCCTGTACCCCTGGCCATTGATCTTGAAGTATGTAAAAAATATAGGATGGAAACACATACAATAGGTATTTAGGACTACCTGAAACTTTAGTTAACTAGTTAATGATTTAGAGAAGAAAAGAGATTTGACATTTCCTTTATTCCCTCTTTTATTTTAGGATCCCAAAAGAGCAATGAACTCTAAAGCAGAACACAGAAAAATTAAGTTTTTGTAATTGAATAGTGACAAGTTGTTTTTCCCTCTAGGTCTGTGTGGTTCTAAGCTTTAAAGGCTTTATGACCTTAGAACCAGACTCTACTGGGTTGGATTCTTTCTGTCTTCACTAGAAGGTGAATGAATAAATGACTGCAGCTGACATGGCTAGGGAATATAAAAGTTTGGACAAGGATGTGTGGGAAGTGGTCTGATCATTAGAGTTGAATTTTTTACTCATAGACTCCTTTTTTCTTATTACTTTGTGAGAGGCTTCTGAACAAAGCAATGGCAAGACTTTGTACTGTGAGCTAAATTTTTCAATATGACTACTTTTTATTTGTTTTGAAAGCTTGCAAAAAAGTCCTGTTGACAAGTTCAGGCTACCTTACCTTTCTGACATTCTTTTCTAATTGCTTTTCTAATTTATAGCAAATTTAGAACAGCTTTCAATTATTTTGTGTGCATATGCATGTGGGGGAGAAAATTCTCTGCAGATTAGACCAGTAGTTTGGGGGGAAAGAAAAGGCTTTGTCAGGTTGTGGTGCCTACTTGCATATGTGTGTTTGTTTAAATTCAATAGTCATCCAACCATTGAGGCCTCTGAGTGTGGTTAGACATTAAAACAGAATAGTGATAATGGATCCTTATATGCATTTTCCAGTATTTGGGAATTTTTAAAAATTCAGAAAATACTGTTATAGAAGTCAGAGTGACTTGACAGGGGAAGTAATTACACTCTATGCCTTGAGAGGTTAATGAGGTTGGGAGGGAAGTAGGAAATTTAAGAGCCCTTATTTTCAAAGTCTTACATTACCAATGCTTAAGATGTCTTCTGCCTGTGGTACAGCACCATGAAGAAAGTGGACTTGAAATCACAGGCAGTGTGCTTGCAGAATACGAGGTAATAAAAGGGATCTGGGGTAGGTGTTTGGAGGAGGGGAACCTGTGGTTAAGATAGACTCCAGGAAGTGGAACTAAGATGATAACCATTTATGGCATTTTCTCGAGGGTATGTGTTTGAATTGATTTCATCTTTTTGTTCCCACAGATCCTGCCTAGTGCATTGGTTTTCATAGTATGGCATTTGAAAAATTCTTGTTATATTGTACATACATACATTCCTCCTTGTTGTCCCCTCTCCTCACTCCCAGCCACTCTCCTCCTTTGGCAAAACACATATGCACTTAAGGATAGGGAATCTCCATGGGTATTTATAAGAATTTTAACACTTTACTAAGATATTAATTTCCTGTGAAACTTGTAACTTTGATATATCTTTGAAACCTTAAGTGAAATTTTTTTCCTTTGTTATAGTTTTGTTTTGATTTTCCTCAAATGAACCTCTCTCATTTCTTTATACCAGCAGGAAAAAAATTTATTGTGCTAAGTATATATAACAATATTTACATTTTTGTTCATTTTTAGGTGTTTAGTTTTGTGGCATTGAGTACATTCAGATAGTTGTATGACCATCATCACCAACCATCTCTAGAACTTTTTCATCTTCCCACACTGAACCCTTGTAACCAGTGAATTTTTAGCTTATAGTTTATGCTCTGGTACTAATTGAAGATACAGTCTTTTTACATATGTCTTGAGGAACTCATGATCTCTTCCCAGTGATGAAAAATTGGCAAAACTAGATTTTTCATGACAGTTTTTAATTTAATAGGTAGTTTGTAATTGTCTAAATTTATACAGAGGTTTTCCTTTTCTTCATTTTCCTTAAAAAAAATTGGTAGAGACAACTGCCAGTAGCCCTTACTCTCTCAAAGTCTTTCCAGTCTCTCTTACTCAGAATGTGTGTGTATTTCTGTGGTCTTTGCCTCATATAAGATATGTGGAAAGCTATATTTTACCTTTGATTATGTGTTTCATTCCATTACTGGCAGACTTGAACCATGGTGGTCTTCATCTACTTTGAGTACTTTACTACACTTGGAAATATGGTAATTTTACTCTGGTATCAGAGAATTTAAGGATAAGCAGTATCTTTTCTTCAGTACCATAATCTTATTTCTTGACTTAGACTGAAGTCTGTTATTAATTTGCACCTTTTTTTAAAATTCTAAATAACCATACATGAAAACAAACAAATGCCAAAAAATAGTACAGTCTACTTCTCAACAGAATGAATTCAGTTTATTTCAGTTGCTAAACATATGGGTCTCCCAGCTGCCCTGATGAAGAGGCTATGGTCTCACTGGACTTGTGTTTCTGTTTGTCTTTCTCTTTAAGAAGAGTTGATATTTTTAACACTGGAGAAGAGAGATATCTGTAGCAGTACTTCATAAACATTTCAGGGACATAAACATTTTGGAAATACAAAGAAAGTAAAGAACCTTCTTTCTAGAAAAATTACTGTGTGAACACATATTTTTCATAAAATGCCAGGAGATTTAGGTACTCTGAAATATATACAACTATATATTCCTTGTAGAACCATCTCCTTTCTAGTTTCATCATGATTGTAAAGAGTGCCTAGTAGAAAAGGTTGAAAGAAGTTGTAATGTTCTCTGAGTTTAATTTTATACCCTTAGTGAAAATCAATGTCATCCACACAAACACATTGACAAGTAGTTTTGAGTAGTCCAGTTTAGATATTAGATAAAGAATTAATTGACCTATATTGCATTTTTCACTTGACAGTGACAAAATTAGTTAAGTTTGGAGATAAGTTTGAAGACAGGTTTGTGTCTCCAAACTTCTTGTGGCTATGATTTTATGTGTTTTTGTCACTTATATTTTTCTCCTCTTGGTAGTATAGAAGAATTAGAGACGAGCAAGTTAACAATGAAAAAATGTTCTAATTTTCATTGCAATAGCAGAGATAGCATGGAATGAGTAAGCTTAAAATTGGTATCTATGTAAATATTCAGTAATACATGAAAAGGTATTTTTAGTGAAGACTTTACCTCTTTTAGAGAAAATCCCTGTTTTTCTTTGTGGGTACCCTTCCTTCTTGACCAATGTCATAGAGAAACTGAGGGCAATTAGGCAGGAACCCCTAATTTTAGCATTGTTGTTTCTTAACTATATTTCCACCCTTCTTTATTGCTTCGACTAGTCTCCAAGGACAAGACTGTTTCTCCTGTTTGTTTTTTTTTTAATGATTTTAAAAATAGATTTATTTATTTTTATTATTTATGCATAGAACTGGGGTGTAGGCCAGAGTGCGGGGGTTTAGAGGATTCACCAGAAACACAGTGGGGAGCAGAACAGGTGGATATACTGGAATACACTGCTAAGTGGAGCAGTGGGTGAGACAGGAGAGGTCTGCTGTGCCATATGTGGGGTAGCTCCCTGGCCAGGGATTGAATTTAGGCCCTAGGGGTGATAGTGCTGAGACTTAACCCCTAGGCCACGAGGGAGGCACTGTTTCTCCTGTTTAAGGCTATTTCTACCTACCGTGCTCATTTCTTTGTTCTATAGTTATTCCCTTGTTCTCCCTTTTTCTTCAACCTTTCTTTCTCCAGTAATTCTTTCCTATTTTCACTATTAATGGATAGAAATCTGATGTTCTAAAAAATTTGATAGTTATAATGATCTTAGTAAGATATTATGGATGTGGAGAAATATATACAATTTTGTAAAATGAGAATGCATAGTACTTGTAAAAGTAGAATATTAGAATCAAGGAGATTCTTATTTTCTGAGATAGTTTGGAATTTGTAATATCTGAAAATGGAAGTGGACTAAATAGCCCGATGGGTCTCTTTTTTCAACTTTACTACATGTACTAGTACATGACTGCTCACTAGGAATCTTAAAAAAATTGGAGCGCTTATTAAAAGAAATTGAAGTTTATGCCCAATACCTGTATTTTTGTATTCATAATTATATATGTGTATTACTTTCATTATTTTGGTGACTTTAAAACATTTTAGATTATGGACCACCTTCAGTAAAACATTTTTGTGTATTATATCCATATCTGTATATATTACTTATTTAAACTGTATATACATACTACTCTTATTAGCTACTATAGTGGGGAAGGATATGTATTAAAGGAAAAAAAATCCATCCTTAATGCACTTAAATCCCTCTTACAAATCCCTTCTTGATAATTTCAAATAGTGGGGATTATTTTCTGTCAGTTCTGCTTTGATCATCTTTATATTTTTCACAAGGTATATTTGATAAAGGACTTTCCAGGTGTATCAGTTATGCACTGCTGTTTAACAAATCACTCAAAACATTGCTTTTACAAGAGTCTGTGGTGATGGTTCACGGATGTCTTGGTGGCAGTAATTTTATGGGGACAACACCTGAGAAGAGAAATCAAACATTGTGCAAAAGTGAACAATGATGTAAAAATATATAAATAAATAAATTAAAAAATAAATAAAATTTATAATACATCCAATGTAAAAAACATTGGCTTAAAATAATATAGATTTATTATTTCCTATGATTTCGTGGATCAGAACTTTAGGCGGGGCACAACTAGTTTGTCTACTGGTCTTACCTGGAATCATTCACTATTGGCAGCTGTTGTCTTGGTTTTTTTTACATGTGCTTCCTATAGCATGGTGAACTTAAGGTAGAGATAAATAGCGATTGGGGAGTGGAGAGAGACAGAGAGAGAGGACTGAAGCTTCTAGGCTCTTAGGATATAGTCTCCAGAATTTGACAATGTCCATTATATTCTGTTAGCCAAATCAAGTCACAAAGTCAGTCCATATTTGAATGTGGAGAAATGGCCTCCATCTCTTGATAGGAAAAGTAGTGGTATCACGTTGCTAAGGAATATGCACATAAAGAGGCATGATTCATTGGGGACCACTATATAATCTTACCACCCTGGCATGAGGATATGTATTAACCCTTCTGTTTACTTGTCATTTGTATGTGCTAGAATTATTAGTATCACTTTCAAACCACAATTTCTTTGTAGGACTATGTAAACATCATTTCCCCATTTTCTGCAAACTTTAACTAAAACTAGATGATAAAATTTATTTATCTGGGCACATGTAATCTACAATACATCACAAAAAACTGAATGGAAGTCAGCAAATGAGGATATTACTGTCAACTACTCTGTACTATCATTCTTGAATAGATATTTATCAAAATAGTAATGTATCTTGAATTTAATAGTGGTATATGATTCTCTGGTATACAGAGATGGTGTCAGTGTCATTTATTAGATATTAGTAAGGCTCAGTTTTTTTTAAGATGAAAGTAAATACAAATTTAAGTACTTATAATAAAATATTGCTTTTGCATAATCCCAGAGGTAGACATACCCTGTTTCGGAAACTCTTGATTTAATTGATATAGAACAGTTAAATGTCACCAGTCTGTGGCACTGGTATGCCTATTATTGTCAGCGCTGACAGATGTCAGTGATTTAGCATGGTACCCTTTCCTTGACCTAGATTAAGCCTTAGAATCCTTCTCAATGCCATGAATTAGGGCAGCCTGCACAAATATTCAGTAAGAATAAATGGCACATGAGGATGTTGTTTGTCGTGGAAGAAGTGACGTTTTCATGGTTGGCATTTTTAGGAAAGATCTCATTAACAGTGTGTGTGTGTGTGTGTGTGTGTGTGTATGTATGAGGGAGCTGGGAAGATTATGGCCTTACATATTTATCACCTTGCATCTAGTAGTGTAGCTTTCCTTTTTTTTTTTTTTTTCATAAATCATCAGGGGCACCTTCCCTTTGCTTCCATATTCAAAGGAAAGCTTTAAGAATATTTTTATGTATTTTAAACTTATGTTTATGATGGGAGAGGAAAACAAGTGTTTATTTCCAGTGTATGAGATTTGTTTTAATCCTCTTCCCTACAAAGTGTAGATCACATTTGCAGTTTCCTGATTGATGTGAGCTTGTTGATTTGAATCTTTAGCTTTTGATATATAGTTGTCCTGCTATACTGCTGGAGCTTTGAGTCATTTCAAGTTTACTACTTGAAAAACCTTGTTAAAATTGTATTGTATTCATAGCTACATCTCTTATAGCTGTGCTTTTCTGTGTCCTGATGACTGCAGAGAATGCTTCTTCCATGCAGCCAGCAGGATTGACAAATGGCCAGGCTGAACCCCAAAGCATTCAGCCTTCTTTCCTGCTTTGACCCCATAACCTCTCCTCTGGTTGGCAGTGTGCTGGTGTTGACAGTTCTCCTGGTTCAGCCAAAGGTGAAAGATAATTGCTTGTGGAGTAGCGGCTGGGATGGTATGTGTTTTTGTAGCAGGCACCCCCACCCTAGTCCCCAGGCAAAGCTTTGGATCTGGTGCACATTTCAAAGCATGTGTTAAACTTTATGTGATACTGATTAAAATGGAGGGCTTCAGGGTGAATTGGCAGATCCCCACAACTGCATCTGCCAAATGACATACAGAGAAATGTCTTGCTACAAATGGAAGGGCTGAATTCTGTCTGTCTTAGCACTATGCAAGCCTGCTAATAGAAAGGTGACTCTGAGCATGTATATATACACTACTTGTGGCACATCCAGTATTCTTCAGCAACTCCTTTGTTCCTATGGCATCTTAACAGAAGAGAAAGACTTTTTTGATATTCCTTTTTCCTTTAAAAAACAACAGCAAAAAACATATGGAAATAATAGTTTGCATTACCATGTCTTTCAGTTCTCTATTCCTATTGAACATTTATTAAAAACCTAACTTGGACCAAAGGCACAGAGGTGCAAGAATTATCTACCTTCTGAAGCTAGATTTATGGGTCACTTGGATGAATTCTGTGAAGTGTATTCTTGAAGAAAGCAAGCTCTTTGCAAAGCAGATAAATTTGTAGCTAGAGCTTTTAGGTTCAAGGTCTCAGGATTTCTTTCTAAAAAGAAGTATGTATTTATATCATACACATAGATCAACACTTCCTCAAAGCCATCGTAGACAATAGTTTCTCAGATCACATTTCCTCAGATATCTTGCCCTGCTTTTATGACAGTGTTAGGATAGAGAGGGGAGATTTAGAACTTTTGCTAGGAAAGTGGAAAAAGTAAGGAATTTAGAGGAATAAGAGGAGTGAGTTTCACACACATGAATAAAAGAAAAAGAAAGAAAGAAAAGCAAGAAAGAACTGAAAGTAATTGGTAGAAAGAGGAGAGTTACTAGAGAGATCAGCCAGGCCGCTAATGCCTGGGTGAACCAGAGGGAACAGATGATTAGGGATTATAAAATATGGAGTGGATGTGAACTATCAATTAAAAACAACCACATTTATATTCCTTTATAGATTTTAAAAAACCCACCAAATATTGATATATTTCATCACATTCATTCCCTGCTCCAGAGACTGAGGAATTATTTGATCCTTTGCATTGATATCCTTTTATTTTTCAGAATAGCCCAAAAAGATGGCTTTGGGGACTTAGTATAGGATTTTGTTTCATCTAAAGATTATACTTGACGTAGGGAGACATACCTTGAACAACTTCATGAGCAAAGAAAAGCACTTTATACAGCAGATCCTGCATTGGGAAAATAAATTTTTTTTTGTTCAGAACTTGCTTTTATAAACTTCCTACAAAAAGAAAACAAGTTTATACATGCAGATACAGTCCAGTTTTACAGGTGAGACTACAGGATCTCTTTTGTTTTTAAATGTAACCCATTATATACTGTATTTCTTTGTTAAGTCAACCTCCTCCTCTTGCTCCTCCTCCTTTCTCATTCTTTACTTTTTGAAATAAGTGTGGAGAATGTGAAGGGAATGCAGAGAAAATACTGGCTTTTTGCCTGCCATTTTGGAGCTTTTAATTCTAGTTCATCAATTTCTTCATTTTCCTCTGGTATTAAAGTTCAACGTTTCAGTCATGAAGATACTTACTTCTAAGGGGTATTTTTGATTAAAGTTTTGTTAAAGATGGTTTGGGAGTGGGATGTTGACAATCTGTTTTTCTCTCTCTTAGAGTCTTGGTTGGGTCACATATGAATTGCCCTGAGGATATTGGTATTGACTCCATGTAAAAGAAGTTTGAAACCTAAGAATCTACTTAGTTTCCTCTCTTGGGCTTTTGTAGAATATTTTGCAAAGAGAGAAAAATGCAGCTGGAATGTAGTCAGCCACTAAATCTTAATAGTGAATGCCACTTCTTTCCAAGGATCAATTTAGAGTCTCAGGCGGGTCAGTTGGTAAATGGAATCTTCACTTATGTAAAGAAGAATATTCTATACAAGTTTTTGTGTAGTGAAAGTTATAAGAAACACAGGAATAACAGAAAAAGAATATGGAAGTAGTGATTTGAAAGATTCTCTTTGTTTAGAAGTATCTCAGAATTTGAATATTTTTTTGAAAGCCAATCTTGATGTTTTACATTTTATTGTTTCAATCAACAGATAACTACCGTGTATTAAAAAATATTCACTGTCATTATGCCAGATGGTGTAATTTACTATGGAAAGAGATGAAGCGGGTAAGGGGATGGTGTAGCTGTTTATTTGAGGGTTAGGTAAGGTGTTCAGATCAATAGTGTTCTATAACTTGACACTTAAAAATCAAAATGCTGATATTTTCAAGATTCACTGTCTCTTTACATCTGTCAAAACCCATCAATTTGTTAGAATTTAGGCTTTCTTTGTGTGGCAGCACTTCTGTTTCATTGATAGCCCATATTCTGAAGATAAATAATGATTTATAAAATAAATGGGCATAAATTCTGCGTTTGTTTTTCATAGTGTCTGTGGGTACTGCCATATATGATGCCATATATTATGGTGACGGCAGGTCACCATAATATTAATAATACTTTTTTGAATGATCTGGAACCCAGGAGAATGGAATGAAATTCACATATATTTTTTTAAAGATTTATTTTATTTATACATACAAGTGCTGAGGTACAGGCCAGAGGTGTGGGAGGTGAGAGGATTCACCAGAGACAGAGTGGGGAACAGAACAGGCAGATTGATCGAAGTACACTGCTGAGGGGAACAGCGGGTGAGTCAGGAGAGGTCTGCTGTGCCATGTGGGTAGATCCCTGGCTGGGAATCGAACTCGTGCTGCAGTAGCTGCAGTGTGCTTCATAGGTTGCATCTTAACCCTTGTGCCACCAGGGAAGCCCCTGAAATGCATATTAATTCTTGCTGCCTGTGATCTTGATGATATGGTGATACTGCAAGAGAAGCTGGCACCCTTAATCTTGGAGCTAAATACACATCTTGCCTTTTAACAGCAAATTTACTGACTCTTATTCTGTAGGAACTAAGACATTCTTTGAATCACAAGGACTCCTATCTAGAAACACTTCAGAGGCTCCAGAACACAGTGTTTATCCCTAGGAAGCCTTGCTAGTTTATATTTTCATTTTGCAAGTTTTCCTGTTAAAATTCTGTTTTCTGAAATATTTACCAGAAATAGAATAAAAATTACTTACAAAATGATATTGACTTATTCAGAGCTCTATAAAATTCTTTTTTTCCCTATAAAATTCAATTGCATATTCATTATGGTTTTTTTTCCTACAAGCTTCATAGATAAATTCTATTGTGTATTAATTTTTTTCTATTAAATTTGAACCCTTAAATTTTTGTTAAGATAGATGTATTGCTTTCTGAGAACTACTGTAACAAACAGGGTGGATTAATAAAACAAAAGAAATCCATCTTTCACAGTTCTGAGGATAGAAGTCTGAAATTT
Organism: Talpa occidentalis; assembly: GCF_014898055.3. Lineage (NCBI taxonomy): Eukaryota > Metazoa > Chordata > Mammalia > Eulipotyphla > Talpidae > Talpa > Talpa occidentalis. Next base: position 84,029,952 of record NW_023604861.1, on the reverse strand, counting down.
TGGTGAGGTGTAGGATTGATTCCTTCTTGTGCACTCAGAGAAAGTGTCTGTGCTGAGCTTTCCTCCCAGCTGCTGGTAGTTGCCAGCAGTTGTAGCTGCACCTTGGCTTGTGGCAGCAGGTCTCAAATTTCTGCCTCATTCATATGACATTCTTCCTGCCTGTCTGTGTCCCTTTTCCTTTGCTGATAAGGACATCAGTCTGGTTGGTTTAAGGCAAATGGTCTCATCTTTACTTGGTTATATCTGGGAAGATCCCATTCCGTTAAGGATCCCCCTCCTTTTTTTAAATAGGTCCTGGAATATAGACTTCAACATATTTTTGGGGGGATATAATTTAACTCAAAACAGTAGAATTTAAGTTGATTGAGTGCCTGGTATGCTCTTCTTAGCAGTTTCCTTGTATTGGCATGCCAAGGGAAAATGTGGAAATGACCTCTGAACACTAAATCTTTTGTGTTAGAAAATATGTATGTCTTCTTGATCCAGTCATCTATTTTTGGGCATTTGGGCTGTTTCCAAAGCTTAGCTATTGTAAACAGTGCTGCTATAAACATAGGGGTGCAGGTGTTCTTTGAATTGATGTTTCTGTGTCCTTTGGGTAAATACCTAGGAGTGGAATTGCTGGATCATATGGAAGCTCTATGTTTAGTAGGACCAGAAATCTCCACACAGCTCTCCATAGTGGTTGGACCAGTTTGCACTCCCACCAGCAATGCAGGAGAGTTCCTTTTTCTCCACACCCTCGCCAACATTTGTTGTTGCTAGGTTTTTTTAATATGTGCCATTCTCACTGGTGTAAGATGGTATCTCATGGTAGTTTGATTTGCATTTCCCTGATTACAAGTGATGTTGAACATTTTTTCATATGTCTGTTGGCCATTTGCATTTCCTCTTCAGAGAAGTTTCTTTTTAGCTCTTCTGCCCATTTTTTGACTGGATTATTTTCTTTGTTTGTGTTGAGTCTCATCAGCTCTTTGCAGATTTTTGTGATTAATCCTTTACCATTAGTGTTGTGTGCAAAAATGTTCTCCCAGTCGGTGGGGATTCTCTTTGTTTTTGTTATTGTCTCTTTTGCTGTGCAGAAGCTCTTTAATTTGATGTAGTCCCAGCTGTTTATCTTTGCCTTCACTATCACTGCTTTGGGTGATGTGTCTGTAAAGATGTCTTTGATGTGCAAATCCCGTAGTGTTTCGCCTATATTTCCTTCTATGTATTTTATAGTTTCAGGTCTTATGTCTAGTTCTTTAATCCATTTTGAGTTGATTTTTGTGTATGGTGTGAGGTAGTGGTCAAGCTTCATTCTTTTGCATGTAGCGACCCAGTTTTCCCAGCACCATTTATTGAACAAACTTTCTTTGCTTCAATGCATAGTCTTTGCTCCTTTGTCAAAGATTAGTTGACCATAAATCTGTGGGTTTATTTCTGGATTTTCTATTCGATTCCATTGGTCTGTGTGTCTGTTCTTGTTCCAGTACCAGGCAGTTTTGATGATTATGGCTTTGTAGTAGAGTTTGAAGTCTGGGAGTGTGATGCCTCCATTCCCTTCTTTTTTTTTCAGGAGAGCTTTGGCTATTCGGGGTTTTTTGTGATTCCATATGAATTTCATCAATAATTGTTCTATTTCTTTGAAGCATATACACCATGGAATATTACTCAGTATTCAAAAAAGATAAACACATGCAATTTGCAGCAACATGGATGGCGCTGGAAGGGATCATGCTCAGCAAAATAAGCCAGAAAGAAAAAGAAAAATACCGGATGGTCTCACTCATAGCAGGAATCTAGAAAACTTAAATAAGGGACCAGGAAAATGAATAACTATAAGAAAGTGAAAATCAAAATCAACAAAAAACTATGAACCAGAGACACTTTTTGGTGGGTGGGGGGTGGGAGGGGAGGGATTGGGGTCAAAATGGGGGGGTTGCAATTGTATGGGGAATATAAAAATAAAATTTATTATTTAAAAAAAAAAGAAAATATGTATGTCATAAAAACTAATTGAACAGATATCACAGGCTCTGTGGTCAGATACTCAGATAAATACTAGGTGCACAAAATTGTCAACTCGATTAGGAGGACTGATTTGTGACTTGTTACAACTATTTGTCAACAAGTTGTGCCTAACTGCAATCAAAGTCGATGTCAATTTTTGTGAGACAATTAAATAAAAGAACTTATATTGGAGAATGTCAAAAGATTCAAAAGAAAGAATACCTCGAAAACTTTGTCAGCAAAGGTGAATTGACATGATTATCACTTTAGCATAGCACTTAGCTCTGCTGCCTATTTCTGGTACATTATGGACCCCATGGGGAAGAAGCCAAATCCTATGCATGGTGGTGGATGCTTAAATTGGGATAAGGTGATCAGAATGCAAGGAGAGACAGTGGCATCCCTACTAGAAATAGGAATGTGGGTAAAGGTGCTGGCACTTTTTAACCATAGGACCTGAATATTGGAAAAGAACATTGATTAACTATTCTCATGTAGTCTTCTGGCCTGATTCCACTCTAAGCTTGTTCCAGTTTCATTTTCTACATTCCCTTCCAAAGAAGCTTCGTGCTACCAATGTGATGCAAGTCAGGCCGCCCCTGGGCTCTTCCTATGGGCCCTCTACTTTCCAGCTTCCAATGTTTTGTTGCTGTTGGTTCTTTAGTATTCTTTAATTTTGTGGGTTTATATCTCTTTGAAAAGGCTGTTTAGTTTTAGTGACATTTTGAGGAAGGAGTCTAGCTCAGTACACATGTTTAATTTACTATCTTTAACATGAAGTCATAGAATTTAGTTTTCACAAAAGAAAATATATTAATGGAAGACTTTACTGCCAGTAGTGAATAATGGTAGGTGTGAATAGTGACCAATAAATAACAGTTTGTATATTTACATATTTCTGAGTGTTTGAAGAAAAACATTTTGATTAATTATTTCTTTTAGACAATTTATAAAATACTGTAGAATAAGAAAGACACAAGTGAAGTTGGGGGAGGAAACTAAGATCTTTTAATTTTAGCATGTATGGAATATGTGTCCTAAGTATTACTGTTTCACATTTAAGTTCAATTTATATATATTGCATAGAGTCTTTTTTGTAGTGGTAAGGAATAAGACTATAGAAGCAATATTATTTACTATTGTTTACATGAAGAGTTCAAAGTCTTTGACAAATCATTTAGAAAGTTTGATTAATTTTATGAAGGGGTAAATAAAGAATTCAGAATCTTGCTTATAGTTATACAGATGTCTCAAAACAGAACACAAATCCTTCATTTCTGAAACCTGAATTTTCCCCCACACTTCTCCTTGGCAGAAAATCTGTGCTTTACTTGTAAATTGCTTTGCTTCAATAGGATTATCAGATCCTATTTGTACTGAGGCACCTATTGGAAATAGTAGTTTTTCTCTAAGAGTGTATCTTTCTCCTACCACCACATGGTATGTCTGTTTTATTCTCTCTTAAACCTTATAACCCAGTGAGTGTGTGTATGGCATATTTTTAAGTTACAGAATTTTGTGGGTGTTTTTTTTTTTTTTTTATGATTCTTTTGCCTCTTAGACTAAAAGTCTGAGTCTATCCAAGGAAATCCACTTTCCAAAACTCCAGACTTCATCTCTGATGGAACTTAAAAGAAAAACTCTTGGCTGAGCCTGAATGCTGAGAACCAGCTAAGTGGTTTTCTCTGTCTGGAGAAAATTGGAAAAGGGGAATTATTAAGCCTAGCAAATGTAGTTGTTGATGGAAATGCTGACAGACTGGTCCTGCTTGGTGCCACTGTTGTGAGAAGTCAATCAATATTAGATGTATTGTAAGAGCTGCTGCTTATGTACAAGTTGTGTCTTGTAGACCTTGTCACACATAAATAAACCCCTTCAAAAAATGTTAAGTGATTTCCATAAAAAACATTTATTCTGTTCTCCTCCTTAAGCCAAATTCTTGTTGTTTATGACTTCCTGTACCCAACAGTTCCTGATTGTCTCAAAAAGCAAAACATGTCCTGTGTGGATTAAGCTGCTGAAATGCCTTTCAGGCATTGTTTATGAGTCTGCGCTCTTTATTTTCAGAGAGAAAGCGAATACTTTAATGTCTTCCATATTCCATAAATCTGTCCCATGCTACAATTGAAAGCTGTGTGTGTTTTTGTTAGAAGGTACTTCTGGTTGTACTTAGAGAAGAAAAGCTGCTTAAGAATGTTAGTGAATATTTGGGTGGTGGTGGCAGACTCCCCTAGAGGGGATTTGTACTGGTTGAAAGTGCTGTTGGCTTTTTGGCTCAAGAAGTAGTCACCAAAGGTGCTCTTACAGTTAGTATTAGTGTAGTCACTCTTCCCTTGCTTTGTACCAGTGAGTTTCCTGTTTGGCTTATCCTTTGGGATCAGTCTTCCTCCAGACAAGCTTCCTGGTTTACCATTTCTGACGCCAATACAAGGAAGCACACCGAGTGTTCCTACCTGAGTAGAGGGAAATGGACTTAGCTTGTCATAAAATGAGGCTATATCCAGAGATGGAGCAAAAAGTAATTTGAGTTGGAGTTTAAAGTTTTTTTTTTTTAACATTTTACTTTGAAAAAGTTCAAACATATGGAGGAGGTGAAGGAATTATACAGTCAACGCCCATTATTACCCACCACCTAGATTCTACAATGAATATCTTACCACACATGTTTTATCATATATCTTTTGATCTATCATCCATCAGCTCATCATGCCTTTTTTATGCATTTCAAAGTTTGAGATATCAATATACTTTATCTCTAAACACTTTAGCAAGTATAATATTAGCTAGAGTTCAGTATTTGTTTGATTGGTTTTTCTTTTCAGTTAAACATTTAAATACTGTGATATGCATAATCTGAAGTGAGTTTTTAACACTTGTTTATACCTGTTCAGGCGTAACTCCTGTCAAGACCACGACCCCAGAAAGTTTTCTCAGGAGCCTATCCACTTCAAGTACTCTCTTCTTCCCTCCCCAGAGGTAATCATTTTTTCCACCATAGGGGAGTTTTGCTTATTGTAGAACGTCATATAAATGAAATCATACAACTGGTACTCTTTGATTTAAGGCTTCTTTCCCTCAGTATAATGATTTTGAGATAGAGCTATATTGTTACATGCTTCAATAGTGCATTCTTCATTGTTGCTGTTTTATTCTTTTATATGAATTTAAAGTTTTTTTTCTTCTTTTATTAACAGCACTTCAGATATTTCAGTTTTTGGCTATTCTGGTATAAGTTATTATGAACATCCTTGTTTAAGTCTTTTTTGTGAACTTATGTTTCATTTTTCTTGGGTAAATATACCTACAAGTGGAATTTGGGGTCAGAATTTTGTGAGGTACAATCAGACTTTTTTTGCAAAATTGTATCATTTTTATATTCTTGATATTAATACATGAATATTTCAATTACTCTGTCACCGTGCCAGCCTTTGTTGCAATCTTTCAAAATTTAGTCATTCTAGTAGGGTGTGTAGTGTTATGCCTTTAGGTCAACATTTATTTTTGCCTTAGTGTGGGAAATGAAGATTAAGAAATGGAAGGAATTTTTATAAAAACAAACTATAATAGCCCACATAGTGAATTTTCTGCGTGATTATTAGACATGGGGGAAGCAATGAGTAAAGAAAAGACAAAAGTGGGACACAAAGGTGAAGACAAATTACAGATGACCTGACGACTGAAGTCACTTCAGGAATTTGGGAAGAATGATAATAGTTGACTTAGAAACTTAAATTTAGTCAATTTCCCCCAATATAAAAATGTTTTTAATGTTTTGATATCTATGGGAGGGATTAAGTCATTATATAAAATTTCAGGTATTTTATAAAGGTGTATATAATCAGGAATGTGAGAATCATTTCAAATATTCCATTTTCCACTTATCACCTTTTAGTGAAAAGATTTTATATTTTTATCAATGGATAAATGAAATTCATTTAATTATATATATATATACACCAGTATATACATATTTGCAAGAGTTGGCTAGAGCTATACTACAGATTGTAGTCTTTTCATTTATATCTTAGACATAGTTGAAGTCCATAAGTATAAATCTAACAAATCACTCATATATATATAAGATTATTATATATATCTGTATAAATACAATGATTTAAGTATTTTCCTCTATTACTGGTCCTGAGATTGTTTATAATACTGTTAAAGCAGCTCCTCCCCACTTTTTTTTGGTGTGTGTGTGTGTGTGTGTGTGTGTGTGTGTGTGTGTGTATGTGTAGAGCTCTATGCTAGACACTGGGGTGGTCGAGGTTGAGGAAGATAGATCAAAAATGATAAAGACATACTTCTGTCATCTGAGAACTCATAATCCAGTGACACTGAATGGGATATTAAAAACTTTTATTTTTCTTAGCTGAATGTACAGAGCTGCATGGAGGTTTGTGCGGAAATCCTTAAGTCAAATTTATTATCACTCTTTTGTAGGTCAGTCCTTTGTCAGTATATCTGGGCAGCAAGATTGTCAAATGTTGATAAGAGTTTGGAATTCTAGAAGTATAGTAAATTAGTTGGAAATAGAAAACTGTTACTGTAGTTTTTAAATTTTGTTCTACAGAGTCCTAGAATTGCATGAGAACTTTATGGGGGTTCATTGGAAAAAAGAATAATTATAGACAGTGTGTCTAATCCAGTGTTTACATATAATCTTACAATAGGATTTGAAGATCCAGTACCATGGAATACCTTCATAACCTTTCTACTTTAACTATATGGAGTCAAGATGGATTTCTTATAGTTTTCTTTTTAGTTGTGCTTATCAATCCATAACCAAAACAATACAAATAATAATATTTGCTAGCTCTGCCACCAGATGACTTAAATCTCTTAGAATTACTGAATGAGTGAATCATAGCTTTTCTTCTGTGCTTTCTCCTTCTTTCTGTTGTCACCTTGTGATTTGTATGTGAGTCCATTATCTTTCCTTTCAAAATTACTCTAGAGCCTGTTTTCTTTCAAGAAACTTCTTACTGAGTTCTCTTACAGAAATTAAGATTTCTTAAAGTAATCAAAGGCAAAAAGAGGAAAAAGAAGTAGAGACTATAATAAAAAAATGCAAAGAAAAATTTGTTTAGGCATTTGTACACTTTTAATCTTACTGCTGTCTGCATTTTATCTGGTTTAAATTGTGATCTTCAACTCCAGGGATCTTGTTTCCTGAATAGAATAAATAATAAGTCAATCTATCCATTTGTGAAAAGGAATCTTAGGGAGAAAGAGCAGATGGTTGTAGCCATTGTGTTTCTTAGCCAGCTGGGGAGGGTAGTATTTTCAAATGTTATTTCCATTGTGTTTAATACAGCTGAAGGGCCTGTTTCCAGCACCTCTTTTTATTTGGCCATGTGTTTTGCCCAACTCATGGTGAGAAAGGGAACTATGGTCAAGACTTTGATGATAGGCATTAACAAGGCATTGTGACTGGCTAGATTAAAAGCCTTCTCAGACAGATTGTATTAGTTATTTTTTTTTTTTAATATTCTGGTTAGAAATCACTTTATGAACTAAAAAATCAGGCTTTTCTTCTATTTTATGGCTGTGTAGAGAAAGGACTTCGAAGAGTTGTCATTTTATCTGTGAATGCCCCAGGCAGCTTTTGGATTTTCTATTTTCAATATAGTTTTTTAAACAAATTAAGGCCACAATTTTGTTGTTACTGGTGTATTTTAGGAAATCCATAAACATGTGTTCAGGGGAATTCCCCCCCCCCTTTTTTTTAAACAAATTATGCTGCCATCTACTTTTTCTGGGTCTTGAGCATAGAGCTAGTTTTTAATGATCAGAACTTATGTAGGTGACATTATATAAACTTGACTGAAAATGTGTAGGTGACATTATATAAACTTGACTTGAGCATTAGCCCTCTCTATTGGATAGATGTTTTCACTTGCTACGCAATTGATTATCCTAGGTTGTGCACATATGTTGGAATTTCTTGTCAAGAGATTCTTGTCGAAAGATTTATTTAACACTAATTGAAAACCTATATGATAGGGTTTTTTGCTTGGGATTCAAAATTTATGACAAGTCTGTAAGAAGCTTATTTATGGTAAGTCTGTAAGAAGCTTAGACCCTAATAAACAGCAGTGATTATAGTATGAGATGAGGGTGGAGGTGTGTGTACATAGGGTTTTGTGTGCTCAGAGACTGCTACGTCATACAGAGGTAAGTTTTGAGTGTGAATATGAGTTCACGATTTCACCCTGTTTAAAAAAGTTGAAGTCCTATTTAGGCAGAGAGAATATTCTGTTTTAGGAATGGAAGGTTTGTATTCAGACAACTCCATTGAGTGAAGGTTATGTTTGTAGAAGTGTGTTGAGAAGTGTATGCTGTAATCAAGTAATGATGGGTTTTATATAATAAATTAAAGGAATTATAACTTTATTCTTTTTTTTTTTTTTTTTTTGGTGGGACCCTCGCTGGCGGCCGGGGAATGCACCGGTGCTGCAGAGGCTGCGGGCAGCCTCGCAGCCCAGCGCTCAACCGCTGCGCCAGCAGGGGAGGCCCTAACTTTATTCTTTTTTTTTTTTTTAAATAAATTTTATTTTTCTATTCCCCATACAATTGCGGTCCCCTTACTTTGACCCCAATCCCTCCCCTCCCCGCCTCCCACCACCCATAGAGTGTCTCTGGTTCATAGTTGTTTGTTGATTTTGATTTTCACTTTCTTATAGTTATTCATTTTCCTGGTCCCTTATTTAAGTTTTCTAGATTCCTGCTATGAGTGAGACCATCCGGTATTTTTCTTTTTCTTTCTGGCTTATTTCGCTGAGCATGATCCCTTCCAGCGCCATCCATGTTGCTGCAAATTGCATGTGTTTATCTTTTTTGAATGCTGAGTAATATTCCATGGTGTATATGGACCACATCTTCTTGATCCAGTCATCTATTTTTGGGCATTTGGGTTGTTTCCAAAGCTTAGCTATTGTAAATAGTGCTGCTATAAACATAGGGGTGCAGGTGCTCTTTGGAATTGATGTTTCTGTGTCCTTTGGGTAAATACCTAGGAGTGGAATTGCTGGATCATATGGAAGCTCTATGTTTAGTAGGTCCAGAAATCTCCACACAGCTCTTTATTCTTAAAGCTAATGTTGAAGGTTTTAAGGAAGGCATTGACTTATCAGAGTTGTATATATAACTCCCCCTTCTCCTCAACACCCCCACTCTCCCCACCCCCAGCAATTGAAGAATAAGTTAAAGGATGACCAGTCTAGAGGCAGGGAGCTTGCACTGAGGAGCAACAACAAGCTAAAGATAAAAACCTGACCTTTTTCCATTGTTTGTTTTTGTTTTCTTTTCTATAATTGGCCTGCTCTAAAAAAGAGAGTGGTGGGATAAAAAGAGGAGGGAACAAAGGTGATATTTTAAAAGGAATAATAACTAGTTTGAGAACTTGTTTCTCAGACACTGTCCTAGTAAACACTTTACATGAATTATTATCCTTTTATTCTTTACAACTGGAGACAGTACTACAATTATTACCATTATTTTGCAAATGAGGAAATAGAGTCAAAGAGAGATTAAAAATTACTTGCCCAATGTCACATAGTGAATGGCGGAGCCAGATTTGAACTTGGGCATTTGAGAGCTTATGGTTAAATTTTTTTTTTTGGAAATAGTTTTAGACATAAAGCAGAGTTGCAGAAGTAGTATAAATAAATTCATATACATTTTATTCAAATCCTCCAGTATTAACATTTTATCAAAATATTTGCTTCATCCTTTTCTTTCTACATATATATATTATTAATTTTTTACAAATGGTTTTAGATTTAGTTGTTGAACTATGAAAAAATATATTCTCTTTTGTAATTGCATTATCAAAATTAGGAACTTAACATTCATATTATCTAATCACAAAACTTAAATTTATAAAAGAAAAAGGGTCCTGTTTTGGTCCAGGATCCAATCTTGGATTACCTGTTCAAAGTTTGTGCCCTTAATTTCTATACTGTACAGTCTTCTTATGGACTGATGGCCATTGCTTGTCTACCAGAATCATTCTTTAGCTGAACATTTAATTTTCTTTCAAAATCTTCTATTGCCATTTCTGTTGGCTTCAAAGATTTAACATTTCATGTTTATTATCTAAATAGAATGCTATTGTGTATGTTCTAACTATCAATTTTCTACAGTTCTTTAACAAACAATTCTATCCCTTTCCCCTTGCTACTTACCTCTTCCAGGGAGCCTGTACCAATCCAGTTCCACTGTTTTACTACTGGGCAGTGAAATTAGATTGTACACTAGTGGCAGTAGCATTTATAGGCATCGAAACAGAAATTGGTAATTGTGTTACAAATGTTTGGCAAGCCACATTTCATGACTAGCTTTGAAAGAAAAAATTGAAAGTGTGAACAGCTGTTGGTACAGTGCATTTGCATTTCTGAAATTGCAAGTGAAGATAAACCATTAACAGCTGTGATAGATAGATTCCTGCATTTGACCTAGTGCCTCAGGGTGTGCAATACATAGATGTTGTCAGGCTGTCAAGGTCCTGGTGAGAACTGAGGGTAAAGGAAAAATCTGAGAGATGAAAACAGGTTTGTTATTCCTTCAAGTTTTTGTTCTTTTTGGGGGGTATTTCAAAGAATTCTATGTACTTCTACTGGAATCTAGCAATTCCCATAGTCACCAAACGGGGTTTTGATAATAGAAATTCCAGTAGTTGATTATCCTCAGACCGTGTATGTCTTGAAATATTTAAGTAGTTATCTCTCTCATGGATTGGCCATCTTTTTATTTTGTCTGTTCTAAGTTGTATGTGTTCAAGAGACTAATTCTGCCCAGTGAATGTGTTTGGGTTTGCTCTGCTGTCTTCACTTAAGGCATCATTGAGGAACTCTTTTATGAGATCCAAATGCTGGAGGGCAGAATTAAACTTTATTTATGAAATTACTTTAAGCCCACTTCTCATAATATTTATTAATAAAATTATATTTTCTCTCTCCTCTAGGAGCTATAAAATAAACTGTCGGGGAATATACCAAATACATTGTTTGACTTCCAGCCCTACTTTGTAGAGGGTCCAGATAAAAGTATTAAACAGGATTAAAAGTGTGAAGAGTAGACTGGGAGGTGGTGTTGAGTGCCTGAAGCTGTAGAGGAAAGAGTTGGGGAGGGGTTGGAAAGGATTTGTCTTCATGGTTTTGAGTAACTGTTTCCTATACATTTGAAGATATTTATTTGTTCCTTGCTGTTGTGCACTCATTCTTTTTTACTGTGGCAAACTATAGGAATGAAAAGTCTGGGGTTTATATCCTATAAGCTGATAATCAGTTTATAGTTTAGGGCTCTAAGGATTTTGAAAATTAGAAATATATTCTTAGAGTTAGCAGATTTTTGGCCCACTGATCTAATTAAGAAAGTTAAATTAATGTTTTGTCTGAAATGGCTTTATTTTGGAAGATTCTTGAAGACCTTTTAGACCAAGATTTCTGTGTATTTTGACATCCTGGTACTAAGACTCAGTGGAACATACAATAAGATAGATAAGCTACTTGACATTTCCTTGTTTCTGGCTTATTCCTTGTTTCTGGATCCAAAATATCATTTTGATGTGTTAAAAGGTGTGTTAATGCAGAACTTCTTTATTTTGGTTGATTGATTGATTGATTGATATTGATATGAACTCCTTTCTTCTTTGAGAACCAAAACAGTTAGCAGTCAGTGTTGGTACTTTGTTCACTGCCTAGGGAGCAGGAAGATCTTCTGATCTAAGTAATTTATCAAGAATACAGTTGAGATTTGATTACATAGGAATGATTTTTCTTACCTTCTTTTAGTGAGGCCTGTTGCCTCTGTTTTGGGAATAATGTTTGGTGGTTCCCCCTCCACTCTCAACCACTAGACCCGTTAATCTTATTGAAGACTTCAAATTTTATATGCAGTCTGTGCAGGTAGCCAGATGCCATATGCTGTTAATTTCTGATTCCATGAAGGCCAGATCATACAGCTGGAAATGATTGAAAGGAAAAGCATGTTCTTTTGTTTAACAAGACAAAGCCTATTGTGTATTCTGCTTCTGATGCTTAAAAGATGTATTTTTTTTTCTTACTGCATAGTATGTAGGGCTAAAAGTTTTGAACTCTTCACTTTAGAAATTGCTTTTCCAGACAAAAGAGCAAAACAATGTTTGTTTAAATTGTTCTCTGGAACATGACTGATAGTGTTTACAACATTTCTATGACATTTTGGTCCAGTGGGGAGTACTTGGAGAGGTATTTAAAGTGCTTTTCACTAAATCAGATGCTTTGTAGTGTTTGAACCTTTTAAAAAAATCATTTGAAAGGTTGAGTTGAGAGACAGAAAATGGCTGGGGCATTCTCTGAAGACTAAGGATGACTTATCATAAGCAAAACCTATCTTTTTCACTCAAAAATCTAAAACCTACTTTTTTTTAAAACTATAACAAGATGCATGCATATTGGTTGAGAGTTTTGTCTCTTCTTGTCAGCCTTTTCATTAGGCTGTTTTCCAGAGTCTGCTTTCTCTTCAATAAGAATTTCTTTGGAAAAGACCAGTGATGGAGTGAGGGAGTGTGTTTATATGTGTTTTATTTGTGTGTGTGCGCCTCCTCCTCCTCTTCATTTCTTCTTCTCCTTCTATAATTCCACTGCATAAAAAGCTATAGCTTGAGTCAGGGACATATTAGTAGAACTTGGAAGAAAGCATCATATAAGTGTCTGTAATGAGCCAAAGATGGAGTATATCTAGAAAAATTTGTGTTTTATACATCATTTTTTCTAATCCTGATGATTGGCATGCCATTTCAAGGCATGTAGCTGCTTGAAGATACTCAAGGGGATCATATGAACCACAAGGATTCTGCAACTTAAGTTCAACTAATTGATCCGGTTTACACAGTTACTTAAAGAAAATTCTTGTTTTTAATAGTCATTTATATGAGATTCTGTTAAATGGCATCAGACTGTTTAGGATGTTTAAATGATACATTTAATCTCGGAGATACCTTGTACAACTTTTTATGTATTTTTAAAAAGACAGCTGACAGCTGTGTAGATGAGGGAATTATGGTAATATATACAATGAAATACTACTCAGCTATAAAAAATGATAATCTCTTGACTTGGGACAACATGGATGGAACTGGAGGGGATTATGCTAAGCAAGGTAAGTGACAAGGAGAAAGAGAAATAATAGATGGTATATGTCACTTGTAGGAGGAATATAGAGAACCAAAACAAAGGGTCAGATAAAACTAATCCAATAACAAATATTAGAGATATGACTGTAGAATTGAGGCTACCAGAGCAGGGAGTGAGGGGAGGGAGAGAAGAATGTGGAAAGGGCACAGTGGACTCTGGTGAAGGGCTATGGGTATGTTGGTGGAGGGTGTGGTATGGTAACGTATACCTGAAAGGTGTGCTCCTATATCTCTAAATATATACAATGTTATAAACCAATGTTACCTAAAAAAAAACAAAAAAAAAAAAAACAAACCCAAAAAACCCAAAAAAACCAAAAACTCAGCTGCAGAAACTTTGCTTTGTAGAGTTCCAGATATAAATCAATATAAAGTTCAAAAAAACAGTTAGTGATAAGACCTGATCATATATGTAGTATTTATCAGTAACTCTGCTGGATTGTACTGCATTGGTAAATACCAGTATAAATCATGGTGGAGCAAGATATTTTGGTTGTGTTTATTTTGGGCGGTATATTATGAAACTTAACCTGATTTTGGAGAAGGGATATACAACTGTGGTTGACATTAACCTAAAGATATGAAAAGAATTTATTTAGGAATCATTCAAGCATCATTTTTTAAACATTTAATATTGTGTATTGGGCAGCTTAGTTCATTTGATGTTATCTACTCTTTAGACTTTGTAAACTTAAATAAGTAAACATTGTTTAATTTTTTTTCAGTAAATTGTACAATTTTTTAAAAAGATTTGTTAATTTCTGTATACAAGAACTGGGGTACAGGCCAGAAGTACAAGGGGTGAGAGGATTCACCAGAGACAGAGTGGGGAGCAGAATAGGTGGATTTACTGAAATACACTGTGAGGGGAGCAGCAGGTGAGACAGGAGAGATCTGCTGTGCCTTGTGGGTCACCTCCCTGACTGGGGATCAAACTTGTTCTGCAGTAGTTGTGGATAGCTTCGTAGTGCTGACACTTAACCTCTTGCACCACCAGGGATGCCCAAATTGCACCATTTTTAAAAAGGTATGTGAATCATTACTGTTGGATAGATATAAATGTTTGACACAAATAGACGTTTGTATAAATGCATCTTGTATTAGTGTATGTGTGAGAGCATGAAAAGTAAGTGAAGTACATTGAAAGTTTAGGTAGTGCTGCCTCCAAGACCATTAATTAATATGAGATGGTAATAATTGTATAAGAGATGGTATTCTGGGTTTGAGAGAATATAGAAGGCAGGCAACCTGATATTTTATAAAAGACAGACTCAATCACAGAGCAGGAATGAGAAAAATCTCAGAAGAAAATTGGATATGCTTGATTGACAGTAGAAAGAACTAAACTGGGTAAATAGAAAAGTGGCATAACTGGGGCTTCCTAGTAAAATTCACAGAAATATAGAAATCATGGATTCTTAACATCAAACAGTAAAAGAAACTTGTGAAGTCATATAATCTAGTCTTCCTGCCAATGCAAAGCTCTCTTTTCAGTATTACTTCTAGTTGAGGGGATGTTTTAAATCTAAATAAAGGTCTTTTGCCCAATCAGTAAATATTTATTGAGTATTTGCTGTGTATCAGTTATGGTACTATGAATGTTGTAGTGAAGGAAATACAGTGTGTCTACTAATGGGTATTCCTGTCTGAGGATTGGTGTGAAGAAAGAAAAATCTTAAATTTTAAAATATTAAGTTTTAAAATGAAATACAGGGTTATAATTGTGATAAGAATTATTTTCTAGTGATTGAAATCCACTTCAGATTACCATCACTAAAATTTACTGGTGTACATAAATGAAGGTTCCAGGAATGGATCTACAGATGGCTCTAAAGTACTAATTATATCCACTTTTCTAAGTGATGATTTCATTCTGAGGGACACTTTTTCTATAAAGTGACAAAGCTGCCAGCACCTCTAGGCTTGCATAACAGTTAATTAGTCATGTACTTCTCCAGATAACAAGTCTAGGAAAGGCCTCAACAGTGTTATCTGAAATATTTACAAAGAGGGTGAAAGTGGAATATGACCAGTTAGGAGACAATTTTATTTTATTTTTTTAAAGATTTATTTATTTATTCGTACAAGCACTAAGTACAGTCAGAAGTGTGGGAGGGTGAGAGAATTCACCAGAGCCAGAGCGGGGAGCAGAACAGGCAGAAGGACCGAAGTACACTGCTGAGGGGAGCAGCGGGTGACAGGAGAGGTCTGCGCACCATGTGGGACCCTCCTCCGGTGGCTGGGGAGCAGCCAGGGATCGAACCGGCGCTGCAGAGGCTGTGGGCAGCTTTGCAGCCCAGCGCTCAACCGCTGTGCCACTAGGGGAGGCCCAGGGGACAATTTTAATAATACAGCTATGAGAGGAGTGTAGCTTAGGCCAGGCTGTAGTGGTGAAAAAGAATTGCACTCAGGGTTTATTAGTTTTTTGAGTGTAGAACCAATAGGGGTCTATAGGATTAAGTAGGTTGTAGGAGAAAGAGAGTTAAAGAGAGACTCTAGGATTTTTGGTTAGAATAGCTGAAAGTAATTCTCTTTAAGAAGATGGATAAAAATGTGGTGGGACTAGGTTTTAGTGGGGGAGGAGGGATTGGGAGAGGAAGTCAAGAGTTTGATTTTAGATGTATTAACATTCAAGTAGAGATGTTAGGTAGGGTGATTCGATTTATGAATCTGAGGTTCAGGGAAGAGGCCTAAATTGGTAATATAATTTTGAGACTCATCATAGAACTGGATGGAATCACCTAGAGAGTGAGTGTAGATAAAGAAGAGGCCCAACGATTAAGCAAAGGAAACTTTCTGACATTGAAAGGATGAGGAAAGGAGACGATTACAGCAGAAGATATAAAGAATAACATTCAATGAAGGAGAACCAGAAGAGAGAGGTATTCCAGATTCTGTAATAATGAGCACATTTTTCTCACTATGAGGGGAAGAGGAAGTTCCTGGAAGAAAGATTGTGCGGCAAATGACAATATCATATGATAAAAGGTCTTGAATACCACTCTGAGGAATTTGGGCTTTTCCTGTCAGCCTTATCGAATATTTATGAACAGCATGATTAAGTTGGTGTTTTAGGAATTCTTACTGGTGTGTTGGCTGTATTAAACAAAAAGGGATCTAATTGAGAGACTATTATAGAATATCAAGGGAGAGATGATATAGTATAATGTACTGGTCCAACCCTGTCACATCTAATGCTAATTTTTATAAGTAATATTTTGTAATGTCCACTTCTACAACCCTGAGATAAATTCATAGAAAATACAGTCTACCTATATACATAGTTTATAAAATAGTATTGTAGCTTTGATTGTAGTATAAGGTATGAAAAAGTAAAGTAATTTATAATAAAATATTAAAACATATAAGTTGCATTAGAATGCAGTTTATTAACTTATACTATATTGTCATTACAACCCAATCAGATGTCCATGACTGCATCTGCAGCAGATTCATTTATATTATATATATAATATAATGCCTATAAATGTGGGTCCAGAAAGTAGAATTGAGTCTATGTTTAAAAAAAAATGTTTATGAAGCATCATACCTCAGTGGGGTTCCAATCAGTCATCTTCCTATTTGGTCTCTTCTGCCACTCCAATCCTGATTTAATAATTGGGAATTGAGTGTTTATAAAATGGGGGAGGAGGTGTTACTCTGGAGGATGTTAGCCATCCCTTTGTGAGGTGATCTTTGCTTCAGGGGTGGGGGTTTATTTTATTCTTGCAATCTGAAGCTGCTTCCTTATTTTTAGGTCTGTTGTATTTTATATTTGTAAAATTTTTTGAGTTCTGGACATGTTTATAAAAGAATTGCTGAAGATCTATATAAAATATTATTTATAAATTGGTGTTCTTATAATTGTACAGCTGTGCATTTAAATAGTCTGTAATCTTATAGGTAAGATATGTTTTTTATAGTGTTAAATCATCATATTTTTTGAGCTCTCAAAGTGATGAAAATGGTCCCCCTCCCTTTATAAATCAGAATCATTTCTTTGACTTTGTTACTCCCTCCTATTTTAAAAAAGTCAAATAGCCATTACCAGCTTGTAATCCTGATTCAGTTATATTTTGGGTAGGGAAGTTCCATTTGTTTCTTGAACATTGTGAGAATTTCTTGACCACTTGTAATGTCTGTAACTTTTTTTTTTTTTTTTTTGGTCGACAAATTATTTATTTTTTACATCGCTGTTCACTTTTATTTTTTTTTAATTTTTTTTAATAATAAATTTTATTTTTATATTCCCCATACAATTGCAACACCCCTTTCTGATCCCAATCCCTCCCCTCCTGCCCCCCACCCCCCCAAAAGTGTCTCTGTTTCATAGTTTTTTGTTGATTCTGATTTTCACTTTCTTATAGCTTTTCATTTTCCTGGTCCCTTATTTAAGTTATCTAGATTCTTGCTATGAGTGAGACCATCCGGTATTTTTCTTTTTCTTTTTGGCTTATTTCGCTGAGCATGATCCCTTCCAGCATGTTGCTGCAAATTGCATGTGCTTATCTTTTTTGAATGCTGAGTAATATTCCATGGTGTATATGGACCACATCTTCTTGATCCAGTCATCTATTTTTGGGCATTTGGGTTGTTTACAAAGCTTAGCTATTTTAAACAGTGCTGCTATAAACATAGGGGTGCAGGTGTTCTTTGGAATTGATGTTTCTGTGTCGTTTGGGTAGATACCTAGGAGTGGAATTGCTGGATCATATGGAAGCTCTATGTTTAGTAGGTCCAGAAATCTCCACACAGCTCTCCATAGTGGTTGGACCAGTTTGCACTCCCACCAACAGTGCAGAAGAGTTCCTTTTTCTCCACACCCTCGCCAACATTTGTTGTTGCTAGTTTTTTTAATATGTGCCATTCTCACTGGTGTAAGATGGTATCTCATGGTAGTTTTGATTTGCATTTCCCTGATTACAAGTGATGTTGAACATTTTTTCATATGCCTGTTGGCCATTTGCATTTCCTCTTCAGAGAAGTTTCTTTTTAGCTCTTCTGCCCATTTTTTAACTGGATTATTTTCTTTGTTGTTGTTGAGTCTCATCAGCTCTTTGCAGATTTTTGTGATCAGTCCTTTATCATTAGTGTTGGGCGCAAAAATGTTCTCCCAGTTGGTGGGGTTTCTCTTTGTTTTTGTTATTGTCTCTTCTGCTGTGCAGAAGCTCTTTAATTTGATGTAGTCCCAGCTGTTTATCTTTGCCTTCACTATCACTGCTTTGGGTGATGTGTCTGTAAAGATGTCTTTGATGTGCAAATCACGTAGTGTTTCGCCTATATTTCCTTCTATATATTTTATGGTTTCAGGTCTTATGTCTAGTTCTTTAATCCATTTTGAGTTGATTTTCGTGTATGGTGTGAGGTAGTGGTCAAGCTTCATTCTTTTGCATGTAGCGACCCAGTTTTCCCAGCACCATTTATTGAACAAACTTTCTTTGCTTCAATGCATAGTCTTTGCTCCTTTGTCAAAGATTAGTTGACCATAAATCTGTGGGTTTATTTCTGGATTTTCTATTCGATTCCATTGGTCTGTGTGTCTGTTCTTGTTCCAGTACCAGGCAGTTTTGATGATTATGGCTTTGTAGTAGAGTTTGAAGTCTGGGAGTGTGATGCCTCCATTCCCTTCTTATTTTTTTCAGTAGAGCTTTGGCTATTCGGGGTTTTTTGTGATTCCATATGAATTTCATCAATAATTGTTCTATTTCTTTGAAGAATGACTTTGAAATTTTGATTGGAATAGCATTGAATCTGTATATTGCTTTTGGTAGGATGGCCATTTTAATAATGTTTATTCTTCCAATCCATGAGCAGGGGATGTCTTTCCATTTCTTTGTGTCTTCTTCTATTTCTTTTTTTTTTTTTTTTTTTTTTTTTTAAAGATTTATTTATTTATTCATACAAGCACTGGGTACAGTCAGAAGCGCAGGAGGGTGAGAGAATTCACCAGAGCCAGAGCGGAGAGCAGAACGACGAAGTACACTGCTGAGGGGGGCAGCCGGCGGCAGGAGAGGTCTGCACACCATGTGGGACCCTTGCCCGGTGGCCGGGGATCGAACCGGTGCTGCTGAGGCTGCGCGCAGCTTCGCAGCCCAGCACTCAACCGCTGCGCCACCAGGGGAGGCCCCTTCTTCTATTTCTTTTAACAGTGTTTTATAGTTTTCTTTGTATAGGTCCTTTACCTCTTTTGTTAGATTTATTCCCAAATATTTGATTTTTTTTGTTTCGATAATAAAAGGGATGTTTTTTCTTTGATTTCTTCTTCTGCAGATTTATTGTTTGTGTGTAGGAAGGCTACTGACTTTTGCGTGTTGATTTTGTATCCTGCCACTTTACTGAATTGATTGATGAGTTGAATTAGTTTTTCTGTGGAGTTTTTAGGGTTCTCTATGTTTATTATCATATCATCTGCAAATAGTGATAGTTTGACTTCTTCTTTTCCTATTTGGATTCCTTGTATGTCTTTCTCTTGTCTTATTGCTCTGGCTAGGACTTCCAGTATTATATTGAAAAGCAGTGGTGAGAGTGGACATCCTTGTCTTGTTCCAGATCTTAATGGAATTGCTTTCAGGTTTTCACCATTGAGAATGGTACTGGCTGTTGGCTTGTCATAGATGGCCTTTATGATGTTGAGGTATGTTCCTTGTATCCCATGAATTTCAAGGGCTTTTATCATGAGTGGGTGTTGCACTTTGTCGAAAGCTTTCTCAGCATCTATTGATATTACCATATGGTTTTTATATTTCTTTTTATTGATGTGTTGGATACCGTTGATTGATTTTCGGATGTTAAACCATCCTTGTGTCCCTGGAATGAATCCTACTTGGTCGTGGTGAATTATCTTATGGATACATTGTTGGATTCTGATAGCTAAAATTTTATTGAGGATTTTTGCATCAGTGTTCATTAGGGAGATTGGCCTGTAGTTTTCCTTTTTTGTGTTGTCCTTGTTCGGTTTTGGTATTAGTGTAATGTGGGCTTCATAGAACGTGTTTGGTATTGTCCCTTCCTTCTCAATTTTTTGGAAGAGTTTGTGAAGGATAGGCACTAATTCGTCTCTGAATGTTTGGTAGAATTCATTTGTAAATCCATCAGGTCCTGGGCTTTTGTTTTTGGGGAGGTTTTTGATTACCATTTCAATTTCGCTAATTGTAATTGGTCTGTTTAGGTGTTCTATTTCTTCTTTATCTGGTTTTGGGTGATTGCAGAGTTGTAGGAATTTGTCCATCTCCTCTAGATTGTTGAACTTGTTTTCATATAACTGTTCATAGTAGTTACTGATTATTCTTTTGATTTCTGCTGTGTCCGTTGTGATTTCTCCTCTTTCATTTGTGATCCTGTTTATTTGTGCTTTCTCCCTTTTTTCCTTTGTGAGCCTGGCTAGGGGTTTGTCTATTTTATTGATTTTTTCAAAGAACCAGCTCTTGGTTTCATTGATCTTTTGGATTGTATTTTTAGTTTCAATTTCATTTATTTCTGCTTTGGTTTTTATTATTTCTTTTCTTCTACTGGTTTTGGGTTTTTTTTGTTGTTCTTTTTCTAGATCTCTGAGCTTCGAGATTAGGTTGTTTCTTTGAGTTCTTTCTTGTTTCTTGATGTGAGCTTCTATTGCTATATATTTTCATCTTATTACTGCTTTTGCTGCATCCCATACATTTAGGATATTGGTGTCCTTCTTGTCATTCAATTCAAAGAATTTTTTAATTTCTTCTTTGATCTCTTCATTAGTCCAGTGGTCTTCCAGTAGTGTGGTTTTTAATCTCCATGAGGTGGGAAAGTTCCTTGCCTTCCTTTTATGGTTTATTTCTAGTTTGATGCCTTCATGGTCAGAAAAGTTGCGTGGTATGATTTCAATCTTTGTGTATCTGTTGATGTTTGTCTTGTGCCCCAGTATGTGATCGATCCTGGAGAATGATCCATGTACACTTGAGAAAAATGTGTACTCCATTTTTTTTGGGTTTAGTGTTCTATAGATGTTCTGTTAAGCCCAAATGCTCTAGGTCCTTATTTAGAGCTTTAGTTTCTTTACTTATTTTTTGTCTTGTTGATCTATCCATTGTTGATAGTGGTGTGTTGAAGTCTCCCACTACGTATGTGTTTTCTCTGATGTCTGTTTTCAGAGAGGACAACAGTTGTCTGATATATTTTGGTGCTCCTTCGTTTGGTGAGTATATGTTAATGAGTGTTATTTCTTCTTGAAGTATTGTCCCCTTGATCATAATGTAGTGACCATTGGGGTCTCTTTTTATTTTTTTGAGTTTGAAGTCTGTTTTATCTGATATAAGTATAGCTGTTCCTGCTTTCTTTTTTGGTCCATTTGCTTGTAGGATTGTTTTCCATCCTTTAACTTTGAGCCTATTTTTATCTTTTGTAGCTAAATGTGTTTCCTGGAGACAGCAAAAGGTTGGGTTTTGTTTCTTAATCCAGGCTGCAACTCTGTGTCTTTTTATTGAAGAGTTTAGTCCATTTACATTTAGAGTTAATATTGATATGTTAGCATCTGTATTTGCCATTGTGTTTGTCTTTCCTTTGGTATTTTTTTGTTTATTCTTTTAATAACTTTTTTTTTTTTTTTTTTTGGTCTTCTTTGTTGTTATTCGTCCCTCTGAGGTTCTGGCTTTAGGATTCCTTGTAGTATTTTTTGGAGTGGGGGTTTAGTTGTAATGAAATTCCGGAGTTTCTGTTTGTCTGGGAAGGTCCTTGTTCTTTCTTCATAGAGGAAGGAGTGCTTTGCGGGATAGAGTATTCTTGGTTGGCATCTGTTTTCTTGGAGTCTGTTGACTATGTCCCTCCACTCTCTCCTTGCCTGTAGTGTTTCTTCAGAGAAGTCTGATGTCAGCCTGATTGGTTTTCCTTTGAATGTTATCTGTTTCTTCCCTCTTGTCAGCTTCATTATTTTTAGCTTGTCCTTGACTCTTGGGAGCTTTACTATTATGTGTCTTGCTGTATTTTTCCTTTCGTCGTGGAAGTTTGGTGTTCTTCTTGCTTCTTGTATATCAATTTTCAGCTCCTTCTTCGCATTTGGGAAGTTCTCTTCAATTATCTCCTGGAATATTTTCTCTGTTCCTACATCTCTCTCCTCTCCTTCTGGAATTCCTATAACTCTTATATTTCCTTTCCTCATGGAGTCAGATAGTTCCCGAAGTCTTTCCTCGTTCTTTTTCCTTCGTACTTCTCTTTCCTTTTTTGTTTTGGTTCTTTTTATTTCTGTGTCTTCAAGAGTACTTATTCGTTCTTCCATTTCATGTATTCTGCTTTCATTGCTTTTCCCAGAGTTCTTTAGTTCCTCCATTAATTCTTTGATCTCCTGCATTTCTTTTACTTCCCTCTTTAGGGACTCAATTTCATTCTTCTGACCATTGTTTTCCCTCTTTAGGGACTCAATTTCCTTCTTCTGATCATTGTTTTCCTTTATGACTTCTGTCACTTTTTTAATCATGGCAATTTTAAATTCTCTTTCTGGAAGGCTCAGAAGTTCTTCCAAGTTACTGTCACTGCAATCTGGGGGGTGGTTTTCTTCTTGTGGTGTGCTTCTTTCCTGAGGCGTGGTTAGCTTGCATGTGGTTCTTCTACTCCCTACTGTCTGTTTTCTAATTTGTCGTATGCATTGTGACACTGTGTTGCTCGGACTGGCCGGCATCTTGGGTGAACTTCTCCACTCCCCTCTGGCTCCTCTAGGAGTCATCTCTGGCTTCTGGGGGAGCTTTCTGCTGGTTTTAGGCAGTCTTTACTGAAGAAATGTCCCTGATCTAAAATGGCAAAGCGGGATGCATTCCCTGTGCATCCGGTCTCATGCACACTCTTTTTCGCGCCCGGTCTGCCCCGGCCGTGGGTGCCTGTTCCGTCTGTGGGCTCAGACTGCTGGTCGGAAGGGGCCTGGCGTGGGCTAACTTCCCAGCTGGCCACTGTCTCCTCCGGGAGCCTTCTGCCCTTTTCAAGCCGACTTAAGAAATTTCCCTGTTCTATGGGGTGTTAGTGACTTTTTTTTCTGGTCGCTAGGTGGCGCCAGAGATCTCTTCTATTATCCTTGGGGGGGCTGTTTTTCGCCTCCCCCCACCCCATGGGACAGGGAACAGAGCGGGAATGGTAGGGTAAACCTCAACGGCTTTGGGGTGCTGTGTCTGCCTTGTGTCCCACCGTCGTGTAGACCCCACGCCCCAAATTTTGTGCCCAGGGTCTCAGTTCCAAAGCCCTCAGGTCCAAGAAGCGGGCTGTAGCCCAGTTCAGTGGCGCGGGAATGGCACCTTTTGCACCCCGCTCCCGTGCCTGGACGCCTGGTTCCTGCTTACTCAGTGAGGGACTTTCACCTCAGTGAGGGCCCCCACGCGTCTCCCCACAAGCCTAGGTCGCAGGCACGGGGACCTTGGCAGCCGTGATCCCGATCCGCGTTTGCTTTTCAAGCGCGCCAAGCGCGCTGCTTTTCCGCGCAAGCTCACAGGCCGGCCCGGGCCTGTGTGCTGGTCTCCTCCAGAGTCTGTTTGTTGTTCTCTAATGGCGCCCGGAGCCGTTCGCTCACCGCCGCGGCGAATCCTGCAGGGTTCTCCACAGCTCCCGTTCACGGGGTGTGGTGGCTGCAGTAGTTCCTTTCCACTCACAGTCCCACTTGCTTCGTAGTTTGTTCTTGTTGGCCGTTTTAGTTTGTTTTTTCCCTCCTCTCTGCTGGTTGGAGAGTGCTGACTCTGTGGGTGGGGGAGGGGAGCAGGGTTCTGCGCTTTCCTCCCTTCTGTTCCTCTTTTATGGCAACTTTCTTCTTCAGGTAGTTTGCTGGAGTCGTCCGTTTATCTTCCGTGTCCCAGTTCTCACTGGGACCTGCCGCTTTTCCTCCCTATTAACTTTTTTTAATGGGAGATGTTACTCGCAGTGTCTCCTCGCCACCATGTTGCTCCGCCCCTCCAATGTCTGTAACTTTTGGCTGCTGCATTTTCCTTGGTGACTGATATTCTCAGAATTTATAATTACTCTTTTTATATTAGAATAATGAGTTAATTTTTCTGTATTTTCATTTAAAAATTAATAAGCTTTATTTTATTAGAACAATTTTAGATTTACCAACATTTGAATGTAAAGTATGTAGGGTTACCATACACCCAGTTTACCCAATCTTGCATTAGTGGGTACATTTTCTGCAATTGATGCACCAAATTGACACATTATTGTTAACTGAAGTCTCTAATTTATATTAGAGTCATAATGTGGTGTCCGTCTGTGTCTCTTTTTACTTTTTTCAATTTGAAATCTATATCGTCTGATATAAGTATAGCTGTTTCTGCCTTCTTTGTGGTCCAGTATCTTGTAGGATTGTTTTCCAACCTTTTACTTTCAGTCTGTGTTTATCTTTTGTGGTTAAATGTGTTTCCTGGAGACAGCAGAATGTTGGATTTTTTTTTTTAATCTATCCTGCCACTCTGTGTCTTTTTATTGATGTGTTTAGTCCATTTACATTTAGAGTTAATATTGATACATTGGCATCTGTATTTGCCATTTTGTTTGTCTTTTTGTGATTTTATTCCTTGTTTTATTCTGTCCTTATTATTCATTCCTCTGTTGGTTTTGGCTTTAGTATCTCTTGTATTTTTTGGAGTGGGGGGTTTAGTAGTAATGAATTTCTGGATATTCCTATTGTCTGAGAAGGTCCTTATTTCTCCTTCATTGAGGAAGGAGAGATTTGTGGGGTAAAGTAGTCTTTGGCATTTGCTGTCTTGAAGTTTGTTGAATATGTTACTCCATTTTCTTATTGCCTGTAGTGTTTCTTCAGAGAAGTCTGAGGTCACCTGATTGATTTTCCCTTATAAGTTATCTGTTTCTTCCCCCTTGCCAGTTTCATTATTTTTCTTTGTCTTGGACTCTTGCAAGCTTTACTATTATGCATCTTGCTGAAGTTTTCTTTTCATTGTGGTAACTGGGTGTTCTTCTCATTTCTTGTATGTCTATATTCATCTCCTTTTTCATGCTTGTGTAGTTTTCTTCAATTATCTCCTTGAATAATTTCTCAGATCCTTTGTCTCTCTTCTCATCTTCTGGAATGCCTGTAACTCTTATATTTCTTCTCTTCATGGAGTCTGATAATTGTCTAAGGATATTCTCATTCTTTTTCCTTTGCACTTCTCCCACTTTTTCTCTTTTGTTTCTTTTTATTTCTGTTTCTTCAAGAGTACTGATCCGTTCTTCCATTTCCTTGGTTCTGTTTTCAATGCTTTTCCAAGAGCTCTTTGTCTCCTCCCATAATCTTTTAGTCTCCTCCTTTTCTTTTATTTCCTTTCTTAAGGTCTCATTTTCATTCTTTTTTCTTTTTTTAAGCTTTATTTGTTTATTTATTTATACCAGCACTGGGTACAGTCAGAAGCACGGGAGGGTGAGAGAATTCACCAGAGCCAGAGCGGGGAACAGAACAGGCAGACTGACAAAATACACTGCTGAGCGGAGCAGCAGGCGGGACAGGAGAGGTCTGTGTGCCATGTGGGACCCTCGCCGGCAGCCAGGGACCCTCGCTCGCAGCCCAGCGCTCAACTGCTGCGCCACTGGGAGGCCCTACTGTAGTTTTAAAATAAGTCTTAAAATTAGATAGTATAATTCCTCTCACTTGTTCTTCTTTTTCTAAATTGTCTTTAATGTTCTAGTTCCTTTAACTTTCCACATAAATTTTAGAATTTGCTTGTCTATAACTACAAAAATTGTGCTGGGCTTTAGTTGTAACTGCATTGAATTAATGTTCAACTTGGGGAAAATTGACATCTTTATTATGTTTGGTCCTCTAATGCATGAATATGGCATGTCTCTCCATTTATTGAAGTCCCCTTTTATTTCTTTCATTAGCATTTTGTGCTTTTCAGCTTATATATCCATCTATGTATGTTAGATTTGTATCAATTATTTCATATTTCTTTTAAACTTTGTAAATGATTTTTTGGTTTATTGATAGTTTATAGAAGTACAATTAATATTTGTGTGTTTACCTTATATCCTGCATGTATCCCAAACTCATTCATTTGTTATAATACAGTTATCTCTTTAAACCATTTTCTTGCTACTTTCTAAGTAGATAATCCTGTCATCTGTATAGCTGTGAATAAGCAGTTTTGTTATTTTCTTTCTACTCTATATGCCTTTAATGTCTCATTCTTGTCTAATTGCACTGGTTCAGAACTTCATTTTTCTGAAGACTTTTTTATTCTCTGACTAGTAAGTTGGGACTTACTCTAATTTACTGTGAATTTCCCCAACTGCCCCTTTATCCTGAACCAAGCAGAGGGAGAACAGAGAGAAAGAAAAAAGCTCTAGGATTTGACTCCATCCTGTTAGAATAACTCCATTGAATGGTCAGAAAGGCTCCCTTTTCTCCTGTTAGGACTTTTAGTTCTTGTGGGTTCCTGTTGTTTGGCTTGCTTATAGGTTCTGGTAGCATGGAGAAGAGAAAGAGAAAGAGGTACGCTTTCTTCATACTCTTTAAACATTGTGTAGTCCTTTTCTTGTTCCTTGAGCGAGAGCCAGAGGGCTGGTTCTGGAGCTTCACTGCCCACTTTCAGGGTATTGGTACATTAAGATTGTCTAGGAGATACCAGAGGGAAAAATAAAAGGTAAATTTACTGCCAGTTTGGTGGTACTTCAAGTTCTGGTAATTTTCAAAGGTCTCAAATAGCTTACTTCATGTTTTATAGCTGTATTCAACAAAAGAGATGATTTGAGTATACTTACTCCATTTTAGCTAAAACTGGACTTAATGGAATTTATAGAGATTGAACTAAACTATTCTCTTATATGTAGTCTAAGTAATTGCAAAAATGAATGAGCTTATGATGCTGCCATTGTTATAACTGAAAATATACTGTGATAGAGTAGTTAATAGACATTGATAGAGACATAGTTGTTGTAGGAGACATTGATTTTATCTCTGGCATGAAAAAGAGTTCCATTTTTTTAATGTTTTTTATTTAAATAGACTAACTTCAAAAAATTGAGAAAGAAGGGTGTTTTCTGCATACCAATCTATAAATATCACTGGAAAGGTGTACAAAAAGTATTTATCATTCATTATATCAAAGGTAAATAAGTTATTACAGGCTTTTTAACTTTTTTTGACTAGGTAAAATCATAGTTTTTAAGAAGTGGGGTAGAACCACCTATTGTGGATTGAATTTTAACAGCCAGCCGATGCTTCACTCTGATTCTAAAAAAAATTACTGAAAATTGAGGGTGGGACAGACTAGTAAAGAAGACAATCATACCAGTTTATGCTGTGATTCCTTTCTTGGGTTTTGTCCAGACTGATCTACATGGGACAGACCTTTTGCTGTTTTTGGATTGCTTGACCCTTTTGTAAGCTAAGGCCCTTAAGAGTTTAACATTACGAATACCTTAGGTTCATTGGCATATGCAAAACAAATGTGAATCAAACACAAAAATGATTCTTAAAGAATTTTATTTATTGATGTGGTAGTGAAATACTACACTGTTTACATGGAGAGCTAAGTGGGATTTGGGGTATGCTGAGAAGTTGACAGCTTGTGGGTCCTGAGCAGAATACTGTCTTTTGTGGAATAGAAGAAGACAAGATGTGTTCTTGAACTGATTATTTATAAATTATTTGAAATCTTGTTCTACTTCCAGCTCAAGAAGTGTTTGCCAGTGCTGTGGTCACTGCATTAGTAGAATTTTGGATGCAAAAAAAATGTAAAGAAGTCTGTTTATATTTGAATAAGATAAACAATCCTTATATAGACTTAGGGAAATAAAATATAATCATACATACAACTCTTTCACTTTCTTGTAGTAAAATAATAGGGAACTGGAATAAATAATTGTAAGAATTCAGTGAAAAGTAAAGCATGGGTAAATGGAAAGGTTACTTGTTGTTATATGGTGTGGAAGAGTTTAACAGTTACTTGATTAAAGATTGGAGATCCCATGAAGATGTGTTTGTTTTTGTGACTTTCTGTTCCTCAGGTGACAGGATAATATCTCCATGAGATTGCTTTTTGGAACTTGGGCTGTACTCGAAAGGCTGCATTATTTTCATATTATATATATTTCAAGTTCATTAATTTATTGTATCTTTCTGCCTACTTCCAAAAATAATTTAAAAATATAATTCAAAAGTAATTCTGGAAAAATTCTTTGGTCAAATGAATAGTAGTATAGTAATGACAATGTAGTGGATTGGAAACATAACTAAAAGGAAGAGGAAATTATTATACCAGGAAACTACTCTATGGAAAGTTACTATATTTCTGTATGAAACCTTACTCTGGGTCTCCCTGGTGGCGCAGCGGTTAAGCACTGGGTTGCAAAGCTGCCTGCAGCCTCAGCAGCACCGGTTCAATCCCCGGCCACTGGGTGAGGGTCCCACATGGTGCGTAGATCTCTCCTGCCGCCCCCTGCTCCCCTCAGCAGTGTACTTTGTCAGTCTGCTTACTCTGCTCTCCACTCTGACTCTGGTGAATTCTCTCACCCTCCCATGCTTCTGACTGTACCCAGTGCTTGTATAAATAAATAAATAAATCTTTAAAAAAATAAATAAAAAATTAAACAGGTATCTCTCCCAGTCTTTTTAAAAAATTAAAAAAAAAAAATAAAAAAAAACCCTTACTCTGAATTTTCTATCAACCAAGATTAAAAAAAAAACCCAAACATGAGTGGCATAATTTTCAGTATTTTCTGGTAAAAAATTAACAATGATTCTTGATTATTGGTTGGGGAGGGGAGAAGGTTTACACTGTAACTGTGGTTAAAAATAATAAAATTATAGGGCCTCCCCTGGTGGCGCAGCGGTTGAGCGCTGGGTTGCAAGGCTGCCTGCAGCCTCTGCAGCACCAGCTCGATCCCCGGCCACCAGTCAGGGTCCCATAAATAAATAAATAAATAAATAAACAAACAAACAAATAAATAAATAAATAAATAAAATTATATTTGTAAAAAAATAAAATTGCTAATTTTCAATAAAAGTATATACACTTACTAGAAAGTGTTTTTGTATATCTCCCTCTCTTTCTCTGGACATTAGAATTGTAACCATCTGATGAGTCATGTAGGAAGTTCTGTTGTCTCCAGTGCCACATTATCAGGGCTATAAGGTGGAGGAATTAGGTGATAGTGGGAAAGGCAGTGGGATGGAGGGCATGTTGCAGCTGTAACTGAGTCTTTGCTCTTATCTGAAACTGTTATATTTAGGGAAAAAAGGGTACTCATTCATGAAACTAACAATGATTGCAGTTTATTTTAACTCACAGAAATGTTTGGTGTACTTGGCATCAAGACGTTTCATTCTGGTGGTCCTCCTGAATTATTGAGCTTCATTGGTTTTAAATTGTTAAGATATCCTCAGGAAATGCATAATGTATTGGAAGCCTTTGCAAAATATCTTATCTCAAAGGTGGCTAACTAGCTCAATATTACCAAATTGGAAAAGTGTTTTCTGCATAAAAATGGATTTTGTAAATTTGGTCATTATGCTTTCAATAATGACTGTGAAAAATTTTAAATTAAATATTTCACTTCTCATTGTCAGGTGTTGGATACTGGAATTTCTCCATGTTTACATTCTTATTTGGATTTGCTTTGTTTTTGAGTGCAGTGCGTCTTTGAATACTTTTTTACTAAGTTTGCTTGGAGTGGAATTTGCATGGATGAAATCTTTCTAGTTTGAATGTAGAATTCTTATGTCATGTGCTTTCCCTTCTCAGACTGTATTTGCTTTTGTCATTGTCTTCTTGCATCTATGGTAAAAGTCTGATATCTGTTTGATTTTTCTTTCTTAGCTTGCCTTTTAAAAATATCTGTTCAGTTTAAAGAATTAATAAAAACCTTTGATAGTTTGGAATAAGTTAGCATACAGTTCTCCATAATATGTACTTGTAGATCTCCATATTCCCCATGTTGAGGTAAGTCATCATAGTAACATTTACTTTTTTATAAACTTTACTCTTCCTGAAAGTGTTTTGTTTAGAATGACTACTAAAATCTTTTTATTTAGTTGTTTGAATCATTAATCAAGTAGTTTTGGACACTGAGTTTGTGTCCTATGTCTGTAAAAAAAAAAAATAAAACAAACAGATTTATTCTTCTAAGGAAAAGTAGTAGCATAAGAATGGTTAATTTGTGAAAGATTTGTAAAGGTAAGATTTACATTTAGACTTAGTCCTATATGACAACTAGTGTGCAAAAGATAAATATATCTGTAAAATGAATTCTTTATTATTATTTATGTAAGTATTAATTTTAAGTCAGTTGTTCTATCTCTTAGAAAGTATTTATATGATAGTTCATGTAAAGTAAACCCCAAGAAAACATGTTCAGCTTGTTTTGGGCCTAATTAACCTATAGAAATTACGTAGTCTGCTAAATTGCTGTGAGATTGTCGTGGCTAAAACATTTGTGGGAATGTTCATGTGTGGGTGATAACAGCTGTTGGGCATTATATTTGGGAACTGAATTTGAAAGAATTGTGGCACATGCTGTGTGGTCAGAAAAGGTGGGGTGGGGAAGAAGGGAGGGAAGGAGGGAGGGAGAGAGCGATATTGAGAAATTACCCACCCTTCATGTTCATCATGTAAACATTTTACATATTTAGAAAGTATGAAAAGACCCTTAGTTGTTTAATTTACATCTTTGGAGGAGCCAAAAATAACAAGACAAAACCATATTTAAACCTTTAGTTTTAAAATGTAGTCGGCTCCCTCCTAAGTAATTGTTGTTAATTCTTTGATTTTTTCTTGGTTAACCCAGTTAATCATAAATGTGAGCAAAATTAGGCAATTTATTTTAGGATTCAATTTATAACTTTTTGGGAATGACGTGCTGGAAGACAGTTATCAAAGAGTTCTATGAGAGCTGGAAGAAAATCAAATGACTAAAAATGTGTGCTTTTAAAATTAAATGCAGGAGGTTGTGTGATTATGTGCTATCAGAGATTTATTATAAAGAAGTGTACTTTCACTAGCCCTGCAACCTTTTTAATGTTATTAATATTTAATATTCAGTCAGATCGATTTATAACATTGCTACAATCATTGCTTATGGAAACTTGGTATAACCCATTGAAGCTTATGTATGTAAGATTTATTATTGATAAAGGTCTCCACTAAATGTTAGAGTCAAATGTAATAAAGCAATGAGTCAAATGTAATAACTTTGCCCAGCCAATTAATATTATTCCTTCTTTAGAGAGCATGTTTTCAGGATTAAAAGGTAAAACATCAATAGATGATTTTTTTATTTCTTTCAAGTTAGTATTTTCTTCTCTAGTAGGTTGTTTTCTAGAAATGGTTAAATGATTGCAAGAGTAATTGTCTATAGAGTATATGTCTAAAACATATGATGTTATGTGTGTGTATATATACATACATATTATTTTTATAGAATTCCCCCCTTTAGGTAGCTAAGCAATTGAAACTGTAATTAGATTGTTTCATAACAACAAATAATTTTCTATCATTAGGTCTTTGTTGATAATGGCAAAGTTTCACTTTATTAATCAGGAAAAGTGATAGGAAGAGTACTACTTTAAAAGAAACTATTACTTTGTATTATTGTCTAGAAAAAAACACCATTATTTTGTGAGTGATTTGAATTATTATTGGGGAAGCCATTATGACAGATTTTTGATGTGGTTTGTACTGTGGCAATAAAATTTTTTGAAAAGTTAAGATTTATATGTTTTCTCAGGAAAAAGTTAATCAATTTTTCCTTTGTATAACATGGTTGTTTCACATTTAATTTTCCATAGTTTTTTAACTTTAGTATTTTGCAGAACAAGGAGTATCAAGGAGTTGGTAATGATTCTGCAGTTGTTGTGTGGTTTTGTTATTGTCATGAATGAATGTAAATATAATATCACATTGAAGAGGCTATGAGATCCATCACTAGACAGTAGGATTTGGATTTGCTATATAGTCAGGGCAAACTAAAAAGACATATAGATGCAAACTTAATAAGAGTAGAGAGAAAAGAATGTGTATAGGTCAAATATAAACTATAGCGGAGATACAAATTCTGTGTTTATGAAAAGAAAATTTCATTGCAACTAAGTAGGGTTTATAATGGAATATAAATTCTTAACATTATAAAATAAGACAATCCAGTCTTTGCCACTATCACTTTTCAACATTTAATAGAAATTCAGCCAGGGAAATAAAAGAATATGAAATTAATTGTGTAAAAAATAAAGAGCAGAATTATTTAATTTGCAGTGTATTGCCATTTATTGGATAGGCCCATGGAAATTGGAAAATGATTTGAGCTATTAAAAAAGTTAGTGACTAGCTATAAAAATAAAACATTCTATGCTTTATCATATCTAAGAAATAACAAATATAAATTAAAATAGGGAAAAAGAGCCCTAGCAGGGCCTCCCTGGTGGTGCAAGGGGTCAAGCACCACTCTATGAAGCAATCCGCAGCCTCTGCAGCACGAGTTCAAACCCTGGCTGGCCAGGGAGAAACCCACATGACGAACCAGACCTTTCCTTCTCACCTGCTGCTTCCCTCAGCAGTGTATTTCAGTCAGTCTGCCTGTTCTGTTCCCCATTCTGTCTCTGGTGAATCTTCTCACTCCCCTGCATCTCTGGCCTGTACCCCAGCTCTTGTATGCATAAATAAACAAACCTTTTTTTTAAAAAAAGAGCCCTAGCAATAGCTACCCATACTCAAACATGTATATTTCCTAGGAATAAATAAGACACAATTAAACAATAAAATTAAGCTAAATGAGAAGATGTAGGATCTATGTGAAGAACAAAACATTAATAAGGAGCATAAAATAAGATTTTAATGCTCATGGATGAGAATTCATGAATTTAACATAGTTATAATGGGATCACAAGGAAATGAAATTCTTTTGGATAAAATTGAAAAACTGATTTCAGAATGCACTTGATAGAGCATTACTATGAATAATGGCGTGTGGCTTTTGTGGTATGTATTTATGATTTGGTGCTAACATATGAAAATGTATAAAGCTCTAACACACAGTAATTACAGACAGAACAATAGAAAGTACATAAACATTCCATAGTACATAAAAGAAAACATATAAAGGCAGCATTTAAATTACTAATAAGGGCCTTCCCTAGAGGCGCAGCTGGTTGAGCGCAGCACTGTGAAGCTGTCCGCAGCCTCTGCAGTGCCAGTTCTATCCCTGCTGGCCAGCAAGAGTACCACATGGTGCGACAGACCTTTCCTGTCGCACCTGTTGCTCCCCTCAGCAGTGTATTGCATCGGTCTGCTTGTTCTGTTCCCCGCTCTGTCTCTGGTGAATCCACTCACCCTCCTGCGAATCTGGCCTGTACCCTGGTTCTTGTATAATTAAATAAATAAATCTTTAAAACATAAATTGCTAATAAGAAGACTAATTACTAATAAGAAGACACAAACACTTCAGGATTAATGAGGCAAGTGTATTCAAGTGGATTAAAAACATAATATAAAAGAACACCCAAGTTCTAGACATTGATTATTTATTAATCTTGTCATCATGAGAAACTTCTGGACATTGTATCAGCAAAAATATAGCAATGTCTGCAGAAAGTTAGCACATTTAATTATAAAACAAAACGTGTGTCTTAGCAAAATCTAAAGTGAAAGGCGAATTGCAGACTGTGAAACCATATTTTGTGTCTGATAAAAGAGGTACCCAGTTAAGTAGTGGGTTAAAGGATCTGAACAGACACCTCACCAAAAGAAGATATTAACATATGAAAATTGGCATGTGAGAGATGTTCAATGTTGTGTGTCACTGAGGAACTGCAAATTAAGACAGCAATGAAATACCACTGCACACCCTAGACTAGACTGTCAAAAATCCTGAACAGTTATACTACTAAATGCTGGTGACAATGTGAAGCAACAGGAATGCTCATTCATTGCTGGTGGGAATACAATTTGGCAACATTTTCTAAAGCTAAAAATAGTCTTAATGTCCAATCAAGCAACCATGTTCCTGGTATGTATGTTCTTCAAATGAGTCAAAAACTTGTCTTTATGCACATGTATTCATCATTGCCAAAATTTAAAGCAACCAAGATATTCTTCAGTAGGTGAATGGATAAGCAAGCTGTGATACATTCACCCAATGGAATCTTACTCAGCACTAAAAAGAAATAAATTATTAGTCCTTGAAAAGACATGAAGGAACCTCAAATGCATTGCTACCTGAAAAGATTACCTGTGGTGTGATTTCAATTATGTTATATTCTGGAAAAGGCAAAATTTGGAGACAATAAATAATCAGTGGTTAGGGAATGGGGGAAAGGATGAATAAATGGATTTTTAGGGCAGTGAAACTACTCTGTATACTATAATGTTGAACACATGACATTATACATTTGTCAGAATCCACATAACAATATAAAGAATGAAACAGTTGAATCCATGGACAAATAATTTCTCATGATTAGTTCATCATTTGTTACAAATATATAACACCTATACAAAATTTTAGTTAAAAAATCATGCTGAAAATAAAAAGAAAGATAAATAACAGCTGGAAAACATTTATATTCTGGAAAGAAAATAAATAGTTAATATATTTTTATAGAACTCTGAAGACTAAGACCCTCATATAAAAGGGCAAACCATATGAACAGAGTGTTTACAAAACAAAATTTCAGTAAAAATAATAGAAATGTATTTTAAAGCTCTAATATGTCATTTGCCACCTAAGAAATTGGCAGAGATTTTCAAAAGGTGTTAATGTACTGTGACCAAGAATGTAGATATAGTCTCACACACTGCTGATTGGAGGAAGTATTGTGAAGTGAAAGAAATTTTGAGTACATACATCAAAGCTTTAGTTTTACCTGGAATTTCAGGGTTTAGGATTTATTCCAGTTAAAATTATCAAGGATTGGAACTCTGGTGCAAGGGGTTGAGATGCAACCTATGAAGCTATCCACAGCCTCTGCAGCATAAGTTCGATCCCCAGCCAGGAAACAGCCCACATGGCGCAGCAGACCTTTCCTGTCTCGCCTGCTGCTCCCCTCAGCAGTGTATTTCAGTCAATCTGCCTGTCCTGTTCCCCACTCTGTCTCTGGAGAATCCTCTCACCCCCCCCCCACACCTCTGGCTTGTACCCCAGTTCTTATATGCATAAATAAATAAATTTTAAAAAAAACTATCAAGGATGTTTGCAAAGACTAATTATAAAGCTCTGTAACTTACCGTATCAGTGAAAACCGGAAACCACTTAAATATCCACTAGAAGGATATTTAATATCCACTAAACTATCATATATTAATACAATGAAAACATGCTAAATTGGTGTTCTTGAACAGTGATTTCTGAATTTGATTGTCCCTCAGAATTATCAGGATCTCATGATCAGAAATTCTGATTCTGTAGCTTTGGAGGTGGGGGCATGAGTTTGCACATCATCAACATCTAGTCATGTTGATGTTGCTGGTCTGGGGACCATATTTTGAGAATGACTTTTAGAGAAATACTTAGGAAAAGAATGCAGATTGTAGACTAGTGTTTACAATGTGATTCCACTTTAAAAATGAAATAAATAACTCAATGAAATAACTCATTGATTAAAAAATTTGAAATATGAGTCAATATTTACATATAAATACAATACTCACAATGGTTACTTTTTATAATGGGTGATTTAAATTTTCTCCTTTTTGATAATCTCTGTTTTAAAAACTTTTCATAGTGAAAAATAACAATTTTTTTATTTTTTATTTTATTTATTTATTACTTTTTAAAGATTTATCCATTTATACAAGAACTGGGGTACAGGCCAGAGGCATGGGAGGGTGAGAGAATTCACCAGAGACAGAGCGGGGAGCAGAACAGGCAGACTGAGACAGGAGATGCCTGCCATGTGGGCATCTTCCCAGCTGGCGGGGAATCGAACCCTTGAACCCATGCTGCAGAGGCTGCGGACAGCTTCATAGCGCTGTGCCCAACCCGCTGCGCCACCGGGGAGGCTCAATTACAGTTTTTTTAAATGAAGGAAAACACTGAAACTTAAACAAAAAGATAAGGTAGAAGAGGACAACTCTTTTTCAGGTTCAGCATGAGAAGTAAAAATCTTAAACTATCCATGATTCCTTTCTACTGTATCATCTCCCTACTTGCAATCAATTATAAAGAACTATCAGTTTTATTTTCTAAATCTTTCTTAAATCTCCCCTCAGCTTGTCATTCTTTCTGTCATTACTTCAATTTGGTCTGTTTTAATCTCATTTTTTGATTTCTGGAATAGATTTCTAATCTGGTTCCTTTCCAGTCTTATTTCCTTCCAATCCATTTTTTACACAATAGCCAGAATAATCTTGTAAAATTCAAAATTGAATCATTTAAGAATGCTTAAAGTCACTTAATGTGTCCTTAGCTACCAGGATAAAATGCGGACTCTCAACCTCTCTTGTTTGCATTTCGTAATTCTCCACTTTCCCCCAAAGTTCCTTTTATCTTAATGTACGATGGATTTTGGTCCCTCCTCTGAGGTCTGAACACCTTTCCCCACCTCACTATTTGTGGTACTTATACTTCCACTTCACCCCAATTTGGCTAACTCCTGATGATTTCAACATAAATGTTGTTTTCTTTGCGGAGGTTTTTCTGAGACACTTCTTTACCATACCACTTCCTAATTCTACATTAAGCACTCTGCATTTCCATGACATTATTGACTTCTCTTATCATAGGAACTTTCACATTGCATTTTTGCCTTTTCACTTGCCTGTATTGTCCACTTGATTATAAAACTTTGCAGTGTCGGGATCTGTGCCTGGTATAGAGTGGGATATTCAGAAATGGTTACTAAAAAGTGAGTGAGTGAATGAATGAATGAAAAATGAAACATGAATTTGAGCTGTAGACAGGCTCTGATCTTTGAGCCCAAGAATAACTCATATAACCTGCTATGGTTAGCCTGGAATTCTCTTTACTTCTTTGTTCTACCAAGTTAAACTTTGAATGGATTTGGAAGATAATTACCCTGATGATTAAAGAACTAGAAAGTGGAACAAATGAGGGAAAGTTGAAGGAATTGAGAAGATTCTGATTAGCATGAAAGTTAGTAAGATGATCTAGTAACTGTCTTTAAGTATATGTATGTCAGTTCATTTTCCAAGAATAAATATTGATCATGTGTTCTCTACCATTTCATGAGAAAAAAATCTTTCAGTTGATTCTCTAACAATTTAAATGCAAAATATGGGGAAAAATTTACCAATTGCCAGTAAGTCCAATTATTTGTTATGTGAGGCAATGAAGAAACCCCAAATTTTATTTATTTATTTATTTATTTGATTTTGGAAGATGGTCTCAACCTTGTAAATGAAGAAGTATTATAAAGAAAATTAAGGTGATTTCTGGTGTTTATTTTGTCAGTTAATAAAGCTCAGCTATTTACAGTGCCTCAGATACTATGGGTATTTAAAACTATCAATAATATTTCTCCTCCAAAAGTGCTGTTCAGAATTGAATATTGTTAATGGTGAATAATTTTCTGATTCATTTTTAGTAACCTCACTAATTTCCTCTTAAAATTTAAGAAATTTTAGTTCACCTATGGAAAATACTAGTGTCAAAATCTGAGATGTTAATAATTAATATACAGAGAGCTATATTTGGGGTAACATGAGCCTAGAAATGTTGACTTGAATGAGTGATGTATATCCTATATAATCAGCAGACTGTAAGGTTTAGCTTTCTCTGCAGCTGCAGAAGACATATTTAATTAATACTGAAGCAATTATCTTGACAAGTAAATCAAACTCAATTAGATCTCAATTAGAACATTAACATTTTCTCAGATATTGTATGGTTGCCAGATGGTTACACGTTTTTTTAACCTCCCCTCCTTTCTTTTTAAGATTGACTTTCTTACTACTGTGTTTATTATGTATAATCACTCAGTTGTGTTTTCTTATTTTGGGGAGGACGTTTAAAATTTACTAAATATTAAAATTCTTTTTTAATGAAGTACCATTGTTTTGCATTTTTGCTAACATTTTGTTAATACATGATTTCTCCCCTTAGGTGTGGTGTTCATGGTTCTCCCACTACTACAGTCCCATGGTCCTTCACCGTAGTCCATTGTGTTTCTCCCTCCCCCATACTAAAATTCTTTTACCTAACAATGTAAGGTTTTATAGAAATTTAGAAAAGTAACAAATTCTGATTCATTTATAAAATTAATAAGCTCCAAACTAAGATGTGGATCACTTTGGAAGAATCTTTTAGAAGGTGCATAATTAATACCCTTGTGAGAGTCATATATTTGTACACACACACACACACATATGTATATATAATGTTGTGTCATACTCAAATTTTGTCTTCAAGTAGAATGGAACCATAGATCTTTTTAGGCTCAATAAGTGTAGATGTGCCATTTACAAACTGTTACGTAGTGCTCACTAAATAATTGGAACACCTACTAACCAATTAGATATCCTTCAAACAATTGTGTCTTTAGAGGTTTTCCCTTCAAGTATCTTTTTAAAGGTCAACTACATTAATATAAATTTAGATCCAGCTATTTAATTTCAGTCTTAAATTTAATTTCTTGAATCTTCATTGTTGACTCACAGTTAAAGGTGAAGGATAGTTTAGGGGAGGCAGTATTAAATCATGGATTTGAACCACAGACTTTTGGTCAGAGTACCTGAGTTTTGAGTCCTAACTCTACCACCTCTTAACACTGAGACTTTGGACAAGGAATTTAATTTCTGTGATCCATGGTTTAGTGTAATAAATCCAACTCAAAGGTGGTTGAAAGTTTTTTTTTTTTTTTTTTTTTTTCAAAATTCCCCTGTAGGGGCCCATCAGCTTTTTTTTTTTTTTTTAAAGATTTATTTATTTATTTATACAAGCGCTGGATACAGTCAGAAGCACGGGAGGGTGAGAGAATTCTCCAGAGCCAGAGCAGGGAAGAGAACAGGCAGAGTGATGAAATACACTGCTGAGGGGAGCAGCGGGCGGCAGGAGAGGTCTGCACGCCAGCCATGTGGGACCCCCTCCGGTGACCAGGGGTCGAACTGGCACTGCAGAGGCTGCGGGCAGCTTTGCAGCCCAGCGCTCAACTGCTGTGCCACCAGGGGAGGCCCTGGTTGACAGTTTAAAGCAGATAAAGTATAGATAGTTCTTAGTAT
Organism: Talpa occidentalis; assembly: GCF_014898055.3. Lineage (NCBI taxonomy): Eukaryota > Metazoa > Chordata > Mammalia > Eulipotyphla > Talpidae > Talpa > Talpa occidentalis. The sequence goes on along the minus strand of NW_023604861.1, from coordinate 83,990,682 downwards.
AATTCCTGGTATACAGTAACATTAAAAATTGGCTGTTTATTTTTATTATTTATTTACTGAATCACTGGTTTGTTCATTCTTTGTTTCAGTGAATACTTTATTTATAGTAGTTCTTAGATAACCTAATTCTGAAATTCAGAATTTTCTTGTTTAGTATATGTATAAGATTTTTAGGAGAGATGAACCAGTCTCATAAATAAATTTCTTTCTTCCATTTTGTCAATTATTTAACCCATTCTCCAAATACTCTGTATCATGTGTTGGCAAATAGTTTGTTAAAGAGTAGAACTAGTAAATATTTTAGGCTTTGGGGTCACTTAAAAAAAGTTTTCCTTTGAAATAATTATAGCTGTAATGCTGCACCTATGTAAGGTATTCCTGAAACTTACATAAGGTAATAGACCAATACTACTTTAAAACAAATAAATCAAAAGGAAATAATTATATGTTCAAAGAAAGTCATAAAGATAATATAGAAAATTTCCCCAATGGTTCACTTAATTTTCCCAATGGTTGTATCTTCTAATAATAAAACAAGGAAATTGACATTGGTACAGTGTGTGTGTGTGTGTGTGTGTGTGTGTGTGTGTATAGTTCTATGTTATTTTATTATATATAAATACCTCATTGTGCAATCAAGATACAAAACTTTCATTAACCACAAAGAACTCCCATATATACTCAATTATAGTCACACCCATTTCCTCATTTTATCATCCTTTAATCCCTCGCAACCACTAATCTATTTCTACCTATACATTTTTGTCATTTTGAGAATGTGTGTATAAAACCATGTTGTATGTGACTTTAGGGGATAGGCTTTTTTCACTTATCTTGAGATACCTATTTCATGTTGTTGATATAACACTGTTTATTGTGTGCAGTTTTTGAGGAATGGGTCCATTTCATCTAATTTATGTGTGTAGAGGTTTTTATTTTTCAATATTACTTTATTATCTTGTCATGTCTGCACAATCTGTGCTGATATCTGCCATTTCATTCTCTCTTCCCCTTTTTTCTTACGTAATTTTTATTTTCATCATGATAACATTAGTTTATTGTTCTCATTCATCTTCTGATTAATTTTTATTTCCTATAAAATTTCTTCAGTGACCCAGTAGTTGTTCAGTAGCATGTTGTTTCATCTCCACATGTTTGTTCTTTCCCCCCATTTTTCTTCTTGTAATTAATTTCTAACCCCATACCATTGTGGTTGTAGAAGACGCTTGACATGATTTTGACTTTCTTAAATTTGTTGAGATTTCTTTTGTGTTCCAACTTGTGATCTATCCTTGAGAATGTTCCATGTGCATTTAAGAAGAATGTATATTCTGCTTCTTTTGGTGGAATGCTCTGTATATATCTATTAGGTCCATCCAGTCTACTGTAGCATTTAAGACAAATGTTTCCTTATTGATTCTCTATGGGGAGGATTTATCCATTGATATCAGTGGGGGTGCTAAAGTCCTCCACTACTTTTGTGTTGCTGAAAATTTCTTCCTTTAGGTCCATTAATATTTGTTTTATAGATATTGATGATTATTATATTTTCCTGCTGGATTACTCACTTTATCATTATATAATTTTATAATGTCCTTCTTTGTTTTTTATTGCAATCTTTGTTATAAAGCTTATCTTGTCTCATGTGCACATAGCCATACCAGCTTTCTTTTCAATTCCATTTGCATGGAATACTTTTTTTCATGTCTGTACTTTCAGTCTGTGAGTGTCCTTATTCCTAAAGTGAATCTCTTGTGGGTAGCATATGGTTGTTTTTTTTTTTTTTAATCCATTCAGCCGCTGTATGCTTTCAGCTTTTCTGAAGGTTATGAGCCATATACATTTAATGTAATAATTGATATGTATTTATTGCCTTTTTACTAGCTGATTTCTGTTTGATTTGCAGTTCTTCTATGTTCTTTTTTTCTCTCCTCTTAAGGTTTGATGTTTTCCCCTTGAATGATGTGTTTAGGTCTCTTTTTCATCTTACTTTTTTGCTATAGGTTTTTGGTTACTGTGACATTCAGATCTAAGATCTGTATTGAGTTTTAGTTTTACTTAGCAAGAAGAGTATACCTAGTCTATCCTTCTGGAATTGGAAGTCTGGTTTTATTTATTTATTTATTTATTTACTTACTCATTCATTCATTCATTCTTTTTCCTCCTAGGACTTTAGTTATTTTAGAGAAGTTACAGATTCAAGCAAAATTGAGAGAATGGTACAGATATTTCCCACATATGTCCTGCCTCAATATGCATAACCACTCCCATTATATTATCAACATTCTCCACCAGTGTGGTACATTTGTTACAGTTGGTTAACATTAACAAATCATGATCCTCTTGAGGTCCATCAATTGCATTACATTCACTCTTGGTTTTGTACATTCTCTGGGTTTGGACAATGTATGACGTGCATCTACCATTAGAGTATCATACAAAGTATTTCCCTTGCTTTCAAAGTCCCTTTTGCATTGCCTTTTCTTTTTATCCCCTCTCCTAATCACTGGCAACCACTGATCTTTTTATTACCTCTGTAGTTTTGACTTTTCCAGAATATGTTATAATTAGAATCATAAAATATGTAGACTTTTTATATTGACTTCTTTCTATTAGTAATATGCACTTAAGTTTCCCCTATGATTCTTTATAGATTGATAGCTCATTTCTTTTTACTGCTGAATAATCCACTACCTGCATGTATCACAGTTTATCCATTCACCCACAAAGGAACATCTTGGTTATTTCCAAATTTTGACAATGATGACTAAAACTGCTATAAACATTCCTGCACAGGTGTTTGTATGGACATGTATTTACACCTCCTTTTGGTAAATACCAAGGAGTGTGATTGCTGACTATATGCTGACAGTATGTTTAGTTTTTTTAAAATTTATTTATTTATTTATTTATTTATACAAGAACTGGGGTATAGGCCAGAGGTCCAGGAGGTGAAAGGATTCATTGGAGACAGAGTGGGGAGCAGAACAGGTGGAGCTACTGAGATATACTGGTGAGGGGGGAACAAAGGGTAAGACAGGAGAGGTCTGCTGCACCTTGTGGGTTAGCTCACTGGCCAGGGATCAAACTCATGCTGCAGTGGCTAGCTATAGCTTGATGGCACTGAGACTTTAACCCCTGTGCCACCAGGGAGGCCCCAGTATATTTAGTTTTTTAAAAACTTTCCCAATTGTTTTCACAGTAGTTGTACCATCCTATATTCCCACTAATAATGGATGAAATTTCCTTTTGCTCCACATTCTTACCAGCCTTTGTATTATTATGCTCAGGATTTAGCTATTTCAAAATACATGTATTGGTGTCTTGTATTTTTGTAAAGTCTTTTTTATTATGCTTAAAAAGTGTTAAAAACGCATTAGCTCCACAGTAGAAAACATGCTGTGAATTGGATTTGGGCCTGAACCATAGTTTTCCAGTATGTTAGCTGTCTTTATCTTTTTGTAATTTCATCTTAAGTCTCCTTCCTGGCTGATTACTAAAATGTAGCCAGTGGTTTTTTAAAAAAAAAAAACTGCCAAACTCCTGTGTTTGGATTTTTTCACATGCTTTTCCTTTCATTTGGATCATTCTTATCTTTATTGTTTCCCGACATATCTCATATTCATCCTTAGAATTCAGATTAAATTATTTCTTTCAAAGGGACCTTTCTTTACCTGTAGCAACCTAAACTAGATCTCCTGCACTACTTAATAACATTGCCAACTTTTCCTTCTTAATACTTGAGACATCTTATTCTAAATATACTAAAGTTTTATTGTTTAAAGTTTGTGTTCATTCTAACAAAAATAAAAGTTCTTTAATGGAGCAGTTTCTGTCTGTTTTATTCGCCAACTTACACTGCCCTGGAACAATATTTCAATGTTTTATATCATAGTTGACTCTGGTAGTTTTATTTAGGGGAAGTGGCAATTTTCATGAGGTAACCCTGAAATACTGTTCTAGGTGTTTTACTTAATTTGACAATTATATAAACCTGTGAGGCAAATATTATTAATCCATTTTTACAGGGTTGAATGCTGAAGCTCTTAAGAACTGATGTAATTTAAGATTGAAGTGTCAGTTGGTAGCTCGAATTCAAACTCATTTTAATTATACAAGTGTTGTCACTTGAAGCTTCAGAATCTTGATGGGAATATGAGATGGGGAAGTGTTATTAAAATAACAACAACAATGGGCCTCCCCTAGGTGGTGCAGCGGTTGAGCGCTGGGCTGTGAGGCTGCCCGCAGCGTCTGCAGCGCCGGTTCGATCCCCGGCCACCAGCGAGGGTCCCACAAAAAACAAAACAAAACAAAACAAAAAAACAACAAAATGAACACTGTGTGATCCTACCTATTTCTTTCCCCAGTTTAGGGGCGGGAAAGGCAGGTGGCCAGGCATGTCTGTGTTTAGAATCTCTGCACTTCCACCTGCTGGCTGACAGAATATATATATATACACATAAATATATATATAATTTTTTTGTTAATGGGCTTAGTACATATATATACACACATATATGTATGTGTGTGTGTGTGTATATATATATATATATATATATTGTTAATGGGCTTAGTATTTGGTCAGAGAGACAATTTTTGTGTTTTGTATTTGCTATTGAGCTAGTGAACTAGTGAAGCAGATATAAATAAGTGCTATAATAAAAAATTTAAAAAGCACATATCAATGGATATACCGAGGAGAGTACCGTTCATTCCAGATGGACAGTTTAAGGAAAATTGTTCGCATCCCATTCCTTCATTGGAAACCAGGATATAAATTAGAACCTTGTGTCTGAGACTTACTTTTTGGGCACCAGTTAGTATAGTCTTTTACTAAGACTATACTAACTGGTGGTACTAAGAAGTAGAAGTAGAATATAAGAAACTCTTATTAAGCTCCTGCTTATTTTCCTCTAGAATTTTTTCCATGTCTGCGCTTTTAAAAATGCATTTTTATTTATACTGTATGTATAATTGTGTATCTTATTTTATGCACTTATCAGTATTTTCATGTTCTTATGTAGTTCATGTAAATATCACTTTTAATGAATGCTTTCTATTTATATACTGTCATTATGCAATGTGTTAATCTATTATTCTTACTAAATGATGGATATTTAGATTATTTCTAATTTTTAAATAAGTGTTAAAATGCTTGTGTTTTCATAACCTTTTCCATATTAAGATTATTTCTTTAAGATAGATCCTGAAAAATGGTATTATTGAGTTATAGAATATAAACTTAAGATGCTTGCTACACATTAAAATTTATTTTCCAAATTATTTTTTCATATTTTACTGATACTTTGGAAAGTTTTTGTTTCATTGTACTCTTGCCAGAAGCATATATCATTATTTTCTTTAATATTTTAAAATTTAATAAGCATTGCTTTACTTTACATTTCTCTAATCACTAGAAGACTAAAAATTTTATGTATGTTTATTTACCAGACATAATTTTCTCTTGTGAATTTTTTGTTCGTTTCTCTGTTCATTCCTGTATTCTATTCAGAGGTAGTACCTATATATATATATTTTTAATCACTATATTCATTCATACAATATCTTCGATTCTTTTTTCTTTGTGATTTTCTGTTGGTCCTGTGTTTGTATTTATATATTCAATTTCTTTTAAAATGATTCGAGTGATTTTTTTCCCCTTTAACTCTTAAATACATCTAACTTTATTTTGGTGTGTGGTGTGATGTAAACTTCTAAATTGCTTTCCAGTTTTGCAATGCAGTAATTTATTGGCTATTTCTTGTATTCTCTTATGGATTGAATCCTATATGTGCTCATGTATTTGTCCATTATGTTTTACAAATTTTGTCAGAATTACATTGCTGGATGGGGTGATCGAATGGAACACTTGGGGGTCCAATGTAATAGTGATGTAGAATTATGGGTAATTTGTCTTTGACTCATTTAAAATACATTGTTTTATGCACATACAGACATGTATACCTGTAGCCATACATTTATAAATACACACATGCACACAGATTTCTATGTTTTAGAACTGTCAGAAAGCGTTAACTCTCTACATTGTCTGTTTATATACTATATTACTTTTTACAAATAAAATTTAATTTTTGTAGGATGTTCTAATTAGTGGTAGTAATGCAAAGTCATGGTGAATGTGCTATTTTGTGGTTTGCTATGTTAGGACATCACTTTGGGATTATTTAGTTTAGTTTGGTGATTTGATATTTTGCCAGTGTTTCTCCTTTAGGGTTGACTCCTGTGGCATTACATTACTGCTCATATTGCTAGTTTCTCTTGAGATTTGTACCTGAGTATTAGATTTTTTTTTTCCAGGACAAAATACAGTTAATATGTTTTAGGTGTGCAATGTCTCCTGCTATAATTGTTTAATTAACTAGCTTGGGAGTTCTTTTTCCTCTTATTTAGCTTGAAAAGCAATTCTGTATTTTCTAACTTTTGGAAGCATTACTGCCTTCAAAAACATAAATGTTTTATTTTGTTTTCTGTTTAGGAAAAATACGTATTTTGGGGAGGTATGATATAGTAGGGTATATAGGAGTTTGATGATCTTAGAATGAGAATCCAGTGGTCACAGTAAAAGGGCTGAGTGAAGAGGTTATGGACATAATTGGGACCAGGTCATATTGGGACAAATGGTACATATTCCGTTAACTTTAAAAATTAAGCAGGTGTGTATATGAGTAGTGTGGATTGAACAGCTCCCATCAGGTTAGCTAATATGCAGCTTGAGCTGATTATTTCCAGGGGGCAGTATAGGCCCAACATTACTGAATTTTTTTTTTTTTTTTTTTTTGTCAAGAGAAGGGACAATGGTATGGGGAAGGATAGTTTGGACTTTTGTGATGAACTTAATACAGTATATACACATGTTGATTCTCAGTGATGAATATCTGAACCTTTTATGTTATAATATAATAAAATTAAAAAATGAGATAATTGGAAACCTAGATTTTTGTATGAATTAAGAAAATCCTCTTAATTCTAAATATTGGCAGTTTGCATATTTGTGTGACCTCTGACAGAGGAAATCTAGAGAGCATGGTATGTCATTCTGTAGGATGAGGGATGATTAAAAGGGGTCAGACTTCAGTCATTGAGACAGATAGATGTGAGGCATGATAGAATTAGTCCCTGATGTCTGTGATGGCTAGCCACCTCTCTTGCTCTGGTTCTGAATATTTCTTTCTGCATTTCTTGGCTCCTTGAGGCTTGGCCTGATGTAATGCTACCCATGGCTAATGGTGCTTCCAAAGGCTTGCAATCTGGTGAGTATTAAAGACAAATAAAGAAGGAATTATAATAAAGTTCAGAGAGTGTTATAATAGAGGAAGTACAGGGAATTTCTGAATCTCAGAAGAGAAATATCTATTCCAGATTTGGGTGATCAAAGAAGGCTTCTTGTAAAAACGTAGTGTATTAACTGAGACAAAGAGTTTGAAGGAGATGGGGAGGTGGTTAGAGGACAGTTTACAAACGCCTGATAGCTAGAGAGATACTGACATCTTTGTCACTGTTCATACAAGGTGAAAAACTATAAAATGATTTTAAAAAACAAACTCCAATAAGTATATAACTTGTTAAATATGAAGTGCAATGATAAGTCTATGAATAAGGTGGCTGCTATTATGTAGTCGGTCCTATGTGTTGGCTTTTTCATCACAATGAAGGTATTAAGAGTATGCTTACTGTATTTTTGATTAGTAGCTAACGAATAGAATGAAAATAAGAATAAAATAAAGATTCTGAAAAGTCTTTACAGGATGATGAACCCAGCTTTTTCAATAGAATTAAATTTTGAATTAATATAAAATCTTGTTTTAAATTCTAAAATAACTAACTGTAAGTTCAGGCTGGAAAAGGTTTATAAGCAGTATATGTTTGTGTGTGAGGAGAAGGTAGCAGGCAGTACAATATGGTCTTTCAGAAAAGCCGGGCTACAAGAATAATTTAGTACTGTTGTGGTATCTGGACAAGTGAGATAGATGAGAGTCCCAGTCTGTTCTGCTTAGGGTACACCTGGGATGTTATATTCAGCTTTTGGTACCACACTATAATAGGATATAAGTGAAGCAGAACATCTTCAAGGGAAGGAAATAGAGTAGCTATCCAACAAAACACCATTGCATATGATAAGTAGTTGAAAGACTGAGAGATGTTTTTAATCTGCAAAACAGAACTTTTGGGGCCATTGATATAGCTTTAGATTTTAAAAGGGTTAAACATGGAAAATTGATTAGAATTATAATGTTTTGGCACTGGGGAAGAAGCTTTATATCAGATGGATAGAATCTTTGGGTTTGGGGAAAAATTAGTGCTCAGGAAAAAGCAAAAGGATGGAAACTAACATTTCACACTATGTATGTAACAATATGTGTTACATCATGTAATGCTTACAACACATACTGCATTAAATATTATTTAAAATAACTTAATTTTCTGTTAAAATATCAATTTTATATAATATAATCAGCTTTTAAAATTTGGTAATTCCATTTTGCTTAAAACTGCGTTTAAAAGCCATTCTTCTACTTCAGTCACATAAATAACTTCTGTGGATGGAATACTGGTTACATAAGAGTGTGCAGTGTAGTTTGTTTAATCACAAAGGTTCTGCTCTATGAGCAGCAAGTTATTATACAACTGGGCAGTGAGTTCTGATGTTGCACCAGTAAAGAGAGCAGTGCTGAAATAGAGAGTGTTTTTAATATGTACATTTGCAGGGTCTTAGACTCAATTAGAGAAGGAATTTGGTTTGTAGTTTGCCCTGACTTTCAGTAACCTGAGAAGCAGAGATGAAGAAAGGAACAATCTTGCATGCAGAACAGCATTCAGAACAGCTGAAGAAAAACAAGACCCTGATTTTCTGTTTTGGCTGTGCATGAATTCTCCCCCTATCTTCTTAAAAGCTCACAACCAGTCTCTTCTTATTGAACTTCAAAACATATATTCATCTCCTCTTTTGCTTAAGTCTTCAACCAGTGCACCCTCTGCAATAACATATTTAATCAGCTTCATTAAATAGAAATTAAAATTGCTTCTGGTACTGATAGCTATCTAATGAGGCACAAATCAAACTCATCTTAGGTCATTGTTCAGCAGTGATCAAACGTTAGCCCACAACTTAAGATTGAGTACTTCCTAGATAGCTAGTGAACATACTAAAAAATAATATAAAAACAGAAAGGGGGTTCCTCCAAATTAATTATATTTTGGGGTACTGGGGAGAAGCAAAGCTCCTCCTCTTAGCAGTGTTTAATAGTATGTGTATAAAATACTATGCCAATTAGATGCCAAAAAATATTAAAAGGTCACTATGCTGTCATTAATATTATTAAAGTCTACCTGGAAAGTCAAAACCATTAAACATTGAAAGAAACTAAAATGATGGTGTATACATAGCAATTAAACATGATAGGGAATGTGTAGTGAAGGTGATCAGAACAGGGAGAGGTCACTGTTGCTGGAATGGCCAGAAAAACTAAGAGAACTCACAGAACTCAAAAGTTATCATGTCTAATAACATATTTAAGAATTAATCAAATACCTCTAGAAATTGGAAACTTTAGAACTGAAAATAAAATTACAAACTATAGTCAGATACAAATTAGAGACTTAAGTCTTTGGATGAGGCTAAATCAAAAATGTTCCTTAATCAGATTTTGGGATCTATTTTATCAGCTATTTATTATCTTTAGATGACCTGTAAATACTGTTAGGAGTCCTTGCTATTCTCTTCTTGATAGCATTTGGTATTTATTATTTTCTTGGTAAGCCCAGTCAGATGAATGCTGAAAAGCCATTTATTTCTAATACTGAATGTGAGTTTGTCTATAAGAGTGGATTTAGGATGGCTTTATATTTCATTATTTCTTATTCTTTAAAGTGAGAAAAAAAGCCTGTTTTGAACATTTTAATTATTTTTTTTCTAGATTTGGTGGGATGTTCTAGAGGACATGGAAAAATATCACTTTAAATTACTTGATTTATGCAGTAGTCCTGATAATAGGAAAGACTGCTGTTAAATTCTGAATGAGGGTGAATTCAGAAGGGAGGGATAGATTAGTAGAAGCTTTGAGGGATAGCCAGAACATATAAGTTTAGTCTCTTTGAAACCATGAAAAGTTATAGTTTTGTAAAAACCATAGTAAATTCAATTGAAAACCATTGTTTAGTGTAAATGATGACCAAATGTGATTTGGAGGTGAGGTTATTTCTGAAGTAAGGTTTGTAATGGATCTGCTGTGGTGGTCTTGCAGCAATGGATGGAGATTAGGAGTATCCTCTGATATTTATAAAATTCAGTGAAAGATCAATAATCCCAAGTGAATGCATGACATTTGGGATCTTGAACAAGACTGTAGGAATTTGGAGGTAATTGGTATGGCCTGGAGCCTTCCTTGGCATATGCTAGCAAATTTGGGGGGAAAAAAGTTCTCTTTCCAGATGTGCTACATGTGAGAGTTTCTCATGGGTTGCTGGAATGAGGACAATAGGGGAAACAAGAAACTGATGTTTCCTTGCCCTCTTTATGGACAGGAGACAGGGCCAGTCCCTTGCCAGAGTCTGGCAATAAATTTTGTGTGAGAGATAACTGAAAGCAGTGAACCTAGCAGGGCTGTCTTTAGGATCCTGGGCATATATTTGACAGTGCAGTTATAGACAAATATGAAAAGACTTCCAGTCCCATTTGGAATTTCTTAAGTGAGCAAATGTTAAATGGTATTGACTCTTTTTTTTTTTGTCCCTTTATATAGAAGAAAAGCTATGTTATTGAGTATAGGAAAAAATATGGAAAGACAGAAGGCCAAGCTGTTATCATTGATTAGGCAGTATGATGAGTGTTGTGGTTAATCTGCATGGATTCTTAGCCAGTCAATTTCAAATCTCAGCTCGGTAACGTGTGTGTGTGTGTGTGTGTGTGTGTGTGTGTGTGTGTGTGTGTGTGAGAGAGAGAGAGAGAGAGAGAGAGAGAGAGAGAGAGAGAGAGAGATTGAGATTTGGGTAAGCTGCTTAACCCCTTGGTGTTGTATGGTTGATATAAAAATAAAATAAGGTAATGTGTGTAAAGTACATAGAATGGTACCTGGCAAATAGTAAGTAATATAAATTCTTTTACAAATAAAATTCAGTAAAATAAGATTCTCAGATTTTGATCTAACAGGGAGAAAATAATTGTTTTTTCTATTTTCATTCTTAATTTCTACTGAGACCTAAAAGCAATATAGAGATTAAACTGGTGTATTGGCTTTTTTTTTTTTTGGTTACATACTATAGAATTGTAGCTGGGAAGGGGTTTCTTATATATTCAGGAATAGAATATTAAATGATGAGTAATATTCCAGTCAAAAACTACAGTCACTTAACAGTTCTTTCAATACTATGTAATTAATTCTTGTTCTGCCTCATCTTAGGTTATCAGTTAAGGAACACTTTTGTTTTTTGAGTAGTGTTCTAGAAGTCCTTACTTAGTTCACTAGCATTGGCTGTGCATATGTACCCCAAAGTACATGCATAGTTCTTTTTCACAGGACTCTGAGACTTCTCTTAAGAAGATGAAGCATTCTGGGCCTCCCCTGGTGGTGCAGGAGTTGAGCACTAGGCTGTGAAGCTGCCCACAGCCTCTGCAGTGCTGGCTCGATCCCCGGCCACCCGCAAGGTTCCCACATGGCGCGACAGACCTCTCCTGACGCGACCGCTGCTCCCCTCAGCAGTGTACTTCATCAGTTTGCCTGTTCTGCTCCCTGCTCTGGCTCCCTGCTCCTGGCTCTGGTGAATTCTCTCACCCTCCCGCGCTTCTGACTGTACCCAGTGCTTGTATAAATAGATAAATAAATCTTTAAAAAAAAAAAAGAAGAAGGTGAAGCATTCTGGCCTGTAGTTGATTGCAGTTTTGTTAGGCAAACATTAGGCAAGTATTTGCAGGTGACAGATGAATTAAATTGGCTCTGTTTAACTTATTACTGGTGACTTTAAATGTGAAAGATCTGAATTTATTATGAGAATAATGTGACTAAAAAGAAAACAACTGAAATTTGGTTGTTTCTGTGGCATGGAAGACAAAATAAAATTCCATCTAATAAATTATGAATATGTAACATATTACATTTAATTTATAAAAGTGAAGGGAAAAAAACTGAAGAAAGCCTTTATAGATTAAAAAATCAGTTTTAAGATAATCCTGGCATATCATAGCCAGAGACATGGGAGGGTGAGAGAATTCACCAGAGACAGAGCAGGGAACAGAACAGGCAGACAGACTGAATGAAGACACTGCTGAGGGGAGTAGCGGGCAAGACAGGAGAGGTCTGCCACACCATGTAGGTTGACTCCCTGGCCGGCTGGGAATTGAAATGGTGCGCCACTGTGAAGGCCCCAACATAGCTATTTTTAATCAAAAAGTAAATTAGTCTTGTTTGCCAAAGATTTCTATCAATTATGTGAACCTGAATTCTTAAGAGATTTTGAGTTTCTGTAAGAATACATATATTTTTTAACATTAGAATTATTAGAAATTAAATTTCCTAAATTTCTGGGGATTAAAGGAATATTGTTTGTGTAATTGCCTATTTATTTCTAAGCCAAGCAGCGTACAGCTCCTTTAAGAGATTTTATAATATAATTTGGTAATACCATCTGGAGGTAGGAAAATATTACACAGTCCCTCAATGAGAAGTAGATGCTTTTTCAAATTACAGATGTAAACACACATTCATGAAAAGAGAAGGATCTGGTTTCATGCACACACCAGAGTAGTAGTTTTTTGTTTTGGGTAGATGGCTATCAAGTTTTGAATTTTGTGATAACAATATTTGAACTGGAGTTGGAATCCTATGATGCTTCATCACCATTCTCTTTACTTGGAGGAATTGTCTTCATTAAGTCTGGGACAAGATTTAAGTCAGTGGCTTTTAATTTTTGATAGTAAAAAAATATGTTTACTAATTTAGAAGTAACCTGAATATGACTATACAAACATACTATGAACATTATAAAGCATGTACACAAGTTAGAAGTTTAAAAGCTATTATACATTGGGAAAAAACTCTTAACTCTCAGCAAATAACTTTCACTAGTGTTTTTATGAGAAAGTAATGATAGGAAAAGATGGACATTATTTTTTACTTGAGAAAATCTTGGCTTAACATTATGTAATACAGCAAATGTAATAATAAATATTCATTTTGATACTTGGTTTTCATGACTATTATAGCTAGGAAAATGATAGCTCACAAAATTAGTGTAGATGCAAATGGAAAAACTGTTATGATAGGCTGGTTATTTGGATACATACGTAGAAGAGAGTGAAGAAAGAGAATAGATTAATGCCACCTGCTTCCCAGAGATATTACTGCTTTTATAGCTGAATGGGACACCATTTTGATCACATTCTGAGTGCTTTTTAAATTTTTTCAGGCTGGACTCTGCCTACTGCTCTGATATGAGTTTTTTGTTTTCTACCCCACATTTATATTTCCTGTATTTAATATTATTTTGCTTTTTAAAATTTTTTTTTAAAGATTATTTATTTATGCATACAAGAACTAGGGTACAGGCCAGAGTGATGGGGATGAGAGGATTCACCAGAGACAGAGCAGGGAACAGAACAGGCAGATCAATTGAAATACACTGCGGAGGGGAGGAGCAGACGAGTCAGGAGAGGTCTGCTGCGCCATGTGAGTTGCTCCCTGGCCGGGGATTGAACTCGTGCTGCAGAGACTATGGACAGCGTCATAGGATGCATCTTAACCCCTTGTGCCACCAGTGAGGCCCCTATTTTGCTTTTTTATTAATGAAACTTTGTTATCTATGATCAGAAACACAGAAATTCTGATTCTGCACTTTTTTCCCCCATTCTATTCATTTTGATTCTTTATTCTAGCCTATATCAATCTTCCTTCATTTGAATGAGTATAGCATTTACTGTCTTGATCATTAATTTATTAATCTCCATATGATTATTTTATTAAAACTTATTATGACTCTAAAATGAGGTTTTAAATGCTTTCAATGAATTATTAGCCTCATATCTCAATCTATCTTGTCTAATGTAAAAATTTTCATTTTTTTAAGATTTATTTTTATTTATTTATGCATACAAGAACTGGGATGTAGGCCAGAGGTGTGTCTGTGTGGAGAGAGTAGTCACTAGAGAAAGTGGGAAGCAGAGTAGGTGGATGTACTGAAATATACTGTTGAGGGGAGCAGCAAGTGAGACAAGAGAGGTCTGCTGTGCCATGTGGATTAGCTTCCTGGCTGGGGATAGAACTCATGTTGCAGTGGCTGTCAATAGCTTGATTAAACTGAGACTTTAACCCCTGTGCCACCAGGGAGGCCTATATTTTGTACAATGTCTTGAGCATAATTTAGTATTTTCCAGTATTTAAGAGTATTTAAAAACTTTACATTTGGTGAATTAATGTGTCTTCTTATGTTACTGCTCTAGAATGATTGTATCTGTTGCAGTGAGTGTGACCCTTATATAGAAATTATTGCCAGAAAGTATGGAAGGACTAAAAAGATGTTTTTGGTAAGGGACCAGGCAGTTGAGTGGAAGCAAGTGTTAGATGTAACCTCTGTCTTGTCTTCTCTCCATCTTCATGTCTCTCTTCCCTCTCCTTTCTGTCCCTTCCTGTCTCTTTCCCTCCCTCCCTCCCTCCCTTTCCCCCCTCTTACCCCTCTCTCTCCCCCCAGTTTTCTTTGTTTCTCTGGTATGATATATTGTTCTTCATGTTCTTTTTTTTTATTAATAAATTTTATTTTTATATTCCCCATACAATTGCAACCCCCTTATTTTGACCCCAATCCCTCCCCTCCCTGCTCCCCACCCCCCATAGAGTGTTCTTCATATTCTTGTGCTAAGTATTGCTTAGTGTTTTGTAGTCTCCACCCCCTTCCCCCAGCTCCCATGTTTTCTATTCCTCCCTTTCAGTGCCTTTCTCTTCTTCCATTATCTTTTTTTTTTTTTTAAAGATTTATTTATTTATTTATACAAGCACTGGGTACAAGCACTGCGGGAGGGTGAGAGAAGTCACCAGAGCCAGAGCGGGGAACAGAACAGGCAGACTGATGAAATACACTGCCAAGGGGAGCAGCAGGCACAGCAGGAGAGGTCTGCGTGCCTTGTGGGACCCTCGCTGGTGGCCGGGGATCTAACCAGCGCTGCAGAGGCTGAGGGCAGCTTCGCCACCCAGCGCTCAACCGCTGCGCAACCAGGGGAGGCCCTTCTTCCATTATCTTCCCCATGGTTTTCTAGTCATTCAAACTGTTTAAGAACACTTTAAAAATTTAGCCTACTTATCCTTCCTCCAAAGGACTCTAAACCCTGCTTTGGTCCACTTGTAATAATATCCACATTTTGTCCTTGGCCATTTTTTGTTTCTACTCCAAGTTTCCTGCCTAAGGAAACATGAACATTCTTGGTACCTCAATGGCTATCTCTATCATTGGCTCCCCAATACTTTTGTCTGCTCTGATCTCTCGTTGAATTTCACTTCTGATTTGTCTCCGTAAGACAGTTTCACTTTGATATAACTCAGACTGATACTTACCACTTAAAATATATAAAATTAAATTAATATTCATTCACATTGTAAATCTGAACCAACCTTTTCGTTACTCTTAGTTGTTAACTGCACTAACTAGTCTTTCAGGTTAGGGACCTAGAAATTCATCCCTCTCTCACACTCTCTTCACACCCCTTTCATTATTACAACCTTGACTGTTACTGTTGCCAAACCGTTTTTCAGTATTCATGTTTTGGCAGATGCTGTTCTGAGTTCTGTACACGAGTTAACTCATTTAATTCTTATAGCACACCTTTGAGGTAGGTGCTGTATCCCTATTTTACAGATGAATAACTGAGACAGTAAGAAGTTAAATTACCCAAGATCATACAGCTTGAAAATGGAGGAAGCTTCACTGGTTTTAGCAGTGTGCCCCTAGAATCTTTGCTTTTACCAAGTCTTGATAATTTTATCTTGAAGATACATTATGAATCTTCCACCTCATTTGTACTACTACTGAGCCAGTTCAGACTGCTTGGGTGTAGGTTAATCAACCTTATGGCCTTCCGTTTTCTCCCCCTTCAAGTGCATTCTCTTGCTCTAGAGGGCAACTCCCCTTTTAAAAAGAACAATAGCTCCAGTCACCTGGAAGTAATGTCCATGCCTCTTTTTCCTGCATCTGGTTCATGTCTTCATCCACTATCTGGTTCATGTCTGCTTCCAGTTCGCCTGCCACCTTTTGTGTGTTTCGTTTCTTTCTAGCAACTCTCAATTTGATGTTTTCTGAAGTTATTTAGACTAGAACTGTTCGTGTGAACATTTCATGTTTCATGAGCTCCTTCTAGCCTGTCTTCTACCAACCTTTTCACCTCCTATTTTACTTGGTACTTGTTATATTCTTTTCTTGTTGCTGAAAAAACTTATAAGCTTCAAGTTTGGACTCGCCTCATTGGAATCCTTCTTCAAATTCTTTCTCCCATATCCTCTCTTTGTGGACTAGTGTGGCACCCTGTACACACCCCAGCATTGCACTTAGTCTGCTGAGCAATGGTTTGCTTTGTTGCGCTGGTCCTTTCAGTTGTGTTCTTTGAGGGTAGAAACCGTTTCATATTGATATATGTATATTTTAGCCTTAGCAAAGTGCCTGAGCCATAATAGCTGTTTAATAGAAATTAGTAGGGTTGAGCTGAATTGTTATGTTTGTTTTTTTATACTTCTAATATTTAGCCATTGCATGTAACACTGTTGCTGTTTAAACGTGTTAAATGAATAAAATCAGTAAGAAGCTGTGCAGGCTTTTTCATGGCATATAGAAATGACACTAAAGGACTTGTGGGTAAGTTTGTTGCTAAAGTTTTTCACTTGAAGCAGAGTATGTTGGATGCTCACATCTTGTTTCTGCTCTGCTGAGTGATAATGGTCCAGTAATATGTGTCTTTGAACCTTGGTTTTCTCACCTAGAAATGTTGGCAATTAATGCTGATAGTCTCCCTGGGTCAATGTAAATAGTTGTGATTGGAAATTGTTAGGCAATCATCAATACTTTCATAAATTGTTTATTTACCTTTTGTCCTGATCCATCCTTTGTGTATTCTTCCAAACTCTGCTGTTTTTTTACGGTGACTGGCTCAGATCAGTGGACTTCCTTAAATACTCTGGGGAGTCATTTAGCGTATGTTTTCTGGTGATTCTGTTTCCTAAATAGGGCTAATTCTTACCTTTGCCATTGTATGTATTTTTTTTTTTTTGTTCAGTTTTCTCCCCATTTTGGTGATGTCAAAAGTTCTCATTCCTGTAGTCAAACAACACCCCTATCATATCCTGCCAAATTGTGCTTTCCAACTCTGAATCTGGCTAAAGAATATGTACTTTGTTGTTGCAGCCTCTGTATTTTTAGACACTTGGCAAGTAAAACTCTGAAAAAAAAAAAAACCAAACCTACACATTTGTTACACAGCTGTAATCTACTAATGTTGGAAGTGCTTTGCAGTGGCGATTTAATCCCTGTCACTGCTTTGTGATTTATATTGGATAGGATGAAAAAAAATGAGAGGATTAGTCTGTGCTCACTAACTGTCAGTAGGCGGCAAAAAAATGTGCTTAACTCTTCATTCTGTGCTTGCCTTTTTTCTTTGAGAATGACGTTATGGCATTATCTCAGAATGAAATTTTTACTATATTAATTTTAACTGTTCTTATTTACTGTCATTTATTCATACTAGACTACATGTGAGTCAATTTACAGTAGAGATCATGTGTGTGAAGACGGTTGTGGGTGTATTAGGTTTTACTTTTACTCTAGGCTTGTCTTGTGTCCTTAGTGAGTCATTTAAACTTCTTTGATGTCTTTTTCCTACCATCATCTTATTGCCTCCGAGAATAGATTGAAATTATGTGAATTGCCACAGCACCAACAATTCTGGGAATATTTGCTAACTACTTTAAGTGTGTGAGGCATTAACTGACATTTTGATGTCTTAAAAGTGGATTCTAATATAAAACTTTAGGTTCAGTCTTCACCCACAGTTGACTTTGTTTTCAGTTTGCCTTTTGGCTTTCTTATTCGTTGTACTTCTGGCTTTTTTAAAGAAAAAAAAACCCTGCTTTTTCTCAGTCTCACTTTACTTCTTCTTATAATAACCGGCACCAAAGTGATTACTTTTGTGATTTCATCCCCTTCCATAATTGCGAAAGTATAAAATTCTGCAGGGGATAAATTGAAGGAAGACAGGCTAGCAACCTCATTTTCATCTTTTATCTCTTGAAAACACTTTAGTTGACTACCTGTTTGTTGACCTTTGCTGGTCTTGCATGGAAATGATCAGTGCTATGTAACATCTGTAGACAGTTAATTATCAATTCACACAATATGCTTTTTGGGGTCATATGGTTTTAGTTTTATCATAAACAGAAGTAAAAGTTGAGAACATATTTTTCTACATCCAATTTCAGTTGTGGATATTTGGAATAGTTTGTTACCCACATCTTTTGGTTTTTGATGGGGCTCTTGGCCTGAGAACACTGTGACCATTTTAGTATTCTACTATTTTTCTAAAGTGCCCCAAAGGCTACATTATTGGGACTTTCCTTATGTAAAACATAAAAGTGTTGTTGTTGTTGTTTTTAAATTGTAACCATATTTTTAAATTAAAATCAGTTGCAATCTCAGTGAACAATAAGGCAGAAACTTTTCCAAACATTTGCCTTGAGCTGTTGCTTCTATTTTTAATTTTATAGAAACGTTTTTTTCCTGTTTATAAAAGTAAAATATATTCATCCTAGAGAATTGGAAAATGTTGAGGTACAATGAAGAGAATATCATTAATGATGTGTCATCCAGAGGGAGATTGTTAATATTTTGAGTTAATTTATAAAAAAGATATATACCCACATATATTTATTAGAAACATTGACATCATATTCATACATGGAATAGTGGATATAGTTTAGTATTTATATTTTTATTTGTTCTGACATACTCAATGTATTTACATATATAATCTAAATTATAAATTATAAAGGCATAAAAATAAGACAAGCTTCTTTGTTACTGCTGCAGCTTAAGACATGTTATCAACAACTTTGGATCCTTCTGTGTTGCTCATCAAATTTATCATATCTCTACTTTCTCCTCCCCCACAGGTCACCAGTATACTGCATATTCTGTGTGCATCATTTGCCTCTGGTTTTTTGGTAGTTTTGTGTTTATCTATATATATATTACTTAATTTTCCTTGGATATGATCTTTATAAAAAGGGCATCATCATTCTTGGACTTGTGTTTTACACTCAGCATTATGTAGCTATAAATCATCCTTGACTTTGTAGTTTGTATTTGCTGCTCAAAAAAATTTCACTATGTACTTCACTTTTCAACTGAAGATAGACATTTGAAAATGGCAAGTTTAATGATCTGAAAGTAGGAAAGTATATAAAATTTTATATATGTACACACATACATGCTTTAATATATCACACACAGTAATATGCACATAAACAGTATATGTGCATGATAATTGTGTTAGCTATCATTTTTTACTTATGCTGAAGCTATGTTATTAGGGGTTTGAATAGATAAGATTTTTTTTTTAAATCTTTGGTAATGCTTTTCCCTGGTATTTTGTATAATATGAGAAGAACTACACACATTTTTTGATTAGTATTTTCATGGTTCAGTTTTTATTTTCAGGGTTTTTTGAATATGTTTTTAGATGTATCTCTTAAAAATAGCTTATGACTCACTTTTAAAATAACCAGGTGTTTAAAATTTGAGTGCTTATGAATAGGCACATTCAGTCCATTTACATTTAATCTACTATTGATGTATTCAAAATTTTATCTATCATTTTATTTTGAATTTTCTATTTTTTGTCTCTTCTATGTCTTTTTTCACATTTTTTGCCTCCTTTTGAATTGATTTTTTAAAATCACTCCATCTCCTCTCTCTCAAGCCTCCTTCTCTCTTTTGAAAGTTACAATACACTTCCAGAGGTTTCCTTAAAAGTTACAGCATACATCCTTACCTCTGATTTGTGATATTCCTATTCTACATGTTAATTTTCTTTTTAATCCTACTAGACATTGTTATTGTTCATACAATGTTAGCTTATATTTGCCTACATTTTAGCTTTTATTCCTTTTCCCTTTAATTTCAGACCTTCTATTTGAGATCACTTATATTCTGCCTTTAGTATGTCCTTTAAAATTTCCATTGATGGAGGTCTATCTATAACTAATATTTTCATCCCTCCTCCCTCTCACCATTTGTCTTGAAATAATTTTATTTCTCTGCTATAAATCAGAGACATTCTGTAAGGGAGGGGGAGGCAGAGGGATTGCAACAGGGAAGGGAAGAGTGCAAGGGACTATGGTGATAGTTTATAGGTGAATTGGTGGTGGGAATTTTATGGGGACTACACCTGAGAGGAGACAGTATACATTGTACAAAAATGAACAATGATGTATATATATATATATATATATATATATACATATGTATATATGTAAAGAAAGCATTTTATTGCAAACTTTTTTAAAAAAATAGGTAAGTTATTCTAGGCTTGCAGCTATTTTCCTTTAGTATATTACACATTTCACTGTCCTCTATTCTGTTTTTGATAGTTGTAAGTAAAATACCAGTCTGACTGCCACTTTGAAAATGATCTTTTTTCCCATTTGCTGCCTGCTTTTAAAGTTTCTCCATGTCTTTGGTTTTTTTGAGTTTTCTTGTGTTCTGTTTGTGAGTAGATTCCTTTTTATGTATACTATTGGGGATTAGCTGCATGTCTAAAATCTATGGATTGGTGTCTTTCCTCAGTTCTGGGAAACTCTCAGGCTTCCTTTAAATATTGCACTTGCTTCCATCTCTTTTGCATTATGTCTTCATTTTTGGAACTTTAATTAAATGTAGATTAGATTAATTTCACTTTAAACTGCATGTTTGTTATTTCCTGTTCAATAACTTTCATTTCATTCTATATAATTTTTTTTTTTTGCAGGCAACATTCTGTCTTCTGCTTTTTTCTACTTACCAGTGCTATATATTAAACTTTAAATTTTAGTTTTTAAAAATCTTTCTAATGTTCCCCAAATCTGGAATATCCCCAACTCTAGTTTCTCATTTTTTAAAATATATTTCCAACAACTTTATTTTTTAAAGTAGAGTTAGAATATTTATAATATCTGTTCCTATTAATTCCCTGAAGTCCTTATGGGTGTTTTTTTGCTTACTCACACTCATGCCCTTGGTTTCCCTTTGTGCCCAGTTTTCTTTGACTCTGTTGTGGCTATTACCCTTGAAAAAAATGTGTGTGTTTTCCTTGAGGCCTAGGAAAGTTCTTTCCTCCAGAGATGAATTTTATTTGCTTCTCTCAGGTACCTGGGGACACTGCCAATAAGGGAATTTCTGAAATCAAACTCATGTGGTCCATCCAGGCAAGGGCTCCAAATCCTTGTGAGGCCTTCGTTATGACCACAGCTTCTTCAGCATCTTGTTTTTGTTTTCCTACCCCCTCCCCGCCCTCTGCTCCACCTTTAAAAAAATATTGTGTTGAGCTCTGACCAAAGCAAACTTCCATGGACTCCACTCTAGTTCAACTTAATTATGATGTAACCTTACTTCTAGGATGAAGCCCTTTGAAACTTTATATGGGAGAGAATCTCTTATAATATACCTCATCTTGGATGGACTTGAGCCTTAACCTCTGACCTCCTTGTTCTTTCAGACTTCCAAATGAACCCCAAGTTTTTGGAATTATAATTGGCAAATACCCTCAGTTCAGAATTAACTTTGGTGCCTCATATTCTCCTTTTTGTGGATAGAAGTTGTCTACTGGAATTTCTGCCAGTGGTTTCACAGTAGCTTATCAGTACTTTGCTGCTTTTGATTTGATGTTTTTGGTATTTTAGCTAACAATTTTACTTGCTTTAAGCAGAAATGTATGTTTGAGTAACCTAGTTCTCTGTTATTAAAAATAGAATTTCTGGGCCTCCCCGGTGGCGCAGTGGTTGAGCGCTGGGTTGTGAAGCTGCCCGCAGCCTCTTCAGTGCCGGTTCGATCCCCGGCTGCTCCCCGGCCACCAGAGGAGGGTCCCACAGGGCGCACAGACCTCTCCTGCCACCCACTGCTCCCCTCAGCAGTGTACTTCAGTCCTTCTGCCTGCTCTGCTCCCCGCTCTGGCTCTGCTGAATTCTCTCACCCTCCCGAGCTTCTGACTGTACCCAGTGCTTGTATAAATAAATAAATAAATCTTAAAAAAAAAAAAAAAAGAATTTAAAAAAATAGAATTTCTGTTGTGATTTGTTGTTGTTAGTGCTAACTCAGTTTTTAGGAACTTTATTTATGGAGTCTGCATTCCTTCTGAGGAAATTCACTTTAGCTTGCTTGTGTGTGGGAAACTGACTACTTGAATCCAATGTAAAATAAATTCTCAAATAGGTATTTTTTAAGTTCTAGATCTGTCTGTAGGCTGTTAAGTGCCCACACATGCTTAGGAAAATTACCCTTCTTTTTTCCTGGGCCCCTGCCCTTCTACCTGTTCCATGAAGACTCATTATGGAAGCAGCTATGTGCAACATGATTTCATGGCCTGTTTATTTATCTTGTACTTTTGATGAAGTGTCTAGCTCTTTGTTGTTACCACCTTTTCACCTCATCTCCAATATGATTCCTTGCCCTAAATGAACCTTGCCCTTTCCCCCTTGTGTATTCATTAAAAGTGAAACTCCTGGCCCAGGGTTGGCAAAGTTTGGAAGGGCCGGATAAAAAATATTTTGGAATTTGCATGTCTTACAGTCTCTGATGCAACTACTCAACTCTGTTGTGATTTGTTTTGTGTTTTGAATTCATGGATTGGTAACTTTCATCAGTTCTGGAACTCTTAGTCAATTTCTTTGAATATTATTCTTGCCCCAGTCTCTGTATTCTGCAGGAGTAGACAGTACTTGAATGAGCATAGTTGTGTTGCAAGTAAACTTCATTTATGGACACTGAAATTTGAATTTCATACAATTTTCATTCGTTAAGATTTCCTTTCAGCCACTAATACATTTTTAAAAATTTAATAAAAAGTTATTGATTTATAGTGCTGTGTAAGTTTCAGGGATACATCTTTACCTCTATGTGTGAAAAGCCTCATAGCACCCTATCACTCACCACCAAAGTTTTAATACCACTTCCACTCTCAGCTTGATTCCTTCCACCCTTTCCACTCTTCTTCCCCTTTACCTCTGGTAGCCACTATATTTTTCAGAGTCTGTTGTGATTTGTTAGTTCATTTGCTTTGGTCGTTTATATTCCTTATGTAAGAGACCATCCTGATCCTGAAATTGTTTTTTTTTTTTCCCCCTGACTTATTTGGCTTAGCATAATTGTGTCAAGTTCTATCCATGTTGTTGCAAAAGACAGAATTTCATCTTTTTACATAGTTAAGTAGTATTCCATTGCATATATACACTATAGTTTTCCATAGTGGCTGCACTAATTAACATTCGTACCGACATTGAACAAGAGTTCCTTTTTTACACGCTTGCCAACACATATTATTTCCAGTCTTTTTGATATGGACTGTTCTCACTGATGTGGGGGAATCGTTCATTCTGGTTTTGATTTGCATTCCCCTAATAAGTGAATTTGAACATTTTTCTGTGTTCCTGTTAAGCATCTGTATATCTTCTTTGGAGAAATGTCTTTTTAAATCCTCTGTACACTTTCTGATTTGTGTTGTTTGGTTTTCTGGTTGTTGAGTTGTATGAGTTCTTTATATATTTTTGATATTATGTCCTTATCAGATATATGATGAGAAAATATCTTCTCCTGGTCAGTAGGTTTTCTTTTAATTTTTGTGGCAGTTTCCTAAACTGTACAAAGTCTTTCTAGTTTGATTTAGGCCCATTTATTTACTTTTGCTTTTGATTCTTTTGCCATTAGAGTTGAGTCTCCAGAGATGTCTCTGGGATCATTGTCCAGGAGTATAAATCCTATATTTTCTTCTATATACTTTATGATTTCAGTCTTATATAGAAGTCATTAATTCATCTTGAGTTCATTTTTGTGTATGGTGTTAAGTAATGGTCTAGTTTCATTTTTTGACATGTGGCTGTCCAGGTTTTCTAGCACCATTTGTTGAAAAGGCCATTATTTCTTCATTATATGGTCTTTGCTCTTTGTCTGAGATTAACTGCCCATACATGTGATAGTTGATTTGTGGAGTCTAAATTCTATTCCTTTGTCTGTGTGTCTGTTTTCATGCTAATACTATGATGTTTTGATTTTGATTGTTATTATCACTTTATGGTATAATTTGAAATAAGGAGTAAGATATCTCCATTTTTCCTCTTTTTTTTTCCTCAAGGATTGCTTTGGTTAGTCAGGGTCTTTTGCATTTCCATACAAATTTTATAATTGTTTGAGATTTTGATAGGGATTGCATTGAATCTGTAAATTGTTTTAAGTAAAATGTTTCAACAATGTTTATTTTTGGGGCCTCCCCGGTGGCGCAGCGGTAGAGCGCTGGGTTGCGAAGCTGCCCGCAGCCTCTGCGGCGCCGGCTCGATTCCCGGCTGCTCCCCGGCCACCGGAGGAGGGTCCCACATGGTGCGCAGACCTCTCCTGCCACCCGCTGCTCCCCTCAGCAGTGTACTTCGGTCCTTCTGCCTGTTCTGCTCCCCGCTCTGGCTCTGGTGAATTCTCTCACCCTCCCGCGCTTCTGACTGTGCCCAGTGCATGTATAAACAAAAAAACAAATGAACAAACAAATAAATAAATAAATAAAACATGCCTCTATTAAAAAAAAAAAAAAAAACAATGTTTATTTTTTCCAATTTATGAACTTGAAATATTTTTCCACCTTGTGTCTTTTTCTATTTCATTTAGCAATGCTTGCATTTTCATTATATAGGTATTTTTACCTCTTTCTTAGTTTATGTAAATGTTTTTGTTGAATTAGTAAGATTAAGGAGCTTTTTTCCTTAATTTCTCTTTCTTCTAGTTCACTGCCTATAAAAATGCAACAGAATTTTGTGTATTGATTTTTTTTATCCTGGCACTTTACTGTATTTATTTACTATATGTAATAGTTTTTTTTTTTCATGGTTCTTTAGGGTTTTATATGTGTAGTATCATATCATATAGAAATAGCAATAATTTTACTTCTTTTTCAATTTGGATTAAGTTTATATCTTTCTCTTGCCTAATGGCTCTTTCTAGAACTTCTAAAAAGATGTTGGACAATAATTTTGAAAATGGACATCTTTGTTTGATTCCTGATCATAGGGGTAAAGCTTTTAGTTTATGAATATGATGTTACCTGTGATTTTTCATATATGGTCTTAATTACCCCAAGATATGTTCCATTTGTTCCCATTTTATTGCAGGTTGTTGTAAATATGTATTAAATCCTGTAAATTACCTTTTCAACATCTGTTGATATGATCATATGATTTTTTATTCTTTATTTCTGTTGATATTGTAGGTCAATATATTTAGATATGCTTCCATCTCTGAACTGAATTCAGCTTGGTCATGATGAATGTTTCTCTAAATATATTGTTGGACTTGATTCGCCAAGATTTTGATGCTTATTTTTGCATCTGTCTTCATCAGGGATATTTTTGTGTGTTGTCCTTGTCTAGTTTTGGTATCAGGCTTATGTTGGTCTTGCAAAATGTGTTTTGGAGTGTTCTTCCCTTTTCAATTTTTTTTAGAGCATTTTGGGAAGAATAGGTATTGTATCTTCTTTGAAAGTTTGGTAGGATACACCAATGAAGACATTTGGGCTTTAGTTCTCGGATAGTCTTTTGATTACTGGGTTTATTCAGTGCTAGTGATTAGTCTGTTCAAACTATCCATTTCTCAAGACTGCTTCATATAATCTCATCTTTTAATTTTTGAGATAATCTTTTGAGATAATCTCATCTTTTGATTTTTTGAGGAGTTTCTTACATTTTGGTGCTACAGGATGTTCCAGTCTCATCCCTTATTTTTCCTGTCTTGTCCTAGAATTATCCATTCCCCTGGTATTATAGTATTACTGAACATGTGTATATTTCACCTACTTTTAAGGGATATTTTTAATAGGTATAAAAATGTAGCTTACTTTTTTTTTACTATACTATAAGTATATTATATATTGTGTTCTGCTTTTATTGTTTTTGACGAGAATTCACTTATATTCTAATTGTTATTCCCCTGAATGTAAGTGTCTCAGTTTTTGGCTGCTCTTAATATTTTTTTTCTTTATTGTTGAGTTTGTATAGTGTATTTGAATGAGGTGTGTGTATGCATATGTGTGTGCGTGTGCGTGTGTGTGTGTGTGTGTGTGTGTGTGTGAGAGAGAGAGAGAGAGAGAGAGAGAGAGAGAGAGAGAAGACCTTTTATCCTTACTGTCCTTACTGAGATTCTTAGATCTCTGGTTTGAAAACTTTTATTAATTTTGGGAAATTCTTTTGCAGTAGCTCTTCAATCATTTTTCTCCTCATATTTTGTTTCTTTTTTTTTTCCCCTGGGAATCTAGTTATACATCTGTCATACACTTGGACATTAGTTCATTGGTTTTTGTTTCTTTTTCTGCACTGTGATAGTTTGTTTTTATTAATACTTTTTTGGTTTATTTAGTCTACTTTTAATAATATCCAATAAACTACTTATATCAAAGTTTATATTTTTTCAATACTAGATTTTCCATTTAATTTTATTTGAGTTTTCATTTCCCTGCTGAAATTGTCAACATTTTCTCTCATTTTGCCCAATATTTCTTTAAATTCTTTACATATTTATAGTAATTATTTTAAAGTTTTTATCTACTTATTTGGACAATTGGTCATCTGTGTGCCTGCTTCTATTGCTGTTAGTTCTCTTGATGATGAGTCACATTCCTCACCTTTGTTCACATCTTACAATGTTTGATTGTTTTTCTTGCAGCATATAAGTTGTGATGTTAAGCACTGTGAGGCTCTAGATTGCTTTGTGCTTTCCTATACTTCCCCTTTCCTCCACATGATGGTTACTTACTATGGATCTTTGAGCAGGGCAGCAGAGTGAGGCAGTCTTTGAAAGATAGAGATAATTAGGTTGTGTTTCTTTATATTCCAATTCCTCACTTGAACCTAAGTATTAATAATTTGATTAGTTTCTCTTTATTCTAACAATGCTCCTAATTTTGGGAGACACATTCCTCCTCTTACCTGTGATCCAGAATTAGCAACTGTCCCTAGTGATGATAGTGGACACTGTTTCTGGTACTTTGTTCATTTCTATATTTTTTTCTATCTATATCTCTTCTATGTTTTTAAAGAAAAAATATTTACTTTTGGATATGTTATTTGATATTATTATGGTGAGAGCAATAGCTAGTATTGAAACTATTTTTTTAATTTATTTTAAAAAATTTTCTTTCAACTCTGGTATTCATTGAAGAAATAGTAACATGGAAAGAAAGTAGCCCCATGGCACCTGTATGTGTATGTATATATGTGAGTACCCACAATAAAAGAAATTATAAAGAATCTTTGGTTCAGTAAAGCACATTTGCATCTTTTACTATATTGAGAAGAGGAATGAGATTGGGTTTAGCAGGAAAAATTATGATATTAAGAACTGTTAAAACTAAGGAATGTAAAGGTCTTTAAACTTATAAACTACTCAGTGATTTCTAAGAGCAATGATTTCTTTTTCCCCAAAAAGGATGCATTTTCTTATAAGCAGGGCATTTCTCTCAAAGCCCTTTTTTCTCTTTTTTTGGAAAAAGGTGCTTAGAAACCTAGGTCTGATTGTTGGGAGTACTAATTGCTACCTGGGCTGCTACTGCTTCTAATTCCAAAGTGGAGAGACCTAGGTAATGTATGTATATGTATACTAATCCATGCTTTCAGACATGCACATTTGCTTTTAATGGTTTGACTTCTTTTTTTTTTTTTAAATTTATTTATTTATGTATACAAAGCTGTGGTGTAAGCCAGAGGTGGGGGTGGTGGTGAGAGGATTCACCAGAGACAGAGTGGGGAGCAGAACAGGCAGATCTACTGAAATACACTGCTGAGGGGAGCAGTGGGTGAGACAGAGAAGTCTGCTATGCCATGTGGGTCACCTCCCTGGCCTGTGGGGAATTGAACTCATGCTGCAGTGGCTGGCAATAGCTTGATAGTGCTGTCTTTAACCTCTGCCCCATCAGAGAGGCCTTGACTTTTATTTTTCATGAAGTGTTATAATATGAAATGTTAATATGCATTGGTAATAATATAAAATTATAAAATGTTTTATTTTTGAAAACTTTAAATTATTTTTAGTATTTGGAGGTTTTGGAAACTGTAGGGGCCAGATGGGCCACTGAGCAAGTTTCTATGATCCGAACAGATCTGGTAAAGGAGAGTTGTGGAGGCCTTGGTGGCTTTCTCAGGCTTTTATTGAGCTTTTGTAGTAGTATAGCAACTAGTTACATGGCAGGCAGGGGTGCTGGGGGGCCAGGAGGCCAGCAGGCCAGCAGGCCTCCAAACCCCCAGCAAATCTTCATTCTGGACTTCTTTGGCATTCTTTCTCTCCTTTTCTCCCCTGTCTCCCTTCTGCCTCTGTTTCTCCTGGTGATTATCTCAATACTTCAGCCTTGGCCCACAGAAGCAAACAACACAACTTATAATAATGTAACAAATGCAGGTCCCCACATCAGGCAGGGGAATCCTAATGGCAGGAGGGCAGAAAAGCCTGAGAATCATTTACCCTACAGAAATATTTGTTATTTGTCATTTATTCTCTCCATTTCATACCTGCTTCCCTTTATTATCTTCATTGTGATGGTATTAAGTAACTTTTTGTCATGGCTTTCTAAAAGTTTTTTTTAAAACTGTGGGCTTTTGTGTCCTACATATTAATTTTCTATTCAGAGATCCTCTAGAGTTCAACAGTTTAGGGAGAGAATTGTTAGTTTATAGATATAATTGTTAGTTTATATATAGAATGCATATACATTACATTCTGTTTTCATTACTTAGCACTGTGCATCAGGACTAAAGGTATTGTTTAGTTTATTTAAACTCATTATTTTTGGTGATATACTTCTTTCATATTTGCTAAACTTACATAAAACTATAAATACTTGAAATAATATCCTATTTGTTTTGACTCATTTCCAATAATTTCCTTAATATCTTTTGTTTACTTTGAATTGGAAATTTTTCCCTTCCAATTTAGCACGCTTAACTCTTTTCATTCCAGCATCCAAATAGTTTGAACAATCAGTCCCATGCTCTGATCGCTCACTGGAACATCTCTCCAGAATTCTATCTGGTGTCTTTGAAACTTGGATAAATGTTGTGTGGCAACTGAAAGGCCAACTTTTTTCTAAGATTGTCACATTGACCACAATCAAATATTTGGTTATCATATGATGATTTTTTTCCTAAGCTAAGTCTCTCTTCTTCCCACATGGCCATTTCAGTCTAATTTTATTGAGGTGTAATTGACAAAATTGTAAGATATTTAAAGTCTAAAGTTGTAGAGTATAAATTGTAAACTGTAAATTGTAATATAGTTATATTTCAAGCTACAAAATTGAGTTCATATACATATACATTATGAAAGGATTCTCCTCCCCATTGAGTTAATGAACACATCCGTCATTTCATGTATTTCCTTTTTTTTTTTTTCTTTCTGGAACATTTTTGTCCTGTTCTCTTAGCAAATTTCAATTATACAATATAATGTTATCAGTTATAATGGGCGTATTGTATATTAGATTCTCTTATCTTATTCAGCTTATAACTGAAAGTTTGTACCATTGCTAACAATCTCTCCCTATCACCCCCACCTCCCAAGCTTCTTGGCAACCACTTTTCTACTCTGTTTCTTTAATAAAGATCTCATATAAGTGATATCAACACGTGGGCATTTAGTTGACTTAATATGTTTCACAGAATCTTGGAAAATTTTATACATTTTTTTCAAACTTCCAAGAATTTATCGTATTAATTGCATAATTGCCATGTAATTCTTTAAAAAGAAAGGCCGATTTTTTTCTATCTGTGGATCAGGGAATGACTATCTGGACTTTAGGTGTAACATGTATTTTTCACACATTCACATACAGACTTGGATTGAGCATTATATATGTAAAAATGTTATGTCTTGAGGAAAAGTTAGTTTCTAAAATTCAATGCTTTTTACAAATTGAGTGAGGCCTAATTGTATCTTCAGTAAGCTATGAGACACAAGACTATCATAATTATTTGCAGAAATAACTTGAGATTTAGGGTTAGATTAATTAAACACTGACCCTATTTGGGATATTATCTATGTACTATTGCAAACTCTGTTCTCACTGTATTTCCTTACTACTTTTCTGATATGGCAACATAGGAAAAAATGCTATGAAAAAATTATTTTGCTGAATAAATTTTGTGTTTTGCTGTTATTTGCATTAGGCATGAAGGTGATTTTAAGTTGACTATTTGTAAGGTTAAATCTGGATAACATAAGGTTGAAAGAATGTGAGTCTACTGTATATTTTTGGGAATTAAATACCTTCTAACCTTTATATTGGAATCATCAATAATATGTTTTCTTATAGAAAGGGGATTGGTGGAAGGTTTTGCTAGCATGGAATAGATTTTTAATGTTTATTTTTTAGGCCTGCTTACGTGTGTGTGTGTGTGTGTGTTTGTGTGCATGTGTGTCGGGGTGGTGGTGGTGGTGGTGGTGGTGGTAAGTGTACATAAATCCCTTAATCTTAATAGGATTTAGATAGTGCTAGGGAGGTTGTAGGGAAAATAAACTTGGCAAATCACTTAATTGGACCCTTAAAGACTTTGTTTAAAGAGTTGAAAGTATGTAGAATATATTCTTTGATTTATGTGGGTTAAAAATGAGAGCACTGTAGCCCAATGGATAGCACACTGGACTTCTAAAAGTGAGAGCAATTGCTATCGGGACTTTTAGAAAACAAAATTGTATCAGTATGTAATAACTGGATCTGAGAAATCAGATCTGGTTTTCTCTTTGATTCATTCCACTAATGGCCTTTAGAGGGCATTGTATGTACATTATATATTGCTTTGTATTTTCATCTAAAGTGGTTACATATAGCAAATAGGTTCTGAGTTATTCATATATTTATGATGTAATAAATATCAAGATTATTATCTTTAGTGGATTGAGGTAAGAGATAGCTATGAAATTGTAAAATTAATTCAGCTGCAATGAATTTTTGTTACAATAATATTTTCTTTAGCCATGCTTTCATCTTTTCTGAAGATTAAATGAAGGAAGTAGGCTTAAAGGGATTTTAAAAACATAAAAAATACTTCGTAAGAGTTGTTTGCCTTTGTTGGATTAGCGAATGAATGAAGTTCTAACTTATGTGTGCTAGTCTGATCTCCCCTACAATGCCTCTGTAGTGCTCCTTCCCACTTGAGCAACAACAAAAAGAGAGTAAAGGTTTCTTATGAAGATATTTTGTGAGCTTAAAATGCAAAGAATAAGTTTTAGTTCTTTTTTATTTGAGATAAGTTAATATGACAGAAGGAGAACTAGTAAAAATTTATAAAATTCTTTTCTTCTGGGCTGAAAAGACAACTATATAATCAAGATAAGAATGGAAAGAGATTTAATTTGGGATTGGAGGTTGCTCTTTTTTATTTTTGAAGTGGGGTACAGGCCAGAGTCGTGGGGGGGGTGGTGAAAAGATTCACCAGAGACAGTGGGGAGCAGAACATGCAGATGTACCAAAATACACTGCTGAGGGGAACAGCAGGCCAGACAGGAGAGGTCTGCTGCGCCATGTGGGTTGCTCCCCAGCCTGCTGGAATCGAACTTTGCGCAAACAGCCTCACAGTGCTGCCCTCAACCCTGGCCACCACCAGGGAGGCCCCCTACCCAGTTACTCTTCACAATGTAAACGGATTAATGGACTGGGGTTAAGTGACAGGCCTTCTCATCCTGGGATTTTAGTGTTCCTCTCTTTTAAGTTGTAGATTCTTAATTATAACCCCCTATAAGGTAGTGTTTTGCTTTCAAATTTTATGAGATTTTTAAGTGTACAAAAGATGCTTGCATTTTTGTGCATGCACCATTAAATAATTAAATATATGGAGTTGTCACCATTTTTTTCATGATGTTTAACTGTCAGTAATGGTGAAACTGAGTAAAGGATGTGTGATTTTTGAAGAAATAACATGTTAAAAACTGACTTTACAGAAAACTTTATTGATTAGAAAGATCTTTTTTTTTTTTTTTTTAACCAAGAATGTTTTAATGATTTCTCTCACTCTGGTATAATATAGACCAGACATAGGATTAAATAAATATAAGATAGTCTGGATATGATCAGTAAGAAAAGTGCAATTATTATATACTTGAGAATATAATTGTAGTGATTAAGAGTATAGCCACTGTTGTTAGTTTTGTTTTAAATCTTGCTTCTGCCTTTCTCTGGGATTTGTAACCTGTGGTCACTTCAAGCACCTCTCTGAACTTTAGATTTCTTTCAAGTGGGATAGTGAAAATATCTACTGTGTAGGCTTGTTTGTAATATAAATAAAATAATCTAAGTTATGTACTTGGTACATAAATAGCATTAACAAAACTTTTTAAATTATGATTACAAGATTCCTTTTTATAATTAGTTTTTATGACTCAAAGAATTACAAGATTTTCTTCATTTTAAAGGTAAAGTGACAATTTAAAAATATTTTTGAAAGGCCTTAAGTTAGAGCTTATTCACATTTTTTTTTTTCCTGGTGGGTTTAAGACTATATGAATAACACTAACATTCAGGGGGAAACTTTTAGGCAGCTGTAAGATTTATTTCAATAATACTGACTGGGTTTGGTATTATACTTTTTCCTAAGGTGGTTAGAACCACTAAATCATTTGGGAAATACAGAAGAGCAGTGTGACAGAAACTTCCATCAGTGACCAGAGACTAATATATCTAAGATGATTTTTTTTTTCCTGCACAGTTAATAATTGTTCATAAACTATCTTGATGGAACATATAAATGAAAAAAAAAAACAAACAACAACAACACTGACAGATGAAAATTCCAGTTTTGATATTAAGAAAAAAATGCCCAGGACCATGAAGGAAAAATGTGGTGGGTGGGGAAGTCCTTGAAAAGTTGTTAATTTGGGTAAGGGAAATACCAGTATCTCTGTGGTCTTTCAGGAACAAAAAACATCTTTTGCAGAGGGCCTTGTGTTTGAGCCAAGATAGAAAGTGACCTTCGCAGATGACTGGCTCAACCTCAAGTTTTCCTAGGGAGAGTCAGTCAGCATTGCTTCAGCACTTGACAGTGGGCAGCAGATCACTTATCAGTGGGGAGCAAGGAAATGATGGTTGAAGCAAGGAATGATTGTTATTTCTCACCAGCAGATAGGTACACATCACTTGCTGAAATGATTCAGCAGTTTAAAGTTGAGAGCTGTGAGACTTTGTGAGTTACACATGGGGAGCACAGGACCCAGGAGGGTCAGCTCTGTTGGAATACTTCTGAGATTGTTCTATTCCCTTTTGCTTTGAATTGCAGGCTGATGTGTGGTTGCAGGCTTTTTCTTCTTTTTCTCCTCACTCCTAACCCCACCCCCACCCCCATGTTTCCTTGACTGTTTGTGATATAAACAGCAGCAGGTAAAAGTGTTCAGGTGCTTGGAGGCCATGGGGAGGTTGGAGGGGTAGAAAGGTGTTTCATCTATCTCATCAGTGTTTAACGTACTTCCATCTTTTAAAACTGACATTATTCTGTACTACCTTCACTCCTTGGAAAAAAACTGGGCTCTTGTCTGGATCTTTTCGTTTTTTAATGATTTCCATGAAAAGGCTTTTACCCAGGCTCTGACATGACTGTCAGAACACACATTTAAATGTAAGACTGCTTAAAAGGCTATTGATATTCCCTGGTGGAAAGAAAGTGCTTTAAAAAAATCCATCTGTCCATATACAAGTTAACTGTGACTTCTTTCTTTCTCTCCTTGCTCCTTCCTCTGTCTGTCTCTGTCTCTCCTTCTCTGCCTTTCCCTCTCTCCCCTTCCTTCTTCTCTCCCTCCCTCCCTCTTTGTCCCTCTCTGTGCCCTTCTCTCCCTCCAACCTTCCTCCTCCTTTTTTTTTTCCTTTTTGTTAAAAAACATAGGTTAAAGCCAGACTCTTAGTCTCACAAAATTTGTATGTCACTGTCTCCTTGAAGTTGTCATTTTTATACATTGATGGCTCTGATTAATTTAATCCAGATCCAAGGATATTTTGTGGAGAGGAAGAATGCTTAATTTTGATCTAAGGCTGCTGTTCAGTCTCAGCAGACTGCTCCTTTTGAATCTGGAGCTCATTTCTGTTTCTATGTCTTGAATATGTTAGCAGAAGTCAATAATCTGTGTGATAAAATGATGCTATATACAATGGTAATTGTGTGTAGTATTTATAATCAAAAACACATTTGGCATGAATTCACTAAGTGTTAGTGGGAATTAAAGTTCATATCAGATTGCTGTACTATATAAGCAGTCTTTTATAGCAAATGGGTTCTGAAGTAACAACCAGTTATTTAACAAGATTTTAATTCATTGATAGGCATGTGAATATGGAGCTGTCAACATGGTTGGTCTGTTGTCATGTTGGTGAGAGTATCTGTCTATTACCTATTAATCATGATGTTCATTGTTGCTTTCTCTTCTTCATATGAAATATGATGGTTTTATTGAACAAATAAGAGACTTAGCTAGTAAAATCCATAACAGAAAAAAATTGCTACTATTGAGAATTCATTTATAATGTAATGTAATTATCCAGATTTTATTCTCTATAATCATGCTCCTTGAACTTACTAGACATTCAGGGCTACTTACAAATACTTATATCATAAATCCTGATTATGTTTTCTCTGGGGCCACTAGTATAAGCTTTTCTTATGTTAGTGAATGCTACCACTATTTCTCTATTCCACATTTCATCAAATGATTTTTTTTTTCTTTTCTGTCATTTGACATTTTATTTTATTTTTTTTTTAATATTAAATTTTATTTTTATATTCCCCCATACAATTGCAAACGCCCCATTCTGACCCCAATCCTTCCCCTCCCGCCCCCCACCCCCCAAAAAGTGTCTCTGGTTCATAGTTTTTTGTTGATTTTGATTTTCACTTTCTTATATTCATTTTCCTGGTCCCTTATTTAAGTTTTCTAGATTCCTGCTATGAGTGAGACCATCCGGTATTTTTCTTTTTCTTTTTGGCTTATTTCGCTGAGCATGATCCCTTCCAGTGCCATCCATGTTGCTGCAAATTGCATGTGTTTATCTTTTTTGAATGCTGAGTAATATTCCATGGTATATATGTACCACATCTTCTTGATCCAGTCATCTATTTTTGGGCATTTGGGTTGTTTCCAAAGCTTAGCTATTGTAAACAGTGCTGCTATAAACATAGGAGTGCAGGTGCTCTTTGGAATTGATGTTTCTGTGTCCTTTGGGTAAATACCTAGGAGTGGAATTGCTGGATCATATGGAAGCTCTATGTTTAGTAGGTCCAGAAATCTCCACACAGCTCTCCATAGTGGTTGGACCAGTTTGCACTCCCACCAACAGTGCAGGAGAGTTCCTTTTTCTCCACATCCTCGCCAACATTTGTTGTTGCTAGTTTTTTTAATATGTGCCATTCTCACTGGTGTGAGATGGTATCTCATGGTAGTTTTGATTTGCATTTCCCTGATTACAAGTGATGTTGAACATTTTTTCATATGTCTGTTGGCCATTTGCATTTCCTCTTCAGAGAAGTTTCTTTTTAGCTCTTCTGCCCATTTTTTGACTGGATTATTTTCTTTGTTGTTGCTGAGTCTCATCAGCTCTTTGCAGATTTTTGTGATCAGTCCTTTATCATTAGTGTTGGGTGCAAAAATGTTCTCCCAGTTGGTGGGGTTTCTCTTTGTTTTTGTTATTGTCTCTTTTGCTGTGCAGAAGCTCTTTAATTTGATGTAGTCCCAGCTGTTTATCTTTCTCTTCACTATCACTGCTTTGGGTGATGTGTCTGTAAAGATGTCTTTCATCAAATGATTTTTTACCTAGAAAAGGGACATCATTAGGTAGAGGTTTAAAAGAGATCTAGGTCATTTAGAATAACTTTACGAAATTCCTTTTTTTTCTATTCAAAATTTCCCCTGGGTCATCTTCCTCCCTTTTCTATTTTAGAGAAATAAGTGCCTGGCTTCCTTAATGAGGCTAATAGCTACAAGATCTTTTTAACCCTGTTTCTTCCTAATTTTTCTAAAGTATTAGCTTAATCGCAATCCTCATATTTCCCTAAATTTTCAGTGTCCTTATTGGCTCTTTTTCATCTTGTATTCACAGAATTGGCCTTGTATTTTAAAGTAATAATAAAAGAATAAAGAAGAAAAAATATTCTTCCAGTTATACTTCCCCTTTAAATGAAACTTTAAATTTGCTTTCCTTTAAATTTGTTTAATGCTTTAGCAGTGATACATATCTTTGATGTTTTTCTCTTCAATTCAGTTTTACTGAGGCCTAGTATGTGCTCAGCACAAACAAATCAGTAATGGACTCTGTCTTCTAAGAGTTTATGTAAATTTCAGTCCAGTGAAGAAAATTAGGTCTATTTTAATATAAGTAAAAGATACTTTAATAGAGGGCTGTACTCTGTGCTGTGGGAGTTTACCCTGACATTCCCTGTGTGCCCTCAGCCTGTCTTCTCGTTCTTACCTTTTATTGTTCAAAGTCTAATGATTTGCCTAATGAAGGATAAAGAAGTTAATGCTCTTATACAAAATCATTTTTCTTTTCATATATTTTCCTCTTTTTTTTTTTTTAGGTAGTATATAAGTTGCAGTTATAACTACACATAAATTGTTCTTTTTATGTGATAGGACTTTTTTATATGTTATAATTTCATGAACTACCATAGTTTCATGTTGTTTTGTCAATGTGTGATAGATTATTTAGAGCTAACTCAATTTGAAAAGAATTGGTAGGAAATACCATCCTTTTGTAGCCAACTTCCCCAGTCATGAGTACTTTGAGTCAAGAACAGTTACATTTCTAACTCAAGTGGGATTTTTCAGGAAGGTTTCATAAAATGTGATTTTTCATTAGAGGCTTAAAAAAATACATGAATATGTCTCCCTGGTATTTGTTATTTTAAAATATTAGTTGTCTTTAAAAAATTTGTGTTTTTAAGGAAAAATTTTGGTTTATAAAATCACTAGGCTAACAGAATTCCCATACACCTTTTATTAGTTTCTTACATTAGTAGGATGCATTTGGTACAACTGTTGAACCAGTATTGATATACAGTTGACCCCTGAAAAACATAGGTTTGAACTTCATAAGTTAATTTATGTGTGAATTTTTTTCAATGAAAGTATTGGAATTTTTTGAGATTTTTTTGTGGCAATTTGAAAAACTAGCAGATCAATGTTGCAGCTTAAAAACATCAAAAACTTAAGAAAAAGTTAGGTATGTTTTGAATGCATGAAATATATGTAGATCACAATGTATTTTATCATTTACTACCATAAAATATATATATATCTGTTATGAAAAGTTAAAAGTTTATCAAAGTATACACAGAGGCACTGGTTGCACATGGTGCCATTCAAAGCAGACAGAGATGTAAACACATTAAAAGTAAGGCTTCTGGTAAACAGGCTTTTGGGGTGTCAAAAGTTTATGTGGATTTCCAACTGCCTGGAGTTGATCCCCATAACCCACACATTGTTTGAGGGTTAACTGAAGTTATAATTGACATACAATAACGTGAAGTTATAATTGACATATAATAACATGTACTTTAATGTATATGACTGTTGATTTGATACATTTATATATTGCACCACCATATAAGCAATATGATTACCACCATCGCTTTAGTTAGCTCCTTTATTATGTTACATAATTATGGTTTCTTTTCTGAGGTGAGAACATTTGAGATCTAGTCTCTCAGCAACTTTAAAGTTCATAATACAGTGTTGTTGACCATAATCACTATGCTGTACACTAAATCTCCAGAAGTATATACCTACTAGTTGCAAGTTTGTACCCTTAAATAATGTCTCCCTACCTCAGTCCTGGTAACCATTGTTCTACTCTCCACTTTTATGAATTCGACTTTCTTAGATTACAGATATGTAAGTGATATCATACACTGTCTTTGTCTTACTTCATTTATCGTAATGCCCTCAAAATCCATCAGTGTCATAAATGGCAGAATTTATTCAAAGGAAATGAACACAGAATGTAAAAAAAGATATCTGTACTCCCATATTTATTGCAGCATTATTCACACTTCAAAGATATGGAAATGTCTTAAGTATCTATCAAGGAATAAATGGATAAAAAAAATGGGATGTGTGTGTTTGTGTGCATGAGTGTGTATAATGGATATTATTCACCATAAAAAGAAAATCCTGTCATTTGTGGGAGCATGGTATTTTTTAACTAAAGTTTCTAATTTATATTAGGGTTTATGTTGTGTTATGTTTGTGTTGCATAGTTTATAGGTTTTAAGAAATGCATAATAGTCTGTATTCCATCACTGTTTTACCATACAGAACTTTTGCATCATGTTAAAAATCTCATTTTGTTTCACAACTGACCCCTCCCCAACTCTACCTATGATAACCACTTATCTTTTTATTGCCTTTTTAGTCTTGCTTTTTCCAGAATGTCATACAGTTAGAATCATATAGGATGTGGTCTTTGAGATTGTCCTTTTTTACTTAGCAGATGCATTTAAGGCATCTTTATGTATTTTTTATGGCATGATATTGTGGACACTTCGGTGGTAGGAAAACTAAGGTGACTATACCTGAGGGGGGAAAGCTCTGTCCTGTGAAAAAATAAATCAGGATGTCAAAATAAATGAATAAATAAGTTTCAGAATAATATTCCATTGTGTGGCTCTATCAGTTTATCTATTTCCTAGTGAGACATCTTGTTTTCAGATTTTGACAATTATGAATAGAGTTTCTATAAACAGCTTTGCACATATATTTTAAACTCGTTTGGGTAATATCTAGGAGTGTATTTGAGATTAATATTTAGCTTTGTAAAAGTTTGGAGGATCACATTGTCTTCCAAAGTGGCAGAACCATTTTGAATTCCCACCAACAATAAATGAGAGTTCTTAATTTGTCTCACATTCTGAACTTTGATATGGTAAGTTATTTGGAGTTTAGCTTTAACAGATTTGTGGTGGTATTTTGTAATAATTAGCAGTTCTCTAATAACAGATTATATTGAGCATCTTTTCATAAGCATATTTATAATCTGTTTATCTTCTTTGGTGAGGTGTCTATTATTTTAATTGGGTTTTTGTTTTTTATTGTTTTAAGATATATTTTGGATACCAATCTTTTTATTTTATTTTATTTATTTATTATATTTTTATTTTATATATTTTTTACGTTGTTCTTCATTTTGTATAATGTATGCTTTCTCATCTTAGTTATAGTCCTTGTGAGATTCCCACCACCATTTCACCCATGTACCCCTGTTTTGATCCTACTCCCTTCTGCCCCTTGCAGAATGTCTCTGGTTTATAATTGCTTGTTGATTCTGATTTTCACCTCATTTTAATTATTTTTTCCCCTGATCTCTTATTTACATCTTCTGCATTCCTCCTGTAAGGGAAACTATCCGGTATTTTTCTTTCTGACTTATTTCACTGAGCATGATCCCTTCCAGCTCTATCCATTTTGCTGTGAATGGCATGCATTTATATTTTTTGATTGCTGAGCAATATTCCATTGTGTATACATACCACATCTTCTTTACCCAGTCATCTATTTTTGAGATTTGGGTTGTTTCCACAGCTTACCTGTTGTAAATAGTGCTGCAATAAACATAAGGGTGCAGATGTTGTTTTGAATTAATGTTTTTTTTTTTTTTTTTATAGAGGCATGCTTTATTTATTTGTTTGCTGGTTTGTTTGTTTGTTTTTGTTTATACATGCACTGGGTACAGTCAGAAGCGCGGGAGGGTGAGAGAATTCACCAGAGCCAGAGCGGGGAGCAGAGCAGGCAGAAGGACCGAAGTACACTGCTGAGGGGAGCAGCGGGCGGCAGGAGGGGTCTGCGCGCCATGTGGGACCCTCCTCCGGTGGCCGGGGAGCAGCCAGGGATCGAACCGGCGCCGCAGAGGCCGCGGGTAGCTTCGCAACCCAGCGCTCAACCGCTGCGCCACCGGGGAGGCCCTTGAATTAATGTTTTTGTGTCCTTTGGGTAGATACCTAGTTGTGGAATTGCTGGATCATATGGAGGCTCCATTTTTTAACAGTTATGAGGAACCTCCACACAGCTCTCCTTAGTGGCTGCACCAGTTTACATCATCACCAGCAGTGTAGTAGAGTTCCTTTTCTCTACATCCTCACCAACATTTGTTGTTAGTATTTTGATACGTGCCATTTTCACTGGTGTAAGATGGTATCTCACTGTGGTTTTGATTTGCATTTTCCTGATCATAAGAGATGTTGAACATTTTTTCATATGCCTGTTGGCCATTTGCATTTCCTCTTTGGAGAAGTGTCTTTTTAGCTCTTCTGTTCATTTTTTGACTGGGTTGTTTACTTTGTTTTTGTTGAGTTTCTTCAACTCTTTGTAGATCTTTGTGATTAGTTCCTTATCATTAGTATTGTGTGCAAAAATGTTCTCCCAATCAGTGGGGTGTCTCTTTGTTTTGGTTAATGTCTCTTTTGCTGTATAGAAGCTCCTTAATTTGATGTAGTCCCAGCTGTTTATCCTTTCCTTCACTATAAGATGTGTTCTGCAAAGATTTATTCTCTTAACAGTGCCTTTCACAGAGATGTTTTTAATGAACTCCAACTTAGCAATTTTTCTTATATATATATATAATATTATTTTATATATTTTTACATCATTTTTCATTTTTGTACAATGTATGCATTTTCACCTTGGTTTTGGCCCCCATAAAATTCCCACCACCCATTCACCTGTGAACTATCACCATGGTCCCTTGTGCTCCTCCCACCCTTGTTTTGATACTACTACCTTCTCCCCTGCTGTAGTATGTCTCGGTTTATAGTCTTAGCAATTTTTCTTTTATGGATCATGTATTTGGTATTGTTGTCTACAAAGTCATCCAAATCCAAAAATAAGGTCACCTAAAGACTGTTTTCCTCTAATGTTATCTGCTAGTAGTTTTATATTTTATATTTAGGTCTAGAATCCATTATGAATTATTTTTTTTGTGTGAATGTTATTAAGGCCCATTTCTAGATTTACATTATTGCATATGGATATCAAGTTGTTCTAGCATCATGTGTTAAAATGACTTTCCTTTCCCACTGAATTGCTTTTGTATTGTCATCGATCAGTTGACTGTATTTGTGGGGGCTATTTCTGCGCTCTGTGTTTTGTTCCATTGATCTACTTCTCTATTCTTTTGCCAATACCACACTACTTTGATTACTGTAGTTTTATGGTAAACCTTGAGGGTGGCCCCACAGTTCTCTCATGTTTTTGTAGTCTTCAGAGTTATGTTGGCTAGTGTGTGTGTGTGTGTGTGTGTGTGTGTGTGTTTTCCTTTAGAATCAATTTATAAACTCTGGAATTAGTTTGTGGAGATCCACAACATAACTTGTTGGGATTTTTATTGCAGTCATGTTGAATCTGTAGGTAAAGTTGGGGAGAACTCACATCTTAACTCACATCTATGAATGAACATGTAACTCCATTTATGTAGATATTCTTTGATTTCTTTCACTGAGTTTTGGAGTTTTCTTCCTACAGGTTTTACACATATTTTGTTAGATCTGTACTTAAGTAGTTTTTTTTTGGGTCCAGTGTAAGTTGTGTTTTAAATTTCTAATTACAGTTGTGCATTACACAAATTTAGTAAAGCAATGGACTTTATTATTTTCACCTCTATTATACAGTCTTGCTATAATCACTTTTTCGTTCTAAATTTTTTTTTTGATTTTTTTGAAATTTCCACTTAGACAATATTGTCTTTTAAAAAAAACTTCACTTCTTCATTCCCAATTTGCATATTTTTGATTTCCTTTTCTTGCCATATTTCATAGTATTAAATTAGAGAGATGAAATAGCA
Source organism: Talpa occidentalis (assembly GCF_014898055.3). NCBI lineage: Eukaryota > Metazoa > Chordata > Mammalia > Eulipotyphla > Talpidae > Talpa > Talpa occidentalis. The sequence continues at coordinate 83,948,624 of NW_023604861.1, read as the reverse complement.
TGCATCCTTGTCTGCTTCCTGATTTTAGGAGGACAGTATCTAATTTCTCTCCATTAAATATGATGTCCTATAGATTTTTTAAATGTATATTCTTCATCAAGTTTAGGAAGTATGTAATTGTGTAATTCCCTTTGTGTCCCTGATAATTTCACTGGTTTTGAAGTCTGCTTTTCTGAAAATAAGTCACTATATCTTTCTTTGAATTAATGTTAACATCTTTTTCCATCCCTTACTTAATTTAAATTTAAAGTGTGTTTCTTGTAAACAGCACTAGTTGTGTCTTGTTTTTGATCTTTCACTCTCTGTCTTTCAGTTGATATTTAGTTCATTCACATTAAATGTGCTTTATGATATATAGTCGTCCCTTAGTATCTACGGGGATTGATCCCAGGGCCCTGGGATGCCAAAATCTGTGGATTTTAAATTCCCTTATATAAAATCATGCAATACTTGCATATATAACCTATGCATGTCCTCTTGTATATTTTAAATCATCTCTTGGTTACTTATAATACCAAATATTTTATAAATTATTTATAAATAATTGTTAGATTGCTTTGTTTAGGGAATGATGACAGAAAAAAGAGGATGTATATGTTCAATACAGATGCAGACACAGGTTTAACTATATAATATCTATTTTTGACTTGCAGGTGGTTGCATCTGTGATATACAACCCTTGTTGGAAGATTGACTGTAGTTGGATTAATATCTACCATATTTTTAATTTTTCTATTGATTGCTGTTGTTTTTACTTTAAAAAAATCTTTTTCTGCTTTCTCTGATTTTGTTCAAGCTATTATGATTTCCTTTGTCTTCTCTTAGTCAATAATTATAATTTATTTAAATTGTTTTGTATAATTCATTTAAATTGGTTCAACTTGCAGCATCCCTTTCACTATCAAATATAACAAGTGTAATACTTCCCAGGTAGGGTAGATAACAGAGTATTCCCAGCTTCCCCTTCTGGTCCCTTCCATTATTAATCTTATACATTTTTCTTATTCAAAAACAGTAGTAACCTAATTCATTTAGCTATTTTATTACAATTATTAAACTTTATTTTATTGAGGTGAAATTCAGATAACATTATGTTAGCCATTTTAAAGTGAACAGGAGTAACAACTGCTAAGATTTTCATACTTCAAAACTGAAACTGGAATCTATTCCATTTTGACTTTTTATATCATCTTTGGAACACTTTCTTCCTGGACTATTTTTCTCCCCATTCCCCTTATATTTTGACATCTGTTATTATTGAGGAGAAGCCTGAGATTTGTTGAGTTTTCCCTTTCTTTTTTCTCCCTCTTTATGTTGTGGTGTGCTTCTTTTGACTGATGACAAGATCTTTAAACTTAAACTTGAGGAAGTTAATTAGGCTATATCTTGGTATTAATTTTGGGGGGTGGGCAGTGGGCCATGGTAGTCTTTTTTGATTGTACAAATTTAGAACTTTTTGATTAAATCTTTTAATATTTTTATATACTACTTATTCTTTTAATCTGAAACAGTATTTACCATATGTTTCATGGTCAGTCCTGCATATTCATCATCTCTGATTTTTTTCATGTCTGTGTCTATTTTCATGTGTGTATGTGTGTGTAATTTTACTTTAATTTATGTCTTATCCTTGTCCCTAACTTGGTATGGCTTCTGACTTCTAATATGCTTTCAGTTCGGTAATGCTTTAAAAAACCCTCATTTCTATCACATCATTCTTTTAAAAAAATTCTTCTGACATATTACTTTTTTGATATCTTGTTTCTCTGCTTTATCACTTGTTTTTTTATTGCTCATTTTTAAAAAAATTTCTCTATTTTTGCCTCTATTACATTATTTTTCCAGAATTTTTTCTTTTAATAAAATTTTTACGTTAAAAATTGTATTACTAGCCTATCTTTTTTTTTTTTTGTGTGTGTGTGTGTGGGACCTGCGCTGGTGGCCAGGGATTGAACTGGTGCTGCAGAGGCTGTGGGCAGCCTCGCAACCCAGCGCTCAACCGTTGCACCACCAGGGGAGGCCCTACTAGCCTATCTTTTGATTGTATTTGTCTTTCATTTTTTCTTCTGTCTCCTCCCCCATATTTCTTTCTCTCCTCTTACAAATTACCTTTGAATGGGAATGTTTATTTCTATACCTGTAATTTCACAAAGAATATTGTCAACATCATTTGGTTTTTCATTCTTCGTTTCTTAATGTAGTGAATTACATGGTTAATTTTAAATGTGAACTCTAATTATTGTGACATAATAAGAAATATATATATACATAAAATCTCTATCCTTATTAACTGATATATAACACCTAAAATCCTTGAAAATTTCTGAATTATAGGAGTGAGAGCGGCATCTTTTGTTATTTTTAAATACCTCTTCTTAACTATTCCTGAATTTATGCTAATGAGGTGACTCTTGGTGGGTCCCTAGGTAACTTCAGGATGGAAGCTGGTTGCTAGTGGAACTACCCATGTGAGAAGAGGATTGGAACCTTCAATTTTACTCTTTGACCTCCGGGGAGGGGAGAGTGGAGTGGGGCTAGAAATTGTGTTAATTACTAATTATTTAATTTAATTAATCATGCCCATACATTGGAACCTCCATAAAAATCTTTTAACAGTGGGGTCCACATAACTACAGGTTGGTGTTCACATCAAGGTACTTGGAGGGTTGGCACATTTCTGAGGGCATGGAAGCTCTGGACATCACCTCACACCCTTACCTTGCCCTCTTCTTTTCCTTCATTTGGCTCTTCCTGAGTTGTGCCCTTTAGAATAAACTGGTAATGGTATGTGAAACACTTTCCTGAGTTTGATGAGCCACTTTATAAATTTCTGAACCTGAATGGGGTGTCAATGGAATCTTGATTTGTAGTGAAGATGGACAGATGTTGGGTATCCTGACATCTGAAGTGATGGCAATCTTGTGAATCTAAGACCCTTAAACCTGTGGAGTCTCATGCTAATTCTGGGTAGTGTCAGAACTGAATTGAGTTGTAGGACACTCCATTGGTTTCTAGAGAATTGGAGAAATGGTTAGTGTGGTGAAAAAACTACATGTTTGAAGTCAGACAAGTGAGTAAAAATAGAGCTTAGCATTCCTAAAATTAGCCCCACCTGGTCATGAATTATCAGTAACACACACACACACACACACACACACACACACACACTGTTTTACAGTCTGACTTTATTTGCTAAAAGTGATATATATTTTTTCTGTCCGTTTTCACAAAGGATGTTGGATATTGAGATATTTTTTATTTTACTTTCTTGTATGGTTTTTGTTATTAAGATAATACTGGCTTTTTTAACGAGTTTGGATATGTGCTGTTCTCTTTCATTTTTTTGGAAGTGTTTGGAATATATGTAGTAATATTATATACACATATATTTATTTCTTAAAGATTTAATTGAATTTACTAGTGAGCTGTCTATATATGCAGTTTTATTTGTAGGAAGATTTTTATCCACAAATCCTATTTCTTCCATGCATGATGTCTATTCAATTTATTTATTTCTTCTTGAGTGAGCTTTAGTAGTTTATTTCAAGGAATTTGTCTCTTTCATATAAGTTATCGAATATATAAGCATAGATTGTTAATAGTATATCCTAATGAATTTTGAATGTCTGTTGGGTCTGTAGTGTTGTCCTACTTTTGAATTTTCAAAGTATGTATCATCTAATAATTACACTTTTTGGAGCTCTGATATATTTTCTTCACCATTCTCCTCCCCCACCCCCTACTTCCTTCTTGGTTTTATTCACATTGTCTTATCTCCTTTTGTGTTTGCTTATTTTAAATTGTGTGTTGGGCTAGTAAGAGAACACATGTCCAACCGATCTTAGGAAGATTTTGTTTCAAATGGGTCTTTGGCCTTACTCCATTCTCATTGTCATTTTTATTAACTTTGTTCTCTTTTTCTTCTTTTAGAAAGCCTGCTTTTTATAATAATGGTTTTTAAAGAATGTTTCCTTTCTAAAGTATATTGTCTGTGATCCAGCAATTCCACTCCTAGTTATTTACCCAAAGGACACAGAAACATCAATTCCATAGAGCACCTGCATCCCTATGTTTATAGCAGCACTATTTACAATAGCTAAGTTTTGGAAACAACCTAAATGCCCAAAAATAGATGACTGGATCAAGAAGATGTGGTACATATACACCATGGAATATTACTCAGCATTCAAAAAAGATAAACACATGCAATTTGCAGCATCATGGATGGAGCTGGAAGGGATCATGCTCAGTGAAATAAGCCAGAAAAAAAAAAAGGAAAAATACTGGATGGTCTCACTCATAGCGGGAATCTAGAAAACTTAAATAAGGGACCAGGAAAAAGAATAACTATAAGAAAGAAAATATCAAAATCAACAAACAACTATGAATCAGAGACACTCTATTGGGGATGGGGGGTGGGGAAAGGAGGGATTGGGGTCAAAATAAGGGGGTTGCAATTGTATGGGGAATATAAAAATAAAATTAAAAAAAGTAATTATAAAAGAAAGTATATTGTAAAATGATGTCTTAAAATGGTTTGTCTCATTCCATTAGAGTCATAAAATAGCATAACATACAATATGCAATAGTCAGAACCACAGAATTAACCATAACTCTTTTAGCTCTGTTTCATGGTAAATCAATTTCCAATTATTATCACAAAACAAGGTTAATTTGCTTTTCTTTTTGAAAGAAACACCACTAGCTTCTTTTGTGAACAATGGTGAGACATTTGAAATGACATTTATAAATATACAGACTAAGTTAGAAATTCTAACAATGCCCTAGATATTTAACTTTATAGCCTACCACTGTTTTTTTTTTTTGCAACATTTTTATTAACTTCAATTTATCTAATAAACAAGATCATATTTGTATTGTTTAGTCTTTCATAGATTGGCTAAATTGCAATTGTTGCTATTCTTTGTTCTGTGGTGCTTTTTTAGGAGATACATTTTTCTATTATGTAGCACTGTTCTCTCTGTGTGATTCATCCAAACTCAACTTTGATGGAAATTGAGTCCAACTTTTCAATTCATTTTTGTGAACTAGATCATGATTATTATGCTTATTCTTTCATGGGTTAACTAAATTGCAGTTGAGTTGTCCCATTTCCTATGGGACTTCTGAAAAGAGTGGGTAATAGATATATGATCTCCCTGTTCTGATAGTCTCCTTACCTGACTAGCGTAGTTCATGAAGAAACATGTCTTCTGTGTTGTTAGGAAGCTATTGGTAAAACAAGGAACTGTTAGATTTTGAAGGCAAGAAGAAACTGTTGGTATTCCAATGGTTTACTCTGTGCCATTAAAGTCCTTTGCATTCTTATAAAATGAAGTGAATAATATGTTTAGAACTTTTGACACTTTAATGAAAATTTCTCAAGGTAGTTGAAGCTAAGCTTTGGAAACATTAATTTTTCTTTTTTTTCCTGTTATTTCCAGAGGATGTGAATAAAGCACAATAACTTATATAATTCTGTATAGATTGGGTCTCTTGGTAGCTTTTCTTTAGACAATGTTTGATTTATAATGTACACATAAGTGTTTTTGTACCTTTTCCATTTATACTTATAAACTACAATGTGATTCACATTTTTCCAGATTTACTTTGTTACCAATGTGTTACCAATGTTATACAATGTGTGCATTTTACTGGGACCTTAACCAAGATTTTCCTTGTATGAAGTTTTTCTTCTATGGGAAGTTGTCCTATGTACATTTGAAACTCCCATCCTTGTCTCATTAACTCTATATAACTGATCACTGCATAACTAATCACATAAGTAACTTTACTGTGGTCCTAAGAAGATGCCACAAAATGAAGGTAATTTATAGAATAAGAGATGTATGCCCTGACTTTCCTAGTAGATCACACTAATGGTATTAGTGTATTTCCTAGTAGATCACACTAATGGGTTTTCTCTGCTAAAAATCGGTTTTCTTTACCATTCTCCTTTTTTTAGACAGCAATTTGGAGTATTATCTTTTACTTTGATGTGGTCTTTGAATGTATTATTTTCACTGAAGTTCTTATGGAAACCTTTATTTGAAACTCAATATTTAAATATGTGCATGGCTTTCTAACACATCATTTCTTCTTTTTTTTCATTCAATACCATGTTATGTATGTTATTTTGAATCTGTTATATCATTTTCCACATCATGTTCATGTAGAAAACATGAGAAAAGAGTATGTAGGTGGACATGGGGAAGTGACGGTATATACTCTTAGAGCAACTTGTTTTCAGACTCCTCTTAATTTTGTTAGGGGAAAACTACCTTTTTAATAGTGTGTCTCAGTGGATCACTGGAGTATGAAGAAATCATAGGACATACCTTAACATCTTGTTCCTTTCAAAAATATAAACTTACTCCTTTAATAAAAGAATGGTTTTATTTTTTTGGACAATGTGCTTAAACATTGAATATTCAGTATATAGTGTTGAGTATTTTCCACTTTGATAACATTTAAGAAAGGATATTTTGTAACTCTTTGTCAAAGAAGATGAAAGGGAGAAAATAAATTTATTGTTTACTTAGTACTATACTTACTACTTTATCTCAAGTTGTACAATATTATTATAGCAATTATCAACTGTATCTTGTCAGAAAGAGTTACTTTAAAAGTACTTAAAAATTGATGCCCATTTTTCTTTTCAAACTCTCATAATGATTTGGTTTACATTTTTTTTACTAAGTTCATGTTGTTTCAGGTGTTGAAATAGTAATTATATACAGTATTAATGTTAGCATTGTTTTTAGACAATCTTCATTTTTTTTTCAGCAAACACATACAAGGTTATGTCACTATTAGTAACAATTAAAGGTTATTAATTTAAGTCTCATAACTCTTTGTCCAGTGCTTTTTCTTCTTAGATATACTGAATTTTTGTTTTGTGGCAGCAATTCCTTTTATTTTAATTTGTGAAAAAGTGTGTCAGGAAAAAAAATATTTCTTCCAGACAATTTCAAACTGGGATCTAACTGGATTCCTTTTCTTATGATAGGTTACTGCAGAGAGAAAACCTATTGGTACATTTGAAAGGATTAAAATCTTCAAAATAATGGTAGAATTACAATATTTGACCTTTGGGGTTTATTAATATGTGTGTGTGTGTGTTTTAATAGAGCTACCTAACAATTTGTTCTCTTCTGGCTCCTTACCACTCCCTTCCTGCCCTCACCTGCACTCAAACAAATATGATCTTAAGAGTTTAGAAGGAATGAGGAGATGTTGTAACAATCCTTGCCTAATGAAAATACCTTGTACCTGATTTTGGAAAAAAATGGGAAAGATTGGTATCTCCTCTGCTGTCTGAGAACTCTTGAGACTGGCTTTCACTAAGAAGGCAGTCCAGAATTTAAAGGTATGGGCAAAAGACAAGGACTCACTCACCTCTTTCTAGAAGAAAGACAGTGTATCAATGTAGACTGATTCATTAAAATTTTTATTTGCTGAAAGGATGTATCAAAAGAATAAGCAATTATGGATTATTCTTTCTGTTCAGAAATAGATCTTCAGATGCTATGTGTTTTATCATGACTGTTCTTCATTGTATCCTTGTGTTTTTGCTTTTCCTCATGTGACTTCTGAATTTAAGTCTTGCAAATGGAATAGACAGAAGAACTTTCTTCAACTAGTGTGTTTTCTGTAGCAGAAATGGAGGGGCCATGGGGGATAATAGCATATTGTCTAGTTTGGTGATATACTATGATCCTGCTACATAGTAACTCATTTATTAGGTGTTTTAAAGATCAGACCAGAAAAACAATAGGAAGTATTAGCAAAAGTAAGAGGTGGGATTTTTAAAAGATAAAATTGACATATCTTTAACTTTTAATTTGATATTGGAGCTAGCTGCCAAAGAATGATAGTTGCCAGAGCTAGTGGTGGTAAACATGAAGAAATTGTTTCAAAATTGCACTCTTTTCAGTTCTTTTGATTGATGAGACTTGAAACAATTTTAAGTACATATCTCTGGTCTTGCCAATTACTTTTTGTGTTATCCTTTGGTCTTCAGTTCTAAAACAGAGAGTCATTATCTTTCTTCACTATATTGTTGTGTGGGATGCATTTCCCTGAGGGAACCCAAGAGGTTTATAAATGTGTGGTTTATTCAAGCAAATCTGGAACAGGAGTAAGCTTCAGGAGGAGTGAAAAGAGCAGCTGGGTAGAGTCAGTGCAATAGTCAATGCTAGGACAGTGTGGTTCCTTAATCCATGGAATCCTCTGAGAAGCCATATGGAGCCTGTGGGAGGATGAAATGTGGAAGCATTTATCTGTCTGCTCCTTGATCAATGGTTGCCTCACTTCTGGTTGGAGAATCTAGAATGCTAAGTAGTTCTTGTGAGATACCCACAACCTTTTCAGCAAAGCCCCAGGATAGGAAGCTAGAGGCATTGTGTAAGTGCTAGAGCTGGTTTCAGGTTACACTATGTGACATTTCCCAGGCTGCCCTGATCAGGTTGCTAATGCTCTACCTGGAATAAGAGCTGAGATTGAGAGGATCTGAAGTGGAGCATAAGAGGTGTCCAGGACAGATATCTGGTACTTGAAATGCAGTATAAGGCAAAACTGAATGGCTAGCAGTAGTAGTAGCCATTAATGATTTTGTATCTAAATATTGCTAGATCTCAGCTGCTTTTTAGACAGTGAAACAACACTCCTGTCTCATTTTCAGAGGGAAGACAGGTGTAGTTTTGAAATTTTAGTGTGTTTTTTTAAATTTTTTTATTCAAAATGATCCATGTATATTACCTTATTTAATTCTGGTGGCAGCTCTGACGTACATTTTTTTATTAACCTTGTCTTAATAATTGGGCATATTGCACAGAAAAGTAAGGAAACTGTCAAGATTATAGAATTAATAAGTTGCAGATCTTAGAATTTAAGACTTGTCTTACTCTATGAAACTTTTTTTTCTGTTATGGCACCTTATAATTGAAGTGCATGTGATTATATCAGGTCTCTGGCCTATAATTCTAAGATCTCTTCTCAAATATCAGTAGTTTCTGATTTTGAAAGACATTTGTATGTATTCCTTTATCCCACTAGAGGTCAGTATTGGGTTGATAAAGGCAGGATCTTAACTTCACATAACTGAGTCTTATTGCTACTAAGTACCTTGGAAGTTGTATTTCACAAGAAAACTTGAAAGGCATATACAGGTTGCTTTTTGACAGTTTAAGTGATAATAGCAACATTTTTATGTTAATAGTTCAAATTAGGTAATTCTGTAGCTATTCCCCATTCCCCTTCTAATAGGTAGGAGAACATTCAAATCATGAACTTCATAGACATCCCTATATATATTTCTATTGTTATCAAAAGTCTTTCTGTAGTAAACATGTGGCTTCATGATATACATAAACTATGTGATATACATAAACTATGTATATCACTATATCTGAGCTCAGGGGAATTCTAAGAATGGTAAAGGTGTGTTTACATATCCTCAAAGAGAGAATAGTTCCATACTGAAGTGCTATGCTGTCATTTTTTCTACCTAGATATCCAAAGGTTTACTGAACACATCTTCTCTGTCCTGCTCTCAACTTATTATTTCCATGGTTCCTATTGTTTGGAATGACCACATCATCTAATCATTGAGGCCAGAGAACTTGGAGTTGTTTTTATTTCCTTCCTCTTGTCCATGTACTACATTCAAATCAGTAGATTTTGTTGCTTCTTATTTATCTGCTTCTACCTTGGTATATATTGGTTTTCCTGTTTCTCTTCTTTATCTTCTCCCAGATTACCACTCCTTAACTTCTAGAGAATTTGCCTGAGTTATAAAGCTGCTCCTGTTACTACCTTTCTTGTATTCTTTCATTGTTTCTCCATTGCCTACTAACATTGAAACTGCTTGTTAGTTTCTTTTTTCTTTATCTTTTCTTAACTAACTCTCCTGTTAGTCCTTTATAACTTATGCTTTTATTCAAAATTACTTATTCCTTGGGTGGATAATGTTATTTCACACATGGTCCTTTCTCAGGCTGTTTCCTCCTTCTGGAACAGTTTCCCTTTCAACTACTCCCTTTGGAAAAATTACATTTAACCTTTAAGAGCATAGTCTGCCACTTACTTTTCTGTGAAGCCTTTTCCTGCAAGCAGATCCTATTACTCTTTTCTTTGTCCATTCATTATACTCTGAATTTCTCTCTATTATTATAGTTATTGCACTGAATTTCAACCACTTGTTTATCTGCTTCTCATAATAATAATATGATGTGATGTTCATGAGTCAGTGATTCCAGTTTATCTTTGTATGCCCAGTATATAGCATAATGGCTAGTACCAAGTACACATTAAATATATGTTTTACTGAAAGTAGGAATATAGAGAAAAAGCACCATGAATTAGAGCAATGAGAGGAGGCTGACAGAGAAGAGTTTTAGTTGCGTTTCAGAGGAAAGATTGCATTCAGGTGAGGAGAGGTCATCCAATAGAGAAGTGGTAGAAATATACGTGGTACAGTATGAGGCAGATTCTGATCCAAGTGAAAGATTCATGTTGTAGATTACTTGATAGTATGTTGGAGAATCAGGTTCATCTTTCATTATGGTGGAGTCTAAGTGATGGATTATGGAGTTTGGGTTTATACTTGTTCAAAATTTCCCTCATGTCTAACAGGTGTGATGAACAATGTGGTTTAAGAAGAGCCTGGCTGCAACACACAGGGGAATTGTAATAAGAAGGTGATGAGTTCCATTTCATGTATGTGGAAGTGAGGTGATAGGAGAAGACACAGTAGGGAATAGGAAAATGGAGATGTGCTATTGTATCTTGGGAGAATGGAAAGAGTGTTATGAGATGTATTGAGGATTAAGTCTTACTTAATTTCTGTATATTAGGGAACCAAAGAATGTATGTAGGGGAATCTTAGGAATAGGTGGTTAAACCTGTAAAAATTATTCACAAAGAGAATGAAGTAAGAAAAAGAAAATGCCTAAATCCTTTCTAAGATTTAATTGCTATTGTATGCTTTGTTCTCTCCTGCTCCCCCTCCAACCCAGGGAGCAGAAATCAGACCAGCTGCCTTCTGGCTCATGATTATGAAGGTTGTCTTTGGAGGGACTGAATAAACTGTCTTGGTGAGATAGCTTAGTATGTTAAAGAAGTGTTCTGATGGGCCATTATTGGATTTTTAAATGGACTTTATTGTAACATTTTGATTTTTATAGTATATGTATTCATATACTTACATCTATATTTAATTTTCCCTAATTCCATAACATACATTTTGAAAAGAGAGTAATTTTCATTTGCATCCGTGTAAATAGTATTTGAGTATTTAATTCATCATTCTGTGATTCACTATTTGCAATGTGGTCAATTCCTGCTTGGCAGATCTGACCCAACTTCTGTGTTCCAGACCAGGGAAACCTTGAGAATTCTGATGCAGACCCCTAACTTCTGATGAAGCTATGAGATTACATTTTGAAATAGTTTGATTTCTAACATAGGGTTTATCTTATTTTTTGATTTGGTCCAAAGAACTTTGTATTCCTCCAAATGCATGGGAAAATCAGACACAACTGAAGATAATGAATCATATCTACTAGTTACTTCCATAGGATACCTTCAGGTTTGGAGTTTTTCAAGTTTAAATCATAGTAAAGTGTGATTCCTCTTGATTACTTTTGATAAACTAGCATTATTTTATTGATTGTGAAAGAAAAACAAACAACTTGGGATTCAATAAAATAAGATCAACGGATGAAAGCTTTTTGGTTTTGCTGTACTGAAAGAGAGGGTAGATTTGAAGGACAAATGTTCGCTCTCTACTTAAGAGCTTGCTTTTCTGTTTATGACAGGTTTAGGGAGTTTTCCCTTCTTTATGCCTTCTAGAGTCCTTCATCCCTTTTTGTGTGGTTTGCATTGGAAGTAGGTGAGAAAGAACTTGCTTTTGAGAGGAACAGCAGCAATATTCTATCTAATTTGAAGTCTTAATTTCTTGGAAGATAGGTATGTCTTAGGTACAAACCGAAATGAAATGTTTTTGGGTGCCTTCTCTCTCTGAGTTTGTTATCAAAGTTTGTATTTTATGTAAGTCATGTCCATGTATTTTATGTAAGTCAGCCCATAATATCAATGAGCACTAGGCAGAGAAACAAGTTTATCCATCGATTCGAATCTCTGGAATGTAGATTCTTTTCATTTCCTTGGCAGAAACTAGTTCACATAGTTCCAGTTTTCCTCTGTTCTATTATAGTTGTCTTATTTAACCAGTGCCTGGACTAACATTTTAATATTTATCTTGAATTCCTTAATCTCATTCAGAATATTTGGAGCTCTGATTTTCTCCTGAACTAATTTTCTATTTTTTTTTTAATAAATTTTATTTTTTATATTCTCCATACAATTGCAACCCCCCCCCCTTTTTTTTTTTTAAGATTTATTTATACAAGCACTGGGTACAGTCAGAAGTGCGGGAGGGTGAGAGAATTCACTAGAGCCAGAGTGGGGAACAGAACAGGTAGACTGATGAAATACACTGCTGAGCGGGGCAGTTAGCATGGCAGGAGAGGTCTGTCGCGCCATGTGGGACCCTCGCCAGTGGCCGGGGATCGAACTGGAACTGCAGAGGCTGCGGGCAGCTTCGCAGCCCCGTGCTCAACCGCTGCATCACCAGGGGAGGCCCCTATTATTACCTTTTTAAAAGAAAAGTTCCATTTGAAATTTTTTTGCAACATGCTGGGTTAAACCAAATTAAGTTTTCTGAATACAAGACTTCTCCCAGTTTTTTATTCTGTTGATAGGCATTGGATATCTACAAGAAGAATATAAGATATGTAGTGTTTCATGTTTATTTGACCATAGAACCCTTTTTTTGTGGGGGCATTTTGTCATGCTTTGAAGGACTGATGGTGTAGTGTCAGGGTCACTAATATAGAATTTAGGACCTCATACTTTGAGCTTGTGATTTACCACTAGCCTGGTGACCCCAGACAAATCTTTTGTTTTCCAGCTTCAGTATCCAGAGTGGTGATGAAGGTCTCTTGTACCTCCTACACTCTGTGGCTTATTGTACTCCTATTGTACTTCTGCATAGTCCCACTTTCCACTCTTTGTTTCCACCATGTCGCCATTTGAATCTATTAGGCTGAAAGAATTACACTTTTCTATAAAAGTTCGGAAGAAGAAACCCTTTTGAAAATCAATTTTCCATAGATTAATGTCATGAAATTCTATTGTATTAGTTCAAATCACTTTATTGCTGTTTGTATTTTGTTGATCTCTTATAGTTACCTGTTTTTGAGAGTCCCTTAAGTGTAATGGATTGTCCTTCCCCAACCACTATGGTCCCACTATGGTATTTTTTTTTTATGGGATAATATTTAGTCATTTGCACTAATCTTTTGTCTGCTTAGGTGAAAATGGATAGACTACATGTTTGTTGATGATTAAGTGGATATCTTTGAAAAGTCGTGATAATATTGATACCTTTTTTCCTAAGTGGACACTTGGGAAATGAGTCAAAATGGGATGCTTTTAGGGTTAAAAATGGCACTAAGACTGGTGTATGTATTAAGGCATTTTGTTGTAGCATTTTTTTCGAGATACCCATTTATTTAAAGTTAGATGTTTTTTAAATGTCTGATTAAGTTTTCTTTCTTTTCTGTTTTGTGTGTGTCTCCATCCTAGGCCCAACAACAAAGAAACCTGGATAACATCGTTTTGCAACAACCCAGGATAGGTAGCAAGAGAAAATCTAAGAAAGATACATATATCATTTTTGATACGGAGATAGAAAGCACAAGCCCCAAGTCTGAGCAGGACTCAGGAATTCTGGATGTTGAAGATGAGGAAGATGATGAAGAGGTAACTGACATTTGTACTGGAAATGTGCTTTTGGGTTTAACTATAGTGTGGTTAGTTTGTGTGATCTTTGAGATATTAAATATTTTATTTTAGATTTATTTATTTATACAAGAACTGGGGTATAGGCCAGAGGCGTGGGAGGGTGAGAGGATCCACCAGAAACAGAGCGGGGAACAGAACAGGCAGACGGACGGAAGACACTGCTGAGGGGGGTAGCGGGTGAGACAGGAGTGGTCTGCCACGCCATGTGGGTTTCTCCCTGGCCGGCCGGGATCGAACCTGCACTGCAGAGGCTGTGGACAGCTTCATTGTGCGGCGCTCTACCCGCTGCGCCACCGGTGAGGCCTGAGATATTAAATATTTTAAATACAAGTTTAGTTTCTAATTTAAGGAAAGTAAAGGTGCATTAAGATATCTTAGATTCTAGTTCTTAGATATCTTAGATTCTTATTCTAAATGTACTTATCCATTTTTTTAAGTCTCGGGATTTTTTCATTGTATTCTGACTGAATGCTATACAATAAGAAAAGAGTAGCATTTACCTGACCTGGAGAAAGAGATCTAGGTGACCTCCACTGAAACTGGGACAAAGTAAGTTGTTTGTGAGAAATGAAAGATGTAACTTTAACAGTGGGGAGTAAGCCAAAGGATTTCTTAGCCTTCGAAGTGGTTCAGATTGAAAGTATTATAAAGTTCCAGAAAGTTGAGAATACATTCTGGAGGAAGTAAATGTATGAGTGATTATAAGGAATTGGAATTTTGTGATATATCCATAACCTCTTAGATTAGTTCTGTGTAACGTTCAGGTAAAGAATAAGGTTAAACAACATACCTAGTACTTATTTTTATATTCTTCATTGCTGTTGGAAGTATATTTAATATGCTTTTAAAAATAAAACTACTGTGACATTTGAGATTTCCTGTTTAAATGTTTCTCTACATACTTATCATTTGCATAAACTGGGTCAATTTCTTTGTGAGTGTAGTGGTTGGGTGCATGAACTTTAGAGTCAGACAGCTTGCATCCAAATCCTTGGCCTGCCATTTCATTTTACAAAAAAAAAAATTATCAATAGCAATGTAATTTACTTTTAAAATGTGCACTAACATGGGAAGAATTATTCACTCTTGTACTCAGTAATTGTTTTGCCTTTACACGCTTGTCCCTATTGCATTGTTTCATTTCTTCAGATCAAACTGGGTTCACTCTCTTGTCTCCATCTTTGTTCTTTGTTATATATTTTTTACTCTCTTCTCCCCAACCCTCAACCTACACCCCAAACTTGTCACTGACTGTGTAATGTTAGGTAATTGTTTAATCTGTTGGAATTCTATGGTCTTCATCTATCAAGACAGTGTTCTCTACCCATGCCATAGAAGATGGTCAGCAAATGTTAGTTTCTGTCCATTTTAATACTCTTCCTTGCTGTCTTTATTATATATCACTACTGTCAGTGTGCCATGCCTTCTTATTCTTCATTCTTTCACTTAAAAAAATAAAATTGTCAACTGTTTGGGCTGAGAAGGATAATAGCCAAATTAGTTGTCTGTTTCAAACATTAGCATTTAAGTTTGATTGAATGTCTGAGAGACTATCATATGTTTAAAATATTATATTCTTTTATATAGTTTTCATTATTTCCTTATTGAAGGGATACATTTCTACAATAAAAGTGAATGATTGTTTCTATAATTTATAGTTTATCAGGCTATGTTTATTATGTAAATGAGGTACACTAATAATTAATGATGCATGAAAGTCTCATCATAATCCTTACATTTGGATACGAGGAACTTTTAGTAGCTCTAAGAAATGGGACTAATAAAAGAACCAGGCATTTGCCTGTACCTGTGGAAAAGGACATGGTCAGAAAAGATCTTGATCCTCCTGATATGCTTTGTAACATTCTCTTTTCTTGCCTGGAATGATTGACATGGTAGGATAGGGATCCATCCTGGAGTTCAAATTGTCGGCTATTAGGTATATTACCTATGCCAAGTTATGGTAGGCAAGGCAAATAACAATGGGGATTGCCTCAGGAATGAACAGTTAATGTCTTTTATTTACATTTTGGGTGTCACTCAAGGAAATAAATTCTTTCACTACTTTGGCCTAAGGAAAGAGAAGTGGGACATAGCCTGTGCCCCTGGTAATGCAAACCCCATAGAGACAGTTAAATGTAAGATGAAGGAATAAAATATATTTGCATTTCTCATATATCAGTGAGAACCTTTGCCATTCTTTGTCAATAACCTGCTGAAGATCCTAGACAAATCTCTTTTAATTTTTGTGCTGTTTCTTCTTTGTTTTGTCTTCTGAGTTCCAGAGAAGATGAAGAAAGTGCAACTCGTAAAATGTATTGGGGTGCCTCATAAAGAAAGTATTTTAAGAATGTGCTTGGAAGCTAACATTTTAAAATGGCCCCATATCCCAAATCAAACAGAATTCATATTAGAGATTTGCTGATTGAGCTCTTACAACAGGAATTCAGCACCTCACTGTCATCTAATGGCATCCCATCTTTAAAAAAATTCTACCTTATATTTATTTACTTCTCAGTTTGAATCTTCTTCAAGTGCACATTCTTAATCTCAAACCTCATGTAGAGAATTATTTATTTAGATGTCTCCAAACTGGTTTCTTGGCATAGTTCTTGCATGGTGTGAATAAATTCTTCAGATAAGGTCTTTCGTGACCCACTGTGACGTTCTGACCTTCATTCTTGTCATTCTTCACCAGACCTCATTGAGAGCAGCGTAAATAGTTTTAGAAATATTTTGACTTTTAAACTGTGGCAGAGAATCATGTAGGACAGTGGTTCATAATCTATTTGGGGTCATGTAGTCCTTTGAAAACTTGCTAAAATTATGTGAAATCTTTTCTCAGTAAAATGTGTATGTTTTCATTCACAAAAGGTTCTGCATGAAATTTCAGAGGTTTTAATGAAACTCATGTTGTCCCAAGGGCCAAACTTAAGAACCCCTATTGTTGGACAGTGCTTTTTGAACTCGAATGTGGCTGGAATCATGCTCAAATGATTCTGCAAGTTGGGGTGAATTTGAGAATCTCCAATTTTCACGAACTTCAAGGTGGGGATGGTGATTTAGGTCCCTGCACACACTTAGAATTGGAAGACTATAAAGGATGACCAGGAAACACAGTACTATGTTACGCAAAGAAAACAAACCCTTGATATTTGGGCCTCTTACTGATTTTTAGTTAATATACCTGAAAATTTTCCAACAGTGAGTCTAGTACTTGAAGGGAAAGTTATATTTTTCTTTCTAAAATCTGTTGCTTATAATAGATTAACAACATTTTTTAAAAGCAATTTATGATTCTGATTTAACATAGTTAGGTTTAGATATTTTCTTAGTCTCTGAAGTAAGAACTTTTTATCCTTTGTTGTACTTTTAATAGAGTGTACTTAACACATTCCTTGAGTCAAATGACACTTGTGGGCTGTTTACTCTGTCTTTAACCTTATGATACTTAGTAATGTACCATGCAACGAGATGGGTAGGAGGACTGGGACATTTACCATACAGCTCTGTACCTCTGCCTGGTGTGCAGTTAGCTTATATGTTGTTAGACTGAAATAAAGTTTGTACTAAAGGTGGGAAGACTTAATGGTCTGGAGAACTCAGGATGAATTTGCAGTAGTAAATTGTCATCTTGCATGAAAAACCAACTCATATGTTAAACCAACTGATAGAAACAGTCTCTTGATTGCTGAGAAGTTTTTCAAGAAAAGTTTTTCCCTATAAAATACTCTATTTGGGTTTTAATTTTCTTCTAATGTATTGATTAAGATACCATAAGTAAGGTAATGTTTTCTCTTTTACCTGTCATGTGTTAAAGGTGAATATTTACATTGAGGATTTTTTTTTTTTAAAGATTTTATTTATTTATTTATTTATACAAGCACTGGGTACAGTCAGAAGCGTGGGAGGGTGAGAGAATTCACCAGAGACAGAGCGGGGAGCAGAACAGACAGACCAATGAAGTACACTGCTGAGGGGACCAGTGGGCGGCAGGAGAGGTCTGCGCGCCATGTGGGACCCTCACCCGGCGGCCGGGGATCGAACCAGTGCTGCACAGGCTGCGGGCAGCTTCACAACCCAGCGCGCAACCGCTGCGCCACTGGGGAGGCCCAGTTTGAGGATGTTTGACAATTTTTTATCAAGAACTATTTCAGTTGATTTTCTGTGGAAATGTGTATGATTTCAGGAATTCAACTTGAATCTCTAGATCACCCTGTGTTAAATGAAAATGTAATTGCTCTTTCCTAAATGTCTAGATAAAAGTTGAAAAAACTTTTTAGAAATTGTGACCATTATAGATTGAGATTATATTTGTGGTCCTAGATTCATCAGGAATATAATTTTTGAGATATTTGAAGACAGCATACAAAGAATCCCTTAAGGTGATATATTATTTGTGAGAAAGGGGAAAATAATACCTACTGAAGGTAAGGTTGTTGTGAAGATTGAGCTAAAGCATGTAATACTCTTGCACAGTGCTTAGCATATGATGGGATTAGAATTATGGGATTAAGACTGTGCTGTTGGGGAAATAAAGGTGAAGTACAAGTTGATACAGTTTCTTGCTAATGTATATTTGTATGAATAGATGAATACTTTTTACTGTAAAAATATCTACTGAAATATAGCAGTCTTGAGTAAAAATAGCTGGAAAAGCGGGGCCTATGATTTCTTTGTTTTTAGGTTATTTCGGAGTTTCTGCATTCTTAGGACACTCACTGATCCACTGTTTTGGCACATCTATATTCTGTCTCTCGCAATTTGTTTATATTGTTAAGAGAGTAGTGGTGACCATGTTATCCATACAGCTCTTCATAAAGTATGGATCAAAGAAATATTTGTGGATGAAATGATCCCGGCCAGGTTTAGTTCTCAAGATTTGTTTTTTAAAGATTTATTTTATTTTTGCATACAAGAGCTGGGGTACAGGCCAGAGATATGGCGGGGCGAGAGGATTCACCAGAGACAGAGTGGGGAACGGAACAGGCAGATTGACTGAAATACACTGCTGAGGGGAGCAGTGGGTGAGACAGGAGAGGTCTGATGTGCCATGTGGGTTGCTCCCTGGCCGGCCAGGGATCGAACTCATGCTGTAGAGGCTGTGGATTGCTTCATAATATGGTGCTTAAACCCCTTACGCCACCAGGGAGGCCCTAGTTTTCAAGATTTTGGTGCCTCTTTTGAAATATGGAATTAGTAGGATGGAATTGCTAATTTAAATAGAAATGTCATGTAATATAAAGCCTTCAAGATATCTTGATGATTGTGACCCTGTATAATTTTGAGGTAGCAGGATATATTTACTTCCTAGGGCTGCCACAGGATGTTTGCCTTCAATGGTAGAAATTTGTTTTCTCAAACTTCTGGGGATTGGAAGTCTCAAGGTCAAAGTGCCAGCAGTGTTGGTTTCTCCTCAGGTCTCTGTCCTTGGCTTATAAATGGCAGCTTTCTTGCTGTGCCCTCACATGGTCTTTTCTCTGTGAGCACTGTTTCTCTGTGTGCATTTGTCTTTCTCTTTTTATAAGGACCATAGTCCTGTTGTATTAGGTCCATACCCATATAACTTCACTTAACTAACGCCTTAGCGGCCATATCTCCATATACAGCCACATTGGGTGATTAGGGCTTCCAACATGTAAATTTTTGGGAGACAAAATTATGTCCATTACACAGGGTGATTCGAAAGAACATGATATTTGTTATTTAGAAGGTACAAGTTCTGCCAGCTTTGTGCTATTGAGCAAATCATGTAATTTCTCTAAATATCTCTTTTCTTACCTATAAAATAGTGACAATAATTAATTTGTGTCAGATTGATTGTGATAAAGTGTGTTCATTATAATATTAGACCCAAATTTCAAATAATTTTTTGCACAACTTTCTATTAACAAAAAGGTAATGGAAAATGAGAACTGTTTCTTAAAAGTAAAATGAAATGAATTATGCCATTAGAACTATAGAGTTTAAGTCAGAGTTTTAGCTTGGCAGACTATGGGCCAGAAATAGCTTGCAAAATGGTTGTTGGCTTACACAGTGCTCAAAATTTTAATTAGTTGCCAACTTTTAAAAGTCAATTGAATTTATATAAAATTCTGTATTTCCAACTCAGGCTTTTTAGGCATGGTAGCAATAGACTCGTCTTAGTAGCAATGTTGCCACAAGGGATATGGTTTCTCCACTAAACCACAATCCCTGCTGTGTCTGCACTTTGGCAGTTGCCATTATTATCACATTTGTATTGTTGTTGTGGGAAATACATGATCACTTATATTCAGTCTCTATTTAAAAAGAAAATTCCAAAATAGAAGATAGACTGACCGGGCCACATATTTGAAAGACATGATGAGAACATAGTTCTTTATAACAATAATAGTTCTGGTATTTCATGTGCAAAATATATATATATATTAAAAGAAGACAGTGTAAAATACTGACCTACTACTAATCTTAGAAAAACCCACCTTACCGAGACTAAATCATGAAAAAACTAATCAAGAAAAGATTCATTAATAGTAAGAAGAGTAGTAATCAAAATTCTCCAAAAGGAAGAAAAGCCCAAGACCTAAAAGCTTCACTGATGACTTTTACCAAACATTTAAAAAAGATTTTACTCCAATCTTCTTCAAATTCTTCCAAATAATCAAAGTGGAGGGAACACTCTCAAACTCATTTTATCAGGCCAGCATTATCTGGATTGCAAAACCAGTAAAAGAAACCGTTAGAGAAGAAAACCAAAGGCCAGTCCCCAGTGGCGCAGCGGTTGAGCGCTGGGTTATGAAGCTGCCTGCAGCCTCTGAAGCGCTGGTTTGATCCCCGGTGACCGGCGAGGGTCCCACATGGCACGCAGACCTCTCCTGCCGCCCACTGCCCCCCTCAGCGGTGTACTTCGTCAGTCTGCTTGCTCTGCTCTGCTCTCCCCTCTGGCTCTGGTAAATTCTCTCACCCTCCCGTGCTTCAGACTGTACCCAGTGCTTGTATAAATAAATAAAATCTTAAAAAAAAAAAAAGAAAACCAAAGGCCAATTTCCCGATGAATGTGTATGCAAGAATTCTCAGTAAATTACTGAATTCAGCAGCATATTAAAAGGATCATTTACCATGATCTAGTGGGATTTATCCCTTGGATGCAAGAATGGTTCAGTATATGCAGATCAAACAATGTGATATATTATATGAATAGAAGGAAAGAAAGTAATCACATGATCATCTAAATACATGCAGAAAAATCATTTGACACAATTCAATATCCATTCATAATAAAAACTCTTAACAAATTATACATAGAAAGAAAGTATCTCAACATAATACAGGCCAGATATGACAAGCCAATTGCTAACGTCATGCTCAATGGTGGAAACTTTTCCCCTATGTCAGGAACAAGAAGAGAATGCCCGTTCTCACTACTCCTATTCAGCATTGTACTGAAAGCTCCTAGATGGAGCAATCAGGAAGAAAAAGAAATAAAATGTATCAGAATCAGAAAGGAAGAAATAAAAATGTCTCTATTTGGAGAGAACATGATTTTTAAAAATAAAATATCCTAAACACTCCACCCAAAACTGCTAGAGCTAATCAATGAATTCAGTAAAGTTCTAGTATACAAAATAACATACTAAATCAGAAGCAACTCTATATTGTAATAATGAAATTTCTGAAAAAGAAATCACTCAATCCCATTTACAGTAGCATAAAAAGCAATAAAATACTTTAGAATAAATTTAACTAAGGAGATAAAAGATTCATGCTGAAAACTATAAGACTTTGATGAATGAAGTAGAAGACAATGTAGAAAATGAAAAGTTGTCTTATGTTCATGGGAGGATTTGGTATTGCAAAAATGTCAGTACTACTAAAAGCATCCATAGATGCAGTATAATCCCCATCAAAATTCCAATGACAATTTTTACAAAAGTAGAAAAAAGTCTTAAGGTTAATATGAACCACAAATGACTGAAAATAAGCAAGTCGGAGTATGTCAAACTAAAAAGTTTATACCCAGCAAACAAAACCACTAACAAAATGAGAAGACAACCTAAAACATGAGAACAATATTTGTAAGCCATATATCTGATAGGGGGTTAATATCCAAAACTTGTGAAGAACTTATATAACTTAGTAGCAAAAAACCATATAACCCAATTAGAAAATGGGAAGGAACCTGAAGAGGCATTTTTCTGATAAAAGGTCAACTTATATGTGAAAAGCTTCTCAACATCATTAGTTATTAGAGAAATGCAAGTTGAAACCACAATTAGAGAATGCCATGGCTATTTAGAATCGCTATCATCAAAAAGAGAAGAGATAACAAATGTTCACATAAATGTGATTTTCTGTTGGTAAGATGTAAATTGGTTATAGCCACAATGAAAAACAGTATGGAGAATACTAAAAAATTAAAAATAGACACTACTATATGACCTAGAGATATAAATTCTGGGAATATATTCAAAGAAAATGAAAATACTAACTTATCAAAAGAGGTATGTCCCCATGCATTGCCTACCACCATTGTCCATTGGGTCTACTCCTCTTGCTGTTTCCCACCTCCACCCTACCTACTGATAACCTCAATTCTGCAGTTACATTTCTAGGGTTTGTTTTGTTTTAGTTTTATCTGCTATTTTGTTTGTGTCTTATTATTCTACATTTGAATGAAATCATTCAGTGTTTGTCTTTCTCCTTCTGACTTATTTCACTTAGCATAACCCCCTCCAGTTTCATCCATGTTGTCCCAAATAGCAAGAATTCATCTTTATTAACAGAATAGTATTCCAGTGTGTATATATGCCACATCTTTATAAACTCATCTGTCATTGGGAAGTTATATAGTTTCCATAACGCAGCTATTGTAAATAGTGTTGCAGTGAACATAAGAGAGCATGTATTCCTTCAAGTTAGTATCTTTGTATTATTTGGCTAGTCACCGGGACTAGAGTTGCTGGATCTTCTGACAGATTATTTTTAAAATTTGGGAGACCTTCAGAGTGTTTTCCACATGGCTGGTCATTTCTACATTCCCCCATGGTGTACATTCCCCCATGGTGTACATTCCCCAATGGTCTACATTCCCCCATTGTTTTCTCCGCACCTTCATCAACACTTGTTTCTGTTACTATTTTTTTGGGGGGGAAGGTGTTTGTTTTGATATGGGCCATTCTCATGATTGTGAGGTATTATCTCACTGTGGTTTTGATTTCCATTTCCCTGATGATAAGTGATTGGAATATCATTGTCCATTTAAAATTTTTCTTTTTCTTTTTTTTTTTTTTTAAATATTTATTTATTTATTTATACAAGCACTGGGTACAGTCAGAAGCGCAGGAGGGTGAGAGAATTCACCAGAGCCAGAGCGGGGAGCAGAGCAGGCAGAAGGACCGAAGCACACTGCTGAGGGGAGCAGCGGGCGGCAGGAGAGGTCTGCGCGCCATGTGGGACCCTCCTCCCGTGGCCGGGGAGCAGCCGGGGATCGAACCGACGCTGCAGAGGCTGCGGGCAGCTTTGCAACCCAGCGCTCAACCGCCGCGCCACCGGAGAGGCCCTAAAATTTTTATTTTTCTTTTGAAGAATTTTAAACCATCAGAAAAATTACAAGAGTGGAAAATAAAGGTCTATATACCCTTCACTTGAATACTCCACTTATTACAATTTTTACATTTTAACTAAATTAAGATTTAGCACTTTCTCAAAAATTTGATTTTTAAAGAATCTATAGATATATATCCTCTTTTCAAAAGCTGAGACATTTGGTAGACAGTGGTATACTTCATGTACCATATTTGAACTCTCAGTACTGTAATCTGTAGTTTCCTGAGAATGGCATTCTCTTACATAATCACAATACAGTTATCACACTCAGGAAATTTAACATTGATACATTACTACCACTTAGTGAAACTCATTAAAAAACTTCTCCAGGCATCCTGATAATAAGATTTCTAGCAAATATTTTTTTCCTCTTTAACTACATTCATACAAGTGTCACATGGTGCATTGAATTTTTAAGTCTTTCTCCTTTAATATCTTTCTATTTACATACGTTTGGAAAATTTTCACGATTAGACTCATGTTAACCGTTTTGGACAGGAATATTATAACAGCAACATTGTCAGCGCATCTCATCAAGAGGCCTGCAGTTGGTTAAAATTGTGTGTACCAGATTTCTCCACTGTCAAAGTACCTTTCCCTCTTTATAATGAAGTTATTGTGGAACAAAACGTTGGTATCATGTGACTCTCCTATTTTCGAACAGTTTTTCACCCAGTGGTTTTAGAATTCATTGATGATTCTTTTTTGAAACATGTTACTATGGTGATTGAAAAATAGTGATTTTCTATTTTTGTGATTTCTTTAACATTGATTAGTTGGCATTCTTCTCTAAAGAACTTTAATTTTCTCCTTTCCCTTTTATTAGTATCAGCATTGGTACATGAATCCTTATATACAATAGGTTCTATTCTATTCTTACTTTGATTCTCCAATTGTTCCAAATTTGGCCAGTGGGAGTCTCATCCATTTTTCTTTGACATGTCTCCATCAATTTTTGAACACTTCCCTTTTTTCTGGTACAAGATGTTCTTGGTTCACTCTGTGTTCTTCCCCAGCTACAAAAATCAGCCATTTATGCAAAGAGCTCTTGTTCCTTTTACTGAAGAATGATGTTTACAAACTGAGAGGTGGGCATTAGATATCCTCCTTTTATGGACAGAACTAAGAAATACACACGCTGTACCAACCATAAACGATTTTATAAATCATGAGTTAAAGCTGATTCTTCCAATTCAACCTAATATCACTGGTTTTATAAATCATGAGTTAAAACTGATTCTTCCAATTCAACCTAATATCATCGTTCTTCCTCTTCATCTATTTCATATTTGTATCTCTGAGAATTCTGATTCCTAGAATATCAATTTATTTACTCTATTGCCTAATCATATAACACAAACTAGTTTCAGAATTGCTATGCAAATGTCATTAAAAGCAATAAATTTTCCAAGGTCAACATTTCTTTGTAGTTATTTTCATCCTACAGTATCCCACTGGGGCTATATAGTTCACATTATTTTGTTCAAATATTTCTTGGCTACTTTTTCCTTCTGTGTGATGGTTATCAAGTTGATACATAATTAGATTCATTTGTTTCTTTTGGTGTTATTTTTATAATTTTTCTGTCATTATTTACTTTTTTTATTTTTTATATAAAATATGAACTGGGCCTCCCTGGTGGCGCGGCAGATTGAATGCAGCACTGTGAAGCTGTCTGCAGCCTCTGCAGTGCGGGTTCGATCCCGGCCGGCCAGCGAGAATCCCACAGGTGCGGCAGACCTCTCCTATCTCACCCGCTGCTCCCCTCAGCAGTGTATTTCGTCAGTCTGCCTGTTCTGCTCTCTGCTCTGTCTCTGGTGAATCCTCTCAACCTCCTGCGCCTTTGGCCTGTACCCCGGTTCTTGTATAAAAAAAAAAATCTCAAAAAAAAATTGAACTGATTCAAGAGGCAAAATTGTATAAGAAGATATATCCAGTGAAATACCAATCTCCTCTTTATCCTTTCCACCATGTTCTTTTCTGCACTTTGAAAGTTATTAGTATCATGAGTTTGTGCATGTGTTTGTATGTGCCCTTCCTTATACTTTAACAGCATAACTTTTTTTTAATATTTTATTTTATACAATTCTTACATCATTTTTCATTTAACAGCATAACTTTAATAAAATAATACATTTTTCTGTTTTTTTTACATGAAAATACATCCTGAAAATTATTGTATGTTTTTTCATAGGAATCTTTAACATTCTATGTTTACTGATAAATAGTACTCCATTATTTAAATGTACCATAGTTTATCCAGTCTCTTATATGTGGGTCCTTAATGATTTCCAATATTTTCCAATGAAAATATAGTGTTTCCTTTTTTTTTTTTTAAAAAAAAAGATTTATTTATTTATTTATACAAGCACTGGGTACAGTCAGAAGCGTGGGAGGGTGAGAGAATTCACCAGAGCCAGAGGAGTGAGCAGAACAGGCAGAAGGACCGAAGTACACTGCTGAGGGGAGCAGCGGGCAGCAGGAGAGGTCTGCACGCCATGTGGGACCCTAGTGGGTGGCCTGGGATTGAACTGGTACTGCAGAGGCTGTGGGCAGCTTTGCAACCCAGCGCTCAACCGCTGCGCCACCAGGGAGGCCCCAAAATATAGTGTTTCCTAATAAGAAAAATGTATGCACATCAATGTTCATTGCAACATTATTCACAATAGCCCAGACATGGAATCAACCTAAATGCCCATCGCCAGATGACTGGAGAAAGAAATTATGCTGTATTTATTCAATGAAATACTTACTTAACTATTAAAAAAGATGTAATAGTGTTGTCTGGGAAAAAAATGGAATGACCTTGAGGTGATTATGCCAGATGAAATAAGGCAGAATCTGAAAGATAATTACCGGATGGCTTCACTTATTTGTAGAATATGAATAACCAAAGAAAACAAACTGGTAAAACACAACAAAGTAACTCTTTGACACTGTGAAAAATACAATGGTTACCAGAGGCGAGGAGGAGGAAGGGATGGGGGGGACAATGTTGTGATGGATTGGCCCTGATGCTTTGGTGCAGGTAAGTGAAGCATATGCACATGTAGAGTTGTAAAGTTGTATTCCCCAAATTTCTCATGTAAAATGAGCTAAGTGAATGGTAAATCAATAAAATTTGATTAAATATATTAAAAATATTTAAAAACTAAGAAATAACAACAAAAAATGTAGTGTTTAATCCACACAGCTATTAGAATTAGCTTTAAAAAATACTAACAATACCAAGCATTGACAGGACACAGAGCAAATGGACCTGTTATGTAGTACTGTAAAAATACAAAATGGTGCAGTCAGTATGGAAAACAATTTGGTAGTTTATTACAAAGTTGAACATACAATTCCCATATGACTTAGGATCTCCTTCCTAGATATTGATCCATTGTGTTCACAAAACAATATCTGAATTTTTTAGTAACTGTATTTATGCATCATTAGAAAGTAGGAAAAGCCCAAGTGATATTCAGTGGTGAAGGGAATAAACAAACTGTGGTTTATCCATAATTGGAATATCACTTTGAAATAAAAAGAAATGACTTACGGGTTCTTGAAATGAACCTTTATGCACAGTGAATCTTAAGTGCATTCAGTTAAATGAAAGAAACTAGATTCACATGCTATATACTGTATGAGTCTATTTATATGACACTCCTGAAAAGGCAAAACTCTAGGGATATAAAATGGATCAGTGTTTGGCAAAGTTTGGGCATCAGGGAACAATTTGACTACAAAGGGGAATGAGGGAATTTTGGGGGGGTGTGTTGGAACTGTATATGAGCTTTTTTAATATAGATTGTGATGATGATTACAATACTGTATGAATTTGTCAGAACATAGGTTTGTTCACTGGAAGATGAATTGTATTATATGTAAATTATCCTTAAAATTTAAAAATATTTCAAAATAAACCTAAAAATTTGAGAATTATTTCCATATAGTCAGACGTGTATATTCAGGATAGGTTCTTGGAGGAGGATTATTGATTTAGGGGGTAAAAACATGTGTAGTTTTGTTAGAGAATGTCAAATTCTGCTTCATAAGGATTATGATTCCAATTATTTCTATTCCTTTATGCTCTAGCAATGTATGAAGTGCCTATTTCCTTATAACTTTTTTAGGAGATTATCTTTGTTAAGCTTTTAAAGTTTGCCAATTGCATAGATGAGAAATATTAATAGTACCTCTGTATAGTTTCAGTTTGCATTCTTATTTCTAGGGTGAAATATAATATCTTACAAGTTTGAGGGTTATTTGTATTTTGTTTTGTTTTTCCAGTAAAGTGTCTACTCATGTCTTTTGCCCATTTCTCTAATTATTTTATTTTTCCATCAATTTTGGTGAGTTCTTTATATATTAGGATATTAGTTCTTAATCTATTATGTAATAGTATATAATTTTAAACCTATATTTGATCGGTTTAATTTTCTTCCTCTTAGTCCTTCTATATTTAATACCTAATTTAGTGCTAAACTTCCTATTTTGCCTAACAGTTTATAATTTCTTAGCATATAGTACACCACTGTTAAATAAAGACCAGTTAAATTTTTATTTCATTACTATTTGGCTGCAAGCTGAGAATTCTTGAGGGGCTATCTTTGGATTTTTACCACAAGGTGTTTTGCAGTGTTTCAATAAGGAAAAATGGTGGTTTTCCTGATTTTCTTCTGCTTAGTATAAACACTTAAGTAAATTAAGTAGTAATCTATTAAGGAATTTCTTAGGAAGAATTCTAAAATTTTGTCAAAAGTGCAACAGCAAAATTCTGTACTTATAAGGATAGGGTTCTGGTCAGGATATCCTTATATGTTCCCAGACAAAAGAAAGTTCTTAGCTTCTGAAAGTAAGATTTAAAAAAATTGGGGGGACATAATGGACAATTTAACATTAATTTCAGGTATACAGCATCAATGATTCAATGTTTATCTATATTATAATATGGCTACTCTTACTAATTCTAATCACTTCCAATTCCAGACCTTCTAGTTTCGTTGGTGTGTCATTGGGGAGAGTTTCAGAGTTCCAGCTCTTTGAAAGCTCAAGTCCAGATGAATTATACCCTTATTTTCTCTGAAGTTTTAGAAGCAAAGTAGCATAGAAAAGCATACCAGTGAAAAAGCACAGCTAGGTATCTCCTGACTACCAGACAAAATATGGGCAGTCAAAATTGATCCTCTGAATGCAAAGGCAATAATCATTGTTGTTTTATGTCTTTAGAAAGATGCCTGGTACATTTTAATGACTGTTGCTGCATTCATTTACCAATACTGAGAAACTGTTTTCTGTAAAGCAGTAATCAAAAGTATTTTCAAAAAGGAGAATGACTCAAATTATTAGTGAGAAACATATCTAAATTCCTTACAAATTTCTATCTTATTCTTTTTGGGTGACCCATCTACTTCAGATGGTTTCTTAAGAGAAAAATAAATGGCGTGAGTGTGTGGTGTGGTGTATGTCTCCTGGGACAGCTGTGTGAATAACAGGACCAGAGAGTACTAATGCATTTCTGTTTTCATCTACTATGTTTATCAGCAGCACAGATAAATCTCTCATAGTACATTTGCTATTCTTCTTGAGTGGACGGAGGCAAGCAATCTTTCCTTGTACTCTATTCCTTTTTCTTAATGATATGCTTTCCCAGTAATAAAGCAGGTAGATTTTCATGTCCTTACCTGCAGATGTTCTTCCCTTTTCCCTTCTTCACTAGCAAGTATTTTAAGACAGTAGAAATAACTACTAATATCTAATTTCTTCATTGAAGGGAGGAGGTTTTATAAAAATTTTAAATGAGTCTACCTGTTAAAATGTGAATGCCATTATTTATTTTAAAGCAGGAATTTTCATAATCAGAAATGTTTCTTTTCTTTCTGTCCATCTAATATTCCCAGTTCTTCTCTGAACCTTTATATCTTCCCCAATATATTTTGTTTGAAGAAACTCATAGGACTATTTTTTTTCAGGTTGCCTTTCATTAATCCTATCTATAAATTTACTTTTCTAACTTAGCTTCCTCTGTCTCTAGTCTTCTTTTAATCATCTATATAGTGGCATGTGGTGTAATATATAATGCTGTTTAACAACAGATATTCTATAGGTATAATTAGGAAGTATAGCTTTGACTAAAACTGTTCATAATTTATTATAAAAATGTAATAACAATATTAAGGCCTATTAGCCATATGTGTCAGTATCTAGTGGTACACAATTTCTAATATGTGCAATTGGAGAATATATGTGTTGCCTTCATGATTTCTGCTTCTGGGTGCTGTAGTCCAATCATCTCACAATTCTTTCAATAATTTATTTGTTATTTTAACTTCTGTATTATAACTTGCTCTAAGACACAGATTCCTTAGTTGTAGAACCTAAAATCTTACCTATTATGTGGCCTCTTTGCAAAATAAAGAGGTTTATGCAGACAGTAGGCCCTGATGCTCTCCATTCAAAAACTATATAGGGAATTAGGCAGTTGCTGTCCTTGGTGATGAAATTATTTCATGTCTCTTCTTAAGGAAAACAACTGGTTAAAAAAGCAGTGTAATCTTGAATATACTGCTTGTGGCTACTGTTGGTATCTTCATAGATCTATTTGAACTAGAAAAATACAGACTCCAGTATCTTAATGTCTTGAGTTCCTGACTGCCAGGCAGAGGAAATGTTTAACTATTTTAATCATGTTTCTGTATCTCAGAAAGAAAGCCCTTATGAGAGGAAATGACAACGTCCTACCACAAAGTTATCTCTTATCAGCTATAGTCTCAGTCGATAATGATTTGTCAAACTTGGACATGTGTAAAATGCAAGGGCTGTGTTATTTACTTTGGAAAGGAAAAATTAGATGAAGCTGATAAAGATGGAGTCATGGCTTTTGTTAGAGACTGAAACCATTAGAGACAGTCATTGTTAGCTTAGGAAAGTGTCCTTGGACCCCTCCCTCTGCCCCAGCTGAAACCTAAGTCTGCTTGAATCATTCTCTGCAAGTTGAGGGGAGGGAGGGGCAAAGTAGGGGAAGTAGACTGAAGACAGCTTTGACAGAAATTTAGCATTTGAAATGGGGAGCAAAATGTGGACTTTAAAAACAGACTTATTCATTTGTGTTAGTCAGGAAAAATTGCCCTTTGTTCTCATACTCTTCCCCACTCCCATTTATTTAGATTTTTGAAAGTTCATTGCTTATCCTTCCAAAAATATAGCATTCCTTCACGCTCGGTGCACGTTGCTCTCCTCCTTTCTCCTTCCTTAGACATAAGTGATACTTTTTCATTAGTGGAAGCAGAGAAAACACATCTAGCTCAAAGCAACATGAGTCAGTGCATGCTTCACATGCCTTTCTCCTCACAGTGCTCTTCTTGGTTCCTCACAGTGTCCCTAGTGTTCCTCACAGTAGGAAGCATGGAGGAAAAATGATTTCTAAATAGTAGGCTATTTTGGGAGTGGAGGTAGAGTTTGTGAACTGAAACTCCATTCTGTGTCTTCTTTTCTTGTCTGCGTTTCTGTCAACTGCTTTTAAAGCAGGTAGTCATGTGCTTAGGAGGACTTAACTGGATTTTGGTTTCAGAGGCTAAGAAATAGTCCCTGAAAGTGTGAGGACTGGGCACTTTAAGTGGTTTGAAGCCTAGTGTGATGAGTTCAGGACAGCTTCACACAGAAAAGGTTGGGTTGAAAATGTATGTTGACTGTGACAGGAAAGGCTTTAGTTCCCTTACTAAATAGTTGACCCATATAAGCCAGTCTTAACCAAGTATCTTTGTTTGTAAAAGACCCCATTAGCTTATTTGTTACAGTTTTCTAGGGATGTTGATGGTCATCTGTAAGGATGTGTCTGACATGTGAAAGGGCCTAGCCTCTGTCTGTGGAATGGCTGGGAGCACTTTCCTTTTGAATGAATGTTGGCTCTGAGTTAAGGCAAAAAAAAAAAAAAAAAAAAAAAATCAACAAGCCACCTGAAGAATATATAAGCAAAGTCATGATTGAATTTGTTATTCAAATTTATTGCTTTTTTGAGGAAATTGAGACCAAAATAAATTGTAACTTACACATTGGTCACGAAACAAATCCATGTTAGCACTATGATTACACTTCAGCTCTTACCTGCTATGTTCTGTTTTACTCTTTCTTTAGATGTCTAGGCTTAATCAGTATGCATTATTCAAGTGATAGTTCACTGTTTTTACTTGTAGGCCTGGCTTTTTCATTCATTATCTTATTATTTACATTGTCTTCCATTTTTCCTAGCTGACTTAAATATTCACTAATTCCTATTCTGTTGAGAAGCTGAGTGGCAGGCTATTTTTATTTCATCCTGTGTGGAAAGTTTTGTTTTTGACCACTGAAACTTAGTTTTTTTATGTAGACTGCCATGTGTCTAGAAGATAGAGTGAAGTCATCAAAATCACATCCCCACCTTCTTGTCTTCTCTTTGAAGGCATATGGGTCAAGATGAGTCTCTAAAAGCAGATGCAGGACAGGTGACACTTTTGTCACTTCTTTGCTATCCATCCTTCTGGTCTTTTACTTATCCCTGGTGATATCGTCACAGTTTATTAATCTCATGGTTAAAATATCAAAACTAGATCTTAATTAAGGAGCATGGTTTGTTTTGTGATCCTCTCTTGGAAATAAGAGCTGATTTGTAAAATAAAATATATTTTTATACTTAATAGTAAAAGTAAATGCAATTGCTCCTAATAGCTTTGTTTGATTATATTGTGATAATCTTGGTTATGTTCGCAGGTACCTGGGGCCCAAGATTTGGTGGATTTCTCTCCTGTTTATCGATGTCTACACATATATTCAGTTCTGGTGAGTCTTATACGATTTGTAAATCAACGTTATTTTAACCTCATTAGAATGGTTGAACATTTTTTTCCTTTCTCCATTTTATGAAGAGATTTATGTACGGTAAGAGTTATCTGTACTTTGAAAATTGAGTTAAAAAAAAGAAAATTGACTTGAAATCACATATGCAGTAATATACATTTTTTTCTTTGCGACACACTTCCTCCTTTCTCCCTTATTATCTTGCCTCCATGCTCAATGATTTTGCTTAGTTTTTTCAATAGTATGGATGGTTTTGGGAGTTCACAATTGTTGTATTTAAGTGAAATGTCTATAGAAAGAGAACCAGATTCGTTCATATCAGGTTCCATAATTGCAAAATCAAATGAATTTTTCCTCTCAAATAGTGAAAAGCCTATGAAAATGGATATTTCGTTTAGTTAATGTAATATTGTCAGTACCAAGAGCAGTACTGGAAAAATACTGATAATTTATTTGTACACTTACTAGCTGTATGAGAAATAAGCCTTATTTCTCATTATGAAATGTGACAATAATAATCACCTGCTTAGTGCAGTTTTAGATATTGTATGAATGGTGCCTCATCCATTCGCTGGCCCATAACCTGCATTTAATAAATGGCAGTTATGCTGACAAGATTTTTATATCTCTAGTGTTGATTATTAGATGCATTATTTGTATTTTTAAAAGTAATGTTGCAAGGTATAGACAAGTAGACAGAGGTTCTAGTCTCTTTCATCAACACACAAAGTTTATCAGTTATTTAAAGTTTATATACTTTTACATATATACAAAGTTTATACACTTTTACATACAGATTCCTAAACTGTGAGGACTAAACAAGAGAACATTGAACTGCCTAATTAAAAATAAAGTATACACAGTGGTATTCTGTAGTGTTGAAGTGTTTGTACATTTCCAATAATTTGAAAAAACATTCTTTATAAGGCAGAAACCCCCGTTTTGCCATTCATAAAGTTCCAAAATTTGGAAAAGATACAACTATTGGTAAGAAGTCTGCTCTATTTTTCTGGAATACATGTTTATTTTTTAGACATTGATGTACCAGTGCTATAGGGATTTTAAGTTAGGACTCAAATTTCCACTTTGCTAAATGAAGTGCCAGAGCATGTACAACTTCTAAGGTTGATTCTCTTCATGGCTTTTTTTAGAACTTGTCACTTCTCTGTATTTCTTTCCCCATTTTCAATTCACTAATTTGTGCTACTATATGGTGAAAGATAGCGAACTCCTCATAATACTAATAGCAAAGATATTTTTATTTATTTATCTTTGCATAGAACTGGGGTGTAGACCAGAAGTGTTGGGAGGTGAGAGGATTTGCCAGAGACAGAGTGGGGAGCAGAACAAATTTATTGAAATACACTGTTAAGAGGTGCAGCAGGCCAGACAGGAGAGGTGTGCTGCTCCATATGTGGGTTAGCTCCCGGGCCCGGGATCGAACTCAGGTTGTAGTTGTGATAGCACTGAGACTTAATCCTTAGGCCAGCAGGGAGACCTTCAAAGATATTTTTTAAAAAGGAGTTATTTAATATAAAGTTGTAGCATAAATATTTTATTTCCTAATGTAGGTAATATTAACATTAGGCTTTAAAAAAAGGTATGAGAACGTAGAACTGAGAACTGATGAGAAAATAAACCTTATCTCTCTCTTTCCTTCCCATTCCTTCTCCTCTACCAATCTTTTTGGCAGTTGTTATCTGTTTTAGTTTTTGTGGATTCTAGTCCTTCTTTGTGTTCCTTGTGGTTCTCAGGGTTCTGCCCTTACCCTGCTTCTCTTCTTTCTCTCTTCCCTTTCCTGAACATTATAATATACTTTCAAGGTTTAAATTGCTAATGACTTCCAAACCTGTATCTCGACATCTCAGCTTTCCCTTGAGTTTTAGATTTTTATATATAATTGTCTACTGAACCTAGCCTTTTGAATATTCCCCAGAAGCACAAACTTTATTTATTTCAAAATCAACTCATCTCCCTTTGCTCCCTAAAATCTACTTCTTCTGTATACAGTGATTGATCTTAGGTAATAACAGCATTATCTGTCTAGTCATCAGCCAGAAACCTAAACCCTTCTATTTTCCCCACTCCTACATTTGGAAATTTTACCTCCCAAATATATACATATAGTTCTACTTGCCTCTCCTAAAATTATTGCCATAGTTCATATTTTCACCAGGATTATTCCATAATAGTGGTCTCTCTACCTTATATCATAAATCTTTAAATTATTTCTCACTATAGTTATAATAATCCTTCTATCATACAAATTTGATGATGTTACTACTTACGATTCTCTAATTGGTCATTTGTGGAGTAAAATATAGACGCATAAAAGAAAGTATAACATACAAAATTACAGATTTTTCATGTTCTGTCTGCCATATTTCCTGCTACCACCTTGTTTTAATGATATTGAAAATGCTTCCAGTTCTTTGAATGCACCATGCCCTTTCATACTTCTTAGCCTTTCTTTGTGCCAGTCCCTGCTTCAGTTACTAGCCCCATTTCTTATCTTATGGATTAATATTTGTTTCATACTTGTGTGTGCAGAAAATTTTCCTGTTATTTCAGGTTGTGCTCAGTGGGCTCCCTTACCCTTTGTGCTATTAGAGGACCCAGTGCATATTTATACTGGTGCTTACTATATTCTGTCACCATATTCTAAAAATGTGTTCTTTTTTCTCAATAGACTATAAGCTCTATTAGGGCAAGTACCATGTTTTATTCATCTCTTTTTGCCCTCACACTCTGTTTTAGTAGTGCATAATTTGCAATAAATGTTTATTTTTGATTTTGAAAGATAGCTATCCTCCTTTTGACCTGCCAATGAATCCACTATTCTAGTCTCAGACTGCGTTATACAATATCAGGGCTGGGACTTATACGAGGGAAAACAGTTCTATTGGTGTCCAACGGAAGGATCATAACAGAAGTAACAAAAAGTTCTAATATTTTGTCATTTACAATAGTGTTTATCTGAACTTTTGGCCTGGAGGATAACAAGGCACACTTTGAATAAACATGGCAATATTTATTATTTTTAGTGAAACCGACCTTCCATTCACCCCCCTTTTATGGCTGTGCTGCTTATAAATTCCCAAAGGATTATTTGAAAAATCCTACTTATATCTGCCAGCCTTATCAGTAGGGCAGGAGTTCACGTATTGTAACAGGAGGTCAGATTTCGGTCATGGTCTTATAGATGGGGCCAAGCACCTGTAAATTCTTCCTTTGGTGACTAAAGTGAAGTACAATATCAAACAGGCTGTGAGACTTTTCTAGGAAGTGCTGAACTTTGGCAGGAAGGGCAAACTTTGGCAGGAGGAGGGGCGGGAAGAAAGTTAACAAGGGTCAGATAGTGGTTAATTGAGACTTGGTCCTTGATACAGTAGTGCAATGGAAACGTTCAGGGCAAAGATAGGTGTATTTTATGGAATTGTTACAAACAACTGATCTTCTTTAAATCTTCATATACAGTTTAGAGATGGGCAGGTAAGGGGGAGGATATAAAACACAATTTTACAGTCATTAAAGATAATTTGTAAGAAAGGAAAAGTAAAAAATTCCATGGAAGAAAAGTGATGAATATTAAAAATCTGAGGTTCCTGTGTGTCATATACCAGTAATGAAAAAGATAGATGGACTCTCTCTTTAATGAAGAGAGAAACCAGTCTGTCCTGCAGATTTTTTGAAAACTATCAAGCCAATGATATCTGCCATGTTTTTGAGCTCCAAACCTTGAACCCAGCTCAATTTCAACAAAGATTTGTATGTAATTTAAGTGTCTCTAGACACTGCTACATATTTCTGACTCTTCTCCAATTTTTCTGCTCATGCACCCTTATGTCACTGGAAGGGTGTGTGTGACTCAAAATAAGAAACTTGGGTGTCATTAAGAGCCTGGGGGAGCAAACCTATTAATATAGTCATACTCCTAGTTTGTGGGTCTCTTTACAGTCATCTCCTCCTGTGGTATCTTGGCCTCTAATGATCTGCATCACCTGCTTATTAATGACTAAAAAAATTCCTAGATTGAAAAATATATATACATACTTTTAATGTATGTTAAAGTCTAATAAAAAAAGTTTAAAGATTTCTGACATTTGGGTCTAGATATAGCAGTTATAGCAATATATAGAATTTTGTTTTAGTAAGCAGCAATACTTGAGTATCATAGGAATCATAAGAACCTCAGTTTTATCTTATTCTCCTTCCATCACTAAAGGAGACTGTAAAAACAGTTTAAGGCATAAAGGAATGCACAATGCCGTGCAGTGAATTCACTATTACAAAACTCTAGCAAGTGTAATATTTCTTTTAAACTTTCTTGGGCATGGTGTCTGTGAGAATTTGATGAAAGCTGTGAGCCCTTTCCTCAGACAAAATGCACATATGTATATACATGTGATATTTGGCTTAGAATTTCAGAGGCTTCCCCGTCTCCTGAATCTTATCCATAAACTTAGAAAGAATCCCTTATCTAAAGGGAAGTACAGATTGAGTTAGGTTTCAGGTACCCCTGATGACAGACCTATGACCCACAATTGCTTACCCCAATTCTATTTGATTACCCCCTTTGTAAACCTGCTAAATACTCCCTACACTCTTTGTCTTTTCCTTAGATTTGGAAGTCTTGTCAAAATTTAAAAGCAAGTTTCAAAGTGACCTTAATTCTATGTCATAAATCTTTTTCCTTGGGTGACCATTATGTATGACAAGCTGGTAACCTGTTTTTCTGTTAAGAAGAAGTGATATCAGCACCTAATAGTTTTGTC
The DNA here is from genome assembly GCF_014898055.3 of Talpa occidentalis. NCBI lineage: Eukaryota > Metazoa > Chordata > Mammalia > Eulipotyphla > Talpidae > Talpa > Talpa occidentalis. Next base: position 83,911,572 of record NW_023604861.1, on the reverse strand, counting down.
CCCTCAATTATTTTTCTTAGGAGTATTAAGAGCAGATATTTAGAAATAATTTTCAGAACTATAGTTGGTAATTGATCTCCCTGAACTTAAATAATTGTGTTATTTCATAATATTTTACTTACTTCCTTTTAATATTATCTTTTTAAATAGTTGGCTATAAGTAGGAGAGGTGGATCAGCAACAGAGCTAGAATTTATCCACAATCTCTTTACAATCCATGGTTGTTGCTGGGGCAAGGGATGGGGTGGGGTGGGCAGGAATCTTCCTGGAACATATTTCTCCCTGTCTAATCTGAGGATTTCTATTGGTATAGTCTGCCTGCAACTGGCGGAAACTACAAAATTCATGATAATATAATCAGAGGTAATATAGTGAGGGATTTGGAGTGGAAAAAGGAATAGATAAAAGCAGTTTAGGTGGCATGTTTTCTGAAGTGTTAATGAAATTAATGAAATTACTTAGCAGTTGGCTATTATATTAAAGCACTTGGGAAATAAACACTTGAAGAATACTTCTTAAGCTTTCTATTGCAAGATTTCAGTTACAGAAAATTGATTATTTTTGGCATTGTTAAAGTTAGACTTCAAGATCCTTTTGAATAGTGGTAGTTGAAAGATGTGTGAATATGTGTTTGTGTGTGTGTCTAAAATAGTGTCTAGGATTTTACATAACACTTTGCTCAATAGTCTCATAGTGCTTCACAAGTTCACTATATTAAATTAGTGATTATTACATGGTAGATAATTAGTAAACACCTATTTAGTAGACACTGACCTCACTTTGAACCATGCTATGGAATATTTTATTTTTTGCCACCAGAACTTAGATTTTTAGAATTCTTATTCCTATACTTTTATCAGAAGGCACTATTGCTATTTAATAACCAAGTAAATTAGCAGCAAGAATTGGAACATAGATTTAAAACAAAGCTGAAAGAGTGGGTATATATATATTATTTTAAGAATTATTATTGATTTTTTAAAAGTGAGTTAATATTTTTAAAAATAGTGGAACATTTCTGCTTTGTCTTGATAGTAAGGCAGTTGATTGGCAAATTAAAAAAAGATGCTATTTGTACATCAACCTCACAGTTTTTACTAATGCTTTTTGCAGACCACTAATCTGGTGAATGAATGCTAATAAACAAAGCTGTGATTGGAGTTTTCATTTTCATTAAAATTGATTTTACTTTTCCAAAGCCTAGTTTTTAAAAATAGAACTATACTCATTCTATAGGTTGAGACTATTGCAATATATTTATTTTATGTAACTAGTAAAAATTCATTATTTCAGCTCAGTTTTTTGTAGACACTTGAATGGACATTTATATGTTTAGTTTGTGTATAAACACAAGCTGGACCATTTATTTCTCCTGTGGTAGAAGTTAAAGAAATGAGAAATGCCTAAATGCAAAATTGAGATGCTTAGAGTTTGTGAAAAAGTTTTTTTTTCTTATTTGACATTTCTAGAGATTGTGTTACACAGAAAGGGAAACATCACATTATTTTGCTAGTCTTAAGAAATTTGAAATTACAGTATATGTAAATTTCCAGTATTGCTAAAAACATATAACTTGATGATCTAGATCTCTTCATAGCTGATTTTGGAGCTGTATTTCTGGAATCCCAGTCTCATCAGTTGATCTATTTGAAAAAAAAAAAAAAAAAACAAGAAGGGTCCCCTATTTCATATGTCATTAAAACTATGTTTTGTATTGTCTAGGGTCTCTCACAGTTCAAATTAGTATATACTGGGAATATCTGTGTAAAATAAACATGTTAAATTTTATTAAGCCAGAATTTCCTAACACAGTGAGAGAAGCAAAGATGATCAGGACATTTTACACTCTCAAAAAGCTTATAATTAATGGATCTAGAGAAATGCTTCTTGGTAAGATACTCTAAAGACGCTGGATTTTAGCAGAAAATCCATCATGTTTATTTGAAATATATAAACTTTCTTTGGGAAATAACAAAAGAACATTGAACTTTTAATGGAAAAACCTTCCTGAGGACAGTAATTTGAAGTGAGTAGGTAACCATTTTCAAATCTCTTGGACTAGCATTGATGTTAGAGAGTAATTCTGATGTTCATATACCTAAACATTTTTTAAGGACTTTAAATTGCTGATATTCCAATAGCTGGAATTAGACGCTATTCCTCTGAATCCTTTTTGTAATTTTTCTTTTGTTTTCATTTTAAATGGACTACGTTTTGCCTCTCAGAAACATTCACCTGCTTTCCCCCGCTAAGACAAATGCAAGTTGCATTGTTGAGGAGCCAACTTATACTGTTAGAAAAGAGCTGGAAACTTTGAGGTTTGTTTCCATGGTGATCCTGAATACTTCTGAGCAAATAAGAATGTATTTTAAGAGATTGTTTTTAATGTGGAAAGTTTTGCCCTGAAATGTTTGGTGACTCCTGGTCCATCTGTGACACTTAACAGATTGTCTCATCACTCTCCTGCCATATCTCACTGCCTCCTCATTTCACTGAGCCACTAGTGCCTGGTGAGGTTAGATAGGCATAAACACTACATAGATCTTAGAAAAAAGCTTTGGGTGAGATACTTTGTGCACAGCATTGATAAGGACACAGGAAAAGCCATTTGTAGTGATAACTTTCCTGTAGTATGGTCTAATGGACCCTGGTCTGTAGTAGCTATAATCTAACTTTTAATAATTGTCATATTGATCTTGTAACCTGGTGACCTTATACCCCGAGACATACATATCATTTGGCTTTGAATGAACAAGAGCCAAAAATAAATGTGATTAAATTTTTTTTTCTTTGGGCATGCTTACATTTATTTAATGCTTGCTTTGCGAAGATCTTCTCAAGTGTATTTACTTGTTTTAACAAGTAATACTTTGTTTTATCTGTAAAATATCTGTATTTGACCTATAATATGTCCCTTAAGCAGTTTTAAATACCACAATAATGGTTTTTTTCAAACTTTGACAAAATGTTCAAGAAACAATTTATTTTCCATGTAACACAATAATGGATACCATTTAAATTGTATCAAATTTGCTTCAAATACTTTAGTTTCTCATTTCCAGAATAAAGTAAATGTCTACCACATAGAATTCCATATTCTATCCTTAACTTAACTTTTACCACTTTTCTAGATGCTCTTTTCCTTCTGCCTGCTTATAATCTATGCTACACACATATTGACCCTATCTTCTCTCATTATGATGCCTCTGCATAGGCGGTTCTCTTTCCAGAACCATACTTCATATTTTTGATGTTTCTTTCTATTAACTATGCCATACGTTCCCCATTGTTGAGATACCTGGATTTGTCATTTAAATCTCTCCCTTGCCTTTTAAATCCAACCAAATCTCATATCTTTTTCTGCCTTTTCTTTTCTACTTTGATTGCAACTGCCAGGCTTTTGTTTATTCATTTTCAATTCTTTTTTTTTTTCTAACTCTGACAGATATGTCAATACTTTCCTTAGCATCTTAAGTTATTAAAGCAAGGATTAAGAGTTTCACTCATACACATTCTTGGCAGTGACTATTCTATTTAAAATTTCAAAGCAAATCCCTTCCCTGCTTTAGTGTTTTTTTCTGTAGCACCTTTCCATAGCATTTTAAGCATATATTTTACAAAATTTATTTTCTTGTGATGAGAACTTTTAAGATCTATTTTTAGCAAGTTTCAAATGTGCAGTATATACAGTATTTACTATAGTCACTATGTTATATATTGCATCCTATGACTTAACTTATTTTATAACTGAAAGTTTGTGTCTATGAGCTTGGTTTTCTTTTTTTTTTTTTTTAAATAATATCACACATATAAGCATGGTCATGTGGTCTTTGTCTTTCTGTCTGACTCATTTAACTTAGCATAATGCCCTCAAGGTCCCTCCTTTGTTGTTACAAATGGTAAGATTTCATTTTTTTTTGTGCATTAGTATGTTTTCAGTTTTTAAATTAAAAATACTTAGGTTTATTCACTTTCCTAAAATGCTTTCTGTACTGGATACTTAGGTTAATACATTGTCCTAAATGTTGGATATTGTGAGGGGGCCACAAATAACCAAAGCAAGAGCCTCATAATCTAAAACAAGAAGACTTGTTGGGGGGAGTTTCCTTTTGTTTTATAGGGGAAATTTGGTAATTCAGGCATTATGTAAGTTTGGATATCAAATGATCTTCTGACCAGAAGCAAATGCCATAGCAGAACTCATATTTTTTTTATGGTTGGTTACATAGCAGGTGTAATGGACAAGTTTGTTTTAAAACTGTGAATAGAGGGCTTCCCCTGGTGGCGCAGCAGTTGAGCACTGGGCTATGAAGCTGCCCGCAGCCTCTGCAGCGCTGGTTCCATCCCCCTGCTGCCATCGAGGGTCCCACATGGCGCGACAGACCTCTCCTGCTGCCCGCTGCTCCCCTCAGCAGTGTGCTTCAGTCCTTCAGCCTGCTCTGCTCCCCGCTCTGCCTCTGGTGAATTCTCTCACCCTCCCCTGCTTCTGACTGTACCCAGTGCTTGTATAAATAAATAAATCTTTAAAAAAAAATAAAAATAAAAAAAAATAAAACTGTGAATAGAACTGACTTGTTTTAAATTGTGGAGGATTGGGAAAGCTTGAGGTTGAGACTATAGTGAATTCTCTACTTTTTCAGATTCCTATTATTTAAACTACAACCGAAAGGTGAAGTAGTTTAGGCCCTTACACTGAGTAAAGACTCATATTCTGCCTATCCACATCCCAGAATTTCTTAGGGAAGGTGGATGGACTTCAAATTCATCTTTTTGAAATGATAACCTCATAGTCTTTAACTTGCAGTACTGTTTTTCCTGCCACGTAGAAGGAGCTTAACAATTGTGGAAAGAATAAATGAATGCTCAAAATACCTCAAGAAATATTGTGGAAAAGATTAGTGGTCACATGAAAGAATTCCTGCCTGAATTAGTTTAAGAACAATTAGTTGTTTGCTTGAAATTAACATAGTTCATAGATCTATTATATGAAGTATTATTAACTAAAGTTTGGGATTTCTTCATGCTCTGAGATAATATATAAGTTGTGTTAATATATTTTCATGTAGATATGAAAAATGAGGTCAGTTATGATGTTTAATGGTGATGTTTGTAGAAGTTCAGATTGTATTAAACTGTAACTAAAATTCAACTATAATGGCTTAAAGAAATAGAAAACTTTTTTTTTTTTTTTAAACCTGGCAGGTGCACTATGGTGGTAGTATCTGAGGTGGGGGGAATCCCATGCTTCCAAAACACCAACAATATTGGGAGTCAGTGTTATCTCAATAAAAACAACCTTCCCTCCGTGCAAGATTTAGTTTCCTTTACTTGTTTCAGTCTTCCTTTTTAGCTTGTAGTTTTTGTTTTTATCCTTGTAAGATGGATGCTGTGTGTTTAAGCATCATTTTTATATCTCAGAAAGAAAGTGGGTGGGAAGATCAAAGTCCAAACTTTGTATTCAATTCGAATCTATTTCTGTTATCAGGAAAAGAGAGTAGCGTCAATCAAAGAATGAAAAGTTTTGTAAAAATGCTGAATTCTTTTACAATTTTAAAAGCAAAACTGGAAATCATTTGGTTACTAGCCAACATGGTGTTTTGTAAAACTAGATACAAATGAGATTAATATGAACGTAAATCTTAAGAGAGATTACTTAAATTCTGTGAAACGACTCAATTTCCCCCATTTAAAAAACTAAATAATGTATTTTATCTCACATGTTTCTGTGAGAATGAATTGAAAGAATAGGTGTAAAAAACACTGGCATAGGGCCTCCCCTGGTGGCGCAGCGGTTGAATGTTGGGCTGCGAAGCTTCCAGAAGCCTCTGCAGCGCAGGTTCGATCCCCTGCTGCCAGCGAGGGCTCCACATGGTGTGACAGACCTCTCCTGCCGCCCGCTGCTCCCCTCAGCAGTGTATTTTGTCAGTCTGCCTGTTCTGTTCCCTGCTCTGGCTCTGGTGAATCCTCTCACCCGCCTGTGCTTCTGACAGTACCCAGTGCTTGTATAAATAAATAAATAAATCTTAAAAAAAAAAATAAAAACACTGGCATAATACCTGGAACCGACTTAATCTTAAAGAATTGTTTCACCTCCTAATTTGTACACATTGTGTTCACCTCCCCATCACCAAATTTCCATATTATAAAAAGAACCTTTTAAAAATGCACTGAGGGAGAATAAGGGACTAGGAGCTAGACTACTGCATGCACAGACATAAATGCATAGAGGAAGAAATAATACAAGAAAACCTATATAATTCCTCACATAATCCATCCCCATTTTTTTTTTTTAAGATTTATTTATTTATTTATTTATGCAAGCACTGGCTACAGCAGAAGCATGGGAGGGTGAGAGAATTCACCAGAGCCAGAGCGGGGAGCAGAGCAGGCAGAAGGACCGAAGTACACTGCTGAGGGGAGCAGCGGGCGGCAGGTCTGCGCGCCATGTGGGACCCTCCTCCAGTGGCCGGGGAGCAGCCGGGGATCGAACTGGCGGTGCAGAGGCTCGGGTAATTTCGCAACCCAGCGCTCAACCGCTGCGCCACCCGGGTGGCCCAATCCATCCCCATTTAATGTCACCTTTTTTTTTTTTTTTTTGAAGATTTATTTATTTATACAAGCACTGGGTACAGTCAGAAGCGCGGGAGGGTGAGAGAATTCACCAGAGCCAGAGCGGGGAGCAGAGCAGGCAGAAGGACCGAAGTACACTGTTGAGGGGAGCAGCAGGTGGCAGGAAAGGTCTGCGTGCCATGTGGGACCCTCCTCCTGCGACCAGGGAGCAGCCTGGGATTGAATCGGCATGCAGAGGCCGCGGGCAGCTTTGCAACCCAGCGTCAACTGCTGTGCCACTGGGGAGGCCCTTAATTTCACCTTTATAAAAATTCTAATCTAGAGGTTAAGAGCATAAAATAATGGGGAAAGGGCTTTTGTATACCCTTTCTTTTAGCCATCTCTTTACCTTGGCCTAAAGCTGTTAAATTTATCACCTAAAGTCACACAAATGATTGTTAGATTATAACTAAAAACTAGATATATGTTCTCGCATGCTTTCTTCATCATTGTCATTCTCATCAAAACTACTAAATTTATTGTGCTGTGTGTGAAGTCTTAAGTACACAGTATATTATATTAAGCTACACAGTATATTATATTGCCCCTTAAGATGGTCATAATGGATACATAGACTTCATAAATCTAATCAGTCCGTGGTTTTTCTTCTTTCACTTGCTGTAAAGGATTGTCTTGGTTTTCTATCAATAATGATTGGGGACAGGGATAGAGGTGAGAAGGCCTATGTTGTTTAGGCTATTTAAAAACGTCTTCTCTCCTTCAGAGTTGCCTTTGGTGCATATGATAGTAATTCTGAACTTTCAGGTTTTTTTTTTTTAAATTTTATTTTTATATTCCCCATACAATTGCAACCCCCTTATTTTGACCCCAATCCCTCCTTTCCCTGCCCCCCCCCCATAGTATGTCTCTGGTTCATAGTTGTTTCTTGATTTTTATTTTTTCTTTCTTACAGCTATTCTTTCTCCTGGTCCCTTATTTAGTTTTTCTAGATTCCTGCTATGAGTGAGACCATCCGGTCTTTTTCTTTTTCTTTCTGGCTTATTTCGCCAAGCATGATCCCTTCCAAACCCATCCATGTTGCTGCAAATTGCATGTGTTTATCTTTTTTGAATGCTGAGTAATATTCCATTGTGTATATGTACCACATCTTCTTGATACAGTCATCTATTTTGGGGCATTTGGGTGTTTCCAAAGCTTAGCTATTGTAAACAGTGCTGCTATAAACATAGGTGTGCAGGTGCTCTTTGCAATTAATGTTTCTGTGTCCTTTGGGTAAATACCTAGAAGTGGAATTGCTGGATCATATGGAAGCTCTATCTTTAGTAGGTTGAGGAATCTCCACATAGCTTTCCATAGTGGTTGGACCAGTTTGCACTCCCACCAGCAATGCAGGAGAGTTCCTTTTTCTCCACATCGTCGCCAACATTTGTTGTTGCTAGTTTTTTTAATATGTGCCATTCTCACTGGTGTGAGATGGTATCCCATTGTAGTTTTGATTTATATTTCCCTGATTGCAAGTGATGTTGAACATTTTTTCATAGGCCCGTTGGCCATTTGTATTTCCTCTTTGGAGAAGTTTCTTGAACTTTCATTTTTTATGTGACTTTTTTGGTCAAAATCTTTGTCCTGGTTGTCCAGAACCATCTTACTGCCACAGTCATTGCAGGGAGAGTAGCAGGATTTTCCTTGCACAAGCAATAAGAGTAATTACTTTTCTTCTATGAAAAATGTCTGCCTATTAGTTTTTTTCTCCTGTGACAATGAAACCAGTTATCTAGAAGATAGCAAATGCCCACCTAAGACCACATCTGGCGGGAACTGGTTATGTGCTTAAGCAGTCAACAATGGCTACCTGTGGGTCTTTTTTTAAGATTTTATTCAGGGTTTTAGGGGAGCCTTAGAGACACTATCCCTAATTTTTACTTGCATTTTCCCTATTATCTTTCTACATTTTCCTACATTATTCAGAAATTCAGAAGTATATATATATATATATATGTATATATATATATATATATTTATCAAATAGCACATTGAAAAGTAGCTGGGCCTTAAAATCCTAAATGAAAATACAAAAATAGGAGATTTTCTATCAGTATTTACATGGGGGAAAAAGAATACAAGAAGTGTGTGCTAATAATAAACATAAAAGTGAATAAATGAATGCATATGTATATCAGTACATACATATATACATATGTGCATGGGGGGAGGGCTGTGGCCCTAGAGGAGAGTGCTGGGTGCTGATGTTTGGGAAGCAGTTACAGGGTCTCTGCATCTCTGTTCATCTTGTAGCAAAGGCAATGACTGTGTTCCACACCATCTTTTGCAGAGTGTTTGTGTAGCCAGCAGATTTGGATGGTGGGGATAGTGTCTCACTCCTGAAAGAAAGAAGCAGGCTTGTTTCCAGACATGGGGATATAGGTAGTGGTTTTAAATGGAACAACAGATTTTGGATTGCCTACCCTCACGGTTCTCCTTTACTGCAAATCCGCTGTGTATATGGGTGTCACATTGCCCTGTGGAAACTGGGACTCTGGGAGCAGGTGCAAGTATGCTGATAATCTGGCTACTGCTATTGATATTAGTAATGAAGTCCTTTGTTCTCTGATCCTGGAGTTTTGTGCCTTCTGTTAGCATCCATGAAACTGGCACAGTAATTTGTTGGCTTGCAAATAGTGAAATCTCAGGCTTCATGGTTCTTTATTTTGGAATCATTAAAATCAAGAGTTATTCAGGTGGGGATCATCAATATAATAAATATAGTAGGGGAATTTTGGTAAAGAATAGTATATTTTGTATGGTCTTAAAATATCTACCCAAGATTACTTATGAAAAACAAGGCAAAAATAGTTATTGGGCGCTGTATTTATCAGGTGATCAAAATTTATCAGGCAATTAAATCAGTTAATCAGGTCATTTATCAGGTAATTAAAGTTAAATTGAGGATCAGACAGATATCCTGTGCCTCTGAATCCCTGAAAGGCATATGCATTCCTTATGTAGTATTCTGAGTAGAAGTACATAATCTAATTTATGAGGAAATATTACAAAAACCCAAAGTTAGGACATTCTATTATTAAATGAATGAATAAAATGAAAAAAAGGGAAAAAGTGTATATTTTTCAAATTGTCAGCCATAAAGATAAGGAAAAGCTGAGAATTAAATGAAGTAAAAGAGACATTTTACTACAACAGGGATTGGGAACTATTTTCTTTCTTTGTTTTTGTTTTTGTTTTTGTTTTTATGTTTATTGAGGTAATGTTTATTTACAGCAAAATATATGTTTTAAAAATGTAGGTTTGCACCTCTACAAATGTGTTAGCGTACTACACACACTACCAAAGCCCCAATAATCCTCCACCATAACCTGCTGGGCCCTTCATCCCTTCACTTTCCCACATCCTCACCAACTGCCCTTTTTGTAGCCTCAGTTCTGCAGTCCAATTTCAAGGATGTGTTTTGGTTTGCTTTTGTCTATTCCTTTGTTTTTTTATATTCCATATGAGTAAAATTATCTGGTATTTGTTTTTATTCTGACTGGCAGACTTTTCAAAAAATTTTTTTATATTTATTTTCTTACATCTTTGTTAAATTTTGAACAGAATTTGCTTTCTCCCTGCTTGTGTAGTCCCCTTAGTTCTCCCACCACCATAGCACCCATGATCCATCACCACAGTCCCTTGTGCTCTTCCCTCCCCAGTTTTGACCCTTCTCCCACTTCCCTGCTGTATGTCTCAGATCTATGATCAGCAGACATTTTTTTAAAGGCCTTGATAGTAAATGGTTTTGGCTTTGTGGTCAATAGAGTGTTATAACCAATGTTATAGCTCAAAAGCAGCCAGACAAAATTTGTAAATGAATGGATGAAGAGGTATACCATTAATACAACTTTATTTACAAAACAGTGTGACTCATGGGCCATGGTTCTTGTACTTAAGGAAAAATATGCTGTACAGGACATTCTTGGGACCTGTGACAAAATTGGAATATGGACAGTAGTCTAAGAAAATACCAAATTTTCAAAAATTGATAAATATTCTCTGGTTATAGAAGGCATTCTTATTCTCAGAACTGCATAATGAAGTACTTTGGAAAAAAGAGTTTGATGTCTACAATGTACTTTCAAAAGGCTAAGAAAATATACATGTATAGAAAGAGAGCAAATGATATAGCATATAGAACAAAATATCAACAGTCGGTAAATCTGCATGGAGAATACATGGGTGTTTTCTTATACTGCTCTTACATTTTTTTCTGTAAATTGGAATTATTTCCAAATAAAACTTTAAGAGTATGTGTGTTTATATATGTGAATTTATATGTATGTACATAGCCTATAGGAAGGGGAAATGTAAAAAAAAAAAAATTGTAGCTCCTTTGAATTCTCTTGATAGATAGATACTACAAAAAAAAAAAAAAAAAAGAGAAATTAACCAAAATGAATTGAAAGTGAAAATCTGTGATTGATGTAACAAGGGAAGCCAGCAGACATCATCCTTGGCCTAATCTGAATGCACTTAGTTACCAAGCGGCTGTCGGGGCCAGAGGTTTCAGTGCGGTCTAAAAACGATGGTGGGAGCCACATTTTCCAGACTGCGAAACACAGGGTACCTTGTTTAGTCAGCACAGTTTAGGTCAAATGTGGTTATGAAAAACAGATGAATTCTGGTGATCAAGTTGTACTTTGACAAATATTCCATTGTTTGAACATGCAGTAATTTCTGAAAAATGTGAAGCAGCCTGAACTGCAGAGATTGAGTTCTCTTTTCTCAACTCCCTTGCCCGCTCACAAAGTTCTTGTCATCGTGGGGAGTAGAAATAACAGGGCAGAAGAAGTATGTTAGATGCTCCCTTCCCCCTTCTTTTTTTTTTTTTTTTCCTTCTTTTTTTTTCCTTTGCTCTACTGGCAAATCAAGCAGTTCTGAGCAGGCTGTTTTGTCAGCTGGAGGTCTTGCACTATTCTGGGCTTGGGGGACAGCTTTATTGTTTCAGTTTTGTGGCTAGTGGTATGTTCTAGTGAATTAGATACTTTGAGTTTATCCCATTAATAAAAACTAGTACTTGAGGTTTAAGGAGACGTTGTTATATTTCACTGGCTCTTCTGACCATGACCTGAGAGTCATCATTTCATCTTCTGTCTAGTTCTCTATTTCCACCTCAAGAGGCACATCCATAAAGTTCTGTTTCTGTAACTTAGCTATCGTAATAATATAGCAGGCCAGAGACACTTGTTGCCGCGAATTCCACATAGAATCAAATCTTCTTTGATGGCTTATTCTTCCATTGAAATGCTTGTACTGTATATTTTTTGTTCTTGTTGCTTTAGGATTTTATCTCATTTTATTTATTCATCCATTTAATAAATATTTATTGCACACTTATTGTATGCAGAACACATGGTTCATCCTTTAGCCTTTGGGTAGAATTTCTGTCCTGGATGACTTAGACTTGTGCTGTCTAATGTGGTAGCCACAGCCACGTGTAGCTTTGAGCACTTGAGACATGGATAGTCTGAATCAAGATGTCCTGTTAAGATTGAGGTCAGCATCAGATTTCAAAGCCCTGGTTCAAAAAAGAAATGTAAACCTTTCATTTATAATTTTTATTGATTACATATTGAAATGATAATATTTTGGATATATGGTTTAAAAATATGTTATCAAATTTTATATCACCCAGTCTTCTAACTTTTTACTGTAGCTACTAGAAAAACTTAAAATTGCATATGTTGCTCATACTTGTGGTTTCAATTATATTTCTGTTAAACATTGCTTCTCATCAAATATAAATTAATATATAGAATCTTGAGTATTTTTTCTCCTTTATCATGGAAAGATCTAGGTCATTCCTAGTATTAGTGCATTTAACATTTTTTAATGAATGAATCTCAACCACAAATATTATACCCTCTTTTTCTTTCAATTTTGGTCATTAATAGTATACCTCAAAAATGCCATCAATTCTTGTCAAATTGATATACCATTTCTCAATAAATTTAGAACCTTGGTGAATATTTCTGGGCAACCATATTCATTAATAAAAAACCGACGTGTTAAAGTAATAAGTATTACCTAGACATCTTGATGGTGGTATTCTCATGAATTCAACTAGAACTTTTATGCAAGCCACTGAAACTTTAAGGGAAGTCTCTATTTTAAAAAAATTATGTTAACTCCAGGGAAGTGAGGTCATGGTAGTTGCAAGATATAATGGGTTGTGAAATCATCTCTAATCTTGAACATTTTGTCATTTATAAAATTATAAATAAGTACAAAATGGTGCATGTTTAATACTTATCTGTAAAGATTGCCTTTTGTTGCTGAAATCTACAGTGTGTTCTGCTCTGAGGAGAATGGACTTGGAAAAAATTTTGATGGCTGCCTGGCTGGCTGTGTCTTTTGGAAATGTTGGTTCTTTCATGCCCTGGGAAGAATGCCAAGATACAAAAAGTATTGCAGTGGCCTACACATGGCTTTGTTTTTTTTGAAGCTGAATCTTCATTGTATATATTACAATATGTATGTACTAATGTTGGACTTCTGCAAATAATTGGGGCCATCTTAACGTCTTTTGTCATCTTAGTCACACATTTGAGATTTAATTTGCTCTTTACTAGGTAGGTCATATTTGGTATTATTGGCATACATGAATTTGGGAAAGGTTTTAATCTCTCTCTAAGTCCCAACTTTGCAGGCCTGTAGGGGCTTTTTGTGACTTGAGGCCCCAGCAGGGAGCAGTCCTGATGAGGAATGAAGTTGTAGGCAAGTTTAAAGGAGGAAAGGAAAAAAAAACAGACTCCTGCTATAGAATTGCTTAAGTAGGAGGGTGAAGCACGGTATTTAGCTAAGAAGAATCATATACATCTGGGCATGGCCGGCTCCATAATAGGAATCCAGAATGGCAAATATCATTCTTTTTTTTCCTCTCTCTCTTTTTATAGTAATAATATAGCAGGCCAGAGATACTTGTTGCCACTAATTCCACATAGAATCAAATCTTCTTTGATGGCTTATTTTTCCATTTAAATGTTTGTGCTGTATATTTTTTGCTGTTGCTTTAGGATTTTATCTCATGTTATTATTTGTTATTTTTTTTGTTTTGTTTTGTTTTGGTTACTTAGTTCTGACACATTTTTTTGTAATGCTTGTTGGGGGAAAACCAGTCAGTGTGAGAATATTATTTCTAACTATATCTGATACATTGGGGAGATAACAAAGGCATACTCTTTCATTCATGAAAAATTGATATAGTCAAGACATGAAGTGGCTACCAATATGTATGGAAGTTTCTCAACTTAGCAAAAGGCACCTATGAAAAATCTACTGTAAAGATTGTACCTTAGAAGTATTCCTAGTAAAATCAGGAAGGCAGACAAAGATAAATTGTAGGACAAATATGCCTACCGCCTCCCTCTTGTTCACTATTCCCTAAGTCCTAGGCTGAGGAAAAAATAATAAAAAGGAAAGAAAATACACAGATTTAAAAAACTATATAGCATATACAGTAGCATTTCTTTAAAACAATGATACATACCCACTAAGAAAGTACAGTGGAAAATAACCTAAAATTTACAAAGGCCTTTGGGGTGAAAATTTCAAAATTTTATTAAAGGGAATAAAGGAAGTACTGAATAGATGATGAAAAAATATATACTAAGTACACTCTTTTAAGAGATAGGATGTCTGAACATTGTAAAATTGTCTGTATTGGTGCAATGTAAAATTCGTGCAATTCAAATAATAATTCCAGTAGGAAGTTTGTGATAACTTGGCAAACCTTTTCCTTAATTCATCCAAAGTTGCTGTGCTTTATAGGCTCATGGCTTGCTGTCAAGACTTGAGGCCACAATGTGATGGCCCTTATCCCATAAAAAGCACCTCTGTATTTCCTCAGGGATACATTATATGGTTGTTTATTTTGGCATTGTTTCTGGAAGCAAATAGTCAAAGCTGTCTAGGTATTCATCACTGAGGAACTAGATGAGTAAAATTGGCATTTACCGATGACTAATGTAATATGCATATATATCAAGCATTTGCAAATGATGGAATATATTGACATAACAATATGTAAAGATTTCACAAATATTCTGGGTAATTAAAATAAGGAAATGTAAGTAATAGTACTTTATCATTTATAAAATCAATACAAAACCATAAAATAACACCATACAAATTTATTTCAAAACACATTTTTATATAAATAAATATAAAAGGTTAATTTAAACTACATGTCTCATAAACATTGGAGTGGAATAGCTGTATTAAGGGGAGTAGGATTGGGAATAGGGCTTAAAAGAGAACAAGTAAAAAGTGTATAATATTATGTACTTCAATAGTATGTCTTGAATTGGGAGAGCATTAGAAAAATCATTTCTGTGCTAGTGATGCCCTAATTAAATGTTCTAAACTGTTTCTATTTGAATATCACATTATCAGAGAAATCCCATTAGAATCTATTAAAAGATTGCTGGGAATTTTCTTTTTTTAAAAAAAAAGATTTGTTTATTTATGCATACAAGAGCTGGGGTGTAGGCCAGAGGTGCTCGGTTGGGAGTGGGGTGAGAGTATTCACCAGAGACAGAGTGGGGAGCAGAACAGACAGATCTACTGAAATACACTGCTGAGGGGAACAGCGGGTGAGACAGGAAAGGTCTGCTGCACCTGTGGGTCAGCTCCCTGGCCGGGGATCGAACTCGTGCTACTGTGACTGCAGATAGCTTCATAGTGCTGAGACTTAACTCCTTACGCCACCAGGGAGGCCCAGCTGGGAATTTTCTATAGCACTACCTCTATCTTGGAAATCTTGACACGAATTGCCACAAAGCACAAGTGGAATATATTTTAAAATTTCTCTTGAAAACTAGTAGTCCTTTTCAAGATCATTGATATACATGCCATAAAATGCAAAGTGGTATTCATTATCTATTTTGGAGAGTCAAAGTTGAAAAGACATTAGTGCTTACACCATGTATGTACCATCTCATATCTCTCGTGTGAGTTTTAGTCACATTACCATACATTGTTTACACCAAAATACATTCTTTAAAGTTCAATCTTTTCCAAGCAAAGAACTACACACACAAAAAAAAAAAACTTAACTAGTGATTTAACACAGTTATACTTTTTATTTTAACAAATATCTATTGCAGAAATACTTTATTTCTTATGGATAGGTTTCAAACCAGTTAGTACTGGACACTGAAGAGCTGCATCAAGAATTTCTTTCTTGAGTGCCTCCCTTGTGGCACAGGAGTTAAAGTGTCAGTGCTATCAAGCTATCGTCAGCATTGCCTCATAAGTTCAATGTTCGGCCAGGGAACTAACCCATATGGTGCAGCAGACCTCTCCTGTCTCACCCACTGCTCCCTTCAGCAGTGGATTTCAGTAGATCTGCCTGTTCCACTCCCCACTCTGTCTGTGGCGAATCCTCTCCCCCCTCTATCTATGGCCTAGACCCCAGTTCTTGTATCCATAAATAAATAAAATAAATTTTAAAAGAATTTCTTTTTTGACAGGGAAAAAAAGAATTCCATGCTGATAGTCTTCGTATCCTTGTAGATTTGAATGGAATTGAAGAATTCCTTGTTTTTAAAGAGGAAAGTTGTAAATGATTTGATTAGCAAGTTTTTCCATTTTCATTTTGGGTGATACAATATATGCCTTCATTAAAACAGTTTGGTAGAGGTTTTCTGAAACCACACTAGCCTATCTTTCTTTCCTGCTGTTTAATGTGACTGAAAAGTTTGATGAGAGGGAGGGTAGTATTTCAGATGGAAATTGAAAATCTACAATTGTCAGGTTTGTGGAAGTGGAGTTTCTGGAAGTAGACAGAAAAACCTGCAAAGGAAAGGATTGCACAGTAGAGATATATGAGCTGATATCAGATAAATGTGTCTTGCAATTGATTAACCTGGTAATTTTGAATTTCCATTTCCTTACAGGGATAGGAAAATGTACTGTAAAGAGTTGTTCGGAAGTGGAAATGGCGTGATTGTTTTTGTAATCATATAGGAGATGTAGTTATTGCTCAGTATATATTAATTGTTTGTAATAAAAATTTCTTCTTAAGCATCTCTAAGATTGTGTCTTTTACTTCCTCAAATTTTAAATCCAACCCCTACTTCATCCAAGACTGTTAGGTAAAATTTATTTGTATAAAGTCTATAGTTCAAATAGATTATCTTTAAGATAAATTTTTACTACTTTTTTTTTAAAACTGAAGCATAGATTATATCAGTTTTCTATTCACTTTTTCAGTATACTTAAAATATTTGTTTCCTTGTGGCATATTTGAAATATCCTTTGTGAAAATGGCAAGCATGGAGGACCCAGTTTAATTTTTAGCTATATCATCTCTTCTCAAACAGTTCTTGAAATATGAAAATCGAAAAAGATCAAAGCTATAATCCTCTTTAGAAGTAATGCTAGTTTTTTAATTTTTTCTCCATTTGAAGTATTCTGTAGTCATCATCACAACTTCTGAGTTTTTTCAAGATTGAAAGCTTCATTTCTTTTCTACAATACTTTCCAATGCACTTATTCTCATTTTACCTTCATATACCAGTTTAATAGGCGGGTTTTATGGTAAGCATCTTATACTGACTTAGTGGTTGTAGAAGTTGAGACTCAGGGAGATTAATTGATCTGCCCAGTGGATAGTGATTTGCAAAACTAGGAGCCATGCCTGATTTTATGAGTCATACTTGAAACCTCTTTTTATTTTCCTATATCAAATGTTTCTGTTGCAGGGTGAACTGCTGTGTAGTTAGTAAAAAAAGCCTTTTGCTATAATGATACAATCTGAAGGTGTTACTAAAAAATAAATACTGGTATTGCTTTTCATTTTATCTCATCTTTGCAGTTTGAGGAGAAAGCTTTATAAAATTTTTATTTAAAAAAGCAATGCTCTTTGGAGTTTTTGGAATTAACTGCATTGAAAGTAACAGTCATGGTCTACTTTCTAATGTTGGCAAGACCTGGAAATCAGATAATTAGGACCTGGAGAAAGATATATAAGCCACATTTGGTTTTGGTTTAGAAAAATGATTGGAGTAGAGAAAGAAGATGGGTAAAGTATGTTTAATAGTTTGCTCCTTAGATTGAGAGTGTTGCTTTATAAGGAACTTTAATAATGTGTTAGTGTCGTCATGCAGGGTCCTTTGGGCCAGTCAGGGCTCTGCAATTGCTATGTAAAATTTTGGCCTTGCTAGGATAGTTTGCTAAAGTTTATCCTCAGGATCTATTTTTAATTAGACATTACTCTGTGCTCTCTCTCTTTGCTCTTTACTCTAGAACTGGCTTGGGAACATCAGGAGGGGCGGGGCAGGTGCTAATACTGCTGTTTTAAAAGGATCATTGCCAACCCTAAGTTGGGCAGAGCCAAACTTGTTCTGGACTAGTCTTCGGGTAGATCATCCTTCCTTGAGTTGCCAAATAGTCCATCATAATGCCAGATTATTGCGCAATTTGTTCCAGGATAAGGCTTCATTTGGGTCCTCCCATTCAAAAAAGAGTAAAAATTTCCCTTTTCCAGGCCTAGCTTATTACTCTCTTCAGAGAGACTTTCAGAGATTTGGTTATTTCAAAAGAAGTTTTATTGAAAGTTTCTGCTCTGCAGGGTGTCTTCAAATGCCTTTAATCACCTGAGATACATCCTTGTATTTACAAGAAAGAACCATCAGATAACCAGATACTTTGTCTATAGTCAGGGGTCAACCAAGTATCACTTTTATGTTCATCTCATTTCTACCAGGGCAGTGAATTACTTTCTAGGTGCCAGAACTGGAAGTTACAGTTAGGGTTGACTAACCCTATCTAACTCTAGGCATAGTACACTGACCATTTGTATTTTCACTTACCATCTTTGAAGAGAACATTCTTCATTTCCCCTCATCTTATGTTCTTTTCTAGGCATTTGGGAATTCCTATACCAAGAAAAATAAAATAATTTGGAGATACCACCTTACTTATAATTCCACCACAATTTTAGTTTGCTTCATTGTAAACATTTTTCTCTGGATACATTTCAGTTTTTAGCAAAAGTTAATTATACTTATGTGAATTTCTTATAATTTGCTTCCCCCCCTTAACATATTCCTTATGTCAAGTATAGACCGAACATTTTTGTTTTTTTCCCCCCACTGTATGGCTTGCTTATTCCAGTGTTGGAATTAATCATGATGATGACAATGATTTTGATTATAGCTACCATTTCTTGAGCATTTACTACATACTGGGCATTATGTTAGTTGATTTGCATACATTGTCTTATTTACTCTTCACAGGAGTCCTAGCAAGTACTTATTAATAATATCCCTACTTTGCAGATGAGACAATAGAGACTTAAAGAGATTAAATGAAGTTAGGAGTAAGTCAGGACTCTAATCCATACTATTCAGTCTGAACCCAAGTTTGTTCAACTGTGCACATTTTTAACATTTTTTTATCACTGATCTTATTGTAACTCTAGATAAAATTATTAAAGTGAATTAAAAGGCACTCTTTTAATCTTACTCATACCTAACCTCTCAGAAAAGTCATAACAATTTGCATATTTAGCAAAAGAATTTATTGTATGTTAGCACTATTGGGTATTGTCTTTTGCTAATTTGGTAGGCAAAAATGGTCTATTGTGAATTTCATTAACAATTTTAAAATCATATTGGTTGTGGACCTTTTTCTAATGGTTAGTGGCCATTTATTTCCTTTTTGTGTATCATGGAATGTTTACATTTTCTTAGTTTAATTAAATTAAAAAACACACAGTAAGGAAAAGTGACAGGTTGACTCCCAAAAGAAATTTTTAATTTCTACAAATTAAAAGAAAAATGAAAAATCAAATAACAAACTAAGAACCACAAAGAAAATCTCCATAAATTTCAAAGTGTTGAAAACCAGGACTATATTATTTGAATACAATATAAATGTAAAAATCAATAACAGAGACAACTAGAATTCCTATCCTGGATATTTTATCAAAAGAAAAGAACATCTAGGTTCATCAAAAATAATTGTATGTCACAGCAACTTCATTCATTATAAACCCTAAACTAGAAAAAGAATCCAAGTGCACATTAATTATAATATGGGAAATTACTCCAAAAAAGGGGAACAATGATCAATACAGACCAACACAATATGCATGAATCTCAAGAATACTCTATTTAATGGAAAGAAGCTGTACACAAAAGACCACATACTATCTAATTACATGTAATGAAGTTCTGACTGGAAGGAGAGAAGAGGGGAACTTCATTGGGAGATGAAAATGGTCCGTTTCCTGATCTCGGTGTTACTTACATAAATGTAATACCTAGAATAGCAACTGAAAAGTATACAAAGATATCCACTCCAAACACAATAAATAAATAAAAATGGAATTTTTATTAACATTTGGATAACCCACAGGAAGGTTGGAAAAAATGAAACCCAAAACAAGGAGAACAAATACAAAATGTAAAATCAAATGAGTTTTTGTGAAAAGACTCCCACTGTTACTACTTTGCTTGGGGTCATAGTAGGATCCCAAATAATTTGACTTGGAGGGGAGAAGAGGAACCTTACCCAACTTTCAGTTTACTATTAATGCTTATGGATGAACCTTTATTTGGCAAGTAGAATTGGCAAAAGTGAATGATAGACTTTTGGCAATGTAAACCTGTATGATATGAACGAATTGCTCACATTTGACTCCTTTCTGAGGCTACACTAAAGTGGAATGGATTAAAATGCAAAATCCATAGCATTATCCCTGGAATCACACCTTACCCTCTAGAATAATAGAATGTTCTATTGATAATGTGCCCCTTGAAATGTATAAGGAGTGCTAGGAGACACTTGATAAGGATAGTCTGTTAAAACCATATGGTGCTTCCACCTGGGAGGCCTAAGACACTTTCAGAGTGTTGATGGGGTAAAAGGTTGTCAATGACATTGAGATAAGTAATAGAGTGTTTTTCACCATTCTTGGTGTTTTTTTTCTAACTATATTAATGATTGGAAAACATGTCCAAGAGAACCTAGATGCCTTGTACTAAGGACATCCTTGTTGCTTTCTTACATAAATGAATCAAAGCAAAGATTACTGTATTTAAAAAAAGAAAAGAAAATGACAGATATAAGCTCTAGCATGTAATTGTATTTCATGTAAATTATTTAAATACACCAGTAAAAAGGCAGATATTAGCAGAATGGTTAAGAAACATATCTGTATAGGTTGTTGACAAAAAATTCACTGTAAGTATAATGATATAAGTAAATTGAAAATAAAAAGAATTAGATAAAGGGGATATCATTGAAACATTGATCAAAGAAAAGTACAATCAACAATGTTAATATCAGAGAAAGTGGACATCAGAGCAATGGAAATACCAGAAACAGAGGTATATTGCATAATGATAAAAGGACCAATCCATTAAGACGATGTAATTCTACATGACTATACCCCAAAGAATAGAGCTACTAAATTGTTAAGCAAAAACTGATAGAATTAAATGGCAGAACAGATGAATTCACAATTAAAGTTGAAGACTTCAAAACCCTTTTCTCAACAAATGATAGATGAGGGAGCAGGATCATATACGATATAGAAGAACTCAACAATCCAATCAACCAACAAGTTGACAAATACACACTTACAGAACACAACCGTGGCAAAATTCATTCTTTTCAAGTGTTCACAAAGAATATGCAAAGTTACTTGATTTTATCCTGGGATGATATATTTACCAATAAAATTTGAAATTATATACAGACTTAAGTGCAATCATACTAGAAATCAGTAACAGAAAAATCTCCAAACATTTTGCAACTAAGTAAAACACTTCCATTATTTTTAAAGCCTTAGTCAAAGAGGAAATCTGAAAGGGAATAAAAATATATATTGAACTGGGTGAAAATGAGGATTTGTGGGAGACAGCTAAAGCAGCATTGAGAGGGAAATTTATAGCAGTAAATTGTATACATTAGAAAAGAGGGAAAAAGTCTTAAATCAATAATGTAAGCTTTTACCTCAAAAACCCAGAAAAAGAAAACCAAAATGGACTCAAAGCAGACCTAATGATGGTAATAATAAGAACAGAGATCAAAAAGTTGAAAAAACAATAGAGAAAGTTAGTGAAAGAAAGCACTGGCTTTTAAAATACCTGATAAAATGGACAAACCTCTAGTAAAACTGATGAAGTAGAAGAAACAAATTACCACTATCAGGAATAAAACAGGGGATATTAAGTATATCACCAAAGGTACTAGATATCAAAGAATAACAAGGAAATACTGTGAACAGTTGTATATACATAAATTTGTTGACTTAGAACATTGACCAATGCCTTACAAATGTAAACTGCCACAATTCACCTAATAGGAAATTGATAAATTGAATAGCCCTGTTACTGTGAAGAAAATTAAGTTAATAATTAAAATACAAACTTAAAATATGTCTATATGTAAATCTGAAAAAGCATGTACAGAATATGTATTTTATAAACTATATAATGCTGATGGATGCAACCAACAGGATATAAAGAAATGGGAAACAATACTGTGTTCATGGATTAGAAGACTCCACAAAATAAAGATCATCATTTTTCCCAAGTTGATATATAGATTTAATGAAATTCATATCAAAATATCAGCAAGATTTGTGTAGCTGTACACAAGATTATTATTCTAAAATTTGTGGGGAAAGATAAAGGAATTACAATATAACTAAAACAATTTCGAAATAGGATAAAGTGGCAAGAATCAATGTACCAAGTTTTGGTACTCATTATATAGTTACAATAATCCACACTTACATGGTATTGACTTAGGGGTGCACAGCTCATTGCAACAGCATAGAAACTCAGAAGTAAACTCACAAAACTATTTGGCAAAATTGCAAAAGCTATCAATAAATGATGCTACAACAATTCAACATTGGTAAACCAAAAAAGTTAACCTTGAACTTACTTCTCACATTTATTTCTATGAAACTTTCAAGAAAAAAAAAAGGAGAAAATCCTGGTTTTTTTGGTAGGATATAAAGGTATGCAGTGGGTTCTTAAACTTTATTCCAAAAACACCATGAAAGAACAAAAAATTAATCATTTGGACCTCCTTCAACATGATACACTATACTCTATACGAGACCTTGTTAAGAGGATGAAAACCCAACTGCAGTGTGTGAGAAAATATCTACAAACCACATATGCAACGAAGGAGGGGTATCTAGAGTATATGATAGCATTTCAAAACTCAACAGGGCCTCCCTTGTGGTGCAAGGGGTTAAGCACAGCACTATGAAGCTATTCACAGCCTCTGCAGCATGAGTTAGATCCCTGGCCAGCCAGGGTGCTACCTACATGACGCAGCAGACCTCTCCTGCCTCGCCCACTGCTCCCTTCAGCAGTGTATTTCAGTCAGTCTGCCTGTTCTGTTCCCCACTCTGTCTCTGGTGAATCCTCTCACCCTCCTGCACATCTGGCGTGTACCTCAGCTCTTGTTTGCAAAAATAAATAAATCTTAAAAAAAAAAATCAAAACTCAACAATAAAAAACCAACAATTCCAGTTAGGATATGAACAAAAGACAGAAAGAAACAATTCACTGATGCAGATATACAGATGGCAAATAAGCACATGAAAAGACCTTTAATATCATTAATCATTAGAATAATTAAAAATAAAAGCCACAGTGAATAACAGGCATACCTTGTTTTATTGAACTTTGAAGATATTGTATGTTTTATAAGACCCTCCACCAGCAAAAAAGATTATGAATTGCTGAAGGCTTGGATGGTGGTTAGCATTTTTAGCAATAAAGTATATTTTAATTAAGATATGTATATTGGGGCCTCCCTGGTAGCGCAGGTGGTTGAG
This sequence comes from Talpa occidentalis, assembly GCF_014898055.3. Classification (NCBI taxonomy): domain Eukaryota; kingdom Metazoa; phylum Chordata; class Mammalia; order Eulipotyphla; family Talpidae; genus Talpa; species Talpa occidentalis. The sequence goes on along the minus strand of NW_023604861.1, from coordinate 83,888,141 downwards.
CACAGCACTGTGCTCCTGGCTGGGGAGATACCCACCTGGCGCAGCAGACCTCTTCTGTCTTGCCTGTTGCTCCTCTCAGCAGTGTATTTCAGTTAGTCTGCCTGTTCTGTTCCCCACTCTGTCTCTGGTGAATCCTCTCACCCTCCGGAACATCTGGTTCTTGTATAAATAAAAAATAAAGATATGTATATTGTTATTTTAGACGTAATGTTATTGCACACTTAATTGATTCTAGTATTGTGTAAACATAACTTTTGTATCTACTGGGAAACCAAAAACTTTGTGTGACTGCTTTATTGTGGCACTTGCTTTATTTCGACATTCACTGTATTGTTTAGTCTGGAACCAAACCGGCAGTGTTTCCGAGGTATGTCTGTATCACACTCTTATAATGATGACCCCGAATGCCCGTAAAAATGCTGCTGGGAATGTAAAATGGTACAATCACTTTGGAAAGTGGTTTGGTAATTTCTTAAAAAACTAAACATGTGACCATATGCCCTAGTAATTGTACTCCTGGATATTTATTACAGGGAAATAAAAACCTAGTTCAGATATTTTGTACACACAAATGTTAATGGCAGTGTTATTCATAACAGGCCCAAACTGGAAACAACCCTGATGTCCTTTAGTAGGTAAATGGTTAAATACACTGGTACAATTCCATGGAATATTATTCAGCTATGTAAATGAAAGAATTAGTATATATGCAATAACCTGAATGAATCACCAAAGATTTCTACTGAGTGAATCTGCCAATCTCAATAGGTTATGTACTGTAAAATACCATTTTTGTAACATTCTTCAAATGATAAAATTATAGAAATAGAAATGAGATTAGTGCTTGTGAAAAGTTAATAATAGGGATGGAAGGAAATAGGTATGGCCATAAAAAGGAAACTTAGGAATCCTGGTAGTTTTGGAAATGGTACCTTTTCTTAATCAAAGTTATAATTCTGGTTGTGATACTATTCTATACTTATCATGAAACTTTTCTAACATGTTTACCACTAGAGAAACTGGATAAAGGCACATGGAATCTTTCCCTATTATTTCTTATAACTGATTTTAAATCTTAATTCTCTCATAATGAAAGTTTAATAAAAAATTTGACATTGAAGCACATTTTATTCAACTTTCAGTTTTCCCCCCTTAGCCTGTATCCTTCCTTTTTTTTTTTTTTAAACTAAGCAGCAGCCTAATATTTATCCTCTTTATCTGCTTTTAGATATTCTGCCTATTTATCTGAACATCTGAAGTTCAGTCTGACAGATCTTTCTTAGATTCTAAGTTTGTCTGTTTCTGTGCAGCATCTGTTAGTGGTGGAGGAAGCATAGATTTATTTACACAAAATTTCTCCAATCCTCACTTTATTATATAAAGGACTATTTGGGGGGCGTTTGTGGCAAATATGATTTTGAAATGCCGGGAGTAGCCATGTGTCTTTAATAAAACAGCTTTTACATACACTTACATGTCATAAAAATACGTGTATAGCTCTTTGAGTTTATAAAGTAATTTGACTGAGTCTCAGATTTTCTTTTGCTTTTTCTGGCATCCACTTCCTCTATATACATGGGAGGTCACTTAAAAGTTATATGCCTACTTCTTCTTGAATAAAACCTTATATATCTCCTGTTAAACCAGTATTTGCCATTATAAGCACTATTAACAACAATGTCTCATTGCCCTTATCTTCATAAAGTGATTATGTGTAACTGTAACACGATGGTATTATTTTTATTTATGTGTTTTAGATGCCACAGTTTTCTGTTAACTCTTTAGCAATTGTTTAGAGGCCCTAGTCATTTTGGCAACATGAAACAAATTAAGAAATTTGTCTGGGAAATTTTAAACTCCTAAATTGTGAAGCACCTTAGCAGTTTAAAAATTTGATAGTTATGAGTTAGAAGCCACTTTCTTTAAAAATTTGCCATGATAATTAAATAATAACTTTGGAAAATTATCTACTTTGGTAATAGTTCTTTGAAGAAAATGGCGTTTTTTTTTTTTTTTTTTTTTTTTTTTTAATATACTCTAAAAGAATGACCCTCCTTGCTTGTCAGGTGTAAACACTCATTTCTTGAAGATTTTTGTGTCCAGTGGTTGGGCATTTCTTTGTTAGTTTAGTTCACTTCTTTGCTCACATATTGTTTGTAGTCACTGGGATTGTAGGAGCCAACTGAATAAGATGATGGGATTTAGGGGGAGAGGGGATGTGATTTAAATTATAGTACTTTTTTCTTAATAGTAAAATAACTTGCATTTCTTTTATTTTATATTAAAAGCTATGTAACATTGTAAAACTCTTGTAGATTGTCTACAAATTGGTTCAATCATATTGTAATCATAATATACAATTAGTACACTGAAGTACATATTTATATGAAGATTATTCAAGTTAAGGCTTCTCCAACAAAAGGGACACTTATCTTAAAAGTGAAATTCAAATCTTTCCGTGATCAATGACCTTAATCATAGAGGAAGTCTGGGTTTTTGTTCTAGCCAGGTAGGTAGGTTGTAATTTTAAGCAGTTTGGTTTGCTAAGCATGATTAAGACACCGTTCCCTTTGAGGTTTACCCTTTCGCTTCTAAGGTACAACTGTTTATCATCTTGGGTCAAAGGTTATAAAAAGTAGTCATCAATTAAAGCTTTATTGGTTGTAATTGGTAATGCTATGAAAGGAGCCAGCCAAACTGAATCTGATAATAAAAGACTCTTTGTTAAAATATTTAATAAATTAACACTCTCTCTTGGAAGGGGGAAGCTAATTACAAAGCCCAAGATTGTTAATCATAATGTTTACTTTCTTCAAAAGCACAGACTCAGCCACTCCATAATCATTAGACATCAGATTTCTTTCTCTTTCTTTTTTTAAATCCTGCAGACTCTGTCATTCCCAGAGGGGATGTTCTTTCTATGGCTCGGACTTGGGCTATGGCAGAAGGAGGAAATGCCAAGACAAACATAAGTTATAAGGGCCATCTTAAAAATAAACAGGACTCTGTTAGGATGTCAGGCTGCTTTTGCTCTCTTCAAAAAGGGTCAGAAGTTTATGTAGATTTATTTTTTAGGTTAATTGAGTGATGTGAAGAACTGGTACATTTGGAAATTAATTCTTTTTTAATAATAAATTATCTACCAGAGCAATTATCCTTTCCTCACACAATTCCCCCCCCCCACCCCGAGATGTTTTGACAGTGTTGTGGCTCTTGAATTTTAGACATTTTTCAAAGCTTTAATATAGGTAAGTGGAGCTGTGACACATAGCTCCACAACTCACAAATGACTTTCCGTGGGAACTCTCTGAATGGGCTTTTACATCTGGGAGTCGAATGTTTCTAGATTTAAGCAATAGGGGGCATCTTGGGTTTTTTCTTTACACATGTTTCTGTATTCTGATCTTTAGGGCAGTTCTAATGAAAGAAAATCCTGCTTTGGGCCTGCTGTGCAAATTAGCCATATGGTGAAGTGTAATATCCCGCTGAACGTCATTATGGGGCCCTATGAAAAGTGCGCCCCTTTTCACATGGAAGCAAATTAAAATGGCCTTTCAGGTTTTTTCTTTTCTTCTTAAACTCTGAATAAACCTGTCTTCACTTGGATGCCGGGACAGTTAAAAGGGAGTTCCAGCTGCAGTGAGCATAGTGAAATTATAGGCTTTGCCCAAGACCAAATGGAAATATTGCTTCCTGTAGGCAAAGCCGGAAGAACAATGGTGTGTGCTTCCCTCCTTCCATTTCACTCCCCTGTTCTTTGTGTACTTGTCCTTAGCAGTTTCTCAATCCAAGAGTTAATTTTCTGTTATTGTGATAGATAAGAAGGATTCAGCCCACTCTCCAGTAGACCTATAACAATCTTTACCTGGAAATGGCACAGTAAATACCTCATGAAGAAGATAGAAGTTCTATCCCTCTGTGTGCAGACGTATCTTTTAGAAGTAGTATTTTCTAGAATAAGTTTTCTTCTACAATACAAGACATGCAGATGCCACCAACAGTACTCAGTAATTGTATGAGATATTCAAGGTTTCGGTGTGGTTGGCATACATTGTCACCTTTTATGAAGAAAAAGAAATCCTTTCTTTTTCTTTTCTTTCTCTGCCCTCCTCCTCGAGAGTGAGGATCACATGATCCTGACTTATTTGATTACTGTTGCATATTTTTAACCTATACCAGCTCAAATGTGGCTATGAGCTTTGTTAGTTAGAATTACATTTTACAGACAAAATCAAAAGCCTCACTCATTTGTCCACTCAATACTCAATGTGTTTCCTGTGCTTATATCCAGACAAGTGTGTAGAAACATGGGGAATTAAAAAAAAAAATTGTCACTTGTGTTTTTCCTATTAAACGTTTAACCAAAGTCCACGTTGGTTCCAGCATTTATTTGGCGATAGTTCATAGCATGTGTTTGAAGAAAGGAGTATTTGAAACAGTATTGTGTAGTAAAAGTGGGTCATGCTAAACTATGATGTTGGAGGAAAGGTTTTTGTGTGGAAGGTTCAGTGAAAAAAGTGTACACCATGATCCTACTCGTATGTGTGTACAGATACAAGTATATATGAAGTATCTGTCTACTTAGAATAGAAAAAATGTCTGTAGGGAAGTTCACCAAAAAGTAAACAGTAGTTATCTCTGAGTTATGGAGTCATCATTGACTTTTATTTATTCTCTTTGTCTGATCAGTACTGTCTGCTTTTTCTAAAAGTCACATGTTAGGGTAATAGAAATTAGAACAACAATGAAACATCACCTCACACCTGTGAGAATGACTATTGTTCAAAAGACAAGAATCAGTGAGTGTTTGAGAGGCTATCAAGAGAAGAGTCCACTGTTTGTGAGAATGAAAATTGGTGCAGCCATTGTATGAAACAGTATGGAGATGCCACAAAAAGTTAAAAGAAGAACTTCCATAAAACCCAGTTATTCCAATTTTGGGTATTTATTCAAAAAATACAAAATGCTAAATCAAAGAGATACACTCACCCCTATGTTTTTTTGCAGTACTGTTTACAACAGCCAAGAACTGGAAGCAACATAAGTACCATTGATTTATAAATGGATAAAAAAAGATGTGGTACTCAATGGAATACTATATACTATATACTATATACTCAATGGAATACTATATAGCCCTAAAAAGATAAAATCCTAACAGAGGGAATTATGCTTAGTGAAATAAGCATGACAAATAATGACAAACACCTACAATTTTATTCATACGTGGTCTGTAAAGAAAACATACATTTATTTTAGTTTATTTTGAGGTTACAAATACATTTTAGCAAGTAGGCAAAGTGGTATGATTCCATGAATAATAAGAGGCTGTGTACTCTTCCCGTATGTTTCCTCTCTCATTAAGTGGCACCACATTCAAACCAGTTACTCAGGATAGATATCTCACATCAGCCTTTTCCTGTCTTTTACCCTCCATGTTCAATCAGTCATTGGCTTGTACCTCCTAAATATATGTCAGATTCTGAGTAATCTTTTTGTACCTAATTTTCTTTCTTCATTCTACTCATTACATATCATCTTCAGAGTAGAAGTCCAAATGTCTTAACATAATTTACAGAGCCTTTCAGCCTCACCTCATCTTCTGTCATTCCTCTCCCATCACTGGAAGTTCTTAGAACTGCTTTTCAATTCATGGACTGTATATACATATATATGTATATTTAAAGATTTATTTATGCATACAAGAGCTGGGGTACAGGCCAGAGTTGTGGGGGGTGAGAGGATTCACCAGAGACAGAGTGGGGAACAGAATAGGCAGACTGACTGAATACACTGCTGAGGGGAGCAGTGGGCAAGACAGGAGAGGTCTGCTTCGCCATATGGTTTCTCCCTGGCCAGCTGGGGATTGAACTCGTGCTGCAGAGGCTGCAGATTGCTTCATAGTGCAGTGCTTAACCCCTTGCGCCACCAGGGAGGCCTGTGTATCTTTTTTTCTTTGAACCTCTGTGTTTCTACAAGGAACATTTTTTCCCCTTTCTCTTTACCTGGCTTTTTCTTCTGATTTATTTTCAAGTTTGAATATTAATGCCATTGTTTTTAGAGGGGGGTGGCTTTCTCTGAACATTGCTCTCTTGTACCTTTCTCTCTCTCTGACATACATATCACTCCCAACCTTAAAATTCCATAGTTTATTTTAATTTAATTGATTATTTTATTGCTGTATATTATAAATTCAGTAAGGACAAGTCCCATTCTTAGTGGCTATCCTGTGGCAAACACTCTGTATATTTTAAATGACTTGTTTTTCTGTGATACTATATATAATAATTAGTTGTTAATTATTACAGGGCCTTTGGAGCACTGTAATGCTACTGATGGAAAATTTTTTAAAAGGAAAAACAACTTTTCAATAGCCTGCCTATTGTTTTATATATATTTGCTTAAACGTTCATTCAATAACGATTAACATTTGTTTTTCATCTATTAACCTGTTTTGTGAATAGACAGGCATTTCACTTACTCCATTGGACTGGTCAGACATTTACTTCTCAAATTCCACCTGTAAGCATTGAGTTGACAAAACTGGCAGAGGAAATAGAATAATGAAAAGTGAATTTATTTAGCAGCCTCTTGGGAAACTCTAACCCAGTTTTTCTAAGTGGGGAAGCAGATCTATTAGATAAATTGATCTTTTGTCATTTTTATTCTATTGGATGAATATTTGAAAGGCAAACTGTATCTAGTTTAGAATTAAGTATAGGATCCTGATTTGGTTTTTATATAGAATTTCATCTTGTATATTTTCTATCATTTACAACAAATAATTGAATTAGTATTTTATGGTCTAATTAGGGAGAAGGCTTTCTCTAAATTCTCAGCTAAGTGTATCTTGGCTCCAAAGCATGTTGAATATGTAATGTCATACTAGAATAATAAAGGGCCTTTAGTGCTGTTAACCTTAAAATGAAAAGCCCTTCAGTGTGTACAGAATGTAATTGACATTTAATAATATCACTATGTTGTGAAAATGGTGACAAGGAGGGAATAACTTTAACAAACCAGCAGGCAGTTTCCACCTCTTATTTCTTAAGTAGAATTGTTGCTACCTCATTAATTTATGGATTAAGAAAGCCTTGAAATGGCTATCTTAATGTTTGATTTCTTTTTATAGGTTGAAAAACTCAGGCATGTACAGTTATAATCACTTGCATTTTAAAACCTTTGTTTTAACAAGCCATCATACATAGGCCAAATCCAGCCTCTTGCCTGTTTCTGTATGACCTGTGAATTAAAAATAGTTTTGTAATTTTTAAAAGGTTGGTAAAAAAAATAAAAAAAGAATAATATTTCATGACAGGTGAAAATTATATGAAATTCTAATTTCAGTTTCCACAAGTAAGATTTTATTTGTGCACAGCCACACTCATGTATTTATTGTCTATAGCTGTTTTTGTGCTATAGCTGCAGAGTTGAGTAGTGGTAACAGAAACTGCATGGCTCACCAAACCATACTTACTGTCCTGTGTTTTACAAATGATGTTTGCCAGCCTCTGATCTGTACTATTGAGTTTGCATGATTTAGTACCTTAAACCAACTTCCCCAGTTTAATGATCTAATAAGTCATGTTGAAAAAGTCTTTAGACTTTTATGCAAGTTAAGGAACCAAAGCATGTGTTGCATGACGTTTAAGGTTTGGGAGACCAGAAGTCTAAAATCAAGGTGTCAGAAGGCCATCCTCCCTCTGAAATGCTGGGTAGAATCCTCCTTCCCTTGTCTAAGCTTTTGGTAGTGGCAACAATGTTTGGTGTTCCTTAGTTGGCCGTTGCACCCTTCTAATCTCTGCCTGTGGCACCTCACAGTATCCTCTCATGTTCTAGCTCTGTTTCTTCGCGTCTTCTTAAGGACAGTTTTAATTTTTATTGGATTAAGGGCCAACTTATTCTAGTTTGACAGCATCTTAATTTAAATAGTCACATCTGCAATGATGCTATTTCTAAAAAAGGTCACATATGGAATTTTGAGAGAACACAGTTCAACCCAGCTACAGAGCTCATGAGCCAGCTCTTCTTTAGAGTTCCTTTCCATTTAAACCCAGAAACACTGAATGAAAAGTGAAGACTGCACCAAGAATGTCCAGGGCTATTGAAGTGCCAATCTGGCACAGAGCAGGCTCTCTATGGATCCAGGCAGATGGGTAAAGGAGAGTTCTGGAGCCCTGTGGCTTTTTCAGGCTTTTAACGATGTTTACACCATTTGTAGTGAGGCAACCAGATGCAGGGCATGCAGGTGGCCTGGGGGCCAGGAGGCCAGGAGGCTGGTAGGCCTCCTAGGCCTTGGTGGATCTTTACTTTGTCTAGGCTCTCTGACATTCTCTTGTGGTCTCTTCGCTGGTCTCTACTGCACTCCTGCCACATGACTGCCAGCCTCTGCTGCCACCCTTATATGCTCAGCCTCCATGCTCAGGTGCACCCACTTACGCACACCCACACCAAGCTCCAAGTGCCACCACAGGCACGCGTATAAGACCACAGGTGTAGGTCATTGATGCTAATTACAAGCGGGTGGAAAAAACCTGATAACTTCCACTTTACAGTTATGTTTCTTCTCTTTTAGAAGAAATCTATTTAAAGTAGACTTATTTTACCTGGGAAGGTTAATTTACTGTTCTCAGCTTCTGTTTTTTTACTGTTTCCATTTGGCCCTTTTTCATATTACATTTGAGACTTTTTTTTTTTAATTCTGAACATTTTTCCCTAGAACGTTCTGTATTTTTCAGGAGCATTTTCTCAACTGTTATTATAACCTCTGAGAACATTGGTTTATCTTCATTCTTGTGAATTTGTGATAATTGATTAGAAGCCAGTTTTGATGTTTGTGGTTGAGTTTTGGTAGTTTCCTCTTTAGAATCTTTAGTATCCATCCCTATAGGAATTAGTTATAAGTAAGGTTCAATAAATTATAACAGTGATTTTTATTTTTTCTGTGATTATCATTGTTCAAATTGCCTGTTTTTGAGAAATGTGGGCAGTTCTTCAATTCTAGACCCAGAGGCTTCTGTTTTCCTGTAAAACACTAGAGTAACTGGTATAATAGTGATACCCCATTTCCTTCTTTTTATTTTACAGGGTGCCCGGGAAACATTTGAGAACTACTACCGAAAACAGAGGCGAAAACAGGCTCGTTTGGTGCTCCAACCGCCATCTAATATGGTAGGATTACACCTTCACCTTCTTTTCTGGTATCTTTTAATTATCTGGCATATGTGCTTTTTTGTGGTTTTAACTGTAATTCTGAGACCAGTTTTGTAGAACATACTTTGCAGTAAGAAAATGTCAGTTGACCTCTATTGCTTGCTTTGTGTCATGCACGGTTTTAAGTATTATATATGTATTGGTTCATTTCATCTTTACTGTAACCCTAGAAAATTATTATTATATTTACTTTAATGTCATTTACTGAACTTTAAGAAATTAACAATTTTAACTTTGTGTTAATGTAACAAAACAAAAATGATGCCTTTTTCCTCTTTGCTTTGTTGCAGCATGAAACTTTAGATGGCTACAGGAGATATTTTAATCAAATTGTAGGGTAGGTATATACATGTGTATACGTATTTGAATTTATATGTTTACAATACATAGATTTATGAGACTTGAAAAAATAAATAAATAAAATAAAAAATAAAAAATAAATCTAGTTATTTTATTTTATAAATAAAATCTAGTTATTTTATTTTTTATAAAAAATAAATCTAGTTTTCTATGGGAAATTCTTTTTCTCTTTAAAAATACTACAAGATTTAATTTTGATTCTTATTATGATTTCAAAGGAATGCTCTATTGGTTTCAACATTATATTGTTGGAGAATACTTTTTGTGGCTAAAGGGAGAGAAACACTGAGCTGTAATCTTATTATATTTGATGTTTTATTTCTGTGTTCTGGGTAAAAAAGAACCAAATAATCAGCAAAAGTTGGCAAACTTTTTCTACAAGAGCCAAATAGTAAAGTATTTTAGGCTTAGCAGCCATAGGGTTTCTGACACAACCATTCAGCTCTGTTGTAGCACAAAAGCAGCTAAAGACAATATGTAAATGAATGAACATGGCTGTGTTCCAGTGAACCAATATTTATAAAAATAGGCAGAGGGCCAGTGTAATGGCAGGAGGACACGGAGCAGGATCTCTCTGATCCCAGCAGATGGGGTAAGGAGAAGTCCTGGAGCCCTCGGTGACTTTTGCAGCCTTTTATTAGGATTTACCAGGTACACAGCAGGCAGGGGTGCTGGGGGGCCGGGAGGCTGGCAGGCCTCCCACACCCCTGCAAGTTTTCACTCTATCTGGCCTCTCTTGGCCTTTTCTCTGCTCCTTTGGCTCTTTTGTTCTCTTCTGCACTCTGCTCTACTGGCGTCCCTGTGACGCCGCCCTTATAAGCCCAGTCTTAGCCCAGGTGTACCCACTTACATATGCCCACACCCTACTCCAGGTGCCCTCCATCAGGCATGCATTCAGGACTGCGAGGATCCATCATCAATCCTAATGGCGGGAGGGCAGAAAAGCCTGATGCTTTTTATTTACCCTACAGCCAGATTTGTCCCATCAGCTACATATAGTTAGCCACCCTCATCTAGAGTAGATTTACTAACTGGTCTGGAATTGTTCCCAAATCTCCCAAATATAGGCAGCTTTTTCTAACTGTAAAATAACAACTTTGTAGTTAAAAGAAAGGAAAATTAGTTGGATTGCTCCATAAAATTTCTTTCGTTTTCTTCAGATTTAGATCGTCTTAATATAAATGATAATTTACATTGAAGTATATTATAAAACTCCCTATTTAAACAATTATTTAAATTAGTATGGCTATTTAGGTAACATTTTAAATGCATAATAGTTAAGCCAAGGCAGAACAATAAAAAATAGGTGCATTTTTAAAAAACTTTTGTGAGATTGCTCTTCAATATTTTGATGAGAAAGTCTGTATAAGGACAATTATTTTGCTGTTTTCAGTGTTGGTGTCTTCAAAATGTTTTTAAAATCTATTAGTTTTTAAAAAGTACTAATGGCTTGGTGTGTTTAATATAGTGATTTTAGCTTTGTTTACCCATAAACATTTTCCTCCCCTTTAAATTAGTGGATAAAAGAGTAAACATTTAATAGAGACGAAACTCCAGTTTCTGTAGAAGTGCTTAAGACGATATTCTCGTTAGGGTGTAATTCTAAATCCAAGAAATCTGATTTTGTTAATGACACCATACACCTTATCTTTAAGAAAAAAATGACCATTAACTTCAAATTTGATGGCAGCTCATAAAGTTTGTCAAACCCTGGAGATAGTTCAAACTGTAATATCTGACAGCTTTGCTTTCTTTTTTCCTCAATCTTAGCTTTTTTGTGGTTGAAGATCACATTTTACATACAACCCAGGGCTTAGTAAATAGAGCCTACATTGATGAACTATGGGAAATGGCACTTTCAAAAACCATCGCAGCACTCCGTACCCACTCGGTATGTAACACAAGCCCATGAGAAGTTCTTTCTTGGAGCTGATTATATGCTATTGAGTGTTTTACTGTTTTAAAATCATCAAATATATATTGCTTGGAATCACACTTTGTAGCTATCTCCTTTAACACTTATGGAAGGCGGTCATTTCAAATTTCCATGTTGCTTAACACTCTAGGTGCTCTTTGCATTAAGAAAACAGCAGCTAACATCCATGCTCGTCCTCCTTGTGTCAGGCATTGCTATTTGTACTTCATATGTATTTCATCCTCACAGCAACCTTATAAAGTGGATAGTTTTTATTTTATATTTTTCAACCATTGTATTTTACTTTTTACTGAATAACATTACATTGTAACATTTTATAAGTTTCAGTTGTTCATTTTTTTTTTTAAAGATTTATGTATTTATTTATACAAGCACTGGATACAGTTAGAAGCATGGGAGGGTGAGAGAGAATTCACCAGAGCCAGAGCGGGGAGCAGAACAGGCAGACTGATGAAGTACACTGCTGAGGGGAGCAGCGGCGTGGCAGGAGAGATCTGCGCGCCATGTGGGACCCTCACCAGGGACCGGGATCAAACCAGCGCTACAGAGGCTGCGGGCAGCTTGGCAGCCCAGTGCTCAACTGCTGCCCCACCGGGGAGGCCCTCAGTTGTTCATTGTTGAGAATCAAAGTGTGTACATACTAAATTAAGGTCACTTCCAAAAGTCCACCATCCCAATTTATCCGCCCTACTCCCTCCTTCCCTTCTGGTAGTCACTAATTTGTAGTCCAAAGATTTATTTTAATTTAGTTCATCTGTGTGCTTTCTCTGTGTAATATGTATGAGGGAACTCATATGGTGTTCGTTGTTTTTGGTCTTGTTTATTTCACTAAGCATAATTCCCTCTAGGTCCATCCATGTTTTTTACAAATGGCGGGATTTCATCATTTTAGGGCTACATAGTATTCCACTGAGTACATACACCTTATCTTTTTTATCTATTCATCAATCAGTGGCACTTATGTTGCTTCCAGTTCTTGTCTGTTGAAAACAATGCTACAAAAAACATACAAAAAACATGCATGCATCTCTTTGAACTAGTGGTTTTGTATTTTTTTTTGAGTAAATACCCAGAATTGGAATAACTGGATTTTATGGAAATTCTATTATTAACTTTTTGTGGAATCTCCATACTGTTTCATAATGACCGTGCCAATTTTCGTTCTGACCAATAGTGTATAAGGGTTGCCTTTTCTCTACGGCCTCTTTAAAACTTGTGTCTTGTCTTTTGGATAATAGCCACCCTTTGGGAGGAGATATTTTTCTTCCCAGTATCACCTTTTGGGAGGTGATATTTCATTATTCTAATCTGCATTTCTCTTAATTAAAGTAGGTATTATTAAACAATTCTGTACTCTGGCAACTGTACCTCAGGCATGTTAAGTAACCAGCCTAATGTCATACAGTAAGTAATGGAGCTTGAATTCTAACTCAAATATATCTCCAGACCTTATGTTCTTAATTACTATTCCATATTGTCTTTTTTTTTTTTTTTTGGCCCCTCTGTCCTTGTGCCCACCCGTTCTACTCCTCAAGTAGTAACAGAATTTATTTAGAGACATTAGATGTACATTTCTTCTGATCCTGGGTTGTCAATGGGAGTTGAAATTTTGATACTTCTCTGAGCTTTACAGGTAAATTCCACTCCCAAATTGCTAAACCATGTGAGTTTCTATTAACCTGTAATCCCCTGAGTTTCTATTAACCTGTAAACCCCTGCCAAAGTCAGAGGGGTTGGGACTCAGCCTTTGAGGTAAGTTTTTCTCCCAAAACCACAGAACTTCCTTTGGAATCGGAGGGGTGAAAATGTTGGCAGAGAAGACTGGGAAAATGATAAACTTTTTCATACTAATTCTAAATTCCTTCTATAACAGAAATGGCCATTTTGGTTCACTGCAATAAATTTCATCTGTTCTCCAAATAATTAAGATATACTATACTAGCTATTTTATTTATTTATTTATTTATTTATTTATTTAAAAAATAAATTTTATTTTTATATTCCCCATACAATTGCAACCCCCTTAGTTTGACCCCAATCCCTCCCCTTCCCGCCCCCCCCCCATAGAGGGTCTCTGGTTCATAGTTTTTTGTTGATTTTGATTTTCACTTTCTTATTGTTATTCATTTTCCTGGTCGCTTATTTAAGTTTTCTAGATTCCTGCTATGAGTGAGACCATCCGGTATTTTTCTTTTTGTTTCTGGCTTATTTTGCTGAGCATGATCCCTTCCAGCGCCATCCATGTTGCTGCAAATTGCATGTGTTTATCTTTTTTGAATGCTGAGTAATATTCCATGGTATATATGTACCACATCTTCTTGATCCAGTCATCTATTTTTGGGCATTTGGGTTGTTTCCAAAGCTTAGCTATTGTAAACAGTGCTGCTATAAACATAGGGGTGCAGGTGTTCTTTGGAATTGATGTTTCTGTGTCCTTTGGGTAAATACCTAGGAGTGGAATTACTGGATCATATGGAAGCTCTATGTTTAGTAGGTCCAGAAATCTCCACATAGCTCTCCATAGTGGTTGGACCAGTTTGACTCCCACCAACAGTGCAGGAGAGTTCCTTTTTCTCCACATCGTCGCCAACATTTGTTGTTACTAGTTTTTTTAATATGTGCCATTCTCACTGGTGTAAGATGGTATCTCATGGTAGTTTTAATTTGCATTTCCCTGATTACAAGTGATGTTGAACATTTTTTCATATGCCTTTTGGCCATTTGCATTTCTTCTTCAGAGAAGTTTCTTTTTAGCTCTTCTGACCATTTTTTGACTGGATTATTTTCTTTGTTGTTGTTGAGTCTCATCAGCTCTTTGCAGATTTTTGTGATCAGTCCTTTATCATTAGTGTTGTGTGCAAAAATGTTCTCCCAGTTGGTGGGGTTTCTCTTTGTCTTTGTTACTGTCTCTTTTGCTGTGCAGAAGCTCTTTAATTTGATGTAGTCCAAGCTGTTTATCTTTGCCTTCACTATCACTGCTTTGGGTAATGTGTCTGTAAAGATGTCTTTGATGTGCATATCACGTAGTGTTTTGCCCGTATTTCCTTCTATGTATTTTATGGTTTCAGGTCTTATGTCTAGTTCTTTAATCTATTTTGAGTTGATTTTTGTGTATGGTGTGAGGTAGTGGTCAAGCTTCATTCTTTTGCATGTAGCAACCCAGTTTTCCCAGCACCATTTATTGAGCAAACTTTCTTTGCTCCAATGCATGGTCTTTGCTCCTTTGTCAAAGATTAGTTGACCATAAATCTGTGGGTTTATTTCTGGATTTTCTCTTCGATTCCATTGGTTTGTGTGTCTGTTCTTGTTCCAATACCATGCAGTTTTGATGATTATGGCTTTGTAGTATAGTTTGAAGTCTGGGAGTGTGATGCCTCCATTCCCTTCTTTTTTTTTTTCAGGAGAGCTTTGGCTATTCGTAGTTTTTGGTGATTCCATAGGAATTTCATTAATAATTGTTCTATTTCTTTGAAGAATGACATTGAAATTTTGATTGGAATAGCATTGAATCTGTATATTGCTTTTGGTAGGATGGTCATTTTAATAATATTTATTCTTCCAATCCATGAGCAGGGGATGTCTTTCCATTTCTTTGTGTCTTCTTCTATTTCTTTTAACAGTGTTTTATAGTTTTCTTTGTATAGGTCCTTTACCTCTTTTGTTAGATTTATCCCCAAGTATTGGATTTTTTTTGTTTCGATAATAAAAGGGATGGTTTTTTTGATTTCTTCTTCTTCTTCAGATTTATTGTTTGTGTATAGGAAGGCTACTGAGTTTTGCATGTTGATTTTGTATCCTGCCAAGAAAGTGCATTTTCTTAGTCATCATGGAATCATATTTGACGTCATAAAGAACAAGTTATTTTATAAGTGTGTTGATTAAATTATGTCTACAGAGAACAGTAATCTAATGGGAGTTTTTCTTAGTAAATCTACTGTATGTTCTTTTGAACTGAAGAATAAATGCCAAAATACTTCCTTTTCTCTCAGTAGTTAAGTATCAATTTAGAGGCAGAAAATAGATTAGTGGTTGCTAGAGGTGTAGGTGATAGGAGGAATAGAGGGTGGTAGTTCTAAGGGCATAATACTTCTTTCTGAAGTGAAGAAAATGTTTTAAATTGACTGGTTATATTTTGCACATATCTGCAAGTTATACGAAAACAGGAAAAACCATTGAATTATAAACTTCAGATGGGTGAGTTGTATGGTATTGGTAATGTATCTGAACAAAGCTATTAAAAAGCAACTGAGCATCACACACATTTATTCACCGAACCATTTTATCCTTTATGAAATTGGGTGGTTGATGCCACAATGTCTATTTCATGACACTATTTGTTATACCAGATTACCCAGAAAGCAAACAAAACAACACTCCAAACTTCAAAACAAGTCTCATAAACAAACACTATATCTGAATATTTTTTAATTTTCTTGTCACTACTTAAAATTGCACTTTATTTTTCCTGAATGAACTAATTGAGATAGCATAAATTAGCAATATTTTGAAAGATATTTCACATATTAACGTGAGCAGTATGCTCAATGCCTATTTCAAACATAGTAAAAATCTTATATGACCTCAGAATTCAAATTTGTCAATATATTAACTGAAAAAATTACTAATACAAAAGAAATTTCATAACCAGATGGTTCAGTACTAGAAGATTTGCTAATGTAATTGCTACTATGATTGTTAACTATGATAAATAGATCATCAATAATACTGAAAAATAGTTTTAAGATTTAAAGTTAGGGCATAAAGTAATCCTGGGTGACCAAAATAACTCATGTTTTAAAGGTTTTACCAGGGACTACCAAGTCTTGGATGCTTTCAGGACTTTTCCCAGAACTTGCTAAAGTCTAATGGGATGTAATGTGGTGAATACTGTTTTTAAGACCTGCCTAAGGGCGCAATTGGATCTGCTGGGGCCTGCTACAGTTGGGCTGCTTCCAGTTCCTGTCCTGGACTCCCTGGGGTATGTGCGGGTGTACCACTAGGGGGCCTGCTTCCAGGACCCTCCCCAAGATCTGCTGGGGTCTGTCAGAACCTGCTGTAGAAGGACCATTCTACAGTTCTGCTCTGCTACTTTCAGGGTATGCCACGCCATTGGGGCTAATGGTGCCTGCCCAGGCCATCTGTTTGGCCTATTCCACTTTTTGCTAGGGCTCCCCTCCTTTGAATATTACTCCAATGATTACTCATAATCATTGTTTTTCCTTTGGGAGTTATTGACTTTGTTCTGCTGCAAACTACCTGTATGTGGAGGTGGTGAGCCCAGGGTCTTCACTCTGCCACCATCTTCCCTAGTGTCAGTAAACTTTTTAAATAGTGACATGTACATCTTTGTCCTGCCCACAAAGGCTGACTTCCTTGTCATTTGTGTTTTTAAAACTGTTATTAAAGTGATTATATGTGAACTTTATTTGCAGTTTTTACTATTCTCTGTATTTATATTTATTTTCACTGTTGTATTCCTTGAATATAGTTTTGTTTTCTCTTTGTTTTTTAATCACACTTGCCTAAGCTATGTATATTTTACTGATTTAACTTTTAACCTTAACTTTTAGTTTTAATTGATTAAATCTTTCATGTCTTTTTTATATCACTGATTACTTTTACCAGTTTTGCTCTTAATTATGGTATATTTTAACTTTTTTGGTTTGGCTTCATAATTTATGTGTTTTGATTTTTCCAATTTTTTGTGTTTTCTAATGCTTGTGTGTGAAGATATAATTTTTAAAAAATGACTTTATCCATACTCCATAGGTTTTGATATGAACTATTTCATTACTGTTTATTTTAAATGAACAATAATATCAATTTTGACTTCTCCCTTAACTGAAGAGTTGTTTAGAAGTGAATTTTTAAATTTCCAAGTATTGATAATATAGATCATATTTTTTTAAAGGTCAGAAAATGCAAATGTAATTTATTGCTTTTAACTACATAAACTTTACTGAATTATTGTTCCTTTACAATACTGTATGAGATTTAGAGGTATAGGTTCATAACTCTTCAGATGTGTATTATCAAATCACACTTACCACGAAGTCACCCATAATCCTTCACCAAAGTGCACTGGGTTCCCTTCCCCTTTGCTGATAACCCCCTCAAATATAGATCATATTTTACTGGAATCTCTAGTTAGCTCTTCTATGATTGAATCTGGCATTAAAATAAACCAGATGAATGTTGGATCCTTCCTAGGGAACAATTCACCAGGTAAAATGTTAAACAATTAAGTAAACTGAATTTAGTTTTAGTTTTAATAATTAAGATGTTTTCTTTCTTTGTATTTGATTTCTTTTAGTCTTATTGCTCTGACCCAAACCTTGTGTTAGATCTGAAGAACCTCATCGTTCTTTTTGCTGACACACTTCAGGTTTGTGACTTGTATTTGCATATATTTTATCTAGTTTAGTATTTTATCTGCTCAAAATCTTTCCACTGTCTATCTCAGGTTTAGTAAGGTATCTTTTCTTTGTTTTTCTTCTTTTTCTAGAGCTAGATCTATGTATTTCTTTATGGCATTTCTAGTCATCACCCTAACCATATGTATTCACGTAAATAGTTACCACCTTAAAAAAAAAAAAAAAAAACAATTACCACCCTTTTTTCCACAAGTGTAGATCAGCTAATAAAACCACCCACTAACTTAGTTTTTCAAAGTATCCTAATTCAGATGTTGTACTTGAGAAATTTTAGAGTCTTAAGTGCCATACTAAATAATGATTATTGACTTGAACAATATATTGAAACAAATAAAATAACATTAGAAGTAGGTAAGAGTAGCAGCATTTTTAGTTTCTCATCCTACTCCTAAAGGTTGCTAAAAATTACCAGGAGTTGTAGTAGGGACAACTAAACTGACAGTGTACCCTATATATATATATATATATATATATATATATATATATATATATATATTTTATTGTTAATTAAGCTTTTTTCTGATTATCTTCTATAATTTGCTATGGATCTTTTAATTCTCAAGAGATGAGCACTAGATTTTTGGTGGAATGAAAGATTCTTCCATATGGTTTCATTTGAATTGTTGGCCGAAGAACAAGAATACCTTTCAGTGCCTAATTATCTCTAATGTTAGTAAATTATTCACCTTAGAAAATGAAGCTTTTAATTTTATTTCAGGTGTATGGTTTTCCTGTAAATCAACTTTTTGACATGCTGTTAGAAATCAGAGATCAGTATAGTGAAACTCTGCTAAAGAAGTGGGCAGGTATTTTCAGGTGAGAAATTATCTATAGTTATGTGTGTATGCAGTGCATGTACACGTGTGTATACACAAGTATTTTTATGCATAAAGTTTTTCATTTGTAATAAACATCGAGTTCATATGACTTCTATTTTCTAGCTATGCTGCAGATTATGATTCAAAATTTGAGTAATTATAGTGATGACCAAAATAAAGTTCTCAAAACATCCAATTTCAAAGTGTTAGTGTCTGCTATGTGGGGCATCACCTTGTCCCATTTGGGCTTCTTTGTTTCCTTGAGTAAATGTCAAGTACCTTGGTTCATAATCTCCAGATTTTCTTGTGTATTTTATTCTACTTTTTCATTTCCTCTTTGAGGATCATTACTAGTCTATGCCTCACTATAAGGCAGTGACTTTTAAAGACTTTCAAATAATTTAGATTCTTCAGGAACCTTTTTGAAGACTTATGTAATTCCTTATTTTTATTCTCCACACACAGAGAAAATAACCTATTACAATGCAATGTGTTTGAAACATATTATTTAAATAGTTATTGCAACATACATACTACAATAAGAAAGTTATTCTGTTATACCTTCTACCCACAAACATTATACCTTCTTGGAATCTTTTCCTGTTATACACCCCATATGAACTCACTTGAATTTTTTCTCTTTATTAATCTTTACTCCTTTACTTAAAGTGGCCTTTCTGCCTCCTGCATGATTCCATTCCCAGCTCAGCCTATCCTGTTTTCAAGTTCTTTTCAAGTTATAGCTTTAAATTGTACATTATTCCTTTAATCTTACTCTGCTCAGTATGTGAAAATATCTGATAATTACTAGTCCAACTCATTTGTATATATTATTATAAACAATTGTTTTTCTAAAAATCAGGTTTACCTGATACTATTATGTTTAGGGGAAGAGTATCTCTATAGGAACCTTTGAAATTAATAACATGATATATCCTTGATCATAAGAATAATTTCAGTAAATTTCTGTTTTGATTTTGGTAGCACGACCTCTACTTTTAGAGACTCCCCCAGTCTAATTAAGGAGTCAGAATCTATGGATGAAAAAAAGTCATACTAACACAGAGCATTTGGTGGAGTAAATGAACATGTTTTGTATTTATATAGAAGCTACTTTTCCTTATCTGCCAATTCTGAAAATTAGAATAGAAGAGCTAGTGTAGGATTAAACAACATCAACAGATATATCTTATATAAAAACTCAAAGTAAATTAAATCTCTTTGCCTTTTCTAGAGCACACATTATTTTTTTGTCACTTGCCTTAAAGCTTCAACATGTTGCCTTAAAATGTTCTTTCTCATATATTAAATACTATGAACTTATTTTTGTAATTGTGTTCCACTTGTTTTAGAGTTTTTTTCTTTTAAATATATTCTTCTTGGATCAAGTGACTATGTCATAGAAGAAATAGACTAGAGATTGAGAAACATTATATATATAAATATATATAGCACATACACATGCATTATATATATAAATATAATATATATAGGACATTCACAATCACTGGAGTTCACCTGTAAATTTGTTGAGATAACACAATGATTAATTCACCTTCCTTTGCTTCCTCTTTCCTTTCCTCCCTTCTTCCCTCTTTTCCTTTCTTCCTCTCCTTCCCTCCTCCCCCCCCTTTTTTTTTTAATAGAAACATACTTGATTCTGACAACTATAGCCCTATACCGGTAACAAGTGAAGAGATGTATAAAAAGGTGGTAGGACAATTCCCATTTCAAGATATAGAGCTGGAAAAGGTAAGGAATACTTTAAACTTCTCTGATTGATTTGACATCCTCTAGAAGTTTTCATTGTGTCTGTATCATTTAAAGGCATTTCTTCCAACTTCAGAGGTTGCAACTGTAGAATATCTTCAGATAACACTTTTTGGATTTAGAAGAATAGTAATTCTTGTTTTGGGGATCAGCAGATGACTTTGGGGTCCTAATGCTCTGAAAAGTTTAGGGGATAGATGGGAGTGTTCCAATTTGGTTTATGCTTCAAAATACTTGATTTTATTATACCTTTAGAACATTTTCTCCCCTAAATATAGAGTAAAATTTACCCTGTGTGCTGTGTTACACTCTTGGTTTTGACAGTGCATTGAGTCATATATATACAGCCACAATATGATGTAGAAAAGTTCTATCATGCCCCCAAATCCCCTCAATCCTGCTACTTTTAAACCCCTGCCCTTTAGAAGCCACCAATCTGGTCATTATCTATTTTTGCCTCTTCCAGAGTGAGATAAATGGAATCATACATTATGTAACCTTTTGAGACTGGACTCTTTCACTGAACTGTTTAATATACTTGCTATTCATTTAAGTTGTTGCATGTATCAATAGTTCATTCCTTTTATTGGAGAAAAGCACTATAATTTACGTATGCATTCATGTGCTAAAGGGCATACATATTATTGTTTATTTAAATCTATATCTTATTCTTTTGTATCAGGAAACTTTAAGAGATAATTTCTTAAACAGACAATTTTGGGTTCTTAAACAGACAATTCATATATAGAAGAAAATTTATTTTATATCTTAGTTTGTAAATATCTTCATGATATGTTGATTTGTGACATGTTTTCATATTAATTCTTGCGTTTACAGCAACCTTTTCCAAAAAAGTTTCCTTTCTCTGAATTTGTGCCAAAAGTTTACAACCAAATTAAAGAATTTATCTACGCTTGTCTGAAGTTTTCAGAAGATCTTCATCTCAGGTATAGTATGAAATAGTGAAAATGTAAAAAAAATAATGAATAGTGACTCTCTCAATATAAATATTCTGAAAAACATTTAGCTTGGATTTTTGAAGTCTTTCATTTTCTGTTTTGTTCAAGAAAGTATCCCCTAGTTCAACCAGTTTAGGAAAAAACAAAGAATAAATGAATAACTGAACAAATGAGAGGTAGAGTGTATCAGGCAACTCTGAAGATAAAAATAATTGTATGATAGTTTGTGTGACTTGTTTAATAGCCATTCTTAATAAATAAAAAATGAAACATGAGGCTTGTGCAACCACTTTGTTCTTTTCTCTAAAAATGAGATTGATTTTATACAAATATTCTCTTGGAAATGATATTAACATTGGAAGTTATAAACTAAAACTTCCTCCCAGACACAGGGGCTACACTCTCTCCCTACTACCACCAAATGACCGTTACAATGGTTTCCAGGGTATTGTGAAGGATGTTACTGTACTTAAATTATTGCAAGCTCATTGCATAATGGCTTTTTCTATCCTCTTTTGAAGGAAAGGTAATATGGTGAACGTGTAATGTGAGTCAAATCTTGTGAAATCCTTTTCTGGCTTGAATATATTAACTTTTTTTTTGCCTGAAAACTCTTTTTGATACGTCTAACCCTGACAATTTACCAATAAATATTCAGTTTGGGGGGATTTTATTGCTGCCTTTCCTCTTTGGTTACCATTAATTTTATTTCCTGGACTAAGTTTTAAATTTACCTTTTAACCTAGACAGAGATCATGTTGACAACTATAGCTATTATGGGGAGGAGGTATGATATGGGATGTGAGACAAAATATTTATAAAAACAATCATTTCTCTTTAAACACAAGGCCCTCAAAGCAAGAACAACTGCTATATAGAGATTTTTATGAAACTTCAGGGATAATTAGTCTCTTAAATCAAACATTCATTTTTTGCCTTCGCAAATTTTCTCTTATATTGAATAGCAGATGTGGGAAAGCATTATAAATATTGAAAAAATATGTAACTGCATAAATTCTGATGATATAAAACTCCTATTTAAAGAAACTTCTTTTTTCTAATTATTTTTTCATTTTTTGTTTTTTAATTTTGTATATTTTTTATACCATTTTTCATTTTTGTACAATGTATGCATTTTCATTTTGGTTATAGTCCCCATACAATTCCCACCACCCTTGTTTTGATCCTACTCCCTTCTCCCCCCGCCCCCTAGTGTGTCTCTGGCTTATAGTTGCTTGTTGATTTTGATTGTTACTTTAGTATAATTAGTCTTTTCCCTGGTCCCTTATTTAGGTTTTCTAAATTCCTGCTATGAGTGAGACCATCTGGTATTTTTTTTAAAAGATTTATTTATTTATTTATAAAAGCACTGGGTACAGTCAGAAGCACGGGAGGGTGAGAGAATTTACCAGAGCCAGAGCAGGGAACAGAACAGGCAGACTGACGAAATACACTGCTGAGGGGAGCAGCGGGCGCGGCAGGAGAGGTCTGTGTGCCATGTGGGACCCTCACCGGCGGCTTGGGATCGAACTGGCTTTGCAGAGGCTGCGGGCAGCTTTGCAGCTCAGCACTCAAACGCTGCACCACCAGGGGAGGCCCTATTTTTCTTTTTCTTTCTGGCTTATTTTGCCGAGCATGATCCCTTCCAGCTCCATCCATGTTGCTGCAAATTGCATGAGTTTATCTTTTTGGATTGCTGTGTAATATTCTATTGTATATATGTACCACATCTTCTTGATCCAGTCACCTATTTTTGGGCATTTGGCTTGTTTCCATAGCTTACCTATTGTAAATAGTGCTGCTATAAACATAGGGTTGTAGGTGCTCTTTTGAATTAATGTTTCTGTGTCCTTTGGGTAAATACCTAGGAGTAGAATTGCTGGATCATATGGAAGCTCCATCTTTAGCAGATTGAGGAACCTCCACACAGCTCTCCATAGTGGTTGGACCATTTTACACTCCTACCAGCAGTGCGGAGAGTTCCTTTTTCTCCACATCGTCGCCAACATTTGTTGTTGCTAGTTTTTTTAATATGTGCCATTCTCACTGGTGTAAGGTGGTATCTCATTGTAGTTTTGATTTGTATTTTCCTGATTTTTTGACTGGGTTATTTACTTTGTTTTTGTTGAGTCTAGTCAGCTCTTTGTAGATTTTTGTCATCAGTCCTTTATTGTTAATATTGTGTGCAAAAATTTTCTCCCAGTCAGTGGGGTGTCTCTTTGGTTTGGTTACTGTCTCTTTTGCTTTACAGAAGCTCTTTAATTTGATGTCGTCCCATCTGTTTATCTTTTCCTTCACTATCACTGCTTTGGGTGATGTGTCTTTAAAGATGTTACTGAGGTGTATGTCATGTTGTGTTTTACCTGTATTTCCTTCTACATATTTTATGGCTTCAGGTCTTATGTCTAGTTCTTTAATCCATTTTGAGTTGGTTTTTGCGCATGGTGTGAGGTAGCAATCAAGCTTCATTCTTTTGCATATTGCGACCCAATTTTCCCAGCATCATTTATTGAAGAAACTTTCTTTGCTCCATTGCATATTCTTTGCTCCTTTGTCAAAGATTAGTTGACCATACATCTGTGGGTTTACTTCTGGATTTTCTATTCGGTTCCTTTGGTCTGTGTGTCTATTCTTGTTCCAATGCCATGCAATTTTGATTGTTATTGGTTTATAGTATAGTTTGAAGTCTGGGAGTGTGATACATCCATTCCCTTCTTTTTTTTTAAGGATAGCCTTGGCTATTCGGGGTTTTTGGTGATTCCATATTCATCAATATTTCTTCTATTTTAAAGAAAATTCTTTTTAAAAACAACAAATAAATGGGACTGCTATGGTAAAATAATGTTCTAACATTATTTATAAAATATATAAAATAATAACATACATAAAATAATAACATATAAAATAATGTTCTAACATGTTTTGCTTGACTTCAAAAAAATAGAATACACACACAGATCTTTTTTTTTAATATTTATTTATTTATTTATACAAGCACTGGGTGCAGTCAGAAGTGTGGGAGGGTGAGAGAACTCACCAGAGCCAGAGCGGGGAACAGACCAGGTAGGCTGAGGAAACACACTGTTGAGGGGAGCAGTGGGCGTGGCAGGAGAAGTCTGTCACACCATGTGGGACCCCTGCCAGCAGCCGGGGATCGAACCAGTGCCACAGAGGCTGTGGGCAATCTCACAGCCCAGTGCTCAACCGCTGCGCCACCATGGGAGGCCCCAGATCTTTTTATAAGTTATAAAATTAATAGTCTGTAAAGAATTTGGAAACTAAATAGCACAAAGAAGAAAAATTTGAAAGACCCAAAACTCTACCATGTAGTAAAATAACCATTCTCTCTATATGGGAATTTTTTAAAAATTAAGGTAACACTGGTTTACAACACTGTATATGATTTAAGGGAATAATTTCACACTTCCTCAGGTGTGTGTCACCACACCACACCAACCTCCAAACCAGAGCACCCATAGTCCTTTACCCTAAGCCATTAGATTCTCTCCCCATTTTTTCCCTCTAATAGCTGCAACTCTGTAGGCATCTTTCTGGGGTTTGTTTTGGTTTAGTTTTGCCAGTTCGTTTGTTTTGTTTCTCTACATTCTACATATGAATAAATTCATCTGTTTTTTTTTGTCTTTCTCCTTCAGAATTATTTTACTTAGCATAATTCCCTTCAATTACCTCCATGTTGTTACAAATTGCAAGAGTACATCTTTTTTTTTTTTTTATGACTGAGTTGTATTCTATCATGTATATATGCCACATCTTCTTAATCCACTGCTCTGTGCCTGAACACTTAGGTTATTTCTATAATTTGACTATTGTAAATAGTGCTGCAGTTAACATATAAGTGCATCTATGCCTTTGAATTGGTGATTTTGTGTTCTTTGACTAGATACCTAGAAGTTGAATTGCTGGATCATGTGGTGGATCTATTTTTAATATTTTGAGGAACTGCTATACTGTTGTCCATAGGGTGCTTACCAGTCTGCATTCCCAGCAGCAGTGCATGATGGTTTGTGGGAATTTCTTTCCAGTCTATCCTCCATGTGAATATATGCACAGCACTTCTTTAAAAGTTTTGAGAATGTTATAATGATCATTTTATGGTTTTGTTAATACTTTGACCCAAATTCACCAGGTTTTGACATTTTGCCATATTTGCTTTATTGTATTCTCCCTCCCTCATTTACCTTTCTCCTCCACTTCCTCACTCTGTGTGTGTGTGTGTGTGTGTGTGTGTGTATGTGTGTGTTATTAGAAGTACTTATGTTGAATTTGATTAAGACATGTTGAATTTGATTAATTAGCTAGGATACTGTCTGTTCTCTCTGTTGTATAGTTATCATCATTTTTCCTTTTGTAATAAGTAACGTTTGTGTTTGTTTGGAACTACTTTGAGACTAAGTATTTTTTCTGTTGTCAGATGTCATCTACCTCCCTCACCCATATAGTATCATTTAATGATTCTTGCCTGAGTCATTTTTTTCTCTGATAATTATTTATGATTTTAAACATCATCAAAATCTTGTATTTTGTTATTTGGCATTCTATTTTAAGGAGTCCTTCCCTTCTGCTTGCTTGCTATTTATTTATCTATCACCTCCCTGTCATCATAGATTGTTCATTAAAATGGTTCAGTTCTCTACTATCTATGTATTTATTCATTTTTATGCTCAAATTGTCCCAGATGTAACTAGTGTGAACAGCTTCCAACTGCCACCTGTGGTTTTTTGGCACCCTGCAATTTGGCGGGACATTTCTTTATTTTCTGGGAAAAGATGTTTCAGGCTCATCTTGTATGTTTATTGGCCTAACCCTGATATTATTAACCTTTCCACGGATCCTAGTTCCTTTTAGTGTGAGTGGTGTCTTTTAAATAAGATCTGGGCATGTTTTCTTATTTTTAAAATGTGTCTTTTTGAATTGAGAAATAGTGAGGTTTTGTTTTATTTTAATGAATTCTGCTAATTGAAGTATTTATTTCAGTTACATTAATGTACTTAGTGATATGGTTGGATTTAAGCATGCTCTTTGTTATTGTTTTTCTATTTATCCCATTCATCTTTTCTGCCCATTTTTCCCAGTTTCCTTCCTTCCTTTTTGATTAAATTTTTTAAAGTATGCTTTATTTTACCTATTAGCTCGATTAACTTTATTTGTGTGACTGCTCTGTGTATCCTTAATTTACCACAGTTTGCCTTGAATAATAGTGTATCACTTTATATATAATTTAGTAATCTTACAACAATATAATGTAATTTATATTCTCACCCCCTTTGTGTTGTTGGTGTATATTTTACTTATATGCCTGCTTAAACCCTAAAATGTATTACTGTTTCTGCTTAGAATATTTACAATTATTTTAAAATTCAAGAAATGAGTGGTTCTCTAGATTGGTCCACTTCATTTTTAGGCCTTCTCATTCTTCCTACAGATCTAGGTTGTTACACTTTAATATCATTTTTCTTCAGTGTAGAATTTGTTTTAGTATTTGTTTTTATGTATTTTTTGCTGGTGTTAGATTTTTCTAGTTTTAATTTATCTAAAATTTTTTTTGCTTTTGTTTTCAAAAATATTTTTCTTCAGATACAGAATTTTAGGTTAATAATCTTCCCTTTCCCCACACTTTTTTTCCCCCAAAGATTTATTTATTTATACAAGAACCAGGGTATAGACCAGATGCGCGGGAGGGTGAGAGGATTCATCAGAGACAGAGCGGGGAACAGAACGTGCAGCCTGACTGAAATACACTGTTAAGGGGAGCAGCGGGAGAGACAGGAGAGATCTGCTGCGCCATGTGGGATTCTAGCAGGCCGGCTGAGATCGAACCGGCGCTGCAGAGACTGCGGACAGTTTCACAGTGTTGTTCTCAACTGCCTGCACCACCAGGGAGGCCCCATTTCCCCACACTTTAAAGATATCATTCCATTCTTTGTATCTATGGTTTCTGAAGAGAATTAAGTCTTCTTAACTGTTGTTCTTTAGTGTACTGTCTTTTTGTTTCTTTGAAGATTTGAGGATTTTTCTCTTTGTCTTTGTACTTTACAATTTGACTATTATGTGTCGATGTGTTTTTTAAACTGTATTAATTCTCTTTGAGGGGTGTTGAACTTTTTTTTTTTTTTTTTTTTTCTGGGACCCTCGCCGGTGGCCGGGGATTGAACTGCAGGCTGGCTGCGGGCAGCCTCGCAACCTAGCACTCAACCGCTGTGCCACCAGGGGAGGTCCAGGTGTTGAACATTTTGAATCTGTAGGTTGAAATATAGTATCAAGTTTGGAGATAATTTTGTCAGCATGTGCTTAAATATGTTTCCTTTATCATTTTTTTCTTTTTCTTGGGTGATGCCAACCTGTTTGATAAGATAATTCAGGTTTCATCACTGCTTGATGAGCTGAATGTGAATCTAGTTTTTAATTAGTTTTAAGGTACTTCTGATTTCAGTGGCAATTGCAGAAGTCTCTTTGTCCGCAAGATCAAGTTTGAAATTCCAAAGCTTCTATCCAGGGGCTTACTTCTGATCTTAACAGGATTTGAGCTGGGCTGGGTTTCAGATTTAGTTGGTTTTTGCTCTCCTAGGATTGAATTTCAGTAGCGACCTGGAACCTAATCCCCTTGCAAAATTTTCAAGATCTTTCTGATACTTTGCACTTCCCCCACCATTTCTTATAGAACATAATTCCTGTAGGAGTTGATTCTTTTTTTTTTTTTTTTTTTTTTTGTGGGACCCTCGCCAGTGGCTGCCGGGGAATGAACCGGCACTGCAGAGGCTGCGGGCAGCCCCGCAACCCAGTGCTCAACCACTGCGCCACGAAGGGAGGCCCCAGGAGTTGATTCTTAGTTTAGGTTGGCTAAGTGTATTTATTTTTGTTTGTGGGCTCTTCCAGATTCCAGCCTATAAGAATAGCCCACACTTAAAGGTTTGACTGATTTCTCTGCATCCCTGCTAAGGCATTTTATTCCTTCATCCACCTGTACCCAGATTAGGCAGTTGGCCCTATTTATGAAAGTGCGTGCTGCTTTTTGCTCACTTTCAAGAGTTTATCCCAGTGTGCAGTTTAATTCCGTTATTATTATTATTTTTTTTTGGTGCTCATTACACTTCACTGATATTGAAAGAAAATACAGCTTTTAGCCTGGATCTAGTTTTCTTATTTTGAAGGTAGTGACCATGTTTCTCGATATCATATTCAAAATTGGAACTTCTCCTAGATCATTTTAAAGCATGATAGAGAGATTTAATAAGTACAAGATACTATGAGAGTGATGAATAACAGGGGCACCAGATTAACCAATGATGTTAATCACTTTCCTAGCAACCTGTACTTATCATAGCTCATATTGCAATTGATATGATATAATTATGAGTTTAACCTATGAGGGCAGGAACCATTGCAATGTTGATCACAATTGTGAACTCTCTATTTACCAACACAATGCCCAGCTCATTATATTTTTGTTAAGTGAAGTTTTCAATTTAATAAGTATTTGAAAAAGGTGGTAATGGGCTAAATATATTAGTAATTAAATCTATCTTTGCATGGACTCTGTAAAATTATTTTAATGTCTTTCTTTTCCTTAGCCGATTATGGCCTGGCATTCTGTAGCCTTATTTATTTCTAATATTTTTCTCTTTTCCACTTAGCATGATGTATGTGTGTGTGTGTGCGTGTGTATATATAATCTATATTTAAAATTTTAAGAGTTTTAATTCAACCATATTAAGCCTCAGATTTTATTCTGAAGAAGAGAAATCAATGAGATAAAATTTGTGACCAGTGTCCACAAGTGATAAATAATTAACAAGGAACTACTCATTAATCATTATTTATAATTACTTCTTGATATTTATAAATAAATGTCAGTAAAATGATAACCTTATCAGTAAAAAAATGTTTGTCCCAAAAGGGACATATCCAAAAGGCTATATTTTATATAGGTCACCTTGGGTTATATTCAGGATCTTATAAAGAATCTGTTAAGTCCTGGATTTAGTCTGCTGGTTACAAGACTGTTTTGTTTTTTTTTTAAACTTTGCATTTAAAGTTACCTATTATATACTTTTCTTTATGTTTAGTTTCCTTGGGTGAAAAGAAAATGTCTTTATTGATCACTTTTTGTATAATAGGGATTATAAAATATTTATGCAGAATTAAACTCCTGGCTTGAACCATTTATTTGGGAATGAAAACTAAAGAGATGTTATATGAAAGATGCCAGTATCAGAGTGTGTGCCAATACACACACGTTTATATATATATCTTTATCAGCTAATTGTATAGAAAGTCTACAGAAAGACCAGGTTGGAAAGTTACAAATGTTAATAATCCATGAAAGAACTTCTAAGTGTGGGAGAAATTTTGGTTTCAGGATGAGGAGTCATGCTGGGGAACTCTTTACTGAGAGCGAGTACATCATACTATGTAGGCTTTGAGTTTTAGACTCCTGTGTTAAAATCTTTTTTTTGCCATGTACTCACTATGTGACCTTGTATAAGTTACTTAACTTTTCTGTGTTTTCATTTCTTCATTGGTAAGGCAGGGATAATAAAAGTTCCTACTTCATTTGATTATTGTGAAGGGTAAATGAATTTTAATATATTAAAATAGAATAATTTCTGGTCATAATAAATGTTATTTGCTATTATTATAATCACCACTACTACTATTATTATTATGACAAATAACACTTGTACCTTGTTTGTAAAATAATTCTGCTACCTGGTGTGACATACTCTTAACAATTCTTTTACAGCTCAACTGAAATTGATGACATGATTCGTAAATCTACAAACCTGTTGCTAACCAGGACTCTGAGCAACTCTCTGCAGAATGTCATTAAAAGGAAGAATATTGGCCTTACTGAGGTAAATCTTCTCTTAACGGAGACAGCCAAGGCAATATTTGAACAAATGTCTTAAGCTCTTTGCCTTATTTATGAATCACTTATGACTTCTCTGTGGTCCATCATGTTATTCCTTATGGGCTCCTGATGGTTAAAGTGCAAAATGAAATTCCCTGTTTCTCCTTTGTTCAGTTTTGAGAAATCCATTATTTTTTTTAAATTTATTTATTTATTTTTATAGAGGCATGTTTTATTTATTTAATTGTTTGTTTGTTTGTTTGTTTTGTTTATACATGCACTGGGTACAGTCAGAAGCGCGGGAGGGTGAGAGAATTCACCAGAGCCAGAGCAGGGAGCAGAGCAGGCAGAAGGACCGAAGTACACTGCTGAGGGGAGCAGCGGGCGGCAGGAGAGGTCTGCGCGCCATGTGGGACCCTCCTCCGGTGGCCGGGGAGCAGCCGGGGATCGAACTGGCGCCGCAGAGGCCGCAGGCAGCTTCGCAACCCAGCGCTCAACCGCTGCGCCACCGGGAAGGCCCTCCATTATTTTTTTATGTTGTCTTTTTCTCATATTCACTACCTTAGCTGACTTTCCTCTCTGAAGTTGTTGGGATAAATTTCTACTACCTGCCATAGACCTAAAAAATTATTTTGGTTGGAGAATATATTCAACATCAGGTATCATACCCAAATGAATGGCAGTTCAAATATAGCATATGATATGAACTTACAACTTGCCTGCATAAATTACTGATGCCAGGGGTATTGGCATTCATACTCCATAGTTAGTGTTAGACTCAGCTTTTATTTTTGAGATACTTCATGTACGTGAATGGCAAATTATTCTTTATTGTTTAAGTCTAGGGATTTGGTATTGAGGAAACATGAGAGAAAGGCAATCGTCATGTTTCTGAGGAAGCTTGTGAAATCTCACAAGGGGAAGAAGAACATTTTACATATGTTGGAAACTCTATTTTGGCAAACTGAAGATTTGACTCCTTGGCATGTAGTCCTAAAATGTAGAAATATGTGAAGTTTCTTTTCTCTTATAAACCCAGGATTGCTTGGGAGTCAGAGCCTGCCATTTTCTGGAAATTATAGTGCCAAATATAAGAGCTCTGAGAAATTTTGTTTCACAGGGAAAGGGAAAGGCCATCTGTTTTTACCTGTAGAAGTGATCTACTTTGAAAATCAGTTGCTCTCAAAATAAAAAAAATGACATTTTCAGATATACACTGTCAAGGATTATGGTGAAATTTAGCAAATGGTTAATGACACTGACTCATAGTCAAAGACAGCTGGAAGCCAAGTGAACATCTACTTCAGATTTTGGATTGATTTTCTCATTCCTTGAGTTAAGATTTTACCTAGATTTTCTTTTTT
This sequence comes from Talpa occidentalis, assembly GCF_014898055.3. Lineage (NCBI taxonomy): Eukaryota > Metazoa > Chordata > Mammalia > Eulipotyphla > Talpidae > Talpa > Talpa occidentalis. The sequence goes on along the minus strand of NW_023604861.1, from coordinate 83,856,418 downwards.
TTAATTGAGGTAACAATGTAGAGAAACCAAACTGAGGAGCAGATAAAGAGAAGCTTGAATACTAACCCTTGAAAGCTGACTGTAGAACTGAAGCATCCAGAGGTGGGAGGGATGGGGAAAGGGTGAGAACAAAGAAGGTAGTACAATGGACCATAGTGGTGCACTATGGGTAATTTGAAGGTAGGTACACTGGGGTGGCAATATCTGAGCAGGGTTCCTAAAAATACAACTTCCAAAATACAAATAGTAATGTAAGTGTTGAGACTTTAAATTGTCATATTATAAGATGGGGCATTGGCAGTGATTGAGTTCTAGAACAAACCTTTTTTACAATTGAAAATCTTGTTTGACATTATTTAGGGCAGTACCTAATTTTGCAGAGCTTTCATTCTGTTACCTGGCACATAAATATTAGGTATTGCTGTTATATGCCTGAGAATAGGCTAATTTCTTTTCACAAGCAGTAAAGCTATAGCAAGGCGAGTTTGAGTGAAAATTAGAAAGTCCTCCTGCTTTTGCTGGAGTATACTGTTTTTATTTTGATTCCTAAGTAGGAGAGGAAGTTTGTCATTTGTTTGTGAGGTATCTCTACATTATAACTCTTAATATATGTCATTCAATTTAGTAGTCTTCATATAAAGTCATTTTACACAAGTAGCATAGCAAGACATGTTGTAATAGAAGCAGATTGGGCCATAGAAGACTCTTGAATTTAATTGTGGCTGTGCCATTGATTTACTTTGACATCATAACATCTGATACCTCAATTCTTGGGTTTTGTTAACTCCATTGTCCTTGTCAAGGGTACTCAACAGATCAGGTATGGATAGGAAGAACTATTTCATAATTCTTGGCACTATTTCAATGAGTGCTAAATGTTATTCCTGTCACTGCATATTTTTAGGCAAATGTAGTTTGTTATTAATACTTTTGCATATGAATGAAGGAATATCCACACACCTATTATTATGGTTATTATGATGGTGTTTATATGTATAGATGATATAGACATGATTTTTTTTTAATCAACAAACAATAAATCTTTGTCTTTTACTCTCCTTTGGAAAGAGAAGACCTATCTCCATTTCAGGTAACTAAAGTAAGTTCACATCTGGAATCATTATCATAATAGGCAACATTTGTGGAACAGTAATAGTCTTCAAAGTCCAGTCACAAATACCATACTATTTAGTACAACACCTTTTGAAACAAGTTCAGAATGTGTTATTATTCCTACTTTATGGAAGCATAATTAAAATTCAGGCAGAATGATATGCTCATACAACCATCAAAATGATAGCAATGAGACCTAAGTCCAGGCTGTTCCTTTCAAAATGTGTTCACTTTTATTATAATGTGCTACCTTCCATATTTATTTAATTATCATGTCATAACAAAAATAAAGTTTTTTATAGGAGGTCCATAGTAATTTCGAAATTGTTCTAGTCAGAGATGGTTTTATGGCAAGGAGCATGTATTCACTCAAACAATAGTATTAGAAGCACACAAAGTGCACAGAATCCTGTTTGAGGATTTTATTTTTTTTTAAAGATTTATTTTATTTGTTTTTACACAAGAACCAGGGTACAGGCCAGATATGTGGGAGGGTGAGAGGATTCACCTGAGACAAAGTGGGGAACAGAACAGGCAGATCTACTGAAATACACTGCTGAGGGGAGCAGCCGGCAAGACAGGAGAGGTCTACTGCACCATGTGTGTATCTCCATGGCCGGCGGGGATTGAAACAGTACTGCAGAGGCTGCGGACAGCCTCACAGCTCTCCGTTCAACTCCCTGCACCACCAGGGAGGCCCTGTTTGAGGATTTAATTTTATTTATTTTATTTTTTTAAAGATTTATTTATTTATGCACACAAGAACTGAGGTACAGTCCAGAGATGCAGGCGGTGAGAGGATTCACCAGAGACAGAGTGGCGAACAGAACAGGCAGACTGACTGAAATACACTGCTGAGGGGAGCAGTAGGCGAGGCAGGAGATACCTGCCTTGCCATGTGGAGATTGAACTCATGCTGCAGAGGCTGTGGATTGATTCATAGTGCAGTGCTTAACTCCCTGCGCCACCAGGGAAGCCCCTGTTTAAGGATTTTAAACCATTCTTTTGGGACTGAAGTTCCTGTATGCTAATGTGTTTCTGTCTGCCTATCTTTGTTTGAGGTTGCATGGTATCTCATCACTTTTATTTTCTGTCCATGTGTTCTATTTTTTTGTCTCTTTATATATACTGACATTCTTGCTTTTCTTATACTTTCTTTGCGCATGTTGAGCTAGTTCAATACCATACCTTTCAGTTCTAGTAACTGCTATAACTTTAATGCCTTGGTATCTCAGACTTTAAGTACTTAGCCTAGTTCAATCATCAGTGAAATTTTATTCCTATGGCTGCTTCTTCAGAGTCTGTGGGATAAAGGGCAATTGAACAGTGATCAAGAGTATGTTCTAGAGCAGACTGTCTGTGTTCCAGTTTCGGCTCTCACCTTAATAAGTGTCTTTGGACAAATTAATTGACTTTCTGTATAAAATGGGAACCATAATTTCATATATTTCATGGGATTGTTGTGAGGATTAAATGGACATGTAAATTACTTAGAGCAGTGCTTGGTACATATAAAACACTCAATGCATATTACCAGTTAGTAAGAAAAAGTTCTGGGCATGTAAACAAATATTGTAGGGTCTAGTACAGAGATGGGGATTTTCAGTTAAGAAAAGTTAGAACCACAAACAAAAGAGATCCTGCTTACATTTTAGTATAGAAAATTGATAATAAATAATAGAAAAATTAATAAATTAATCATCTTAAATGATAAAAGGTGGTGAATGTTATGGAGAGTAGAAAATTAACCTGGATTAAAGAAATCAGGAGTTTGATGGAGATTCAAGGTTGGTCTTATTAAAGAGCAACATCTTGATATGGTGAGTTATTATTGAAGAGGGAGTATTCTTGGTAGAGGTTAGAACTAGAGCAAAGGTATGAAAGTAAAGAAATTGACAAGTCTAGGGAATAATAAGGAAGCAAGGATAGCTGGAATGGAGTGAGCAAGGGGAAGAAAAACAGGCAATTAGTTCAGAGAGGTGCTAGGGGTTTGTGGCAAGCCATTGAAAAATGTTTGGCTTTCATTTTTATCAAATGTTGAGCCAATGCAGAATTTTTATTAGGAACCCAATAAGACATATTTCAAAAGGATCACATTGAATGTGACATTGAGAATAAACAATAAGATACACCAGGGAGATCACTTACGAGGCTATGTGATTTAATGGAAGGTTGAATAATCACTTATTCACCATGATTTAATGGAAGGTTGAGTGGTAGCCATGTAAGTGGTGATGAGTGATAAGATTTGGAGTGTAGAGCTAGCATGCTTTCCTAATGATTGGTTGTAAGGAAATGAGAAGGTTAAATGTTGAAGATAACTCAAAGATACTTTGATTTGAACAACTAGAAAATTGTTTATTTCCCATGAACTATGATGGGTAGTATTAGCTTCGGTTTTGGGGAAGATTGGGAATTTGGTTCTGGACTTAATATTTTTTTTTTTAAGATTTTTTAATTTATTTTTACAAGCACTAGGTACAGTCAGAAGCACTGGAGGGTGAGAGAATTCACCAGAGCCAGAGCAGGGAACAGAAGAGGCAGACTGATGAAGAAATACATAGCTGAGGGAAGCAGTGGGTGGCAAGAGAGGTCTGCACGCTATGTGGGCCCCTCGCTGGGGTCTGGGGATCGAACCGACCCGGCAGCTCGGCAACCCAGCGCTTAACTGCTGCTCCACCAGGCGAGGCCTGTGGACTTACTAAATTTGTAGTGTCTTTTAGTCATATAGTTTGAGATATTGACTAAGCAATTGTCATATGAGTTTGGAGACTGAGAGAGAGGTTTCACCTGGAGACAAAAAGATGGGAACATATAAATAATACTTAAAATAACCTGACTTGATATTACATCCAAGGAAATTAATAAAGATGGAGAAAAGAAAAACATAAAAGACTGAACCTTTGGCACTCCAAAATTAAGTCAGGAGAAAATAGAAACCAGCAAAGGAGTCTGGAAAGGGCCCACTTGGGAAGTAATAAAAACAAACAAAAGGAGAGTTTGGTGACCTGGAAACCAAGTAAAGAAAGTATATCAAGAAAAGGGTGTGGTTAACTACGACAAATGCTATTGATAGGTCCGGTAAGAGGAAAATTAAGAGTCACAATTGAACTTAGCAACTTGGATTAGGATGGTGACCTTGATAAGAGCATTTGTAATGGAATGATGGTAGGGACCTCCTGATAGAGTAGGTTTAAAAGAAAAAAAAAATAAAAGAATGAATCCTGTATAGAAGAATTTCAAATAATTGACATAGATACTAACCCCTCAAGAAGGTAGAGCTTAGCTAGTATGGAGGCTGTGCTTACTGACTTACTTCCTAAATGTAGAGCATAAAGAGAGGGAGAAAGTTACTTTGCGGTGCAGAAAACTGGCAAACACTGTCTTCATGAGGTGAAGGTTAACATCATCATTGGGTAGTCATGTCTATAGGATGGCTATACCTTGGATATGATTTGATCAAAGGTACTTCCTTTCTGTAGTCTTCCTTACAAAACCCATGATTGAACTCTAACCATGAGAAAAGCATTAAACAAACCCAGGTTGATGGGCATTCTACAGAATCTTTCTAACACTCCTCAAAACTTTCAGTGTCATAATAAACAAAGTCTTAGAAACTATCAAAAACCAGATGAGGCTCAGGAGACATGACAACTAAATGTAATATGATGTTCTAAATGGAATCCAGGAAACAGTATAGAATATTAGGGAAAAATCTGAATAATAGGTGATATTCATTTAAAATAATAATGTACTGATGATGTTGGTTTCTTATTTGCAGCATATATACCATAGTAATATGAAAGGTTAATAATAGGGGAAACTGAGTGAGGAGTACTTTGGAACTCTTGCAACTATTTTGTTAATGTAAAACTATCCTAAAAAGTATTAATTTAAATAAGAATATTTTCAAAATGGAAAGAGAGGAATTGGAGGCAGAAAGTGTATACAGTTCTTTCATGGAGTTTTGTTACTAAGGGAAGCAAGGAAATGAGGTGGTACCTGGAAGGGGAAGTTGGGTTAAGCAAAAGTTTTGTTTTGATTTGTTTTTAATAGGAGAAGTAAGAGCATGTTATTTCTGATGAGAATGATGCAATGGAAAGCAAATAGTGAGAAAGGGGGAATCTCTGGAGGGATGTCCTCAAGTAGGAGAGTTTAGAACCTAATGCACAGATAAAAAGAATGATTTCAGTTAGTGTAAACGTCATTTTTTGTTAATAGATGAAGATCAGAGTATGTGGATGCAGATGGCAGTGGTCGAGTCTGTTTTGGTGCAGGCTCCAAATACCCACTTTTCCCATTGAAAGAAAGGTTTACATCTGAAAGTGGGGTTTGAGAGCAGATATTGGGGTTGAAGGAGAGAGAAGGTATTTCTGGGCAATTGAAAAACAGAATTGATTCATGCTAGATAATGTGATTATTTGGTAGTATTAACTCCCCACTTTGGCTCATAGACAGGAAATAAAGTGAGCCTAGCCAGCATGGTTATATAATTTCTTAAGTCATATTTAACTGGAGATATAAGAAAGTCCATATAGATAATAGCTCTTAGAAATTAGGTATATGTTCATTCAATACTTTATTGTCATATTAGTATTTATATTTAATTATTTATAACTATGTTTTTATATCATATTGATGTTTTTATCCTAATTTAAGATGATGAATGATAATAACTTTGCTTAAATCCAGTAAGTAACTTGGGAATAAGATTTGAGATAATTTTAAAATGCATTTTCTTTTAAAAATAGAACATTTTGTTTTTACTGAAAACAACATGTCTTAATAAAGGTGTGAAGAGGGGTAGAGAAAAAGGAACATTTATATGCTGACCTGGCCTCTGCGGAAAACGGCATGGAGGCTCCTTCAAAAATTAAATAGACATACTGTATGACCCTCCAATACCAGTCTTAGGAATTTATCTGAAGACTATGAAAACATTAATTTGAACACCACTGTTCATAGAAACATTAGTTCATAGAAACATTAGTCATAGTCTTTTTCCTGGTCCCTTATTTAGGTTTTCTAAATTCCTGCTATGAGTGAGACCATCCGGTATTTTTCTTTTTCTTTCTGACTTATTTCGCTGAGCATGATCCCTTCTAGCTCCATCCATGTTGCTGCAAACTGCATGTGTTTATCTTTTTTGATTGCTGAGTAAAGACTAATTAATACAAAGTAAAAATAAAAATCAACAAGCAACTATAAACCAGAGACACACTATGAGGAGTGGAGGGACGGGGAGAGGAAGGACTAGGGTCAAAATAAGGGGGGGTGCAATTGTATGGGGAATATAACCAAAATGAAAATGCATACATTGTGCAAAAAATGAAAAATGATGTAAAAATTATATAAATAAAATATTAAAAAAAGAAACGTTATTCATAGAAACATTATTCACAACAACCAGAAACAACCTAAATTGACAGATGACTTGATAATGAAGTTATGGTAAATGTACTCAATGGAATATTTAATTTGCTATTAAAAAAGATGAAATCTTGCCTTTTTCAACAATATGGATGGAACTTGAGGTGATTATGTTAAATGAAATAAGTCACAAAGTGAAGGAGAATTACCGGATTGTTTCTTTCATATTTGGAATATAAATAAGCAAAACAAATGAACTCAACAAATACAAGGATAACTCATGTACTGTGTGAAAGTGAGGTGATTACCAGAGTAGAACAGGAATGGGAATGAGCCCAGACACTGCTCCAGGGACGGCCATGTGGCTCTCCACGCTGCTGAGCCCAGTCCTTGGTCACCTAGGTGTTCTTTGTTAAACTGTTGAACAGGAGTTTCTTTCACTGAGAATTATGAATTCGCCTTCCCAGTCTAGGGCTGAGGGAGGTCACTGGGGGATTGGTGAGGATAGGACCAGTATCTCTACCAGTCAATTGACTCTGGCCCTGACTTACTGTTTCTTGGTCTTTCCTACTCTTTCTAATGGTTTCTGGCGCCCTTCTTTTCTTTTCTTTTTTTTTTATTATGTGTATCAAACATATGTAAATCCTTTAAAAAATGTTTTTAATATTTTATTTTATATAAATTCTTACATCATTTTTCATGTTTGCACAATGTATGCACTTTCATTTTGGTTATATTCCCCATACAATTGCACCCCCCACTTATATACTTCTTTTCTAAGACACTGGTCCTCATGTCCCTAGCTCTACTCCAAATGTGGCTGCTCCCTCCAGATGCTTATCCTTGCTATTCCTGAGGAAGTGGTTTACTTAAGGATCTTGTTTGTCCACCATCTTCCAGCATGGATATAAGATTTCTTTTACAGATTTCACCAAAAGTAGAATGTTCTTTTTTGGCATGATTCGTATAGGTTATTTTCTGGGCCTGTAATATTATTACTGTTGATTTAAATGGAAATTATTTTGAGTGTTACTAGACCCAAAAAGTAACCTACCAAATCACACTGAAAAGGAATATTATTCTTTCAAATAGTTGGGGAAGGGTGTGTTTTAAACCTTTGCTCTTTCAGTATGCTGATTTGAAAACATCAATATCCTATAGAGAAAGAAAATAAATTACCAGTTTATTAATCTCAGAATATTAGAGAATTAGTTAAGTTTGAAAAGAAATTTTTCTTATTTGTGACGAATATATTGATAGAAAGGATTAAGATATAAAATTGATTAAAAAGAATATATATTATAGATGATAGCAGTATTATACCTTTGTGTTATGTAAGTTCTTACTCAAGTATCATTTACTGAAAGAGGCCTTCCTTAACTGCTCAGTCTCAAAATAGTCAAGAACTACCATCACCTTCAAACTAGTTATCCTCCTTGGGGCCTCCCTGGTGGCGCAGGCGGTTAAAGCACCACACCATGAAGCAATCCGCAGCCTTGGCAGCATGAGTTCAATCCCCGGCTGGCCAGGGAGCAACCCACATGGCACAGCAGACCTCGCCTGTCTTGTCCATTGCTCCCCTCAGCAGTGTATTTCAGTCAGTTTGCCTGTTCTCTTCCCATTCTGTCTCTGGTGAATCCTCTCACCCCCCACATCTCTGCCCTGCACCCCAGCTCTTGTATGCATAAATAAATAAATCTTTAGAAAAAAATCTAATTATCCTCCCTTCTATTCCCAGTTTGTATTATCACTTGACATGATTTGTGTATTTATATGGATATGTGTGAACTATAGTGTCCATGAAGCCAAGACTTTGTCGGTCTCGTGTATAATTGTGTACAACTGTATCCCAACTCCTAGGTATACAGTAGTTCTTAACTGATGAGAGAAGAGAAAGAAAGAAAAGAGATAGGTAGGTTCTTAGAGAAAAGTTAAAGAAATTCATTGTTCTCACTAATAATACCATGTTGAGTATTTACATTTTTATGATTATAAGGGAACATAAGAGACCTGACCAAATAATCAATGCTTTGCATTCACCCTTTGTTTTCAGTATAATTTAGATTGATGGCTACATGATTATATCCTGTGTTATATATCTTCTCCATGTCATTTGCCTGTACCCTCTGTTTTAAACAGCAATGATATTGCTAGTATTAGGTTAAAACATTTATTCTTAAGTCTTGTCAAATACAGATTTTGTACTAGATGTTTGAATTTGGAACAAGTAGTTCTATATTAATTTATTTTGCATGATTACCTAGTGATGGTATGAAATGAGAAGTTAACAAAGATTTTTTTTTTTAAGATTTATTTATTTATTTATACAAGCACTGGGTACAGTCAGAAGTGCGGGAGGGTGAGAGTATTCACCAGAGCCAGAGGAACAGAACAGGCAGACTGACCAAATACACTGCTGAGGGGAGCAGTGAGCGCAGCAGGAGAGGTCTACGTGCCATGTGAGACCCTCATCGGCGGCTGGGGATCAAACCGGTGCTGCAGAGGCTGCGGGCAGCTTTGCAGCCCAGTGCTCAACCACTGTACCACCAGGGGAGGCCCAGATTTTTGTACTCTTTCTCGGGTGAAATGAGATAAATCCTTTAATTCTTAAGGATAATTTGTTTTTGCGAATGAGAACTACTTTTGTGGTATTCAGTAATTTATATTCTTGAAAATTTAACAATTGGGAGGTATTGATGGTATGAAGAGGAGTGTTAATTCTTATTTTCTTGCTTTGAATTAGTCCTCTTGAAGCTTCAGTGTACTAAATTCTCTGCTTTTGCAAACAGGGAAAAATAAATTACAATATAAGTAGATGCATATACCCCAGAGGTGGAGTTTAGGCCTTAGTTTTGCGTTACTGAAGAAAATGAAGGGGTGTTCTTTTGTGGAGTTTGTCAAGAATACAGCATCTATGTGCTCTATATGATTCAGGCTCTCTTGGGGTGTTTAGAGCAGAGTTGGAGAAGTGACTTCCACTCTGTGCCTTCCTGATTAGATTTTCTCTGGTACTGGGAAGGAGAGAGAAAAAAAAATTCTGCTTTTTAGTAGTTTCTTACCTAAGTGACTTCTGTTAGCTAGTTGTGAGAGGTATTGTTTACTTTATAGTGCTTTCTTTTGGGGACAGTTTTCATTGAACTTTATATAAGAGATAACCAATATCTACTCTGTTGTTAGTTTCATGTCCTTGAAACATTATTAAGGACAGTTAGGATTGCTGCAGTGATATATTTTTGTAAGAGAGTGGGAAGTAGGGGTTAAAAATATCAAAGGAGCTCAAACTCTGATGGAAGTTGATATCTGAAATTGCTTTATTTCATCTTTAAGTTCAAAATTATCCCCAAAGCATCTGGCTTTACATTTGTAAATGCCCTTGTAAGGATTTTGGTTAGCTGTCATTCAAGAGTAGAGATCACTTAGACCTCATTAACAGACAATATTCCCTCTGAAAATGACATGGTATCTACTGTAATCCTAGAGTGTTTTAATAGTCTATTCTATGCTCAGCAATGAAACATTTCAAAAGTGACTGACAGCCAATTGATGTAATTCATGGTGATCTTTTGTGTTGACAGATCTTTAAAAAGTCATGGGAAATTACTACTGTACCCAGTTAAGCTGCCTCTTTTTATTTTTTTTAACTGCCAATATCCTGTAAAACAGGACAATTTTCTCTTTGACTGCCACTGTTTTTTATTTCAATAACATGACATGATTCCTCCTTATTATTAGTATTTCTTTTGATAGATAGAATGTGTTCTCTGAAGGTAATGCTAATTTTAAAATAGAAATTCTTCAGTTCTTCAAATTAACTCTCTTACTTTTCTGTCTTCCACATCAAGACAACCTTGCCAGTAGCCACCTTCCCACTCAGGAAGAGGAGTGATTTAATTTAGACAATTAAAATTATTATAACAATGTTAGTCCTCCTCCAAGGGAGAAACACATTGAAAAGAAGATGGTGATGAATTGCTTATTTTCGTGGATATTTTCTCCTAGAGCTCTCTAAAATTAAAAGACATTTGGATAATGTTATAAAGTTATAATGACATTTGGATAATGTTATAAGGAATAGTAACTGTCCAAAACTCACTTTCCAAATTTTAACTGTGGAATGGATGGAAAGGGACTGTTGTTAATATGAATTTATCTGTTGAGTTGTAGGGAATGACATAGTGTCCCAGTGATACCCACTCAAGTATTATACTAATGTTTTAGCATTGTTTTGAAATATCACTTGATTATAAAACCTTCATCTTTAGTTCCAGTTTCCTCTTTGTGTCATCTACCCACTGGTTCCCAGTTCACTATCTTGTTAGACTAAAAGATGTGAGTTCATCCATTGCCTATACACAAAAATTCCCCCTTGCCATAAACCAACATAGTCTATTGAAAATGAAAAGTTAAAAATGTAGAACAGAGAGGCCTAAACAAGGTTTCATTACATTTTCTGTTTGCCTTTATTAGACTATGTGGACTATAAATAGTTTTCAGAGTTGAACTAAGTAATTAAGTACCACTAATTTTTCATTTTCTTTTGTTGTTTACACAGTAAAGTCAAAGTATGGAGAGGTCTAACTGATGGCAGACCGAGAAACTGATTTTTCAGCAGCTACTCCAAGCAAGGGCTGCCATCTTATGTTTATGTTAAAAGACACTGTCAGGGCCTCCCCTGGTGGCACAGGTGGATGACCACCATGCTGTGAAGCTGCCCGCAGCCTCTGCAGCGCCGGTTTGATCCCGGCCGGCCAGGCGAGGGTCCCACATGGCGCGGCAGACCTCTCGTGTCTAGCCCGCTGTTCCCCTCAGCAGTATATTTTGTCAGTCTGCCTGCTCTGTTCCCTGCTCTGTCTCTGGTGAATCCTCTCACCCTCCTGCGCCTCTGGCCTGTACCCCAGTTCTTGCATAAATAAATAAATAAATAAATAAATAAATAAATAAATAAATCTTTAAAAAAAAAGACACTGTCAGAAGTCTCTTAGATGAGTCCATAATTTGAAGTGGATAACTTGAATTTGAGACCTACTTCCATTTAGGTTATGGCATCTAGAGAAACTCATTTTATTTTTGTTACTGTTATAGTAAAATGGAAGTGGTAATTTTGCTCATTTAATTTAGTTGTTCAGATTGCTGGGAAGACATTTAGGAGAATGAATTGTGAAGTGCTTTACAAAATTTCCACCTATGTAAACAGTAGTAGTTATTTTTCCTCTTTCTCCTCTCAAAATAATTGAGAAATGACTTATTATCTTACCAATACTGTCTTTAAGGATCTTTTTCTGTAAGAAAAGGAAATAGTATTAATAAAGGTACATTTAATCCTGATGATAACACTGTGGGTTAGAAATTTTTATTGACATATTGCAGATGAAGAGACAGGCTTTATTATAACAATTTGTAATTTTAGCCCCTGGTTTCTCTAACATCAGCATCATATCCTTTCTTCTGTAAATTAGTGCAGTTTATCAATATACTATAGTCTATTCCAGTGTCTCTCTGTTCATCAAGCCTAATTCTGAAACTTCTTGCCATTTCAATTATTCTTATTCTTTCAGTGTGAATTCATTAATTTAATTCATTTGGTAATTATTTATTGTCAGTACTATGCTAAACATTTGCAGTTTTATTCTTAGTCTAGTCTTTTTAAGCAGCAGAAAACATATTTAAAGTAGAGTGACAAGTGCTTCTATAATGGAAGGAAATAGAATTTTTTTTAAGATTTATTTATTCATACAAGCACTGGGGTACAGACCAGAGGTGAATGAGGGGGAGAGAATTCACCAGAGACAGAGCAGGGAGCAGAACTGGCAGAAGGACTGAAATACACTACTGAGGGGAGTAGCGGGTGGGACAGGAGAGGTCTGCTCTGCCATGTGGGTTGCTCCCTGGCTGGCTGGGAATCAAACCGGCGCTGCAGAGGCTATGGACATCTTCAGAGGGCTGCGCTCAACCCACTGCGCCATGAGGGAGGCCCCCAAAATAGAATATGTTTTGAGAGATCAGGGAAGGCTACTAAGTAGAAGTAATGCCTAAGTGATAATTCAACAGATGTTTTGTACTGTAAAGATGACTTATGCCATTATGCCTTTTGTTTTTCTTATACCAACAGATTCATATTGGGCCTTTCATTCTGGGGTGAATAGTCAAATGACTCTTACCCTTGCTTTTATTTTCTAGCTTGTTCAGATTATTATCAATACAACACACTTGGAGAAATCCTGTAAGTACTTGGAAGAATTCATCACCAATATCACAAATGTGCTACCAGAGACAGTCCATACCACAAAGCTGTATGGCACTACAACTTTTAAGGTGAGACATCCCTACAGTACTTTAAAACTGCTTCTTGGGTGTCCTCTCTAGCACAGATAATTTCTTCTATAATACATTATTAGTGTGATTTATAAGGAAGCTTGCTAAGAGAATAGAACATGAATGTCCTCACCTAAATAAACAAACAAACAAACAAACAAACAAACAAACAAATAAATAAATATGTGAGGTAATAAATGTACTAAATAATTAAATGGTAGGAGTCCTGGCAATCCTCTTGCTATATATTTATATCAGATCACCATGATGCACATTTAAAATATTTTATAATTTTATTTTAAATAGAGCTGAAAAGAAAAAGTGAAATGTCCAACCCCCATTCTTTATTATTTTTACTATTTTTGTATTTTGTATTATATTTATTAATTATCACTATATTATTTACCCATGTGATTAGTTCAGTTGCTAGATGAGTTACACATTCATGGTGTTACTATGGATTGTTTCAAATTACATATAAATTACTTAAAATGAAATTCATTATACTTCATATTATGTTGGTATCATTACTTTCAAACTTTTCCAGAATATCTCATTATATTAATATTGATGCTCTTTTATTGAGGAAAGGGGCTATTTAATAAATTGATTATGAAAAAGTGACAAAAACTTTTTTATTTTTTTTTAAATTTCTTACATCACTGTTCATTTTTATATAGTATTTTGTTTCTCCCCTCAGGTGTAGTCCCTACATTCCTCCCACCACTGTAACACCCATGATCCATCACCATAGTCCCTTGTGCTCTTCCTTCCCCTGTTTAGTACCCTCACCAACTCCTCCCCTGCTGTATGCCTCAGAGGTATGGTCAGTTGGCAAAGTTTTGGAAAATATGACAAGAAATTTAAGAGCTTTAGGATGACAGTAGGAACTATAATTACTCTTAAATCTTGGCATTATTGTGGGGCGTAGGTAGTGATTTTATCAAAATACATTTCTATTTGATTTACTATTGAAGCCAAAATTCTTCAGGAAAGAAAATGTAAAGATAAAGAGTTAGGAAGTTAGAATATAAGGTTCATTTATAATTGTCTATCAGATAGTGTATAGGAAGCACATAATGCTACTCTTTCCTTCACCCAGTTCAATTTTCTTATTTCTATGCTTTCCAAAATTATGGTCAGAAATCCTCCCAAAGGGTGGCTTGTGTATTTTGTTGTTGCTCCAGCATTAACATTGCTGAGGGAAAATGAAAGGCAGACAGGAAGCCATAGGGGTTGAACAGCAAGTTAAATACTTAGTAAAAGAGAAATTCTGGAGACCACTAAAGGTCATGTTGACAGTGCTTATTGGAAACACTGATTGCTTAAAACACACTGAAAGTTTATTTTTACCAAGACTGTTTCAGACCAACTAACCCAGAACTTGGTATAAACATGGAAATTATAACAGCTACATGTTGTGTATTTTCCTAAGCTACTGTTTCCAGAAAACTTTCCTTTACAGATGGAAACCTTTATGTTGGAAAAGGGGCAGAAAGGATCAAAAGGTCTTCAAGGTATTTTCTGGCAGAATTCCCTCTTGTTTCCATTCTTTGTGACATAGTCAAGCTGGCATTCTTAGGTTTCCTTGTTCATAAGAATTTCCTCACTTTTACGAATAGAATGAGGTATTTATTAATTTACTCCATTGGAAATATAGTTTGTGTGTGTTCTAGGTGACAATCTGGTAGACTTGAAGAGAGAGAAAATTTTTTTAGTTTTTGGACTTAGAGTTATGTTCTATAGGGAAGACAGAGACTTAAAGTTCTATAAAGAACTATGATAAGTACCAGAATACTTCATCAAATATATTCAACCCTGAATGATTATGTAAGTTTTTGTAAAGCATTTACATATACCAGCCCACTTATAGGTATCAACAAAATAAGTGATTCTTATGACTACAGAGTTTGTATTCTAGAGGGTTGAAAGATGTTATTAGACAAAAAAACCTAGGAAGAAAAATGAAATGCAAAATGGAATCATTTGAACTCCTGATAGATAAGCATTCCAGAGAGAATAGTACAATAGAAAGCACTGGTATTTTCAAGGTATAGCAAGGAGCGCAGTCTGTCATTGGTGGGAGGACAGGTAAAAGGTGAGATCAGTCAGGACTTCGATCATTTCTGGCCTTGTAAGCAACAGTAAATACTTTTATTTTATTCTGAAATGAAATGTGAATTTCATTAAAAGATTGAGAGTAGTGGTGATGATATGATTTATGTTTTAATGGATAACACTGGTTCCTTGTCATAAGTAAATACATTATAGATCAGTAAAAGTGGAAAAGAGGATCCAATTTGGAGGCTATTGCAATAGTGTATAAAAAATACTGGTTGTTCTGACTATAATGGTAGGGGTGGAATGAGTAAGAAATAATTTTGATGGTAAAGATGGTAGATTTTACTACTGTACTGGCATAGGGTTATAAGTGCTATAGTAAAGTCAAGGATAATTTGAAGTAAACAAGTTGGATGAATAATGTTGCTATTCACAGAGACCAGGATCAGTGAAGGAATAACAGATTTGGACATATTAAACCTGAGCTATTTAGTAGTCATCTGCATAGTGATAGTAAATTGACAGGGCAAATCATAGCTCGAGCGAAAAATTTATAATTCATCAATGTTAAGATGTTACTTAATGCTGTGGGACATGCTTTCTTCTGGAAATTGCATATAGAGAAAAAGTGTGAGAATTGCACTACAAATCAACACGGACAGGTCCAGAAGAAGAAATGCCAGGCCCAGATAAGAGGAATTGAAGAAGACACAGATATATTGAAAAATAGTCTGAATTTATGGATTGGAGAAATTAATATTGTTAAATGTCCATAACACCCAAAGTTATGCACAGATTCAATGCAGTCCCTTGCAAAATTCCAGTGGCACTTTTCAATGAAATATTTGTATATCATCTATCTGATAGGGGGCATAATATCCAAAATAAGCAAGGAACTCATTCAACTCAATAGCAAAACACAAAACAATACAAAAATCAAATAAACCAATTTAAAAATAGGCAAAGGACATAGATATTTTTCTAAAGATGATACACAGGTGGCAACAGGTACGTGAATATGTGCCCTGCAACACACAAAATGGAAATCAAAACCACAATGAGATAGCACCTCACATTTGTTAGGGTGTCTATTATCACAAAGACAACAGATCACAAATGCTGTCAAGGACTTGGGAGAAAAAACAGACCCTGTAATACTATTAGTAGGAATGTAAATTAGTATAGCTGTTATGGAAAATAGTATGTTGTTCCTCAAGAACTAGAAAATATAGATTGGGAAGGTAGAAATAAACCTGATTTTGTTTGAGGATGACATGATCATCTAAGTAAAAATGTCAAAGAATTAACCAAAAAATTACTGGAAATATTAAGTGAGTAAAGCAAAGTTCAGGATAGAGTTTAATATAAAAAAAGTTATTTGCTTTCTTTTAGCAAGCATTTAAATAAAAAAAATACTATTTACATTGACACAAAAAAAGGAAAACTAATATATGTGCACACACACACACAAGTTCTATATGAGGAAAACCTGTAAAGCTGATGAAAAGAAATAAAAAAAGAAAGATCTAAATAAATCGAGCTACATTCCATATTCATGGATAGGAAGACTCAATATTTTATCACAGCAGTTTTTCCCAGTTGATCTATAGATTCAATGCAAAACCAATTCATATATCAGCAAATCATTTAGTGTATATTAATGAACTAATTCTAACGTTCATATGGGAAAGCTTAACACCCAGAATAGTCAATACAACATAAAAGGTGATGAACAACATTGGAGAACTAAGGCTACCTGACTTAAGACTTGTTATAAGGCTACAGTAATCAAGACTGCATAATAATGACAAAAGAATAGGTAAAAAATCAAGGGAACAGATCAGAGAGCCCAGAAATAGACCCACAAAAATACAGTCATGTGCTATGTAATAGTGTTTTAGTCATTGAGAGATCATACCTATGGCAGAGGTCCTTATATATAATCTAGGTGTGTAGTAGGCTGTATCATCTATGTTTCTGTAATTATACTCTATGATGCTCATACACCCCCCCCCAAAAAAAATCACACATTTCTCAGAACTTATTCCCATTATTAAGCTATGCATTACTGTATGGTCAACTAGTTACCGATAATAGCAAAGTCAGATTAATGGAGAAAGGAAAATCTTTCAACAAATAGCCTTGAAATAACTGAACATCCATATAGTAAAAAGAAGAAAACTTAATGCAGACACAGATCCTACACTTTTCATAAAAATTGATTTAGAACAGATCATGGATTAACATGTAAAACACAGAACTATAAAATTACTAGAAGGTAATATAAGGGGAAAATCTAAGTGAACTTGATTTTAGCAATGACTTTTTAGATACAGCACCAAAAAAACAGAATACTTTAAAGAAAAAATTAATTTGTACATCATTAAAATGAAAAACCCTGCCGTAGAATCTGTTAGGATAATGCAAAGACAAACAACACACTGGAAGAAAATATTTCCAAGATGTGTATCTGAGAAAGGATTTATATCCAAAATATGCAAAGAATGGATAAAACTCAACAATTGCAAAACAACCCAACAGAAAAATGAGTAAAAGATATGAACACACACTTCAATAAGGATTGGTAAGAGAACTGCAATTTAAAACAAGATACCACTACACAGCTATTACCATAGCTAAAAGCCAGAACACTGGAGCAAAAGTGAATCTCATTCATTGCTGCTGCTCATGCAAAATGGTACAGCCATTTTAGAAGATAGTTTCTCAGTTTCTTAAAAGTCTAAGTATAGATAGGCTTACATGTAATGTACCAAGCATGCTTGATGGCTTTACTTAAGGGAGTTAAGATTTAACCCACACAGTAACTTACACATGAATGTTTAGACGAATTTTATTCATAATTGCCAAAACTTGGAAGCTAGCAGGATGTTCTTTGTTAGCTGAATGGATAAATATTTCAGACAGTGAAATATCATTCAATGATGAAAATGAGAATTCTCAAGCCTTGGAAAGACTTGGAAGAACCTTACATGTAAATTGCTAGATAAAGGAACTATGTGAAAAGACTACAAATGATGTGATCCCAAGTATATGACATTTTGAAAAAGGCCAAGTCATGGAGAATGTAAACAGATGAATGATTGCCAGAATTTGGGGGCTGAATGTGGGAAAGAAGAATACATAGATTTTTAAGGTAGTGAGACTATTCTATATGATTCTGTAATGGCAAATACATGACATTATGTGTGTGTCAGTATCCATGGAACTGTACAGCACAAAGTAAACCCTAATGCAAACTATAGTTTAATTAATAATAAAATATCATTATTGGTTTATCAGTTGTAACAAGTATGTCACACTAATGCAAGATGTCTTAATAGGGGATATAGTGAGAGGGGGCAAAGAGGGAAACAGTACTAGCAAGGGCCCACTTTCTGCACAACTTTTACTTAAAACTAAATTTCAAACATGATGTTGATAAAAAGAAAACTCTTAGTAAAATGGAATCCAAAGACGTAAGTGCAGGAGTGTCTATTGAGAAATAGTTCCTGTAAGTACACATAGTTAATGCCTTTATTAAAGTATGTAAGTACATTAAAAAGGTGAAAATATAAAGGAGGGTATGAGAGAGACATTAGGAGTTAGAATTGATAATACACAATGACTGGTTATGAAGGAAAGAACAGAACCCAGTATGTTCTTAGGTTTTTGCATTGAACGGAACTGAACAGGTGGAGTGAGGATTATGATTAGTCTAGTCCTGGACTTAGGCAGTGAAGGCAGTTTCTCCATTTGGTGAAGCAAAATAATAGGTTGTCTTTCAGACACAAAAATAGAAAAAACTCCAAAGTGCTTCTGAAAAAAAGAAAAATTAATGAAGTCTGTGCTATTACTTAATATTCCTACCTCTGTTACTTTGTGGATATATGTGAGATATCGCCAAGCATAAAATTTTGACTTGCTCATACTGGAATCCTGAATGATTTTTGTGGTTTCTTGTTTTACAGGATGCCAGACATGCAGCTGAAGAGGAGATTTATACCAACTTAAACCAGAAGATTGATCAGTTTCTACAGCTAGCTGACTATGACTGGATGACAGGAGAGTTGGGCAACAAAGCTAGTGATTACCTAGTAGACCTCATTGCCTTTCTACGGAGCACCTTTGCTGTATTCACACACCTTCCTGTAAGTGACAGTTATTATTACTTGCTCATCATATAGAAAAAAATGTTCCCCTAAAATCTAGTTTGATGATAGACACTTTTTGTTTCTGCTTTAACTAGATAGGAAGCTAGTTATAAAATATAATAGCTCACACTGTAATCATCATCTCTTAACAAAATTTAAAGGCCTCTTCCATTATTTTTTCATTGACGACATTTTTATTTTGAAAATGGTCCTTTATAACTTGTCTACTTTTATTCCTCCTAACTTCAAATACATAGTGAATGCCTTCGTAGAAATAGGAGGAAAACTTAGGTGTTAGATATTCTCTTGGTTTTAGAATTTCCATTCAATTTTTTATAACCCCAAATATAATGTGTCTGTTTTTCTGCTTATTTTCTTGAGCATATTAATCTGTAATTTTAAAGTCATTATTTACTGATACCAGTGCGTACTTCACACCTGTATTGGTAGATTTGATCCTGATATTTTTTTCCTTGGTGTTATCTGTTACATCATACAGTCTCTTTCTACTACTGTTTGATTGATGTTAAACACTGTGTTTAAAATGTGTAGAAATTCAGGTTATGTCTTCTACCAAAATTAGTTAACCTTTTCCTTACTAAGTAGGTAGAAGGGCTGGTAAATTTTGATTTGAACTCCATCACTGTAATCCAATCATGAACAGATCTGAGTCAAGCTTGGGCTGCAGTTGTAGTGCACAGTTGGTATGCCCTGGGTGCAAGGATGTGGTTATTTAGAGTTTTTAATTATATTCTGGCATGCCATTGTCTCTTTAACACCAAAAAGATGATGGAAATTTCCAGTTTTCATAGAAATCTTATCTCTTCAGCTTCATGCCTTCAATTTTAGAATTTTGCAAATATGTTGTGAAGGACAGTACTTAGATCATCATTTGTCACCAAGAAAAAAGTGGTTGGAGATTGTCAATGTCAATTTATCACTTCCTCAAATCTTTCAACTCTTGTGAGATTCTCATGGATTCTCTTACTAGTGATTTGTTTCCTCTGAACTGCTGTGAGAATGAAGGAAATCTCTCTTGGCTTTTCAGGGGTTTTGACTGAGACCCTTATTTGCCTCAGCCTCAACTGTGTAGCTTTAGAATTTGGAAATTGTCTTAAGGAGAAAACTGACACTCAAATCTATAATTTTGGCACTTAAACCCCATGGAAACTACAAAAAAACCCCAAACACTATTTTTTTTACCCCACCCTAGTAGCTACTTTCTGCCTCAGGCAAACCTAGATGTTCAGTCTGTTCCTATGTCTGGGTTTGGTTAATATCCCCAGAGATAGCTCAGCTCCTTGGCTCACCTTTAAAAGGTCTGCACTCTCTGAAGTTTTATTCCCTTTAGTGTTCATTGCTTTAGTTGATTTCTTCACAGCCTTCTGGTGTCTTTTAATGTATGTTTTCTCTAAGCTTTTTACAGTTTTTCCTAGTTCTTAGTGGGAGGATTGGCATGCAGAAAATTAGTTCATTTAATTTAGCTTCATACCAGAACAATATGAAAGTAACACAAAAAAGAAAACTACAAACTAATCTCACAGTTATGCATAAAAAATAAGACAAATAAAATTTTAGCAAGTCAATTACAAAATATTTAAGACAGTAACTTAACATTATTATGTAGGTTTTATTTTAAGAAATGCAAGGATGATTTGGTAATTAAAAATATATTAATATAATTTATTGCATTGCTAGGTGAAGGAGATAAAGTATATGATCATCCTTATATATTCTTGAGAGACATTGTATAACATCTAGCCTGTGTCCTTGATTAAAAAAATTACTATAATGCAAGCAATATAGTATTTCAATGACATGATGAAGAACATCTATATAAAATTGAGCAGCAACCATAGATTTAATAGTGAACACTAAAAACACTTAATTAACATTAACATCAGAAGTACAGTGAAGCTGCTTCTCACTGTTGCTTTAGAAGTTCTATCAAATGAGTTAAGAAAAAGAATTAAATTATAAATATTGTAATAAACTATGCATATTATCATTATTCATAGCTGTTATTGCATAATGGATGGCCTAAGAAAATAAATAAACATTTAGGAGCAGTAAAATTTTGTTGGTTAGAGAGTCTACTTAGGAAACAAATCAACTTCTCTTATGATAGCTATGTTTTATTGAAAATATATTGCCATAAAATGCTCTGTTCATTATAGGACATAAGATATAAGATTTATATGGATTTATTAAATAAGTAATATGTAGGATCAATGTCAAAAACATGTCTCAGTGTAATTTAAGAGACTTCGTTATGCACATATATATATACAATCTTCTAGAATGGGAATATTTTACATTGTAGAGAGTTTTTCAAAATTAATATAGTCACAATGAATATCAATTAAGTAATTCTTTCATCAAGTGAATAATTCTAAAATTTATTTGTAAACAAAAATTGACATTTAGAAATAGTACTGTGAATTAAACTTTTGTTCGTCTAATTCAAAGTATATGCTTTGTCCATCTGTAAAGTTGTGACCTTTCATACAGGGCTGCAGATAAGTTACAGAATTGTTTATTTTGAGCTGCCATTGCTACCTAAGTGTTGCAACCTCTCACTGTGAATTTAGTCGATCCTACCACTCAGAACCACTTTACCACTTACTATTTATTGTAGAGTTCAGTTTCACAGCCCTAGAAATCCTCAGTATTTCTTCTACAAATGTCATATTTCTGTCTTGTCTAAGAGAGATCTCTTTCCGAAGCCACACTTTCTAAAGTAGTTGTATCTACCAACTTCTATGTTCTTTAGAATCAAGCTAGTATGATTTATAAAGCTACCCCTTCTTCTGGTTGTCCACAGACAGCAAAATAGATCACCCAGGATTTGAGTTTATATCTCCTATTCCTGCTAGATAACTTCTTTATGGAACCCAGTATTAGTAAACTGTATGAGCAAAACAGCTCTAAGATTTGCTCTTGTGCATTATTAGCAAAAGATGAGAGAGAAGGGAACATTTTCTGGGAAAGAACCAAAATAATTTGTCTTTTAATTAATATTTTTTTATGTTTGAAATTCTCTCCCAAGAGTGAGTCTCTTTCAAATAGGGATTAAATTATAGGAAATATATATATATATATATATATATATATATATATATATACACATACATACATATATATGGAAAGATCTGTAAAGAAAAAGGCATCTCTACTGTCTTGTTCTCTTACATTTTGAAATTTCCAGGTCTATGGCCATACCACCATGAATGTGCCTGATCTCATCTGAAATTTCCATTTTTTCTTTGTTCTCAGGGATGTCCTGTCACCACATCAGCAACATAGCCAAAGGGATAAGTGAACCTTTTGGAAAGAGAAAGAGGGAGAGAGGGAGAGAGAGGGAGAGCATGAGCATGTCCTAGATTACACTCCATTAGACAATTAATCATTGCAGGGAAGAATATTGATATTTGCAACTATTTTCCCCTTGAAATGTTGGTGACTAAAGTGCTATGCCTATTTTCATGAGGCATCCAGAAATGATTTAATAATAAGGCTTTCCACAGAGATTTAAAATGTTGCTATGTTTTTTGAGTTAACAGATGAGGTAAGTCCACAGCATTTTTTTCAGGCTCCAGTTGTATAATTTACAGTTGCATGCACAGCTTCCTATTTTGCATGCTCCACATAAGAGCATACTTTTGCAAATTTATACTTGTTATCCTGATAATTATCTTTCAGAAATGTTTTAGAGAGAGGAAATGCTGTCTCAAGTAGCAGACCTAGAGGAGGGAATCCTGAATTTGTATGCTCTGTCTGCTGTTAATGTTAATTTATATGACTTGGGGCAAAATCTCTCCTTGTTTGCCTTAGCTCCTTTGTCTAAAAATACAGTGATAGCTATCCTGGGCTTACCCTTCCTGAAAAGTTAGTTGATGGACTTTCTTTAAGGGAAAGTTATTTTCTACATACAAGTTCCTACAATTCTTCCTACATAAAGCTCTTTTTAAAGCTGACATTCTTTTATCATTCCATTTAATCCTGTGAACTGCTGTCATCATAGACTAACCAAAAGATTCTGCTTTTGTAGAAACTGTCAGTGCCTCGCATTAAGCCCAAAATCTCTGTGACCACCAAGACTTTCCATAATGTGACCCCAACTTTTTGTCTTTATCTTCCACTCTCAATTTTCTATATGCCCAGGATAATCCTCCCAAGTACCTTCCAGCTTCCAGATGTTTTATTTGTGTTAAGTGTAATCCCAATTAATGAAGAGTCAAAATCCCTCAGTCAGAACTATAGTTACTACATTTTAGTAATAAGAACATGAACTCAGGGAAGTTATGTACTTGAAAGGTACAGAAAATTGGTGGCGGGCCATTTAATGAAATTAATGTGACTTGAATGCTTTTCCATTATACTATCCCATTATACCTTTTCCATTATACCATCCTACCTCCTAGAAATTTCAAGGCTATAGGAGTGTGACATCTGTGAGTAGAGACTCTGTTTTAGTCATATTTATCTCTATGTGCAGTACAGCACCTTACATGAAACAGTACACAAGAGAGTTTAGAGAGTTAACTTGTTTTGAATAAGTGAATTCATACTGTCACAGGGCAGGGAGAGGGGCAGCCCAAACCCCACAAACCTGCCTATTCTAAATGGGTTTTGCCATCTGCCGCATCAACACAAAACATGAGACTTTAATGGAAAGGAACTTTAATACAACTAGGAAATAATACAGGAAAGGCAAAGAATCTAGTTTCTAAATCAAGCACCCAAAGTTACCCATCCCCTCATGGGTAAAACTCCATCCAAATGGGATTGGCCCAGAGCAAGGCCCCAAAGCCTGCCACAAGTCTAAAGCATCTTCCAGTGGGGAACCACAGAAAAGGGTCAGAAACAACCAGACAAGCCCGGAAGGAAAAGAGCAAAATCAAAATCAAGATAAAAGCTGCCATTGTCACCTCCCCACGGGTCTTACCCACATCTGTGTCACCCTGTCCATGACCAAAAGACAAGCACAGTTTCTTCACGTGTCTCTAGGCTCCATGCGCCTTCTCCAGGTCTCTTTCTGGCTCTCCATCCTGCTTTCTTCCTTCCTCAGTCTCCTCTGCAGCTTCTTCTCTCCCTGCTCAGCTCCACCATCCCTTGGGTGGGGCAGGGAACCTGGAACCTCCCCCTTTCCTGGGGACCACCCTGTTACAATACCAGGGGATTGAAAGTCATTTTGGATCATGTATTCCATCAAAAGCAATAACTTATTTATTAAGAAGAAAAGTCATAAACATTCTAAAAAAAGGACCAAATGTTTGGGTAACAATTTTAAATTGACCTTTCAACTTCCATATATTCTGAAGTTTCCCGAAATAACAAAAATCATTGTTTTTCAAGTGACAGAATTTTAATTATAAAATTACCTTGGCTTGGTGTATCACTTTATAATAGTCACTTCTTTTCTATATTGTCATTATTTCATTTGACTTTTTAGATAACCATCATGAAATATATTGACAGATATTATTTCCCCCCCTCCCTTGACAGATATAGAAGCTGAGGCCTCGAATGGTCTTGCTCAAGTTCAGAAAATATATAAGTAGAGGGGGTAAATTCTCTGAGTCATGCTTTTTCTACTCTGTAAAACTGTCTCTTAATATTTAATAATAGCTACTATCTTTAGAATACATGCCGTGGATCAAGTACTAGGTTAAGCATGTTTATGTGAATTTCTTGCATGGCATAAATGAGACTATGTATGTTTGTCACGTATATTCAGAGATAGATGTTTCTCTGTGTGTGTATATATTGTCACATATGTCTATGTATGCATTTACTTACATATATTTTCACTTATTCCTTACAATAAGTTTGCAAAAAAGTCTCATTTTACTGAAAAAAGTAAAGCATAGAGAGGTTTACCAAATGTGTAAAAACTACTCATTTAGACAAAATGGATCTGAGGTGTGAACTGCTTCCCATTAGGTTATACTATTATATCTTTAAGCTATGCATGAGGTGCTCTTAGCTATGTGTCATTCATTTAAATGCCATTTCCTCTATAAGTCTTACTCAGTATTTCTTTGTTAGTGTGCTATTAAATTTTAGTCATGTGACCAGAACAACACTCAGTAGGAAGGTAAATCGTGGTAATGGGCCTGTAAAATGGAAACTTTGGGAATGAGAAAGAAACCAGTGAGAGTACCCTATTGCTAACCCTACCTACTTCCTTTATGTGATACTTCATATGGATTTTCTTATCTAGTGCTAGTAATGAGCCTCAAAATCAGTCAAATCTGTGGTTTTCTTTGAAACAAAATGAGGAAGTTTCAGGTATCCTCAGTGAATAGAGGCATCAGAACCTTCAGGATATCAACCAAATTTTTCTTCAAATTAATAAATCCCATTGTCCAAGGAATTTTTTCTCTTTCTTCATATGGAAAATGAAGGTTTTGCTAATGACTCTTCTCCTTACTGAGAAGCCGATTATGTTTCATATTTCTATTCTGTTAACATTATGACTGAGCTATGTAGAGTACTTTGAAATCAACAAATTAGCTCCTTAGTGTGGCATTGGAATTGTGAGTTTAGTTAATCACTTAAATCCTTCAGAAGTTTTGTATTTCTTCAGAGATAATTTTCTGCGTTGACTGATCACTTAGCACTTTCCCCCCATAAACTACTATTACCAACAGCCACAATCATGCTTTCTGTGATATTCATCTTTGGATTTTTTTCACTATTTAATTATGAAGCAAAAGATTAAGAAGATTTAATTGTAAATACTAAGAGTCATTAGAAGTCATAGCTTCTAAATCTGGTTTTTGGTAATGAGTTAAGGTCAAAAATGAGGATAATTGAGAACTTTTAAAGGACTCCAAAATCCTTTAACTCTCCATGTCTGATATGCTGTTTAAGAGTCAGAAATACCAATGAGAACATCTTGGATACTACCATATCTGTCATCTTGAAATCTTGAATATGGTCATAAAATAGAGAGTGACCGTTGTGATTGTCTCATTGGTGCTGGGTAGTGTAATGCAGGGTATTTTCCAAGGATGAAAAAATTAACTCAACTTTGCTTATAAGGGTAAATAATTAAAAATAACCATAGCTGTATAATAACAGGTAAATGGCTATATAAACTTTAAGTACTGTTATTCAATGAACTACTATTCATTTATTAAAATAAAGTTTATGAATATTAATAATATATTTATAATACACTATTAAATGAAAAACAATGAAAATTTTATAAACATAATGATTATGAATATGTAAAATCTCTAAAACAAATTAAGTAGTGGGGAAAAGTTTGGCATGAAATATGTTAAATGTAAATGTAAATGGCATGAAATATGTTAAATGTAAATAATTGTGTGACATCCTATTTTTCTTCAAATCTGTCAGTATTTTCATAGTTTTTGTCTTGGCATTCAAAATATATTTAAGTATTTCCTTTAATAAAAATACTCTACCAGATTTGTCTTTGCTCAAAAATTATAATAGTGAAAGAAAAAATAATCTCCATTTTTAGGTTCTTTGTATTCCAGTCTCCTTCATTAAGCTCATTTCAGTCTTCAAAGGAATCTTTTTTTAGAGATTAAATTTAGGTATACATAGTTAAATCATTGCTCAAGAGCATACAAGTAATATGTGGTAGAGCAGAGATTTACATTGACAACATGTTGAAGCCCATGTTCTCTTTTGTGTGGTTGTTTCTTCTTAAGTTGGAAGACTAAAAGATATCAGGAATATATAGGAATGCTATAGAATTGAATGATCCTAGTAACATTTTAGGTCAGGCAACTGAGGAGCATGATCAGCTACAATAAATTAGGTCAGGTACAATAAGTCATTAACTGTGGACAGCTGAGAGTGTGTGGTCGTTGTAAAGGAGAGCACCAAGTCAAGAGTGTAAGGCAGTTTCTCTTCATGGGCCAACTTACTTCCATATATGTATTGCAAAAACACTCCCTCTGTTCAGAGACTTTTAATGACTCCCATTCCTTCTAAGCGTAACTCTTATCCATGTAATATATTTACTGTAATTCCTCTATATAAAACTTTGACTTTAGTCAAGTTTATTTACTTATTGTTCCCAAACATAGTATAGTTAATTCTGGCTGTAGACTTTTGTTCATGGTTTTCTTTCTCCTTTTAACTCTCTTTTAAAATCTCCCTTGCCCTTAAAATACAGTTTTCTCCTACAGTCTTTCAGGACTAGATTCCTTCTTCCCCAGGAGTCATATTCCAAGTCATATTCCAAGTCATATTCCAATCATATTCTTGTGATTACACCAAGATTAAGAAACAGAGCATTACCCATTTCCTAGAAGACCCTTCTAGCCTTTCCTTCTCATTTCTTTACCCTTCTCCCTAGGGCTCAAAATCATATTCCAAGGGTTTGATTTTCCTGTGACCTGCTACGTGTTTTTATTAGCTTCATTTTCTGTTTGAAACTTCAGCTATATTGTTTTAAATTATTAACTTTTCTTTTTATCCCCTTTATCATAAATCAAGTTCCAAGTTTTTTGAAGGAAAATATGTTAGACTTATAACATGTCCAACACCGAGTAGGTGTGCGGAAATGTCAACATGATTCAGGACTTGTCTAACAGGCATCATGCGTGGAACAGTAATGTCCAACTTAGATAACTGCCACCACATGACATCTATCTCATAACAGTTCTTTTTTTAAAAATTTATTTTACTTTACAATTCCATTTTATTGATAAGAAAGTTGGGAAATTACTAAAAAGGTACTTACGATCCTAAGGAAGAAAATACTGCTTCCAGGGAATAGTGCAGATAGGTCATTTAAACTACGTTTGTACTTCCTTGCAATGGAAAATTTAAGCTTGCTGATTGGTACCATGATACTCCAGCTTATCTATTGCATATATGTGGAGTGAGGAGTTCATGGTCACGTGAACAGGAATCTGTCCATGCCACTGTGCTGCTCTGATTTCATGGTGGTTTATAGCCACAGTTTTAATATGGCTTAGTAAGTGCTTGAACTTCTCCAAACAAGTAACACATTATTGGAAATCAGGCACAGTGCCCCTGGGGACTCTTCCCACTCTGAATTAGCAAGTGTGAGTTGTTGCTCTCTAGCTCCTAGGTTGTAGGTGAAGATCCAAGATCTTAAGGAAAAAAACACCTTCTTAAATGGTTACAGTCAAGTACACACACACACACACACACACACACACAGAGCAAAAAAAAAAAATAAATAAAAGTTTTTTGTCTTGAAACGATTCCCTGAATGCATCGTGTTATATTTTTCAAAGTCTTTCCCAAAGAACATCTTGTTATTTTATTTTTTTCATGTAGGATGATTTGATTGCCTTTATATTATTCTGGAGAATGAAAGATTTACTATCTTTAACTGTTGAAATCTGGAGACTTTTGTCAACACTTAGTGACTGTCACTAAGCAAGGAATTTTTATGTTGTGTTTGCATATGTGTTTCATTTAGGTGAACTGAGTTTTTGTTTTTATTTTGTTATTGTTTATTTTATTTGTCTTGTTATTATCTTGTTGACTACATTTCTGTTGTAAAATCCACACAGTGCTCTCTGTAACTCATTGTTTTAGTTGAGGCCCTTGTAAAAATGTGTTTTTTAAGTATCCCATCCTTTAGGGGGAAAAAACACCACCTTCATGTGCTCTTTGTTAATGAGAGAATAATAAACATATAGAAAAGTGAATAAATGATAGTTTGATGAATTTTCCCACACTAGATATACCAGTGTGATTACACCAAGATTAAGAAACAGAGCATTACCCATTTCCTAGAAGACCCTTCTAGCCTTTCCTTCTCATTTCTTTACCCTTCTCCCTAGGGCTCAAAATCACATCAGTGAGAGTCATCCATTGCTTAGAAGTATTTTGATTATTCCATTTTTATATGATATTGGATATTTGATTGTTTCCAGTTTTTAGTTACTAGAAATAGCATTGCTTTGAAACTTATTGTGTATGTATTCTGGTGAACATATTACTTTTGAGTACCTATTTGTGTGGAATTGTTGTGTTATAAGGTATGAAAATATCGAGCATCCTGCAAACAATTGTCCGAAGGGTTATATTAAACTATATATTTTTACCCATTGTATGTGAGAGTTCTGGTCACTTCATGTCATGGCTGAAATTTGGGTTTATCTGTCCTGGTCATTAAATCCTTCCATTGGCTATATATTGGTATTACATCAATGATTTGATTTCCTTTTTTTCTGAGAACTGATGAAACTTAGCAACATTTCATATGCTTATTGACAATTTGAATATACCCCTTTGTGAGTATCTGTTCTAGTGTCTTACCCATTTTTTTTTTCAAGAAAACCCACTGTAGTATGTACACATGTTGATTTTTAAGTCATGCTAAGGCACCAGTGACTTCGTTCATCTTTGTTTTGCAAATATTAATACAAGTAAAATGTCATCAGGGCAATGTCAACATATTGAAAAAGGAAAATTAATATCTTACTGTTAGGATAAAAACTATTTTGACCTCGTGAATTCTTTTAGTGGGTCTGAAGGAGCTCCAGTGCAAATTACACTTTGAGAACTGCTTTTTGGTGATGAGTCCTTTACAAGATGTATGTGTTGTAAATATTTTCTCCTAGTTTGTGGCTTGTCCTTTCACTCTCTGAATCTTAATGGGACTTTGATGATCTTAATTACCCTTTGAGAAATATACATTTATTTTCTAATATAATTTTCAAAATTAACTGTTTTTTTCTTCCCTAAGAAATTGAAGTATCACTTACAGCTCACATTATTCTTTTCCTGCTCCGCTTCTCTTTGCTTCACCATGATTCCCAGTCTTCCCGTTTTCTTCACTAGTGAATGAGGCTGTCAGTCCTGTAGTATTGAGTGCGTGATCTCTACAGGTCTGCATTCTTTAATTATATGTATTCAGTGTACTTTATGATTCAAACATTGCAGGTAACTTGAGCTTTCATGATATGAACTGCTATGTCAGAGAGGAAAAGGGGAAGATTATACAATTAAATTTCAAATATTTACCTGAACTTAGCTTCCTCCAGATCACTGATGTTTTTTCATTAATGGCTGTAGATATCCAAAAGCTTTATTTCAGGAAGTGAATGTTCATTTCGATTGTCCTAAAACCACAAAACTTTAAATAATAGCAGTTCCTAACACATAGTAAGCATTTAATGAATGTTAGCAATAATATTTGTAGTGGATGATATTAAATGTTATATAATGATGTAGTAATTATTGTCATTAAAACTTAAAAATCATTATATAATATATGCAAGAGGCATTCATTATTTTGAGATTATTGAAGGAATGGTGTGGCTATGCTGCCTTGTAGGAAGTAAAGGAAATATATGTCAGTTCCTGAGGGGACATAATTGTGATCTTTCTTTAGGATTTTCCTTTCCTTTACCAGTGGTCCATGGGGATCCTTCCAGTGTTTTTTGTTTTTCTCTTTACCTTCCTGGTGGAACCTGACTCCCCAGTGTAGGGCAGGGACTGAGTCTAATGAGCCTAAGCTTCATAGCATGTCAAGTTTCAATGGTAATGCTTAAAGCTCCAGTCCTACTTCAGTTCTGATGTTAGCTCATGGCCCAGTCTACTGGAAATGATTTGGCTACGATGACCCCTAACCATACTTATCGTGTGCTGTTGAGGGAATATTTCTAGGCCAGTACAATTGTCTTGCTGATGCTCACTGTAGAAAACCACAAGGAGGGCCTTCCCTGGTGGCTCAGGCAGTTGAGCGCCATGCTATGAAGCTGTCCGCAGCCTCTGCAGTGCCGGTTTGATCCTGGCCCGCTGGCGAGGGTCCCACATGGTGAGCAGAACTCTCCTGTCACGCTTGCTGCTCCCCTCAGCAGTGTATTTCGTCATCGTCAGTCTGCCTGTTCTGTTCCCTGCTCTGTCTCTGGTGAATCCTCTTACCCTCCCACGAATCTGGCCTGTACCCTGGTTCTTGTATAAATAAATAAATCTTTAAAAAAAAAAAAGAAAGAAAGAAAACCACAAGGAATGTCCATGACCTTCTGCTTGATTCAGTGATTTCCTTTCATTCTGTTGTATTGCTTTTGATTAAAAACCACAATGACTAAACTACCAGACCACATTTATTTATGGATAACTCAAAAATATTTAATTGTCTCATGACTCACCTTGACTCTCTGTTGCTCTGAGTTAACATGTAACCCCTCTCACAATTTCATTCCTTTTCTTTTTTTAATATGCAAAAGGCATGTGATTAACTTTTAATGTGTCTATATCTTCTCAAGTAGGTGACCCCAGCCTTGCAGAGCCCTCTGGTAAACTTGCTAGGCTCTCTCTGAATCCATGAAACTTGAACAGGTATTTGGCTTAAGTGTTTCTTGTCCAAATGCCTGGAAGACACTGTGAAAAAAGCGATCTTATCCAAATACCAGAGTTTAAGGTCTTTTTCTTTTTCCCCTTTCCTTTAGATCTCTTTGCAATCCACTTTACCCTCTCTACATTATCAGAATGTGTGAACACTAAAGAGCCTGCCACAGTTTTCTGTAGTGTTGATTTTGTCTAATTATCATTTCTTCTGAAAGATAGTCCTTCAAATAGTTATAGGAAAAAAAAAACTATAACAGATTGCTGTATTCCTGATTCTTCCCATTAATTTGTTGCCTTTTACTTAGAGTAAAATTTGAATATCCGATGTTCTTCTGTTCCTTATTCTAGAAGTAGGAAAACCAAAGGCTGGAAAGAGTGGTTGTATGGAAGATAGACTAGTCCTGTTTTGAAAAGCTCTAACAAGTAGAAGTTAGAGAGAACTAAACTAAATAGAGTATGAACTAGTTAATTCATGGTCTGTATTGGAACAATGGATAGATAACTTTCTATGGGATGGCGTAAAGGCAATCCATGCAGAATACAGAGTGTTAGACTAGAACTTCCTACACTGAGCCTCCTGTGCTTCCTCCTCTGTGTGCTGAACCCATACATGAGGAGTAACTTGGTGTCTAACTTGACACAATGCTTTTCTAATGTTTAGAAGTCCCCCTATCCAGTAACTGTGAAAGTGTATTTGAAATTATACTAATAGTGAAAATAATTTTAGATCAACATCTGATTTTGAATTTTCACTTTCTATTTCTTGGATTACTCTTATGTTATTAAATACTTATGTTTAGTCCAACATAGTCATAGAACTTCATTGGGAGCAGTGTCTTCTAAAACTTCACTACACCTATTCTCCCCATATCACAGTGGCAAATGAAAGATAATGCTCTAAGACAAATTAGAAGGTGAAATGAGGAACATAAAAACCAAAGGTATGATTGATAATTTACGGCGCCAATGTTAATACTTCCAAAATCTTCACACTATGAGCTCAAGTTTATTTTCCTTATAAGCGTAGTATATGTGAAAGAATAGACTTGCAGTTATGTGCTTTTCTCTTAATTCACTGTCTGGCACTGCTGAATTTCATATCACTCTTTTTAACTTGAGAATATATGAAAAGTTGCTGATGATCTGCTGTTTCTCCTCAAAGCCCTTAGCCTTCTTCTAGATGCTACCATGACAATTAGAGTATCCTGTCCAAAACTGGGTAGATCTTATACTGAAGTGAATGCATTTGTGGTCAGCCTCTTGTCCAGATGTTCTAAGATAGCACTGTACTCATTATTTATAAAGACAATTTGGGCAGTTGACATTTGAATGTATTGATTTAATCGGATGTTCCAAACCCAGGTGAAATCGTTTTTATAGCATAATATGTAGTCATTTTTGCTAATTTTATGTCCTATTTTCATGTTTTATATAACATATTATTTAGTTGTTTAGATAGTATGTTTAACATTTAGTTAATTTATTCTGTGTTCCCATAATAAAATTGTTTTATTAATTGAGAGATGATAATAGATATCTAAAGTTTTCTCACACATGTTGTTTTAAGTATACCTCAAATGAGGATGAATGAAATAAACAAATTTTGAAAACATATTATTTACCTCTCTGTGAGCTATTGCTTATATCATCATGATTTGATTTTGGGCATAATCACCTAATTACATAATTTGAGTAGCAGTTCAGTAAATTAATAGAAAACATAGATTAAAATTTTGAATATCCAACAAGTTGATATCATATAATCTGGTAAAAGAGAAAGGAAAAGATAACCTTAACTATTCATTAGGTATTGCAAATACAGCAAAATAATCTTTGCTAATACAGCAACCTCTCTATTTTTATATGGCTATATCTAGCCTGATGTCCAACATGTCTGACACCACACAGATTAGAAAAAATGAATTCCAATGGAATTAGGTTAGTTATTCAAGCTTA
The DNA here is from genome assembly GCF_014898055.3 of Talpa occidentalis. NCBI lineage: Eukaryota > Metazoa > Chordata > Mammalia > Eulipotyphla > Talpidae > Talpa > Talpa occidentalis. The sequence goes on along the minus strand of NW_023604861.1, from coordinate 83,823,131 downwards.
CTATAATTACTAATAGCAAAACCAAAAGACAAAGTAAAATTCAGGTCTCCTAGGTCTCCTTATTCCTAATCTAACACTCATACCGTATTGTGTCTTAGTTTCCTTTCAGCTATTATATGTGTGAACATATCACACATTTGTGCATGTATGCATAAGTATGTATGTGTGCATATATTTTTATGTGTGTATATTATAGATGATAGATAGATAGATAGATAGATAGATAGATAGATAGATAGATAGATAGATAGATAACAGAGTCTAAGTAAAAGGAAAATAACTGATTGGGTAATCCTTTTGCAATAAGCATTCAGTGTGATCTGGACATGGTCACTTCAAAACCATTTAACCTCTGTTTCCTCATATAAATATAGTAATTATGTTCAGCAGTCATTAAAAGATAGGATCGGTGTCCTATGAGTGATATAGATAAAGCACAATAAAAGTCCAAGAAGAAGTATTGTGAGTGAGGAAGTTTGGGAATGATTTTATAAAGAAAATGCTACCTGCAGTGGTTTTGAAGAGTATTTAGGAAAAGGTCCTTTAAGACAGAAGTAGCCCTAAAAAGAGGGTAATAAGTGCTGAAATCTTGGGATGTGCATGGGAAATAATGAATAGTTTAATTTTTCTGAATTTAGGATATATGAAGAAAAACAATAGGGAATACAAATTGAAAAAGGCAATTTTTGGGCCCAAAATGTGGAAGATCCCAGCTAGTAAGTGAAAGTAAAATCACTGGTAGGTTTTAAACAAGGAAATATTAAAATCATAGCTTTTTTCTGGAAAATTAATTTGACAGCAGGAAATTGGATTGGAGATGAAACAAATTAGAGAAAAACTAAATAGAGTTGGTTGCAGAAATTCCTCCTAAAACTTATAATTCAGATTAAAGAATATTTGAATTGAGAAAGAGTAAGAATTGCCAAGAAAAATATTATGGTGGTTTAATCAATATAAATGGATAATGATTGGATGTACACAACAAGGGAAGAATTATAGATGACTGAAATCATGAGCCAGGAGTTGGAAGGGCAATATAATCAATAAAATAGATAACCTTAAAAAAAAAAAGCAATTTTAGAAAGAGGTGGTGGATGAATTTAGACATTTGGACATGCCTGTTAGGTCACTTAATATGTATCATTCTTAGGATTGCAGTGTTATGCCTCCCACATTGTGTAACATATTTGGAGCAGAGCGACTTAAATGGCTCCTTTTACTTTTGAGATTTTTAATCTTTCAACTCTGAAAGATTTCAACTCCGAAAGGTTAATGGAGAGGTTATTTGCCTTGTACTTAATGCATGTTTCTGATATTGAGATTTCTTTAATGAGTTAACTCTGTGGGATGTGTGTATGTTCCATATTTTGTATGTTGTTAATGGTAGGTTATAGAAGAAGAAGCACTATCCTTTATCATTATGATTCGTTTATTTATTTATTTAATTGTTTATTTTGTATTTTTACTACCAAATGTGAGTTAGGATTTCAGATCAGAGTAGCACTCATTTTTTTTTTAAGAACTATGTTAAGTGCATGCAATTGTAAAATCAGAAAGGGTTAAGTAAAAATATAACCTTTATATTTCTGTGCCTGTGATTAAAACCCTTTGAGGTTGTATATACTAGCTGTTTGAAGTTACTTTACAAATATTGTTTAAGAACCTTTTTGTATTGGTATTATTTGACTCCTTTTTGAAGCAAGGAAATTGAAGCACAGAGACATTAAATAAGTTACCCCACAAGTAAGTGGCAGAGGTAGAATTTTTGCTGCCTCTAATGACTGAATAAAAGTATCATCAAGTTTTTACAGAACCCACATAGTGTTTCTTAATAGCTGATGTTTTAGACAATATGGTGGAAGTTAAATAAAATTAGGCTTTATAGGTGTGTCAAAAGAAAATTCTGGCCCATTGTTCAGTATTTGCTTATCTTGCTCCAAACATCCATGTAGCAAGCCTCTAAACTGGGATCTGAAATGTTAATGAAAAGAGTGTGCATTAAATGTCAGTTTAAGGTGATTTTCTGAAGATAAGGAAAAAGCATATACACTGAAAAAGCATATACATTGAAAAAGCATATACACTGAAAAAGCATATATACATATCTTAAAATAGAAACTGGTAGCTCAGGGCTCAACTTTCAGAATCACCATACTTTTCTCTCTAGATCAAGTTTTAATATATCTTCATAGCCTAATGCCTTAGATAATTTGGCAATAATTGAATTCTAGTTCAATTACATTTACTTTATATTATTCAATTGATTTTATTATTAAATGTGTAACTTTAGAATAATATGACCTATTAGAATTTGAGGTTCACTGCTTTCAATTACTTCAACAAATATTTATTGAGCATCTGTTAAGTGCTTAGTGATGGTAAAATCTCTCCCCTGAGGAAGAAGATAGTATAATGATTTGGAGCATTGCTGATACATTTGATATCTAACTATCCTAAAGATACACTTCAGGAATAAGTCAGTACTGAAATAAGCTGATATCAGTAAATAAAGAGACTTACTCCAGGTTTATTTCTTTACCTCACAAAAGATTTAACTAAAAGCACCACCCTGATCCTGTTTCTTTCCTTATAGCCACATAATAGCAAATCTTTAATCTATTGCCCAGTATTGGTAGAGATAATATGCAGCACAATTTGAATGAATAAGTTAGTTGTCAAAATAAATAAATGTTTAAAAATCATTGTGAAGTTGTTGGTCCATCATAGTTAAGGCTAAGATGTTAATTCTGGAAAAGTATGTGCAAAGTGGGATTTTCACACTAGGTCAAAGTACTTCAACAGCTTACAAATGATCTGTGGTCCTTCTAATACTCTAGGAAATTAAATTAAGCGGGCTGAACTGGCTGATCATTTTGATCTCTGTTATGATTTATGATAACAACATTCAATATCTGAGAAGATAGATTTAGTATCCCCATTTTACAGTGGAAGAATCTAAGATTCTTCTAGTTAAGTACCTTGTCCACATTTCCGTAGCCATGGATTGATTGGTTCCAAAATTGACCTCAAATCTGTGGCTCTAAAGTTTGTTCTCTAGACTGAGCAGTAGCAGGATAAGCATTGTTGGCAGTTCAGTTTCTTTGAATAGTTTAACTAAAATAGAAAAATTCATAATTTTTCTGCCTTTTAATTTCCCTTTAATCGAGTTTGTTTTCTTTCAGTGGACCTTGGTTGCTAGTAATATGTCTTCAATGAATTACAAACTTTTATTTTCCCTCTAATATGACTTTTCAGGTGCTAAAGAACTTGTAGAGGTTCTGTTTTCATTTACATCTTATTTTCCCTTTAAAATTTATCATAAAGAATCTTTAAGACTTGTAGGGAGAAATATTTATTCTACCTATTTACCTGTAAGCTAACAGCAACTTTATAGATGAGCAGATGCTGACTACATCAGCAGTTGATTTTTGCCTTCTTAGGAAACTCTGCTGGTTATAAGATGAAGAAATATAATCTTCTTAGTTATGTCATGTATCTTTAGTTATGTGTGTGTATTTTTAAAGCAGTCATGTTATAACATCCATACTCCATATTAATTTTCTCCTTTGAAATTGTTTTCTTGGAAAGCTTTATAATTTCCCTAAACGAATTCATTTAGTGCCCTTTGTAAATCATATTAGTTTGCAATTATTACCCTAGAGCATGTTATTCAATTTAATTATATCTGCATCCAAGAAATATTTGTTAAATATGCACAGAATGCAAGGTACCATGCTTAAGCAACCTCCATCTTGTTCCTCAATCTTGGCTCCAAGGCAAGACTTCTCAAGTTTGGCATTATTGACATTGTGGGCTGAATACTTTTTTTGGGGGGCTGTCCTGTATACTGAAGGATGTATAGCAGCTCCCCGGCCTCTACCCACTAGATGTGAATAATAGACCCTACCCAAAATTTGAGAACCAAAGTTATTTCCAAACATTGCTAAATGTACCCAGAAAGCAAAAGCTTTACTTTACTAGTGAGACTTGCTTTTTAATGTATGAATTACATACATTACCCGTTTGGGGTAAGGGCAGAAATAGTTCATTGAGGACAATTGGGTATTCATTGCACAAAAGTGCCAGAATATTTCCAGGTATCAAATTTAAACATTAGGATATATGATTCCCATGATGATCTTCAGAGAAGTTATTGGATTATTTTCAGTGTCAATGGAAACAAACCAAAACTAAAGGTAACTTTTTATTTTGTTTGCTTACCTTTTTAAGGAACTAAAGAAATGATTTTAGAAAACTCCAAGTTCAACATAAAAATTAAAATATCATGACAGCAAATTACAAAGTTTTACTTGATATCCTTAAATTTGGTTTCACCAACTTTTATTTAAAATGCATAAAAATGAAAATTTGAGAGTGCACTAAAAATTGATTGATTAAGCTGACTATTCACTGTTTTCCCTGAAACGCTCTCTGTAGTGAACATAAAAACCCAAAACAGAGACATGAGCTTCAACAACAAATGAAACTGTAGGAGTGACTTTAGCTCCAATCCATTATTGCAAAGACTGTTTTCTGTATTTTAACAAAATCTGAACAAAACCAAAGCTAGATTTCAAGGCTATTATCTATATTCCAAATTTCAACTAGGTTCTAGGTTTGCAAAGTAAGTGAGAAAATTCAGAAAGAACTATAACACTTACGTTGGAGCAAGGAGCATGAGGGATATGGTGGGCAATACCAAGGTGGGATTAATTTTTATACATAAGAGCCCAGAATTACAGAGGAGATGGGACTTGGAGTCACATTATACTTTATTTTTTTCAAACTGACTTACTACTGGAGAAATATCCTTCCATTTGTGCTCCTGGCTCTGAACTAGACAATGGCTAAAATTTAGGAGAACTACTCCTTGGAACTTGACATTGATTCAGAAAAAAAGGAGTCATCCAATTTGATAGGGAAGTGTTTGCAGTTTAGATCTCAACTCAATTTGCAGTTTAGATCTCAACTAGATTTACTCTTCTCCACCAACTTCTCCCCCCCTTTCCAGAGCATCTGAAGGCATGAACATTTTATAGCCAATTTCTAGCTTTCAGTCCATATTTTATAGTATGTTTTAAGAAGTGACTGAAAAGCAGAAGGAACCTAGCACACTAATGATTGTAAATAACCAGATAGTCAAATAACCTCTCTTCTGAGATAAATGACAAGCACAACTTAAGACCTGAATGTGGATGCTACCAAAGTCAATTAAGGGAACACAAAAGGCAAATGAAGAATATATTTTAAAGAAAGAATGTCTTCAGAAAACTGAAGAACACTTTATGAAAAATAATTCTCAACACTGTTAAGGAGATAAAAGTAACCTTAGACTCTATGATAAGAGATCAAAGATGAAATTTAAGAGATTAAGATCTAGATAAGAGGATACCAATGTAAGATTAAAAGAGAGCTGGCAGAGAGGAATGAGTAAAACTATCAAAATAATTAAAACCACATTAGATGCAGGGAAATGTAGAGTGGTTAATACAGCAGATGGACATAATGCCTTAAAGGAAATACTTGAGAAAACTCACACAAATTACAGGAGAAAGAGATACTAACAACTACAAGTGGAAATGTTATTGACACAAAAGGGAAAAAAATCTTTCCTGAAATAAAGACCTCTCAGGAAAAGGTAATAAAAACCTAGATTTCACCTGGTGACTTTAATGTGTTTTTTTTTTTTTTAAATCCCATATTTTTAAATTCCAAATATTTTTATAGTAAGAAAAAAGTAATGTACAAAGTTTTTAAAGCATAAGTTGGTCTTATACTGATTGACACAGAAGTCGATAATGGAATGGGATATTGTCAAAATAAACATACAGGAAAAATACCTAAAATAATATGACATTTACTTTGGGGTTGGGCAGAAGGTAGTTTCCTTGACAAAACTTTCAATGAAATTATCACCTGTGATAAATGGAAATCAGAAAATGTAGCAGATGAGTATGTGACAGTGGGCAAAGAATTTGGGAAACAAAATATAACCATTCTTTGTTTGCTAGTGACTTTTTTAAAAATTACAAAATAGAGGTAAGCTCAGGAAATAATTAAGCTATTTGTAAGCAGAGTAGAAAGTGCATAGGATAAATGATTTTCAGGCTTTTCTGCTTTCCCACCATTAGGATTCCCCTGCCTGATGGGGCACCTGCATTTGTTACACTGATATAAGTTGTGATGTTTACTTCTGTGGGGCAAGGGCAGCAGTACTGACATATTGGTCAAGAGAAGCAGAGGCAAGAGGGAGAACAGGAAAGAGAAGGGGAGAAAGACCGTGGAAAGCGACAGAGAGCACAGCAGAGTGAGGATTTGTCAGCCAGCCTCCTAGCCCCCTGGCACCCCTGCCTGCCATGTACCTCGTTGCTGCACTACATGTAAAAGCTCAATAAAAGCCTGAGAAAGCCACCAGGTCTCCAGGACTCTCCTTTACCTGCTCTGCTCTGCTCAAATCATAGAAAACCTGCTCTGTACCCTTCCTGGGTGGATCTAGAAATTCCAGAATTAAAAGCCAAAATATATAACTATTTCTCATTTTCAACTAATAAAAGTTATCACTAAAAAATTACTTGGATAGAAACCCATCATATGTGTCCTATCTAATGACTACATCAGTTAGAGTCAGTACAGTTTTAATTAAACTGTCACAGTTGATTAAAATGAATATTTAGTGAATCCTTTCATTTGGATAAATGGCTCAGGAGGAAAAAGAAAGAACTGAAGAGTGTGGATCTCCCACAGAAACTTACTCCCCTCATGGAACATGTAGTTAAGTCTAGAGTAAGAAGCATATCTCAGAAAGATATGTAGGTATGGCTACTGGTGTAATGAGACAACTATAATTAAATAAAAAAATAACTAAATTTTTGAGAGAGTTACACCACCAAATGAGGTAATAGGTTTGACTAAAAGAGACTGTGATCATAAAGTGTGTGCCCCCTACTTTCTATGAGCCTGAGGAAGCTTCTCATTCATCAAGGTAGTAGTTTTGGGACATATTCTATGACACCCTTATTTATAGATCCAGGGAGGATCAAGGAAAATCAGTGATCTCTTAAAGGACAGAGCTAGCAGCCTCAGAAAACAGTGAATTGAGAGAACAGAACCAGGACACAATGAAGGAATGTTCCCTATTCCCGGGACAAGCAGCCTTTACAACTTCTGCCCAGCAGAGTTTCAGAATTCACATGGATAAGCCACTACTGTGTTTCCCACTCTTCCCCTTTCCAAGTTGGAGATTTATTTCAGTTGTATTATTCCTGTTCTACAATTATTAGTTGCATGTTTAAGGGGTGGCTAACTTGTCTTTTTAGTTTATTGGTGTCCAGAGTAAAAGTGCCAAATAAAATCCATCTGGATTTTATTTATTTTTTGTTAATTAAATTTTTTCGTACATTTTGTAGTCCCCATAGTTCTCTCGATGCCCTATCACCTGTGTACCATCACCATATTCCCTTGTGTTCATTCCTCCCCCTTTTTGCCCCCCACCTTGCATCCTCCGCTGCTAAACAGAGTCTGTCACAAGATCCTGGACTTCACGAGTCTATTGCCATGATTGGTAGAACTTTGGGATTATTCCCCATGGGGACCAGGGTGTGTGTATTTTGTGTGCAGAAGGAAAAAGCAAATATTTGTGACCACTGGCATATTGTGGTATTATTATTTTCTCTTTATTTGCTGCCTCTCCCTATGAGTGAATTATAATTCTCCACCCAATGACATCAAGCTTGGCTGTGTGACTTCCTTGTCCAGTGAAAAGTGAACAGAAGAGATGGATGTCCAAGCGGAATCCTTAGCAAAGCATAGTATTTTTCTGCTGTCGCTGTCTTTCCTCTGCTATGAAGATAACATGTCCCAGAAAGAGGTCGATTTTGCATTCTGACCCGCAGCTGAAACATAGCATGAGTAAGAAATAAATCTTTGTATTTATAGGCCATAATGGTTTGGGTTAGTGAAGCATAACCTACCGTAAGTCATCTGACAAACTAATGCTGATCAAAGGTTTTGTATTCACCTCTAGGATCCCAAACATGATAAACCTCCAAAATCACCTAGAAATCACTTTTTCTCTGCACTTTATTAATGAAAGATATAGAGATAAAACTATTGTTGCTATTTGGCTCTGTTCCATATATACTATTGCCATACCTCACAGTTCTAAGATCCTACTTGCTTTGTCATAAGGTCAGAAATTTCACTGTTGCTGCCTGTCCTTCCACACTAGTGAAGTGAAGCAGTGTCTGCAGCAGTTTTATTCAACTGCCCTTTACATCGATTAATTGTGGCTACTGTATTCTGAATTTATCACACTTGGGATGCTGAGACAGTGAGTTATAATAAATGCCTGTGATTGTATACAGTAAACACACACACACACACGACAAACACACAGAAGGGCTTCCCAACATTTCAAATTATTGTCAGTACATTTGTAAAGTTTTCAGGAAACTTTTCAGACTTTAGTTATTGTTTCATTTTTACCTAAGAAGACCTTGCTTCTTTCCCCACTGCCTTTAAAAAAAAAAAAAAAAAAAAAAAAAACTACAACCTTAATGATTTGGCCACTAATCATAATATTCACTGTAGAAAACCAGTCTCCAATTTTTTTCCTTTGTGTAGGCTTGTTCTTTGATTTGTAAGCGTTTAGAACTCATTACCTAAGCTCGGGAGATTGGGGTAAAAGCTGCAGTTAGGATATTTGACTTCTTTAATTTACCTGAATATAGAGCAACCTTGAGGTTTATTAAAATCTTTTCTGATTTGAAAATGAGAAATACCTGTGTTTTATGAATCCTCCAAGGTTGCTATAGTAATTAACTAATTTTCTTAAAAGAAAGAAATATAAAAATCACAGCATATTCATATATCCTTTATAAAAACATTTTCACCAATTTAGTGACAGAAGAGTACTTATTATCAGGTTATTTCAGCCAATGCAGTGAACATGGTCTTAAATTAAGCAGGAGAAAAAGAACTGTCATAAAAGTTATATTGTAATTCAGTAATTGTGCGAATAGTTATCCTCTGCTAACCAAAGCATCTTGAATGAATGTAGTATGAACAGAGCTGGGCACTTACATTGAGTTAGCAAAATTTTAGAATTGAAGATTATATTCTTGGGTTTATCCTAAGTCTGTCAAACCAACCCAAAGGTTGGTAGCCAAGAAGTTGGCACACACAAAGTAACTAAGCAAAGCTAGGGAAGGTCATTAATTTATACGATTTAGCTGGTTGACACTGAGCACATCTGTTCCCTGAACAAGTGTTCTCTTAGCATATTAACATCCCTGCATAGAGGGCCTCTGTCCATGTTATGTGGACATGGCAGGGTTCTTTGTCTTCTTGTCATATTAGCTAACCACAGTTAAGCACTCCAACTGGAAAGTAATTTTTGGGGGTTGTATTTATAAAACTGTTTTTTTGTACAACTAGTAATTGGACAGTTAGATAAACTATTCATATATTTGAGAGGAAGCCAGAAGTTATTTTTCAAGGGTTTTGGGAAAACATTATGTAGTTGATATGTTGTCTTTTTGACATCCATAGCAATTCTACCATTGTTATGGGATTTTAGAAAAATAATTTGTAGGATACTTAGTGCAGAGCTCTTGAGTTCTCTTAATGAAGGAAAGGACACCAAGAAATCTCAAATCTGACTCACTTGTAAATCAGAAATGACAATGGTCTGGAGCTCCTTTTAGCTTGATGAACTATAGCTAAAATATAAAGACTAATATACTCTTTGATGTATGTAAATATTTCATTAATGATTTACCATCTGTAAGGTCCTTTTCGTTGATTTTTCTCAGTAGAGACAGAAAACAAGGAATTGGAATATTAAATAGTTAACATCAATTAACATCAATTGTGCCTGCGACAAAGACTTGAGAATTTGAGTTGACTGCATTTTCATGTTAAGTAAGCCAGGTCTACTCAAAAGCTAAATTGATCTAAGATTATTTTACAGAATAATATTACCTAACAGTTTTCAGAGTGTGGTCCTTGGAACAACAGTATTAATATCATCACAGAAACTTCTTTAAAAAGTAAAATCCCAGACATAATGAATCAAACTCATAATGAATCTAACATTGCTGGGCTTTGGGCCCAGCGATCTGTGTTTTAGTAAGTCTGCTAGGAAATTCTGATGTATGCTACAGTTTAAGACTTATTGATCTAGAAGAAATCCTTTTCTACTTGGTATTGGTCAGAGCAGGCCTGGATCAATTATTTTGTTTATATTTTATAGACTAAAATAATGCTGACCAACTGGAGTGCTTCTACCATAAAAATGCTGTGGTATAAAAAGAACTAATTATAATAAAGAAAAAAAATCAAAATCAACAAGCAACTATAAACTAGAGACACACTGTGTGGGGATGTGGTGGAGGAGAGGAGGGATTAGGGTCAAAATAAGGGGGGTGGGAATTGTATGGGGAATATGACCAAAATGAAAATGCATACATTGTGCAAAAATGAAAAATGTTATAAGAATTATATAAAATAAAATATATTATAAAAAAATAAAAAGGACTAAGCACTATATTTGATGGGACTATTTCAAAGAAGTTTAGTTTATTTAGCCTAGAAAAAAGATAACTTGAGTCTTAAGGTAATTGTTGTCTTCAGTTAGCTAAGGGGTTGTCTTATCTCTGTTAGGTAAGACTAAGTAGAATTAATCTTCTAGCAAGCATGTGATATGACCTATCTCTGATTTACTTCTCTGGAGCTGTTTGTATAAGTTCTAGACACCCTGTTATTGCTTTAAGTTATTCTTGTAGTGGGTTGAATTAGATTGCCACTGACTAAGATCTTTGCTAGCAATTAGAGAGTATATCTATGACCTGTACTAAATTTCTACACTCTGTGGGTTTCTGGTTGTTAGCAAGAACAGTGTTTTCAGATTTAAGTGATATATGGACATCTTTTATCTGGAAATGTTACTCACCTCTGTTTATCTCTGTGTAATGTTAATTCTGAATTAAACCTATTTTCTTCTGATTGTTAAAGATATTCTTTCATTGCCATATAACCTCTTGTTGTTAGTCTTATTTATTGTTCCTTTATAGAAAATTTGTCTTTCTTGTTAATTTTAAGATTCTTATCTTTTAATGTCTCTGACTTACATTCTGGGTAATGTAATGTACCTCTGTGGTCTAGTCCAATTTATTGTTTGTATAATCTAATTTTTAAATTTCCATGACAGTATTTTTCTACAAATCCTGTTTGATTCTTATTCATATCTGTCTGTTTCATAGTGTTCTGTTATTTTGTAATGCTTTAAATTTCTTTTATATCATTTATCATGTTAAACATATGTATTTTCAAAGCATTCTTTTATCTCAAGTCTCTTTCTTTGCTTTTTATTCTTTGTGTTGATCTTTAGATTCAACCTCATGAAAAATCAATTCTTTGTGCAGTTTTTAATGTGAGTTTATGTTTGATTGTGAGCTTATCTTTAACAAGAACTGTTTTTCCACAAGAATCCATGCTTTTTAAATTATGAAAGTGTTCTTATTCAGCTGTTTTGTGTTGGATTTTTTCTGTATGTCTCATGGATCTCACTGCTCCAGTATCAGTTTTTTTGTTTCTAACAGCTTAGAAATTACTCTGTTACACAGGAATTATAAATTCTGACAGTGCACCAACACTTGGACTCTGATTTCTCATGGGAGACCTTCCCCCTCCAATATCAAGTGCGCAGATAAAACAAAAGTTCCATGACAATTTACTCTGACGTCCTTTCTTTTTTGTTCTTAAAAATTTGTTTTAATATCCTTGTTTATTTTTTCACAATACAGGATTTCTCTCCTCAAGTGCATTTACCATAGTTTCCTTACCACCAAGGTGCACACAGTCCTCCCCTGTCCTCCACTGTGCTCTACTCCCACCTGTTCTCTACTTTCCCTGATCTCTTCCATCTCGCCCTGTATTTCTCAGAAATATAATCTGTTTTCAAAGGTCAGTCTTACAATTTGTCTTTGTCTGATCTTTGTTTGGTTTCTCTAGATTCCACATATGTCGAAACTATCCAGTATTTATCGTTCTCCTCTGGCTCAATTCACTTAGAATAATCCCTTCCAGCTCCATCCATGTTGCCACAAATGGCATGAGTTTAGCTCTTTTGACCCCTGGTTAGTATTTATTGTGTGTATGTGCCACATTTTTTTGATCCACTCATCTGTTCTGGAGCATTTAGATTGTTTCTATATCTTGGCAATGGTAAATAGTACGGCTATAAATATGGGAGTGCAGGTTTCCTTTCTAAATAGTTTTTTTTGTAGTCTTTGGATAGACACCTAGGAGTGGAATTGCTGGATCATGTGGTAGATACATTTTTGTGTTTTTAGGAATCTCCATGCTTCTTTCCACAGCAGCTAGACCAGTCTACATTCATACCAACAGTGTAATAGGGTTCTTTTTATCCTAATTTGACCTCCTGTCATTGAAATTATAGGCTTTTGAGGTCTCAACAGTATGAAAATTTGATAGATTCAGTGTTTGTGTCCCCCTAAAATTAATGCATTGAAATCTAACCTCCAAAGTGATGATATTTGCTGGTGAAGCTTTTGGCAGGCAGTTAGGTATGAGGGTAATGCCCTCAAGAATGGGAATTGTGACATTTTAAGAAGAGACTGGAAGCTACCTTGCTGTCTTCCGACTATGTAAGGATACAACAAGAAGTTAGCATCTGTAACTCAAGAGACACTTTCTCGGACTTCTAGTCTCCATGACTGTGAAGAATAAATTTGTTGTATATAGCCCATAGCAATCTGAGCTAAGATAGTAGGAATCTATTTTATTTCTCCATTTCTTCTGTAAAACCTGAAGTCTGTCTTTATGTTGATACTGAAATCTGATATGCTACTAGGTAATTCAGCCCCCTGAGCTCTGAGCAAAATCAGCCCAGGAATGTACCCTTCTGACTTGTAGTTTCTTTTTCATTTCTAGCACCTAAAGATTTCCTTTTCTTTCAAACTCAGTTTTGTGAGTAAAAAATGCTACTGTATTTAATACATAATTTTGTGTAGTCTGCATTATTGCCTGAACTAAAATTCCTTGGTCTCTTAAATTTTTCCTATATGTGTGTTACCTATGTGTATGTAAACATAAAGTGAATATAAATACCTTATATGTATAATTCTTATATAGCCACAAACATAACTGAAATATAAAAATAGCAATGAAAAGTTAAAATTAACATTAATTTAATAAGGTCAATGTTATTGTTTTACTAATGCTAAATTTTATACCCAACTTGAATAGTACTAATTGCCAATATAGAATTTTCAAAGTTCACCTGTGTTGTATGTTCTTTTAATATTTCTACCACTTTTGTCTAGTTTACCTAGTGTGAAACTCTCTTTTGGACTGTGTGGTAAATTAATATTATTTTTATCTGATACAAATGTATATGATAAAAATGTCCCATTACTTGATACGGACCTAATTATAAACATAAGTGCAAGGTTAAACACTTAAACTCCATAGTGACTTTCAGGTATAAAAATAAGCATTCATATGAAACAGACAACACTTATGGTTTTTGACATTTACAAAAATGAAAACACAATTTAAAAAATTGCCTCATTAAGAACTGTGGAATCTGTCTCTGGAAATCAGTTTTGGAAACCTTTTTTGTGACATGCTGCTTATTAAGAAGAGTAGTACTTGAGAGTGTTGTCAGAAAAATGGTGGAGTAGTCAGCTCAGACTTCCACACCTTAAGAAAAGTATCAACCAAATAAGTGTTGAATCAAGAAAAAAGCAACCTAAAAGCGGTAGGAAAACTGATTAGTGTTTTTACTTGCCTTTGCTGCATTCCACCATTAGCATCTTGCCAGTCTTGCTTGAAGCAGCAATGCCCTGTGTCCCCAGTATAAGACCCTGTTCACTGATTTCAGAGGGAGCAAAGCATATCTTCTTTTTTTTTTTTTTTAAGATTTATTTAATTTATACAAGAGCCAGAGTACAGTCCAGATGCTCAGGAGAGTGAGAGGATTTACCAGAGACAGATTGGGGAACAGAACAGGCAGACTGAGGAAATACACTGCGGAGGGGAGTAGCAGGCGAGACAGTACAGGTCTGCTCGCTATGTGGGTTGCTCTGAGGCTGGCGGGGATTGAACCAGCACTGCAGAGGCCACGGACAGCCTCACAGCGCTGCGATCAACCACCTGCGCCTCCAGGGAGGCCCTTCTATACAAATAATCATGTAAGTCTTTTACAACTTGTCTGAGGTCCACCTCATGCAGGCAGTCATCTGTGGTTGAACTAAGAATTTAGGCTAATTTAGGAGTGGTAAGTATTGTTCAAAGGTGATGGGAAGTGAAGTAATTTACATGTGCTGGGAGCAAAAATTATAGTGCAGACATACAATAGACCACCTTAAGCCTAGGAAAAAAAACTGGGAGATTCTTTGGGAAATTAAGGCATTCAAAAAATATCTCTCTAGAGATTTTGGAAAGTGAAATGCATACCCAGGAAAAGACACTCAGAAAATACTTAAGAAAACCCTGAGTTTTCACATTGGATTGATATCTAAGTTCAATTTATGTCTGAATAAGTGTTTGGAGTGCCTCAGTAAGAGGCAGAGTGCTAAATCTGGGGAAAATTATATATATATATATATATATATATATAATTTATATATAATATATATATATAATTTATATATATATATATAATTTTTGTTTTGTTATTATTTAGTGGAGAAGCATTTTTCTTTTCTTTTTTTCTTTTTTGTCCCCAACATTCAAGTAAATATCAATGAAAACTTGAGCTTAATCCAAGCTGAAGGAACAGAAAGTTTAAGATCACACATGATATGAAATAGTCTTTGCAAAAAAAAAAAAAATTGGGAAAATCAATGAAAAAATAGATTACTACAACATTCAGCAGTCAAAAGACAACAAACTCCGTGAATGGGACAGAATCTAGAGTACTAGAGTAATAGCATTATAATGTTCAAATTACTGGTTTTCAACAACAATAGAAAATCACAAGCCATACAATGAAAAGGAGGTATGGCCTTTTCAAATGAATAAAAAACATGGACAGAAACCATCCTTGAGTAAGTCCAGAATATCACACACTAATTTTTCACATGGCTATAGCAACATAAATCCTCAACAAAACACTAGCAACATAATCTAACAGAAGAGTAAATATTTTGTGCAGTCTGAAAAACTGAGATCTTACATAGCAATGTAAAAATGGCTTCATGTCTAGGAATAAATGTAATATATCACATTATTAGAATGAAGGAAAAACTCCACAATGTCATCTTAGTTCATGCAGAAAAGTGATTTGACTAAAATCTAACACCCTTTTGTTGCAATCATTCAAAAAGTTAGGAATAGAAGGGAATATCCTCATTGTGGTAAAGGAATTTATGAAAATTCTGTAATTAATAGTATATTCAATAGTGAAAGGTGGAAAGCCTTTTTACTTTTTAATATATACATTTATGACTATAAATTTTCTAAGTACGGGGCCTCCCCGGTGGCGCAGCGATTGAGCACTGGGTTACGAAGCTGCCCGCGGCCTCTGAGGCGCCGGTTCAATCCCCGGCTGCTCCTTGGTCACCAGAGGAGGATCCCACATGGCGCGCAGACCTCTCCTGCCGCCCGCTGCTCCCCTCAGCAATGTACTTAGGTCCTTCTGCCTGCTCTGCTCCCCGCTCTGGCTCTGGTGAATTCTTTCACCCTCCCGCGCTTCTGACTGTACCCAGTGCATGTATAAACAAAACAAACTAACTAACTAACTAACTAAATAAATAAAACATGCCTCTATAAAAAAAAAAAAAATCCCATCTTAAAAAAAAAAATTTCTAAGTACGTCTTTACCTACATTCTCCAAATTTTGATACATTATATTTTTATCCTGGTTCAGCTTGAAGTATTGTTTAGTTTACATTGTGACTTATTTCTTAGTCAATAGATTATTTATAATTACGTTGTTTGATTTTCAAATTTTGTTTTTGTTGGTGGGAGGTTTCATGGTATCTTTAAAAAAAAATTCATTTGTAGTTTAGTCTCCTATGACCAGAAACCATATTCTGCATTAAAATGTAAAGCTTTCAGATTTGTAGGAACCAGCTTTATCAACCATTAGTTTTATGAGCACGTGAAAAAAAAAATGTATGCTCTGCAGTTTAGCAGCTGCCTTGTTATATATTTGTCCATTAGGTTGAATTTTTAATTATGGCATGTATATATTTGATATTCTTCTCAATTTGAATTAGTACATTTCTTCTTTTAGTTCCATTATTTTTGTTTAAAATATTTGAAGCTTTATTAAGTGCATACAAACTTAGAGTTATTATGGCTTTCCATTGGATTAACTATCATAGCTCTAGGGATACACTCATGTCTCACTTTTGATGTTTGGTAAGGAATACAAACTTTATTTTGTTTTTTACAGAATACATGCTTTCCATCTCTTTATATAACTGTGTCATTTTTGAAAATGAGTTTGACATTTCCCCCTTAATTGTACTACTTTTTCTACATATACATTACACAAGTATTATAATCTTTCTGTTTAAATCTACCATTTCCCCCTTCTACTTGTCCCATCCATTTTTGTTCCTTTTGCTCCTTCTCTGCCTTTTGATTTAATCAGTTATGTCTTACTATCCCATTGTCCTTCTATATTAGACCATCACAATGGTTTATTATTTTCAGTGCCCCATGTGATCAAAATATGCATTTAAAAGTTTAATTGTACTTCAAATAAGTTCCTGAATTGTGCAAGAACCTTGTAATAATACAACTTTATAACCTTCCTCCTGCATTTTGTGTTATTGTTGTCAAATATATTAATTTTAAATTATATCAAAATTAACTTCGATCTTTTTCAAAAAATTTAAAACTTTATTATTGCAGGTTTTTGCAGTATTACAGTCTTTATATATGCATTATCTGCATTAATGTCATTTTTCATTTTCTTTGTGCAATGCCTTGCTTCCATCTGGGTATTATTTTCATTCTGTCCAGGGAATTAATGTTGGTCTTTTTGAGTGTGGGTATATTGGTAGAAAATCTCTTCATTTTTTTGTGAATGTTAAGTTTCTAATTATTTCACCCCACCACAACTCCCAGAAATTTAAAATTATAATCCAGTATCTATCACTTCTATAGAAAAATAGGCTGCCAATATTATTGGTTTTTTTTTTACTCTAGAAACTTTCATGATATTTTTCTTTATTTTATATGTTTTTTGTATGTTTTTATGTTTCTATATATGTAGTTTCTCTCATTTATTTTATCTGGCATTCATAGAACTTCTTGGATCTGGAACTTAATGTAGCTCATTAGTTTGGAAAAATTCCTTGTTAGTATCTTGTCAAGTATTTCTTCTGACCCATTTTATCCCTCCTTCCTTTCTTTCTAAGACTTCAGTTACATATATTTTGCACTATATTTCATTATCTTTCTATTTTTTTAGTTTTAATTTATTTTATTTTATTTATTTTTTACATCATTTTTCATTTTTGAACAATGTATGCATTTTCATTTTGGATATAGTCCCCATACAATTCCCACCCCCTTTGTTTCGATCCTGCTCCCTTCTCCCCTCCCTCATAGTGTGTCTCTGGTTTGTACTTGCTTGTTGATTTTTATTTTTACTTTAGTATAATTAGTCTTTTTCCTGGTCCCTTATTTAGGTTTTCTAAGTTCCTGCTAGGAGTGAGACCATCCGGTATTTTTCTTTTTCTTTCTGGCTTATTTTGCCAAGCATGATCCCTTCCAGCTCCATCCATGTTGCTGCAAATTGCATGAGTTTATCTTTTTGGATTTCTGAGTAATATTCCATTGTGTTTATGTACCACATCTTCTGGATCCAGTCATCTATTTTTGGGCATTTAGCTTGTTTCCATAGCTTGGAAATAGTGCTGCTATAAACATAAGGGTGCAGGTGCCCTTTTGAATTAATGTTTCTGTGTCCTTTGGGTAAATACCTGGGAGTAGAATTGCTGGACCATATGGAAGCTCCTCTTTAGCAGATTGAAGAATCTCCACGCAGCTCTTCATAGTGGTTGGATCATTTTGCACTTCCACCAGTAGTGCAGGAGAGTTCTTTTTTCTCCGCATCCTTGACATTTGTTGTTGCTAGTTTTTTTAATATGTGTCATTCTCACTGATGTAAGATGGTATCTCATTATAGTTTTGATTTGTATTTCCCTGATTATAAGTGATGTTGAACATTTTTTCATATGCCTGTTGGTCATTTCTATTTCCTCTTTGGAGAAATTTCTTTACAGCTCTTCTGCCCCTTTTTTGACTGGGTTATTTATTTGTTTTTGTTGAGTCTCATCAGCTCTTTGTAGATTTTTGTGATCAGTCCTTTATCATTAGTGTTGTGTTCATTATCTTTCTTACAATATTTTCTTTTACATCTGCTTTTCTTTGTATACTTCATCTGAATATTTCCTCTGAACCTATCTTCCAGTGTACTAATCCTCTCTTCTACTTTGTCTACCTTGTCATTAAAAATGTCTTTTGGGTTCTTAATTACAGAAATTATGTACAGGTCTAGAAGTTTCATTAATTTTCTATTTATAGATGTCAGGTCTCTACTGAAATTATCTTGTCATTTATTATTTGATAATTACAATATCTGAATCACCTAAGAGTTATTTTCATTTTCTATTGTTTCTCTTATTTTGCCTCAAATCCCATGACATAGTTCCATCTTTTTTCACTTTTGATAATTTTTCTGTTGAATACAGGATATCATCCATAATGAAGGGGATTTAAAGCTAATATAGTCTCCCTGCTAGGAAGGTATACATTGGCATATTTCTTTTTTTGTTGTTGTTGTTGTAATTATATGACATTTTATTTTAATTTAAATAATAAATTTTATTTTTATATTCCCCCATACAATTGCAAACGCCCCATTCTGACCCCACCCCTCCCCTCCCGCCCCCCACCCCCAAAAAGTGTCTCTGGTTCATAGTTTTTTGTTGATTTTGATTTTCACTTTCTTATATTCATTTTCCTGGTCCCTTATTTAAGTTTTCTAGATTCCTGCTATGAGTGAGACCATCCGGTATTTTTCTTTTTCTTTTTGGCTTATTTCGCTGAGCATGATCCCTTCCAACGCCATCAATGTTGCTGCAAATTGCATGTGTTTATCTTTTTTGAATGCTGAGTAATATAGCATGGTGTATATGTACCACATCTTCTTGATCCATTCATCTATTTTTGGGCATTTGGGCTGTTTCCAAAGCTTAGCTATTTTAAATAGTGCTGCTATAAACATAGGGGGGCAGATGTTCTTTGGAATTGATGTTTCTGTGTCCTTTGGGTAAATACCTAGGAGTGGAATTGCTGGATCATATGGAAGCTCTATGTTTAGTAGGTCCAGAAATCTCCACACAGCTCTCCATAGTGGTTGGATCAGTTTGCACTCCTACCAACAGTGCAGAAGAGTTCCTTTTTCTCCACACCCTCGCCAACATTTGTTGTTGCTAGTTTTTTTAATATGTGCCATTCTCACTGGTGTAAGATGGTATCTCATGGTAGTTTTGATTTGCATTTCCCTGATTACAAGTGATGTTGAACATTTTTTCATATGTCTGTTGGCCATTTGCATTTCCTCTTCAGAGAAGTTTCTTTTTAGCTCTTCTGCCCATTTTTTGACTGGATTATTTTCTTTGTTGTTGCTGAGTCTCATCAGCTCTTTGCAGATTTTTGTGATCAGTCCTTTATCATTAGTGTTGGGTGCAAAAATGTTCTCCCAGTTGGTGGGGTTTCTCTTTGTTTTTGTTATTGTCTCTTTTGCTGTGCAGAAGCTCTTTAATTTGATGTAGTCCCAGCTGTTTATCTTGGCCTTCACTATCACTGCTTTGGGTGATGTGTCTATAAAGATGTCTTTGATGTGCAAATCCCGTAGTGTTTTGCCTATATTTCCTTCTATGTATTTTATAGTTTCAGGTCTTATGTCTAGTTCTTTAATCCATTTTGAGTTGATTTTTGTGTATGGTGTGAGGTAGTGGTCAAGCTTCATTCTTTTGCATGTAGCGACCCAGTTTTCCCAGCACCATTTATTGAACAAACTTTCTTTGCTCCAATGCATAGTCTTTGCTCCTTTGTCAAAGATTAGTTGACCATAAATCTGTGGGTTTATTTCTGGATTTTCTATTCGATTCCATTGGTCTGTATGTCTGTTCTTGTTCCAATACCATGCAGTTTTGATGATTATGGCTTTGTAGTATAGTTTGAAGTCTGGGAGTGTGATGCCTCCATTTCTTTCTTTTTTTTACAGTAGAGCTTTGGCTATTTGGGGTTTTTGGTGATTCCATATGAATTTCATCAATAATTGTTCTATTTCTTTGAAGAATGACATTGAAATTTTGATTGGAATAGCATTGAATCTGTATATTGCTTTTGGTAGGATGGCCATTTTAATAATGTTTATTCTTCCAATCCATGAGCACGGGATGTCTTTCCATTTCTTTGTGTCTTCTTCTATTTCTTTTAACAGTGTTTTATAGTTTCTTTGTATAGGTCCTTTACCTCTTTTGTTAGATTTATTCCCAAATATTTGATTTTTTTTGTTTCGATAATAAAAGGGATGGTTTTTTTGATTTCTTCTTCAGATTTATTGTTTGTGTATAGGAAGGCTACTGACTTTTGTGTGTTGATTTTGTATCCTGCCAGTTTACTGAATTGATTGATGAGTTGAATTAGTTTTTCTGTGGAGATTTTGGGGTTCTCTATGTATATTATCATATCATCTGCAAATAGTGATAGTTTGACTTCTTCTTTTCCTATTTGGATTCCTTGTATGTCTTTCTCTTGTCTTATTGCTCTGGCTAGGACTTCCAGTATTATATTGAAAAGCAGTGGTGAGAGTGGACATCCTTGTCTTGTTCCAGATCTTAATGGAATTGCTTTCAGCTTTTCACCATTGAGAATGATACTGGCTGTTGGCTTGTCATAGATGGCCTTTATGATGTTGAGGTATGTTCCTTGTATCCCAAGAATTTCAAGGGCTTTTATCATGAATGGGTGTTGCACTTTGTCAAAAGCTTTCTCAGAATCTATTTATATTATCATATGGTTTTTATATTTCTTTTTGTTAATGTGTTGGATAACGTTGATTGATTTTCGGATGTTAAACCATCCTTGTGTCCCTGGAATGAATCCTACTTGGTCGTGGTGAATTATCTTATGGATACATTGTTGGATTCTGATAGCTAAAATTTTATTGAGGATTTTTGCATCAGTGTTCATTAGGGAGATTGGCCTGTAGTTTTCCTTTTTTGTGTTGTCCTTGTTCGGTTTTGGTATTAGTGTAATGTTGGCTTCATAGAAAGTGTTTGGTATTGTCCCTTCCTTCTCAATTTTTTGGAAGAGTTTGTGAAGGATAGGCACTAATTCGTCTCTGAATGTTTGGTAGAATTCATTTGTAAATCCTTCAGGTCCTGGGCTTTTGTTTTTGGGGAGGTTTTTGATTACCATTTCAATTTCGCTGCTTGTAATTGGTCTGTTTAGGTGTTCTATTTCTTCTTTATCTAGCTTTGGGTGATTGTAGAGTTGTAGGAATTTGTCCATCTCCTCTAGATTGTTGAACTTGTTTCCATATAACTGTTCATAGTTGTTACTGATTATTGTTTTGATTTCTGCTGTGTCCGTTGTGATTTCTCCTCTTTCATTTATGATCCTGTTTATTTGTGCTTTCTCCCTTTTTTTCCTTTGTGAGCCTGGCTAGGGGTTTGTCTATTTTATTTATTTTTTCAAAGAACCAGCTCTTGGTTTCATTGATCTTTTGGATTGTTTTTTTAGTTTCAATTTCATTTATTTCTGCTTTGGTTTTTATTATTTCTTTTCTTCTACTGGTTTTGGGGTTTTTTTGTTGTTCTTTTTCTAGATCTTTGAGCTTCGAGATTAGGTTGTTTCTTTGAGTTCTTTCTTGTTTTTTGATGTGAGCTTCTATTGCTATATATTTTCCTTTTATTACTGCTTTTGCTGCATCCCATAAATTTAGGATATTGGTGTCCTTCTTGTCATTCAATTCAAAGAATTTTTTAATTTCTTCTTTGATCTCCTCGTTAGTCCAGTGGTCTTCCAGTAGTGTGGTTTTTAATATCCATGAGGTAGGAAAGTTCCTTGCCTTCTTTTTATGGTTTATTTCTAGTTTGATGCCTTCGTGGTCAGAAAAGATGGTTGGTATGATTTCAATCTTGGTGTATCTGTTGATGTTTGTCTTGTTCCCCAGTATGTGATCGATCCTGGAGAATGATCCGTGTGCGCTTGAGAAAAATGTGTACTCCGTTTTTTTTGGGTTTAGTGTTCTATAGATGTCTGTTAAGCCCAAATGCTCTAGGTCCTTATTTAGAGCTTTAGTTTCTTTACTTATTTTTTGTCTTGTTGATCTATCCATTGTTGATAGTGGTGTTTTGAAGTCTCCCACTACGTATGTGTTTTCTCTGATGTCTGTTTTCAGAGAGGACAACAGTTGTCTGATATATTTTGGTGCTCCTTCGTTTGGTGAGTATATGTTAATGAGTGTTATTTCTTCTTGAAGTATTGTCCCCTTGATCATAATGTAGTGACCATTGGGGTCTCTTTTTATTTTTTTGAGTTTGAAGTCTGTTTTATCTGATATAAGTATAGCTGTTCCTGCTTTCTTTTTTGGTCCATTTGCTTGTAGGATTGTTTTCCATCCTTTAACTTTGAGCCTATTTTTATCTTTTGTAGCTAAATGTGTTTCCTGGAGACAGCAAAAGGTTGGGTTTTGTTTCTTAATCCAGGCTGCAACTCTGTGTCTTTTTATTGAAGAGTTTAGTCCATTTACATTTAGAGTTAATATTGATATGTTAGCATCTGTATTTGCCATTGTGTTTGTCTTTCCTTTGATTTTATTTATTTATTCTTTTAATTACTTTTTTTTTGGTCTTTTTTCGTCCCTCTGAGGTTCTGGCTTTAGGATTCCTTGTAGTATTTTTTGGAGTGGGGGTTTAGTCATAATGAAATTCCGGAGTTTCTGTTTGTCTGGGAAGATCCTTATTCTTCCTTCATAGAGGAAGGAGAGCTTTGCGGGGTAGAGTATTCTTGGTTGGCATCTGTTTTCTTGGAGTCTGTTGACTATGTCCCTCCACTCTCTCCTTGCCCGTAGTGTTTCTTCAGAGAAGTCTGATGTCAGCCTGATTGGTTTTCCTTTGAATGTTATCTGTTTCTTCCCTCTTGCCAGCTTCATTATTTTTTCCTTGTCCTGGATTCTTGGGAGCTTTACTATTATGTGTCTTGCTGTATTTTTCCTTTCGTCGTGGAAGTTTGGTGTTCTTCTTGCTTCTTGTATATCAATTTTCAGCTCCTTCTTCGCATTTGGGAAGTTCTCTTCAATTATCTCCTGGAATATTTTCTCTGTTCCTACATCTCTCTCCTCTCCTTCTGGAATTCCTATAACTCTTATATTTCCTTTCCTCATGGAGTCAGATAGTTCCCGAAGTCTTTCTTCATTCTTTTTCCTTCATACTTCTCTTTCCTTTTCTGTTTTGGTTCTTTTTATTTCTGTGTCTTCAGAGTACTTATTCATTCTTCCATTTCATCTATTCTGCTTTCATTGCTTTTCCCAGAGTTCTTTAATTCTTCCATTAATTCTTTGATCTCCTGCATTTCTTTTACTTCCCTCTTTAGGGACTCAATTTCATTCTTCTGACCATTGTTTTCCCTCTTTAGGGACTCAATTTCCTTCTTCTGATCATTGTTTTCCTTTATGACTTCTATCACTTTTTTAATCATGGCAATTTTAAATTCTCTTTCTGGAAGGCTCAGAAGTTCTTCCAAGTTGCTGTCGTTGCAATCTGGGGAGTGGTTTTCTTTTTGTGGTGTGCTTCTTTCCTGAGGAGTTGTTAGGTTGAGTGTGGTTCTTCTACTCCCTAATGTCTGTTTTCTAATTTGTCGTATGCATTGGGACACTGTGTTGCTCGGACTGGCTGGTATCTTGGGTGAACTTCTCCGCTCCCCTCTGGCTCTTCCAGGAGCCATCTCTGTCTTCTGGGGGAGCTTTCTGCTGGTTTTAGGCAGTCTTTACTGAAGAAATGTCCCTGTTCTAAAATGGCGAATCGGGAAGCAGTCCCTGCGCCTCCGGTTTCAGGCACACTCTTCTGCGCACCCAGTCTGCCCCGGACGTGGGTGCCTGCTCCCTCTGTGGGCTCAGACTGCTGGTCGGAAGGGGCCTGGCGAGGGCTAACTTCCCAGCTGGCCACTGGGTCCTCCAGAAGCCTTCTGCCGTTTTCAAGAAGTCTTTTAAGAAGTTTCCCTGTTCTATGGGGTGTTAGTGACTTTTTTTTTCTGGTCACTAGGTGGCGCCAGAGATCTCTCCTATTGTCCTTGGGGGGCTGTTTTTCGACCCCCCCCCCCCCCGTGGGACAGGGAGCAGAGCGAGAATGGTAGGGTAAACCTCAACGGCTTTGGGGTGCTGTGTCTGCCTTGTGCCCCACCGTCGTGGAGACCCCACGCCCCAAATTTCGTGCCCGGGTCTCAGTTCCAAAGCCCTCAGTTCCAGGACGCGGGCTGTAGCCCCGTTCAGTGGTGCGGGAATGGCGCCTTTTGCACCTGCTCCCGTGCCTGGGTGCCTGGTTCCTGCTCACTCAGTGAGGGACTTTCACCTCAGGGAGGAACTCCGCGCGTCTCCCCTCAAGCCTAGGTCGCAGTAGAGGGGACCTGGGCAGCAGGGATCCAGATCTGCGTTTGCTTTTCAAATGCGCCAAGCGCGTGCCCGGAGCCGTTCGCTCACTGCCGTGGCGAATCCTGCAGGGTTCTCCACAGCTCCCGTTCACGGGGTGTGGTGGCTGCAATAGTTCCTTTCCACTCACAGTCCCGCTTGCTGCGTAGTTTGTTCTTGTTGGTCGTTTTAGTTTGTTTTTTTCCTCCTCTCTGCAGGTCGGAGAGTGCCGCCTCTGTGGGCGGGGGAGGGGAGCAGGGTTCTGCCCTTCCCTCCCTTCTAGTCCTCTTTTATGGCCACTTTCTTCTTCGGGTAGTTTGCTGGAGTCACCCATTTATCTTCCGTGTCCCAGTTCTCACTGGGACCTGCCGCTTTTCCTCCCTATTAACTTTTTTTAATGGGAGATCTTACTCGCAGCGTCTCCTCGCCGCCATGTTGCTCCTGGAATCATCTCTTTTTTTTTTTTTTTTAAGATTATTTATTTATTTATATAAGCACTGGGTACAGTCAGAAGCGCAGGAAGGTGAGAGAATTCACCAGAGCCAGAGCGGGGAACAGAACAGGCAGACTGATGAAATACACTGCTGAGGGGAGCAGTGGACACGGCAGGAGAGGTCTGCGCGCCATGTGGGACCCTCGCTTGAGGCCAGGGATGGAACCGGCACTGCAGAGGCTTCAGGCTGCTTTGCAGCCCTGCGCTCAACCACTGTACCTCCAGGAGAGGCCCATTGGCATATTTCTTAACAATCCTTATAACCTTGTAAGAATTGATTTATTTCTTTTACATTTAATCATAGGTTATAGACTTACTGGGATCTCAGCTTGACTTTTGGACTGTTTACCAGAGTTCTTCCTTCTTGGTGAACCCAGATCACTAATTTTCTGCCAAATTCCTTGAGACTGCTTGGTCTTGTCACATCTTCACAGGTGCTTCTTGATTGTTGTTCTGTTTTATACCCCCTGTACAGTTTAGGATGCAGTAAAGCAAACATTGTGAAGAATGGCAGTCTTGTTTCTCTGTTGTACATTTTATCTATCTTCATCTCATCCCCTAATTTTGACTACCTTTCACGGGGTTGGGGGTGGTGTTGGATATGAGAATGCTGAACTCCATTGTACTTTGACCCTTCCATGTTCTGTGCTGGGAATAAGCAAATTCCCCAAGAGGAAGAAACTTTGGAGAAATTCCAGGTCACTTCTATGTTTATTCACTCTTTCATTTTCCTAAATCTTCTTGTCCTAGATTTCTCTTTGATGGCTTCAAACAGCTGTCTTTTGTTTTGTTTTGTTTTGTTTCTGTTATCAAATTTTATAGTGAATCTTGGTGGGAGGATTTGTTTTACATAAGCTGCACTGTCATTGGCAGGAATGGAGGGCTCTTTAAGTCTGTAGGTATTTACCTCTTTTATGCTTTGCCATTTGTTGTTGTAGAAACTCAGTTATTTTTAATAGGATTTTTCATGGTATATCCATTGCTGTTATTTAACATGTTCTTCTGTGCTCTGTATTTCCTTAAAACAAGTGTTTAGCTATAGATGTAACTTTGCCAAAAGTACTTAATAGATATTTACATCTATTTTTAAATACATTGAATTAGAAAGTCCATAATTTTGTGATGTTAAAATTATGAGTCAATTTTATTTTAATTTGCATTCATGTCAAATGAAAAATGTTTGTTTTTTAAAGCTTTTAAGAAATTTTCAAATGGTTTTTGAAAGTATCTTATTTTATGTTACCTTGAGCCAATTCCACTTGCTCATAATTCTCATCTCATTTGGTATTCTCATCTTTTTTGTTAATTTTGGTCACTCTAGTGAGTATTTTGTTCATCATTTCCCTGATGCTTAATGATGCTGAACACTTTCCATGTGCCTATTGCCTGGTCATACATTTTCTTTTTTCAAATACCTGTTAGTATCTATTCCCAATATTTTAAATTAGTTTATTTTTCTTAGCATTAAGTTGTAAGAGTATTGTAAATATTCTGGACACCAGTTCTATATCAGCCTTGTATGTTGTGAGTCTTTGCCTTTTCATTGTGCCCTGTGCAATCTTCTTTCTGTGTTCTTTCTAGAAAATTTGTAACTTTAACTTTTTTGGTTTAAATATATGATTCACCTAAGTATTTTCTTTGTTGTAGCAGAGTAGCAAAGAAATTAAGGTTTGTGTTTAGCTATAGGTATAGTCTCTTTTTTGAGTATAATGTGAATGAAAGTTTACTGAGGATTTCACTGTGTATTACCCCATTTACTGATAAAAAGATATTTTTCCTGACATAATATACAAAGTTCTCTCTCTATATATATAGTTAAATTGATACTATTGCATTGTATTCAGAGTTCCTTCTTTATCATAGTTTTTCCTGCTTAATCTGTCACAGTGCCAATATATTCTGTTAAGGTCTTTTACCTTTTCTGTGCTGTTTTATTATTAGATTTTTACTTTGTACATTTCCTTTTCTATAGTTTTTTTCTTTTTGTATGTTCCCACAATGTTATATGCTGTATTAGGGCTTTTAGCCAGGTCTTTATTTTATATAGTATGCTAATAGGAAATGGATTTTTTTATTTTACTTTTTCCTTATATATCTTTACCCATTTTTAATGATGCTGAATACTTTCCATGTGCCTGTTGCCTGGTCATACATTTTCTTTTATCAAGTATCTGTTAGTATCTAGTCCCAATATTTTAAATTAGGTTATTTTTCTTAGCATTAAGTTGTGAGAGTGTTGTAAATATTCTGGGCACCAGTTCCTACCTCTTTCTTTACTTTTGCTTTTTCCTTATATATCTTTACTTGCTGGTTTCATCTTTTTTTTTTTTAATTATTTTTTTCTACAGAATAATTTAAACAATACACAAATATTATACTTTTTATTTAGTTCTAACTATATCATTTTATTTGCTCTTTGTTTAAAGTTTTCTTTATTTTTCAAAGTATTTCTCAATTTATAGTTCTCTAAGTTTGGGATTAAGCATGAAGAATTTTATTTGTGAATATATTTAAGTGATTTATCACTCCATTTTATTTACTCTTCCTCGCCTATGTTTTAAATATCCCAACATTTTAAATCAAAATTGTTATGTAGCATTATTTTCTATGTGTACATCTCTCCAACAGTAAGTGCCAAAACTGACATTCATTTTAAGACAACTGTTAAACATATCTCAAATATATATATATATTTTTATATATATATATATAAATATATATATATGCATGTGTGTGTGTGTGTGTGTGTGTGTGTGTGTATATATATATGTAAATGTTTTTTTCCTCAATTTTTAACTTGATTAAAAAATATTTATGTCAGGGCAAGGGGTTAAGCACATTACTGTGAAGCTATCCGCAGCAGCCAGGGAGCTACCCACATGGCACAGCAGACCTCTTCTGTTTTGCCCACTGCTCCCCTCAGCAGTGTGTTTCATTCATTCTGCCTGTTCTGTTCCCCACTCTGTCTCTGGTGAATCCTCTCATGCACCGCACCTCTAGCCTGTGCCCCAGTTTTGGTATGCATAAATAAATCAATCTTTAAATATTTATGTCATATTTTTCCCTTCAATTCTCCATAGCTATTGTTCCACTGTCATCTAGATATTAGCATTATCGCAGAAAAGTCTAATTTTATTCTTTGGTTATCAACCTAATTTTTCTACCTGAATGCTTATACTTTTTTTATATTTTTTTTCTGATATGTTGATTATTCTTGTGTTTCTTTTTTTTTTTTGATTCCCCTTTACAAACAACGTTTAGCCTGATGTTCATTTTATTTGCTATATTCAAATTGACCATCTTTCTCTATTATAATTTTTAGTTTTATACTTGTTTTCTAAATTCTAAGAAAATGTTTCATATTGGTTTTCCACATAAACTGGATAACTTTCCATAACATAAATAATCTGCACTTATTCCCTCTCATATGGGTTTTGATTTAGTTACTATGCTTTTAGTATTCTTAAAACTCGTTTATTCTCTCCCTGTATATTTTTGTTGTCTTTTTTATTGATCATGTTATCATTTGGCCCCATGTTATTTTCTCCTTATTATTCTATGCTTCTCTTTTATCAAAACATTTTACTTTATACTCTTAGTAATGATACCAAAACATTTCTTAAAATTTTTTTTTTGTTTCCCCTAATATACAACTTTCTGAGTCTTGGTATGCTCAGATTCTTTTGGATACTCTATTAGTCAGGACACTTCAGAAAAACAGAAATAAGGGGTGTGTATGTGTGTGTGTGTGTGTGTGTGTGTGTGTGTGAGATTTATTATAAGGATTTCACTCACAAAATTGGGGTGGATGAGGAGTCCCAAGATCTGTAGTCAGCACACTGGAGACCCAAGAACTTAGTGTAATTTCTGATCTGAAAATTGACGGGTTTAAGATCCAGTAGAAACCATGTTTCAATTAGAAACTGGCTGAAAAAAAGACCAATGCCCCAGCTCATAGTAGATAGACAGAATGAGTTCATTCTTACTTTAAGAGAGTCAATGTTTTTTGTTCTATTCAGATCTTCAATTGATTGGATGAGTTCTACTCAATTAGGGAGGGAAATCTTCTTAAATGACCTAGTTAATGTTAATCTCATCCAATAAAACTCTCACAGACATACCTAGTAAAATGTCTAAGGATCTGGGCAGCTGATGTTCCACTCAAGTTGAAGCAAAAAATTAACCGGTCTAGCTTCTGTACTCTTTGCTTTTGTTTTACAGTATTTTAGCATTTTACTTGGACAGTGTGCTAGTATTTTGGTCTCCTCCTTACTGACCTCAGGTAGAGAAGATCTTTATAGACTATATAATTTTCCAAAAAACAAGGTTAGACAACTTTTCATCCTTTCCTCAGTCCTACTTTCTGGTAGTATTTCCCTTTACCCAAACTGTTAATACACATAATGATATGCACATCTGTCTTCTGATTTCTGATTCTACTGGCTTTCATGCAGTTATCACTTATCAATAATAGCAACTAAACAGCTTCAGTGGCTTGAATACTGAAAGTGTATTTTCTCACATAATAACTGCAGAAATGAATGTCAAGCCAGAGGTCTTTGCTAGTTTCTTGTTATTTTCAATGCTCCAAAGCATAGCTGCTAAAATTCTAGCCATCAAATCCATGGCAGCAGAAAGAAGGACCAGGCTAAAGGGCTTCTGTAGACATTTTTACTTTCAAATCACATGTCTTCCTTATCTGAAGAGGCTGATAAGTGTAATTATTCTGTTTGTGTTGCCAAGTATAATTTTATTTAAATAGAAGGGAATATGGATAATGAGTAAGCAGCTAACATATTCTGCAGATACATTATATTTTCAGTGTAGGTGACATCTTTTTCTTGTTGCCAATGTTTGGTTCTCTGGAAATTTTCTTAACTTGTGAGTACAATGTGAATGACCAGTTCTAACATGTCCTGTTACATAGATCCTTCAGTTCTTGTTCTCACTTTTCTCAAAGAACTATTTCTGAGATTTTATTTTATCCCTCTAGTTTCTTTTCAACCATGACTTTATACCACCTCTCTAAGATTTGTAGCTTCTGCTTAGATGAGAAAAAAGTTAGGAGGTAGGGAGTAGGTGACAGGTCACTAGTAATCAGAACTGTATTCTAACTTAATGGCTAAGAGTAGCAAAGTGTATAGAGGAAAAAAATACCTAGTTCTCTATTACCCAATGCTCAGGATCTCTGAAACCAGGGTATAGATGATAGAGGACTTTTCAAAATGTTTGAAGTTCCATATTTTGAATTCTAGGAAGGTTTTTCTCAATTCAACTTCTGCCTTTTACTGAGTATAACTTCATCTCTGAGTTTGTCAAGCTTGGTTTTAAGCATCATTGCCACTTTTCATCTTTTTCTGAGACTTTACTATTGAGAATGTTTGAAAAAGCTACATGGAGGGGCTCTTAGCCAAGAAACCTTTATTCAGTGGGTATTTATTTTAATAGCCATTTGGTTTCATTACCGCTTAATGAGTTCTTTGATAGCAAGTTCCTTAATTAACAAGGCAGTCTTTCAGGTTTCCTCTTCTCTAATTATTAACATGTTTTGGTACTTTCACACAGATTACACTGTGATCAAAAGTTTCCCCTTTTATAGCTCCTGTAGGACCATTCAGAAGAGGAGGGAATGGAGATGGGGGGAACCCACAGTATATTTCCTTGAGATATAAGTGTTTTAAGTGCTTTTGTACTCCCAAACTGAAATTGAGTAAAATATTCATAGTTTATGCATAATTTCCTACAACATTATTAACTCAGAGTAGATTTCTAAGTGTATGAAAGTTGATTGAGTCCAGTCACATTAAAATTTGTGTGTTGAATTTTTCTATAACTATTTTTTAATAGATGTGGAGTAATACTGTCTGGAATTCAGATAAATTTTCATTTTAACACTTCCTTGATCATGGGTGCTATGGTGGTGGGAGAACTCTGGGGACCACACTTGAGAGGAGAAATCAAATACTACCCCAAAATTAACAACACTGTAAGAAAGTAAATTAATTAATTAAAAATAAATATTTGCCACCTCTACCCCCCAAAAACCCAAAATGTTCTTGAGGAACATTTTATAATTAAAGAGCTGCCATTCATCGAGCTCCGACTAGGTGCCAGGAACTGTCCTGGGCTCTATTTTACATACTGTCATTAATTGCATACAATTTCTGCAAGGTTGGTGTCATTATCTTCATTTTACTAATGAGGAATTTGAATCTAACCAAAATTAAGCAACTTTTCTAAATGTCATAAAAGTGATAAAGCCAGGATTTGAACCTGTTAGTATGAGCCAATGTCCTTACTCTTCTGTGCATCACTTCATCTCTGGTACTATCTCATTCCCATAAAATAGACATGATGGCTCATGACTATTCTCCCATAGTGAGATTAGTTAGAAAGCTAATTAAATTCTTATAAAGAAGATCTGAAATGATTTCCCTGAGAGAAACCTGAGGATTTAAAATGTCCTGAAATGAAGCATTTGTTATTGGCAGAAAATAACAAACCAAAACACCTTCAGCATACAATAGCTCAAAAAAGCAAGAAAAACTCAGGCTAATGAGGTGTTTGGGAGGAGAAATGCTCTTATTTAGGGTATTGACCGGTTAGGAACTGAGTAAGAAGTTGTATGTGGAAGTTAAAAGCGACTGGCTGGCAGACAGTCAGGCGTCTGTACCATTGTGTTTTGTAAACTTTCTCCTATGGCTGTGGTGTGTTTTTTCTAAGCCCACTTAATTTTTTATGAGGTTTGTAAAGGTCTTGAATAAACAATTGAGATTATAGAGGTTTTCCTGGAAGCTTTGGTTAATATTTTAATACGCTTTGCTTTGTCACATTATTAAATAACTTATTGGAAACATTGAAAAAGGTTTCTTTTATTTTTCCTTCTTCTTTTTTTTCCCTTTTATCCCCCCCAATAGTTGAACATCAAAACTGAATGCCGTTTTTAGCTGATTTTCTCTCTTCTTTCTACTCTACCTTCATTCCTCTACAGATTACTTCTGGATTGGGGATCCACCATCTGGGAGGCCTCCTCTTAAAATGCACTTCAAGTGAAATTACAGTTTAGAGGGTATATCTTGAAACTTAGCCAGTGACTGTAAATGTATGTAGTAAGAGAGGTCTGGAGAAAGGGAGAAGGAATTGGATAGGGCTGGAAAACAGAAACTAATAGAACTTTGGAGATTACCTCATCATGACCTTTTGCTCATTAATATTTGAATCTGATTGTTTGGCATCTTGGTTGCAGTCTGGTGAAATGTCAAACATGGCAAAAATGAAATACCTCAAAGACATTTCTGTGTTAATGAGATGACTTGATAAAGTTGACCTTTAACCTGAACAAGGGTTGAGAAAAGAGAAAGGAAGAGTTTTTATTTCTCATTGTGAGGAATAATGTGTAGTAGTAATTATTATTTGTAAAGTACTTTATATTACCTCATTTTGAGTTGTAACCACTTGAAAACATTTTGATGTTGGATGTAATGAAGGTCACCCAGCAAGTCCTACCACTTTTGTGACGCCCTCCCTGACTATTTTGGCCTCATAACCTTTTCTTCTAAAATCATATAGTGTTTAGTTTATTCTGCTCAATTTAGCACTTAATTACATGTTCTCCTTGATTTACTTCAGAACAGGAAGTACGCTTTCCACTTTTTTGCATGACAGAATTTTTTGGTTTAAAAGAAGAAAATCTTATGATTCTGTAAAAAGTATAAATGATTAGTGAAACATTATACACTCAAAAAGTACATTTTAAGCAAATATACCCTTTGTTTTTCTCAATGGTTTTCTATATTCACATGGGAGTAAATCATGGGAGTAAAAACCATGCTAATATAATCATGAGATCTTTACTGAGTACTTAAATAAGTCAGATACTATGATGAATGCATAGGAATTCTTTCTAACTCTTATAACAATCTTATTTTTAGATGATGAAACCAAACAAAGGTTAAAGTAAATGTTCTAAGGTATTGTATTTAATGTGTTCATTTTCATTAAGCCACATCACTGTAATTTCTCTATTTACTTTTTTTTCTTTGATTTTGCTCTACTACCTTTTTTGGCCTTTGGTGGTGGTAGAACATACAAGTTAAGACATCTGTTGCTAGTATTATTGTTGTTTTATAATGGGCTAGTACTGATTGCTTGGCCATACCCTTTATCCTTTATTGTGAATTTGAGTTTAAAAGACACATAAATGTATGCATTGTCTATAAAGCAAAAATGTTTGCCAAACTGATAATGGGAATAATGAGATAAATTCTTTAAATGACTATTATAGCTTTCTCTGGTTTGATATAAATTGGTAAATTAAAAGATTCTTTTGGGTTCTCGTTGTGATGCCACAACTAGTAATGGACTTATCCTCAAATCATAAACAACTCTAAAAACTATACAAAAACTAAAAACCAGAGTATTTTCAAAAGAAGAAAGGGGTTAATGCCTGGTATGTCAATAAGAATAGACTTTAGGGAAACAGCGTACCAAAGGAAAAAAGAATAGCAGAAAATGAACCCCCCAAAAAAGTCTTTATGAAACTCCCCTTCTAAGCTGCACATGAAAGAACATATTTTCTGGTTTTAAAAGACAACAGTTGCTGGAATATTGATAACAGTAATTATACTAGAAGTTGCATAACAGAGACAATGAGGATTGGACCCATGTGACAACCCAACAAACACTAAAGTTCTTCAGTTTAGCCATCATTAATATCTTTTGCACAGATTAAGAACAAGGTCCTAAGAGTAAAGGCAAATCGAAAATAAGCCCACTGTAACTTTGAAAACAAACCTGACAAAATCAAGGTGATCTACCAATAATTTAACTGCTTGCCTGAACAAAAATTAAAGGAAGAGAATATAATCTAGAACTTATTATCTATAGTGTATGGCATACAAAACAAAGTTTCTTAACAATATAATAAGCAGAAAATGTTGACCAATAATCAAAAATTAAAATAGTCAATAGAAACAGATCATTAGATAACCCTGATACTCATGCTAGCAGACAAAGATTTCAAAATAACTATTACTAATATGTTAAAGAAAGCAGAGGTAACAGGAAAGAATGTACAAAATACAAAAAGGGATGTTATGTGAACAGATGTTAATAATTAAATATGTATTCTAGTATAGAAAAATACAAAATTTGCTCATTAGGTGAAGATTAAAAAATGCATCACATGAGTTTAACACAGATTCAACAAAGCAAAAGTCAAGATAAGTAAACTCAGAGATATATCTATAAAAAAAAGAAAATACATAAATTTAAATACATATAGAGTGGGCCTCCCCGGTGGCGCAGCGGTTGAGCGCTGGGTTGCGAAGCTGCGCGCGGCCTCTGCGGCGCCGGTTCGATCCCCGGCTGCTCCCCGGCCACCGGAGGAGGGTCCCACATGGCGCGCAGACCTCTCCTGCCGCCCGCTGCTCCCCTCAGCAGTGTACTTCGGTCCTTCTGCCTGCTCTGCTCCCCGCTCTGGCTCTGGTGAATTCTCTCGCCCTCCCGCGCTTCTGACTGTACCCAGTGCATGTATAAACAAAAAACAAACAAAGAAACCAGCAAACAAATAAATAAAGCATGCCTCTATAAAAAAAAAAAAAAAATAAATACATATAGAGAAAAAAATTCATTTTAGAAATGGAACGGGCCATAAAAGAGAGATGGAATACAATTGAAAACTGTAACATAAATATGTACTTGGAGTTCCAGAAGGAGAGGAGAGAATGATAATAGTACGGAAATAGTACTTAAGTAATAATGCTTGTGAATTTCCAATATCTGAGAAAATGCATCAATTGCTCAGTAAGCCCCTGAAATATAAATACAAAGAAAACTATTTCTAAGCATATCATGGTCAGATTGCTGAATATTAAATGTACAGAAAAATCTTAAAATCAGTTATAAAATAAAAATACATTCGAAGGGGGATATTAAGAACAATGACAGAGTTGTCAGAAACAGTGGAGGACAAAGAACAATAAAATGAAACTTTCAAAATTCCAAAAGTACTATATATTATAATTCAGTAAACAGGAAAAATATCTTTCAAAAATAAAGGTGAGCTTCTCATTGATGGGCATAATGCATTAACTGGTGTCAGATTTATTCTCAACCACAAATATTTGAAATACCAAACAAAATAAATGAAATAACTTCTTCCATATAGTGGACAGTAGGCCATGTGGGACGGTGAACTCTGAAAGGTAAACAAATGAAGTCCCTGCAGGTGCTTTGCAGACTGTTGTTCAGGAAGGGGTAGTCTGAGCAAAACCTGAGAGTATTGTTGAGGTAAGAAGACAAAGAGTGGAATTTGGGGAAGAAGTTGCCAATATTTTCAAGGAAGTACTTTTTTTTTTAAACTTTTTTTTTTTTTTAAGATTTATTTATTTATACAAGCACTGGGTACAGTCAGAAGCACGGGAGGATGAGAGAATTCACCAGAGCCAGAGCAGACAACAGAACAGGCAGACTGACAAAGTACACTGCTGAGGGGAGCAGTGGGCGGCAGGAGAGGTCTGCGCACCATGTGGGACCCTCGCCCAGCGGCTGGGGCTCTAACCGGCACTGCAGAGGCTGCGGGCAGCTTTGCAGCCCAGCACTCAACCGCTGAGCCACCAGGGGAGGCCCTCAAGGAAGTACTTTTGAGAAGAGCAATAGGACTGGAAGTCTGCATTGGGATCCCTTTGAAGCTTTGACTGACTAATAAGCTATTTGTGTGTAGGTCTTTGAGGGCATGTTAAAAAACAACTTCCAGGCCACAGAGGGTGGGCACAGATGCCAGAACTCACATAGGATGGAAGGTGTTCAAATATTGAAGGGACTCATGAAGGATTCTATAGTGTCACCACAGGTGTGGCTAGTAATGAGCTCAAAGTAACTAGAAAAAATAAGATTCTAATCTCTACATAAAGTACATATGAACAAACTTCATAATTTCACACTGACCCAAAAGAAACTGAACTGTTTACCATAAAGTCAACACTCTAAAAGGAAATCCAACAAAATGAAGATACCCAACAAAATGATAGTAACAATATATAGTGTTCAATAAAAATTTACTAGACAAAAGAAGCAGGAAAATACAATCCATAACAAGTAAAAATGATCCGTCCACAAAACAGATGCAGAAATGACAGCATTAGAAGACAAATGCTTTAAAAATGCTCTCATTATCTCTCTTTTTTTTTGTCTCTCCCATACAAGCATGCTCAATATGTACACAATTTCAAGGTAAATATAAATATAAAGAAAAATACAAGTTATATAACATGAATCAAATGAACTTCTAAATCATCTACAGTGTTGTAAACCAATGTTATCTCAATGAAAAAATGATAGTTTTAAAAATCAACAAAAATTATACCTGCTACTAAAGAAGCATTAAGAAAAAATGTGTCACAAGGATTTAAAAATGATATATCAATAAAAGAAAAAATATATCAGAAATGAAAAATATTCTGAATTAAATTTGCAGTAAAAATTAGCAATGGTGGAAGATAAGATTGAGAAACTGATAAATGGAAACTATCCACACTGATTTAGAAAGAGAAGTAAAGGATGAAAATTTTGCATAAGTTCAGTTAGTTGTGGGACAGTATTAGGCAGTGTCACATATGTCTGATACTGGATTCCTAGGAGAGGAGAAAAAGGAGCAATAGGAAAATTGTTTGAAGAAATCATGACTTGAAAAGAAATTTTAAGTTGATGAAAACTATAAACCCATATTTCCAAGAAACCCAATGAATATCAAGCAGGACGCACACACACACACACACACACACACACACACCCCTGTTTTAGTGTAAGAGTGTGACATTTATTACAGTTATTTAGGTGGTGGTTTAGTGGAATGACACAGATTTAGGATTGGATAAAATTACTAAATAACTATATGAGCTTGTCTAAATTTTTAAGGGCAAATACTTGTTGTTAATTGTTAATTTCATAATCATAAACTTTACTCTGTGATCCAGCTACCCTTGGAAGGGGATAAGGAATATGCAAAACCCAGAGAACTGTAGGGAGAAAATAAAGATTATTGGATATTTTAAGCAGATAGGAATGGAGGGGTCCTCTCCTGAGCTACAGAAGGAATGGTCTGATGGTTAAGATAAAACACAAATCACGTGTATTAGATCTGTCCACAGTCAGCAATGGTGATCTTCATGGCTTCCACAATATTCATGCCCTCCTTCACCTTGCCGAAGACCATATGCTTTCCATGCAACCACTCAGTCTTTGGCAGATGGAAAACTGGGAACCATTTGTGCTGGGTCCAATATTTGCCATGGGCATGATGCTGGGGCTTGTATGCTTCAGGATGAAATTCTCATCATTGAATTTCTCCCCTTGGATGGACTTACTGCCAGTGCCATTATGCAGTGTGACATCACACCCTGGCACATAAATCCTGGACTAATTCTGTGAAAGCTAGAACCTTTATAACCAAATCCTTTCTCCCCAGTGCTCAGAGCATGAAAGTTTCCTGCTGTCTTTGGAACTTTGTCTGCAAACAGCTCAAAGGAGACAGGGCCCAAGGGCTTGCTCTCAATAGCGATGTCCAAGAACACGGTGGGCTGTGCCACACAGGAGGTCTGGCATTGACGGTGTCTGCAAGACCTAAATTTTTAATCTTTCAAAGCCTTAATTTATTCATCCACAAGAAGGAATTATACCAACTTTTAGGAATGATTGTGAAAATTGAATGAAATACCCTATCAGTTTTCTAAGTATTATATATTTGGGGCATATAGTAGTACCCAAGTTATGGAGTTCCTTTCCCTTTTCTCTGACTTTTGATCAGCTGTGAGTCTTTCGGCATCTGCTTTCAGTCTACTCTCATTACACTGCGCTCTCATTTCTCTTCTCTCCACTCCCTCTCACTGTTGAACAGCTACAGGGCTTCTCAGACCTTGGACCTGCTCCTGTGAGAGTTCACATGGGACATAGCCTGACAACTCTGCTGGACTCTATGCCTCCTTAGTGGTAGCCGTTCCAGGTCTCCAGAGTATTTAATTGAAAAGAAGCCATTTAATGTGCATTTCTTTTTAAATGTGAATTTTCTTTTATGTTTCCATTGTCACTTTTCCACTTGGTTTCCACAACTCCCTAATTTTAGTATTTCCATTTATTATTTTAAATCATCTGCAGAGATTGTAGATCTTCAGAACATACATTTTTAGTATGTATACTAAAATAGGACATTGTTTATTATTCTGCTATTTTTATGCTGTAGTACTTTGGTCAGATAAATAAAACTTTCAAAAATATTCAATCTCACCAAGTAATCAAAGACATAAAATCATAACATATCTCTTGTTTTTAGAAAAAAAATTAATAATTGTACGCTGTGCTGGTTACTTGCAATTAAATATATTCTTAGAAATATCTGGGAACATTATAAATCAGAACATACCTCAGGCAAAGTAGTTTATAGTTTGATACTTGGGAATTTGATTTCTATCTGTGTTTCATATGCATTATTCATTTGCATTATGAGTCAAAATATTAATATCTTGCATCCTAGTAGGTTTGAGAAATAATCTTAAAAGAATTATCTAATGTATATAAAAGATAATCAAATTTGAAAATTCATTTGAGATGTTATTATGTTTTTTCCATTTAAAGTCTGATTCTTTTGTGGAAGGCCTTCATCCAGAGAAACAAATGAAATCAACATGTAAAAGGACACTATAGTCAGAATCTAACATTTTCTTTTTTAAATTATTTTTTATTTATAGAAATTTTACATCATTATTCATTTTTAAACAATGTTTGCTTTCTTTTCTCAGAATTTTCACCACCAATGCACCCATACAACACCACCACAGTCCCCTGTGCTCCTCCCTCCCTCCTTCTGATCCCTCTCCCTCCCCTTCCATTGATGGATGTCTCTGATTTATAGGTGTCTGTTTATTTTTGTTTTGTTTTGTAGTATCTTGTATTATTCTTTTTTTCCCTGATGCCTTCTTTGGTTCCCTATATTCCTCCTATAAGTGAAACCGACTGATATTTTTCTTTTTCCTTCTGACTTATTTCACTGAGCTACACTGCTGGTGGGAGTGCAAACTGGTCCAACCACTGTAGAAAGCTGTATGGCAGTTCCTCAGGCTACTAAAAATGGAGCTACCATATGACTCAGCAATTCCACTCCTAGGACACAAAAACATTGATTCAAAAGAACACCTGTACTCTTATGTTTATTGCAGCACTATTTCTAATAGGTAAAACCTGGAAACAACCCAAATGCCCAAAAGTAGACAACTAGATCAAGAAGATGTGGTGTATATACACAATGGAATACTATTTAGCAATCAAATAAGATAAACTCATGCCATTCGCAGCAACTGGATGGAGCTAGAAGAATCTAACATTTTCATGATTTCTTACTCCTAGAATGGAATGCAGTGAAATAATTGATAAACTACAGCCATATAGTATATTGCATTAAAATTTTTCATAGATAATTGAAACAACAAAGCAAATTGGAAAAAAAAATTGCGACATACCATATGTATTATAGAAATTTTCAAAATACATTAAATAATACAATACAATTGTTTCCTATTACATACTTGCCATAATTTTTTTTTAATTAAAATGGTATATCTAACACCAGTAGTGTTTACCTATTCACCTCTGGGTAGCGGGAAGAAATTGATTAAGGGATAATACAGGGACTTCAACCACATTTATAATATTTGGTGGATATGTATTTTTATCATATAATTCTGTGTATCTTCCTACATGGTTGAAATATTTTATAATTTCAAAAAAGAAGTCTCTATTGACTAATATGAAAATTTAGACTTTTAAACATCAGAGTAGATGATAAATAACAAACATAAATTGCATATATATTTGGGAAAAAGTGAATATATTTTCTATGATGTATAAATTAGAACTGGGAATGAGATGTGATTCACTAAATATAATATGTTTGATTCTTTTAAAGAAAATAATAAAATATTAATTTAATGTCACTATTTAAGAAATTCGCTCAGGGTTTATGTTCTTAAACCTCTGTTCATTTTTCAAGAAAACCAGATATGTCCTTTCATTTTTTTTTTTTTACCCAGTAAACTTTTATTATAAAGCAATAAACACTTTTGTTTCTAGATAGGTCACAGATTGTTGTTTTCGTATTATTTTTAAGATTATGGTAGTTTTTGGAAGGGACTTTTTAAAATTTGTTTATTGTGGAAAAATTTCTTCTCAGTTTAAACAAAATTTTGATTAGTATTTTGAATATTGTTTATCTGTTGTTGACTTAGAAAAAACAAGAGTTTTTGACTAAATAGCTGGGCTTTCTGAATTTTTACTTAGTGTTATCACTGCCAGTGATGGAGTGATGGAGCTGACACTGACAGTGATGGAGCTAAAATTGAAGATGATTGCCACCAGATGCTATAAAATTCAAGATTATTTGAGTGCAGGGTATCAGGATAAAGAGAACCTCAAAGAAAATGCCAAATGAAAAGTCAGCGAATTTAATTTCTGTTGGAGTTTCATTTTAATCCATTAACATTTTGATTTACACTCTTGTATTTCAGGGAAAGGTGGCCCAGACAGCATGTATGTCAGCTTGCAAGCATTTAGCCACATCGTTGATGCAACTTTTGCTGGAAGCTGAAGTAAGGCAGCTCACCTTGGGAGCATTACAACAGTTCAACTTGGATGTCAGAGAATGTGAACGTAA
Source organism: Talpa occidentalis (assembly GCF_014898055.3). Classification (NCBI taxonomy): domain Eukaryota; kingdom Metazoa; phylum Chordata; class Mammalia; order Eulipotyphla; family Talpidae; genus Talpa; species Talpa occidentalis. The sequence continues at coordinate 83,782,253 of NW_023604861.1, read as the reverse complement.
GACAGTAAACCATCCCTTTGCTTGTTTGTCCTACCTGTATCCTCACGTTTTGTGGGGAAAAAATGTTTTTTTCTGTGGGATTATTGTTTCTGATGGAGTCAAAGAATACTTAGATGATAGAGACAACTTACAGGACACCTAGAAACAGTATGTATCAGCAAGCTAATTTGAACACCCAAAAGTGCATCGGCCCGTATTTAGAACACAGATGATTCTGAACTACAAGGAAGTTTGCAATTTAGAGGGGGATATAATGCAAACATGCATTTAATAGATACCAAAGAAAACCTGATTAGTCCAAAAACTTCAAAAGAATGGATTCCGTACCTATTTCCTTTTAATGTTATATTTTGAAAGTATTTTTGTATCTTATCTGCAAACTCTCCTTAGTCTGATGAACAAATGGTGTGTACATTTATCAGTCAGAAATGCTTTCTATTGCAGGAAACAGAAGACCTAGGACAAAGTATTTTAAACAAAAAGGGTTTATTTTCCTCAGAAGCAATCAGTTATTGATTTAGTTGTTTGATGATTCATCAAGAACCCAGACTCTCCTTCCCTCTCCCCTGCCGTACTTAAAAGAGTGTGCACTTTTCATCTCAATATATATTACAGTCAGATGATACCCACATCCAATACAAGAAAAAGGGGCCAACCTCACCTATTCTTTTTATTAAGAAAATAAAAACCTTTTCAGGAGACTCCTCACAACTTTCCCTGTGTGTTACCCATCAGAGGCAGTTGCATAGTCACATCCACATCTAAGGGAGTTTGTGAGATTGAGTATCTGGCATAGTTGGCATAGTTGATTCATCATGAGTCATGTACTTGGAGTTGAACACAAAATTCAGGTTTGGTTAGGAAGAAAGAAGGAAGGATTGAAGAACGTTATGGTGTTCGTTATGCTGTCAGTGAGAAATGAAAATGAACAAAAATGATTGACTCCTAGAAATTTTCTTTCTGATCCTAAGAAAGTTAAAATAGTGGAAAATTCCATGCATGAGTCTGCTAACACTTCTGCCCTGACTTTTTTTTTTTTCCTGCTTATTGATTTCCTTTGGTTGACTATTAATGGCTGGAAATTAAGGATTCATTGGCTATGCTACTTTTAATTTAAAAAGGTATTATAGGGCTTCCCCGGTGGCACAGCGATTGAACGCTGGTTTGCGAAGCTGCCCGCAGCCTCTGCAGCGCCAGTTCGATCCCCGGCTGCTCCCTGGCCACCGGAGGAGGGTCCCGCATGGCATGCAGACCTCTCCTGCCGCCCGCTGCTCCCCTCAGCAGTGTACTTTGGTCCTTCTGCCTGCTCTGCTCCCCACTCTGGCTCTGGTGAATTCTCTCACCCTCCCACGCTTCTGACTGTACCCAGTGCTTGTATAAATAAATAAAAATAAATCTTAAAAAAAAAATCTTAAAAAAGATTTATTTAAAAAAATAATAAAAAATAAAAAAGGTATTATAGAGATTTTTAGTTCTAGTCATCATAGAGTAATAGGTATCTAAATTACCTTCTGCCATAAATGACTATAAACTGGCTTAACTCTATGAAGCAACACTTTTCATGCATTGGACAGCAGACAGCACACGACTGTAATCCTTCAAAGAGGGCACATGCACCGGGTAAACTTGACATTGACTCTCATTTTCTGTTTGGAGGCACTAGCCAAACAGCAACACAGCAAAGTAGATACCAAATAAGAGCAGGGTTTAGAAAAAAACAAAAACAAAACAAAACAAAGCAGAAACCTCAGAGATTGCCGTGTAGAGCTAGTGAGGCAGCTGGAATTTGTGGGACAAGATACTCAAGAACAGGCAGTTGCTCAGAGATGTAGCTCTAGAAATCTGCATTGGAAAACCCTTGAGTCTTGCCTTGGCAAAACTCTGTGAGACTTGACAGAGAACAGCCACTGAGAATCTGTGAGCTAAATAGGAATATCTGAGGTCACAGAGTGCTGGGGGACACTGGAATTCTGACATCCAGAGAGGGAAACCAGCTAAACACTGTATGCATTCAGTTAGACTCCAAAGGTTAGGCCTTAACAGTGCTACTTAAGCTCTACAGTAAGAACCAATCTTGATCCATCCTAGCAAAGCCTAATAATAAGAAATGACAGGTTAAAAGTTCGTCAACCAGTTAAATAACTGCTTGCCAACAAACAAACAAAGATAACAACAGCAAAAAACCAAACTCAACAGTCATTAATGAGTCAGTAAGAATTCTAGACTCCTGATTTTTAGTTCCAGTCATCATAGAGTAATAGCATTCACATAGCATTCACAATTTCACTGCAAATGCTGAAATTAGACATCAAAAAGGCTGGAAATATGAATCATAGCAGAAGGAAAAAAGGCAATAGATATAGGTGCCCTAATGACACAAATGTTAAAAATAACAAACAAGATCTTTACAAAACCTAATATATATATATAATATATATAAAGAACTTAAATATATTTAAGAGCTTAAATATATATATTAAGTTCTCAGTATATATACTGAAGGAAAGATGAACATAGTCATTTAACTGTAGCTAAATTTGTGTTTCATAGAAACTATTCATACTGATTCAAAAATCTCAATACATCTTTAGAAGAAAGAACAAAAAAATCACTCCTAGGCACATTATGGTCCAATTGCTTAAAAATAAAAATGATTTAAAAAAACACAGAAAATGTCTACAATCTCCCTTTTCCCACACTTTAGTCTAGAATCTTGGCATACCTTATTAAGAAAAGACATATAACTCCCTTCCACTTGAATCTGGGCAGGCAGTGACTTGATTCTAACTGATGGAATATTGCAGAAGTGTCCTTGTGAGTTTTGTGACTGGATCAAAAAAGACAATGCAGTCTCCATCTCCTTAGTTAGTCTCCCTACTTTGAGGAAGTTCACACTTCCTCATGGAGACACCACATAGAGAAGCCCTGATGCCTGACATTTTGAATTTTATGTTATTGGTGCTGTGTTTAATTGTATTCTTTTAAACTGTGTTAGGTTTTGTTAAAACCTGCATTTAAGTTACTTGGAATTGACTGTATCCTGTTGAGTCTTGCTTTTAAGGTTATAGTGGGTCCAGAGGAGTCTGTTGTCTAGGCCTTATGTAACTCCAGGCCTTAAGCAATGCCCTGGATGTGATGGATTTTGATGCATGCCCCCAGTATCTGGAGATCTTTCATCTCTGGCTTGTGGGAATATTAAATATGCCCAGCTCTATAAGAGCTCCACAAATTACTCTGCCTATTCATCTCTGGTGGTTCTTTCTTCCCATACATGCACAGGTTAGAAATCCATCAAATATTCAATGGGGCCCTTCTGTAGTTTTCCTGAGAGCTCACATTTGCATTTTTCTCCTGGCTGGTGCTTTGCCCTCCAAATACTAGTTGCCTCAGCATTCTGGACTACAATCTCTCATTTTTTGATCATGCTATCATGTTTTGTTTGGATTTTCTCCTTTTGCCCAACTTGCTTCAAAGTCTGAAAACTAACTCTTGTCATGCTCTCCTGTGCTGTTGTAGTCCTGCACTGCTGTAGTCTAATATCCAGAATCATTTTTCAAATGCTAAGTCGAGTTTTACAGTTTGTTTTTTTTTTTTACAGTGAGAAGATAAGTTCTTTTCCTATTTTGCCATCACATCTAGTAGCAGAATCAAGTAAATTATCTTTTCAAGGTTTTAAAAAAACTTACAGAAGTAATACCTACTCTTTGTGGAAAATTTGGTAGGGGGATTGTGGAAAGTACAAAAAAAAACTTACCATAATTTCATCATTAGTACTAAACACAATTCTAGGGCTTTCATTCAGACTTAATAATATCTAGTGGCCACAGAATTATTTCTAGAAGCCATCCATCAGATTCTTTGTATCTAGTTAGCCTAAATTGTTTCACAAGCCTCTCTCTTAACCAGCTTTTACCAGGAGAATAAAAACATAATGATTAGCTAGATAGAACAAGGTTGATTTTTGATGCTAAGTATGAAGTAATCCTTTTCTAAGTTTTGAGGAAAGAGTAGACTCGATCAACCAATTAATACTATTGGTTAAATAACACAGCCTGATGAATGATTGGGAATGACTACATGAACTGCATTTTTGATAGAGCTAACAGATAAAGAGAAGTGAAGGATGATAAAGCTAACATATATGAACCTTAAGGCAGAGGAAGGCTGGGCTGGGAGAAGTACTGAATGTACATCTTATGATGCTTGAACCTGAAGTACATTTTATGAACTTCACTGAAGAAGAATGAGCAGCTTGTACTTGAGAGAACTATAGGGGAAATAGTATACTTAGTAGAGAGCTAGCTTTCAGATAAGATTGAGATGGAGAGATCATTTCATGAAAAGGTACAATAATAGAGTTTGTTAATCATGCACAGAGGGGTTACTAGAGTCAGCACCTTATCTGAAAGCCATTCAAATTTTGTAATAACCTTTCAGACTGAGGATCAGCTTGAAGCTAAAATTTGTTGGACCTAACAGTGCCTCCGATAACCATATTACCACTGAATTCCCCCCCACAAACACATATTTTAGAGCCACCAAGCTTCATTGATTTAGAATTTAATGCTTTATTTCTGATTGGCAGTAATTTGTCTGCCAAGAAACTTTCCATGGACATTTATTTTACTTTAAAAGAAAGAATTCTATTCTATGTCTTTTGCTATACCATCCCCCTCATTTTTTTTCTTTAGATGCTCAGTGGTCTATAAAAAATCCTAAAGAAATGATACATAAGATTCAAGTAACTATACAGAGGCGTATAAAAGCAGCCCCAAATGACAAGATAATTAACACTTACATCTTTCTACCCAGTGGTGTGTGCATGAGGTATTTTCCCTATTGTCTGTGAGTCCTTGGAAGAACTGGATAGGTCCTGAAAGAAGTTAAACTCTGGACAAGATAGAATTTAAATGTACCTTGAGTGTTTGACTCTGAGGCCTGGGCTGCCACTTTCTTAGATCCTAAATACATGAAGAAATTATGTGCATTACTATGAGCCTGGTTGATAATGTTAAAGATTTAGCCATTAAGAACATAAGCTTGGGCCTCCCCTGGTGGCACAGTGGTTGAGCGCTGGGCTTCGAAGCTGCCCGCAGCTTCTGCAGAGCCGGTTCGATCCTCGGCCACCAGTGAGGGTCCCACATGGTATGCAGACCTCTCCTGCTGCACCCGCTGCCCCCCTCAGCAGTGTATTTCATCTGTCTGCCTGTTCTGTTCCCCGCTCTGGCTCTGGTGAATTCTCTCATCCTACCACGCTTCTGACTGTACCCAGGGCTTGTATAAATAAAATAAATAAATCTTTAAAAAAAAAAAAAAGAACATAGGCTTTAGAGTCAGCTCGACCAAATGTATTCAAGTCATCCCTTACTTTTAGTATGACCTTGTGTAAATTATTTAATAACCTCTCATAACCCCAATTATGAAATGGAAATAATAGTACCTAGTATTATAATAATGAGGTCAGAATTAAAAGAGATAATTCATGAAAGGGTTTATTTCATGTTAAATATGTAATAAGTAGTTGTTTCTCCTGTTCTTATCATTAGCAGCAGCAATTAATGAATATCATTACTACTCAGATCTTTTACAAACCACTGAAACCTTTGTGAATCTGTTGGGTTTAGAGATATCCTTTTATTTGATATGAGAAATTAAGTTTTATTTCTTGGTGTTTGTCAAAATTCTGTGGTTGTCCTGAAATTTATGATCCCCAGATTGATTATATAATTCTCAGCTTTCTTCTTTTGCAAGAAGTCATTTAGCTCAGCTGTTTGTTGGAGCTACTAGCTACTGCTTAGGGTACTATTATCTAATGGGAGTGTTGTTAGGTAATTCTTACTGTCACGCTACCAAACCAAAGGCTAAAAAATGGACATGATTAGGAATTTGGAGATGGGAAGAAGATACTTTTTCCTTTAAAAATTGATAGTACCTCTGGGTATTTCTGCTTTGTATGGATGTCATCTAACATTTCCATGTGTTTGAAGGTCTAATATCGGGTGTAGATATTAGATATTAGGATCCTGACAGAGAACTGGATTTAAACACTAGCCAGTCTTGATAGCTAAAGCTATTCAAGCATCAAGCCTAGGCTAACAAGACTGGCTGCTGTTTAAATCGAACTCTCAGGATTTAAATCATGAGTTACTGTCATTCACGTACTAGGATTTTCAGTCTGTGTCTGGATTTGGAACTTCCTAAATTTTCTCTTTGCATATCCAAATAGAGAGTTGTAAATTCACATTCCAACCCAATTACTTGCTAACAACATTAATCCAGTAATCTGGGTTCTATGTGGACCCCCTACTCTGTGCAAAGTACCAATTTGGAGGCTGGAGATAAAATAGGAAGCTGTGGATTTAAAATAGGAGAGTGGCTTGATTAGACTTTTATTTTCAGAAGGAGCTCTGTTAATTTATTGGTAGTCTCAGAACCCAGATATAAGGTTGTTGCAATAATCCATGATAGAGATGCTTTGGGAATTTGAACATATTTGTGCATGATAATATAAGTGATAGAATGAATGAATCAACTCATTTAACCTTCTGGGTCTATCATTAAGCTAGAAATACTAATCCTTGTTGTATTTGTCTTAACGTGTTATGATAAAATCAAATGAGAGTATATAAAATCATTTGTAAATAGTCATGTAAATTTTGTTACATTTATTATTTCTTTATCCATATACTTTTATATGCTTTCTTCTTATCCTTTTTCCACTGTTACATGGTATATAGTGTTACAAATTTTCAATTTTTAGTTACCTTCTCATAGCCATAAATTAGCCATGATTTTGATATATTAAAAATGTAACATAATTCCTGCTGTAAGTGAAACTATCTGATAGTTTCCTTTCTCCTTCTGGCTCATTTCACTGAGCATAATTCCTTCTAGTTCCATCCACGTTGCTGTGAATGGCATGCGGTTATCTTTTTTGATTGCCAAATAATATTCCATTTTGTGTATATGCCACATCTTCTTGATTCATTCATCTATTTTTGGGCATTTGGGTTGTTTCCAGGTTTTACCTATTGTTAATAGTGCTGCAGTAAACATAGGTGTACATGTGCTCTTTTGAATCAATGTTTTTGTGTCCTTTGGGTAGATCCCTAGTAGTAGAATTGCTGGGTCTTATGGTAGCTCCATTTTTAGCAGGTTGAGGAATCTCCAGACAGCTTTCCATAGTGGTTGGACCAGTTTGCACTCCAACCAGCAATGTAGGAGAATTCCTTTTTCACCACATCCTCTCCAACATTTGTTGTTGCTTGTTTTTTTGATATGTGCCATTCTTACTTGTGTAAGATGGTATCTCAATGTAGTTTTAATTTGCATTTCCCAGATTATCAGGGATGTTGAACATTTTTTCATATGCCTGTTGGCCATTTGCATTTCCTCTTTGGAGAAATGTCTTTTAAGTTCTTCTACCCATTTCTTGACTGGATTGTTTATTCAGCAGGAATATAGGGAAACCCAATAAGACATCAGTGTAAAAAAATAATAACAATACAAAACACAACAAAGCAAAAATGGACAATTATAAATCAAGACATACTGCAAGGGAGGAGGAGGGAGAGGGATCAGAGGGAGGGAGGGAGGAGCACAGGGGACTGAGGTGATGGTGTACCGGTGCATTGGTGAAGGAAACTATGGGAAATATGCCTGAGGGGGTGGGGGGAAGTAAATATTGTTTAAAAACAAACAATGATGTAAAAAATAAAAATATTAATATTAAAAAAATAAAAACTGAATTAAAAAATATATAACATAATTAAGCCAAATCCAGGGTGCATGTGGTTGCAAGGATATGCAGCAGCATTGTATCTTAAAAATTTGGTGTAATTTTTCATTTACCATCCTCCATTTTTTGTACAGTATAAACTGGGTTCTTCAAAATTTTTATTTTGCCATAATAGATTGTGACTTTGCCAAATTCTTTCAGTTCTTTAATGGTCAAGTTAATCTGCCCTTGCTTTACCAATTTGGAAAGGAGCAAAGGCTCCAAAGCCTTCCCTTTCTCCATTCTTAACAACACCATCAATTAAAGGTCAGTTTTAAATACCAAAGTCAGCTGAAACTTAGAATTTAGGGAAACAATATCAGAGTAAATTCATGATCTCACTGAGCCTACTGTGATATAAAATAGTGGCAGAACACTATTTGTCCCTTAACCTCCTTAACTCCACATTCTAACTGAAAGATTACGTAGCTTTATGCTGCCCTAAAGAATCACTTTGAGCTCAAAGTAAGTATCCAGTAGCTTCTCATAAACTGGAATATCTCTTACATATTCACTAAAATTAATAACTGCAAGTTCCCTTGTATAGCAGGTCTCCTCTGATGCAATGTGAGATATTTTAGTGATTCTTCATCAGGCAAAACTTAATAGAGTTGCTAACAGTTTTGCCACTGGGACTTCTGAACCAAAGAATCTTTACAAAGTGATCTCTCTGACCCAAACAGCCACTGTTTGGGATAACTATGTTTATTTATTTTGATTTTTGTGTACTACTTGAGCCCAGTTATCATTGACTCTCCAATTTGTAGAGCTGATTATCCACCTTTTGGTTACTCCCCACAAGAGTCTTTCTTAGGGCTTCAGGCATCATTTATCAATCTCTTCCTGATGTATGGGAGAAAGAAGAGAGCAGAGTCCTCAGGGCCCTGGTGAGAAATATACAGAAAGCATATGTGAGAGATTAGTGCCATCATTCTTTTCTTGTCGTCTTTGAAGTTTATAGTATGCAAAAAGAGTTCTGGCCTTTAAGTAACAACTAAACTAATGCTAACCCCAAATCTGCATCAGCCAACCAAGCAAACTGTTAAAGCTAGTACAGTAAATTAAGCCTCTCCAGTGAGATATCCTATGGTAATTAATTTGTCAGTCAAGATTATGTTTAGTTGTCCTTGAATAATAAGTGCAAAATTTATATCCACAGTTCTTCCTGGTTTTTTTGTTTGTTTGTTTTTTTGCTGAGATTCCCTAAAAAACTTATTTTTTTCTGAATGTAATTCTTCTCTTTCCCACTCTTATTTGGTAAACCACCCTTGAGTTCACATTGTGTTTAAATCTGGTGATGGTGCAAGGGTGGATTGGTGGAGAAAATTCTATGGACACTACACCTGAGGAGAAAAAAAGCAAACATTGTTTAAAAATGAACAGTGATGCAAAACATAAATAAATAAATAAATAGATAGATAGATAGATAAATAAATAAATAAATATCTTAGTCATAGGACAAGATTAAATAAGGTATAGAACGTAGCAGAGCACTCTTCTTAGGCAAAGGGGGACACAAGGGAACAAGCCTAGAGAGACTGAGGAATGAAAGTTCCACAATTTTACTCAGCACTCTGGCATTTATCAAGGAAAACTGTTAAGATTATGAAGACGATTGGTGTATCAGTTCATAAACCGAAAGATCAACATATGCACTGAATTTTCAGCTCACTCAGCTATCCAGCTACGGAAAGAGGGTTTTTACTCCAACAGAGCCTCATGATGATTTGCTTTTCTTGGGTTCTTGAGCTGCACATTCTAAAAAGGACCAGTTTGTCCCTTTTCATTGTAAGTTGCCCAGTGTTAAAAGTTTTCGTCTGACTCTGATTGTTCAATTTCTTTAAAATGATCAATGGCAGCACAGCCTGCTTCTCCAAAGCTTCATCCTCAATGGGAACTTGTTCCCAGGTGATTAAGATAATACCTTAATTATGAACTTGGCTGCCACATCCCAGGCTGTTGACTTCCCATCCTGGGAAATGAAAGGAAGTCTCAGTGCCCTTTTCCCTGAACATCACTTGCTAACCAGTTCCATACATTGTGCTGTTTCCTCAAAGTCTTTTGACCCCTGATAAACTCTATTAAATTTAATATGTTTATTGCCAGGTAAATAGTAGATTATTAGGTCAGTGATCTTGTCTACCCTCCCACTCATGTTTCCTTAGCACCTAGTACAGTGCCTTACATATGCTACTTCCCAAATATTTGTTGAATGACTAAAATGACTGGATTAGCATTTTTATTCATTCATGACTCAACTACTTCAGTTTCTGGATCTCTTTGGTCAATTCTGAGTTAGGGAGGGGGTAGAAATAGGAATTAGCTCAGGATGGATGACATACGATATCAATAGCAAGGCAACCTGGGATATAGTTGAAATTCTTTTATTTTAAAGATTGATTTATTTATGCATACAAGAGCGGGGGTACAGGCCAGTGGTGTGGGGGTGAGAGGATTCACCAGAGACAGAGTGGGGAACAGAACGGGCAGACTGACTGAAATACACTGCTGCGGGGAGCAGCGGGCAAGACAGGAGAGGTCTGCTGCGCCATGTGGGTTGCTCCCTGGCTGGCCGGGGATAGAACTCATGCTGCAGAGGCTGTGGATTGCTTCATAGTGTGGTACTTAACCCCTTGTGCCACTAGGGAGGCCCATAGTTGAAATTTTTTTTTTTAAAGGTTTATTTATTTTTATACAAGAAACTGGGTACAGGCCAGATGTGTGGGAGGGTGAGAGGATTCACTGGAGACAGAGAGGAGAACAGAACAGGCAGACCAACAAAATACACTGCTGAGGGGAACAGCGGGTGAGACAGGAGAGTTCTGCTGTGCCATGTGGATTTCTCGCCGGCAGGCCGGGATCGAACCAGTGCTGCAGAGGCTGCGGACAGCCTCACAGTGCTGCACTCAACTGCCTGCGCCACCAGGGAGGCCCCCAGAGTTGAAATTCTAAGGACGATTAGAAGGGTATACAACTAGTGAGACAATGATTGGCAACTTTCGTACACAAATTCTAACACCAGTTTTTGTGGATTATAAAGGTACCTTTGCCATCAGTATTTAATTCTCAATATATTATTGTGTAAGAATACTACTAATTTAATAATTGGTCTTTGAAATCTGGATCTTCATTTTAATTGAGTACACTTAAGTCTTCTTCTAACCTCAGTTTTTTTTTTTAATCTGTAAAATGAAGTTACAATTGTTTCTATCTCATAGACCTGTTGTGATTGAGTAATTTTGCATAAACATGCTCAGTAACTCTTAGTTATCATCCTCATTGTTACGTTCCTTGTCATCATCATTAGAGCTTTGGGTTAGAAATTAGAAAACCACCAACTAGTTATATGTTCTTTGGGATTCATAAAACGTGTTTGGACTTTGTATTTGTAAAATGAGAACATTGGTCTAGATGATTTCTAAATTTCTATTAGTTTAAAGATATTAAGATTTATCATGGGAGGAAAATTTGTGTGGATATTTTTGTGTCCATAGAGAGTTCTTACAAGAATTAAATGAGATCATGGATAAGAGGCTATTACAATTATTTGTAAGCACCATAAATATTAAATATGTTTATTATAATTTTCATTATGCTTGTGTATAATGCCTTCTTCCCTAGAGGACTTATCTTCTGAATATATGGAAACAGAAAGTAGATTTTGATTGTTATCTGGAACTATTGTAAATTCAATAATGATTGAATCTTTTTTTTAGGGGCAAACTGGTCCTTTTTAGGTCAATCATTTTTTCTCAGAGAAATTTTCTATATAATTCCTTAAGGCAGGATTGTCTCAGAGTCTGCCTTATTCTGTTTATTTTTGGATAATACTAGTTCAGGAAGAAAGTCAAGACCTGAAGCACTTCAGAATTCTGTAGAGATTTCATTGTGGTTGTGGTTAAAAACAGAGTGGCCATGATAAAACTTGTCAGGTAAGCAGCCCTGAGCTCAATGAGACTGAGGAGTGTGAAAACATTTCCTTTGGAAGCTTTGTTTTGAGGACATCAGTTCCTGGTAGAAATAGATTTAGTGAAGAGAAGTTGGGTCTCCATGAAATTAAAATATCTTAGAAATGTTGAATCACTGGAGCAAATGGCACTATTTTATACTAAGGTGTTCTTGTGAAAAGCTTGAATTTATTCCCTTTCCAATTAAAATATATTTTTTGTTCTTATCAAAGGGACAATTTTCAAATTGTATTTTCTTCAAGTATTAAAAAAGAGAGCCATCTGAAGAATGTAAGGTTTGAAAAGAGACAAATGGAGGAAGTTTGAACCTAGTAAAATTTTAAATTTGATCTTAGGTTATGTGAAAATTATAGATGCCTCTTTTGTTGGATGCAAATTTCCTATAGGTAGACTATGGACATTTTGTGTGTCTTAGTATCATTAGTTTCAGATCCCTTAGCTTCTTCCTTAGCCTCATCTTTCTGAATTACTATTTTAAAACAAACCCTTCCTTTCTGCTCTCTTCCATCTGAAAAACATTAAGGTAAGAAGATTGATGATAGGCTTCGAGTTAGTATGCAGAAAAATAAACTTGTTTCCTATAATTTGCAATGTTCTGCACATGTGAAAATCCAAGGATAATTAGTTGTTATTGCTTTAATATGATGGAGCCAATAACTTTTCCATGAGACAAGCTTCATGGCTAATGAATTTTGTCTTTTGGTTGATCGACTGGTTAATGGAATCAGAAAAACAATTTATGTTTCTTCTTTACAATAATGTTTTCATTCTCTGTTTGAAACATATAAGAATTTTGATATCCAGGCTTTGTTAGAGAATATTCTTTTTTATTCATTTTATCTCTTGGTTCCTTTTTTCTTGGTTTCATTCAATATTTGCAGTAAAATGTACGGACTTGTTAAGAAGAATCCTTAAGTTGGCAATATATACACACATAGAGTAGTAAAGAGTTTGTTCACTTTCTGTATTCCTTTTTTACCTCTTAAAACCTGAAACACTGTAGCTATTCTGTACAAGAAATCTGATTTAAAACTCAAGTGCAGTGGGAATTTGTAGGATGAATAGAAGTCCTAGTCTGGTATCATTTTCTTAGGTGCATATTTCTCAGTCAACCTATGCAAAAACTTTCAGAAACTTATGCATTGTACGACTCTGTTTCTCACCGCCCTGCCCCCCCGCCCTTACCAGTTCTTTTTAAAAATAGGATTGAGTTTGGATTTGCAGATCCAAAATGGTGTGGGAAGAACACAAACTACAAATATCTTCCTTCCATCAAAACACCACAAAAGCCCTGCCTTGTTTGCTATTGTCTTCCCACGCCTACAAGGTTTGTCACTAGAAGCTATGCTATTATGATGTGCCTTTCTTAGCTATGGAGAACCCAAGTAGAAGTCTCCCCTACCATTAAAATGACAATGTCACTTCCCTTTGACCATGGATGATGGACCCTGTACCTTCTGGGAGGGCTTTTCTCAGACATGGGTCAGTGAGTAGTGTCCAGTCAGCAGTTATTTTGGTTTATGGGCTGAAGTTCCTTGAATTCCAGGAGATAAGGCAGTCATTGTTTCTCTGAATCCATTGCCAGACACCTGGTCATTTGATAGTAGGTGCTGCCAACCTGAGCAGTGGGGGCAGGCAACCTGCTCTTCCTCACCATGGCCTAAGATGCCATCCTTGTCAAGCAAATGGAGATGGATCACACTGCTCTAACCTTGTTATACATCACTGTCAAACCCTGCTGTTGGCTTCCAGAGATTGAGAAAGACAAAGTATTTTTTTCTATTAGTAAATGTTACTTTGGATTATTTGTGGGACATGTTAGTGATGAGGGATTATAAAGGACCTGCTGCAATGAAGGAGCATTATTCCCAATTAAGCTGCTTTTCTATGGCAAACTCTCCCAATACCCTAAATTTTATCTGACTGATTAGCAAATATGATTTTTACCCTATACCTAAATGAAGACAGTGACTGATTCCTCTTTGAAATTGTTTAGATTTTTTTTCAAGGTTTTAGTTCAAGTACTTTTCAAAAGACTTCCTGCTGCATGGTTTTGAAAAGGGGAGGACCACATATTTATTTAAGTAATATTCCAAACTTGGTACTCTTTCCCTCTGTCTATATATATTCAGTTTCAACTATTTCAGGTTTCATTCCTTATTTCTTTCTCAACTTTAAGAACTTATACCCTGGAAGTTTCAGGACCAGAAAGATTAATAAATTCCATTTCAAAAGAGAAACGGTTAAAAATCTGTGGTTATCACTACTTTCTTGTGACCTTGGTTTCAGACTTGATAAAACACATTTTCTTATAGTTGAAGGAGAATATCATAGAAATGTTTTAATCTTCAAAGCCTTTTTATTGTTTCTTTAAACATGAAAAATATGAAACATGAAAAATAATTATTTAAAAATTAGAAACATGAAAAATAATTATTTAAAAGTTTTCAGTAATTCTCATGGTTTATTTTAAAACATCCAGAGGCATTGTGAGGGGAAAATGAGGCAGTAGAAACAATTGCTCATCTTAATTATTGCAAACCAGAAACCTCACCATTAGCTCCAGAACGTTGCATGACCATCTCTTTCTGGTATATCAACTAGATTCAAACTTCTCCTCAGCTGAAAATTATTTTATTTCTTTAATAACAATGCCTCATTTCATCAAGCCAGTTGTACCTCCCATAGACCAAAATTCTAATGTTTGTGATAAGCCACAGTGTCCCAAGTATATCTGATGCATTCACTGCTTTTGCTTGTCTCTGAGTATTTATGTGAGGCATTTTATACATTTCATATTTTCTTTGGCTCTCACTTCATGTCTTTGGGGCTGAGGCCAGTAACCTATTTATTTTAATTGAGCCATTTTACAGGGTGTAAACCAGGAAATCATATTAAAATACTTTATCTATTTAAAAATTAATTTAATTGTTGAACGTTGACAGACTTCTCTACTTAAGTCTACAAGAAGTTCCCATAACATTTTAATCCCTTTACTACCTTAAAGTGGAATAACACCATATATATCTCAAAAAGAATTGATGAAAGTCCTAATTTTTAGAACATAATTTATGTCTTTCCATCATTATCTGCCTATGTCAGCATTTAACTAATTCTTTTTTTTTTATTTTTTTAATTAATAAATTTTATTTTTATATTCCCCATACAATTGCAATCCCCCATTCTGACCCCAATCCCTCCCCTCCCGCCCCCACCCCCCAAAAAGTGTCTCTGGTTCATAGTTTTTGTTGATTTTGATTTTCACTTTCTTATAGTTATTCATTTTCCTGGTCCCTTATTTAAGTTTTCTAGATCCCTGCTATGAGTGAGACCATCCGGTATTTTTCTTTTTCTTTTTGGCTTATTTCACTGAGCATGATCCCTTCCAGCGTCATCCATGTTGCTGCAAATTGCATGTGTTTATCTTTTTTGAATGCTGAGTAATATTCCATGGTATATATGTACCACATCTTCTTGATCCAGTCATCTATTTTTGGGCATTTGGGCTGTTTCCAAAGCTTAGCTATTGTAAACAGTGCTGCTATAAACATAGGGGTGCAGGTGTTCTTTGGAATTGATGTTTCTGTGTTCTTTGGGTAAATACCTAGGAGTGGAATTGCTGGATCCTGTGGAAGCTCTATGTTTAGTAGGTCCAGAAATCTCCACACAGCTCTCCATAGTGGTTGGACCAGTTTGCACTCCCACCAACAGTGCAGAAGAGTTCCTTTTTCTCCACAACCTCGCCAACATTTGTTGTTGCTAGTTTTTTTAATATGTGCCATTCTCACTGGTGTAAGATGGTATCTCATGGTAGTTTTGATTTGCATTTCCCTGATTGCAAGTGATGTTGAACATTTTTTCATATGCCTGTTGGCCATTCGCATTTCCTCTTCAGAGAAGTTTCTTTTTAGTTCCTCTGAGTTTTGCTACTTTAAACCATCTATCAAACATACCTTTAGTACTACAAATTTAAAATGCTTATCCACTTTCTGTCTTCTATTTTTCCAATTTGATTACATGAATAGAAAGAGAGAAACTCCAAGTCATCTTAGCACTCCCAATTCATTTCTTAGATTGATATTTGGAAAATATCATTGCCAATACTTTCACTTTGAAAAATTGGTGTCTCCAAACACTAGTGAGTTAATATATAGAATTTTTAATATCTTCGCTATAATATTCTGTAGTTATGCTTGACCTATAGTTTCCTTCTATTCCCTACGACCTGTACTTTCCTTCTATTTCCTACTTCTTTCCTGAGAGGAGAAGGTGGTATGGTAGGGCCACTGGTGGGATAAAGTACACTCAGATGTGTGAATTGAGGCCCATGGCTTTACCTTTGTGTGACTTTGAACAATTTGTTTAATCATTCTCAAAATCATTCTATGTGAATGGGTTAGACTAGAATATCTGATTCTACTATGTAGGTAAGAGTTAGCCATTCAAGTGGGATAAGTTATGTTGTGAAGGGTGTTCTGACAAAGGCAGGTGTTGTATAAATTCTGGGAGGAAATACAGAGCACGCCATATTAGAGAACCAAAAGGAGTTTATTATGACTGAGAACAAGGTGAAATGAAGTGGGGGTAGCCAAATGGAAATGATGAAAATATAATCATTGTTTGAACTTGCCAGATTTAATAAGAAGTATATACTGTGTTCTGAGGACACAGGGAACAGTTAATATGTTTTAAGCATAAATGTGGGATAATCATTTTGTGCTTTAGAAAAAAGTGCTGTGGAAAAAAATGTGAAAAGTGTATAGAAGAGGGGCAAGAGTAGTTAGAGAAACGAATTAGAGTTCACAGATGAATATAGGACACCCAGTTAAATTTTAATTTCGGGGGGGAAATTTAATTGCAGATAAATAACGAATACTTTTTTACTGTAATAACATAAAATACCGTTTGGTATATGCATGTGTCAAGTATTTTAAATACTGAAAATGTGTCACTTTAGTAAGAAGGAAGCCAAAGCAGATCGTGGAGAGAGTACTTTTCGTTGGAAGTAGGGTGGCAGAAACCAGATTGCAGAGTTGAGGAGTGAGTGAAAAATAAAGAAGTTGAATCAGTGCTTCTTGTAAACAACTTTTTCAGAAACTTTGAAAGAGAGAAACAATGGAGTTGCTTATTTCATTCCCTCTGAGAGAACTTAGCTGGTTATTTTTCTTTATGTTGCCATTGTTATGCCTAATGATTTGGGACTGTTTAATCGAAAATAGCACCAAACATTTTAATAATGTAACTAAGAATAAAAGAAAAATAACTCTGACTTTAGTTTCTTTTTAGGCATCAGTAAAGGTGAGCTAGTAATTTTTCTCTTCTTTCTTTCTTTCCCTGCCCTTTCTTTCTGAATGGTGTACTTTTCAGGAGAAATTCAAGTCTCCTTAGTTTTTCACCATATCCCAGCAGTCAGGCTGCTTGAGGTCTGCCCTTCCTCTCTGACTCACTGGAATCTCTTTGTCAGCCATCTGCTTGTCAATGGATGGAAACAAGGTGTAGCGTGAGCCCTGCCCAGGCAATTAACCAGGGAAAAGGGCAGGAGGTTTTTCTACTCTTCCCTAGAAAAGCGTTTTTGAGGGCTTTTCAACAAGGACCATTTTAAAGTCAGGAGTGCTTTTAATACTTGAAATGCTCATTTATCTCCGCATAGCACTTAAGATATTCCTTTAAAAGCTCCAGTTTATCATAGACAGAAGTTGCTTCTGTACCTTAAGAAACATTTTTATTTCCTTTAACTAACCTGAATTTTCTTTAAACACTTACCCCCTCTCTTTTAGCAAGATCTAGGAGTTAAAATGCCTAATGCTTCCTCTAGCGCTCCTTTGTGTCTGCAGTCAATTCCTTGACCCTTTACCTAATAATGACCAGCTTAAGGTCTAAAATTTTACCAACAGTCTCCTCTTTTGTTTTTGTTTGTTTTAGGAAAAATAAAAGGAAAAAAAACACCCCAAACTAAGCTATTTATGGCAACCTTTATATTCTCTAGAAAGGTGGCTACTAAGTTTACTTCTTGACCTCTGAAAATAAATGCATTAAGCCGTATGACCAGAATGGCAGACCAGTGTTGGTGTTGATATTGATCTAATATAAACATTTAACATGGCTCTTGGATCATTGTTTGAAAACTGTACATTAAATTTACATGGGGGGGAGGATTTAATACTAGAATAGTTGCATGAAGCAAAGACGCAAAGCTAGGAAATGTACAAAATCTTAGCTTTCTCTGAGCAACATATGCAAAGCTTTTTACTTTGTCATATCGAAAATAATTTCTAATAATGCAGACTTAATATGTTCAAATATTTGATTGATTGAAAAAGTGGTCAGGGAGTGGAAAAGTATATATATATATTTTATTTTATTATATCAAATTCCAGTAATTTTCACCTTAATTATGCTGAGACATACATGGCTATTACCTAGATATTAAAAATGGATCCAATGTCAAGTTATATTTCACTCAATTTGAATTGGACCTTATGTTACAACAGCAATTCCCTGATTCTAGTTTGGTATCCTACAATTATATCCAATTCTAGCATTATTTGGAGTTGGTGCAGACTCCCCAAACTAAGGGGTCAGTCCCACAAGGTATTCCTCTTTCAGATGTCAACTACAAGTCTCCGATATCTTTTTATTCCTAGCTTACCAAAGATTCAGGTGGTAAGCCCCTCTGAATTCAATAATTCTCTAGAAAAACACAGAACTCGTGGAAGCTGCTGTATTTATGATTACACTTTTATTATAAAAGATGTAATTCAGGAGCAGTCAGATGAAAACAATGCATAAGACTGGATCCTGGGGAGGAGGGAGAAGATGTCCTCTCCTCATAGAACCCAGCTATGTAACCCTCCTAGCAGAGACGTATGTTCACTAATCAGGAAGATTCACAGAGCTTCAGTGTCCAGAGTGTTTACGTGGCATTTCATTACATAGGCGTATTGCATAAATAATTTGCCACATGATTGAAATCAATTTCTAGCCCCTCTCCCTTCCCTGGAGATTAGGGGTGGTGCTCAAAGTTCCAATCCTCTAATCACAGGCCTGGTCTTCCTGACTTGGCCAACCCCTCTCTTACAATCTTAAATCTAAGGGTCCCCCCTTGAGTCACCTTAACATAAACTTAGCTATGGTTTAAAGGAACTCATTACAAATAACTAAAGATACTCCTATTGCTCAGGAACTTCCAACGGTATTTGAAACTTTATGCCAGGAGCTGGGGACAAAGAACAGATATATTTTTTATTATATCACAGACCTCAAGAGTATATTTGATTTAGCCCCACAGCTTTAAACAAGGGAAATATTATGACCTTCATTTTATAGCAGAAACATATTGCACTAAGAACTTATATGATTGGCCCAAGATCATAGAAGTAAATTCTAGGAAGGGCTAGAATTCCAGTTGCCTTAGCTAATGATATGTCCATTTTCTGTGGACAACTAATAAAACAGTGCAAAGACTGGGGAACAGGTCACTGTTGGTGAGTGCTCACTCATGTGCTCACAATTACAAGGTGCCACTCAAGCTCAGGGTGCAACAACAATGGGGTTTATTAACAAAGGGGTAATTAGGGAAGAAGGAAAAAGTGTCTAAGGCCACAAATGGCTGTCTGTCCTATCCCATATAGTGTCCACAATGTCCAGTAGTCCAAACTAAAGACTGCTCATGCTAGATAACATTGTCCTTTCATTGAGAGCCTGGAGCTGGTGTTCCACCACTTGGTGGACTAAGATCCAACTCATGGTGGCAGCTGTAGGTCATCACAGGTGGTGTTGCTGAGTGGCACCACAGCAGCAAGCAACACCTGTCCAAAGGATGGGCTGGCAGTGCCAGATGCTGGACCAGACAGAACCAGAGGCAATAGCACCAGGAGGCAGTGTTGGAGGATCAGTAACAGTGGAGAGCATCCAGGGGACAGGTCAACAGTGCCAGCCACAGGTCAGCCGTGCTGGTCAGCACCAGTCAGCAGGTGATGGTGCTAGAGAATAACCATCAGTGTTATAGCCCTTTGAGAGCAGACAGCCCTTTTAGAGACACCAGGCACAGGTTGATGCTACCATTTTACAGGAGATATCAGAGGCAGGGCTGGAGGCAGGAGATGCTGTCAGGTTGCCACTGAAACAGATATTCAATTCAAAGGTCAGTGAAGGTCTATGTCCTGACAAATCTGTTTGTGAAGGTCTGAATCCTGATGAATCTCTCTGTGAAGATCTTTCCAGGAGAAGGTCACGATGAGTCTGTCTAAAACCATCTAATGAGTGGGTCCCAAGCCCTCCAATACCTCAGCTTATCTCCTTCAGAGTACCTGCCTTTCAAGCTGGATTGATTCATTTACAATTCCAGCTGTTTGATTGGTGCTGGTCAGCTCAAACGTGATTTGTCCATTTACAATCCTGACATTGTATTCAAAAGTGAAACACTGGCCAGCTATCCAGACCCCACCTACCTTGAGGTTAGGCTGGCAATTATTGCTGCCATTTTAAATGTGTCACTGGAGCTTGGGGCTAGGCCACAGGCTGCACGTACGGTGGGCCCCCGCGCAGCTCCCACTAGAGCTGGCTTTCAGGAGCCACTGCCCTCCTACTTCAATTTGACTATGAGACTCAGTTTTCCTAGAAAATTGCTAAACCATTCATAAAATGTTTGAACTTTCTGTTCTCAGTTCGAAAAGTGTTGTATTGACTTAAAAAAGAAATCTAGCTCCTTTAACCTGGGAATTACCATGTGCAACCTACCACAATCATTTCTCAGACTTTCAGCCTTTTTCATAGTATGGTATGACACATCTCCATCCTGCTTAAGAGTCTTGATAGTGACTCTTAGTATTTTCCTTTTAGTGAGTCAGCATTTATTTTATATTGTACACTTACAAAACATTTTACAGTTATAGATCAGGATTGTTATTGTCCTCATTGACTGGGGAAACTGAGGTAAAGAGCATTATCCAGAAACTTATACACTAATCAGCTATCATCATTAAAAAATATATATGTATACTCTACTGCTTTCCAAAAATTATTTGAGGCACTTTCAACAAGATCAGTTGGAAAAATAAAGATGTACAAAATAGAAAAAGTAAGAAAAGAAAGATAAGAATATTGTCATAAGGATAATTAGAGATGTAAAAATTTACTGATAGACATAGGGAATAATATGCAATATACATTATACATGGTGAAGACTATACAAAGTATGTAGTTCTCTCAGAGTTCTCTCACATATTTTTAAAATGTGAAATCAATAGAAGCCCATTGCATAGTATCATGGACATTTACTTCCACCCAAATTTTATAGCCAAGCTAAAAATAGAATTTTGTGAACTTTGAGAGTACACTTTCTTTGTCATTTAAAAATCTGAAGTCATTATTTGCTCATTTCATTTTAGTTTATATTCATTACAATCAACATTATCCAAAGTTGTGCTATCCCATACTATAAGCCACTAGCCCCAAGTTGCTGTTTGAGTACTTGAACTGTAGTCAGAAGTGATATGTGTGACAAATGTAAAATACATACTATATTTTGGGTAGAAAATTCATGAATAAAATTTAAAATATTAAATTTGATGTTGAAATTAAAACATTTTAAGTATATTGTGTCAAACAAGATTTATTATTATTAATTTTTAAATTAACATTTTTATTCATTTTAATGTGTCTGCTTGAAATTCTGAAATTACCTGTGTGGCTCACTTTTCTATTTGGACAGTGCTTTTCTAGAGAATTCATTTTCAATGTTATGTTAAATGCCCTATAGAATCCTTTTGAATGTGAAATTTCAGATAGGCATAGCCTTGTGTATATGTTCATACAACAGAATAATTAGTGTTGAACGAACAGGTGGATAACATTAAATTCTTACAAGCATAGTAAAAATATCAAGGATATAAAGTTACTACTTTAGAACATTAGTGCTTCTCATATCTCAGGAAGCCCATCCCTTTCATAGCAGATCCTCCACTTTCTTAGAGGTTATACACAAAGGCACTGCTAATGGCTAGTTGGTAGGCTTCTTTTCACCATTGTTTTAAAATATATGTAATGAAATTGGCCCTAATTTTACAATATTGTGAAGCATTTGGGAACTTCAGAGGCACAAATATGACTGAACACAGGTCTACATACTTGTATAATTTTGTTGTTCCTCATTATATGGAAAAATACTATGTATATAGAGGAACATGTGAAGTGAGTATTTGTAGACATTTTGAATGCAGGATACATATTGAAATAATAGATCAACAGACTTTAGAGAGACTATATTCTAACTGGTTCACTGACTTAACATTTTAGGCCTTAATTTTTTCATGTGAAAATCCTCAGTAATTATAAATATTTCTTTTAACTTTAGGATTCTAAATTGTCAACTCAAAGTCTGGGTCATCTTTGGGTTTTTTTTTTTTTTTTTTTTTTTTGGCTATTTTCTGTGGATTATTAAAGGAAAACTTCAATGTTATGTGCCATGACAGTGTTCTGCCATCTGTTACGGTCTTGGCTTCCCTTTACCCTTCTTCTGCAAAGAATCACTTAATGCAAAGTAATTCTATTTAATTTAGCAGCTAATGTATTTGTGTCCATCATTTTTTTAAAAGATTTATTTATTTATACATACAAGAACTGTGGTATAGGCCAGAGGTGGGGGGGAGGGGTGAGAGGATTCTCCAGAGACAAAGTGGGGAGCAGAACAGCAGATTACACTGCTGAGGGGAGCAGCGGGTGAGTCAGGAGAGGTCTGCTGGCTGGGGATTGAACTCATGGTAGCTCCCTGGCCAGGGATTGAACTCATACTGCAGGGACTGCAGATAGCTTCATAGGTTGTGTCTTAACCCCTTGTGCCACCAGGGAGGCCCTGTATCCATCATTTTGAAAAGTATTCCTTTTGACAAAGAAGAGCACTGTTTCTATAAGGCACCCAGTGCCCCTGACTCCATTCAACAGTAGGCACTTACATTGCCTCCTTTTATTATTTTTTTTATCATCTCCTTTTAAATTTTGAACAGAATAGTTCTCTAGTTTGCCTTGCTAGATTCAACTAACTAATTTCATTAAAATGTTTACTGCTCCCTTTTATGGATTAGGCCAGACTTAGAGGTCAGTTTCTCTAGTTTTCTAAGTTTATTCCTCATAAGACATCTTCTCACTCCAGGCAAATGAGATGTGATTGACACCAGTCACAGAAAATGCCTGGACTCTCAGTTCCCTCAGCAGCACAATATATTAGGAGAAGCTGAATGATGGCAACTGACCTCTTTACTTAGTAGCAGCAGCAAAGTGTCTTCATTCTTATGGCCATTTCCTAGTTTACAGGGGTTTCCTTCCTTATTAATTAGAAAGTCATGACTCTTTGTCCTAGTTTTCAATTTTTTTTTACTTTTTATATAATTTATTTATATATATTTTACATCATTGTTCATTTTTGTACAATGTGTGCTTTCTCCCCTCAGGTGTAGTCCCTATAGAATTCCCACCACCAATTTACCTGTGCACCATCACCATAGTCCCTTGTGCTCTTCCCTCCCCTGTTTTGATTCCTCTCCCTCCCTCCCCCCTGCAGAATGTCTCTGGTTTATAGTTGCCTGTTAATTTTGTTTTTTATTTGTTGTTATTATTTTTCCCAGATCCCTATATTTGGTTCCCTTATTTGGTTCCCCTATATTCCTCCTAAAAGTGAAGCAATCTGATGTTTTTGTTTTTCCTTCTGACTTATTTCACCTAGCAAAGTCCCTTCTAGCTCCATCCATGTTGCTGCAATTGGTGTGAGTTTATCTTTTTTGATTGCTGAATAGTATTCCATTGTGTATATATACCACATCTTCTGGATCCAGTCATCTATTTTTGGGCTTGGATTGTTTCCAAACAGATTTATAATTTTTCTCATGTTTAATTCTCCAAGCTCCTTTTGCTCTGAAAAACAATCGAGAACTGTTTGGACTAGTACTCGTTTGGCATTTGCCATCAGACTTTATTACTAGCTTTAATCAGAATTCCCTCATTCTCACAGAAACTGAGACAAATAAGAGCTAACTTATACTTTCCTCTGAACTTCTTGAGGTGGGACATCCAATGAGTTATATATTTAAAATATTTAAAAACAAAGAGTAATTTACATCACAGAATCATACTCTGGGTAGCATTTCTTTTCAGCCATACTTGTACAAGTATGTAGTCAGTTGAATCTGTAGAGATTCCGACCCCCACCCCTTATCTGTCTCCTTGATATCTCTCCTCTTAGTTCTTATTTCCCTATGTTCTGGCAGACCTTTCTCTGACCAGCAGGGCCTGGAGTGGATTCCCTGTGGAGTCCATCAACTCCTCTCTGTAATTAGCTTAGTGGAGCCACTGTGAAGTGATGCAAGAAGCCTTTAGCTTCCCTAGAGTCACACTTCGTAGTCTAGCACACTCCTTATCTGTTGCTCCAGGGAGCCAGATACCAGGAAACCATTATGTTAATACAGCAACAGCAGCTCTTATTTTTTCAATCCCACAAAAACCACATGTGACCTCACATGATCTTAAGATATAAACAAGTACCCAACATACTTTGGACTCTGGGATAGAGTTTTCTTTCTCACCTGACACTTTGGCCAAAAGCAACCACCTGATTCATTGAGTGAGGGCTGGTGATGCTCTCCTGTCTGTTGCCTGACCTGGAAGTTCACTGGGACCAATAGTATATGATGTGATCCAGGGATCTTTGGTTAAAATTGTGTCGACTTATCTTTTCAACTTCCTCATATTTGAACAAGTTACATTTCACCCACTGATTGTTATTTTACCTATTTGCCAGATGTACTAGTTTTGCTTTTCTGAAACAAATTTGACCCTATCACTCATCTTTCTTTGAAATTACTCTTATTCTGTGGACATTTTGCAAAGATTAAGAAGAAATAGTTTTATATTGTATTTCTCATAGCTTGATTTTGATAAACTCCCAAATTTCCTATCTAGAAACATAGATTACAGACTAAAGCAGTCATTTTGACTTCTGAAAGCCCTTTCTAACTCTGACTCTATCATGTAATTTATTTTAATTAGACTTCTGTACTCTTCATATAATGTATATTTCCTTTTCTTTTGTCCAAATGTAAATGCACCAAATAATTTTAAAGTATATATTTTTTTTCTTTCCTCTCCAAGTGACAGAGTTAACTTTAAGATCAGTCCTTCAAGAAGCTAAAAACATTTTGAAATTAATGGAGCTACCCCCTTTTCCCCTTTGGTAGTTTTATTTCTTTATAATGTAAAGAGTATTAGAAATGCAAGTCTACACGGTATTTTTTAATTTTTCTTTTAATTTTTTGGGGTTACATTTTTGCTCTTCCATATGTGTATATGTTCCACTCACCCTACACCAAACCATCCGTGCGAAAACCCCATCTGCTTCTCTCCCTCCACTTATGCCTCCCTCTCCCCCATAGGATATTTTTGAAAAATTAATGTTGTTTCAAAAATGATTGCCACGTCTCATAGATTTAAGTGTGTTTGGGAATGTGAAGAAATGATTGATATGGTAAGTAAAATACGTTTTCTTGTGTGATTTGATTTTTTTCCTCCACACATGTATCTTCACTTAACAACTTTAAGTGGAGGAGTTAACTTTGTACCCCTCCTTTTAATTTTTTTAAATGGAAATATTGCTTTCATAAACTTCAGTTAGTTGAATTTCCTCATTAGAATTTGTTTACATTTGCAAATTTGATCTTGGATTTAGGCACTGATAGACCTGAGAGACCAAACCATGATTGGACAAGGGAAGGAAGAGCTGCTGGGGTTGCTGAGTTCTCTGTCTGGGTCAGTGCTGATCAGGGGCTCTACTAACCTGAACAAGTTTTCCAAGTGGAAGCTTTCTTGCCAATCTCAATGAAACCTTGCCTCAGTTCCCAAGTAACATGAGGTAATCAAAGGCAGGATTTGGTTCTGCATTGAGTGGTGCCAGCACACCTGGATATTCTTCAGTTCTGAGGCCACTCTGTAGAACTCTAAGCTTTGGAAACTGGTGCTGGCACAGGCCACTTAGAGACAAAAACCTACTACAGTATGTGGAATCCAAAGACAAGACCAGAAAGGGATTTGTTCATTGTGCCCCGTATATCTGTTGGCTCTACTAGGCCACAGTTACATGCATATACTTCTGTGTGATATCAAAAGAAGGTTTTCATTTGGGATCTAAAGAGTGGCAGTTGCATGTACATATATTTGATTTGTGCATGTCTCACTGTGTTACAACAGACTGTGTATTTCTTTCCACCCCCACCCCCCATTTGTTGTTTTCTTCCTTTCTTTTGATCACCCAGCATCTGGGAATTTGAATGTGCCATCCAATTCCAGTTGCCTGTGATGCCAAATTTTGAGCTTGTTACATCTTTTGTCTTTAGAGAAAGTATAAGTAACTCAGCATCACTGAATAATATTAGGATATGGGTGTATTCTTCTATTTCCTTTTCTTTGATTATAAAAGTAATCTATAGACATTTTAAAATGTTATGAAATATAAAGAATGAAACTCTTCCTTTGTCTTCCTCTCTGTAGTAGCCTGTTTTAACACTGAGTGCTTACTGCCATGTCTTAAACATATTATAAAGTTTATATATTTAAAATCAAACTACATACAAGTTTTCATTTTATTTTTTTAAATGTGTACTTTTTCTCATACTATATCAAAGAAACTGGAGAGGATAATACCTAAGTGAAATGTCAGCAGGAGAAAAACAAATACCCATAGATTCATTTATATATGGAATATAAAGAATAAAAACAGGTCAGACAAAACCAAACCAGTAACAAATCCTTGACATCTGACTGCAAAACTGAGGTAACCAGAAAGGGAGAGTGGCAGGGTGGAAGCAGGGAATAGGGGCCCAATGGAGCATGGGGGAGGATTACTGGTGCTTTCATGGTAGACGTGTGGAAATATATATTTGTAGAGGTTTAAGTCTATAACCCCTAAAGCAATGATGTAAAGCGACTTACTCTCAGTAAACATAATTAGAGGAGGAAAAATCCTGACTCTTGGAAAACAATCTTTTTAAAGATATATTGAGTCACAAAATTACAGGAGGTCTATTTTATGCATTTATTGAATTTTAAAAATAATATAAATGAAAATTGCTGTGCTCTGGGTAATATATTAGTGATTAGCCATATTAACTTCACTTAAATGAAGCATTTAAATATTTGCCTATAAATAAATTTGCAATGCCAACTCATTAACTTATCAATCAATGTAGCTGAATTTCTTTCATGTTTTGCCCTGCTTATAACAGTATTTCTTAACCTTTGTTTGGTGGCCAGCCCTCTGAGAATTCAGAAAAAACTATGAATCTTCTTCCCAAATAGATGCATATTCACACAAAAAAACTAACTGATAATGAAGGCTATAATCAATTGTTGTGTACTTAATTTTAGGGAAGTCATAAATTCCTAGAGCCTGCTTATTCATATTCAGGTTAACAACCCCTTACCTATTACAATCCCAAGATTTTCATGGCAGTGAAGATTATGCGTGATTAATAGGTTTTGCTATTTGTGTATTTGTTGAGCATCTGCTATTTTGAACACTTGTGGGTTCCTGTGATATGGTCCTTATTCTTTAGGAATTTACTGTCTACAAGGGAAGACAAGAATTACGTACATAAAGTAATGAAAAAAAATACAAATATACAGTAATTAGACATGTCCAGAAGTTGTATATGAAAAGTAACCTCTTTACTTTGTTTTACCTTGATGCTATTGTCATTCTCTAATTCTCTGATTTATATGAGGGAAAAGCAAATCTAAAAGGCCACCAAATCCTTTGGGAACCCAAAACATTCAATGTGTCATAAAATGAGGTCTATAAAGTAAGACTCTGAAAACTAAATATATATCACATCCAGATTCCTGAGCAGTTTCATCAGTATCATCCATTATTCCCAGGGAGCATGCCCAAAAAGCAGATTCAAGAATGTGCAGCCGGCTCACAAGTATTCACCCCATGTATCACAGGGCAGCTCTGTTGAGCTGGCATATGTAGGCTAGTTGAGCACTGTGATAGTTGTTGCATGTCACTAAAGCAGGGTTCCTACAAACAGAGAGGACTTCATTTATATTTTATTACTAAGTAACATTGCTTTACAACACTGATTC
Source organism: Talpa occidentalis (assembly GCF_014898055.3). Classification (NCBI taxonomy): domain Eukaryota; kingdom Metazoa; phylum Chordata; class Mammalia; order Eulipotyphla; family Talpidae; genus Talpa; species Talpa occidentalis. The sequence goes on along the minus strand of NW_023604861.1, from coordinate 83,754,380 downwards.
AGGAGAATAGGTTCATACCTGGAGAGGAATTTAGTACTTCACATGATACAGCATACAGTCATACAGGAACAATAATGATAATATACCATCCTTGGATGAAGTCAGCAAGCATGAAAAACTTATTTAAGCTGACCACCTGACAATCAAGACTGTTCAAAACAGTGGCTGTGGCTATAATTTAAAGAATTGCTTTCTACAGGACCATGGTATGGGAAAGTTGTACATTTGACTTGAACAGTTATCACCCATATGCAAGGTTATCACAGATAATGGCTATGGTAAGATATGGGGCATGGATTATGTCAAGCTTTCTATTAACATAGTTCTCATCAAGTATTTGTATAGTTTTAGAATTTGGCTCTTAAAATCTTGATTACTTGGGCTACACACATATGATAGAATTAGTTTATAAATAGCATTTCAAGTTTCTTTTCAAAAGAAAGAGAAACTGTAGTGCTGCTAACCATGCTACATAGTTTTCTTTTTTCCCACTTATTGGCATCATTTTAATTAGAAATGTCTAAAATAAGAATATTTTGTGTGCAGTTGTATAATACACTTGTGCTACATTTTAATTTAAAAAATTAATTTATTTAATAAATTTCATTTCACATATTTCCATAATCCCTACAACCTAACTTGTTGGCTTTATTTTTTAAGGTAGTACAAGGACTTTTTGAAAACCTGTTATTTCTGTGGACCTGCTAGATGGAAAACAATGCTGAAAGAACAGAAATTGCTATCTTTATTCACACATTATCATTTGAATCTATCCAGCTACTAGTTGTTAGAACCAGTTATCCAGATTTATGTACAAATATCTTGATAGATTTTATTTAATTTCTGAAGAAAAAATGCAATGCCAACTCTTAAATTTCTTAAACTCATTCCTAGAGAAAAATGTAATAAATTAGAAGAAAAACATTTCTTTTCATACTTGCTTTGAGTAGACACTGGAGTTGTTTTACCATAAGCAGATTAATGTTAAATGCCCATCACACTTTCGCTTCACAGAGACAATTAAAGACAGTAACTGTCCAGTTTTTGAATCGTGTGTGTGTGTGTGCGTGTGCGTGTGTGTAGGGTGCTTAAGCAAGACCTTTTGATTTCATAATAAGCAGGGCTTAGGGACAATAAAACTTGACATTCTTAATGGTTACAAGTATTTGTCCCTATAGTCTTGTTCTATTATCTTCTTGTTAATGATGTAGAAGCCAGAGTCATAAACCAAGCATGTACCCAAGGTGCTACTGTAAATTGCAAATAGCATCCATGTGGTCTCTTCCACCTAAGACTAAATTGGGGTAGAGGGAAGAGACAAAAGAATTTTTGAGAGTGATATTGAAGTCAAGGACAAAGAATATGCCAGAAGGATGGCCATGTGCAAACGTTCCCTGTTTCTGCGGTGAGATTTATCTAGATGAGCCTTTTCATCTCTTCAAACATTCCTTTGCTCAAGAGCCAAATGTTAGATTGGGGCAGCCTCTGCTGCTGGTTGTGTGTTTGTGTGTGTGTGTGTACACACATGTGCGACAATGCGCCCATGAGATAATACGAATAATCAGTGAGGGAATAATTAATGATGTGGCAGGGAATATTTTTTGATAAATGCTTGGGGAATGAGGTGACAGGCGTGAAATTAGAAAATTCCTTCAGAGATCTAAAATATAAATAGCTTTCGGAACTGAAAAGAGTTTCACAGCTGAAGATTTTATTGTGTTGAGAGGAAAAACTTTTTTCTCTCCCCCACTCCCTCCTCCTTTGCAAGTTGTTTGTCCATTCACAAAACAAATACTCTGAAGCCCAGCGCGGCTCATGGGAATAAATTTCAGGTCGAATTAGTACAGTTTCCTTGCTGTCAGGATGCTGGAATTAATGGTGTTTTGATGACACGAATTTTGAAGGGCAAACAAAGAAGCTGAAGGGAGAAAGACATGACTCCTTAGAAGCTTGGTCCTCCTCTCCCCCAGCCTCTCTTGTCTTCCCTGTCATCCGTCTGCCAATCTCCCTGTCCATGGTTAGTTAAAGGCGCTTTTTATCCTCTTTTCTTTCCCACAGAGTTTGCCAGATCCGGCCCGGTGCCTGGGTTCCAGGAGGACACGCTGCAGTTGGCCTTCATCGACTTGAGACAAGTAGGTCTTTGTGTTTTTGTTTTTTGTTTTTCTTTTAAGATGTGTGACTGAAGACCATCAGGTCTTAAGGAAAAGGGGAGGGAAGGGGGATTGGCGTTGGCGATTCACACTGGAGACCTAAGGGTTTTTCCCTGTGTTTGAGGCCACCTCTTTTATTTAGCTATCTGGGATCCTTAGCTATGGTGGAGTTAAAGGTTTTGTGGGTAGAAGGCAAGGCAGGAGGTGGGAGGAGGGACTCAGAGAGTAGAGGGACTCAAGTGACCCTCAAGTGATGTGACCCATTGTGCTATAGTTGGCTTCTGCAGACACAGCAAAAAGATAACTCAGCAAACCCATGCTAAGCAGGTGCATTGATGCAGAGACTGCCTGCCTGGAGAACTTTTGTTTGTAGATAATGAGGGCAGCAGCATTTAAGAAAAATGAAATATTTTACATTCTGGGTTTTAGTTTGGTTTGCTGACTTTTTTCTGTTGCCTTAAGTTTCCCATCCTCTCCTTTGTAGAATGTGATCAGCCATGAGTGACTAAGTGGTCCTTTTAGAAGATGGTTAGTAAAGGCCCTGACCAGTCATGCTAACCTGACATGCATCCTTGTTAAAGTAGTGATGAAAGCTTAGATGTACCTGAGCTTTGCCAGCCCATTGTATAGAAAGAGTAGTTCTATATGGCTGCATCTTGCAGAGTGAATTGAGTGGGTTGGTAGGCCTTGGTGGTTTGGGTATAGAGGAGCTGCCTGGGTGGGGGCCGAAAGAGGGAGAGTTAACTGGGCTCTGTCATCTCTTCACTCTGAAGATGGATGGGGTTGGATAGAAAGTGTGAATGAATCAATGACTGATGCTTCTTTCCTATTAAAACAATCTTTTTTTTTTTTTGTCTGTTTTAAAAAGGGGGCTGGCTTTGTTTCTCCTGCCATAATGATGCAGTGCCTCTTGTTTTCAGAGCTGACATAGTTTGCATTCTGAAAACTTTTAGATGCCCAGGGTATTTCTTAAAGCTGTAGGATCCCTTGTATCGGTAGTCTCCTTACCACTGTGACTCGATTCATGCTGGAACAGCTTTTAACCCATAATGGATGGCCTGAGCTAGCCCTGAATCCTTGTGGATGGGTGGTGTAATCTGTCATCTAATGACAATTCTGGAAAGCCCTGTTGAGCAGAAAACAGAAAATTGTGTCTCTATAGCCCCACCATAGTTTGCGGATTCAGGCCGCGTCTCCGAAACGTGTGTCAACTTAATATTTGGGGGCCGAGGTGGGGGTTCTCTTCCACATAAAGGCTTTCCCAGCATGTTCACAAATGGAGCTGAGTATCCCTTTCCACACTTAACACCTTCCACCTGTGGATTCAGTGACTCAACTGAGAGGTTCATGTTTTAACCCCTTGATTGACTGAAGGTTGAAAGATTGGAATTTTGCTTTAGGGTTTTGTGGGGTGGTATCTGTTGGACTTCACCCCACCTCCACATTTTTTCTCAGAAACTTCTGAGCCAATTGGCTTTTCTTGGAAAGCAGAAATTAAATTTCATTGGAGAAGCACATCCAAGGAAAAATGTTCCCTTCTCACTATTCATGAGAAGGAAATGTGGTCATTCTCTCTAGTTTGTGGATTTGTCCTTATGGAAAGCGACTAATGTTCACAGAAAATGTTAACTAAAGGGAGTAAGTTAGAAAGCACAGCCAAAATAAGGTGGATCTGAGCCGGGGATGCATTCTCAAGTACTGTGAGCTCCCAGTGAGCATATTTGTTTATGCTTAAGTTCCTACATTCTATTACTTTTTCGTTCTCATAGTTCCTTTAATGAAGCAGTAAAAACCAAAACTCTAAAATTTTCCTAATAATGAAAGAGGGTACCTCTTCTTATCTCCTAATTTCTATTTATGCTGATTAAAACAGCTTAAATTTTTCTAACCTAGATCACTTAAAAACTTCCCTAACTCTCAGGGTACTTATTCTTAACAGTCCTCAGGTAGTTGAATCATTGTGAGAAAAATTATCCTTTCACACTCCATGATATTGATATCATTGATATTGTGGCAGTTCATCTTAGTCATTGCCATAACTTATCTAAAGTGAGCACCTTTTAAAAAGGAGACTTCTTCTGATCTGTAGAGATGTTCAATCAATAGACAAAAAGCCAGGAAAAATATGTTTCCAAAGGAGATATCTTGACCTCAAATGAGTCATGATCAAGTGCCCTTGAATACGCTGCCCTTTTGAATGTAGTCTTCGAATCCTTAAATAGAATTATGCTATTGCAGAGTTAGGGCCTAATCTTACAACTCATGTAGTGTAATATTTAGCTTGATACTTGTAACCCTGGATAGTACCCCAGATTGGCAGAGAATTCACTTGCACAGAGCAGCAAGTTCCACATTAGACCAATCTGATTATTAGAAAGTAATTTCTTAAGTTGACTAAAATCTGTTTCAGTTTGTTTTGACCCATTTATTATATGTTTTTAATCATCTCCAATTTGGGGATGGGTTTTCTACTCCTGATTTATTAAGCTTCTTATCTGCTAGTAATAGATTCTTTTTTTCATATGTAGCACTTACATCCTTTCCTTATCTAGTCTTCATATAGTTGACTTTACCAACCAAAATTGGAGACTTTACACTCTTTGGTCTATTTTTCTTTTCTTTTTTTTTTTTTTTAATAGAGGCATGTTTTATTTATTTATTTGTTTGTTTGTTTTGTTTATACATGCACTGGGTACAGTCAGAAGCGCGGGAGGGTGAGAGAATTCACCAGAGCCAGAGCGGGGAGCAGAACAGGCAGAAGGACCGAAGTACACTGCTGAGGGGAGCAGCGGGCGGCAGGAGAGGTCTGCGCGCCATGTGGGACCCTCCTCCGGTGGCCGGGGAGCAGCCGGGGATCGAACCGGCGCTGCAGAGGCTGCGGGCAGCTTCGCAACCCAGCACTCAACCGCTGCGCCACTGGTCTATTTTTCTTTTCGACATATTATTTACAACATACATTTTAATCATTCAAGCTTGTCTTTGCCTTTTTAGGCAGGCCCTGATTCAGTTATCCAGCTTATTACCTGGCTTAATTATTATGCTCTTTTACAATAACAAACAGGACTAATAGAAGTTAAAGGAAGAAATTAAAGTCAAGGTAAATTTCAAGTAGACCCTATACAGAAAGGGGATTTGTCCCCAAACAGAGCAGCCAGATAGTCTTTTCTTGTCATTGAGTGTTTTTGCCTCACTGGTTTATGAGTATATTCATCTGACCATGCTTTCATGTTCTCTGGCTTTAAAGTGTTACAGGCACTATCAATCAAATGATAATTTTTTAAATATTCAAAACAGAATGTCTGAATCATTTCTGTATAGACTGTAATAACATAGTGTCATTTAAAGCTACAGAATTTCATTAAGAAGCAAATTAGGTGTGGATAGCAAAACTATTCATCCTTTCTCACCTGTCCTGTCTATTCTAAATTTCTTATCTTAAGGTAGAGAATTAAATGACATTTTGAATATACACGCTTTCATGATATTTTACATCTGTATAGCAATTCAGCGTTAAAGTGCATTTACATGCATTTCTCATTTGTCAGATTTCTGGGTTTCAAAAATCTGCTGTTAATAATAATGTGAATTAGTGCAACTTAGACTCTACCTCTTTGTCACCTTATATTTTCTGTTTCCAAATTTATAAAAGTAGATTTGCATTCATACATTCATATATCAAATATATGAGCATATTTCTATCAAAATCTAAATTTATGTTTATGCTAAATCTTGAGAAGGACAACTGAAAGGCTCACTTACTAACTGTCTTGAAGTGGCATGTACACTCCAAGTGGTAATAATTGCTTGTCTTTAGTAGTTCATAATTGGAAAGTATAATATGAGGCCACTGGGAGATTCTCAGTAGTTATTTGATTATTCAGTGGTACTATCTATGGTTTGTATTTTCTTCTGTTGTAAAACATTAGGCAAATAATGCTGAGGGTCATCAGAATTTGAACTTCAGTTGATTTTAATTTTAGTTTACTTTATCAAACCATGGGTGCCTTCTATTAACGAAGCACAATCTAGTATTGGGGGAATACACAAAAAAATATAAACAGTCTCTGCCCTTGAGGAGCAAAAAAGATGCTCAATCAGCAAATTCTGGATTCTAAAATCAGGCACACTCTGGTAAGTATTACATTAGAAGGATGAAGTCATTATGTGTGTTTTAGCAGCTTTTGCTGCATAACAGATCACTTTAAAACAAGAATTATTTACTGAGGTCAAGTTTCTACAGGTTGACATGTTTAGGGTAGGTTCAGTGGACTCACTCAAACCTTGAGGTCAGCTGCTAGGTTGGCTTGGCACTTCACCTTGTCTAGCATGTTTTAGTTAGGCCAACTCTTCTCTGCTCCATATGATCTCTCATCCACCAGCAGCCTAACCCAGTCTGATTCACATGGCATCTTGGCCGGGTTCCAAGAAAGCAAGAGGAAATGTGCAACCCCCATGAGATTTGTACTTGAAACTAGCACATCATCATTGCTACCATTTTCTATTGGCTTGAGCTAGTCACAAGGCCAGCCTAAATTCAAGGGATGGGTGCATTTGCACTCTAGTTTATACTCTCATTGGAATATAAGACAAGTTTTATATAAATGATGCAAAATAGATAATGCAAATCTGGAGCAGGACTGTATTTATAAATGGGGGGGAGGTCATGAAATGAGAAAGGTTTTTATGGACTTAAATAGTTATAAAATATTTCATGGAAAAGGTAGGGAGTTAAATTGAAAGAAAGTCAGGCATTGATGAGGAAATTTCAAGCACTGAAAATAGCCAGCGGGCTTCCCTGGTGGCGTAGCAGGTTGAATGTAGCGCTGTGAAGCTGTCTACAGCCTCTGCAGCGCTGGTTTGATTCCCAGCCAGCCAGGGAGATACCCACATGGCGCAGCAGACCTCTCCTGTCTCGCCCACTGCTCCCCTCAGCAGTGTACTTCAGTCAGTCTACCTGTTCTGTTCCCCTTTCTGTCTCCGGTGAATCCTCTCACTGTCCTGCGCCTCTGGCCTGTACCCCAGTTCTTGTATAAAACAAAATCTTAAAAAAAAAAAAGAAAGAAAATAGCCAAGTGTTTTCATATAAAAATTTGTGTTTAGGGCCTCCCCTGGTGGCGCAGCGGTTGAGCGCTGGGCTGCAAGGCTGCCCGCTGCCTCTGCAGTGCTGGTTGGTTCCCCTGCCGCCAGTGAGGGGCCCATAAACAAACAAACAAACAAACAAACAAACAAATAAATAAATAAAATAAAAATTTGTGTTTATGTGTGTGCATATTGATTTCACTAGGATCTAGACTATCTTTCCTCCTCTAAGTATGAGGCTAATCTCTTTAAACTCTTTAATTTCTCTTTTTTTACTTCTTATACCTTATTTTTACTGTGTAGCTTCCATATGGACCTCCTTTTTTTTTTTTTTTTTTTTGATGACCTACACTTCTCATCAAATGCTATTTATTGCAGGCTACGTTGACATTCACTGTGAGCAAATCTTCACTTCCCACAGTAATTATTTACATTACTTAATTTATGGCTATTCACCTTACATGCTTGGCCAGCAGGAAGTGGTATGAGTGTGCTTTCTTCTTTAGCAACATCGTATTATTTTCGGCAGCTTGGCCCCAATTATCATTTACTTCCGATATACATAAGTTTTTATAAAGCTGAATGAACTAGATTGTGACATTGCATCAGATCTCCTGAATGGAGCTTGTTGGCAACGACTCTTATGCAGCAAAGTCATCCCAAGATATCTACGGCTTTTTTTAGATTGGGTTGGTGACATTCCCTCTAGGCCAGTTATTCCCCAATTTCTAAACCTTTAGTCTAAAGTAAACACAGTGCATTTCCATTGCAGGCACTTAACTTGCCTTAAAAACAACTGTAGGACCTGAGAGAAATAATTGTAGATTTCTTTGGAGATGTTGAACAAATTCTAATCCTATTCCTGTTAGAGTGATATAGTAAAATCAGTACTGTCAGTTAATATCAGCTAGGAAGACCTAAGCATAACCTAAAACCTAGCTGTGTCGAATTGCCCCTCCAATTTCCCGGCCCATCTCCGTCCTACTCAATAAAACTTAACTTCGATTGAATACACACATATATCACAAACTTATTTTTGACTTGTAACAATATATCAGACAAGATTTGGTGGAAGTTGAGTGAAGCATATGTACATATGGAGAAAAATGTAACCCCAAAGTTATATAGACATATAAATGACTGATAAATTTAATAAAAAATACATATCAGACATAATAAAAATGGTATGTAAACAATAGAATGTCTTTTTTAATGCTTTCATATTTGCCATTCCAAACAATCCCTAATTAGGAGACTACCAACATAGGAGGCCATGGGGTGGGGTAAGGTAGGCCCACACCTTAAAATCCCTCATTTCAATTGTCTGTTTTTCATCACACCACCTTCAAGCTATATTTGATTGGAAGACAACTATCTCCCAGAAGTGCTGCTTTTTTTTTTAAACTTAAAATGTGTTTTAATAAGTTAATCTCCGAAAAACTCCAGAGGTATCAGGGGAAAAATAAAACATCGTACACCAATAAAAATGTATAGCATAACTATCTAAGATAGGCAAGCTTAAGAGCTACTGCTTTGCCTTCAGCATACAGCATCAAGAAAAGCTGTGGACAGCAACATTATAGAAACAAAAGGGCCATCCCTGGGTTGTCCTGATCCATTAAAAACAGAGGCAAGTTAATCCAAATTTCTTTTTGAAAATATGCTAAAATGAAAATCTCTTAGAAAAAGTATCTTCCTTAAGACACAAAGGGGTAAGATATGGAATACAACAGAACCAATTGTATGCTCTGTGACCTCTGTGGACATTTGCCTGAGTTGCTGCCTGGGAGTGAATGTAGCAGTGGGGCTAAGGCTACTGCATGTCCTTCTTACTGCTGGTCCTTAACCGGCTGGAATGTAACTTGAGGTATTTGGGGGTGGGGGTGCCTTGTAGTTGTCCTGAGTGTTTATTGCGTAGTTGCCAAAGAGCGGTGTCTGAGACAATGAGAAATGTGGGATTAGGCAATTGGGAATTATTTTTATGAAAGAATACTCTAGTGGAGGAAAATAGTGTTATATGTGAACCCTAAATAGCAAGTGCATGGACTAGTAATGGTATCAGTAGAAGTACTTCCCAAGTGCTCACTTGAAATACTCTGTTGACCTTCAGATTATGTATGATCTTGAATTTGGGCTGTAACAGTGGGGGGAGTCATCTGTACCAGCTTCAGAAATCAAATAGCTTGATAACTCATGGAATTAGAAGATGTCATTATTATGACTAATGTGGGCGGTGGGTTGGAAGGCATGGATTCAACCATAAAGTACATTATCTTGGAAAAGATTATCTGCACTGCTAGTATGACAGCCTGTATTTGTGGTTAGGTGTCATTTCAGAAATGAAATTCAGAGTTATCATATCCCAAAGACATTGGTGGCCAGAAGAGGATGTAGTAGATACCAGATCACCTGCACAGATCTCTGTGCTGATGATAGCCATTAAATATCCCTGCAGATCATAGTTCATGTTTTGACAGGCTCAATAAGCACTTAGATATAGAGATAGACTTCCCTAATCAGAAGGTTTTCATTCATCATTGAACACTATGCCTTGCATGGTTGAGGCGGATATAGTGCTATGATGGTATTTAGTGGATAAGACATATTCCTTGCCCTCATGGAGCTGACATTCTTGTTAAGTTGCCGGTGCTTGTGAAGCATGCCTTTTCAACGTTCTGCTCTTTCCAGAATCGCTCTTTAGGTGGCCCTGGCATTTCAGGGGGCTGCCATTTTATCTAGATTTTGGCTCTTTTTTAATTAGTGCAATATTGGTTCATTTTAGGGACAGCTGCAGTGTTTTCTGGCAAGATCCCCAGCACAAGGCCAAATCTATTGTACACTTCTACACAGGCTTTCAGAAAAGGACTTTGAGCTATGGTTTGGCAGCCTGGTGTAAATAAGATGGACAGCTTAAAGTGCTTCAAAATGTGGTCCTTTGGGTTTTCAAAACAGGTTTTCTTGGTTGTTTTGGCAAAATTGTTTTGCCCAAGTTGATTTGACAGACACCCATAAGCTTCAGAGCAATACTTTTAACCTCAAAGGAAGCTCTGATGACAAATAATTCCTGTTCACAAGGAAGGGAGAACTAACACCTTTAGGCCTGGCTATGTGAAAATGCATGAACAGGAACATTTCTGAGAATAGGTTTGCTGAACTAGACCTTTGACCACATATAAACCAGGTTGGATCAGCTTACACAGGATGTGCCATAGCTACTGGGCTGCTGCTGTAATCTCTGCAAATCTGGTATGTCTCCTTACCATGCCTGAGATATTAGTAATGAGAGTCGTCATGAAAAATCTATGCCAGTAATATGTAACACATTCCTAGAACTTACTGAATGTCCCAGGTTGATGATATTATAGTTTATTTTAAAACTGCTAAGATTTCGTATCACCTCATACCAGCCCAGTAACTGGGGAGGAGGTGAGCTCTGAAGTTCTCTCAGGACTTCCTCTAATTTAACATAGAATCTGTTGTGTTTTTTTTTTTTTTTTCTTCCCCAGACCAGGATCTCATGGAATAATATTAAAGGCAGAGTATAACTCTTTGGCATATAAAATCTTGTAAAGTGTCATGTGAGTGCTAGAAAAAGACCAGACATTTATTGAGAAAGTAACATCATAGTGAGGTGGAAAGGTCATTTTCTATTCATTATACTCACGCTGTGAAAATCATTTTAGCAACTCAGAGGTCTAATTTTTTAAAGCCCTGATAGAGTTGTTTAAGAAGCTGGGAATTCGAGGAGAGGAAATCAATGTTAGTAGTGAATGCTAACCACAATGAGAGCCTGGTAGCCTTATGTGAGGTAGACTCCTTAATGACCTCTGAAAAGAGAGCAGTTGGGATCCTTAAAGGGAGGCTGGAAGGTCTAATGAACTATACTGTGTGTTTTCCAGTGAAGGGACCTTGTATACTACCTGGCAGGAATATAGGTAACATACACTTGGTTCTTTGCACAGTTGTGCTTGGTAGAGAGGTAGCTTGTTGTGAACCTCACTGAGAGCCCTCCCTTTAGACAGTGAGTGTCTGGAAATGCTGATTCCTGAGTATAGGCACTGTGAGCCTTCAAGTGTCTTCTCACTGTATTAATGACAGTGTGGATACAAGGCAGTGAGTAGAGGACCTTCTGTTGGGAGAAGTTGTGAACATTATTTTGGTAGCAAGAGACAGTATGCCAGGCTTTTGAGTTATTTTTCCCATGACTAACACATTGGATTGGGCCTTTGACTCATAGGCCTCCCAGGCTAATGGTATCTATTATTACTGTCAACATGAATTGGCAAAATCCTAGGTTAGATGGGAAGTCAACAGAGTTGTTAAGGGCTTCCTGGACCCAGAAGAAAGTTTTGCCACTTAGAGGTTCTGTCAGAATATAGGACAAACTTTCCAGTAGATGCTAGAAGGATCTTTTCCTGAGATGCGAGTCTATTCTGTGATAATCCTTCTACCACTTTGCTCCAATAGAATGACTGTAACTTGAATATAAGTGTCTCTCTCGATAGCCTCAAGTCTGTCAATTCAGAAGCTAGAGTTTCATTCCAGTTTCAGCTCTTGTGTGAAGAGCTAATAAGCACAGCACTGTAAACTACTTGACAATTTCTACTTTGGCTCATAAACAGCCTTGATGATCCTCTTATGCTATATCACAAGTGATCCAAGTAATCTCTGAGGCAACATGCCTAAGCTGGCCAGAGGCACCACACCACAATCTGCTTCTCTCAACAAGCCAAACCTAAGGCACTCGGGAACTTTCTCCCTTACCTCCGACACACAGCATGAATATGCATACCTAGAATTTGTGAATGCCTGAGACAGTCCAGTCACATCTCCTGGAGAAAGGACTGGAAAGTCACCACCAGTGGTTTTCCCTGGGAGTACCAGTGTTATGAGAGACTCTAGTGCTGGCTGGATTCAAAGCAAATAGGTTTTGAGCACAAATCCCCTCCCCACTGAAAGCACTCTGCTTAGTGTCCTTCCAGAGGATACTCAAAGGTCAAGGGAAATGCAGCAGAGTCAGACCTTGGAACTAATGTCGAACTACTGCATCCTACTGCCGCTGGAGGGCAGCAGAGAGTGACATCAAAGAGCTAGGAGTCAGTCACAAGCATGGGCACCTGGGGAACAAGGATCAAAAAAAGCATCCAGAACCCTGATTCAAAGATTAAAACCTTCCAGGGAAGGTCAAGGACCAGAGAAGGGAAAATATGTGCATTGACAAGAAAGAGGAGCCTGACAGTGTCACTAAAGATAGGGAAGCAAAAAGACAGCGTTAAGTGTCAAGTCCAAGGGTGCAAGTAAAAATGGAACAGTAACCCAACGAAAGAAAGAACTGCAGTGGGAGGCAGGTCAGAGTGAGTGAGTTGAGAAGACAAAGGTAAGTCAGGAGAGATGGATTCTCTGAAGGCAAGCATTTCTTTGAGTAGCTTTTTCTTGATTAGTCAGGATCATTTCTTTCCTGGTTTTTCTTGATTTCAAGGCAAAATAACTTGTTGAGAATGTGGAGAGAAGTGATATGACATTCTAAGATACGACCAAGGTATTCTGGTATATGAAATTGAACTCAAATGTGAAACCCTTCTGGATATTGTTGGTCAGTTGTAGCTTCTGATATTCCCTTTTCATAATTTAGACTGTAACATTTGCTAGGGGTATCCGGTGTAAAAGAAAAACAGCTTCTAGAGGCTAGATATATAGGCAAGATCTCAATAAATCCAGGGACTTAGATCTATTCCCAGTAGGTTAGAAAGAGTAGTTTGGAGTCTTTTCTAAATGCTAAGAACTTAATCATCCAAATCCCTTAAATATGGAGGAATATGCCTCATAGGAACACAGTATCTTGAACTCCTAAATTTCAGAAGACCTATATTGGGTGTTAGGACAGCATAGTTAAGAAGTTTGGAATTGGGGCCTCCCTGGTGGCGCAAGGGGTTAAACCTAAGCACTATCAAGCTGTAGCAGCCACTGTAGCATGAGTTTGATTCCTGAGTTAGATCCCCAGCCAGCAAGCTGCCACGCATGGCGCAGCAGACCTCTCCTGTCTCACCTACTGCTCCTCTCAGCAGTGTATTTAGTCGTCCTCCTGTTGTGCTCCCCACTCTGTCTCTGGTCAATCTTCTCAGTCCCGCACCTCTGGCCTACACCTCAGCTCTTGTATGCATAAATAAATCTTTTTAAAAAAAGTTTGGATTGAACAGACTTAGGTTGCTACTAGTTGTGACACTTGGCAAATTATTTGACCTCTCTCAGTGTAATTTCCTTTTATCTAATTATAAAATATCAACAAATGTGATTACATTATCTTATTTAATACTACCTTCAATATTACAGGCTTATAACTTATTTAAAAATTCATTTTTATAACCTAGGATCTGATCTCAATAGGTTAGTTCATAACAGTTAAATAAATTGTGATATATCCATGTAAATATGAATAAATAAGAAGAAATGAACTGTTGCTACATCCAATTCTAGAATTTATATCAAATCTGTAAAATGCAAACTAATCTATAGTGACAGAGGTTGCTTGGGGGCAAGGGGACAGGACTGAGTACAAAGAACCGCAAGCAAGTTCTTGGGATGGTAGAAATGTTCTTGGTGCTGGTAACAAGGATGTATATATTTGTAAAATCTCATGGAGCTATTCACTTAACATAGGTACATTGTATTGTAAAGTTATATCTGAATAAAATTTATTTAGAAAGTAGAAGCCTCAAGTTAAATTTTAGAATGTTATAGAAAATTCTAGAATTTATATTCTTTTGTATACCCTTTGTGTATGGTTTCTTTCACTCAGCATAATGTTTTGAGATTCATCAATGATAATGAATATATCAGTATTCATTTCTTTTTTTAATGAGTGATATTTCTTTATATGTAAATATAAGAATATATTTGGTTATTTACCTGCTATTATTATGAACATTTTGTTGTTTCCAGGCTAGACTATTAAATAAGCTGCTAAAACATTCATGCACAAGTGTTTGTGTAGATATGTTTTTATTTCTCCTGGGTAATACCAGGAGTTGAACTGTTGAGTCTCTAGTAAGTGGATGTTTTACTTTACTCTATCTTTAAAAATGTCAAACTGTTTTCCAAAATGGCTGTACCATTGTCCAAACCACCAGTGAATTAAAGTTCCATTGGTTCTACATTCTTTTCAATATTTGGTGCTGACAGATTTTTTGTTGATTCATTGAGGCACAATTTGCATAGAGTAAAATCCATTCTTCTTAGATACACAGCTCTCTAAAGTCTAAAGAACTTATGTAATTATGTAACACCACCAAAATCAAGATACAGAAAATCTCCTTTATCCCTCTTTGCAGTGAGTCTCTGACCCCACTTCCAGCTCCTGGCAACCATTGCCCTGATCTCTGATGCTCTTGTTTTGTCATATAAATGGACTCATACTTTTAATTTTGGTTTCTTTCACTTAGTATGGTAATTTTGAGGTTCATTCATATTATTGATCTATTAGTAGTTCATTTTTATTGCAGAATAGTATTTCACTATGGGAATTATTTGTTTACTCATTCACTAGTTGATGAATATTTGGATTGTTTCCAGTTTGGGGATATGACGAGTGAAGTCACAATATATGTTTATGTATGCAGACATATGTTTTCATTTCTTTAAGTACTTGGGAGTGGGGTGTGTGAGTCAAACTGTTTTCCAAGTAACTAAAATTTTGCATTCCCACCTGCAATATTTGGCAGTTGTAGTTGCTCTGCACCCCTGCATGTACTTGATATTATCATTTTTTTCCACCATCCTAATAGTGTATTTGTGGAGGTTTAAGTTCGTTTTTCCATGATAATTGATGTTGAACAAAGTTTTGTGTGTTTATTTGGCATCCATGTTTCTTTGGCTGTGAAGAGTTTATTCAAATCTTTTCAGTATTAGAAATATTTTTATTATTGAGTCATAAAAGATCTTTATATATTGTAGTTAACAAAGTTAAAAGATATGTGTCATCTCATGAGATATCATAATTATCAGCTGCTTTTGCTTTTAATTTTCTTAACAATATCTTTTTAAATGTTTGTTTTT
This sequence comes from Talpa occidentalis, assembly GCF_014898055.3. Classification (NCBI taxonomy): domain Eukaryota; kingdom Metazoa; phylum Chordata; class Mammalia; order Eulipotyphla; family Talpidae; genus Talpa; species Talpa occidentalis. The sequence goes on along the minus strand of NW_023604861.1, from coordinate 83,739,099 downwards.
TATTTTAATGGCATCATTTTTTCCTCTCATGACTCATGCTCTATGTCCTATCTAAAGAAATTTTGCCTAACCCAAAGTCACAAAGGTTATCCCTTTTTTTTCCTGAAGGAGTTTTATGTGGCAGATATTACATTTAGGGCTCTGATAGTACATTTCAAACGTGGTATGATCTAAAACGTGGTCAGAGTTCTTTTTTTTAAATATACAATATACAATTTTTCCAACCCTGTACTATCTCCATTGATTAGCCTTGACACCATACATACCATATATGTATTAGTCTATTTATGAACTCTCTGTAATCTGTTCCATTGATCTATATACCTACTCTTTTGTTATGTCTTGATATTGCTTTTACATGAAATCTTGAAACCAGATAGTACGTATCTTCCAAGTTTTTTTATTTTCCCAAAATTGTTTATTCTCGGTCCTTTGCAATGTATTTTAGAATCAGATTGTCAGTTTCTACAAGACAACTTGCTGGAATTTTGACAAGTATTTTATTGAAATCATAAGTTAACTTGGGGGAGAATTAATATTTCATTTTCTAATCCATATGCATAGTCTCTCTCCATTTCTTTGTCTTCATTTCTCCCCTCAGTGTTTTATAGTTTTTAGAAACTCTTGCAAATATTTTGTTAAATTTACTTCATCGTGGTTACTATTCATTGTAAATAGTATTGTTCTCTTAATTTAAATTTTTAATTGTTCATTGCTGATATATACAGTGGATTTTTTCATGTTAACCTTGAATCTCAACATTGCTAAACTCATTTGTTAGGTATAGTAATTTTGATACATTAGTAGGGGATTTTATGGGTAGACAATTATGGCATCTGCAAATAACAACAAATTTTCTTCTTCCTTTCCAATCTAGATGACTTTTGTTTCTAGCCTTGTTGTACTTATTGTACTTCTACACAATGTTGTGTGGAAGTGCTGAAGGCAGAAATCCTCAACTGGTTCCTAATTTAGTGGGGAAGTGCTCAGTTTTCCATCATTAAACATAATGATAGGTGTTTAAGTTTTTATGTCTGTCATCAGTTGTGGAAGGTTCTTTTAATTCTTAATTTGCCTAGAGTATTTATTATGAATGATACATCAGTTTTATATCCCATCATTTAATTGGCTATTATTGTTTTTGAACTTAGAACTTTTGTTTTCTTTTTATATTTAAATTGTAATATATGTATTCATGCTTAACTCCTATTAATCTGATTGACTCTTTAAGATAATGTCTTTATACAAGAGTTAGAAAGATGTCTTTAGTGACTTTTAAATGTGTTGATGGTTCCTATAACAAAGGGTTAATACCAAAGTACACCTGTTAGTGTATTCATGCGTTAGTTTTCCAGCAGCCTCACCAATCACCAGATTGTAATTTTTAAGTTTTTTGATTAACTTGAGAAGAGAGTACCCTTATTTTTTATCCCACATATTTTAATGTTATTGTACATAAAAAAAAATATGGAGTGTCATGAATATCCTTAAGAGTATGGGTTTACAATGTCCATTTTTCAACTTTCACTGCCCTGTCCTGAGATGGAAGACTTTTTTGCAGTATAATTTGATGCATCTCTAATTTAATTTTAGCTTATTGCAATCTCATAAGAACACCAAAAAAGCAAGATATGAGTGTCTAATTAAGTAGTCTGCAATCATTGCATATGCATTTGAAGGAGGGACAGATTGCCATGCCATTAGAAGTGATGATTCTTGCCTCTTTGTTATTGTTTTCACTAATGGGCCAATGCACTACTTTGCTTCTTAGTTTTATTTTGGTTATTTAGGTTGTTAAACTAAATTCACTCTTAATTTATTCTCATTCTGAGACTAAAACATTTGAGATTCACTATTCATGGTATTTGAGAATCACGGTTATCTAGGGAAATTTAATCCCATGTTAATAATCAGAAAATGTGGAATCTATTGCTTGCCCCCAGTGTTACTACAGAAAAGAGCCAATTAATGTGCTATTGACTGGCAAAGTTAACTTCTCTATTTTCCAGACTGAGCTAAAAAATATGCTTTAGAGACTTAATCTGAATATTGAGGTATTCATCTAGGTCAACCGTTAATCAGAGAGGGGCCTCAGAATTCTTTCTAGAGTTCTGCTAATTTGGGTCTGGTCAAGGCAACCAGCAGATTCTGTACAGCACTGTTTTGGCCTCCTCATAAACTGCTATCCAGTGACTTGGGACCACAAGAGACTTGGAAAGACAATGAGGAGAAAGTGGTTCTTAGTAGCTACTGAGGCTATATATATATATAACTATCTCAGACAGCAGTTAAGTTGGCAGCATCACTGCAAGTTTATATGTGTTATGAGGTAAAGGGAGATGTAATTATTCCTTTAAAAGAATAATACAGCACTAACTTCATCATCTGTCATATTCATATAGATTTTGTGTGAGTGTTGTGTGTGTGTGTGTTTTCATTCATACATTCTTTCCCGTTCTCAATCCAAATATGATTAGAGTTCCCTATGAGCCTCTTTTTTTAAAAGATTTATTTATTTATGCATACAAGAAATGGGGTACAGGTCAGAGGTGTGGGGGGGTATGAGAGAATTCACCAGAGACAGAGTGAGGAACAGCTGAAATACACTGCTGCGGGGAGCAGCGGGCGAGTCAGGAGAGGTCTGCTGTGCCATGTGGGTCACTCCCTGGCCAGAGATCAAACTCATGTTGCAGTGGCTGTGGATAGCTTCATAGGTTGTGTCATAGCCCCTTGCGCCACCAGGGTGGCCCGCGATGAGCCTCTTAATATCTCCTTCCCTGTAACTCTGGTCCCTTGTAACCTCTCGTCAAAGGGGAAGCTAGTGTTCTATATGCTTTCTCTGGGGTAACAAGTTCCTACATACCAAGTCCATACATCTGTCTCTCTGTCTGGGGGGACATCTTTTCTTTCACTATCTGCTTGATGCAATGATAATGAAAAGAGACAGTTAATTTCTTTGTTGAGAGGTCATTATAGGCTGTAAGGATAGAGAAGGGGCATGGAAGTGGATATGTTCTTAATTCTTTCTGTTAAATGTGCAGCTGTGTTTTATGCTTACATCTCTTGATCTATTTTATGCCACTGCCACTGAGGATCTTTTATTGTTTTCTTCCATCCTGCCACCATCTAGTTTTTTTTTTTTTTTTAAGTATAATTATGGTCATGTCATCTGCCGGCTTAAAAAGCCTGAGAGCTCACTATTTCCCCACGAACACATGTAAACTCCTAACAAAGCAAGTCTGGTCCCTGCTATTCTTTGTAGTCTGATTTTCCTGCCACTCTTCCCCATGTCACCTCTGCCAGGACCACTCTTACCATCTTAATCCCCAAAGTGGGTAAACTTTTGGCCCCCTCTGCCTATCACAGAGTGGTCTTTCTTGGTAGAGTGACAAACTTCTCCTCATTCTTCATTCTTCACGGATTGGCCCAAATGTCATCTCCTTTATAAATCCTTCCCAACCGCCTCAGGCAGATTTAATTGTTCCCCCTTTGGGTCCCTGACATTTTGTATGTCCCTTCATTATAAATTCTCTTGTAATTATTATTTGTTTAATCATCTTCCTTCTCCTTTAGAGTCTGAGTTCACCAAAGGCAGGAACCCTGTTTTATTTATCCTTGAATCTCCCCTTCCCCAGTGGGTAACACAGTTACTATTAGATATTATACTTTCATAACTGCTTGCTGAATACATGGACATAATGTTATTTTGTGGTATTTCAGAAGTAAATGGAATTAAGTTGAATTTCTAAATAATATTGGTGCTCAAACTCACTTAAGTAAACCATGCTCATCATTTCCCTCCCACTAAACACTCATAATTTTCACTTTACTTTAATCTTGTTGAATGACGTGCAGAGGGCACAGCTCTGGGGAGGGCAGGATCAAATATGGGGAAAGGGAACTGATCTGGTAGTCCCTGACAACTAGCACATGAGGACTTTCTTTCATGAGAAACACAAGGGAAGGCTACCTAGAGCATCATGCAGCTAGATGCTGAAAAGAAGAATAGTTTTTGCTCACCTAATAAATTATTTTTTCTTCTCAGATTAAATACTTTGGTCAAAATTTTCCAGTCCTGGAGAGCACCTGGGTTCAAGTGTCAGACATTGTTTCTCTATTTCTATTCCCAAGTGGGGGCCATTTTTCTCAATGCAAATGCACCCTTGGAGTTCATCCAGAATTTCATCTTTGCTATATATATTCCTTTGAGACTTATGTAGCCCTCTAACTGAGTTCCAAAATTAGACCAGAATGTCAACCCAAACTCTGAAACCAATTCAAGATGTTGAAATCTTTCTAGGAATGACTTCAAAAGTAATTTACAAGTAATTCTTGCTAAGGCAGTAAGGAATTTTGAATGAAAGTGATTAATGTGTTGAAATTGTATTATTTTATGCTTTCATACTTATCTTTATCATGCATGGTAGTAAAAAACTCTCATTATGTTCTATTGTAGCCTTGAGATGTCCTGTAACTAAGTTCTTGACTTCCCATTCTCCCCATAAAAATCTGTTCCTTCTGCAGGAACAGGCAAACAGATTGTTTGCCTCTCAATCAGTGACAATTCTGGTCTTTCTTCTAGGAATAGAAACTTTGGAGTCATCCTCAACTCATTCTTTTTCTCATGTCTAACATCCAGTCTATTAGCAAGTTGTGTTTTCTCTCCCTTCAAAATATATTCAGAAACTGGAGGGGAGAACTATCCTATATTGTGAAAAAATTAATAAGGATGTTTAAAATATATCTACATATACATATACACATATATTCATTCAGAAACAAGACATTTGTAACTATTTCTCTTTTCTTCATTCAATAATAATTGTTTCTCACTCTCTTTTTCCAGTAGCTTCTTAACTGATCTCCATGCTTATGGCTTTGCATTCTCCAGACTATTCTCAGTATAGCAGCCAGTGAGAAACACATAAGGCAAAAGTAAGATCTTGCCATTCCTCTGTCCAAAATTTCCCAATTGTTTCCCATTTCACTCTTAGCAAAAGCCAAATGCCTTTTAATGACCTATAAGATCCTATAGAGACTTCACACAAACATAACCTTTACCTCTCTGACCTCATCTCCTACTGCTTTTGCACTCAGCTCTTACTATGAGAGCCTCTTTATTGTTCCTTCACCACACCCACTATGCTCCCATCTCATTTGAAATTGCTCTTCCTAGAAGGTTCTTTTTCAGATACCTAAATTGTTTGCTCCTTTATCTTCCTAAAGCCTACATTTAAATCATTTAAAGTTCACTGTCTCGTTGAGGGTATCCCTATTTAATATTGTATCTTCCCTTTCCCACTCCCATTACCTCTTTCACCCTGCTTCCAAACCAAAACCAAAGTATAATTCTGTCCTCTTCCCTGCTTTATTTTTCTCTGAAGAATTATCATCTTCTAGTATGTTATATATCTTACATACCTGTTTATTTTCCTCATACTAGAAAATTATATTCATGAAGGTAGGAATTTTGCCCTTTTTGTGAAGAACTTTATTCCTACTGCCTAGAACAATTCCTAACACATGGTAAGCCTTCGGTAAGTATTTATTAAAGGGAAAGTGCAATCTCTGTTTGTTTGCCTTAGTTTTAAGTACTGATCAATCTGATGGTCCATTGAAAATCAGGATTTCAGAAAATTTTTGATCAGCAGTGCAAAAGTATGTTATATATATTAGCCATGAGCTCGCTGTCTTTCAATGAGGTAGAGAAAAAGATACTCCCTAAAGGTTTCTTTGCTTCATGATATAGCTTGATAAATACCTGCTGGTAAATCTCCCTTCCTGGTAACATGTCATCTCATTTGTTGTTGTTGCTGCTGCTGCTGCTGCTGCTGCTGCTGCTGCTGTTATGGCTCAGGAAAACTCTGAGCCAAATCAAAAATCTGATCACAAGGCTCAAGAATAAAATAGCTGTGGTTTTATGTTATATGCTGTACTTTTCTGGGCAGCATAGGTTTCAGACATTTCTTCATTATACTTCCCACTTTTTAGGAGGTATTAGACCTAAAATGTCTTGGTAAAAAGTCAGATTTAGCAAAGGTAAAACAATCATTTTTCCTTCTTTCTCTTTCCCATAGTCTTTCCCTAGAATCTAGTGTTAATTTTACACACACACACACACACACACACACACACACACACAATCCTTATGCATAGCTATTGAGTTTTAAGTTGTTTACTATCTTATGGCCTTCTAGACACACTGTACTTCTAGGCCCAGCTGGAGAACTACAGCTCATTTTTTCATACATCATCCCTATTACTTTTTAAAAGTAACAGGTAGGTAACAGAGATAATAGAACTGATTATCCTGTAGAGATGAAGCTAGAATTGCCTACAGTGGTAAAGACTGGCATTGTTTCTCCCACATTTTTTCCCTCTTCATTGAGGCTCAAGAATAAAGTGACTGCAAGACTGAGTCCATTTAGCAGCTTATAGCATTGTGCCTCCTATAGACAGCCCTCACATGTAGGACCCTGAAGGGGAATCCATGTACCTGTTTTCCAATATAAAATGAAAAGACTAGGTTAGATGATCTTCATGTTTCCTTTGATCTCTTATGTTCTCTGATTCTACATTATCTCAACTAGCTTCAAACATCCTTTTTTTTTAAAGATTTATTTTTTTATGCATACAAGAGCTGGGGTACAGGCCAGATGTGTGGGGGGTGAGAGGATTTGCCAGAGACAGAGTGGGGACAGAACAGGCAGATTGACTGACGTACACTGCTGAGGGGAGCAGTGGGCGAGCCATGAGAGGTCTGCTGCACCATGTGGGTTGCTCCCTGGCTGGCCGGGGGATTGAACTCATGCTGTGGAAGCTTCATAGGTTGTGTCTTAACCCCTTGTGCCACCAGGGAGGCCTGTCTTTAAAAATCTTTTCCTTCAAGATGGTTTTGTTCCTTAACTTTATGTATGGATTTCTTCAGAATCCCTATAATTCAGTTTTAGAAGATGGCACTTATTTATTTTTATTTATTATTATTATTTTTTTAATTTTATATCTTTTTACATCATTTTTTATTTTTGCACAATGTATGCATTTTCATCTTGGTTATAGTCCCCATACAATTACCACCCTCCCTTGTTTTGATGCTACTTTCTCTTCTCCCCCCAACCCCCGTAGTGTGTCTCTGGTTTGTAGTTGCTTGTTGATTTTGATTTAAAAGCTTAAAAGCTTCCCTATCACTTATGATCCTCAACTAATAGCACAGGAGCCACCAAAATCTTTTAGTTGAATTAACACTTTTTAAATCTACAAATCTATCTCATAGAACTTACTAGACTCTATTGGAAAAAAGAGACACCAGCAGACTCCCTGTCTGGTTTTTCCTGTTGAAAAACCGAGGTAAGGAACTTCTTGTCAGCAAAAGAACCTGCCATCTAGGTATTCTAACCTTTCCACAGGTAACTTGCTTTCGGGAGTGCTAGCAATGATCTATTATCTTATTGTTTGGAGCAGTATGTTCTTAGAAAAGAGGTCTCTGAATGTTCAGCCAATTTAACAGTTCATTGTCTGAGTATTCTGAGATATTTCAGGATATTATGTACAAAATTGAAATTTGTATGGTCACAGCACAAGAATCAGCACCAGTAAGGATGACTGAATGAGGAGGGAAAACACTGGGCAAAGAACTTTCAGAAAATTATTTCCAAGTTAAAAGTTAAGTCAGTAAGTCATGAACAGGCAAAACTTTGCATAAGAATAGTTGAAGTCAGTATCCCTTTGGATCTATTTCTCTATTCTTTCTCAATTTTTTTTTTTGCTTCTTTTCCTATGCCCATCCCTTAATATTCTATCAGTCCTCTGTTCTTCTTACTCCATATTCTACCTACCTGAGGGTGGAAAAAGTGTGTGTGTGTGTATGTGTGTGTGTGTGTAAAAGAGAGAGAAAGAGAGTGGAGAGACTATTGTCTGAATCCCCCCGCTCCCCCCAAAAATGGCCATATCTTAACCCTTGGGACCTGTGACTATGACACCTTTAGGTTAAAAGAGATTTCACCAAGAACCTTGAGATGGGGAGATTAACCTGGATTATTTGGCTGGGTCCAGTTTAATTCCAGTTCCTAAAAAGCAGGAAAGAGGAAAGTAGAGTAAATCCGAGAAATGAGATGGAAGAAGAAAGAGAGATTCAAAGTGTGAAAAGGATTTGACTTAACCTTGCTGATTTTGAGGAGGGAGGAAGGAAGCCATGAACCCAAGAGTATGGGTGACCTTTGAAGACTAGGAAGGCATTCAGCTAGCAATCAGCAAAGAATGGGGATCTTAGTTCTATAACTACAAGGAACTGAATTCTGTCAGCAACCTAAATGAACAAGGAAACAAATCCATCCCTAGAGACTCCAGAAAGGAAGGCAGCCCACCGACACTTTATTTCAGCTAAGGAGACCCATATTGTACTTCTTCTGACCTATACAACTGTAAGATAATAAATATGTGTTGTTAAAGCCACTTAATGTGTGGCAATATGTTATAAAAGCATTAGAAAACAAATACAACATACATTCCCTATTTTTGTTGCCAAAGTCAAAAACTTTATATTATGCTATTCAGTAATAGAATGTAGTACAGTAGAGAAGGAAGAATATAGTCTGCATAATTAGGTAAAGCTGGATTTGAATCTTTATCTTATATCCTACTGAATGACTGTTTTTTTTCCTATAGAAAACAATCACTATAGTACCCCTAGCAGGGGGGAGGGGGGAGAAGAGAGAGAGAGAGAGAGAGAGAGAGAGAGAGAGAGAGAGAGAGAGAAAGGAGCAAGACAAAGAGAGAGAAATGAAATAGCACATGTAAGATGCAGACCTATGGTAATGATTTAACAAGTGATAGTGATTAATATAATAAAAATTAAAGTCAACATTGATGTATTGTAATTATCAAAAGGAGTACCATACTTAAATGATATCAAAAGAAACAAGCAACAAAAGTAAAAAAGTAGATCAGCTGGCCATCATCAAAATTAAAATCTTTTATGTTTCTAAAGACACTCAAGAAAGTAAGAGACAACCCATACAATGGAAGATAATATTTGCAAATCATGTATCTGATCAGGGGCTGGTATTCAGAATATACCAAAGAACTTAACAATAAAATAATACAAAAGGCAAATTTAACACAATTTTTAAAATGGGCTAAGAATTAAAATAGACATTTCTCCAAAGAAGGTATGCAGGTAGCTAATAAGCACATGAGAAGATGCTCAGCATCATTAGTCATTAGGGAATATGCACATTGAAGCCATGGTGTGATACTGTTTTGCACTTATTAGGATGGTTATAATCAATGCATTAGAAAATAGCAAATGTTCAAGATGTAGAAAATTTCGAACTCTCGTATATTAATTCTGGGAATGTAAAATGGTGCTTCCTCTGTGGAAAAGTTTGGCAATTCCTCAGACAGTTAATCAGAATTACCATATGACCCAGCAGTTCTATTCTTGGTATATACTCAAAATAATTGGAAGCGAGTATTCAAAAACAAGTACATAAATGTTAATAGCAGCACTATTCGGCCTAGATAAAAGGGGAAGCACTATTCAACTGATGAATGGATAAACAAAATGAATGGATAAACAAAATACAGTATATACAGTAAAATATTACTCAGCCATAAAAAGAAACAAAACACTTGTTGCAACATGGATGAACATTGAAATCACTATGCTGAGCAAAAGAAGTCAGACACAATAGGGCCTTACTATATGATTTCATTTATGTGAAATTTCCAAAATGGGCAAATTCATAGAGACAGCAAGTAGATTAGTGGTTGTCAGGCACATGGTGGATGAGGAATAATGTCTTAATTGATGTTGATTTTGAAAAATGTGGGTTTAGAAATGAAATATTTCTAGAACAGGGTAGTTGTGGTAGTTGTACAACATCATGAATATACTTGATACCACTGGACTGTGTACTTTAAAATAGTTTAAATGGTAAATTAAGTTTTACTTTTGATAAACAAGAAATATTAAGGAATAGTCAAATCATTTGAGTATGCATGTGTGTGTGCAGATGCTTATGTGCACACTAGGATCAATGAATATAAGAGTTTTGGAAATCTTAGATTAGATGATAATGTTTAAAAGATTAGAATAAATGTGGGTAATGATTTAACTTAAAGGATCTGATTAGAGTAGACTTGGGAGGAATCAAAATATTAGGATTTATCTTCAGGCTAATTTTCAGTAGCCACAATTTGCTAATGGGTATATAACCAAAAATTCACTTGAAGGTAAATTTTCAGATAAAAAAACTAGAGGTATTTATCATTAATTTGGCACCCAATGGTGGGAGACAACAAATCCCCTATAGTAAAACAGCCATGACCATACAATTAGGAAAGGAGCTTTTGTAACAAATGGTGCTGGGAAAACTGAATGGTGACATGTAAAAGAATGAACTTGGGGGCCTCCCCTGGTGGCGCAGCGGTTGAGCATTGGGCTGCAAGGCTGCCTGCAGCCTCTGCAGCGCCAGTTCATTCCCCCGCCGCCGGCGAGGGTCCCAGCAAAAAAAAAAAAGGAATGAACTTGGATCACTCTATATCTCCATGCCCCCCCCCCAACAAAAAAGTGGATTAAAGACTGCAACAATAATAAAACATTACTGATACATTTCAAGACAGCAATGATAAAGATGTTTTTGGAGACTGGATCCCTACAGTAGCAAGGGAAATAGAAACGAAAATAAACAATTGGGATTACCTCTAATTAAAAGCTTATATACAGTGAAAGAAAATATAAATAGATTAAAGAGACTTCCTGCAAAATGGGAGAAAATATTTAACACAATACACAATTGACAAGGAGTTAATATCCAAGATATATAAGAAAACTCATTCAATTTAACAATCAAAAGACAACCCAATTAATATGTGGGCAGAAGATCTAAATAGTTCACCAAAGAAGATATCTAGAAGTCCAATAGTTGCATGAAAAAAATGCTCATTGTCGTTTTTAAAAAGGGAGATGTAGGTCAAAACCACAATGAGATATCATTTCACACCCGTAAGAATGACACATATTAAAAAGATCCCCAATAGCAAGTGCTGAGGAGGATGCAGAGAAAGAGGAACCCTATTACACTATTGTTGAGGATGAAAACTGGTACAGCCATTTTGAAAAATGATCTGGATTTAGATAAGAAAACTGAAAATGGAAATGCCAATTGACCCAGCAATTCCACTCTTGGGACATCTAGCCATAGAACTTGAAACCATCAATTAAAACAATTATATGTTCTACAATGTTTATTGTGGCATTGTTGACAATAGGTACGACCTGCAAACAACAGAAGTGCCCACTGTCGAGCATTATTAGGTCAAGGGGAAATGGTGTATATCCTCACAATGGAATGTAAACCATAGAGGAAAAAAAAATGAAAGGAGTGCAAGGGAATTGTGTGTAGTAAAGCAAGTCATAATGACAAAGACAATCTCAGATATTTACATAGCAGATGATTCAACGTAACAAAATACTTATAAAAGCTTGCAGACACTAATAAAGTGAGGTTTCTGAGATTAAGTGGGAGGGTGGAGGAGAAAAGGGTCAAAGGACTATAAGGGATGTGCCTTACTAGAATGCCTCCTTACTACTGGCCTGCAAAAAGAGTCTTTGCCTTTGGAGTTTTCTATCATTTGCCAGAGAGCTCAAACAATTGAATAAGTAGTTTTGAATAAAGTGAACTGAATAGTGAGAGAAATTTACCCCAGTGATAGATATTAGTGACATGTAAGCTTAGCTCAGTAAATTTAGCTGGTGAGTACATTTGAAGACCCCAGAGCAGGAAAGGGTGGTAGGCATGCATAGCCAGATGTTCCAGGACCATCTAGACTAAGTGAGATATTTGGACTCTATATGAAAGTAATGGGAAGTCACTGAAGATTTTAAGAGAGGGATGTGATGAGACTTGAGATTTTGTTTATAGATGTAACTATAGATGTAAATATCTTAAAATAGAATTTAACTTGACATGATTATCTAGAAATCCATGAATAGTAATTAGGAACTATTATCACATTTACTCAGAATTTTAGAGATTCAGAATGTATGGAACTCACTGTTGAAAATAAGACAAGGATTTATGGAGATGTAGATATAATTATGTAGGCATAATTGAGTAAATTGCCAACGTCTCTTTTAGAGAAGTTTGGCAGTATACAATAAGTTCATAAAACTGAGCACTATTTTTTGATCTTAAAATATTCTTTACCTTTATAAAATTATTCTAAGTGAATAAAAAAAGAATTACTATATAAGATATATGTATCTGCATCGCCACTATTTTTAATTAAAAAAAACTGAGAAACAGTACAAATATCTAACAGTTAGAAGAGTCAAACTTTCGTATGTTAGTAGTAATTGGATATGTTATTAAAATCACAAATTTATGGACAAGGTTAATGCATGTAGGAGTCTAGCACTAGCTTGCACAGGGCAGGTTCACTGTTGATTCTGGCAGATGGGTTAAGAGTCCCAGAGCCCTAGGTGGATTTTATGGGTGTTCAATGCTCTCCCAGGGAACCAGGTACACAGGCATACCAGGCAGGGAGGCTGGTATTCGGGGAAGCAGGCAGGGTGGGGCCAGGGGGCCTGGGCGCTGGCAAGCCTCCCAGCCCCCAGGGAATCTGTGTGCTCTTTCCCTGGCCTTCTCAGGCATTCTCAGTCTTGTGTCATCTCATGGTCTCCCTTCAGAGTGGTCCTCTGGTCGCCACAGTAGCAATCCTGTCTCTGAGTGACTCCGCCCTTTTATCCCCTTCCTCATAGGCCAGGTGTGCACAAGCATGGGCAGGGTGTATTACCAACAGTGCAGGTCAGAGAGGCTCATCTGGGAAAGGTGTGAAAAGACCCTGATAACTCATTTACCCTACAAGGAGGCACAATACATATAAAATATACATCAAATGTTTTTTAAAAGATCAGCATATAGCTTATTTATGATGATACAATTATATAAAATGTGGTTTCGTAATGATAAAGATAGGAAACCCTTGTAGGATTTGGGGAGTTATTTGAGGTGAAACCACATAGGCCTCTGGGAACTAGTTTTATCAGCTGTGAAATGAAGATATTGGGTTGTAAAAGTATACGATTTCTTTTCAATTCTGACCTATGAATTTTTTATCCCTTTCTTGTAAATAAGTTGAAATAGGTGATACATATGAATATGTCTTGAGAGATGGCTTAATCTAAATCAGCCTATTCAGGGTAGAAAATTTTCATCCTTTTCTTCAAATGAGCTTGGTTTGCCCAAGAGGAAAAAATGTGTTCAAGATTTTTAGGACTCTGGGATCATGCTGCTTGCTCCCCCTTTTGGAGTAGGAGAACAAGACAAGAGACCCCAGTCATGTGCTATATAAACAAAATAAGAATTTCTGAGTCCTATAATCTTTTTATTTCCCTGGTTTCTTGGGAGGGTTTGAATCAAATAAGCTAGTGTTCACATTCTAACAAACTTAACCTAGTCTGAAGAATTGGTAAGATTAGTTTCCTAAAATTTTGAAGCATGATGATATATCCAGACTTGCTATTTGTTAGAGCAGATGAGATATTGCTGGAGTACATACATTAGAGGAAAATTTTGTGTGACTGTCTAAAGAAGTGCTTCTTACAGATTCTTCACATTGAATATAGCATACATGCTATAGTTGCATTCTACTTTCTTGCATTCTGAGATGGAGGCTTTGACTATATAATTTCACTTTCCATGAAGAAAAAGCTCCTTCCTTCACAGGATTTAAATGATAAGCCAATCATTGACCAAATATTGCAGAGGGGAAAAAAAAATTTCTCTTACACATGCACTCCTTTTTATACCATATCTTCTTCTAACTTAATTTTCTTAATTAAGAAATAGTTTCCAACTAGCCTCAGAGTCATACTAACCTGGCATTCACCTATATGAAACTCAGCTATATATAACCTTTCTGTGACTCATTTTCTTCACTTGTAAAATACAGTCAATAATAGTAGCTACTTCTTATGCTTGTTGTCATGATTAAATAAGCCAATCTAAACTGAGTGCTTAGCCTGCTGCTTGTCATGTGATAAGCATTCAGTAAACACTTGTGACTTGTAGGTTCTGATTTACTGTGCCTCTCGGAACTCCATCCTTTGGCTATATGGTCACTTTAGATGGATTGAACAGAAATATATGCGGCATCTACTTACAATCCTTCTATCAAGTGCCTCTGTACCGCTGTATTTCTCTAGAAACCTTGTTTTCTGTCTTTAGCTCCTTGATACTAAGCTAAATAACCTAGCCCCAGTCTTTTTGTTCCTTATTATCTAGGGGTCCTGACACCTTTATGATAGTCAGGTTCCCAAACCCCAGTGTCCCATATTTTGGTAAAGGAGATCAATAAATAATAATCGAACAGATGGGACCAAAATTGATGACTACTGGATGCAGAGGTGACTCACCTTTTCATATCACAAAAAATATTTTATATTAGAGGCTTGATCTGACAGTTGACTTTGTGCTGTTAAGTTCACTCCACCTATTCCAAAGTCCATTAGTTGAGCATGACTTTTAAAAACCCTATTTAGTGACAGACCAGAAAGACATGAGTGATAGGGAACAAACAGACAATCAAGTAACACTAAAATGTTATTGTTGTAACTTTAATTTTACTACATGAAAAAAAATGATTGGTTACCTGGTTTGTTCTAATCTGGATATGATAATTCTGTCTCTTCTGTATGTCTTGGAAGCAAGAATCCTAGAACTCAAAGAGTAGTGCCACAGACTAGGGCATGGGATGTGCTCTTTATTCATGTGAAATGAGGAAGAACTGTTCTCAAAGCCATGATACGTGTTTTGTTTTTGTTTGGGTATTTTACTTTAATCTAAATAGTTTAAATTTGGAGATAAAGGATTAGTTTCTTCTTTACTGAACCTGGTATTTCCGTAATTTATCTTAAACATTTCCCTAAAAGTATCACTCTGAAAGCACCGCCCCAACTCCCCTCCACCACACTCAGTTACATACCTGAACTACAAAGAAAACTCCCTGGGTGAGGAGGCAGTGACCATGTCTTTATTGTCCTAGTGGAAAGGAAGTACTGTATCAACAACTGTCTTTTGGTACATGTTTTATCTTTTTAAATTTTCTTGCTATTTGGTTTTCTGTTACTATTAATCCATCATGTTTTCATTGCCTTTTATCTTCTCTAGTAAATTAAAAATGCATTATATTTTTATCTCTATGGTGTTTAAACTTATAATTACATTTCATTTTCTCTTTCATATATGAAACTGCTATTGATTCTCACTCCTCTCCCATATAAGTATGAGGAAATAAGCATGCTTTTTTTCTTATGAACTTTTCCTCAACCTTGCATTGTTTATTTGCTACTTATATATTTATATGTAGATATATAAGTAAAAAGCAATAGATTGATATGATCTGAAGATAAACCAGAGTATATATACATGTAAGAAGGTAGATAGGTATAGGTAGGTAGGTAGGTAGGTAGATAGATAGATAGATAGATAGATAGATAGATAGATAGATAGATAGATAGATAGAAAACTAGAAACCTGAGGAGAGGAGGGGTAAGTAGCAATAGCTTAGGGAGAACAAAGTTCAGGGGACAATGACAATATAGTAGGTCAGATGCTTTAAAGAGAAATTACAGGGAGCATAGGGCGCAATCTGAATTAGGAACAGGAGACCCTGAATTATCAGTGAGTGTCTTGAGTAATATTTTCAGGAATAGTTTAAAGTAACTTATATTTTCTAAGTTTTAATATACCTGAAGATGTCATTCTTTTAGTTCTATTAGTTCTGAATACTTAGTTCTTTCCACTGCTCAAATTTTTTTCCTATTGTACTAATTTCTTTTCCAAGCTCTTTTTGTCTTTGCAGATTTAATTTATCTACATGTCATAACAGCTTTTTATTCACTTTTATGTTCTTTGCTGTGTCCTTTCCTCTGCTTTTTGGAGAAGCATCTCAAAACAAATGGCTAAATTTGTTGTTTTTAATTTTCAATATTTATGGTAGATTGTAATTTTAGTTGCATTTATACTTCTTTATCATCCCTTGTATCATCTACCTCATTTACAAATTCTGTGCAACTAACACTTTCTATTTTGTATCATACTTTTGTCAACTAAGCCCCCACCACCCCCCACCAGAGAATCTATCATTCCTTGAAATCTGTTGGAAACATTAAACTTTTCTTCTGTTGTAACTTTTTTTTTTCCTAGTTTAATTTCTTCTTACAAACTCCATGTAAATACATACATGGAGTTAACATTTAGGTTACATTTTTACATGTCTCACATATTTCTTTTCTTTCAAACTATGTACCTAACCCTAGAAAAGAAAGGTCTGCATCTATTATTTGTCTCATTGCTACCAAAGTGCAGTCTGCATGCTTCTCATTCAAGAACTTGTTGCAAGTGCAGAATCTTATGCCCCACTTGAGTTACTGAGTCAGAATCTGCATTTTAAAAAGCTACTCAGGTGATTGATATTCATATTAAAGCTTAAAAAGCACTAATCTGCATTAATGTTATTAGAATACGCCTTACAATCTCATGTTTGAGGGAAGATTGATGGAACCTATCCTCCAATTTGGAATATTTAATCTTACTCACTATCTTTCTATAAGGAAGTAATCTGTAGCTCTTTTATTTTTTTGCCATAAAAATTATGAGAAGAAAGGGAATTAAGGGCCTCCCTGGTGGTGCAGTGGGTTGAGTGCAGCGCTGTGAAGCAGTCCACAGCCTCTGCAGCGTGGGTTCAAACCGGGCCGGCCAGAGAGAAACCCACATGGTGCAGCAGACCTCTCCTGTCTCGCCTGCTGCTTGCCTCAGCAGTGTCTTCGGTCCGTCTGCCTGTTCTGCTCCCCACTCTGTCTCTGGTGAATTCTCTCACCCACCCCGCACCTCTGGCCTGTACCCCAGCACTTGTATAAATAAAATTTAAAAAAAAAAAGGGGGAATCAATAACCCACAAAGCTCTGTACACTCCTCGGTTTTCTAGGCTCTTCTTCCCTGACAACTTCTCAATCTGAGAAGTAAAACTGCAACCCTTCACTATTTCCACCTCAAACCGTGATTCCTGGTATAGTAACGGAAATGCTTTTCTGTACCCTCTTAGGTTCTTCCTCAAGGGCCTGTGAATTAAACTGATAAAAGATAGATCAACTGGAAAAAGACATTTTTAATATTTTTACATTCACAGCGACTTCACAGAAAAGAAGTGGAAACCCAAAGAAGCACTTTAACATGAGGGCTTCTGTACCATTTTAACAAAAGGGTGATAAATTGTGAAGTGACTTGACAGGGAAATGTGAATTGGGGCTCCTGGGAGTGGTAAATTGTGGGAAGGTGACTAGGATATAATATGACAGATAAATGTTGTGTAGTAAGGTTTGGTATGCAGACTCATGGGGTGCTATCTTTGATCTTCCAATTATAGAATTGGGGACCACCTTTAAAAATGGAAATTTACCACTTTTAAAAGGGAAATTATGCCCTGCTCTTAGAAAGAAGAAAACCCCGAGAGCTCTTCTTGTGTCTGCTGTTTCTCATTTATCTGCAACTCAAAATAATTTTTATGCTACAGTGGCATATTTTGGCATGACATACTCTGATCCCCTTCACTGGGAATCATAGTCCTTTATGAAGTGTCCTTTTTCATGCTTGGAATACTGTGAATTTTCCCTGCATTCTGACAGACAAGTTTCTTAGTTTCTAATAAGGTTGAAACTTGTCATTCCTTACTGTATTTTCATGGGAATTCTAATTGGACAGTGAGGAAGGGGTAAATAGGGCATTGTTAACATTCCCACTGTCACCTGAGAAGTCCTTGCTATGAAAATGCAAGAGCCAGATGGCCATTTCTGAGAACACTAGATGAAGAATTCCCCTTTGAATGGAAAATTACCTGGAAAGCTTTGAGGCTAACCCATCATAAGTGCAAGTCCTTTTGTTGTATGCAATTCAGTTTATATACTTGCCCTTAACATGGAGTCGACTGAAAATTTATAATGGCATCCATCTTGCAGGTGGTTAGCTATAAATACAGTTTAATGCCATGATTGTGACTTAATTAGAAAGATTGGTTTCAGTCCATTTTTTAAAAATCAAAGTGTTGTATCATTCTTCATATTTAATTAAAAATTTGCACTCATTATCTTAATTTATGTCACCATGAGGTTAGTCTTTCGATTCACATTTTACAATTGAAGTAACATGTTCCAAAGAAATTAAGCAACTTGTTTAACATAATTTATCTTATAATTGCAGAACCTCAATTACTTACTGGCTGTGTAAACTGCCTAAGTGACTAACCTCTTTGTGTTTCTGTTTCCTCATTTATAAAAAAAAGGACATTATTATCACCTTACCACATAGTTCTTGTAAGGAATGGACATGTTAATATATGTCAAAGCTTTTAGTATTATGTCTGATGAATAGTAAATGTTCATTAAGTGTTTATTTTCTCCCTTTTTCCCAGTTGTGTTTTCCAGGCACACCTGTGCCTTCTTCACTTCTTATCTGTACTCCCCTCTTATTCACTTCACCACTAATGTCCATCTTTTGAAATGGCACCCATTTAATTTAGACTAAGAAAATAATCACACAACTGTACAAAGGTGTATATACTTAGAAGTTTGTCACAGTATCGTTTATAATAACAAAAATTTGGAGTGATTTGGTTAATATTTTACTTTAATTAAATCAAAATTTGAGTTATTCAATCAAAACTTCATTGAATTAATCATAATTTGATTTGTTTAATCTGATTAAATTATAGTACGTAAGCTGAAAGGAAGATAAAATGAGTTGACATTGATAAAGCACTTAGAACAGTGCCTAGTACATAGTAATTACTGTGCTTTTTAAAAATTGACATATTCATACCACAGAATATGAAAATTTATCAATGCACTTCTTAAAATGATACACAAATTGACATTTATTTATGTTCAAATTTGTCACAATATAGTGGTAAAATAGTTGGAACCTGTTCACTATGATATCGCTAAAAGAGGTCTGGATAGATATATAAACTGTATTTTTTAATTAAAATTGTAAAAAGTTCACAGCCAAAAATATAGCCTGATTTTTCTAATGCCTGACTTCCCTCACAATAAGTCAAAATTGGGCTATATATGACCCTGAGAGATTTATATAATGGTGAGGATTTTTAAGGATTGCCCTCACAATAGTATAATATTCATTATATTCATTATAGTATTGTATATAGTATAGCATATATGAATACTGTATTCATCATAGTATTGTGTATAAAAGTGAGAAATTAGAACATATCTAATATCCACTAGGAAAGTACTGGCTAAATGATGGACCAGTCACATGTGGGATATTACACATTCCTTAAAATGGTTGAAGCCATCATATATACTGGCATGAAAAGCTTCAAGACACATTAAGTTTTAAAAAGTAAGTCACTGAACAATGCTTAAAGTAAAATCCCATCTACATCTAACGATATCTATCTTGTGAATATTTATATATGTTAACAGTTAAATTATACTTTCAACTTGAAGAAGAAAATGGCTTTTCAGAGGGATGAAAGGGAGTTTCAACTTTTACATGATTGACTTTGACACTTTAAGAATGTGTTCACATATTACTTGCATGCTTTTTCAAAATATTAATTATAGAATATAAATTTAGAGGTAGAAAAATCACGTTAGATGATTTTGTTCATCTCGTCTCCTTTTTTGCAAGTTTAGCTTTATGGAATAGTATAAAAATAATCATCTTTTCACATGACTGCAGTAAGTCTTCCTTAGGGAATTTAATTCACAAGTCAAAACTTAGGAAAAATCCTTAACATTTTTAACCATTTTTTTGGTTATCCTGCGTCTTCCTTTGCCTAATTTCATCCCATTACATCTAGTTAGTTTAAATCTCTTGAGATATTTTACGCTTCACTCCTTGATAAGTCATGTTCTTTAAATATCCAGGAATCATCCTATGATCACATCTTTTCTATTTCCAATTTAAACTCATGGTACACATATCTCTTAAGGAAAAGCACTTATCTTTTATCATGGAACACCTAGAGCACTTTTTGGGAGCAAGCAAATTAGGAAGAATAATCATAATAAATCATGTTATCTTCATCTATTAGCTCTGCCAATTAAATGTATGTTATACTTGTAAGACCCCCCTCAAGCATACTATTGAATAAATGAGTTATCTTTATTAAATACTTAGGGATTCTTTTGATAACTCTTCTTCTTCCCTGTTCATGTGTATGAGAACAGTGGCCATGTCATTAGAAGGCCAAAGAACTTTGATCCTCTGGTTTTTAGCAACTTAGAAAGTTTTTCCTCTGTAAGAATCTGGAAGAGCCCTGTTTATTTTTCCCCAAGCATATCAAAGTGTTTTTCCAGCTAGCCTCAAACTATATTACATTAGAAACTGCCACAGTGAATATAATCTTTTATTCCGTACTTTAGGGTACTATAGTAATTTATTCAGAAGCAAATCTGTTATTTTTAATATATTAATATTAAAAAATCATTTAAGTTTGAGACACATATTTAGGATTCTATTGTGCACATTCATAACTACTCTAAGTTCTTTGTGTTTATTTTACAGAAAAATTATAAAGCATAATTTTTGGTCTCCTTTAAAATATTTACTTTCACATCCTCTTGTAGAATCTCTCATTTTGAAAAAATATATAATTCTGCTTTTCACTTCTTAATTACTACATACAATCATCTAATCTGTTTAAAATAAATATATCAAAAAGACTTCAAAATGTCTGGTGTAATGATCAGCATTTAGGTGGGAAGATGCTTCCAGAACTCAGGACAGAGTTAATTGTTCCCTGCTTGAAAAACCTAGGAAGAGAGAAAATTCACATCCTTCTTTTTCAGTCATTCAGCTTGAGACCCCTGATAGTCAGAAATTCGCTCTTTAAATTGTGTTTCATTTCTTACTGTTTTAATAAACACTATTTCTGTTTAGTGTTTTACCATAGAGAACAACACAGTATCTACTCACATATGAATATTCCTTAGATTTAATGAATGATTTTAACTTACCCAGTAATTATTTTTATTAGTTATCTGCTGCCTCATAACAAATTACTCTAAAATTTGGTGGCATAAGATAATATGCTTATTATCTTATATTTTATGTGGGTCAAGAATGAGAGTATGCTGATTCTTCTGGCTCAGAGTCTCCCCCACAGCTGCGGTTATTTCAAAGGATCCCCTTTGGGAGGCATCCACTCCTAGCTTACCTAGTGGTTGTTGGAGCATCAGTTGTTGGACTGAGGCCTCAGTTCCTTGAGAACTGTTGACCAGAGAACCCTTATGCAACATATCACAACATATGGCTTCCTTCATCAGAATGAGCAAATAAGTGGGTAAGAGGAAGTCAGAAGTCAAGAACAGTGTTTTAGAACTTAATCCTGTGATTAATACCATCCCATTACTTACTTGTACCATATTCTATTCTTTCCTTCTAGTCTAGGATTAAGAAGTGCTAGTAGTCTGCCTCCTGACTTATCCAGACAAGTGATAGCAAATTGTTTTTTATCATAATAAAAAATTTCATTCACAGGTAGTTATAAAGATTTAATATTTATGCCTGCTTAATAAGTTGAATTTACAACTGGTACCAGTATTAAAATTAGGGATTCATTCAGCAGATTAATGACAGCATCTTAAAACCAAATATCCCCCAGGTCTTTCTTCTTGCTCTGGATATCTCAAAGACTGGAGTAAAAAATAACTTAAGATACATATGTCTGAGAAGTTCTGGTTTATACAGATGATGAAACATCTTCACTGCTTAAAGGTAAGCTTATTTCTCTCCTGCAAAAGTTATCACCTGTGATGATCAATTAGGCAGTCAGTGACCAGGCAGGTACCATTAGAAATTATTGCCATTATAAGATGTACATATGAGAAAAAGCAGTGAACCAAATCAGTTTTGTTAGGGAAGGAACTTATTGAGGTAGTAAAGAAGGGAACCTCTTTCTCTCAAGATTGTACTGAAGTTTGCCATTTTAGGGAATTTGGGTTGCAGTTTGTTATGGAGCAAGTAGTTTTCACTGTTTGAGAAAAAAATATTCTTCAGTCTGCTGATAATTTCATTCCAGTATTTTCAATCCATCCCTAGAAACCTGTTTCTTGTTATTTTTCCCTGGGCTGAGTTCACAAATCACTAAAAACATTACTGTGTTATTTTTGGATCACACTGGAAAAGGACATACACACACCATCGAATATATTGATACATACATAATAAACAGGTACATGCACAAAAGGGATATTCTTCTTGGACCTCCCCGGTGGCTTAGTGTGTTGAGCACCATGCTGTGAAGCTGTCCATGGCCTCTGCAGTGCAGGTTTGATTCCCAGCTGGCCAGGGAGATTCCCACATGGCGCAGCAGACCTCTCCTTTCACACCCACTGCTCCCCTCAGCAGTGTATTTCAGTTGTCTGCCTGTTCTGTTCCCCACTCTGTCTCTGGTGAATCCTCTCACCCTCCCACGCCTCTGGCCTATACTCCAGCTCTTGCATAAAAATAAATAAAATCTTAAAAAAAAGAGGATATTCTTCTTAACCTTTCTTTTCAAGCTTCATCTCTCCCCAAATTTATTAGCCTCCTTTAGAACCTGCATTATATTTCTTAAGTCTGTGGCTCTTTGAATTCTTTTTTTTTAATATATTTTATTTTATATAATTCTTTTATCATTTTTCATTTTTGTACAATGTATGCATTTTAACTTTGGTTATATTCCCCATACAATTCCACCCCCTTATTTTTTTTTCAAAAATAAATAAATCTTTTTTTTTAAATGTGTACATGTTAACTTTTTTTTATAATAAATTTTATTTTTATATTCCCCATACAATTGCAACCCCCTTATTTTGACCCCAATCCCTCCCCTCCCACCCTCTTACCCCCCATAGAGTGTGTCTGGTTGATATTTTTTTGTTGATTTTGATTTTCACTTTCTTAGTTATTCATTTTCCTGGTCCCTTATTTAAGTTTGCTAGATTCCTGCTATGAGTGAGACCATCCGGTATTTTTCTTTTTCTTTCTGGCTTATTTCGCTGAGCATGATCCCTTCCAGCGCCATCCATGTTGCTGCAAATGGCATGTGTTTATCTTTTTTGAATGCTGAGTAATATTCCATGGTATATATGTACCACATCTTCTTGATCCAGTCATATATTTTTGGGCATTTGGGCTGTTTCCAAAGCTTAGCTATTTTAAATAGTGCTGCTATAAACATAGGGGTGCAGGTGCTCTTTGGAATTGATGTTTCTGTGTCCTTTGGGTAAATACCTAGGAGTGGAATTGCTGGATCATATGGGAGCTCTATGTTTAGTAGGTCCAGAAATCTCCACACAGCTCTCCATAGTGGTTGGACCAGTTTGCACTCCCACCAACAGTGCAGAAGAGTTCCTTTTTCTCCACACCCTCGCCAACATTTGTTATTGCTAGGTTTTTTAATATGTGCCATTCTCACTGGTGTGAGATAGTATCTCATGGTAGTTTTGATTTGCATTTCCCTGATTACAAGTGATGTTGAACATTTTTTCATATGCCTGTTGGCCATTTGCATTTCCTCTTCAGAGAAGTTTCCTTTCAGCTCTTCTGCCCATTTTTTGACTGGATTATTATCTTTGTTGTTGTTGAGTCTCATCAGCTCTTTGCAGATTTTTGTGATCAGTCCTTTATCATTAGTGTTGTGTGCAAAAATGTTCTCCCAGTCAGTGGGGTTGCTCTTTGTTTTTGTTATTGTCTCTTTTGCTGTGCAGAAGCTCTTTAATTTGATGTAGTCCCACCTGTTTATCTTTGCCTTCACTATCACTGCTTTGGGTGATGTGTCTGTAAAGATGTCTTTGATGTGCATATCACGTAGTGTTTCGCCTATATTTCCTTCTATGTATTTTATGGTTTCAGGTCTTATGTCTAGTTCTTTAATCCATTTTGAGTTGATTTTTGTGTATGGTGTGAGGTAGTGGTCAAGCTTCATTCTTTTGCATGTAGCGACCCAGTTTTCCCAGCACCATTTATTGAACAAACTTTCTTTGCTCCAATGCATAGTCTTTGCTCCTTTGTCAAAGATTAGTTGACCATAAATCTGTGGGTTTATTTCTGGATTTTCTATTCGATTCCATTGGTCTGTATGTCTGTTCTTGTTCCAATACCATGCAGTTTTGATGATTATGACTTTGTAGTATAGTTTGAAGTCTGGGAGTGTGATGCCTCCATTCCCTTCTTTTTTTTTCAGGAGAGCTTTGGCTATTCGCAGTTTTTGGTGATTCCATATGAATTTCATCAATAATTGTTCTATTTCTTTGAAGAATGACATTGAAATTTTGATTGGAATAGCATTGAATCTGTATATTGCTTTTGGTAGGATGGCCATTTTAATAATGTTTATTCTTCCAATCCATGAGCAGGGGATGTCTTTCCATTTCTTTGTGTCTTCTATTTCTTTTAACAGTGTTTTATAGTTTTCTTTGTATAGGTCCTTTACCTCTTTTGTTAGATTTATTCCCAAATATTTGATTTTTTTGTTTTGATAAAAGGGATTTTTTTTATTTCTTCTTCTTCAGATTTATTGTTTGTGTATAGGAAGGTTACTGACTTTTGCATGTTGATTTTGTATCCTGCCACTTTACTGAACTGATTGATGAGTTGAATTAGTTTTTCTGTGGAGATTTTGGGGTTCTCTATGTATATTATCATATCATCTGCAAATAGTGATAGTTTGACTTCTTCTTTTCCTATTTGGATTCCTTGTATGTCTTTCTCTTGTCTTATTGCTCTGGCTAGGACTTCCAGTATTATATTGAAAAGCAGTGGTGAGAGTGGACATCCTTGTCTTGTTCCAGATCTTAATGGAATTGCTTTCAGCTTTTCACCATTGAGAATGATACTGGCTGTTGGCTTGTCATAGATGGCCTTTATGATGTTGAGGTATGTTCCTTGTATCCCAAGAATTTCAAGGGCTTTTATCATGAATGGGTGTTGCACTTTGTCGAAAGCTTTCTCAGCATCTATTTATATTATCATATGGTTTTTATATTTCTTTTTGTTGATGTGTTAGATAACATTGATTGATTTTTGGATGTTGAACCATCCTTGTGTCCCTGGAATGAATCCTACTTGGTCGTGGTGAATTATCTTATGGATACATTGTTGGATTCTGATAGCTAAAATTTTATTGAGGATTTTTGCATCAGTGTTCATTAGGGAGATTGGCCTGTAGTTTTCCTTTTTTGTGTTGTCCTTGTTTGGTTTTGGTATTAGTGTAATGTTGGCTTCATAGAATGTGTTTGGTATTGTCCCTTCCTTCTCAATTTTTTGGAAGGGTTTGTGAAGGATAGGCACTAATTCGTCTCTGAATGTTTGGTAGAATTCATTTGTAAATCCATCAGGTCCTGGGCTTTTGTTTTTGGGGAGGTTTTTGATTACCATTTCAGTTCCGCTGCTTGTAATTGGTCTGTTTAGGTGTTCTATTTCTTCTTTATCTAGCTTTGTCCACCCCCCTTATTTTGACCCTAATTCCTCCTCCTTTATGTCAGGTGTCTCTGATTTATAGTTGCTTGTTGATTTTCATTTTTTCTTTAGTGTAATTAGTCTTTTTCCTGGTCCCTTATTTAGGTTTTCTAAATTCCTGTTACGAGTGAGACCATCTGGTATTTTTCTTTTTCTTTCTGGCTTATTTCGCTGAGCATGATCCCTTCCAGCTACATCCATGTTGCTGCAAATTGCATGAGTTTATCCTTTTTGATTGCTGAGTAATATTCCATTGTGCATATATACCACATCTTCTTGATCCAGTCATCTATTTTTGGGCATTTGGCTTGTTTCCACAGATTAGCTAATATAAATAGTGCTGCTGTAAACATAGGGGTGCAGGTGCCCTTTTGAATTAATGTATCTGTGTCCTTTGGGTAAATACCTAGGAGTGAAATTGCTGGATCATCTTTAGTAGGTTGAGGAATCTCCATACAGCTTTCTATAGTGGTTGGACCATTTTGCACTCCCACCAGCAGTGCAGGAGAGTTCCATTTTCTCCACATCCTCGCCAACATTTGTTGTTGCTAGTTTTTTTTAATATGTGCCATTCTCACTGGTGTAAAAGGTATTTCATTGTAGCTTTGATTTGCATTTCCCTGATAAAAGTGATGTTGAACATTTTTTCATGGGTTTTTTCCTGTCTCCATGGTGTTGATAGCATGGTTCTGATAACCTAAATTTTAGGTGTTTTTATGGAAGTTTCATGTAAAAGTAAGTTTGGATATTTGCATGCTTTTTCTTCTAGTCCCTCACACTAATCTTCTCTATTTGGCAAATAAAGTAGGGATTATATAGTTGCATATATATGTATGTATGTGTACATATGTATATATACATGGCTATATATACATATATATGTATATGTATGTGTGTAGATAAAGATAAGATGCAGTAGGAAACAGACATGTTTGAAAACATTTATTTCCCCCACAAAAGCTAAATACTCTCTTTCTAGAAAATACTTTTCTTAAAAAGTTCTTATGATATACTCTGGTTTCTAGTCACATCATTGTAAATTTTTTCACCTTTTAAATGGAAGGAAAGAGAGTATCAATACCTAACAAGGATGTTTATTCCGGGAAATATACAGTGAAATTAGGAAAGGTATAAAAAGAGGCAAGCCAAGGATATCTGCTATAAAAATTAGGAGTTTCTTTGCCTTGTTTTAAATAGTAAATTGAAACTCTTAGTTTCAAGGCTTTGTCGTGACTATACCAGGAATTGTAATGAACACTAGTCCCACTGGATTATGCTTCATCTTTGTCTGGATTTTTTAGGAGTCCCATAGCACTACTTCTCTGGTAGATGACTCTTTATCTTTCCCTCTTTCTCCTTCTGTGACCTGAAAGATACACATCTGCTGATACTTCTCTTTTGTTTCTAACTAAGGAAAATGAAAGCCCTGCCCATTAGAATTATTAAGTCTTTGTCCAGGACATTATAAGATGTCCACAGATCATTCTGTATTTCTTCTGCAGTCAAGTTGAGGAAGCAAACAAGATGGAAATTATTTTTCTTCATCCTTTGCACTAGTCTGGGCTTGTTATACACACAGAGTAACAGAACCTTTAAGGTTCACCCTAATGTAAAGTGATTGTTGCTGCATTAATCAGAACCCATGGAACATGGCACAAACTGTTGGGTTTGCCTTTATATTACAGAAAAAACAACTTTTCTACTTGATACAAGCATGTCAGAAGAAATTAAGCAGCTCTCAGAAATTATGCTCTTAAATGTGTGCATATTTGAATCATTCTGATTTTAAATATTCTTTGACACTCCAGCCTTCTTTTATTAAAAATCATAATAAATATAATTAGTCTTTTTCCTGGTCCCTTATTTAGGTTTTCTAAATTCCTACTATGGGGACTATAACCAAGATGAAAATGCATACATTGTAAAAAAATGAAAAATGATGTAAAAAACATATAAAATAAGAAAGAGGAAAAAATCATAATAAATAATTAATAGATGTCAACTAGATTTATGGCCCAATCTCTCATAAGAGGAATACAAGAATAGAGAATGTTAAATTGTTCTCTTATCTCTAGTTTTGCCTAATATTATTAGAGAAGAATTTAACTCAAACAGGTTCTGGGCCTTTTCTCTACAGCAAGAGTGGCAAATTACAACCCACTGCCTGTTTTTTAAATAAAACTTTATGGGAACATAATCATGCCCCCTCATTTGCCTATTGTCTATGGCTGTTTTTACATTACAATGGCAGAGTTGACTACTTGAGTGTGGTTAGCTCATCTCAGATCCACAGCTGAGAACACATCAATATGCCCAATTCCTATCCAAGTATCTCACCATTAGCTTTTATTCATCTAATGCAACAATTAATGGTTTACTGCATACATAAGCCTATCTCCAGTATCCCTTTCTCTGATGTTACCCAGTAGGTTGAATGGATATGCTGTTGATGCCAACATATTCTTTTCCTGGTATTTTCTAATTTCTGCCTGCATCGTGATTCCCTCAAGTTCTTTTGCTTTCTGCCATATTATAAAAGCACAGGTACTTGGTAGAGGTTAAGAAAAAGGTATATCTAAATTTGTGCACCTTAGAAAGCAACTGACAAACCAAGTCCTGGTGTGAAGGCAGAATATTTGAATTTATCACATATATATTATTGTTGAAAATATAAAATGGTGTTGTCTGGAAAACAACTTAGCCACTTCTCCTAACATTAAATATATACTTATCATATAACAATGTCATTCCTATTCATTTATCCTGGAGAAATGAAAACTTATGTTGACATGAAAACCTATACATGAATGCTCATAGAGCTTTATTTGTAAATATCAAAAGGTGGAAATGTGCTTCCAATGTATAATCCAAGGGTACTTCAAAGGTGAATGGGTAAGTGATTTGTGGTACATCTACCTGGCAGAAGACTACTTGACAATAAAAATGTTTGAGCTATTAATATATGCAAAAACTTGTATGAATCTCAAGGGTATTATGCTGAGTGAAAAACAAAAGCCTATTGCAAAGGGTTATATACTATATGATCACATTTATATAACATTCTTTAAGCCAAAAAATTATAGTAGCAGAGAACAAGTCAATGATTGCCAGAGGTCAGATTTGGAATAGCAGAAGAGTGCCTAATAAGAAATAAAGGAGCTTCCTTGTGGGATGGGGCAGTTCTGCATTCTGATTGTTGTGATGGATATACAAGTCTACGTGTGACAAGGTTTTATATAGCTGTATACAACACTAGTGCATATAAAGTATGTGTGTAAAAACTGGTGAAATCCAGAGAATTATATCAAGATGGCAGAAAGCAAATACTCTGGCTCTGTACCTGCCCAACAAAATAATATACAGGTAAAAATAACAGTCTCTGAAGGACAACTGGAGGACCATTGTCTTTGCAAGGAAAAGTGATGACACAGCAGAGAGGGTAGGAAAACTGCAATATAATCTTGCTTGATATGTTGCTGGGGCAGCAAGACACATGCAAGGGCAGTGCAGCTGCAATACGGAGCTTTTTTTGTTGGCAACTGAAGGGTTCATTCCCACCTTGGAAACTTTAGAACTTGGACTGCATTGGAGAGGGGTACACACATAACCAGTGTGAAAAATGGAGGGGCTACCCCTGGAAGTCAATAAAATTTGGAGAAGTAAAAACCATGGCAGAACGCTAGGGAAACAGGTAGACTCTGGCAAGGTCTGAGGCCATGCTGCTAGAAATCAACCAAGGAATTGGGCTGGTGGTTGAAACACCCTGTACCCCCACCACTAAGTTTGCTTAAGGATATCAGACAGTGCTTGCAACTGCCAGTCTTATTTTATCAAAGGCAGTGACTCTCAACTTGAGCCTACGGTCCCTGACAGAGCAGCTGGAATTAAAGTGGTGAGCAAAGTCTCATTAGAGAAACTTGATATGAGGTCTACCTGTGGGCCCCACGTAAAAGGCTCCTCTCTACCACTGGCTGCTGTGTTGTGGAAACACCTGTCCCATTCGCTCTTGGGGCCATTGCTGGGATAACTGTCCCAAAGGTGCTTGCTAGTCAGTTTAAAGCACCTAGGCTCAGGTAGCAAGAACATGTGCCTCAGGGGAAGGCTCAGTATGTGAAAGAGACTGGGAACGGACTCTGCCTGTCCTGACCATAGCCCCCTCCTGGTACCATAACCCTGAAGAGAGGATTGAGAAACATCTCCAAGAGGGGCAGTCTTTTACAAATGACTCCTAGAGACCCTGAGAAACACATACCCCTTACCTAACCATGACTGCAATTGGGACTGTGGCCTATTTGCAGTGATCTGGGGACTACTCTGCTCCTGCCCTGACCCCTGGGGAAAATCCATAAACCAGAGCTAGACCATAGAGGGGTTAGTGTTACCCTGAGGCTACTAGGGAAGATCTGATGAACTAGCCTAGGGGAAGGCGGGCTTTCCGCCTTCAACTCAGGAGATCCCTCCCCCCTTCAACTCAGGCCCCTACAGCCACTAGGAGGTGTGAACTCTTAGTACTCTCTATAGCAGCAACCTCTTGGCTCCCTGCTGCCCAGGATACTATCTTTTGCCACACTAGAGCTCCAGTCATCCAAACTGGTGCAGAAAGGTCAGTCTGTAAGACAACAGACACCCCAGGATCCTGAGCAAATAACCTAGGACTATATTCTGCAATCTATAATCTTAATACTGGGTCATCACATCAAGTTAAAGAATGAAAATGAAGAAATAGAGGACTATGCCACAAATGATGAAACAACAATAAAAAGAAATAAGGAAAAATCTGAATCTAGTAGAACTAGAGAATTACCTGAAACTTTTAAGTAAACAGTCCTAACTATGCTTATTGAAATAAGAAAAACATTTGATGACCAAAATGAGAATTACAAGGGCAGAGAAAATATGAACAAGCTTCAAAGGAAATAATGGACTTAAAGAATTCTAGAAAATACTATAGAAGGACTCAATAGTAGACAAGAAGCAGCTGATCAAATCAGTGCCTTGACCACTCAATTGTGGAAAACACAAACACAGACCAACAAAAAGAGAAAAAATTAAAAAGAACGAAAGTAATGTAAGAGCCTTAGGGGACAGTATTAAGAGAAACATACTTATGTATACAGATCCCAGAAAGATATGAGAGAGAAAAGGGGGTAGAAACTTTATTTTAAAAAAGTAGTAAGTAGGACTCTCCCTAACTTAGAAAAAGAAGGAAACATTCTGATCAAAGAGATCCAAAGAATTCCAAACAAAATAAGTTCAGACAAACCCTATCTTATAATAAAAAACTTGAAATCCAAATAAATTCTATACCTACATTCAGAACATTGTAGCAACATCAGTTTTCTAGTTTTGACAGTGTACTCTGGTTTCATAAAGTAGTGTCATTGGAAGAAGCTGACCAAGGGGGATATGGAAACTCTTTATACTATTTTCACAACATTTCATGAGCCTGTTTCTAAATCAAAAATATGTTTCAAAAAAGAAGCAACTGTGCAACACAGGGATGCCACCCAGTTTTCCTGATTGGTCTAGACCAATAGTTTTCATACCTGGGAGACTATCAGATCCACTTAAAGAAATATTCATTTCTGTATGCTGTACCCCTCCCCTTCACCCTTCCACCCCTGTGTGCGCATGAGTGTGTACACACACACACATATGCAAACCTATTGAATCAGGATCTTTGGAAGTGGAGCCATGGAATCTGTGTTTTCAGAAAATTGCCCAAGATTGAGAAACACTTATAGAACCTGGTTTCTGAGCAAGGGATGCAAGTAAAGTCTGGTGGGTCCGAGTCATCAGTCTCTAAACCCTTGATTAAGAGTCTCAATTTTGCTCCAGTCTTATCTGAGTGAAAATCCTTAGGAATTCTTAGAATAAGTTAACCATTGATTTTAGATTTTAACATTATAATGGTTTTTACCTTTTTTTTTAAGTTTATATATCTTGGTGGGAATTTTCTTGAAGGTGTTTTATTAACTACAAATCAGTTGCCAAAATGCCCAGAAGCAGCACAGTAGTACTTTTCTAGATGCATCTTCTCTTTATCTTATCCACATACGAATGGGGACTTGCTTTCCAGCTCTCTCCAGCTAGGCTGCAGTGTTTCACTGTACTTGATCAGATTTTCACACTGATGTGGCATCAACATAAATCATGATTACCCCAAGATTGGTTAGTGAGTGGAAGATAGCCAAGGCACACCACAATGAAGACATCACTTAGGAAAATTACATATAAAACTAAAAGCGGCTGTCACTGAAGTTCTTGTTTATGAAAATTGGAAAAGCTCTCCCCTCTCAGCCACTGACACCTCTGATTTATTGTTTCTCTGCTGAAAATTATCCAAAGATGTTTTCAGACATTAGCTGGTAAAAGCCAAAATTATTGGAGGTAGAGGAGAATGCAAAGAGCCATTATATTTGTGAATTTCTCAGTCATATATTGCAACTTTTTAATAGTTGCTATTGACCAGATTCTTTTTTGTGTTTGTCACAAAATCAGTAGAGGAAATAATATGATCCATAGTGATAGAAGGGACAGCTATCTTAGGATGTGGTACAGAGAACATTAGACATTAGGACATTTGAGTATTTTCCCACTAAGTGAAAATATGCCCTTGGTTGAAATACTTAGCTGTACTTAGTCTCAGTTTCTTTATCTGTAAAAGGTAGACAATGAACTAAATTAATATTTTCTAAATATTTATGAGTTGTGGAATTTACAATAAACAAAATCTCATGATCACCCCGATTATGTTGTCATTTTTTTCATGGCATATTATGAAGCAAATGAAAAGTTTCCAATTTTATATATTATCATAGATCCTAAAGTTAACTTCATTATGATATAAATAAATTTAAATACATGTCACTCTTTCCTATATAAAATTATCCATAGCACTTAATTATTTCAAACTAGTTATAAGAAAAGCATAATTTAGTGAGTAATCCAATATTTTATAACATTTTCAAACTCTTTGGAAATCAAATGTAAGGAATTCCAGTCAACTAAAATACAGGTCAAAAGAGCCATGTCTACAAATAATACCTATTATTTGAAATTTTTAATCATGAATATTGAAACATATTTTTTATAATTTTCAAATTGTGTTTCTAAATAAAGTAAGAAAAGGTATTTGATACTAATAAGTGCAAATGTTTCTCTTAAAGTGTCTATGACAAATCTTAAGCCCTAGTAGGTACAAAGTCAAAATAAGTATTTTCCCCCTTTAACCAGTTTTTAAAAGAATAAAGATATTTTATGTACATTATAAGGTTTGTAATCAATGAATGTAATTTGTTAACATTTGTTTAAGATCATCTTTGAGACTTAATGCAAAATTGCATTTTTATGGTCTTCCCTTTGTTTTTACTTTTTTCATTGTCTCATGTCTTCTGCCTTTAACAGTCTGTTATGGGCCAAAATTAAACAATATATGAGTATATTAGTCAGAGGTCTCAAGAGAAACAGAACTAACAAGATGTGTGTATATGCACACATTTATTGTAAGAGATTTATTGTAAGGAATTGGCTCATGCAATTATAGAGGCATAATCCTGTAAGAGTTTCCCATGCTCTGCATTTGGCAAACTGGGATCACAAGAGAGCCAATGGTGTAATTCCAATCTGGATGCAAGCTGAACATTAGAAGAACTGACACTGTAGTTCTAGTCCAAAGGCCAGAAAAGGCTGATGTCTACCTTCAAGGTAGTCAGGCAGGAACAGTTCTCTCTTCTTGAAGGAGGGCCTGCTTTTTTATTTTATTCAGTTCTTAAATTGATTGGATAGGGGCCATTTGTATTGAGAACAATCTACTCAAGTTTATCAATTTAAATGTTAATATCATCCAGAAACACTCCCACAGATGTACCCAGAATAATGTTTTGTTAGAAGGCAGACAGAGGGGTACCCCAGGACCCCCAAACCTGCACACTTTAAATGGTTTCTGCCATCTGCCACATAAAGGCAAAGCATTCTCTCAGTGTGAAAGAACTCTAATAGGATTAGTGTGCATAGAGAGAAGAGAAGAAAGGATAATAGTTTCCCAATGAAAAACCCAAAGTTACCCATCCCCTCGTGGGTAAATGTCCAGCCAAACAGGGCTGACCCCAAGCAGGGCTGGTAAGGCCTGAAAGCATGTCAAGGTCTATGGCACCTTTTGGTGGGGAACCATAGGAAAGGGGCAGAAAGGGCCAGGCAAGTCTGGGATGAAATAAGCAAAATCGAAGTACAAACCAAGGTACCGAATGCCATTGTCAACCTCCCCGTGGATCTCTTACCCACATCTCTTCTAAGTGTCTACACACCTTGGCTCTACTTATCTCCTCCCATGTCCCCCAAGTTTCTGGTGCAAGTTCAAAGTCAAGAAGCAAACATGACTGCTTCTTCACATGTCTCTCTGCTCCACGTGCCTCCTCCAAATTTTCTTTCTATGCCCTCTTCTCCAAGCCCTTTCCATACCTTCCCCCCACCACTCAGCTCATACCCTTCATTAGGTGGGGCAGGAAAACTGGAACCTCCCCTTTCTATGGCCCTGTCACTGTTTGACCAAATGTCTAGGTACCCTGTGGCCCAGTCAAGTAGACACATAAAGCTCACTATCACAATGATTACAACTGAAAAGACTCCCAAATTTTATAATGGTAAACACACACACACACACACACACACACACACACTTATATCTGCACCTCTCTTTGTCTGAGTGGAAATCCAACCAGGCAACTGAGTTGTGAACAAAATCTTCTGAATTCCTCTGGCTGCTGCTCGTGACTTATACCCACTTGAAGGATCTCAAGCAGTACAGATTTAAATGGGGGAAATTAAGCGTTTCATTTATTGACTTTCTAGAGTTAACATGGTGTTGTAGAACAGAAAGATCTATAAATCATAATTATGTGGCTTGATACATTTACAAAGAGTGTATGTACCCATAAAACCCAGATAAAAGATACAAAACATTAATAACATCCCTGAAGCTCACCTACTACCTGCTCCCAGTTCTTAATAACTCCCACCCAATAAGTAATTACTATGCTTATTTCTGTCATTTTTTTACTCATTTGACTTGTTTTGAACTTTATATGAATGGGATCATGCAGTACGTACTCCTTTATTCTAGCTTCTTTTATTAAAAATTGTATTTTTACTGTTGCACAAAGCATTTGTTTATTTTTTCTCATCACTGTGAAGTGTTCCAATATATAAATATGCCACAGTTTATTAATCTGTTTGATTGGTAATGAACCTTTGTGTTTTTTGGTTGGGGTTTTTACAAATAGTACTGCCTTGAACAGTCTCATATATGCCTTTGGATGCACCCATTTATGTTGGATCAATACCTAGGATTGGAATAGCTGGTCATAGGATAAGTTGTGTGTGAGTCAGCTATGGTTGATACTACCATTTTTTCAAAGTGATTGTAATTAGTGTATACCACTAATTACAGGATAATTAAAGGATAATTCAATCTGTTCCTTTCCTTAATAATAAGTAATCAACAATACATGATATTATGTATGTTTTCTTCTTCATTTTAGCCATTCTGGTAGTTGCATACTGCCATCTCCTTGTGAGTTTGTTTTGTATCCTCTAATACTAATGATTTGAGCAACCTGTTCATATGTTCATCATTTTGATATCTTCTTTTGTAAAGTGATAGTTCAAGTATTTCCTTAATTTTCTATTGGAGTTCCTTTATTTTCAGGTTCTACTATCAAGATTATACCCATCCCACGGTTATCAAATACACTGGGAAATGTACTCTCATTTTCTTTGTTAAAAAGAATTTGTATAAAATTAGTATTACTTCTTCATTCAATGTTATGAAGATTTCATCAGTGAAATCATATGAACCAGGAAATTTCTATCTGGGAAACTTCCTGTAGACTCAATCTATTAATACATAAGTGACTCATCAGATCTTCTCTTTATTCTTCTTTTTATGTTGGTTTTGGGTTCATTATGTTTTTTTTGGGAATTTGTCTGTTTCATCTAAAATTCCTAATGCATTGGCATAAAGTTGTTTGTAATATTCTTTCATTATATTTTTTATATCTAAGATTTGTATTTATGTGCCCTTCTTCATTTCTAATATAATCTTTCCTTCTATTTTTATCATTGTTGACAGGGGTTTATAATATTTATAGTCTTTTTAACCATTTTTTACTTTGTTGATTGTATTTGACATTTGTAGTCTACGCCTCTGATTCAGCCATGAGCAGCAATAGCAGGAACATGCTATTATTTTTTAACTTGCTGAAATAAATACCTAGATCCATCTTTTTTCTTCTTTTCTGATGTATACATTTAGAGCAATAAATTTCTCTTGAGGCACAGCTATAGCCATATTTTTATTAGCATTCATCTCAAAATATTTTCTAATTTCCATTTTTATTTCTCCTTTGATACATGCATTATTTAATAGGTTATTATTTTCCATTTTTGGATATCCTGACTCTCTTATTTGATTTCTCTGTGGTCAGAGTATATATAAAATAGACTGGCTTCTAGTTCTGGGAACTTTCTGTGGCCTAAGGGTTAATTCTCAGTGCTATCACTACCAAGGCTGGAGTTCAAGTCCTGGCCAGGGAGCTAACCCACATATGGTGCAGCAGACCTCTCCTGTCTTGCTCACTGCGCCCCTTAACATTGTATTTCAGTTAGTCTGCCTGCTCTGCTCCTCTCTCTGTCTCTAGTGAATCCTTTCACTGCCCCCCACCCCTGCACCTCTGGCCTACACCCCAGTTCTTTTACACACACAAAAAGAATGGCTTCTAGTTCTTTTGAAAATGTTGGGGTTTGTCATTTAACTCAGCATATGGTCAGTTTTGTTAAATGTTCTAAATGCTTTTTTTAAATGTGTATTGTCTGGAATTATTGACTACATAGTTTACTTTTAGATATCAAGCCAAGTTTGTTAATCACAATAGATAAAATCTATATTTTGCCTAATTTTTATTTTGTTATTGTTCTAATAGTTCTGTTATTGTCAGTTATTGAGAGAGATATGCAACTTTCCTGTTATGATTCCGAATTAGTTTATTTCTCCTTTTTCATGTCCATTTTTTCTTTTCAAGTTGAAGCTAGGTACATTAAATTTAAGATTTTTGCATCATCCTGTAGATTGATCCTTTTACCATAATGTTTTGCCCCTCTACATTGAATGCTTCTTGCTTCAAAGCTTACTTTGATTGATATTAGTATAGCAGCATTAGCTTTTTGGGGTCTTGGGGGGGGCTAGTGATTGCGTGGTATGTTTTTTCATCAATTTAATATTCAATTTTTCAAAACTTATGTTTAATATATGCTCTTATTAATGATATGTAGTATTTATTTGTTCCAACAAATTATGTTTTTTAATTTTTTAATTTGCACTTATATTACCAATAAGTTGGGATTTATGTGTACC
The DNA here is from genome assembly GCF_014898055.3 of Talpa occidentalis. Classification (NCBI taxonomy): domain Eukaryota; kingdom Metazoa; phylum Chordata; class Mammalia; order Eulipotyphla; family Talpidae; genus Talpa; species Talpa occidentalis. The sequence goes on along the minus strand of NW_023604861.1, from coordinate 83,702,160 downwards.
ATTACACTTTTTGTTTTCTATTTATGCCCTTTCTTTTGTTTTTTGCCCTTTTTTGCCTTTAAAAAAATCATATTTTATTATACTACTTTTTTTCCTTATTAGTTTGTTTGTTACAAAGCCTTATAGTGATTGTCCTAAACACTACAGCAAGCATCATTAGAGTCTACTGTAACTTAGCAAGTTCCCCAAATGCTAGAACCTTCGACTACTTAAATCCAATTTACTCCATGTCTACCTTTTTATTTATTTATTTATTTTTCTAAGATTTATTTTATTTATACAAGAACCGGGGTATAGGCCAGATGGGCAGGAGGGTGAGAGGATTCACCAGAGACAGAGCGGGGAACAGAACAGGCAGAATGACCAAAACACACTGCTGAGGGGAGCAGCCGGTGAGGCAGAAGAGGTGTGCCTGCCACACCATGTGGTTTGCTTCGTGGCCAGCAGGGATCAAAGCGGTGCTGAGAGGCTGTGGACAGCTTCACAGCACTGCGCTCAACCGCCTCGCCACCAGGGAGGCCCCCATTTCTACCTTTTATCATTACATTTATAAACTTGAACTTTACAGATATTTAAATCCAAAAAAAATGGTATTATAAATACTGATAATATTTACCTGTTTATACATTTATCCTTTTTTTCTTTTCACATTCTTTTAAATATTTCTCTTAGTATAGGTCTGCTGCTGACAAATTATCTCAGTTTTTGCTTATCTTGAAATGTCTTTTTTTTTTTTACCTTCACTGCTGAAGGATATTTTCACTGATTACTGAATTTTAAGTTGCCAGTTCATTTCTGTTAGCATTTCACTGATGTAGTTCCATTGTTTACTTATTTCCACCACCTTTTTTTGGTGAAGTCAGGTGTCAGTCTTACTATCCTTTGACAATTTATCTTTGGTCTTGATAGTTTTACTCCAATGTGCCTTTGGTTGTTTCCTTTATGATTTTCCTCCTTTAAAATCCTTTTGAGGGCCTCCCTCGTGGCTCAAGGTGTTAAGGCGCAACCTACGAAGCTGTCTATAGCCGCTGCAGCATGAGTTCCATCCCTGGCCAGGGAGCTACCCAAATGGTGCAGCAGCCCTCTCCTGTCTCCCCACTGCTCCCCTCAGCAGTGTATTTCAGTCAATCTGCCTGTTCTGTTCCCCACTCTGTCTTTGGTGAATCTTCTCACCCCCACTCCTCTGGTCTGTACCCCAGCTCTTGTATGCATAAATAAATAAATCTTTAAAAATAAATAAAATAAAATCCTTTTGAATCTGTGACTTGATGTCTTTCCTCAGTTTAAGAAATTTGTATCTATCATCTCTTCAAATATTCCTCCACCCCCATTCCCTAGTCCTTGCTTTTTGAGACTCTACATAAGCATATTTTGACTCTTTTCACTATACCCTGTTATGTTCTTTTGTGTGTGGCTGGGGGCGCGGGGGACCCTCGCCGGCGGCCAGGGAACGAACTGGCATTGCAGAGGCTGCGGGAAGCCTCTCAGCCCAGCACTCAACTGCTGCGCCACCAGGGGAGGCCTTCTATCTTTTTTTTAATGATAATTTTCCATCATTCTTCTGTTCTATCTTTTTGCCTCAAATTTAGATATTTAGTGAAATCTAGATATCACCAGTATTCCAATTTACTATTCCCCTCTTCATCTGTATGCAATCTATTCTGAAGCACATGTACTATAGTCTTCATTTAGTTATTATGTTTTTCAGTGCTAGAATTCCCCTATAACATTTTGATTGTGTGGTAAAATTCTGCATTGTGTCCACTATTTAATTGTACATGTTATTTCACAGTTATTTTAAAGTTCATTTCTGATTTTGTTCACTTGTAAGACTTTTTCTTTAAAATTCTATTTTTTTAAATTTTTCATTGAAGTGACATTGTACCACAATATGTAGTTTCCAAGTATGCACCATTATAAATCAACATATTTATATATTGTCTGTTTTTCTCTTACTCCTATTCTTGGCAAGTTTAAGTTTTTCCTGAATCTCAGCAATTGTGCATGAAAAATTTCAGTCACCCTTGTTGTTGGTATTCTCTTCCAGAGATTCATCTTTTCTTTGGTAGGTATTAAGAGGAAAATCACTACAATCCATTCAGGAACTTCTCAGTCTTATTACTGGGATATAGTTTTTGTAAGATTCTGTCTATACTTTATTCATTTCCACTATTATATTACCCATGTGTGCTGACTGAGAACTTAAAGCACTTTAGTAAAGCCCTACTTAGGTGGAACCCAAAATCTTAATTTTTGTTTTCTAAAGGTCTACAGAGAATTCTCTGCTTTTAAGTGATTTTGGCTTAACTTCTCAGCCCCTTGCCTCCTGCCACTTAATTCAAACATATGCTGGAAGACTCACTTTTCTGTCCCTCTCTTCTCTCTGCAGAGAAATTACTGGAATTCTTTCCACCTTAGTAGATCAAACTCCAGTTTTTGTCTCCCCAACTCTGTGAGTTTTCCCAAAGTCCTCCTGGCTTCTCTGTCTCTCCTTTAGCCCCAAGAATCTGATATGAAAAGTTTGGGGGTTCATCTCAAAGAATTTCTCTTCCAGGTCTTATCCTCTTAAGTCCTGGATGCCTCAGCAGTCTCTGATGCTTTTAAAGAAATAATTTTTAAAAAATTGTTTCTGGCTTTTCTTACTGTTCTTGGCACAACCATTGGTCTGCTATAAATTACTACATCATTCTCAAAACCCTGTTTGTAGATTTAAAATAGAAGTTCTTACAGATGCTATTATCATCTTTAATATTTAGAAGTCTTCGAGATCTAGACTAAATATCTCTGAAGTATTGTTTAATTTTAACTTCTGCTGTTTTTTGGGGGGTTATTATCAGTGTTTTTTTTTTTAATACCCATCTTGGTGCAAAGGAAATGGTCATTTCTTCTTACTTAATTCTAACATCTGTTTTTCTTAGTGCACTTTACTAGAAAATAGGTTATTGAGTCAAGGAATGTAAAAAAGAGGAAAAACAGTGAGTTACCATGGTTGAAAATATCTCAGTTAATTTATGAAGTAGTCATAGGTGATGCTGACAATAGAGAGTTCCCAAAACAGAATATGTGAATGAACATGAATAGGCGGGAAATCAGAAATAAATGTCAACAATAACTCAAATATGTTATTTGTATCTATTTCATAAGTAAAATGCTTTGCTTTAATATTTTTTTAACTATGGAAAAAGAAAGTGACTAAATAGAACTAGAATGATAGGAAGGCCTTAATAAAGACCAGAAGTTGTAATGACCAAAAGCATATATAGACTAAATATTTGATACTTGAGTGCTATGAGGCAAATGAAAAAATGTATTTTAGTAATCATTACTTGGTTCCGTAGAACAAGTTCTTGTTGTTAATGTTGTCACTATTGTTGTTGTTGATGATGATGATATTGCACCTCAGTCATCTTACTATTTCTGTACATAGTATCTTTAGAAGAGTTATTTGTACCTATTCTTTTAGTTCACTAATGTTGAACTAATGTTGGTCCAAAAGTGGAGGATAATTCCGTTGGTCATCATAACTTTGAAAGGAATAAAAAATCGCCTGCAGCTTAGAGTTGTTTTTATTATATACAAAAAGTAATTCTTTAGCGTTTGTTCCCATATATAAATGACCAAGATCCAAATTTTCAAAGCCACCTGGTTCTTTATCCAGACCATTTTGATTTTAATCTTAAAAATATGTTACATAATGCCTGAAAGATCTAAAATGTGATTTTGTAATTCCAGAAAGTTTGGCAGAAGAATAGTTACTTAAAGGAATAGATCTTAACATTGGTAAATAGGCCTATGACCAGAGGATGCTTCGCTTCTGAGACTATTCAGTCTCTGTTCTAGCTCCAGTTCAACGCTGTTTGGGTATAAAACAGGGAGAGAGGGCGTCAGGAAGAAATAGTGATGGGAAAGATGTGATGATTGAAAATGATGGGAAAGATGTGATGATTGAAAATGAAACGTCCTTTTTGTGTTTTGTGTTATGGAGCAGATATTAATGTGACTGTCCTACAAATACAAAGTGGCTCTGGTTCTGCCTTTAATTTTAGTAGTGTTTTGAATCCAGTTCATTTGATATATTCTGAGGCTTACTTTGGAACAAATCCAGGGTGCTGGGTTCCTCCTACCTACCCTCATTCCGCAACTTTAATTCCCTAGAGCTAAGCTTGAACCCCAGAGACCTGAGAGCATTAAAATACAAATTGCTTGGTTATTCACCTTATGGCAGATGACTTGCAAAGTCACAATGCATTTCATTTGTATCTCAATTATGCTAGTATTTTCATAAATACCATCTTTTAATCTTAAGCATAATAGTGTGAGATGTAATTATTCTACTTACAGTGATGAGGAAACAGATATTCAGGGTAACTTGAACAATATCATACTGCTATGAAGTAGCAAATCCTACATTTGGGTTCTAGTGTTCTGACTTTAAGTTCATTGCCCTTTTTTGGACCTGAAAGGATGTCAATAAATTCCTGGTCAATTGTTGACTGAGAATGAACAATTCCCCTAAAATCGAATACAGACTTCGAATAATTTCTTTGCTTTGTTTTAACACTTGCCACCTCCTTTTGAATGCCAGATAAGGGCAATGATCAATTTGATTGTTGCCATTTAATAAGTGGGAAAGTTGAGACCAAATAAACTTTATTGAAGGCATCAACTTACAATTGTCATTCTACCTTTCTCATTAAAGAAAGCTGAGATGCATGAAGGTTGTGACCTTGCTTAAAGATCAGAATGTTTCTGTGGTGAATAGAGTCTAATATGATGTCTTGTATCTTGGGATCCTCGTAATGATAGGGATTTCTGGTGAATGTGAAATAAGGGAGGAAGGAGCTATCATTCCTGCTCCCTTAAAATGGCATGTTCTGCCCAGAAAAGTAATTTTTTCCAATGCAGCAGCATTTATTAAATAAACATTTAGGATGAGCTAGGTATTGTGGGGAGTATAATGTAAATAAGCCAAAGTTCCTATCTTCGAAAGATGACAATTTAATAGAAAAAAAGTGTGTCGTTATGATTATTCATATAGTTCTGAGTTAATTAAGTTTGGGAAATGATTTTCCATTTACAAATAACTACTTTCTAATTGCTATCAACATCCATGTCTTAGTAGCTTTTCATCTGTGTTGCATAGCAGCCATAGGTTCTATTGTGCTCCCTTGGGTGTGATTTTGCACTGTGATAGTAGAAATTGGGGGATGGAGAAGGTGGAAGGCTAAACTTCAACTACCTACCCAGATGATAGGTCCCTGGGTATCTTAAATTTGCCTAAGCAGTTTTAATATTATATGTCTTCTATATTGTATTTCTTCATTAAATTCATTTGTGGGAAGAAAGCAGGCTGTGCAACTTAAAGTTTACATTACTGGATTATGCAACAGTAGCATAACATCCAAGCTTTTATGATGGGGTACTTGACCAAATGCTTTGTTATCCTGTAGCCATCTGAAATTAACTGCCTTATTTGTGAAGCAGTATTGACATAAAGTGTGGTTAAGTTTTGAAAGTGAAAAAAATTTTATACCACCCACCTGTTTGCCAAGAAAAGCATCCTCTAAAGAGAAAGTAAATGAACATTATAGATATTGTCATTTCATCTTGTCATAATGGATCCCTCAGTTAGATCTGGCTGTCAGAAAGCAGAGGTAGCTCAGCTAGGTGTTGATCTAAGTGCCAGAAAAGATTTCTCTTGAGCAACCCCATGCAACTAAGGATTGTTTCATGGGGATTAAATGGCTAAGAATGAAATATGCTAGTGGAGTCTATACTTATTTTTTGGTCTCTTCAAGTTTACTTACAACATGAGCAATAGTATGAGCAATTGAGTCATTTAGATCACTTGGGAAAAAATGAAAGAAATAAAACAAAATGAACAATAAACAGGCTGTGTGAAATGGAAAATAAGATTTCCATGCAGGATGAGTGGTGAGTTATACAGAAAACAGTCTTGAGCAAAAGCTTTTGGGGTGCTTGTTTTGGGTTTGGCTTTTAAGTGGGAAAATGAGTCAGTTGGTCCTACAGAACATTTCATAAAACTTGACATTTTGTCATGTGATAAAAAATAGGCAGGAGGGGATGAGAAAAATCACCTCTGAAATGACTCTTCTCATTGATGTTACTTCAGCTTTTTCCAGCCTATCAGATAGGAAAAAGAGCCCTTGTCTACAAAAGACATCTCCCTCTCTGATAGTTTCCTGTGCTATTCCTACTCACTGAAAGAGGAGAAGGAAACCAACATTTGTCCCAGTTGTCTTCAATGTAGAATCAAACTTCCACTATTGTGATCACTTGAGAATGAAACACAAGATCACTTTTGAGTCAGTTTTGCTTCTAGCAGTAGCCATCAACTGGGTATCTAGAAACTCCTATAAGACTCCACCCTAAAAGGCAAGGCCTTCCCTATGAGCCAGTCATCTTATTTAGATGGCTGTTGGCACTAAACCTCCCAAAACTCAGAAGTCAGGAGCCATAGCTCTCCTTCCCTTTCCTACCCTCTCCTTTCCCATCCCCCATCTGTACTTCCTTCATAGCTATTAAGTGCTCTCTCTGGAATGTTTGAAGGTGAGGATTTAGGTCTGGGCAACCTGTTAAAAATATGAATTGTTACCATGAACTCTGAGTGGCCTTTCAGCTTTGCTGACAGAAATTTACTCCATGTAGACCCAAAAAAAAAAAAAAATTAAGCAGGTAAGGTCATTTGGAGTTGAAACAAGCATGCAGTCGGTGTGTTTGAAAATGAAATTATAATTAACCTGCTGATGGCTGTGAGGTGTTACCTTGAACTCTCTGTGGCCTCTTGGCACAGCGGCTGAACTTGCTTTATTGAATACCCAGAGACCTGAACAGGTGAAATCAGGATATGTCCGGGGCCAATTGTACTTTTAGAAAGAAGATTATGTCTCCTTTAGTGCCAATTGTAAGAGAGTTGAGGATTAATTGAGCAGCACTAATAAGAAAATAAAAATGAATTTTGACCATCCATGTCTATGTGAAACATAAAATTTGTTAAAACTGCTGAAGAAAATGACTTTACTTGCCCACTTGTGAATTGATTTCTGAAGTGATGAGAGGTTACCAGACCTGATAGTGGACTAGGAAGATGACTGTAATTAAGAAATCATATATCATCTACATGTTTAGGACAACATTGTAATTACCAGCTGAGAGCTATGAAGTGTTGCTTGAACTCCAAGTGATCTGTTGACACATGGTTTGGACAACTTTATGGAACTATTCAAAATGACATAGGTAAAACTGTACAGCAATAAGGTAGCATTGTTAATGATGAGGAAGAATGGTGTGGTCTTTTAGGATATAGAGTGAAGCGGTCTAAGATAAAATTTAACTCCCTCTTATTTGTAAAATATTGTAAAGTATATAGCTTACTGCCTTCTATAATCAACAAAATTTGAAAAATGGTGCTGCAGTTACCAAGTATATACTAAGTCAAGGGAATACCATAAACAATTGATTTATTGACAGACCCAGTCTTGAGCCTCACCTTGTCACTGCTTTAAACTGGCAAGAAATCCATTTTCTCCCTTGTCACACCAAATAAAAAAAGAACTGCATTATCTGTTGCCTTCATCTTCATATCCCCTCCCTTTAATTATGTAATATCATTCCATGGTAAAGTTAGATTTTATAAAAGCAAAAATGCTGGGATCGTCCTTGTTTTGGCTGAGAGCATCTATCATTAGACTAAACAAAGTGTTTAGTTCACTTTATGCTTTTGACAAGCTGGCTAAAGTGAATGCTCTTGTTGGTTTAATAAACAAAGAATAATAAGCCAACATGGGTTTTATTACTAGGTGGAATTACCTCATTCATAGAATTAGAATGATCTTATTCACATTTCTGCCTAATTTAAGCATTAAATGTACATGTAACACTGAGGTCTTCCTATTTCAAAAAGTTTCAGTTAAGACATATTCTTGGCCTTTCCAGCTCCTCCTTTAGTAGCAATCTGTAATATACTCTTATATTTCTTATATTTCAACAAAATTTGAACTCTTAAATGATGAATAAAGGTCACATCTAAAGTTAATATCATTTCACTTAGTGATTATGGTTCAACATTGCTAATAAACCAGAATCTGTGTCTTCTTGAAAGAAAATGCTTTGTGTTTGCCCAATGTATTTCACTTTAATCAAAGGCACACACTTGAAAATGAATTAAACCGTCTACAACAGTTGTGGGTGTGATTATATCAGCTCAGTGTCTACTGAGAGTGACTGCCTAGTCCTTTAGATTTTTATGAACTTCCATGTAAGTTAGAATACCTGCCTAAATGTGTAGAGCCTCAGGTAATATGATTTCCCTTGCTTTCCTCAGCAGTCTGAAAAGTGTTCTCCAGTTCTCAGAGACCACATGTTTCTAGCCCACAGTTAGAAGCATCATACTTTGTAGGTACTACTCCTCCAGACTAGGATGCTCACACATTCCTGGCCTCAGTTGTTTCTCAATTCCTGTCTGCCTGTGACCAAGTGCTGTTGTCCTGTGTCAAGTGTCAGGCACTGGCCAGCCCAGCCTTGAATAGGTGTTGCTAGCTGCTGTAGTGCTACCTTGAAGCCTTCTCTTCTCATTCCATTCCAATCCCTGAACTCTTATTACATTAATTTTCTACAGTATACATACTGGTGGCAGATCACATCAAAATTTACACAAGTATCCATGTTAACAACAGCTTGAAACAGGAGCCCCATGACTGCTGCTACCTTAGGAGGGGAACGGGTTTAAAGGCCAGGGGTGCAAGCAGTCTGCAGGCCAGCTCCGAACTCCGGCAGCATCAGCCCAAGTGAAGCCGGCTCTAGCTGTGGCCTCCCTGAGTCCACCACCACCAAGACCACCTGTAGGGTAAGGTAAAAAGTATCAGGCTTTTCTGCCCTCCCGCCATCAGGATAGATGATGGATCTGCGGTCCTGAATGCATGCCTGATGGTGGACACCTGGAGTAGGGTGTGGGCATAGGTAGATGGGATTCACCTGGGCTGAGACTGGGCTTTTAAGGACGGTGCCATGGGGACGCCAGCAGAAGCCAAGAATGAACAGAAGCCGAGAGCAAAGAAGCAGAGAGAATGCTGGAGAGCCGAGAAAGAGTGAAGACTTGCTGAGGACTGGGAGGCCTGCCAGCCTCCCGGCCCCCCAGCACCCTTGCCTGCTGTGTACCGGGTAAATCCCAATAAAAGCCTGCAAAAAACCACTGAGGACTCTGACTCCTCCTTTACCCGGTCTGCTGGATCCTAGAAAACCTGCACCGTGTCCAGTCCTGACCCTACACCACCTAACCTCACTGTAGGTCGGGTCTGGATGTCCAGGCCAGGTTTCACTTTTGAAACCATTAAAGATCATAAAATGGACCAACCTGACTGGAGCTTCACAAGCACCAATCAGACAGTTGAAATTGTAAACATTCCAATCAGGCTTTAAGGGCAGGGCATTTAAGTCAAGACTCCAGAGAACTGGGATATTCAGATTCATTGGTACTTTTTCTGAAAAGAACTTCGCAGACAGATGTGTTGGGGAGACTTGTCCAGACCTCCTGATAAGAAATTTGAGACCTTCCTAGACCTCGAAGACCTTCACATCTCAGCTCCACTTCATACTGCACAGGCTTCTACCTCTGGCCCTGCCTCTGATGTCACTTACTGATGGGCTCTGTTGGCCTGTGCCCATTCGCTTGTGCCTGGTGTCTCTAAAAGAGCTATCTGCAGTTATGTCACCAGCTCTCAAAGAGCTGTAACACTAGTGCCTGTACTCCAGCACTGTCAGCACTGCTGACCTATGACCAAGCACTGTTATCCTGTGTCAGGTGTCAAGCACTGGCCACCCCAGCCTTTGAATAGGTGTTGCTAGCTGCTGTAGTGCCACTTTAGCAGCACTGCTTGTGGGCATCTCTGGTGGCCACCATGAATTGGATTTTGGTCCACTGCTTGCTGGTGTGCTGCAGGCTCCAGGCTCTCGCCAAAGGGATGGGGCTACCTGGTATGAGCAGCCTTTGGTTTAGACTGCAGGACACTGTAGACATGGTCTGGGTTAGAATGGCCGGCCATTTGTGGCCTTAAAAATGTTTTCTTTTCCCAATTATCTTTGTTAAGATACCCTGTGTTGTTGTTGCACCCAAAGCCTGTGTGGTGTCCTGCAGTTGTGAGTACACAAGCAGTGACCTGTTCCCCTGCCTCAGCATTGTTTAAGTTAGATCTTTTTTAAGCTTTTATATATCGCTTCTTGGCCTTTTAGCTAAGATCAAGTGTATTTTAAGCTTTTATCATACCTATTTTTCTCATTTATTTTACCTACTTTCACAGTGTCCCCTCTGCTTTTGTATGGTGCACAACCCTCCTGTCCCTGCAATTGCTGCCAAAGTAACCTTTCCAAAAACACAAATTTGATTGATCATTTTTTGGCTTAAAACTATTCAGGATCTATTCATCATCTCCAAGCATGTTGGAAAAAAAGACTTGCATAATATTAATACCTTCTCAGGTCAGCCCTGACTGCCTTTCCAACTCTATCATCTACTGTGCATTTAGTATATCCACACAAAATTTGTTGGTACACAAACACAACATAGCAAAGTTTCTTTCTTTTGGTTAGGCATTTATACCTCTGGCAAACATTTACTCAACTTTCAAAAATCAGGTCAGATGTTTGTTTCCTCCCCTGGGAAACTTTCCCTAACTCCTAGGGCAGGGACTGGCCTGCCCTCTGCATGTCCTTAACACCTTACACAAAGCCCTGTTACAGCATCATATTATAGTCTATTTGTATTCCTGGTGTCTCATCTGCTAACTGGAAACTATTTAAGATAGAGACAATTGTCTTATACATTATTATATCCTTATCTCAGTTGCTAGCACATAGCAGCTGTTCAATAAATGTCAAGTGAATGAATGAATAAACAAAGGAACCTTTTTAAAAAAATAGAATTAAAAGAAAGCTAAAAATTTTCCAATGAGAGAGATGCTTAGAAATTAAAGTATTTGATGCCTATCAATATCCTACTTATACATCAATTTATGAACTATTACAAAGTAGCCAATATACATACCCTCTGTGTATTTCAGCAGAGAATCCAGTCCTTTGGAATGTGTCTTGATCAGTAATACCTTAATTTGAGAAAGTCTTCAAGTTTGAAGGAAAGTGATTACTGTCATTCTTGATTTCACTTAGACTCCGAAGCAGATCAGATACGTTTAAGTATAATTTGACTATAACTAGGAGGGTAGTCTTCAGTCTCATCTTTTACCTTCTCTTTAATGCAATGTGCATTTCAGAAAATGAGTACTTTTCCTTAGTGTTTTATAATATTTTTTTCCAGGATCTTAATGGAAAGAAACTAATATTTTTAACTGCCTTGTAATTTTTCTCTAGTAGCACCCAAACAAAGACCAGTTCTGTCCAAAATTTGAATAAAAGAAAATGCAACTGATATTTTACTGAGGGCCAGCCATGGTGATCCCAGGTCAGGTAGATCCTTGTCTACCCTTCCCCACCAAATCTGAAAGCATGAACTCTTAAAATTTGATCTTCTATTTCTTTTTCTATCAGTGAGATTTACTTGTCCTACTCCTCTGGGTGCTCTAAGCAGGTTACAGAAGCAGTTTAGAAATAAATAGTGAGGACTACCATTTTATGGAAAGTAGAACAAGTCATGCCAAGGTCCCATAGTTTGTGAGATGATGTTGGGTAAGTTCAGGTACAGGTCAGCGCAGTGGTGAGGAAAGCACCCAGGTATCTCTGACAGGCAGCTGCCTATGCTAAACACCCAAATCCTTTGCAGTTTAACTTGTGCCAGTGATCCCAAGGATTTTCTGAATGAATTACCATAATTGGATTTAATTCAAGTAGGGATGTTTCCTGTATACACCAAACAGGCTATGTACTGTAATTTTTTTTTTTTTTTTTTTTTTTGCCTAGATAACAGAAGGGAAGAAACCCAACAGGAAATACAAATTAGAAAAGTTGATGAGCTAAGTCCTGCAAACATTGGGCAGCTATCCAAAGTGAACTCCTAGTGACCCCCTGGCACCTTGGCTCACCTCACTGTACTTCACAGCCAGAAACATACCAGGTGGATTCACTTTCTTACCTCCCTGATAAGGCAACAGGACCCTGCCACACCTAGACTCACATCCAGTCTCCTTTCCTGCTTCCCCTGACCTCAGGTCTGATAAAAATCCAGATTGATAATGCTATTGAGGTACAGGCTATAAACCATATCAGTATGTACGTAAGTGGAGGGAGGGGAAAAGAGGAGGAAAAAGCAAAAAGGCCAAATGGAGAGTTCAGCTTCACCTCTAAGTGACCTTGGCAGAATGTGGAGTGGAAGGGATATTGCCAGGAACTTGCAGCCTTTTTTTGAGCATTTGTTTTGACTTGGCTTTGCTACAGAGCAACTATGGGGGATTGGGGCAAAAAATAGGTCATTGTGAACTGCAGGTGCGGTTTTGATCTTGAACTGTAATCTATTGTGGTATATATGCAAACCCAAAAGAGTATTTATCAAGATGAAAATGAGCTTTTCCCTTAGATACACAGGCCACTTTATATTTATATTAAACACCAACATCATGGTTTTTTTCCCAAAAATGGAAGATTAGAGAGGAGTTCTCTCCCACTCCCCCTTATTACTCTGTACCCCTTTCCTTCCTCCCTCTCCTCCCCTCCATCCCTCTCTTTCTCCTTCAGTCTCTCTAGCTCTCTCCCTACCGCTTTCTCTTGCTCTCTCTTCAGCCCCTCCTTCAATAGACCATCCGTCTCTGTTGTGGAAAACCTCATTGGACAAATTAACTCTGACTCTCAAGACACCCTCCTCAGGAGATACTGATTAATACAGGCATACTTACTCAAGGATTCAGTAACAGCCACGATATTCAGGAAGCTGGAATTTTAAATGTTCCTCACAAGTAGTCAGAGCATTCACCATGATCTTTGCCCACTTAAACTCTTGAGAGAATGCAGACCAGTATGCAGAAAGAACATATCCCAGCAAATGAAAGGGAGTTTTAAAACCCTGCGTTTGGCCTCAATCATGTCACTTAATCCCTCCCACCATCTGTTTCTTCATGTTCTGAACATAATAGGAAACATGTCAAAGCACCTGGCTGCTAGAATGATAGGCACTGTCTCTGGACTGAGAGAAAATCTGGAGAGTATTGCTCCAGCAATTTTGTACTTGAGAGCTGCTGAAAAACGTTGCTTGGTGTGTCGATTTCTTCCTTTCAGACTATTCCATAAAAGGGCAGAGGTTGAAATTACATCAAGAAGAATAAAGACTAGCTTAGAAATGCCCTGCCACCTATTTGTCTAGGGAAGGAACCATTTGGGTGAGGCTCAATGCAAAGGAAACTCAGTTTCATTTTCTGATCTTTGTGAATTTTGAAGATTAATAACTGGAGGAAAATATTTGTCTGCTACTCATACATTTTAGGTGAAGTTGGATTAGCTGAAAGAAAGTGTTAAGAAACACAATCATCTAAGAAAAGCAGGGTTTTTTTTTTTTTTTAAATGCTTTCAACAGCAATGTATGATGTTTTCTGGATCATGTGGGCAGTAAGGGAGGAGAGTTGGGATGGATGGCAGATGGACTCCCCTTGAGGATTCTTCAAACTTTGTGATTTGATAGGTCAGCAAAGTTCAAACTTTTAGTCTTTCATTCTGAACTCTTTTTACTATTTGGAGGAGAGTGATACGTACCATCATTTCTATCCATTAATGAAATGAGACTTAGAGTGGACAGATATCTTAGGACAACCTGTTGACCTTTGGGATTCCTGCCTTCTGGTTCACAATGAGGCCCCGTGAGACGACTACTACTGCTTCTAGGCTGCTCAGAATGAGTACCAACCACCATCACCTCAAGTACCCAAGAATTTTTTTCACCTAAGGATTTCAGTTACTGCCAACAGGAAGTCTCACTTTTCTGTGATCTCTGAAACCCTGCTTCCCAGAGGAGGCAATAATCCTGAGCTGCTACCAGCCACACCTCTGCAGTGCGAGGAGCCCGAACTACCCAAGCCTTGCTAGAGTAGTGACTTGTGGTGATGATGGGAAGACAGCGGGAGTTGAAGCACATCTGGAAGGTGGTTCCTGTCACCACCTCACATCCTGTGCTTGTTCAACCCTTTCTACTCCCAGATTATAATAGGGATGTCCCATACTCATCATGTGTGTCGAATTCACAAAAGAGTGGTTCACTTTGAAAAGTTCTCAATAAATGCTTCCTCATCCCTTTCATTTTGCCTAGCCATCCTCTGAATATTTCCTATGTGCTAGGTTAAAAGTAAGCAGTGTGCTCATACGTTATCTCAGGTAATTTTCCAAAGACTATGTGAGATAAAAATTATTGCTTGCATTCTACAGATAAGATAATGAAGTTCATGTCACTCTAAATGATTGAACCAGGAGTGGAACCCAGATCTGTCTGAACCCAAAGATACTTAATGGTTATGCCATTTTGCTTCCGCTCTCCAATGACCTTGCCTAGCACCAGTAGCTGAATGGCATGCCAATGTCTGAAGTAACAAGTGTTTGCTTAGATAGTCATAAACTCTGTGTTTTTCAGTTTCAGAGGGAGCATAAGTTCTTTACTTATGTTTAGAATTCCTAACATCCAATAGATGCATTTTTCCATACCTCAGAATAAATACAGTCAAGCTATTGGCCCTTGTGAAATCTAATTTTTTGTGTGAAATCTAAATATAAAAAATAATATAGTCCCACCACTTATGCTTGAAAATTGACACTTTTTGTTTCATCATACAAATTCTACAATTGGGAAGAAGAAATGTAATACAAAAGGAAAATAGTTAATTGAAAATAGAAACAAAACATTTTAAGATAACATTTTGTTTGATCTCCAGCCCTAGGCAGGACCATTCCTGCCATGAATGTGGTATTTATCCCTTCAGTTTATTTTTTTAAGCTTTTATGCCCATACACATATGAATATCAACACGTATGTAATGTTACTTTGTATATTTTCTAAATTCTTGACATAGATCGCACTATATCATTTTGTAAAATTATTTTCATGTTTTCTCCATGCCCACAGGAGATCTAACTTCTTTTTGTCTGTGATTTAATATCCCATTATAGTACCATGCCCCATTTTATTGTTCTTTCTCCTATTTACTAACTTTAAGTTGTTTCCATTTTTGTTCTTATTGCTACAAATAGCATTTCATGAAACATTCTTTTGCCACTTTCCTTGTACATATATATATATATTATGAGTGTTTCTTGAGAGTTTTTACTTAAAATTATACCTAGAGGTAAAATGATTAGCTCATTGAGTCAACTTGTCTTGATGTACATGAGATTTTCTTTTTTTTTTTTTTAAAGAAAAAGACAAAAAGAAATTTAATAACATGTATACCTTCTATATATATGTGAGAGACCCATATGGTTTCAGATAGGATTTTCAATAGCTTACCTAGAACAGAAGGACTTTGAGAGAAGGAAAGGTCAGTTAGGGAGCTGGGGAAGGCATGGTAGACAAAATTAGGCAGATTAAGTTCTGCTTTATCCATTAAAAAGAGATAAGGAGATTAGGTCTTCCCACAATACATTCTTACTGAGAGAGGTTTACATGTAAATATCTTTTTCAAAAGTAACCTCCACTCAACTCTCAGAGCCTCTGCTGTGAAATCAGCCTTTGCCCCAAAAGATATATTTTGTGTGGATTTTTGCTCCCCTACAAAAGAAGCCTATTTATAAGGAAGGACAAACACCTAGTTACAGGTCATTTGATCTTTGTCCTATGATCTTTGATCTTCTACTTGACTTATGAGGCCCCTTCTCTTTCCTTAAAGTGGAAAGAGGTTCCTATCCCATTCTTTAGCTCAAGCTCATTTTACCCTACTAGCTTCTGAATGCACATCATATAGATTTTGCATATGTATGTACATGAGATTTTCCTTTGGTGAGAAAGATGACCTCGAGTGAAACTAAGGTTTATATTTGCAGTGAGAGAAGAAGTGTAGGAACAGTGACCTGTCGAGTACAGAAATGAGAGACTTTGTGCCCCATGACTGTCTATAATATTGCTCCCACTCAACAGACAGAACATCAGTCTTCAACTCTATGGGCAGCAGAGATCTACATGATTTAGCTGATTATCTATGGCATCTGCTCCTTCACTGGTACACTATCCTTTTGATATACACTCAGGGATAGGGCCATTCCTTAATCAGAAAAAGGAAATAAAATGTGTTATGCCCAGCTTTCAGACATCAGCCAGCTCTGTGGTATTCTAAGCAAACTGCTCTCATTTCAGAATGCTTTATTGTGGTGCCTGCAGCAGAACCTGAAAGAGAATTTCCCTTTGTAGGAGTGGCTGAGCACAGCAAGGGGGCATTGTCTGAGCATACTGCTGTATGGATCCAGTCTTTATTTACTTTATTTAGTAGCTATGACTGTGGCTGTGACTTTATCTTCTTCTAGTTCATTTTCCAGCGTAATAGGATAAGACCACTCCTGCCATTATGATTGACCGTACAGTCAACAATGAGGCTTTTGGATTGCATTTATAGAATTACTTTATTCAGCCTCTCCTTCCAACCCCTTTGGGAAAGAATTGACAATTGATATTTCTCTTTTGGATTTCTCAGTGAATTCAGCATTCCTAGATTTGGTTTCTATTTGTTATTTGGCTTGTAAAACCCATTGCTTTGGGGGATAAGAATGGCTGGTGTCCAGCATAATAGTTTTTTGCTTACTAGTCTTCCAGTGATAGGAGGGAAAGGACAGCGTGGCTTGCCCAGTCCTATCTCCGTTGTTTTCATAGTCTCCTCCAAACACAGCAGTGCCCAACTCCCAAACAAACAAAGACTGAATATCACTTTTGACCGTGTAGCCTAGTCTCTCCCCAGCAGCCCATCATCAGTCATGGAAAGTTCAGGTGTATCAGAGGCAAAGCACTGCACAGCTGACCACTCTGGGGTGTGCAGGCTGAAGCTGGCACTCACTGCTGTCTTCCTTTTAGCCTACGCTGGAGCCTGTTATGTAGACTGCTCATCCTTAAGGACCAGTTCATTTCATAGGGCAAGTTTGTTCCATGGACAGCTACGTTTTCCTGCATCTTTGTGTCGTGAGGCTTTCATGGAATTTTCAACTTGATGTCAAATGTAAATTAGTCTCAATTCTAAATTATCTCCCAACTTTGGATCTTGTTTCAGAAGCAAGCTTCAATTTAGGAAACTTTATGCTTTATGCATCCATTTTCTCTCATATCACTGCAGCTTGCTTATTGTCTACACGTTTGTATTTTAAACATTAGTTGCCCAAGTTTCTGTAAGGCAGACCTTTTTCTTTTTCTTTTGTGAACTTCAATTCTAAATGCTTTTTTTGTCTTGTTGATTTGCAGTAAGTATATATTGAATTAATTCCACATGTATTTTGGGAGGTGAATTCAGAACTTGTGGGAGGTGGGAAAGATACAAGCAAAGTACATAATCAAAATCCCAGCCAGTATGCACCAGAAGCCTCTTTTACCTGTGCGTCCAAACTTAGTTTTAAATACTGCGCCAGAGTTAATATATATTACTTCATTCTGCACTTTTGCTGTGTGTATTTTATATTCAATATTCAGATAAAGATGGTATAATTTATATACCAGGACTTCCCCCATCTCACCACCACCGCGACCATCCAGGCCAATATTAAACTGTTTTGAATCTTATTTATGACTTTTAAGCTGCCTTTAATGTCAGGGAATACTATTGCCTAACTGAGTGAGTGTTGGGATTTTATAGAATTGGGAGGTTCAGGTAATCTATCCCTGCGCCGGGCATCTTCAACAAAGAACATAAGCTACTCTTTAACTTTGATTCTCTGCTACTAGATCCTTTAAGGCATTTACCTGAGAGTATATCTCGTTTTCCTTTGTGGACAGGAAAGGATTCCCAAGCAATGGAATTAAGTTGGCCTAGGAGATGAAAGTTCTTATTTTGCATTCATTTCTTTTGTCTTTGCAAAAACTATTACCAGGTTGAAGAAACCTTGTTTTCCTATCCATCAGATTATTATGTTCAGTATGCTACAGGGAAAGAATACTGACCTGATAATCAGATCTAGTCCCTATTCCTATATCTGCTAATAACTTGAGTTACTGCACAGGTCATCTAACCCGTCCTGTCGCTACACTGGAGACAGTTACCTATATGAAGCCCATATATATGACATTGCTTTTGATTTGAAGCATCACACTTTCAAAAAGGACAGAGATAAAGTGCATTTAGACGAAAAGAGTTAACCAGTTTATCAAGAGATCTGGAAACCTTATTAAAAGAACTGTGCCCCATTTCAACCTGGAAAAGAGAAGACTCAGGAGATTCAGGTATCCAGTTTCAAATATGTGAAGACCCAACTGTAAAGAATCATCAGTAGACTTCTGTTTTGCTAACTAGGACTCATGATTGGAAGTTAAAGGGAAGCAGATTGCCTCAATGTAAGAGGGGAAAAAAACTTGTCAACATTTACAGATCTAACAAATTGGAGCAGACTACATTTCCTATAACTTTAGGCATGAGAGCAGAAAACAGATTCACATTTATAAGGGATGTTTTATATTGGTAGCAAATTATACTAAATGACTCCCAAGACCCCTTCCAGAACTTGAGGTCTGTGATTTTGTGAGTAGACAAACTCAGACTCCTTCCAGCCTTCACGTCTATGACCCTAAATATCTACAAGTTTTAACAAACTTTTCTTAAAACCATTTAAGTATGAGAAAAATAGAATATGCATGTTGTTATATTACTTTCCAACCTGGCAGAACTTCTCAGTCTCTGATATGATCACAAGTTCCCTGGAGGGGGTGCTCCAAGCATGTTCTTCCTCTGCTTGTTCTCCCTCCCTCCAGCACATCTGCCACTTTTTCTTCTTTTTTTTCTTAGTGATTTTTGTATTCTTTGAATCTTTACAGGTGGTAGCAATTTTGCTTCATCTGACTTGATGGTATGAAATTCTAAATGGTTGGGGGTCATTTGGAGTGATTACTTTTTTCTTTGTATTTTGGGAGCCTGGGGGAGCGTGTTCAGAGCTGCTTAGTTTATAGTTGTTGTCAACATAAACTCTTTATTCATCTTCCCATCTCTGAAGAACAGAGGAGGTTCATGATATTACAGATGTCATGCAGCAGACACAGAGTTACAGAGAATTATTTTGTCTCCAAACTGGATAAATTTAGTGACTTTCATATTTCTACATCAGTGGTTTAGAAGAAAAAAATTCTATGGATTATCACCAGATAGAAAATAAGACTCCAATTTTGGTGAACAGTGTCTTTAATAGGAAATCTGTTGGAATATGCTCTTGCATGTGGGAATATCTTCACCTCACCATCCTCCCCCAATCCCCAAGGATTAAGTTACTGAGAATTGTAGCTATTACAAGGAAATTGCCAAGATCTTCTGTTCTCTTATCAAATTATCTAGATGGCTGAAAGTTTGGGGTTTTTTGTTGTTGTTGTTGTTGTTGTTGTTTTAACTTCCCTACTCTTCTTTCTGAAATTTGTTGGAACTCATGTTGTATATGAGGTTCTTTCCCAATACATTTTCTGGTTGTTCAAAATCCTGTCTAGATTATTGACCATGGGGCAGGAAAAAGGAATCTTTGAACTTGATCTGTGTGGCAACGTATTTTAAAACAATCTCTTCCAGCTTCACAGAGCTTGTTCATAATTGTCTTGTGTAAGCAAGATAGGACTTCTGCTTTCCTGCAGGCTAGCTCCAAAATGTGAATTTAAAAAAAAACACACAAAACAATTAGCATTCTTTCTTAACACCCTAATCAGGCTCAGCTTGCCCAGTTATAGTTGTAAAAGCCCAAAAGACTTCATGGTCACCATTCCCCTTAGACATGTACACACAATTCAAGTTCCCTTCATAGATCTATATTTCTATAATGTGTAATTAAACTGACTGCTTTATTAGCACATGTAAGTTTTATTATATATAAATTTGAAAGGGGAATTCAACCACTGATAACCTTCCAAGGCAAAGGAACCCAGTGGCATCTTAGGGTGACACTAGCTAGAGCTTAATTGTTGTCAAAAATGGGCTGATTAGAGCAATCAGAACCCTCATACTTGTTGATGGGAATGAAAATGGTACAACTGCTTTGGAAAATGATTTGCCAAATCCTTATAACCCAGCAGTTCCAGTCCTGGGTATTTATCAAAAGATGGAAACATATGTCCACAAAAAGACTTTAATGAGAATCTTCACGGCATTTGTATTCCTAATTGTAAAAAAAGCAAAATATCCCACTGTGCATCATGAGGAGAATGGATAAACTGTAGTGATTTATACAATGGAATATTATTCATTAATAAAAAGAAACAACTGCCAATAACACAACGGCATGGATGGCATCTCCAAGCTATTGTACTGATTGAAAGAATTCTTATGCAAAAGAGAACATTTGGAATAGTGTCATTCATGGGAAGTTTTAGACTAGGTGACTACTTTATAATATTCATGGATCAAGCAAAATTAAAGTGGAAGAAATCAAAGCAGTAGTTGCCTCTGAGGGTAGGGACTGGTTAATAGAAATACTCTATCTTGACTGAATTTGACTTACATAGTATATGAATTTGTCAGAACTCATCTAAACTGAACACTTAGTATTTGTGTGCATTTCATTATATGTAAATTTTACTTCAAAAAAGGAGTAAATATCAAAGTCAAGTTAATGATATGCATGATGGAACTGGTTATAAGTTACTTTGAATTGCATCAGAAGAATAATGAATGACTACACATAGTATAAAAACAAATAGAGTAAAATGTGCATTGTAAAATTTTGGGGGTGGATATGTGGATATTGTTCACTACTACATTGTTTCAAACTTTCCCTTTTTGAAAATTTTCATAAAATAGTGGTGGGGAGTGGTTGGGAAGCAATGCTAGCACAATGACAAGAAAAGCCAACCTTAAAATTTTCAGTGGAATATTTACTATCTCAGTCTATTTATTTGGACCTTCTAATACCATTGTTCTTCTTACTAATATTGTTCATTTATTCAACAAACGTTCTTAGTGTCAACTCTCCATCAAGTTCTGGGCTAAGTGCTAGGAATACCTGAATTAAAAAAAAACATAAACTCTGCCCTGAAAGAACTCCCTTTCTAATGGGAGTGATAAGAGATACTTCCACGCTATTCATGCTTGTCTTTCAAAAAAGAAAAATAGCTCTGTTTCCTTGCTGCCTTTATCTTAGTAGTTCATGAATTTAGAAAGAAAGAAAAAGTTGCCATGTCATTTAGGTTTAAAGAATGATGAAGAATCTAAGCCTTTAGTTTTAAACTTCTTAAATAAAGACTAAATGTGAAATTCAGTGTGTGAGCCAGCTTCCTCCTAAAAACCTCAGGATGGAAGTTCCCAGAGGGTGTCCTATTTGCCAGGCTTACCACTGAACCGTGGGAAGAGACCCTACTTCCTGATTGAGATATTTCTGTGCCCGTTTAACGTCAGCTCTTCAAAGACTCTTCAAAGAGACTGGTGCTTTAGGAATCAGAGTGCTGTCTGGACCCATGAGATCCCTCCCCAGAAGCTTCATACTATTCTGTGGCTGTCTAGGTTGTGGTGACTGGTCCAGTCCTGGGAAATGGGGCAGTTTGGAGGGAACAGAAGAAATAACTCCTGCTTTGATCTTCTTCAAGATAAGGAGGCATCAGTGTTTCATTGATCTTTTAAGTCTTCTAATTCTTCAGAATTCACAATTCCTGTCTCCGTAAGGATCTTTTGGTAGCTGACAGATGTGTAATTCAGGCTGTATGTGTTAACAGGTCTTGTTAACACACTTAATTCAGCTAATGGTAAACATCAGAATAATACCTTTCCTTCAGTATTGACTTAATGACCAGAGATTGATAATGGTTTTTCATTCTTCTATGACTGGATTTACTCAGATCAACTGATTTTAATGATTAAATTTAGGCTGTAATATATATGTGATTTTTCCAATCCTTATTGCGATTACAGATTATTTCAGGAGGTAGGCGATTGTTACACTGAAGAGACAAGAAGATAATCCAAGCCTGAGTTTAAAAACAAATGAAAAAAACTCACATTTAGTCAAACTGAGCCTTTTCTAAGAGGGAAGATGTGTTTCATTTTATTTTTTTAAAAGCTGTGTGACTTCTGAAAGATGGAAAAGATTTTGTGAATATTATTCTCAGATGTGACAAATCCATGTTGGCAAGACTAGTTTATATGCAGACACTTTGAACAGTACCTGTTTCAGTTGGCCTTTGTCATGTCACATATGTGCTTTTACTTTGTGAAGAGAAAACACTTTGCATGGTCCTTTTGTTCCCAGAACATTATGAGATAGGACAGGAGGGAGTCCACCTAGGGACAGTGACTGCTTATGCCGAACAAAGGAGCTTTAAGGGTTACTTTAGGCCCAAATTCCATGCCCCTGGAACCTGGAATAAATAGGTTCCAGATTCTTGCTTTTACATTCCCTTCTTTGTGTTCACAGATATACACAGTCCAGGCAATATAGATATTTAAGTGCTGAAAATGATGGGAATAGGTCTCTAATCCCAAACACAAAATTTAGCAATAGAAGGGATTTGATAATTGCCTAGTCCTGTGATTCCCAAACTTGTTTGACCTTGAACTATTTGGGAACTTTAAAAAATATAGAGATTTCAGGACTGCAATGATTCTCACTTAACAGTTTGGACAGGGGTAGTGTGGTGCCTGGGAATCTATAGATTTATGTAAGTTTCAGTTGATTATGCATTTTTGAACTATATTCACCAGTATTTATCAGCCATACTCTCAGTTTGGCTCTGTTGATGAGGCAATTAATGACTTCCAAGTTGTGACTTGCCTGGAGTCACATAGTCAAAGCCAGAGCTAGAGCTCCTGTCTTCTGACTCCCATTCCAGTGCCTATTTACTCTACCTTGAAGCAACATTTGCAAAGACCATCTGTTTCATGCTTTTTCTCAGTACTGAAATCACTTAAGTTCTTTAAACTTTAGTTACTTTATCTGCAAAATGGTTTGATAATATCACAGTTGCTGTATTAGTTTCCTGTGGCTTCTGTAACAAATTGCCACAAACTTGGTGGCTTAAAACAACAGAAATTTATTTTCTAACATTTCTAGAGGCCAGAATTCCAAAATAAAAGTGTCAGGAAAGCCATGCACTCCCCTCCCCACAAAGTCTCAAAGGAAAAAATCCTTCCTTGTCCCTTCTACGGGGTTGCTTGACTTGTGGTTGCATTGCTGCAGTCGTTGTCTCTGTCCTTACATGACCTATTCCTCTTCCCCACATCTTCTCTTCTGTCTAAGGATAATTACCATTAGACTTAAGACCCACCTGTTTAATCTGGAAATGATCTCACTTCAAGATCCTTAACTAAATTGTATCTGAAAAGACCCCTTTAACAAATAAGGTCATATTTAGTGATATGGGGGTTAGGACTTGGACATATCTTTTTGGGTATCATCATTTAACTTGTGATAGTTCACTGGGCCCTCAAAAATTCACTTCTCTCTTACATATAAGACAAACACATTGACCCCAACATCTTTGAAATTTCAACCTGTTATAGCATTAACTCTAAAGTATCATCTGAATATCATCAGCTCAAAAGTCCCAAATTCCATCATCTAAATAATCTATATCAGATATGAAAGAGATGCTGGGTATGATCCATTCTGAGGTAAAATTTATCTTCCTCTATGTATCTATCAGCCTAAGACCAAATTAACTGTTTCCAAAATATTATGGTGGGATAGGCATAGGGTAGACATTTCCATTCTAAAAGTAATAATTCAAGTGAATAAAGGGGTCATCAATCCCAAGCAAATGTGAAACCCAATAAAGCAAGTTCCACTAAGTTTCAATGCTTGAGACTAATTCTTTGTGACTCAACTTCACCCACCATGTCTGTGGCTCTGCCCTATAGGCCTGTGGCATCTCCCTGGGCTTCTGCACCCAAGTCTCTGTCCTAAAGATCATTCTTTTCTTTTCTTAAAGGATAGCACATGTTTACAGGTTAATCACTCTATCATCACATTTCCTGCTTGTAGAATTTCATACTTTCCTTCTACTTTATACTTTATTTGCTCCCTTCATTTCAAGCTGTCAATGCTTCTGCTGAAACAACAGTCCTAAAAACCTTAAGAGTCCCCTGTATATCCTGTAGGGATCTACACTATTATATAGAGGGCCTTTCACAGGTCTTTCTTGGGTAACCCATCTCTATCCCTGGCTTCTGCTGAGATGGCTGAGTGGATTGATGAATCATAACAGAATCTCTTCAGCAAAAGGTTATCCAGACACACCCTTGATTTCCTCTCCAGAACCCATCTTCCTTATAGTAAATTTCCTAATTTTGGCATCAATTGTAATCTGCATAGACCAAGAACCATCAACTACTGGGTGGTTTCTTTCTGCTTAAAAATTCCTTCTTTTTAGTTTTCAATAATTTTTCTTTACCTCATTTTTCTCACATTTTACCATAGGCAGCAAGAACTCAGGCTGTATCTCCAGCACTTTGTAATTCTCCTCAACTATATACCCAAATTCATCACTTACATGTTTTACTTTCCACCTAATTATAGAACACAATTCAGCCACACACAAACAAGTTTCCTGCCACAATATATAAAAAGGGTGGCCTTTCCTCCAGTTTCCAAGAACATGGTCCTCATTTCCTTCTGAGATATCATCAGAAACACCTTTACTGTTTATATTTCTACCATCTATTACGTTCATGATGATGTAAGCATTCTCTGAGATGATAGCTCTCTCTACTGTGCTCCTCATTTCTAAGCCCTCACCCAAATCACCTTTAATGTAATTTCAATCAGTAGTCTCTTCAAAACAGTCTAGGATTTTTTCTATGATTTGCCTCAATTTTTTTTTCCCAGTCTTTATCCAATTACCCAATTCCATAGCCACTTCTACATTTTTAGATATTTGTTGCAACAACCTTCCTGATACCAAGATCCTCAGTAATTTCCTAGGGATAGCATAACAAATTACCATAAACTTCAAATGGTAAGTGGCAGCATAAAACAACAGAAATTTATTCTCTTGGCAGCTGGGGGGGCGGAGGGCAGAAATCTGAAATCAAGGTGTAAGCAGAGCTGCACTCCCTCTGAAGGCTCAAGGGAAGAGTCCTTTCTTGCCTTTTCCAGTTCCTAGTGGCTCCAAGCATGCTGGACTTGTGATTTGTATAATTCCAATTTCTGCCTTTACCACTCTCTTCCCTTCTTCTGTCTCTTATGGGGATATTTGCCATTGAATTTAGGGTTCACCCAATTAATCGTAGATATTCTCATCTTGAGATCTTTAGCATAATAACATCTATAAATATCCCTTTTCCTAAAAAAGGTCATGTTCATAAGTAATGGGTTAAGACTTGCACACATCTTTTTAAGGGTTACCATGCAGCTCACCACAATTGGCAATCCTATATATATATATATATATATATATATATATATATATATATATGTATATATAACAGAGAAACAGGAAATATTACAAATATATATATATATCCCATATATATCTATATATAATAAATATAGATATATACACATATATATATTTCTCTGTAGAAACTATCACAATATGGGTGAATGTACATTTGCCTAAAACCCAGTTGTCTCAAGTGCTATTGAATTTATTGTTCCAAATCTCATCCATGCCCTTTGTTCTACTTAGAAAAATTAAGATGCTAAACTCAAACATTTATCTCTTAGCACTTCTACCCATCTTGCAAATGCATACCTTCAGTTCCAAATGAATTGCAGTTGGGATAGATTTGGTTCATTTGCATTTCTACTACTAGAGAAATAAAGCAGTCAACTTGCACTTAATAGCAGGCATGTCATCATCATGGCCATTACTTCCATATAAGGCATTTAAATGAACTATTTTTTTTTAATTTTTTTAAATCCTTTTTATTGAAATAACATTGGTTTACAATACTGTATGTGATTTAGGTGTAGGATCACACTTCTTCAGCTGTGTGTTTCCATACCACACCCACCACCAAGGTACCAGTAATCCTCCACCATAGTCCATTGCCCCCCTTTTCCCTCTCATTCTCCACTAAGTTTATTGATTCCTTAGATTATTTGACTTTGAAAAATGAATTTGTGCTACCTAAACAGAAATTCCCATGGTACATATGGGGTCATTCTGTGTGCCTGGAAAACCTATTCTAAGAGGTTGCTTTATGATGAAAGATTTGGAATCCAAGTAGGAAAAGCTCATTAAAGAATAAGATCAGGAAAAAGTATGCTAAGGAATAAACAAGAGCAAAAAAGCAACTGTGGAGACATTGTGAATATCATATTGAAAGTAAGCAAGTGAAATAATGAAGACCTGTGCCTCTTTCATGTTCAAAAGACAATTGCAATTGAATTTTCAGTAAGTGCTGGGAGGGAAAATAACTGTCAGTTAAAGAAATCATAGTAGGGGCCTCCCCGGTGGCGCAGCGGTTGAGCGCTGGGTTGCGAAGCTGCCCGCGGCCTCTGCATGCCGGTTCAATCCCCGACTGCTCCCCGGACACCGGAGGAGGGTCCCACATGGCGCGCAGACCTCTCCTGCCACCCGCTACTCCCCTCAGCAGTGTACTTAGGTCCTTCTGCCTGCTCTGCTCCCCGCTCTGGCTCTGGTGAATTCTCTCACCCTCCCGCGCTTCTGACTGTACCCAGTGCATGTATAAACAAACAAACAAACAAACAAATAAATAAAACACACCTCTATTTTAAAAATAAATAAATAAATAAATAAATCATAGTAGATTTCAAAGCCCAGTAAATATATAAGCTTACAGAATTCTCACTTTCACAGAATATGCTCAAGTGCAGACAGTGTTGTCAAGATCAGAAAGGTACTGACCAGTTTGTCCCAACATAATAGAAGCTGAATTGGAGCAACACATCATGACTTTGATCAATGTCATGCTTATATAAGAATTTGGAACCTATTTTCATTCCCCCAAATCATAAAAATGATGAAACTTTATCATGGACCCCTCTAGCATGTCATTCAAGCATTCTCTTACTTTCCAGATGAAAGATTTCCTTGAAATGGCTCAAGGAGTAGAGTAAAGCACTACTGAACACTTACAATGTGCCAAGCACTAAGAATTTAGCAATAAACAAGCTAGACCAAATCACTACTTTTAGAATGTTCACATTTTAACGGATTGTTCTGAATAATATAAATAAAGATTGATCTTAGCCTTGATATCTAACATAAATAACTCATAAAGCCATTATATCAGGTCAAACCATGTAAAACAGTGTTCAATAAAACACCAATTTATGTGGTTCGAACACTATTGAGTGAATATATAGATGTATATGCCTACCATAAAGAAGAGGATATGCATTTTCTTCTGTGCCATTGACATAGCTTTAATGTCATCCAGAAATGACTCTAAGAAACAAATCAAACCATTAGCTAATAGTCCACCCATTTAAACTTGTTGGTTTATTCAGCATGCATTTATTGAGCACCTTCTCTGTACCCCGTATTCTTGTGAGAGTGAGGGATACAGTGTTGAACGAGATAGACAAGGTCCCCAAATTGTTAACTACTTGATAGTGACAGACAATAACCAGATGGCCATACAAATATATCCTAAATTACCAGGTAGGGATAAGCTTCATGATGAAATAAACCACATATATATTTGACTTTCGTAAATGCTAATATATGGAATATACATTTGAAAGAATGCTCATAAATCATTTATAAAGATAAAAACCCTATATACTTTTCTGTCCTTCATCCATCATGTAAGAATCCATGGAAAAAATATTTCTCTCCTGCAATTCATTAACAGGAAATGTTTGCTTCTTCAGATGTATTCTGTTGAAACTAGAAAATTCACTGTTTTTCTCTTTTTGTTTGACAGTCAGGAAGCCAATAAAACTATGTTTAGTGCTCCATTAGAGTGCTAAATTTGCCCAGATTCCCAGTTAATCTTTCTTTTCCTCCTATATTTTTGGTTGTTCATCTTTTTTAGTTATTTCTCTTACACATTTCTATTTTTTCTTATTTTATTCCTTTTAATCTAACTTTCTTCTTTTTTTTTGTTTCAATAGTATAGCCAAGTAGCGCCCTTTTTGGCAGTAGATAGAGTACAAACAATAATTTCACTAGCTGTTAATACTCAACTTTCTGTTATTATATAAACAATTATTGAGCATTTGCTGTGCTGGGCATAAGAGAGAAAGTAATAAACAAGGTAGACAGGATATATACAAGGAAATTACAGGTGAAAATGAACTTTTGGTTTTCCCCAAGAAATGAACAAGATGCTGGTCATACAGGAACTTAGTTACCTGTGGTGTTATATTGCAAATGGCACAAGGTGAAATGGTGAAGATCAGGTCAAATTTAACTAAAATGCCTCAGCTACAAAGAGTTTAAAGTTCAACCAACCCAGATATAAGTATCGTTTCTTAAGTGTATGTAAGTGTATTTATGATAAAATGGTGACTTATCAAACCTAGATCCTCCCTTTAGACACTCTCAAGCTAGCTGATAAATAAGAATAGAAATCAAAGAAAGATTAAAAGAACTAAAGTATGGTACCTATACTTGCCATAGCACATGGAATTATAATAATAAAAGCTCTTCTAACACATTTTAGCTGCTGTGGCCATTGTTTTTGTGTTATCTAAGTAGTTCAGGTTCTGGCAGAGGTAGTCAGGAAAGTGGAGAAATGCTTCCAAGAGGACTGGAGATACTGGCCAGTATCCCAGAGCCACTGGCAAGCATACCCATCAACAGAATTACTCTGAGATTTGGTTGTGTATTATTATTGTAGAATAATTGGTGAAAGAATCTTCAAGGACAGCTAATCCATCTCCTAGTCTCCACACATTCTGTACCTACATCATGAAAAGAGAGATGACAGCCTTTCTAACTCCCTAAGATTCTTAAGAGATCCAAGTTCAGATTCAGAGCATCTTAATATGCCTTCCAAACTTCCTCATAAGATGATTCCAAACAAACCATTAAAAGAACAAAAGTTTTGACTTTGAAAAAAACTACCAACCACCCCTACTACTCCTCCCCCACCCCCCAGAAAAGAATCTCATCTTTGGACCAATCATCATGTTCTGATAAATTTGCAAATTTCCCATGTTTGCCTTCCAAGCCAGCTGTAGAAAAGTTGTTGGGAGTTTACATGAATAGTTACAGTCATAAACTCCAGTGTGCCAAAAAGTGTCTTAATTTCATAGCAGATCTAAGAGGGAGGACTTTTGACATCTGGATGGAGCTGGAAAGGCCAGAGGCACACCATCAGGTCAGCACAGTATATTATCCTTGGGAAACCCTGGAAGAAGAGCTGAGGAAGATAAAAAACTTTTAAAAGGCACACTAAACAATAATGACAGCATCCCCACTGTCCTTTTGCTCTCACAGTAATACCTGCTAAATTTTTTCCCCATACTACTTCAAACATGTTGTTGTACCTACAAAGACTTCTGGTTCCTCACCAGAGTGGAATGGGTCATAATTCTCTGTCTTGTACACATGGTGTATCATAAGTACAGCTCCTAGTGTCTGCCCTGTCTTGCCCTTCCACTTTATTCATGAGACAGGAATAAGATTGACCAACTTTTTACCCCACAGAGCATAATCTGTGTTTCATTAAACAAAAACATTTATTGGAAAAAAATCTCTTCATTTTCTACCTTCTGCTTTTCTAGGTCAAAGGTTTTGTTATCTTCTAGAAATGTGTGTTTGGTGCCATGTGGCAAATACATGTTAGGTTACTAAAAGGGGACTGGGAAATTATATTATGGAAAGTCAAAAACCTCAACAAAATACGTTCTTAGAAAGTCATCTCTTTCAGCTCTCTGTCTTCATAGATTTACAGGCGTAAATTATCTCAGAGAAACTTTGTCTAGCCTCTGAACCAATATTCCAGGTCTGTTTAGCCCTGTCTCCAGAGATCACAACTGCTTCCTAAATAAACCTATTCCAGAATGCCAATCAGACAGTCAACCAATTATGAGTACCTACCATATGCCAGGCACTGCAGGTATAACAGTTAAAACTACAGGCCTCTCCATTCTTGAAGTTTGCATTCTAGAAAACAAAACAGACAGTAGGTGATGAGTATGACCAATTGTATGAAAGGGAAGGTACAAGGTGTTCTGGAGGCATAACATATATGAACCTAGCATAATCTGGAAAAGTTGGGGATGGCCTTTGAAAAAAAGTGACATCTAAGCTGAGACTTGAAAGTGAAAGGAGACAAAAACTGGTGAGGAACTGAAAGAATATCATACCTTTACAGCTTGGAGAGCTGGATAGATAATGAAGTTATAGGTAGAGAATGGATCATGATGTTTTAGATTTTATGAAATTTTTAATAATAGAAATTTTTATCCAAAAAGATAAAGCAAGAAACTGATGCAATCAGAGTTTTAACAATCACTCTGACCATTCATTGGGAATGTAAAGAATCAATGTAAAAGCCCAAACTGGAGGTGTTTACAATAGTTCAGATGTAAAACAAAACAAGATGATATTTGACTACTCTAATAGCAAGAAGAATAAAGAAAAGTGGAGGTATTAGAAAGACATAGAATTGGCAGTGTTTGGCAAAAGATTGGGAAGCATGGGAGACGAATAAATCAGTGATGATGTATAGCAAGTAAGCCATGAGTTCTGAGAACACTGTTTTGTTTAAGGTATGTTTAGTTTCCATATCTTTGGTATGTAGTATATATAAAGTGTTTAAATAATTTTTTGAATGAATAAATGAACACATGATCATACTCCCAGCTGTCTACCTTGAGGAATTGGATTGAAGATGATGTTATTTATTTAGATATGGTATAGAACAGGGGGAAATGAGTTCATTAGACATGAGTTCATGTCTAATTATTTTAAAGATCAATGGAAGATATAAAGCAGAAATATTTCACCTTTTAAAAAATAAGCAATTGAAGAAGATAAAAAGAACAGAAAGACAATCCATTCTTGTGCATCAGAAGACTTAACATTGTTAAAATGGTCATTTTACCTAAAGTAATATGCAGATTCAGTACAATCCTTATCATAATCCCAACAGCATCTTTTTCACAGAAATTTAACAAAAAAATTCAATATTTTTATGGAATCACAAAAGCAATACCAGTTCTAGGGGGAAAATGGAGGTACATACAACCTGACTTCAAGCTATACTACAAAACTCTAATAAACAAAACAGCATGGTTTAATAACAGACATACAGATATTGGCACATGATTGAGAGCCCAGAAATAATCCCACACTTATGTGGAAGACTAATTTATAAACACATGCAGTGAAGAAGGGAAAGTCTCTTTAATAAGTGGTACTGAGAAAACTGGACAACCACATAAAAAAGAATGAAACTTTACCACCATAGTATACTAAGCATAAAAATAATTCAAAATAGATTAAAAATGTATCCTAAAAGCATAAAATACATAGGGGAAAATATAAAAAGCAATCTCTTCAACATTGGCCTTACATTTATCCTGTTGATTCCTCTCTAGCAGCAAGGGAAACAAAAACAAAAACAAAAATAAATGGGACTACATAAAATGAAAAAAATTTCTGCACAGTTAAAGAAACATCTCCCAAATGAAAAGGCATCCTACTAAATGGGAATAGATATTTTCAAATCATTTATTATTTTCTAGATATCAAATAGTTGGATACAACATATAATTTTCATCACCTTCTTCACTTAGCAGTATCCTTTCAAGATTACCTCATGTCTTTGTGTGGTTTGTTAGCAAGTATTTTAATCACTGAATAACATTCCACTCTGTAGTTATATCACCATTTGTTTACCCATTCACAAATAGAAGGATATCTTTATTACTTCCAAGTTTTAGCAATTATGAATATTACCACTGTAAACATTCATACACAGGTTGCTGTGTAGACTTAGATTTCAACTCATTTGAGTAAAACACTAAGGAGTGCAATTGCTAGAGTTTGCTTGGTTTTGCAAGAAACTGACAAATTGTTCTCTAATGTGTCTGCAGGATTTTGCATTCCTACCAGCCATGAAATTAGAGTTTTTGTTGTTGCACATCTTTACCAGTATTTGATAGTATAAGGTTTTGGAATTTAGCCATTGTAATGTGTATATAATAGTATCCCAATTTATTTAAACTTATAGTTCTCTGATCCATATGATAATGGTGCATCTTTTCATATACTCATTTGCTATCTGTAACCTTCTTTGGCGAGGTTTCCATGCCTCTCAAGAATTCTTCCTATATAATTCTTTAGATAAGTATTTTATCAGGTATGTGTTTTACAAGCATTTGCTCCTAATCTGTGAATTCTCTCATTCTATTAGTGTTGTTTTGTTTTTAGAGAACTGAAGCTTTTAATTTGACAAGGTTAAATATATCCATTAGGCTTTTGGTGTTGTCTCTAGACCATTGCAAACTCAAGGTCACCTAGATTTTTCCCTGTATTATCTGCTAGGAGATTTATAGCTTTGCATTTAGGTCTCTGAGCCATTCAAGTTAATTTTTATAAAGGGATATAAGGTCCATATATAGATTTATTTTTTTGTGTGTGGATATTCAGTTGTTCTAGCAGTGCTTGTCTTTGATTTCCCTAGACACTGTTTTGTCTTTTTTATTTAATGAAGACTGAAATGTGCTGTTCTTTCCATTGTATTCACCTTTTATTATGCAAGAGTTCTGTTGATATGTTTGTAAGGTGTGGGGAGAGGGAAGGACTCTGTGGCCCTACTATTAGTTCTCAGTGTTTCAGTGTCTTTGCCCCTGGCAAGTACTTTTCACAAGTGTGTCTCAGCAATTCCCATCCACTTTGAAGAGACAGGATGTCTAGAGTATAATGGAGTCTGGTATTTTCTTTATCCCATGTGGAGAGCTCCAGCACATTGAAGCTGAGTATTTCCCTTCCCTAGGTTGGTTAGATTCTGGTGAAATCCCAGTTAGATTGTTATAAAATTATTGTTGTTGAGAGCAAGTCTTGGTAAGCATAGACTCTTCTGAGTTTATTTCAGAATGGCTAGGTATAAGGTTTCTTTTTGCAATCATGAAATGTTTTAAAAGGGTTAGTAGTGCTAGTTACACAATTCTGTGAGCATTCTAAAGATGGTTAAGTTTTACACTTTGAATAGGTGAATCATATGTGAATTTTATCTTATCTAAACTTTAAAAAAAATCAAATGCTTCCCCATGTCCAAAAGTGACAGAAAATTTTTGTTTCCTATTTTCTTTGATCTTGGCTCTCACCTGCCTTTACTCCACCCACACTTCAATTCAGTAGCCTCCAAAGGGCACTTAGTTTACAGTCCCTGCTGCCACAGTGTCAAACTCTAGAAATGTTATATAGAGCAGAAATCAAAAGGGCATAGTATGTGAAGTCTGACACAAACTGTAATTACAGAGATTCAAAGGTCAGGCCAGGGGCAAGGGGAAGGACAAAGTTGACTCTGGAACATATTTAAATTCTCTCTGCCACGTAGCTTTCTTTATGTTATCAGCCAGAAGCTTTACTTCATTTATAGTTAATTTTCTAGTTTTCTGAAACTTCCAGTTTTGTTCATAATCTCTATGTTGGGTTCTTTGCATATTTTTATTATGCATACCTATTGACTCTTAATTACCCTTTCCTACTTTTCTTCTTTTTCACTTAAACATATTTTTTGAAATTTGCATATGTACATTTTCAACTTCCTGATTATATTCTCAAAATAGAAATGTACAGTGATAAAAATCAATAATCAGAAGTAAAGAAGATAGCATCTTTATAACCAGATACTTGTCACACAGCACATATCCTAGCTTGGACAAATTCCCATCTTAATACTCTATTAAACCTTAGGAGTTTAACATTTTGCATTTCAACTGCCTAACATAATACCTATTGCCTCATAAGTACTCCATAAATTGTTTGAATGATAAATGAACTACCTGGATAACCTCTACCTAGCACTGGAGCTTCCATTCCCTTCTCTTCTTCGGGGTCACTGTATCTTTTTTCTTTTCCAAGCCTACCATTCTGTCTTGAAGTCTCAGAGAGTGTTGACTCAGTGGAGTTCATAATCATATCATCTTTCTACCTAATGTGTAGAAAAATCATTCTGGAATAGAAAAACTTGACCACTACTCTGTTGTGTTTAAATATGTAACTAGTACTCTGCTGTTGATAGTGTTCAGTGACTTTGCCAAAGAACAATGAAACCACCTGAAATTGTGAAGGACAAGTTGAGATTTCCCATGGTCCCTTGAACTTTGAAGTCCCTTTTTGCTTATATTCCTATTTATCTGTTTGTACTATATCTATCCAAAGACGATTAAGTCAAAAGTTGCCAAGAATTTAACCACATCTTTCAAAACTCTTGCTGAGTCACAGAAATACCAGTCACTTTCCCTGTAGAATAGCAATGCTAATTGGTTGAGTCATCCTGGATCAAACATGTCAAAACAATTGAGAGGAAAGGATAATGCTGTTATGAAGTTTCTAGGAGATTCTGCAGAACCTAAATTATTTGAATTTATTGGTAGCTATCTTACAGATAAGTATATTAAAAGTTACATTGCATCTGAAAGCCAAATATTTAGTGACATTGAAGGTCTGAATATAAGACAAATCAGTGCCAGGATGTGATTTACTTACCTCTACTCTTAGAATACTGTGGCTCCAGAAGGTTCTTTTTCCAAGTTCAGGGAAAACCAAGATTCTGAATATTTTAAACTGTTTAATCTCCTCTTTGGTATTTAGTAGCTAAATATTGTAGTCCTGTTCTCCAACTGCCATATGCTTGCAAGCATAAATCAATACCAACTATGCTGGTAAACAAGGTTACTGAAGGGATTATATATTCTGATTTGCTAATAGCTGCCAGGTCTGGTAAGGAGAGAAATAGTCTCAGTCTAATTTGGCTTAGCTCAAGATTCTAAAGGAAGTCAATTAGCTCTTCTAGATGTTGGTTTTCAATTCTATATTATGTGTGTAGAAACCCTTCTCAGGAATGATCAGATTGATTAATATCACATTTGTTAGATGCTCATCAACTGACATTAAGCACTTTCATGTGACTGTGTTAGGCTTGAAGACTGTCTCTTGGAAAGGAGGCAAATATCCTTACAAAAAATAAACCACCTAAATGGGTATTGTATCTTGTCAAATGCTTTTTTGGAATCTATTGTTAGAATCATGAGATTTTTATCTTCCTTTATGTGAATTTGGTGAATTACATTAATTGATTTGGTATGTTAAACCATCCTTGCATCCCTGGAATGAATCCCACTTGGTCATGATGTATGATTCTCTTAATGTATTGCTGAATTTGATTTGCCAAGATTTTGTTGAAGGGTTTTCTATAGGTGTTCATCAGATAAATGTTAAAAATGTATTGCTGGGTCTATAGTTTCCTTTTTTGTGCTGTCCT
The DNA here is from genome assembly GCF_014898055.3 of Talpa occidentalis. Lineage (NCBI taxonomy): Eukaryota > Metazoa > Chordata > Mammalia > Eulipotyphla > Talpidae > Talpa > Talpa occidentalis. Next base: position 83,666,719 of record NW_023604861.1, on the reverse strand, counting down.
TCTCTAGTTTGGGGAGCAAGGCAATGTTGGCCTCATAAGATGTGTTTGGGAGCATTCCTGCTCTTGGGTGTTTTGGAAGAGCTTGAGAAAGATAGGTATTAGAGCACCTTTGAAAGTTTGGTAGAATTCACTGGAGAAGCCATCTGGTCCTTAGCTTTTGTTCTCAAGAAGGTTTTTTTTTTAATCACTATTTCAGTTTTTGTAGTGATCTGTTCATGCTATCTATTTTGTCTTGATTCAGTGTTGGAAAGTTGAATGATCCTAAAAATGTTTCTTTTAGGTTGTCCAATTTGTTTGCATATAAATGATCATAGTAGTCTCATAATCCTTTGTATTCCTGCAATATCTGTTGTAACTTCATCTCTTTCATTTCTGCTTCATTTTTTTCAGGCTTTTCTCTGTCTTTTTTGAAATGAACCTAGCTAAGGGCTTATCAATTTTGTGTATGCTTTCAAAGAAAGGATTCATTGGTTTCATCTTTTGTATCATCTTTTTGATGTCTTATTCATTTATTTTCACTCTAACTTTTATTTCATTCCTTCTGCTGACTTTTAGTTTTGTTTGTTCTTTTTCTAGTTCAATCTTTTTCTGTTCTTTTTCTAGTTCATTCAAATATAAGATTAGATTGTTTGAGACTTTTGTTATTTATTGATGTGGGCCCATATGTCCCTCTTTTGATTGTTTTTTTTAAATTATTGATTTATGGGGGAAGCAAATATTGTTTAAAAATTAATATTTTTTAATTTATAAAAATAAAAATAAATTATTGATTTATATTAGTTACATATATATAATCAATTTTTTTCTATTTTCCATTCATTTACAAAAATACAATTTTGGGAGTACAGCTTCACATCTCTATATTTGTATATGCTTCAGTCACCTACCATGGAAGTTCTGGTGCCATCACGCTATTTAAAAGCCCTCTCTACCTTATCCTCTACTTCCTTTCCCTTCCTTCCTGGTAACCACCATATTTTCCAGAGTTACTTTATTTTGTTGTGTGTTTCGCCCTTTTTTTCCCCTTTGCTACTTACATTTCATATATGAGTGAAACCATTGGGTAATTGTCTTTTACTTTCTGACTTATTTCACATAGCATAATTATCCATGTTATGGCAAAAGGCAAGATTTTATCTATTTTAATAGCTGAGAAGTATTCTATTGAGTATGTGTACCACAACTTCTTTTCCAGTCATCTGTTAGTTGAACATAGGGATACAGATATCATTTTTGAATGAGTGTTTTCATATTCTTCAGATAAACCTTAAAAATGTATTGCTGGGGGTCTCCCCGGTGGCGCAGCGGTTGAGCACTGGGTTGCGAAGCTGCCCGCAGCCTCTGCAGCACCAGTTCGATCCCTGGCTGCTCCCCAGCCACCGGAGGAGGGTCCCACATGGCGCGCAGACCTCTCCTGCCGCCCGCTGCTCCCCTCAGCAGTGTACTTCGGTCCTTCTGCCTGCTTTGCTCGCTGCTCTGGCTCTGGTGAATTCTCTCACCACCACCCCCCCAACCCCGCGCTTCTGACTGTACCCAGTGCTTGTATAAATAAATAAATAAATCTTAAAAAAAAAAGAATTTAAAAAAAATGTATTGCTGGGTATATTCATGTTTAGTTTTCTGAGGAATCCCCATGCTATTTTCCATAGAGGTTATACCAATGTACGTTCCCACCAATAGCATATGAGAGTTACTTTTTCTTCTTATCTTTGCCAATACTTGGTGTTTGCAGTCTTTTGATAATAAGCCATTCACACAGGTATGAAATGGTATCTCCTGGTTTTGATTTGCATTTCCCTTATAATAGTGATGTTGAACATTTTATCATGTACCTCTAGACCATCTATATGTCTTCTTTGGAGAGTGTCTGTTCAGGTCTCCCAATTTTTAATTAGGTTGTTTGCTTTTTGTTGTTGAATTGTTTGGATTCTTTGTATTTTTTGGAAATTAACCCCTTGTCAGATATATGATATACAAATATCTTCTCCCATCAGTAGACTATCTTTGTTTTTGTGGTGGTTTCTTTTGCTCTACAAAAGCTTTTCAGTCTGATGTATTGCTTTTAGTTTTTTAAAAGTCTTTTCACAATCAGAAATAAGATTAATACCTTTATTTATATTTTGTTGTTCCATTTTTTAATATTTAGATTATAAATGCTCTAGAATTTATTTTGGAGAATGTTCTAAAATGAAGATTTAATTTAATTTTGCTTCATGCATAATTTTTCCCAGAACCATTCCCCAGATTGGGCAATCAGGTCTTTTAAATTCATAGTGCTATTACTATTTAAGGAATGTGCGTGTGTGTGTGTGTGTGTGTGTGTGTGTGTGTGTGTATGTGTGTTTTCATGGATACTAGGAAGTTAGAAGAGCTGGTAAAATCTTCCACCATGTTAAACTAGAACTAGATTCTGTTTTCAGTGAGCATTTTTGCATCAAACATTCTTGTTTTAATTTTATCACTTGATGTTTTAATTACCTTACAGTTTATCTCCACCTGTTCTCATTGATGTGAAAAACATTTCAGTGACTTTTTTTTTTAATCACTATTTTCTGACACATGCCTGTAAATCCTGTTTGTTCACTCTTAGGAATGTTATTTTCATTCCTATTTTCATTCATACTGGGTTTCACCCCCTGAAATGCCTGCTTTCTACCTATTTCCCAACAGAACTTCAATATCCAGATTAAATCTTTTTTTTTTTTAATCTTAAATTTTATTTTTATATTCCCCCATACAATTGCAAACGCCCCATTCTGACCCCAATCCTTCCCCTCCCGCCCCCCACCCCCCAAAAAGTGTCTCTGGTTCATAGTTTTTTGTTGATTTTGATTTTCACTTTCTTATATTCATTTTCCTGGTCCCTTATTTAAGTTTTCTAGATTCCTGCTATGAGTGAGACCATCCGGTATTTTCCTTTTTCTTTCTGGCTTATTTCGCTGAGCATGATCCCTTCCAGCGCCATCCATGTTGCTGCAAATTGCATGTGTTTATCTTTTTTGAATGCTGAGTAATATTCCATGGTATATATGTGCCACATCTTCTTGATCCAGTCATCTACTTTTGGGCATTTGGGTTGTTTCCAAAGCTTAGCTATTGTAAACAGTGCTGCTATAAACATAGGGGTGCAGGTGCTCTTTGGAATTGATGTTTCTGTGTCCTTTGGGTAAATACCTAGGAGTGGAATTGCTGGATCATATGGAAGCTCTATGTTTAGTAGGTCCAGAAATCTCCACACAGCTCTCCATAGTGGTTGGACCAGTTTGCACTCCCACCAACAGTGCAGAAGAGTTCCTTTTTCTCCACATCCTCGCCAACATTTGTTGTTGCTAGTTTTTTTAATATGTGCCATTCTCACTGGTGTGAGATGGTATCTCACGGTAGTTTTGATTTGCATTTCCCTGATTGCAAGTGATGTTGAACATTTTTTCATATGTCTGTTGGCCATTTGCATTTCCTCTTCAGAGAAGTTCCTTTTTAGCTCTTCTGCCCATTTTTGACTGGATTATTTTCTTTGTTGTTGCTGAGTCTCATCAGCTCTTTGCAGATTTTTGTGATCAGTTCTTTATCATTAGTGTTGGTGCAAAAATGTTCTCCCAGTTGGTGGGGTTTCTCTTTGTTTTTGTTATTGTCTCTTTTGCTGTGCAGAAGCTCTTTAATTTGATGTAGTCCCAGCTGTTTATCTTTGTCTTCACTATCACTGCTTTGGGTGATGTGTCTGTAAAGATGTCTTTGATGTGCATATCACGTAGTGTTTCGCCTATATTTCCTTCTATGTATTTTATGGTTTCAGGTCTTATGTCTAGTTCTTTAATCCATTTTGAGTTGATTTTTGTGTATGGTGTGAGGTAGTGGTCAAGCTTCATTCTTTTGCATGTAGCGACCCAGTTTTCCCAGCACCATTTATTGAACAAACTTTCTTTGCTCCAATGCATAGTCTTTGCTCCTTTGTCAAAGATTAGTTGACCATAAATCTGTGGGTTGATTTCTGGATTTTCTATTCGATTCCATTGGTCTGTATGTCTGTTCTTGTTCCAATACCATGCAGTTTTGATGATTATGGCTTTGTAGTATAGTTTGAAGTCTGGGAGTGTGATGCCTCCATTTCCTTCTTTTTTTTTCAGTAGAGCTTTGGCTATTCGGGGTTTTTGGTGATTCCATATGAATTTCATCAATAATTGTTATATTTCTTTGAAGAATGCCATTGAGATTTTGATTGGAATAGCATTGAATCTGTATATTGCTTTTGGTAGGATGGCCGTTTTAATAATGTTTATTCTTCCAATCCATGAGCAGGGGATGTCTTTCCATTTCTTTGTGTCTTCTTCTATTTCTTTTAACAGTGTTTTATAGTTTTCTTTGTATAGGTCCTTTACCTCTTTTGTTAGATTTATTCCCAAATATTTGATTTTTTTGTTTCAATAATAAAAGGGGTGGTTTTTTTGATTTCTTCTTCTTCAGATTTATTGTTTGTGTATAGGAAGGCTACTGACTTTTGCGTGTTGATTTTGTATCCTGCCACTTTACTGAACTGACTGATGAGTTGAATTAGTTTTTCTGTGGAGATTTTGGGGTTCTCTATGTATATTATCATATCATCTGCAAATAGTGATAGTTTGACTTCTTCTTTTCCTATTTGGATTCCTTGTATGTCTTTCTCTTGTCTTATTGCTCTGGCTAGGACTTCCAGTATTATATTGAAAAGCAGTGGTGAGAGTGGACATCCTTGTCTTGTTCCAGATCTTAATGGAATTGCTTTCAGCTTTTCACCATTGAGAATGATACTGGCTGTTGGCTTGTCATAGATGGCCTTTATGATGTTGAGGTATGTTCCTTGTATCCCAAGAATTTCAAGGGCTTTTATCATGAATGGGTGTTGCACTTTGTCGAAAGCTTTCTCAGCATCTATTGATATTATCATATGGTTTTTATATTTCTTTTTGTTGATGTGTTGGATAACATTGATTGATTTTCGGATGTTAAACCATCCTTGTGCCCCTGGAATGAATCCAACTTGGTCGTGGTGAATTATCTTATGGATACATTGTTGGATTCTGATAGCTAAAATTTTATTGAGGATTTTTGCATCAGTGTTCATTAGGGAGATTGGCCTATAGTTTTCCTTTTTTGTGTTGTCCTTATTCGGTTTTGGTATTAGTGTAATATTGGCTTCATAGAACGTGTTTGGTATTGTCCCTTCCTTCTCAATTTTTTGGAAGAGTTTGTGAAGGATAGGCACTAATTCGTCTCTGAATGTTTGGTAGAATTCATTTGTAAATCCATCAGGTCCTGGGCTTTTGTTTTTGGGGAGGTTTTTGATTACCATTTCAATTTCGCTGCTTGTAATTGGTCTGTTTAGGTGTTCTATTTCTTCTTTATCTAGCTTTGGGTGATTGTAGAGTTGTAGGAATTTGTCCATCTCCTCTAGATTGTTGAACTTGTTTCCATATAACTGTTCATAGTAGTTACTGATTATTCTTTTGATTTCTGCTGTGTCCATTGTGATTTCTCCTCTTTCATTTATGATCCTGTGTATTTGTGCTTTCTCCCTTTTTTCCTTTGTGAGCCTGGCTAGGGGTTTGTCTATTTTATTTATTTTTTCAAAGAACCAGCTCTTGGTTTCATTGATCTTTTGGATTGTTTTTTTAGTTTCAATTTCATTTATTTCTGCTTTGGTTTTTATTATTTCTTTTCTTCTACTGGATTTGGGGTTTTTTTGTTGTTCTTTTTCTAGATCTTTGAGCTTCGAGATTAGGTTGTTTCTTTGAGTTCTTTCTTGTTTTTTGATGTGAGCTTCTATTGCTATATATTTTCCTCTTATTACTGCTTTTGCTGCATCCCATACATTTAGGATATTGGTGTCCTCCTTGTCATTCAGTTCAAAGAATTTTTTAATTTCTTCTTTGATCTCCTCATTAGTCCAGTGGTCTTCCAGTAGTGTGGCTTTTAATCTCCATGAGGTAGGATAGTTCCTTGCCTTCTTTTTATGATTTATTTCTAGTTTGATGCCTTCGTGGTCAGAAAAGATGGTTGGTATGATTTCAATCTTGGTGTATCTGTTGATGTTTGTCTTGTGCCCCAGTATGTGATCGATCCTGGAGAATGATCCGTGTGCGCTTGAGAAAAATGTGTACTCCGTTTTTTTTGGGTTTAGTGTTCTATAGATGTCTGTTAAGCCCAAATGCTCTAGGTCCTTATTTAGAGCTTTAGTTTCTTTACTTATTTTTTGTCTTGTTGATCTATCCATTGTTGATAGTGGTGTGTTGAAGTCTCCCACTACGTATGTGTTTTCTCTGATGTCTGTTTTCAGAGAGGACAACAGTTGTCTGATATATTTTGGTGCTCTTTCGTTTGGTGAGTATATGTTAATGAGTGTTATTTCTTCTTGAAGTATTGTCCCCTTAATCATAATGTAGTGACCATTGGGGTCTCTTTTTATTTTTTTGAGTTTGAAGTCTGTTTTATCTGATATAAGTATAGCTGTTCCTGCTTTCTTTTTTGGCCCATTTGCTTGTAGGATTGTTTTCCATCCTTTGACTTTGAGCCTATTTTTATCTTTTGTAGCTAAATGTGTTTCCTGGAGACAGCAAAAGGTTGGGTTTTGTTTCTTAATCCAGGCTGCAACTCTGTGTCTTTTTATTGAAGAGTTTAGTCCATTTACATTTAGAGTTAATATTGATATGTTAGCATCTGTATTTGCCATTATGTTTGTCTTTCCTTTGATTTTATTTATTCTTTTAATAACTTTTTTTTTTTTTTTGGTCTTCTTTCGTTGTTATTCGTCCCTCTGAGGTTCTGGCTTTAGGATTCCTTGTAGTATTTTTTGGAGTGGGGGTTTATTCGTAATGAAATTCCGGAGTTTCTCTTTGTCTGGGAAGGTCCATATTCTTTCTTCATGGAGGAAAGAGAGCTTTGCGGGATAGAGTATTCTTGGTTGGCATCTGTTTTCTTGGAGTCTGTTGACTATGTCCCTCCACTCTCTCCTTGCCCGTAGTGTTTCTTCAGAGAAGTCTGATGTCAGCCTGATTGGTTTTCCTTTGAATGTTATGTTTCTTCCCTCTTGTCAGCTTCATTATTTTTTCCTTGTCCTGGATTCTTGGGAGCTTTACTATTATGTGTCTTGCTGTGTTTTTCCTTTCGTCGTGGAAGTTTGGTGTTCTTCTTGCTTCTTGTATATCAATTTTCAGCTCCTTCTTCGCATTTGGGAAGTTCTCTTCAATTATCTCCTGGAATATTTTCTCTGTTCCTACATCTCTCTCCTCTCCTTCTGGAATTCCTATAACTCTTATATTTCCTTTCCTCATGGAGTCAGATAGTTCTCGAAGTCTTTCTTCATTCTTTTCCTTCGTACTTCTCTTTCCTTTTCTGTTTTGGTTCTTTTTATTTCTGTGTCTTCAAGAGAACTTATTCGTTCTTCCATTTCATCTATTCTGCTTTCCTTGCTTTTCCCGGAGTTCTTTAGTTCCTCCATTAATTCTTTGATCTCCTGCATTTCTTTTACTTCCCTCTTTAGGGACTCAATTTCCTTCTTTTGATCTATCACTTTTTTAATCATGGCAATTTTAAATTCTCTTTCTGGAAGGCTCAGAAGTTCTTCCAAGTTGCTGTCGTTGCAATCTGGGGAGTGGTTTTCTTTTTGTGGTGTGCTTCTTTCCTGAGGAGTTGTTAGGTTGCGTGTGGTTCTTCTACTCCCTACTGTCTGTTTTCTAATTTGTCGTATGCGTTGGACACTGTGATGCTCGGACTGACTGGCATCTTGGGTGAACTTCTCCGCTCCCCTCTGGCTCTTCCAGGAGCCATCTCTGCCTTCTGGGGGAGCTTTCTGCTGGTTTTAGGCAGTTTTTACTGAAGAAATGTCCCTTTTCTCAAATGGCGAAGCGGGATGCAGTCCCTGCGCCTCCGGTTTCAGGCACACTCTTCTGCACACCCGGTCTGCCCCGGACGTGGGTGCCTGCTCCCTCTGTGGGCTCAGACTGCTGGTCGCAAGGGGCCTGGCGTGGAATAACTTCCCGGCTGGCCACTGCAGAAGCCTTCTGCCCTTTTCAAGCAGTCTTAAGAAATTTCCTGTTCTATGGGGTGTTTGTGACTTTTTTTTTCCTGGTCACTAGGTGGCGCCAGAGATCTCTCCTATTGTCCTTGGGGGGCTGTTTTTCGTCCCCCCCACCCCGTGGGACAGGGAACAGAGCGGGAATGGTAGGGTACACCTCAACAGCTTTGGGGTGCTGTGTCTGCCTTGTGCCCCACCGTCGTGGAGAACCCACGCCCCGAATTTTCGTGCCCCGGGTCTCAGTTCAAAGCCCTCAGTTCCAGGACGCGGGCTGTAGCCCAGTTCAGTGGCGCGGGAATGGCGCCTTTTGCACTGCTCCCGTGCCCGGGTGCCTGGTTCCTGCTCACTCAGGGAGGGACCTTCACCTCAGTGAGGACCTCCGCGCGTCTCCCTGCAAGCCTAGGTCGTCTCCCCGCAAGCCTAGGTCGCAGGCGCGGGTACCTGGGCAGCCGCGATTCCGGTCTGCACTTGCTTTTCAAGCTCGCGGAGCGTGCCCCTTTCCGCGCCAGCTTACAGGCAGCCCAGGCTGTGTGCGCATCTCCCGGGGTCTTTGTTCTTCTCTAATGGCGCCCGGAGCCGTTCGCTCACCGCCGCGGCGAATCCTGCAGGGTTCGCCTCAGCTCCCGTTCACGGGGTGTGGTGGCTGCAATAGTTCCTTTCCACTCACGGTCCCGCTTGCTGCGTAGTTTGTTCTTGTTGGTTGTTTTGGTTTGTTGTTTTCCTCCTCTCTGCCGGTCGGAGAGTGCCGCCTCTGTGGGCGGGGGAGGGGAGCAGGGTTCTGCGCTTCCCTCCCTTCTAGTCCTCTTTTATGGCCACTTTCTTCTTCGGGTAGTTTGCTGGCGTCACCCGTTTATCTTCCGTGTCCCAGTTCTCACTGGGACCTGCCGCTTTTCCTCCCTATTAACTTTTTTTAATGGGAGATCTTACTCGCAGCGTCTCCTCGCTGCCATGTTGCTCCGCCCCCTCTGATCCCCACTGATCTCCAGATTAAATCTTAATTCTTCCAGCTAATTGTGTTGTCCTCTGAATTCCAGGAGCACCGATGATCTCTATATAACAATTGAGCACTTAGATTTATTTATCCCATTGCAAATCCTATTTTATAGACAGTGTCAGCTTCTTTGAAAGGCATTTTCTCCTCTTACTTAGTACCGAACACTAATAACCTGTGGATCAGTTAAAATGTTAGGATGAAGAGAATCCATTGTTAGGCATTTGCCACCATTTCTGCCAGCGTATCATGCAACTTTATCAGGGATTCTGTAAAACAGAATCAAATTATTATCTTCATTTGACAGAAGAAACTAACACAAAAAGATAAATGATATGCCTTCAATTACTTAAAGACATCACTGAGAAGTCAAACCTCCTAAATTCAATCATTTTTGCCTTTCTACTTTTTTCAAAGCTACTTTGTTCACGAATACTTTTTTAATTTAGCTCATTTTTCTCAAATTATGGTGAGCAGAATCCATAGTTCACAGAATGCTAATAAGTATCTCACTGTAGAAGACTTTCATAGTAAATGAATTTGGAACATGCTGAGTTAAACAAATTTCAATGGGTTTATTTATAGCAGAACTTCTTAGCACGCTTAAAATGGTACTGACCATATATTGCCTCCAGAACTCTTCTTTTTTTCACAGAGAATCCATTAACATACTTTGGGAAATATGCTGTTCGATTCCTCCTCCTTCAGTCACTCCTTTCTTTCCTGCTTCTTATGTTCCTTGTTTGGTTTCCTGTCCAGGGTAACCTTTACTGTAAGGTGATCCTGTCTTTATAAAATGCTTTGAGATGGAGATACCTGTCTGAAAGAATCCCCTATCTTGATATAATTACACTAAGTACAGAAAAATAACCGAAGTTCCCCAACAGTGTAGATTTTAAGGAATATTATTAGGTGACATGTGGTATCTATTTCTCTGAACACAAGCAGCTTTTCTGAAAGAAATAGCTTGAATCATTGTATCATAATTTATTGATTTTAATCTTTATTTAGGAATTTAGGTGGCTTCTCAATTTTGCTACTGCAAGTGACTAATATTTACATGAATTTAACTATCAAAAAAGACAGTGGGACAGATTTTCATTTATGGACTGCCCCTCTTTTTTTTGTGTGTGGGATGCTCTGCAGTCTCCATGGGGAGACTGCTTTGTTTCCCTCTGATAATATTTGAATCCTTCTGGGTCTAGAAAGAGATGTCTCCCTTATTTCTATGGTATGTAAATGATTGGGCTAAACTTGACCTCTGTCATAAAGATTGATTTTATAGGAAATACCATTCTAGTTCGGTTTCTGACAACCTGAAACTTTCTAGTTCCTAATCTCCACCTGCTTTTTCCTAATGGTTCCTCTAAACTCTCTCATCGCTGTCAGAATTAGATATTAAGGATGACCCACTAATACTTCAAATGTAGTGTTTCTGAACTCAGTGTTTTATGTTTTTCTATTCTATATGCTTTCCTTTTTTTCCCTCCATTCATTTCCCCATTATTGTCACCACTACCCAATCAGTTATTCAAACTAAGAACCTTGCATTTATCCTTGACTCCTCTTTTTCTCTTACTTAGTCATTGCCATAGGTACATGATATATATATTTTTTTAAAGATTCATTTATTTATTTATACAAGCACTGGGTACAGTCAGAAGCTCAGGAGGGTGAGAGAATTCACCAGAGTCAGAGTGGGGAACACAACAGGCAGACTGACAAAGAAATACACTGCTGAGGGGAGCAGCGGGCGCCGCAGGAGAGGTCTGCTGTGCCATGTGGGACCCTCGCTGGTGGCCTGGGATCGAACCAGCACTGCAGAGGCTGCGGGCAGCTTCGCAGCCCAGCGCTCAACCGCTGCGCCACCCGGGGAGGCCCAGGTACAGGGCATATTGATGTCAAGTCTATGTCTTTCCACATCTCAAACCAATTTTTAACTCTGAAACTCCTGTGCTTCTGTCCCATTTGAAAGGTTTTCAGCGTATCACACACTCCATTGTTTCTTCAGTGCTGTCCATCCTCCACAGTGGGGCAGAAGGGTCAAAATCTGTAAAGCCCATACTTTTATCACTTCTCTTGACTTAAATAATAAAATCCAAACTTGCTCACTCTAGTATACCTTAACAGTCTTTCATTGTATACTTGTCATAACTTTCTCCTGAATGCCTTTGCTTTTTCTTGTCTTCTTACCTTTGTAAATACAATTCCTCCACTGCTTGGCCCGATGAGTAATATTAGTGAGTAAGCAACATTAGTCATGTAAGACTGAAATAAAGGTATTACCGCCTTATCTTGTTTGCCCTACCAAGATGTTTTTCTAGGTTGAGTAAACTTTTAAGTTTCTTGGGGAAAGAATGTCATGTTTTAAAGAAACATGACAAACAGATTTAAGTTCTTTATTTGTAATTTTATTGCACTGATTCCAACAATGTGGTATTTGTTGAGGTTTGCCTTATGACCAAATATTTGTAAACATCCCAAAGGTGCTTGAAAAGATTTTGTATTTACTAGTAAATGGATGCATGGTTACATATACAGCAAACCAAACTTAGTAACTACTCAGATCTGCATCTTTACCATATTTTTATTTTTATTTTTATTTTTTTAAATAATAAATTTTATTTTTATATTCCCCATACAATTGCAACCCCCCCATTCTGACCCCAATCCCTCCCCTCCCGCCCCCCCACCCCTCAAAAAGTGTCTCTGGTTCATAGTTTTTTGTTGATTTTGATTTTCACTTTCTTATAGTTATTCATTTTCCTGGTCCCTTATTTAAGTTTTCTAGGTTCCTGCTATGAGTGAGACCATCTGGTATTTTTCTTTTTCTTTCTGGCTTATTTTGCTGAGCATAATCCCTTCCAGTGCCATCCATGTTGCTGCAAATTGCAAGTGTTTATCTTTTTTGAATGCTGAGTAATATTCCATGGTGTATATGTACCACATCTTCTTGATCCAGTCATCTATTTTTGGGCATTTGGGCTGTTTCCAAAGCTTAGCTATTGTAAATAGTGCTGCTATAAACATAGGGGTGCAGGTGTTCTTTGGAATTGATGTTTCTGTGTCCTTTGGGTAAATACCTAGGAGAGGAATTGCTGGATCATATGGAAGCTCTATGTTTAGTAGGTCCAGAAATCTCCACACAGCTCTCCATAGTGGTTGGACCAGTTTGCTCTCCCACCAACAGTGCAGAAGAGTTCCTTTTTCTCCACAACCTCGCCAACATTTGTTGTTGCTAGGTTTTTTAATATGTGCCATTCTCACTGGTGTGAGATGGTATCTCATGGTAGTTTTGATTTGCATTTTCCTGATTACAAGTGATGTTGAACATTTTTTCATATGCCTGTTGGCCATTTGCATTTCCTCTTCAGAGAAGTTTCTTTTTAGCTCTTCTGACCATTTTTTGACTGGATCATTTTCTTTGTTGTTGTTGAGTCTCATCAGCTCTTTGCAGATTTTTGTGATCAGTCCTTTATCATTAGTGTTGTGTGCAAAAATGTTCTCCCAGTTGGTGGGGTTTTCTTTGTTTTTGTTATTGTCTCGTTTGCTGTGCAGAAGCTCTTTAATTTGATGTAGTCCCACCTGTTTATCTTTGCCTTCACTATCACTGCTTTGGGTGATGTGTCTGTAAAGATGTCTTTGATGTGCATATCACGTAGTGTTTCGCCTATATTTCCTTCTATGTATTTTATAGTTTCAGGTCTTATGTCTAGTTCTTTATTCCATTTTGAGTTGATTTTTGTGTATGGTGTGAGGTAGTGGTCAAGCTTCATTCTTTTGCATGTAGCGACCCAGTTTTCCCAGCACCATTTATTGAACAAACTTTCTTTGCTCCAATGCATAGTCTTTGCTCCTTTGTCAAAGATGAGTTGACCATTAATCTGTGGGTTTATTTCTGGATTTTCTATTCGATTCCATTGGTCTGTGTGTCTGTTCTTGTTCCAGTACCAGGCAGTTTTGATGATTATGGCTTTGTAGTAGAGTTTGAAGTCTGGGAGTGTGATGCCTCCATTCCCTTCTTATTTTTTTCAGGAGAGCTTTGGCTATTCGGGGTTTTTTGTGATTCCATATGAATTTCATCAATAATTGTTCTATTTCTTTGAAGAATGACATTGAAATTTTGATTGGAATAGCATTGTATCTGTATATTGCTTTTGGTAGGATGGCCATTTTAATAATGTTTATTCTTCCAATCCATGAGCAGGGGATGTCTTTCCATTTCTTTGTGTCTTCTTCTATTTCTTTTAACAGTGTTTTATAGTTTTCTTTGTATAGGTCCTTTACCTCTTTTGTTAGATTTATTCCCAAATATTTGATTTTTTTGGTTTCGATAATAAAAGGATGGTTTTTTTGATTTCTTCTTCTTCAGATTTATTGTTTGTGTATAGGAAGGCTACTGACTTTTGCATGTTGATTTTGTATCCTGCCACTTTACTGAACTGATTGATGAGTGGATTAGTTTTTCTGTGGAGTTTTTGGGGTTCTCTATGTATATTATCATATCATCTGCAAATAGTGATAGTTTGACTTCTTCTTTTTCCTATTTGGATTCCTTGGATGTCTTTCTCTTGTCTTATTGCTCTGGCTAGGACTTCCAGTATTATATTGAAAAGCAGTGGTGAGAGTGGACATCCTTGTCTTGTTCCAGATCTTAATGGAATTGCTTTCAGCTTTTCACCATTGAGAATGATACTGGCTGTTGGCTTGTCATAGATGGCCTTTATGATGTTGAGGTATGTTCCTTGTATCCCAAGAATTTCAAGGGCTTTTATCATGAATGGGTGTTGCACTTTGTCGAAAGCTTTCTCAGCATCTATTGATATTATCATATTTTACCATATTTTTAAATGTTCATTACCAATTACTTTATTAATTCCAAGTAATAAAACATTCCTCTGTTATTGTGGCATAACAATTTATAATAATGTCAGTTTTTGCTTTGTGCAGTTTTATTTCGAGACTTTGCTATTGATTATATAAAACTTTAGAAATTTTGTACATTAGTGAATTATTCTTTTACCAGTATATATGACCCTCTTTATTCCTACTTGATTTTTTTGTTTTATCATCCATATTGTACCAACGTGCCTTTTTTTTTTAGTATTTGCTAGCTGTCTTTTTCCATTACTTTATTTCAAAGTTCTTGTGTCCTTATACTAACATTTTAGATTGATCTCTTATAAGCAGCCTATAATCGAATTGGCTAAATAATATAATATGAAACTTATTAATATGAGAAACACTATATTTCAACAAATTAATTTTAGCCATCTCGATCATATTTTTAATTACACTATCTTATTTATGCTATTTACTATGGCTTTTCTTTGTTTCTTTTTGTTTTTACCATTTCATGACTTCTGTATATCTTGTTTTTCAAATGTTAGCATTATAAATATGAGTATATAGAATATAGATATTTCTAAACTATTTTATACCTGAAATTACTTTGTTTTTGATACACCTATCAAAGATTATATTTTCTTGTTTTATGTAGTGGTTGTCAATTTATTGCTTCCTATTCTTCTGACAAATGTCCTGACAATTTGTTTCGCTTAAAAGGAGAGAGAACACTCCCTAATTTCAAAGCATTTGGTTTTGCTTGTGTCATTCTTTAATTGACTTTCAGAGATGCCAGGTTTAACATAAGCACAACCACTTTGCTGCCTATGTAACTTAAACACCAATTCACTCATGTATCAGGTCTACTACTTAGTGAATGAAGACTAGTCTCTTTGAGTTTCTACTAGAATGACTATGCTTTGATGATGGTATTATGACAAAGTGAAGGTAAAACCTAGATTCACACATTTTAATTAAAACATGACAACCCAAGTAGTCCTAGATCAAGATTTTTTTAAGGACATGTGAGAGAAAAAGGAGTAATTAAGAACTCATATATTCAGAGATGCAACTTTACTGTCCAGGAACTACCAAGCTTCTTGGAGTTCTTGCAGGGATGATGCATGTCTTTGCTTCTACCTCCATTCCTGCTGGCATGGTAAGAATTCTCTCTGTTTTCCAAGTAAATCTCAGGGAGAATAATTTCAGATTTACCAAAAATTGCAAAGATAATTCAGATGCTTCCTGTATGCCCTTAACCCAGTTTCTTAATGTTCACATCTTTAATATTACTGTAGCACTTTTGTCACAAGTAAGAAATTAACACCATGAAATATTACTCAGCATTCAAAAAAGATAAACACATGCAACTTGCAGCAACATGGATGGCGCTGGAAGGGATCATGCTCAGCGAAATAAGCCAGAAAGAAAAAGAAAAATTCCGGATGGTCTCACTCATAGCAGGAATCTAGAAAACTTAAATAAGGGACCAGGAAAATGAATAACTATAAGAAAGTGAAAATCAAAATCAACAAACAACTATGAGCCAGAGACACTCTATGGGGGGTGGGGTGCGGGGAGTGGAGGGATTGGGGTCAGAATGGGGGGGTTGCAATTGTATGGGGAATATAAAAATAAAATTTATTTAAAAATTAACATCAGCACATTATTAGTAACTAAATTTTAGACTTTAAAGCATCATCAGTTTATCCACTGATGGTCATTTTTCTATTTTAGGATTGAGTCCTATATACAGCTTTGCATGTATTCATTATGTCTCCTGAATCTCTTGCTTTTATTTGATTAATTTATCTTCTTTCCTCTATTTTTGACATTACTTTGGGAGTTTTGCATTCTATCCTTTTACAAGTTACTGACAATACTTTGTTTCCTTGGGTGTGGATTGTCACCTACCGTGCTATGGGAGTATAAGTTAGTATTTCTGAGGAAGAATATAATGTGCATGTCTTTTGATCCAACAGTATCCCTCCAAGAATTTAGTACTACAGATTTATATACTTATATACATGACCTACGCTATTGACATCATCATTATTTATAACTGTTTAATAGTATACTAATGAAGAAATATATATATACACATGTATGTATACATGTATAAGAAGAACGCCCAAAATATTTTTAAATGGGGACAGGGAAAACAAAATATCATAGAGTTCTGAAAACATTGTTGTGCATTTCCTGCAATGCCAAAGGGTAAATTTGTTTTCTGGTCAGCCCTTTCACAATATTGAACCCTTGGAGAATTTTATCTTTATACAGCTTTTGCAGTTCTCACCTGACTCCATAAAAAGGTCCAAATCATTGTAGTTAGTCCCCATGTAGCCTAAAAAAACCAAGCTTCAGACAGTGCCCCATTTGTAGGTCAGCCAAATAAAGTTTTCAATTACTACTTGGTTCTGATAATAATGTCAGTTTTTGCATTGTGCAGTTATTTTGAGACTTTGCTACTGATTATATAAAACTTTAGAAATTTTGTACTTTGGTGAATTATTCTTTTACCAGTATATATCACCCTCTTTATTACTTTTTCTAATTTTCTCTTTGTTGTTAGACTTGGAATTGATATTTAGATTACTATTTTCAAACTTTCTTTACTCATATCTCTTTTTAATGGACATAAAGATATTTCCTGTTTAGTATTACTTAGTTATAAAATAAAGCAATTTTGTGTCTAAGAGAAAGTAAAGGCATGGTAATACCCACTATGCTTTTCAAAGTACAACTATATGTTTGTTTCTTTCTTCTTTTTCTCTGGCACGACTTTGATGTAGTTCCTTCTCTCATAAAAGGGTGCTGACATTCTAGTTGAGATCCAAGGATATTTTATTAGATATTTTATTTATCTTGCTTTTATGGTAGTTTTTCCCTCTTGATAATTATGTAATATATATCTTCATACATATAACATTTTTATCTTGTAAATAACTTCCTCTAGGTAAATTTCTAGGACTGGAATCATTGTGCTGAACAATTAAAATTTTTTTTATTCTCACGATGTAAGGTACTATTTCTTCCTAAACAATTTGCCATGTTATTGTTCTATTTGCAATGCATAAATATATGGATTTTGCCAAAACATTACAAACATCAAGTTAATATTTTTAATATTGTTAATTTTTAATTATTAAAAAAAAACTTTTCATTGCTTTAATGTCTTTGGTAGGCGAGATGCTTATATAATATCCACTTCTGTTATCTTTGATTATTTAAATGCCTGTTGTCAGGCATTAATGTCAAAAATCATTATTTAGACTCTTGTACTCTAAAAAGGTTTGAAGCTTAAACAAACTGAAAAAGGAGAGAAATTAAACTAGAAAGTGACTGTGTTTATAAACAAGCAGTCTTGAAACACGAGAGCACTGTGGTAATTGGAATGGTCTGTGTTGGAGAATGTCCTGCTTAATAGATGCCAAGCTCACCAACTAACTGAGAAAAGGCAGAGGAGTGTGTTTACCCCCAAGGTGGTCAGATGAGACAAATCTGAATTCCTAGGCTCCACAATTCCTCTCTACCCAAAAACGAATCATGGCCCATGCCATTTGGGTGTTTACATTAAGAATTCTGTTTTCCTGAAGTGTTACAGGATTCTTGCTTAAAAAAAAAAAATCAAGAAAACAGGAATCTAAAGTCTGAGAACATTTTCTCTCTTTATAAATGTATTTAATAATAAAACAGAAACACATGTTCTTTTTCCAAATATCACATTAATTCAAAAAAGCCCTTTTCATTAGATGATATATATACAAGGGCTAAAGATTACAAAGGCAAAAAAATTAAACTGTAAACTATACAAGGATGCTAAGGAGAAAACCTTAACAGAGGTCGTAATCAGAGATGCTGTCCCTTCTGCTTGCTCTGTTTGCAATGTAACATTCATGGGGGATACTGTGTAGGGAGAGCCTGAAGTGGTTCGATAATTTTAATCACAAAGGGATAACTAAGATCTTTATCTTTTATAAACTGCACACTTTTATAAACTGCACAAGTTAAAAACAAGTTGAAGTTTCCTTTGCATTTTGTTTTGTTTTCTCCACTACATTTTCTGGAGAGTGGTCTTTTGTGGCTATTAGCTATTGAAATCATTTCATGCTTATAAGTTTATCAGCCTTTGGGACTCTTTCGACCTTCTCACCAAATCAGAGTGGAACCTGGCGACCAAGGAAAGAACAGTGGTGTTCATTGGGTGGCATTAGGAGAGAGAACTTCAGACATACTTAACACAGATACCGTTGCCACCGTATAGTTTCAGTACTGGCGATGCACAGAAAGCAGCTAGTCTCTGAAGAGAGTGTGAATGTACTGCAACTCCTCACTTTTTTATTTTATCTAATTTATTTATTATATATATATATATATATTTTACATCATTCTTCATTTTTGTACAATGCATGCTTTCTTCTCTCAGATGTAGTCCCCGTAAAATTCCCACCACCAGTTCACCTGTGCACCATCACCGTAGTCCCTTGTGCTCTTCCCACCCCTGTTTTGATTCCTCTCCCTCCTCCTCCCCCTGCAGGATATCTCTAGTTTATAGATGCCTGTTAATTTTGTTTTTTCATTTATTATATATTTTTTTACTCCTCTCTTTTTAACACATGAAAGTGTCTCCTCTCTTTTTAATGTCTTAGCTGTCAACCTCACCTTACTGGTTCAGTAACTAAGGAATAAGTACAGGAGGGGCCTCCTAGCAAAAATGTTCCCTTTGCCCAGTTACCCTTCAGAGTAGCTTGTGATTTGAAGTGCTGGAGATATGTTAAGTGACATGCACCACTCACTGTGCAATAATAACATTTTCCAGTAGAATTACACATGTAGCCCCATCAGCTCCATGTCCTGCCTCCAACACACCAGTATCAGTTATATCCCTGAGAAAGTAAACAGTATCCCCACAAGGACCCAGTTATGAACACTGTGTCACAAGAAGAAAGACCATATTCTCTCCCAGCTGATAATCAGCTTAGCTTCTAGTCCAGGGATATTTGTTTTTGAGATTCCATTGGGGATGTAGTGGCAGGCAAATGTATAATAAAGTGTTTATGTTTTTATGTTTAAATGTTTTATTTTGTTTGTTTTTATGTTTAAAAACGATCAATAAGTTACTTGAATGAATTGCCCTATGCCTTCAATTCTGACTATAAAAATACAATCATTACATTCTTATTTTTTTTCCTATACAAAAATATTTCCTCCTATACTCTAAGGTCTGCCTTTCCTGTTGAGAAGTTTCTCTGAGCAATTCTGGACACATAGGTAGATGCCTTGTGAGATTTTCACACACATCAGCATTTCTCTACTATAGTGAGTAATGAGCCTGGTGTAGCACTTGCCTCTCTATTTTCAGATCTGGTTCTGTGTCTCAGTGGCAGCTATACCATTCCCTAAGTCTGATAAGATTCATTGTTAGTGAATCTCCCAGGTTCTGTGAAGCACTTAATGGCCACTCCTTGTGAGTACACTGCTGTTCTCAGTTATTCTCAATCTCTGCTCAGTCATCCTTTACCTTTTCCTTCAGATCCCTTGCTTTTACCTAGTTCACCTCCCTAGCCTAACCTCTTACCTGACTGCATTATCATAAAGATGTCCCAAAACCAAGGAGACAACAGATAAAAGAAGGTAGTCAGCAAGTATGGATTTCAGACACATATATCAATAAAACAGAATATATTTAAAATAGTTTGGGACCCCAAAACTGAGCTGAGTATAGACAGTTCAAAAGAAGTCAACCTCTGCCCTTGAGAAGCTTCAAAATAAATTACTCTCTGAGGTTCATTCGCTCACTTAATAAATATTGACTGAGCCTCTGTTATGTGCCAGGCACTAGAGATACATCAACGAAAAACAGACCAGTATTCCTAACCTCATAACGCTTACAATCTGAGATGGAGCAGTGAAGAAATATATCAATAATAAGAATAATTAATAAACTGTATTGTTACAAGTAGGTAATAAGTACTGTGGAAAGAATAAGAAGGTAGAACAAAGAAAGGAGGTTGAAAGTGTGGGGACTTGGGGGTCAGGTGCAGTATCAACTATGGTCAGGTAGGACTTGCTGAGTGAGATTTGAGCAACACTTTGAGATGATGTAAGTGGCAGTATTCCAGGGGATGGGAAAGCTGTGATTTATCATTTAAAATTTACAGACATGTTTTAACTTTGTGATTCGATGTAGATTGTTTTTTTTCTTTTTTAAAAAAAGATTTATTTATTTATACAAACACTGGGAACAGTCAGAAACGCGGGAAGGTGAGAGAATTCACCAGAGCCAGAGCAGGGAGCAGAACAGGCAGACTGACGAAATACACCATTGAGGGGAGCAGCAGGTGCTGCAGGAGAGGTCTGCGCACCATGTGGGACCCTCGCCGGCAGCCGGGTATCGAACTGGCACTGCAGAGGCTGCGGGCAGCTTCGCAGCCCAGCGCTCAACCGCTGCACCACCGGGGAGGCCATGGATGTAAATTGTTTTATCCTTTTTCAATAAAAGAAACTAGATGGACCTACGGCATATCAGTCCTGGCCTAAAGTGACTTTCAATTGAGGCAAATTTTAGACAGACAGACATTGTCTGCTTTATTGATTGAGAAAGTAAAGGCACAGGCATAGCCTGGGACCTTAGATACAGGTTTGGGTCAATTCTTCATCTGGGTCATACTTAGTGATCATTGCCACACTGTACATGATATGGTTGCCCTCAAAATTATTGGGGATGTTTTCTTGGAGGTCACAGTGCCCATCTAAAGGTCTGCTATAGGGACTCTGCATATGCCTATCTCTACTGCCCAGGAGGACTTAGTCTTCCTGCCAGTATTTTCTCATTTGTTGGTTGAATAAAGGGCAATCATCTGCTTAGGCTCAAGTGGAGAAGTGCTAGCAGAGACAGGACTTAGAGTAGCAGGTTCGCACCTATAAGCAGTTTAAAAAGAGTTGGACATTTTCCCTAAACCAACTCAATCTAATTTATATACTCTCCAAGCCCTGGAAAATATTAACACTTGCAGATAAATTCACCTCATTTCCACCCATGGGTACCTAATGGAGCCCCAACACTAAAAGCTTATTAAAACATTTATGTAACATTTGGAGTCTCCAAATCCCTTTACAATTGTTTATTGGCTAATTAATCTCTGCAGCTTCCCTGGGAAGCAAGTTAGTACTTTCATCCCCATTTTAGAGATTAGACACAAATAGGTTAAGTGGCTGACCTGGGGCTGTACCATGACTCAGGTCCCCAGTAACTCCACAGTCTGTGAACTAGTATTCAATATGGCCCCACCAGCACCAATCCCTTAACTTTGCTGAGCCTTAGGTTTTTTTTTTTCTTTTCATATACATATGAGATACTAATGGTTTGTCTTACTTATTCCAAAGAATAGTTACAAAAATAACATGAGGCAAAACAGGAAGTGCTATAGTACTAGTACTAGGTAATGGTTTAAATCAGGAAACAACAACCTCGTTATTTAATATTTAGGGAGTGCTACTTGGTTGAGGTCAGAGTGGAAAAAATGAAGATACAACCTGGCTGACCCTTGAACAAAGCTAAGTCCTCTCCCCCATTTGACTCAGCTTAGATTAGAGTAGGAAAAAGTAGAAAAGCAAAGAGTAGTAAATTTAGTAAACTAAAGATTAAAAATGAGTAATGCTAGGAGGAGAAAAATGAAAGCTAAAACTGTGAGTCTTCAGTGCTAGTATAACAATTCTATAAACTGCTAATCTTGGCATCAGAATCACTGTCAGAACTCAAGTTGTGTTGCAGCATGGAGAGAGGATACTAACACTGGAGAGCAGAGGATGCTTTAGTAGCTGGATTCTGCTGTCCAACCCACTGGTCTGGGGCCCAGATCTGGTAATGATCTTTCAGGATCATGTAGTGCTATACTCCTTCCTACTCCCTCCCTCCTGCCACTGCCTAAGCCAAGCTTTGGGAGATGAAGCCAGTAACTTAGTTGTCAGTATTCAGACATTGGCTGACCATTTGATGATTGAGCTGCAATTTCCTTCAGCCTTCCCTTCTCTGGCCTTAGGAATTCCAGACCAAGATCCCAGATATAAGTAACTGCAGGTACATTGGTCCTTTTCATTCTCTCTCATTTTTTGTTGCTTTTTATTTTTTTTTAAGTTAGGCAAGTAAGTAGAACTGAAGGATTAAGGGAATATAAAAATTGGAACAAGCAGTGGGAGGTAAATGCTAAAGAGGATTCCTGGAAACAAAAATTCAGCAAGGTGAGGAGCACTGTTGGAGGACAATAGACAAATGATTCATGAGTAATCAGATAATATGGTTAAGTGACTAGTAATTACTATAGATGTAAGTGTATAAATGCACACATTTACATATACCTAAGTGTGTATAGTCAAGCGTTTGCCCACACACACCATCTTATGAGAGGCCTGGTCAGGTGGCCTCCTTATTCTAGGTTGACCCTAGAAATGGAGACAAAGTAAAGGAACATGAATATGCATCCATACCTAATCATTAAATGTCTTCACTTTCAGGTTTAGACTCTCTAGCTACCAGAATAGAAAACAGCCTGGAAAATATAGCTTGCTGAACACTAAGTAGCCATTTCACACTAAGAGGCCATTTCACAGGCCTCACTGTCTGTGCACATGCAGAAATAACACATTTATGAGAAATTCTTCTGGTATACCAAAGGCAAGTAATATTTTTCCTCTAATTATGCACTGACCCGAAAACTGGCAAAATTTTCTCTGTGCATTGTCCTGAATACCATGCAGTCTCCTTTTTCTTAAGAGGCCTTCAGTGATTTGGAACAATTTATTTAACGTCTCTGGCCTCATACTCTTATCTATAAAGTGAGATTATCAATAAACCTTGCTTCATAGGATTGTTTTAAGGATAGTCAAATGATATATAAAAGTGCTAGGTCCTGTTCAAGGAAGTTGAGACACAAAGAAATTAAAGCATGATCAAGTTGCTTTCAAGATGCTCATCCTGTCTTTAATTACCGGAAGTTCCTACTGAAAATGCCAGCTGTTCCTTGAAGCAGACAGAGTAGGATGTGCCATTTGTGTTCACACTGTATTGTTTTGTATCTTCCCCTGACCTCTGGTCTTCTGCCAGGCCCCTTGAAGACCAGCTACCTCTCTCTCTTACCTTGAACAAGGGAGTTCTCTATGGTGGAAGACTGTGTTGGCCAGTGGACCAGAAACTCCCCAGTTGGGAGACTTTTCCTTCCTCTGCAGGCAGGTACTTGACACACAGTCTTGCTTACAATGAGTTTTCTGAATGCACCCGTCCTTTTACACCAGCTCCTTTTTTTTTTTTAAAGATTTATTTATTTTTGCATACAAGAGCTGGGGTGTAGGCCAGAGGTGTGGGATGGTGTAAGGATTCACCACAGACAGAGTGGGGAGCAAAACAGGCAGATTGGCTGAAATATACACTGTTGAGGGGAGCAGTGGGCAAGACAGGAGAAGTCTGTGTGCCATGTGGATTAGCTTCCTGGCAGGGGATCAAACTTGTGCTGTAATGGCTATCCATA
This sequence comes from Talpa occidentalis, assembly GCF_014898055.3. NCBI lineage: Eukaryota > Metazoa > Chordata > Mammalia > Eulipotyphla > Talpidae > Talpa > Talpa occidentalis. The sequence goes on along the minus strand of NW_023604861.1, from coordinate 83,643,309 downwards.
GCTTCATAGTGCTGAGACTTAACCCCTTGCACCACCAGGGAGGCTACCAGCTCCTTCTTGTAGCTGAAAGACCCTATGTACCAGATAGTCAATGTTGTCAATCTGTGCCACTGAGTTTGGAAGTCCAACTTGCATTTCCTTACTCTACCAATTCAAGAAATCCTGCTTCTTGACTCTTCTCTGTATGTGTTCTGTGTCTACTCCATATCCTAACTTGAGTAAAGAGAGAGAAAAGAGCTAAGGGGGAGGGATTGTGACATTTAGGTATCAGAATTGCATAACATTGTATAATCCCCAACTTCTCCTGACCTGCAAATATCAGTATTAGTCAGGGCGGGTCTGAAGTAGGAAAATAAAGCATAATAGTGGGATTCTATGGGAAGCATACAATGCTAATTTTAATCCGAAAAGCTAGGCCTATAGGAGAAGAGAGAGACACCCTGTAGTTCAGGCTACCTTCTCTCTTACCTCGATTACCACAACCTTTCTTAATTGAGCTCCCTGCTGCCAGTCTTATTGTCCACAGAATTAGTCTCTTTATTGCTTTTAGATAGAAGTCATCACTCCCTTCCTCAAAGATCCCATTACCATAGCTCTTTCTTGAGCAGCTACTGTATGATAGGTCTGTGTGTGCATAGTCTGCAGATTAGAAGGATTTGCAGTCACTGTGCTATAATATCTTTCACCCCTTTGATTAGCAAGGTTCATTCTTTTATAAACTGTCCAGTCTATACTAGACCATGCAATCAATTGCCTACCATCAAATCCTTGCTCTGCCACCTGCTAGCTGTCTGATTATGAATAAGTTAACCTTTCAATTAACTTATTACTCTAAGTTAACTTACTATTAATTTTATAACTTGTTATTAACTCAGTTTCCTCACATGTAAAAAGATTATAGAGAATCTCATAGAACTACTAAGGATTAAATAAATACATGAACAAATAAAATACATGAACAATACTTGGCACTTAGTTGGTACTCAAATGTTAACTGCTGTTGCCGCAGCTACTTTGACTATTATGATGGCAGTGTCCTTCCTAGTATCTCCTGAAGTTCTGTGCTTGCTTCTGAAGTGATGCCGTCCCATAAAAAAGAAATAGATTCTTTCTTTGGCCCTGGGTATCAGAAGCTGCTATAGTGTTAGCTCATTCAATGCAGGATTCTAGCCTTACTTAACTTTGTGTTCTCTATACTGTTGTGAAAATAGGTACTAGTTAATTGTCTTAAAGTTTATTCTTCACATTTTAAAATTAGTACATCCTCATTAAATAAATTTTGAAAATATAAAAGGTACAATTCAGAAGAAAACAATTGCCCATTGTCATACCAATTTTGCATAATTGAGTTCATACTATATATTCAGTTTTATATGCTGGTTTTTATATATTATCTTAATATTCCTGCTGTTTTTTTGTGAACATAATTAAAATTATCATGGATGAACTATAAGTTATATTAGTATTCCCCTATTATTGAATGTTGCCAATTATGAGTTATTAGAAATAAATTTGTTGTGATCATTTTGGTATGTAAGACTTCTTTTTTTTAGCATGTCAGTTGATTCAGTATAAACTATAGTAATAAAATTACAATGACAAGAATATCAGTGACAATATACGAGAGTTCTACTTTATTTTCATTTTTAGCATCTTTTTTCCCCCTTTATTGAAAATGGAGATGCTTGGTCAACTTTAAGCTTCCATCATTCTTATTTTCCAGTAGTAATCTTTGAGCATTTGTATATTCAAAAAATATAGTTATTGGGGAGGAGGCATGTCTGCACAAGAATAGCCTGGTGTGAAATATCAAGAGTCTGAAAAGGATGAGAAGGGTGGCCTGGCATGGGGGATGGGGGGTCAGAGACCACACAGGTGAGCAGATGTGTGTGCGTGGGAGGTGTCAGAGCCCTTGCAGGTAGAAGACAGTGCACACTCAGAGGCGCAGTCAGCGAGGGGCATCAGAGCACTGAGGTAGCATGAGGAGGACTTTCGCGTGGGAGAGCTGGTCAAAGGGAAAAGTAGCCACCAAGATCGGAGGCTCATTATATAAAGGAAAACTAATATGAATCAGTGAGTATATTAAGAATAACGGAAACCATTTTCTGTCAGAGAAGGTGTTTACAGACATTGAACTGAAAAAACTCAAATGAGCCCTATGTGTGAATTCATGGCTTTTATTATAGATAAAAATATAGATAAATATGTGTATGTTAATGTACTTACATATATACATTATATACCCAACTATATAATGTGTATATGTATAGAGCACATATAATACATATATTCCCTGAGTTTGTCTGGCAACAGTAACATCACAATGGCAACAAGCAAATGTGTAAAGTTATATCTTAGCTTCTTAATATAATTTTAAACTAAAAGGAACCAGGGCATTTTGGACCAATGGTGATTTCCAAGGAAAATATAAGGTGAGCCCAGAACACTTTTTTGTTCATCTCAGCTAGAATGATGGGATTATGTCAAAAGGATACAATACGAGCTTGAAGAGGCCCTTACTGGCCTCTTGGGGAGAATTTGAGCACCAAAATAAATTATTACAGTAATAAATTATATTTAAAAAACAAGAAATCAGAAGTCCATATAGATATGAATAAATAAATTGAAAGTTTGATGAGGATTGGGATATTTAGATAATTTTATAGAACTTCCCACAAAATATGTAACTGGGAGGAAATACACTCTTACAAAGGAGGAGCCTGGCAGACATCACCTTAATCAAATGATCAAAGTGAATATGATAAGTAATAGGGCAATTTGAAATCATGTGCCACTTGATAAGATGCAGTGAGGGAGGGAAAAAAAAAATCACTAGTGTAATATTCTTGCCAAAAATGAATCCTCTGAATCTAATCAAATAACAACATAAGACAAATACAAATTTGGAGATATTCTATAATATAACTGATCTGTAATCCTCAGCAGTGTTAAAGTCATGAAAATCAAGAAAAGTCAAAGAATTGCTCAAGAAAACTAATGAAATGACAACAAAATGCAATTTGTAATTCTCAACTGGATCCTTTTGTCCTAAAAACTGATACAATTGGTGAAAATTGAATGGGATTTTACTATTTAGATGATATTAATATATTAATATTAATTTCATAGTTATATTGTGCTTATATAGAATAATGTCCTTATTTACAAGAAATACAAATTGTACTTGCTAATGATGGGGTGTTGGATTAACAACTTACTCTCAAATGATTCAGGGAATTTTTTTTCTCTATGTCTTTCTACTGCGCTTCCATCTTCTCTGTAAGTGTGATTATTTCAAAACTTAAAAGTTTAATTCAGTCAAAAAGAAAAATTAGGGCCTCCCCTGGTGGCGCAGGCAGTTGAGCCACAGCACTGTGAAGCTGTCCGCAGCCTCTGCAGCGCCAGTTCTATCCCGGCCAGCTGGCGAGGGTCCCACATGGTAGGCAGACCTCTCCTGTCGCGCCCGCCGCTCCCCTCAACAGTGTATTTCGTCAGTTTGCCTGTTCTGTTCCCTGCTCTGTCTCTGGTGAATCCTCTCACCCTCCCTCTGGCCTGTACCCCAGTTCTTGTATAAATAAATAAATAAATCTTTTTAAAAAAGAAAAATTAAGTAGATTCAAAAATTGCATGAAGACAAATAAATTAACCTAATTTTATATTAATATAGTATCAATATATTAATTATATATTATATATTATGTTAATGATAACATTACCATGCAGAACAAATAACAATTTCAAGTTACTTTTGAAAACAGTTGTTTTCTTTCTGCAAAAGAACTGCAAAAAATTTAAAGTTTACTCATAAGTTCATTGTATTTAGTAGTATTGATGTTAGGCTTTGAATCACTTCTGTGTATATTATAGGTAACAACTAAGTACATTAATTTCATTAGGGACAAAGATATTTACTGAAAGAGAGAAACTGATCTAAAATAAAATAAGTAAAAGGGGATAAAGACTACACAATGCTCTGATAAAATTTTCCCCCACATATTTAGTTAATAATCCTATTTAATTTGTTCCTATATGATGCTACTTAAATTGTATCAGCACTTAAGAAAACATAGAGTATTTTCCCAGTTCACTTAATTAAACTAGCCTAGTTCTGAAAGTTGCATTTCTAAAAACACAAAAAGCCCAGTATCAAGCTGAATTAAAACATGGATTTTTAAATCTCAAATAAAATGCTAGTGAGTGAATTCAACAGAATACTGAAAGAATAATCTATTTTATCCTATAGAATTCATCTGATAAATGCAATATTTTACACTATCAGTATATTAAAATAGAAAAATCACTAAAGTAAGGAAAAAAGTCACTAAAGTAAGAAACTTAAGCAGGAATTCCTACTGTTACCAGTATTATGTTACTTTATATCCTGATCATTGAATAAGTCAAGCATAAATAAGAACAAAAAAAAAAAACCAAAAAAGCTTTCTTTGATTATAAATAATGATTGCTAAGAAACCATGTAAGGATAAATTGAAAACTGATTGAAGTGTGCTGATAATTTATTAAACAGAATTAAAATATAAGTGACAGCCTAGAAAAAATATGTCCAATATCTGTAATTGACACAAAATTAATATCCAGAATATATAAAGAGCTCTCATTAATCAATAGGGGAATCTCATAAAAAAGTATACAACCAGATGTAAACAGGAAATTCACAAAATAAGAAAATAAAAGTAGCCAATAAATACATGAGTAGTTTACAGCATACACATCTGGCACCCAAGTATTTCATGTTTTCTGGTGCTTTTATATATGGTGCTTTTTTAAAAAATTATTTATTTCAATTTTCAACTGTTTATTGCTAGTATATATAATTAAAGTGGGTTTTTTCTTATTATGATTATGAATCATTAGATCTTACTAAACTTACTATTCAGTACAACTACTCTTTGTAGTTTTTTGGGACATGTTCTGCATGATGTTCTTATATGTGAATAGTACTGTCTCTCCCTTTACAATCTGTGAGCCTTTTACTTCTTTTCCCTGTCTTATTACATTGCCTAAAACGTCCAACTACAATCTTGCAAAGAACTAATAAGAATGGATATCCTTAAGGGTTTTTCCTTCATGCTTCATTTCAGAGTGCCTCTCCTCTAGCAGTTTACTGATAACATTGGTTGTGCATTGCTGCTAGCTTTGTTATATGGGGTGGAGGTGGCAACATTTTTTTATTCATAGTGAACCTGTCCCTTCTTCAGCAATAAGAGATCTCTATAATCTGGACCCACTCCTTTTCCTGTGACTCCCCAATGGATATAAGATTTTTTCCTATTCCCTCCCCACACCTGTACTAGACCTTGTGCAGTGCCCTCAAGATTGCCCTTTCCCTTGAGCAGCTTGAGACTTTTGTGGTGGTGAAGAAAAAGTAGATGGATCTAGGCAGCCACATCTCCCTTCGGCCTCTACGGCAAAGGAAACAGGCTCTGGTCTCCTGCCTGGCTCCCACATTTCTCTTCAACAGTGAGGTCTGTGAGGAAAAGTCGAATGGGTGCAAATTTTTCTTGTGTGTATATTGTGTCAATGTACTGTAGTATCACACTGGTCCACACTCAGCCTTTAGCAATTTCTTAACAATTTTAGCTGACTTCTTAGCATCTTAGCTGGTTCCCAGCTTCTTTTCGAGGTAAGCAAATACTCATATTCCATGTCTGCTTTAAGTTGCTTGCCTTTCTTTAGGTTTCAAGTTACTTGGTTCTATAGCTTCGACTTTCTGATAGGTTGAAGAGCTGTCCCTTCCTTTGAACCTTTTACTCTGCTTTGATTTCCTTGGTTCTTTTAGTGTAGGATAGTAGTTTCTTTTTTGCAAGTTAAGTTTCAGCAGTAAGCATTGTGTGACATAGAGGAGTGAAACAGGTTGGAATGGTAATATAAGGCTGAAGATGGCATCTGCTTGGCTTTCTTGGTGACTAGGTTATTGGTGGGGTGGTAAATTGAAGGTACGTGAGAGTACATGTACCTAGCTCAGGGCAATCCCAAAATGAAACATAATTTCTCCTACCAAACATCTTACCTCAGAGGAGAGACATGAAACAATAAGATTTACTAATTTGAATATCCAATCCATCTTTCTGTGCCCAGCCTGCCCAGCAAGGTGTTCCTTAGTAGGTAAGTGGGAAGAAGATGAGATTACTTGGCTCTTTAACACTGTTTAGCAAAAGGAGAGCTGTGGTGGTCTCATGAATAGCTCTTACTCCCTGTTTCCAATGTAAGCTAGACTCTCACAATTAATGAGATAGGGCATTCACTAGTGCTTTTGAAAGATACATCATTGTGAAAAGGCCCAACCCTGTTTGCCGCATTTCCTCCCTAAAAGTAGTCAGTCTTGACAGAAGCTATGCGAGTCATCCTGTCTCCCATTAACAATGACCTCAACTGTTTGTTTTAAAGAGTTCACAACCCCAAAGCAAAATTTTCACATACAAAAATATAACATCAACCAAATCTTTTGGGAAAGCTTCTCCTGAACACTCAGCCTTGCATCTGTTCATTAAATAAAATTATTTCCTTTATGTAGGTGGGAACCTCCTACTAATATTGTCTTAAAGGAAGAAGTCTGTAAGTGGCCACCTCTCCACATGCTTGATGCATTCTAGCTGCAATCAGCTGGTGAGTGGAAAGTATGGCTAGTCAGGAGGAAATAGAAGCAGTGATTCTATGGAAGTACAATAGATTGAAGAATCCTAACCAGAAACAGATACTGCAAAAGAACTTGGATTACCACAATAGTGTATGGTCACAGTCATCAGGGAGAAAACTCTACAGCACGTCTTGTGCCCCAAGCACCAGTAATAATTCTCAATAATATCAAATAACAATATGAACCAAAAAATGACTTATTTTTTACTATAGTTTTCTGCAGCAGGAAGGTCTGGAGCGGGGTGGGGGATAATGGGCAAAAGAGATCACTGGAGCCCCTTCTTTTTTGTTTAAAGATTTTTTTAATTTATTTATACAAGAACTGGGGTACAGTCAGAGGCACGGGAGGGTGAGAGAATTCACCAGAAACAGAGTGGGGAGTAGAACAGGCAGACTGACCAAGGACACTGCTGAGGGGAGCAGCGGGCGAGACAGGAGAGGTCTGCTTGCCATGTGGGTTTCTCCCTGGCAGGCCAGGAATCGAACCCGCATGCAGAAGCTGTGGACAGCTTCACAGCACAACACTCAACCTGCTGTGCCACCCGGGAGGTCCTGGAGCCCCTTCTTGAATGAGAACGAAAGTTTCTGTTTCAAGAGCTATGCCAGTCTACAGAAAAAAAAAACAGTTTTCCCTTGAAGACTTCCTATCAGGAAGTCCTATCCAAAAGTCCTAACAAAGCTTTGTAGAGACTCTTAAGAAGATTCATTCCTCCTCTTTCCTTACGTTCAGTGGATTATTAGAACCGAAAGAGAAGTGAGTTTGCGGTTTCAAATTGTCCCTGAGTTCCTAATGTCTAAGTTGTCCCTAGAAGTTGTCTAGAAGGGAAATTTGACTATCTTTTGCTACATTAATAATCTACCCCCAAATTTAGTAACTTTAATCAACATCCTTTTTATTTTTCACAACTATGTGTGTCAGAAACTTAGCCAGGGCTCAGCTGGGCAGTTCTTCTGCTTCTCATGGTGTTAGCTGGTGTCTTTTATGAGGTTGCAATCAGATGGCAGCTGTGGTAGAAGTACCAGGAGGGATTCACCCACAAGTGTGTCACTTGGCAGCATTGGCAAGAAGGCTAGGGCTTCTCCCTACCTCTCTACATGGCTGACTTGGCCTCCTTCACATGGCAACTGGATTCCAAGAATGAATCTTCCAAGTGATGAAGCAGAAGTGAATGATCTCTTTTTTAAAAAAAGATTTATTTATTTATGCATACAAGAACTGGGGTACAGGAAAGAGGCATGCGGGAGTGAGAGGATTCACCAAAGACAGAGTAGGGAACAGAACAGGCAGACTGACTGAAATACGCTGCTGAGGGGAGCAGCAGGCAAGTCAGGAGAGGTCTGCTGCACCATGTGGGTAGCTGCCTGGCCAGGGATTGATCTCATACTACAGTGGCTGCAGATAGCTTCGTAGGTTGTGTCTTAACCCCTTGCGCCACCAGGGAGGCCCACGAATGACCTCTTAAGACCCAACCTTATAAGATATACAGCATCACTTTCATTCTATTCTTCTGATGAAAACAAGTCCTGGGGCTAGTCCAGATTCAAAGGGAGAGGAAACAGACTCTACCTCTTAATTGGGGAATGGAAAGGTTACCTTGCGAGTTCATGGAATGGGAGAGATTGTGCAGCCATCTTTTGAAACACAATCTACTGCACCACTTAGGACTCTCCTTTCAGGCCCTCCTATTGTATTTCAGTAGAATTGTTTTTGTGTTGAACCCAAGCATCATGTACTATATTTAGCATTCATCCTTTGTGGTATCGGTAGAGAACATAGGAATTGTTGCCCTCCATACATTCCCAAAAACTGGTTATCCAATAGGCATGAACTTGGCTTTTCTTAAGTTAGCTTAGAAGTGAAAAAAACATGGAAGGAAACAAGATGTAAAGTCAAAGTATTTTTATTGTTATTAAGTGGAAGGTGTTTTATTATCCACACAGGGATTTTCAGTTCAGTTAATATGTTTGATACTGACATTTAATTTTTTTTTATTACTCTGTTCTTTTATCCCTTCTCAGTACCAGCAACGCCAAGTCCTCTTTTATGGGTCTATTATTTTCTAGGGCTATTCTATTCCTGTGTGTGTTAGAAATTAGGATTTATCTCTATGATATGTTGGTAATTAAAGCAAATCTCTATAATAAGTCATAAAACAGCCTGCCCTACCCTAAGAAACTGGAACTATGGAAAGGAATAAAAAACAAAGATTAAAAAAAAATCTGTGTCATAGCAGATAAAAAAATAGCTATTTCTATGCCCTTTGAAAACACCGTTTTTCTCCAAACAGGTATACATGTGTTAGGTCCCCCAATGGCAAGGATGCCACCTTTCTACAAAGACAGACACCAGCGTAGGCCAGGCGCTATCAACCACCTTTGAAACAGCATTTATTTTCACACAGCATACTTAGACCGAAGGGACAAATGCCCTCAGCATATTCCTAAGCAATGGAGCCTCTTTTTTTTTTCTTTCCACCTCAAAATACCTAAGGGATTCCATACACTCCTATCAATGTAGAGGCTCATTAGAGTGCTAGGAAGGACTGTGTGATTTGGGAAAATCTACCATTGAAAGTCACTGGGATAAAAATTAAAGCAGCGTGAGGTAACACTGAGTGGCAGAGAAAGCTAAATTAAGGAAACGGGTAAACCAAACTGATATACAACCTCCTAAATCCTTCCTACAGCCACTGAGATTAACAAAACAAAACATACTTTTATCCAGAATCACATTGGTTTCATAGTAAGCCCAGATTGTGCTACCTGACCACACACTAAATTTACAGCAAGAAGTGGGGAGTTGTATAATTACAAATAGTTCATAACTCTGCACATCACCTTCTAGCAACCTCGCCATGCTTGCTGCCTCATTAAAACCTCCATAAAACCTGACCTGTGGTGGGTGTGATATCATGTTCCATCTTAAACAGGGAAAAGGTTTCTGTTTCTGTTGTGGCTTTACACTCTTTGGGATATAGGGTAGGCATTCATTAGAGTCATTATTAATGAGGAGGTGAGAAAATGAATGCATGTACAGAAATAACTGCACCAACCTTAGTGCTGAGCCTCACCTGACTTCCCTAAAGGCTTCCCTTCCCTGACAGTCCAGCTCCAGCACAAGAGGATGGCTGATTTTCCCACCTCTGCCTCTTATTGGAGAGCACCGCACATTTAAAGATTAAGTTTCAGAGCTAAAAAAGGGCCCTTAGAAATCAATTAGCCCAAAACCTCACTTTATAGATGGGGAAATTGAGTCCAGAAATATAACTTTTTCCAGCATCACCTGTCAGTACGTCTGTGACTGAACCTCCATATGGGGGGCATGTAAGTGGCCCACTGAGGAATGAGTTTTGGGGGTTGCAGGTGCCCAGGCAATTGGTGCGGACAGGACCTATTTCAGGTGGAGAGAGAGGAGAGCAACATTGCTAGCACTTCTTGGACCCGCTCTGGCAAGAAAGAAGAGGTGGCTGCCTGGAGAGGGCAAGAGGTAATGTTTTCACCTTTATAGAGATACCATTTGACTCAGCCTATGACTCTCCTAATCAGCATCCTCAAATAAGTGCTAAGTGAAAACATTGAGAGATGCTTCTGTAAACAAGCATTGTTCTCTACTAACCCAGCCATAGTATCAAAGATTTCAGTCCTGGGCAGCAGAGGCTACAGGGGTGAGAGGCAAAGAGATGCACGCATGCTTTGCTGAGGAAACAAGTCTCACTTTGCTGCTTCCCACCATACACCAAAAAAACCCCAGTCTCATTAGAGGTGCAAACCAAGCTCCCATGGGCACTGTCCCCAGAGAAAGAGCACACACTGACTTGTTAGATGAGGCGTAGCCCCCTCTGGGATGGCTGCCAGAAAACTGCACAACCTTATGGAAATTGTAATGACTCAAGGGCCCTTTGGGGAAGGTAGATGTCCTGGAAAACACCTGGTCCCTTAGCTTTGAAATAGATGGCAGCTCAGGAGAGGGGGGAATTCAGTCTATAAATATTTATTGGGTGTCTATTATGTGTCAGGCACTGTTCTAGGAAATGGATATCCAGTATGAACTAAATATTATCATTGCCCACTGCTTGCTCTTCTAAACTTTCCGTGATGACCCGTATACCTTACTTTATTTACACTGCTATGCTCATTTTATTTTGTCTTTATGTTAAAATTATTGGAAGCTAACAGAATGCAATCCAAAAAAAATAATATTTGCATTGTCTTGAACACTGGTCTGCATCCCGAACTAAATTATAGACTCCGTAAGGGCCGAGGTATCTTCTGCTTCCTTTGAAGTCCTTATAGCATTGCACATGATGGTAAATGCAGAGAAAAGCCTCAGTGAAGGATGATTTGTTCGCTGCCTAAAATATCTGGAGAAAAACCAGAGAGAACCCAGAGGGGAAACTGGTAGCAAGCAAAGGTTTAGGACTCGAAAGAACAGCACACCCTGGAGATGGTCACTGCACATACCCATCAAAAGAAAGCCTTATTGTTCACAGTACTCTTAAAAAAAATTGTGCCTGCATAATCCATGCACAGCAGCATCATTAGGTGCATCCTATTTGAATGTTAACAGCAACAATATAAAATCACTGAAGACTATGAAATACTATATATTTTAAGAAAGAAGGGCTGCCTTAATTATGTCCATTGGTAAGACAGAGTATATTCAAATGCCCACCTTTGTATTTTCAGTGCACTCATCTTGCTTTAAACACTCAAGGCACAGATTATAGTACTCATTCTCTGAAGTAGATATCAGCAAATGTTGTAATAATTAGACATGTAACCAAAACCCAATTTTTATTTTTTTTAATATTTTATTTTATGTAATTCTTAGATCATTTTTCATTTTTGCACAATGTATGCATTTTCATTTTGGTTATATTCCCCATACAATTGCACCCCCCCTTATTTTGACCTTAATCCTTCCTTTTCCTCCCCTCCCTGCTGCCCCCACCCCATGTGCCTCTGGTTTATAGTTGCTTGTTGATTTAGATTTTTACTTTGTATTAATTAGTCTTTTTCCTGGCCCCTTATTTAGGTTTTCTAAATTCCTGCTATTAGTGAGACCATCCGGTATTTTTCTTTCTCTTTCTGACTTATTCGCTGCGCATGATCCTTTCTAGCTCCATCCATGTTGCTGCAAACTGCATGTAAAACCCAATTTTTAAATGAGCCACTTGTTCTTGCCTGCTACCAGCACGTGACTATCTTAAGTTTTTGGTTGAAACACATACAGCTTTCAGTAAAGTGGAATACTTACACTTCCAATTAGCAGGGATGGGTGTTAAAATGGAAAATTTTGGGAAGTCCTAAAGACACCAGGTTGAATTGTTTCTTTAGAAACCTGGGAAATTAAAAAAGAGGGTTTTATTGGAGCAGGAAGCATCAGGATAGAAACAGCTATGGAAAACTTTCACTTATTAAATTATAGTAAATGCTCACTGTTGAATTGAAAGGTGACTATCAATAAATGACAATATTTCAAGTTACCTCAGGTAACAAGATTGTATCTTTAACTCCTTACCTGTGTGTTCATTTGATCGAAGAGTTACTACATGGTAGAGAAAAACAACTGTGGCTTCAAGGTTAAAATCCACAGAGAAGAAGCTTCTGAATGCTTGGATAGCGACAGTGGAAAATAAGAGAACCTTAGTGAACTTACAGTTGGGCTGTGAGGTGGAGGTTACAGGTACCCTGGGTCTTTTCACTTTGAGATGCAGGACTGGGTCTGAGAATCTAGAAAAGATTAAGATGAGAACTGGCATCCCTCTGGTTATTTTGTAACCTGACATCCCTCAGTTGTCTCAGTTGGAAAATACTAGTTTTCATAGTCAATAAATTAGGTAGTATTTTACCACAAAATGAGAATGTATTTGAAAGCATTTTGCAAATTGTAAAGCACTATCTAACTGCAAGTTAGCACTTTCTTTTCAAAGTGTTCCAGGCATTTTCAACATGTTCTCCTGATTTCCTTTCTATTTATATGATTTAGGAGTAGAGCGAAGAAGCATGAAATTTTAGGATAGAAAAGGATCATAAACATAAAGGTTTTCACTTAGTGAGCTATCCCCTCTAGTCTTTCTGGAAGATGTTCATCTAGGCTCTGTTCAAGTATTTCCATTCAAAATCACTTGAATACCTGCCAGTGGGACTCTAAATTGATACACTTTTCTGGATTCAATGGACATCAAAAACTTTGACTTCTGCTTCCAGAAATTTATCATCAGTCATTATCATCAACATTACCATGGCTAACATTTGTGTATTTTCCATGTGAAAAGCACTGTTCTAAGTGCTCTGCATGAACTAACTCATTGCCATGGTATATGTGTTACTGTTATCCCCACTACATAGATAATGAAACTGGATTATACAGAAGTTAGATAACTTGCCTGTGGTCACAAAGTGAGTGGAAGAGCCAGAAGTCTAACTTGTATCTACCTAGATGCAGAGTCAACATTTAACCACTGTACTCTATTGTAACTTACATTATTTTCAAAGGAAACCATTGGGGGAAATGCACAGAATGAATATTCAAGTATTTCATCAAGACATTGATTAATGTAGGAGAAGATATGTGGGGTAGGGAGAAGGCAAAATATCCACCAGTAAGGAATTTGATCCACTTAGTATGGTATATAGCCATTAAGAAGATACTATTATCTTTTTTTTTTTTTTTTTTTTTTTACTATTATCTTTTTTAAGTAATTAAGCTCATTTTTATGCTACATGTAAAAGATGTTTGTGCTGTGTTAGTGGGGAAATGTCAGCATTTGACAGTATATATAATATACTCTATTTTTGGTGAGAAAAAAAAAACTATTGGCAGCTAGAAACCAAATCATTGATATTTGTTATTCCTATTATAACTATTATGGACAATAGTTTTCCCGCTTGTGATTTTGTTTTTGTTTTGAGTGAAAGAAGTTTTTCCTGAATTGTAATTTTTGCAAAGAACATATATTGTTTTATGAACAAATGCACAACAAAACTACATAATTCTAGGAGGAAATTATACACAACTGAAGTAGAGCTCATTCTACTCTCATATATGTATCCCTTCCACCCTTCCCTTAGCTTAGGCCACTAGTGAACCATTTTTTTTCATTATGAAATGTTTCCCTATTTTGTATTTGTTAGTTTCTGGGGGCTTAGTCATAAATGTATTGATGTCTCCCTGTTTGTACCTTGCTGTATAAGACATTATGGACCTCAAACCTAAAAAATCTGACATGCTGTTTTTGGAGAGAGAGCTTCTCTCTAAAATGTGTTCTCTCTGTATAAAAGATGTGTAGCTTCTCTCTATAGCAATATCCAGTTTACTGACATAATCAGTGGTGAGGGACAGGTGGAAGAGGAAAAAAAAAATGTGCTTCCTGTGCACCATGAACAGTAAGTGCAGATGGAGTTTATAGAAGTTTAGATAAATCTAAGCAGCTAATATTAGTATTCAGTTTTTCCTAGAGATGATAAGGACTTAAGTAGGTCTTGAAGGGTGATAATGTGACCAGGGTGAACTTTTATAGATTAATTTTGTGGCTCTAAGAGTCTACTCTCATATTTAAAGATGCATTATTGAATCAAACAGACCTGGGCTCCAATTCTGTTTTCCTTGCTAAATAGCAATATGATTTTGAGCTGTTGCTTAATTGCTATGTGTCTCAATTTCCTTATCTTTAACATAGGTGTGATAATACTATCTTTCTCTTAGAATATCATTAAATGAGACAGTTTGATAAAGTATTTAATATAGTGCCTGGCTTACTTTCAACCCTCAACAAATATAACTTTTACTGTGGCCTCAGCCCTCCCATGCTTCCACACTGCTGTCTAATCTTATATTTTCCAGCTCTTGACATTGATTTGCCTGTCTCCCTCTTGTGCATGCCTTTCTGACTCTTAGCCGCCCTGTTGAGTCTGTCTTATTGACCTTGCCTGGTACCAACATGTTGTGTGATTGTTTACTCTGATTTTAGATTTTCAGCTTCCATCCAGCTCCCTGCTTGCTCCCTCAACTTTCCATGATTCTCATCTCCCTGTCTCCCTATGTCCAGACTCCTGAACTCTCCATCAAACACAGGCCCTGCTTTAAGAGGCTAGGATCCATTCTCTTTCTTTTCCCTGTCCAGAACCGAACTTCGACCCCTGGCTTCCAAACTCCCACAGAAAACTTAAATAGTCCCCATATTGTTCTGGATCCATGTCAGAAGCAATGCCTGAGTATTTCCTAAGGCTCATTTTCTGACTCCTAACTGCCTCTTACAAGCAGCCAGAGATCTTGCCGAGAGCAGGAGCTTAGCTAAGCCATTGGCTGTTTTCTTCGTGTGGTGGACCCTGGGCTTTGCTGGTTTATGGACGAGGCCTTGCCAACTGTAGAAACAATGAGCCTCTTTAGCACCCCTGTCATTGCCATAGGGTAACCAGAGACAGAACAACTCCTTTCCAAAGGTGACTTTGCTGGCCAGAGCCTATCACCTCAGTCTGGGCTTCCTGACCACTTTTTACAATTCTTTTGGATCAAATAGAGCACTCCATGGCCTTTTCTTATTATAGAGGTCTCATTGTTTAATGGTCAGCACAGGCTTTTTGCAGGCGTATCTTGGCTTTGGGATCCTAGAGGGTTTTAGCTAACTTTAGTGGAATATCTATTTTTTCCTACTTTAAGTATAAAACGGTGAATCATAGAAATAAATATTCTTAGGTCATCCGGTCAGTCTCCTGGGTACAGCTACAGGGTGTTTCCTTTAGAGTACGGTCTAGTCCTTGTCCAGTCTCTTTTTAAATGTCCCAGATGTTAGGGCGGCCTCCTCTCTTGTAGCAGCTCAAAGAACAAAATGAACTGTGTTTTCTTGCAGCCTTTCTTTCCGGCCTGCTGCCCTGTCATTTTGCTCTATACTTTGCAGCCAACCCAAGAGAAAGCATCTCTCTCATGCAGAAGGGTTACTTCAGGGATGCCCTTCAAGACAAGACAGGAGCAGGGCCAGAACAGGTGTGTGTTTTGCCTGTGAACTTTCAGATTGCCTGCAGATGGGACAAGGAGCATCTCAGCGCTTCCATTAAGTTTTGGGCACCTGGAATCTTCCAGAGCTTTCTATTCTCACATGGTCAAATTTCTTTCCCCTTCTTTCTGGGTTACCTATACAGTGTTTTCTCTTTTGTTCGGAGCTGTGAAAAGGAACTGTTTGTTTGACTACGAGTTTCCCTTTTTTTAACTCCCCCCACCCTAAACCCAATGCTCTCTTCCTCTCCCAAAGAAGAAAGAGGAAAGCAAGCCACAATAATACTTCTGTAAATTTATGGCCACTCTGTAATGTTTAATCACAGCTACGTGACTGGGGGCTTCAGAGCAGGCGTACAAGTTCAACGCAAGGTGAATCTTGTCTGAGATAATCTGAAAGTTCATTCAGAGGTGAGGGCAGCAGCCTCTTGCAGACGGGTGAGGTTAACAGGAGGTCACCTGCTTTTTTTTTTCCTTCTGGTCTTCTCCCCTTTAATGTGTAAACAAAGGGAAAATGTAACTTCCAATGAACTTGGCATATGTTGTGCTCACGCTAATCTTGGCCTGGCCAACTGTAAACAGTCCAATATCCTGTGACTGAGCCTTTCCACCCATTCTTTGCCTTTTGGAGCATGAAGAAACACCAACAGAAAGCAGAGACTAGCACCCTGTGAGACTAGGCCCTGGTGCCCCAGAGAATCACAGGAACCTAGGGGCAGACCCTAGAGAAGACCTCAGGCAGAAGTATTTGCAAGAATGCATTTAGGGTCACCCGGGACACTGAGCTCCTGTGATGCTGTCTCGAAACCATCAGCATGCATTGGTTGAGGTCCTGTTCTGCCCCGCCACACAGGGCGAACCAGTAAGGAGACAAACATGGATAAACCCTGAAGGTGCTCAAGGGCAGGAAAACCCATGATGTGGCCTTAGGGGTAGGAGAATGAAGGAGAGGGACTTTACAGAGATCCAGAAAAAGCTGAAGATAGCTTCTGGAGAGAACCCTATCAGAAGTTCCCCTCCACTATAGGGCCATTCTGTGGTTTCCATCCCTTTGCAGAGATATTTTGGATCTGAGAATTCTAGAAATTTATGGGCAGTATGTATGGACAGTAAGGGGACCCATCAACATGAGCATCAGCAGTTTACAGAAGAGCAGCAGCCACTTGATGGTTGCTGGTCAACTCATTTGCCATCTACCTAATTTCTTGGCAGTGCAGTCCAGAGCCTCTGGGTCAGTACGCACATGCAGGGGGAACACCTTTACTGCACCTCTGCAGACCACTGGGGAATGTGGGAATATGTTAGTACTCAAATATCTGGAGCAGGAAGGATTGTTTAGTGAATTATCTGTAGTAACTATTAAATCTCAAACCAGCTTCTAAAACCCCTTACTCATTTGAGGAGTATTTAGGGAATGTGGGCTGGCCTCCCCTCACCCCCAATCAACATAGTGAGTTTAACAGTATATTTTTAAAAGATGGTAGTGACTGTTCAATGCACTGTAGCATATGCTTGGGATGATTTTCTTCTCAACATGGGAGAGATCTCAGGTAAAGAATGGATTGTTTTTTCCCACAGTTTGCTCTTGATATTTAAACTGTGGGTGGTCCCCACCAAAAACCACTGCTTATTATTTGGCCCTTGTTAAGGTCCTTGAAGGAACTCTGCTCCCCGGGACCAAGCTACATGGACAAATGCTAATCTGGAGAATGTCCATATTTCCCTGGCTTACAGAGAACATGGACATGCTAGCTCCAGGGTAAGGAGAAGGGAGTTGTAGCTTGTATAAGAGCCAAGAGCTCCAGTCTACATCACATTGAAGCAAAAGTCAGACAGATTTTTGCTGTTTTAAAGTTTATGAGTGGTAATGTTTAGCTGGTTTTTAAAACTTTCTTCAAATAATAATACCCTGTGATAATGGTGTTATTAACTATAACAACAGTGTGAAATTTTCAAGTGCTTTTCCTTATTATATCCCTTCTCATACCTTTATGTAATAAATTAGAGCAGGTTTTTAACAAAGTATGTGCCTGACTGAGAAACTGAGTCAGAAAACTATAATTAGTTGTTTGAGACCTCACAAAAGTCATACTATAATCCAGAGATAATAAACACAAAGATGTAGAGTTGGGTAAAGACTCCTATGCCTTCAAAGACTAACGACCTTATTACTCTGGCCATATAAGAAAGTAGAAGATTGAGTTTGTCATTGCAGAATATGAAAAGAAACCTTTTCATCCTAGGATCTTTAAGAATGGTACCAAACGCTCTCACAATTTCTCTCCTAATTTCTTCTCTCCAACCAACTCATAAAGTACTTAGTGGGCATTTTAGATGCTTCCTGGAAAATTTCAGATAGTCTATCCAAGTTCAAGGAAATAGCTTGTAGAAGTAGAGTTTGCCTTCTTTGCCATCCCTGATCTATCTCCAATACCTTTGAAAACCCTGTAGAAACTTCCTGATCTAATCTGAAAGACTCATGGAGATAAAACTTTCTGACATTACTCTTCTTTTAAAAAAAAAAAAAAGATTTATTTATTTATACAAGAACCGGGGTAAAGGCCAGATGTGCAGGAGGTTGAGAAAATTCACCAGAGACAGAGTGGGGAACAGAACAGGCAGACTGACTGAAATACAAGGCTGAGGGGAGCAGCGGGTGAGACAGGAGAGGTCTGCTGCGCCATGTGGCTATCTCCATGGCCGGCGGGGATTGAACCGGCTCTGCAGAGTCTGCAGACAGCTTCATAGCACTGCGCTCAACCGCCTGCGCCACCAGGGAGGCCCTCTAACATTACTCTTCAAAGAAGAAATATTCTGTGTTTATCTTAATTCTGATCAGAGTAGACTTAATGACCTCAGCTCTACTGAGCTTCTTTCTTTATTACTCTGTATACTCTCTCCCAAGACTTGATAGATTTCCTTTCAGTGATCTCTTGGCCTAGACTAGTCATCTGAGTATTCTCTGTGCCACTTGCTGTGGTATCAGATTCAGGGAGCATTTAAGTGACCTGACATTTGGGCATCACCTCAGAAATGTGTGGTGGTGAATACTGACTGATATTCCTTTCTCACCTTACTCACCTAGATGCTGTCTAATCCCCTATCAGCCAGAAACAATTATACAAATTTCCGTCATTGAAGGAATTAATAACTACATTGTAGAATATTTGAATAGCTTATACAGTGGAGAATAATATTTATCAATTAAAACCAATGACCTAGGCTTATATAGATCAACATAGATCTTGAAAACATAATGTTGAATGAAAAAAGTAAGCTGCAGAATGTTCTATATAATGATATATATGTAAACTACAACAAAACATCACCATATATTGTTTCTCTGTTAAAGCATAAGGGCATGTAGGAAATACATAACAGAATCATGATAGGTGTCTCCTTCTGGAAAGTAAAAGGGACAGAGGAAAGGAGGGGGGGTTGCCTTTAATTATGTTTTTATTACTTTATTATAAAGCAAAGGGATGATCTGAAGTAAATTAGACAAATTTTTGACATTTGTTCACTAGAAATAAGGTGGATTTTATATTGTCTTTTACTTTTTTAAATTTAAACAAGCCCCTTTCCTTCTTCACCTCTCCAGGCATCCGAGCTGTAGTCTGTTGCCAAACATTATGGTTCTCCACCAGCTGATTAAATTGCACTGTGTAAGAGAAGGAAATGTGGACTAGAAGTCAAGGGCTTGTGTTGTAACCTCAGCCCTTTCATAGTAGCTTTGCATATGCTTGTGACTCTCTCTTGACCTCACTTTTCTCCTCTGTAAGAGGAAGGAAAGGCCACTCCGTGCAACTCCTCACAGTGTACCATTTTAGCAGCCTTATTCCTGCTGAGGGAAGAGCTCTGTTCCATCACTGTTCACTTCCTAATAAGGAATTCTGTAGATTTAGAATCTTAAAACTGAAAGGGACATTAAATGTCATCTGTCATTTTAGAGGATTTCCACTTAGTAGTGGGACTGACTGCTAGTGACAGAGCCAAGACTACAATGCTGGTCTTCTGTCTTATTTTGAGAGTCTGAAAACCATTCAAAAGCCGAAGGAATACATCTAAAGTTGGTAAAGAAAGGAGGATGACTGAAGACTGACCTTTTTTAAAACTTTTTTTCAAGGTATGTTTACAGACAGATAATATAGAACAAATTGAAAAGACATGGGGTCCAGAGTGTTTTTAAAATTTAGCCAAGCAAAATTCAAACAAAAATTGTTCCATCTAAGGTTCCTAATCTCTCAAAGGAGAATTCTGAAAACATTGTGATAGTTTTGGACATGAGGACAAATTTAGAAGGAGGCTCTGATAGAAAAGGATGTATATTCTTGGTTGTGGGGTGTGAGAGGAGGTTGGAAATGGAAGTGAGAAGAGACCCCTAGGGTTTAGATGGTTTCTAAGATTTCAGTTTGTTTGAGCCTTCACTTTGAAACCTGCCATGGGCCCCTAACCAGCCTTAGCCTCTACCTATAAAAGATGAAGAAAAATCCAAGACATATTTATCCCCCACCTCCTTCATAACTTAAGCAAAACGTAGGTATGAGAACTCAGACACTTATTGATTCATCTGCTTCTATTTGAAATGTTATGGGGAGTTATGATGTGCACTTGGTAGTTCATTTATTTGCACTACTTTCCTGATCCCTTACCATCTCACGAATAAATTATTACTGAAATGTTACCATTCTCCATGGCATATAAAATATTTTCTTTACTCCTTAGACTGGCAGTTAATACTCTTCATAGACTATCTCAACTACCACCCCTTCAATATTCCCACTACTATTCTTTTGTGTGCCACATCTGCTTATCAAATTGTATACCAGTTGGCCCTCGAGAGACCCAAAAAAGCAATAGATGGTAAACCCTGTTTTATATGTCAGGCTATTTTGGATCTTCATTCCTTGATTACCATTGTTGGCAAAAAAAAAAAAAAAGTTGTGAGGACTTACCCCTAAGTATGTATAAAATTTACTAACAAATTATAATTAGATACCGAATAAGTACAGAAGGATAATCCAAACACACCCTTCTTCTCATTGCAGACCAAGACGGAATATTGCTATTACCTTTGAAATTGTTTATGTGTATGCAACATGCGTAAACACACATGTATTAGCAGCATTCATATTTCAGGACACAATATGTACTTACACTAAGTCAACTTCATCATTCACAATAGTGGATACAAATCATTTTAAATAGCCTTGATAATTTCAAATTTGGACGGCTTTATCAAATCTGTTTAGCTCATCACTGTTTTTACTTTATGTAGATGATAATGAGCTGGCATTATGAGCTTTACCGTTTCTTCATATTTCCTTATATTTAATTGTAAATTAAGTATTTTATCATCAATCCACAATATCTTTACAGGGGCTTTTTTCCTTTTGGCCAAAGAGGGTGAGTAGTTTAGTTAAAAACTCGGCAATAGGGCCTCCCCTGGTGGCGCAGCGGTTGAGCACTGGGCTGTGAGGCTGCCCGCAGCCTCTGCAGCGGTGGTTCGTTCCCCGGCCGCTGGCGAGGGTCCCACCAAAAAAAAAAACAAACTCAGCAATAAAACCTTAATCGACTTATTTAGGAACCTTTAACAAATCACAGTATGTGGAAAAAAATGAACACCAGACCATGGCTCCTACTCCTTCTCCCACATCTATGGCAGCAGCTCTATCCAAAACCCACACATGCTTGCCTTTCCCAGCCCCAAAAAGGAACAACTCAGCCCCTGTCTGAACCCTCTCATGCTCCCCTTGAACATGTATGTACAGTATGGTTACTGTCACCCCAAATGATCATAGGTTCCTTCTGCCCCCTACAGCAGGATGGGTGCTATCACCAATGACAAGTGGCCTTACAGGATGGTCTCTGACGCAAAGGAATGCTTGGTGTTGGCATTTTTATTTGCAAGTCTCCCCATAAGTACCAGTTCATGACAATAGGAGAGCCTTAAGCCTCCCTATCTTTTTCTTTTTACCAAGATAGTCTCAGAGGTGAAGAATTTAGATAGCAAACCTATAAACCCACATTTATGAGGCAAATAAATATTTCTCAGACTGACAGGGAAGCTACTGATGTGCAATCAGTCTCTGATAAAGAGCTTAATGAAGCCTCCCTCCACCTGACAACTGGGCTGGAGTGAAAGCAGGGCACTGCACAGCCACTCCATGCCCTTTCCCTGCCTTCATCCAGCCAGGGAAAGAAGAATTTAGACCTTCCTGGGAAACCCCGGGGCCAGCCTATTGAGTGGCGTTGTAAAATCTAGCTATAAGCCAGACTTGTTTAACCTAGAGCAATCCAGGGAAACTTGGAACTTCTCCCTAGCCCAGTTCCTTAACTGGTAGACTCTCTAGATATCTGCAGTCTGCTTGCCTCCTAATTTCGCATTTCCACAGCTCTCTAGATGTGAAATTCTGCCCCCTGTGAATTAAAAAAAGAGAAAATTATGTACCAAAAACGTTGGGAGCAGAGATCCCAACTGTCTAAAAATTAGGATTGAGGGGATAGGTTTTAGAGATTTGTATCACAGTCTACATAGCAAACTGTTTCAAAAATGTTATTTATCCAAAGTCTCCAAAGCTGTTTGGGTTCATAGACCAAATTGGAAGCTCCTTCTTAGTCCTTCTCATACATATTGAAGTCTACACTCTTTAGACAGCTCCCTGTTTCTCAATAACCAGAATAACAAATCCCTTCCCCCTTTCCACTACATGTCTTGGCACTTTGTGGATCTTAAAAGCAATATAATTTCCAAAATATGTTGACCCTAGAAGAGTTCAGATGCTAAATATTAAGATAATGACATTGGGCCTCCCCTGGTGGTGCAGCGGTTGAGCGCTGGGCTGCGAAGCTGCTCACAGCCTCTGCAGCGCCGGTTCAATCCCCGGCTGCCAGCGAGGGTCCCACGTGGCGCACAGACCTCTCCTGCCACGCCCGCTGCTCCCCTCAGCAGTGTATTTCGGTCCATCTGCCCGTTCTGTTCCCTGCTCTGGCTCTGGTGAATCTTCTCACCCTCCCGCGCTTCTGACTGTACCCAGTGCTTGTATAAATAAATAAATCAATCTTTAAAAAAAAAAAAAAGGTAATGACATTATTGCCACCTTATTACTATTGGAAGGGGCTCCTTGAAGCCATTATATTTCCTTCTCTTCTTTAATTTAATAGATATTGGACATCTAACATCTGACAGAATTTCAGAGCACACTGCCCTCCCTGGTCTAGATCTAGAGGCAAACTTTCTTCTGCAAAGGATGAGATAGTTGAGTATTTTAGGTTTTCCAGGCCATATGGTCTCTGTCACAACTACTTTGCTGTTATAGCACATAAGCCATCATTCAATCTGCTAACCAATGAGCATGGCTGTGTTCCAATAAAACTTTATTTACAAAAACAAATGGGACTGTAGTTCTCTATCCCATAATCTAAAAGAAAGCAGATAGCAGCTTTGATGAAAACAAGCAGAGATGCCTCAGGCTAAAATTCTGTCTTCTTAATTTAGCATGTAAGGCCATTTATCACTTGCCTCACTTGTCTTGCTTGTTCCTAAGGCAATCCCCACCTACTTGACTCAGGTTAGATGGCCTTCTTTTGAACTTTCTCTGTACCCTGTTAGAGTACCTCTTAGAGTACTCACATCATTCTGCACCTGTTATTTACTGAACTGAGTTCCTCAAGACGAGGGACGTCTAATTTATCATTTTATGTGCAGTGCCTAGAAGAGTGCCACACATAAACTGGCACTCAACTTATGTTTGTTAAAGAAATTCCTTCCTGGGCTTCCCCGGTGGCGCAGCGGTTGAGCGCTGGGTTGCGAAGCTGCCCGCAGCCTCTGCCGCGCCGGTTCGATCCCCGGCTGTTCCCCGGCCACCGGAGGAGGGTCCCGCATGGCGCGCAGACCTCTCCTGCCGCCCGCTGCTCCCCTCAGCAGTGTACTTCGGTCCTTCTGCCTGCTCTGCTCCCTGCTCTGGCTCTGGTGAATTCTCTCACCCTCCCGCCTTCTGACTGTACCCAGTGCATGTATAAACAAACAAACAAACAAACAAATAAATAAATAAAAAAAATGCCTCTATTAAAAAAAAAGAAAAAAGAAAAAGAAATTCCTTCCTGCCTTTGCCCAGATTTCTGTCATTCAGTGCTTCTGAGGACATGTGGAAAGCAGGTAGTGTCATTCTTTGAATGACACTGACCCAGCATCAGAAACAAGGGGCAGGTCTTGGGCAATAAACACAAATGGTTCATCAGTCAATTCTGTAATTGTTGGTGGACTTTTCACAGTGCTCCTTGGTCTGCTCTCAGCTTTTGATAGCAACTGTTAGAATTCCATATCTGAATCAGTAAAACAGATGTGGTGACTTGTCTGAGGCTACACTGTCAGTCAGGAAACCCACGGCATAAGGATCTTTGTACCATGCTCAGCTGCCTCCTAAAAGACACCTATGCATAAGTGATTGAGAAAGATACTTTATGATGATGTGATTGGTTTCATCCTGTCAAAGGCAAGGAGTGAACAAAAGAAACTCCTCCTGGCTAAGTCTGTGTTACTATTCTCTTGAGTAAGTGCTTTATATAGTTGCCATGTTCTGAAGAGGTAGCACTCATAGAATTTGTCAGTTGGATTATATGTTAAGTGTCCCAGAGGAGCATGTTGCAGAATATCCTCTTTAATATAAAGAATTCTTCAGGAATGTGCATAAAGTACAATTTCAGGTTTTCATACATCAAGTTTTCTTCAGTGACACACCTGCACAATTCTCTATGGGACTCAAGTGTGTCTGTTCAAGAGAAAACATGAAAGAAAATCACCCCTAGGGGAAAGAGAAGTGGCTATTGTTGGTGTCTTGGTGTCTGTACCAGTGCATGCCTTAGCTCCTATGATCCTTTGCTCCCCACTCTGGAAAGCAGGCACTCTGGGAAAAGAAGACTTTCCCTCACATGAGTCTGTCCTTTGCTTTCCACTCACAGCCAATCCAGATGTCACCTTGGAACCAAACATCTCCTGAGTTCCCACTCACTAGTTTAAGGTATCTTTCCCTGGAACCAGGAACAAAATATCCAGACTTGGGTCCCCATTCATCTGTCAAAGGTATTATCTCTCCTGTTTGATGCTTCCTTCTGCCCTATTTGAACTCTTTCCTTCTAGGACTATTCAGACACCCTTGGTTTGTTCCATTGAAAATTTTGTTGTGGTAAACACAAAGTAAGTTTGTCTTATAATCTGGCCAATATTGTTCCTATTAAATGTTGTTCACCTCTTTTAATTCCACTTAGCATATCTGTGCTGAATACCCGCTGAAAATCTAACTCTATTCTGGTCCATGTGGTGAAGTAGTTAGAAGGAGAAAGCATTGTTCCCATCTTGAGGGAGCTCCCAGTCTACATGGGAGATGAAACTCATATCATAGGACTTAGAGTTGAAGGCAGGAATATATAAAACAATTCTCCTCACCTATGAGAAGGCCTGATATGACTTGGTTTGATAACAAACACTAGCCCAATAGTGAGAACAAGCAAGGCTTTCTTTAGCAGGCTCTTCATTTTTACTTTCTGAATTCTTTCTGCCTAAGAGAACACAAGGGCAGCCTTGGGATCATTTGCTTGAATCTTTAGCTAATTATTACTTGAAGGTTTCCTTCTACTCCTTTACCAATGAACAATTCAACCATGTGAATTACTTCTACATTTTTTGCTGGAGAAGTGTGTATGTTGGTATGCACTAAAAAGCATCAACAGAGTCCTACTTTATCTTAATAATCTCTCATTCTGAAAGTTTCTTGGATGTTTGCATTTGTTCTGCCATTATAATATTATCTATCCAGTTTACAAGTTGTAATTTTGACTCATTGGATTTTTCTAGTCTTTCTCTGCTATCATTGCAAAAAAGAAAGTCTGTTCAGAAGTTTGGCCCAACTTCAGGCAAGTACCTAACCCAGAGACAGAATCAATGAGGATTTAAAATTTTAAAAAGAAAAACAAAAAACCAGTTATGGCATCTTGGGCAGTATAAGCTATCAAGCCCTCTCTAAAATTACTCTGTAATTTTGGCAAGTTTCTTATCCTTTCTGGATCTGTGTCCCCTCCATTTCCCTTCCACCCCTACGAAATCAGAATTACAATTTGAGTCACATTAACCCATGAGAATGTTCAAAAGTAACAATGAAATACAGAACTTAGAATTACCAGAGTCCTACTTAAAAGCCGTATAGGTAAAACTCACAGATGAGACACAAAAACATATAATCTGTTATAGCAGCTTGCTTAGTACAACTGATTTAAAATGTCCTCCCTTGTTCTGACCTTTCTCACTTGTATATATTTTCAGATCTAAGCAGTAAACAAATAATTTATATTTTTTATTAACCTATGCAATTTATAAGGTGTCACATCAACTACTATTCTAGGTAATTTCTCCTGTTCTAATAAATACCATAAACAAATAACTCTGTGTTTTAGGTCAAAGCATCATTAATAATTGGTTGAGTTTGCTTTTGATTGAATTAGATCTAATATATTAGTATGTCCTGCTCTGTAAATATCTAAAACTCTTCTGTTCTACTGGTTTAAGGGTCAAATGCCCCCAATCAAATGCCCCAATGTCTGGCCTGTCCCTTGAAAATAACTTCTCTCATTTAAAAAAAATAGAAGTTGTATGAATAAATCAAGACTATCATTATTAATGAAGAATTAACATCTAGGGAGTGAATTCTAAGATATATCATCAAGAGAAAAAAGCAAAGTGCAAAAGAATACATGTAGTATAATACCCTTCAGGTGAGGAAGAAGAGAATATAAGAAAATGAACTTGTGGGCCTCCCGGTGGCGCAGTGGTTGAGCGCTGGATTGCGAGGCTGCCCGCAGCCTCTGCAGCAC
Source organism: Talpa occidentalis (assembly GCF_014898055.3). NCBI lineage: Eukaryota > Metazoa > Chordata > Mammalia > Eulipotyphla > Talpidae > Talpa > Talpa occidentalis. Next base: position 83,616,794 of record NW_023604861.1, on the reverse strand, counting down.
TGGTTCGATCCCTGGCCCTCGAGTGAGGGTGCCACAAGGCGTGCAGACTTTCCTGCCACCGCTCCCCTCAGCAGTGTACTTCGGTCCTTCTGCCTGTTCTGTCCCTGCTCTGGCTCTGGTGAATTCTCTCACCCTCCCGTGCTTCAGACTGTTCCCAGTGCTTGTATAAATAAATAAATAAATCTTAAAAAAAAAAAAAAAAGAAAATGAACTTGCATCTTTTCATTTATACAAAGACATAAAAGAAAGATAAATATGAAATGAAATTGGATGGGGTGGGTGGGGAAGATGTAGAAAGAAAAGGGGAGAAAAGAACAATTAGTTGGGATAGGAAGTACTACTTCTAAGTATACTTTTTCATATAACTCTGCCTCTTAGAATTATAGTATTTTTCACATACCCCCAAAATAGGTAATTAAAATCAACCAGAGTGGGGAGAATCCAAACTGGGACTCAAGCAATGAAAATTCAATCTAAATGAATTACTAAAGAATAATATAACCCGCTGGAAGGAGCGAGAAAGAAAAGAACTAACCCAAATAACTTCAGTACCAATTTTGACAGTAGTTTGTTAGGCTAAAAAATAGTAAAGGATAGAATACAAATACTATACTCTAGGCAGTAAATTTGTTTCTCATAAGGGCATGGATTAGCAATTCTGAAACTGCTTTATAGTAGGATGGAACAAATAAGTAAAATATATTAGATAATGAGAACCAGGTTTCTCACTGTCAGAGAAAGGAGGGAAGGCTAAATGAACCCTGTGGTACTGGACTAGAATCAGAAACATCAAATATGAACTCAGGATTTTTATTTATATACACAAGTATATGTTGGTACGTGTGTGTGAGAGAGAGAGAGTTAGTACACATGTGTTTCTGAACTCTGTCCTCTGAAAGGACCTCAGAACAGTAACACTCCAGTAGGAAGAAGCAGATCTTGATTTCTATAAACCATTCTCCAATAAAAGGAGCCAGAGCTTCTTAGAGAAGTGATTGATTCCAGGGCTGGGACAGGGAAGGTACAAGATGAGCTTAGAACATCTTATAGTGCCAGAAAGTAAGAAAGTAGTCAAAAATGGATAGGAGCAGATCAAAAATACACAAGGGCCAATTTGAAAGAATCCCCAATGACCAAAGCTGGAACAAGTTGAACAGCAAAATAAATAATGATTGTATTGGATTATAACCCAAAAAATAAATATCCCTGAGGTCACACTGATAAAATTATTGGACAAATAAATAAATGAGGAAGAAGGGACAGCACTTTTCCTCACAGAAAAATTCCAATTAAGAGTCAAATACCACAATAAATATTGTTGCAAGCAAGACCCACCAATGGATGCTAAAACTGGTGGACAGAAGTTTGAGAAGAAACAGTATTTGCAATCAGAAGTGTATTCCCCCCTACCCCAAGAATGTATTCAGTTAGAGGTCAAAAATAGTAACTTTGCAGTAGAGAAACCCACCAGCCACCACCCTCACTAAATAATTGATGTTAATATCACCGGTAATTAGATACAGATATGTGATGTACCCCTGATATGATGCACTAAGAAGAACACAGTATCATGTCTGTAGTAGTTTTGCAAAAAAAAAAAAAAAAAAAGCATCACCTTAATCCAGGATTTCTTCACTTTTTTTTTTTTTTTAAAGATTTATTTATTTATACAAGCACTGGGTATAGTCAGAAGCATGGGAAGGTGAGAGAATTCACCAGAGGCAGAGCGGAGAGCAGAGCAGAGCAGGCAGACTGATGAAGTACACTGCTGAGGGGAGCAGCGGGCGGCATTAGAGGTCTGCGGGCCATGTGGGACCCTCTCCTGGTGGCCGGGGAGCAGCCGGGGATCGAACCGGTGCTGCAGAGGCTGCGGACAGCTTCGCAACCCAGCGCTCAACCGCTGCGCCACCGGGGAGGCCCCAGGATTTCTTCACTTTAATGACATTTGGGGTCAAATAATTCTTTGGCAGAGGGTGCATCCTGTGCATTGTAGGATGTTTAACAGCATCTCATATGACTTGAATTTTGAATCAGCTGTACTATATACATACTATATGGGTATATACTACCCATTAGTTTACAATAGCACTATCACCACTACCACACCCATCCTTATCACAACCAGTAATGTCTCCAGACATTGCCAGATGTTTCCTGAGAGGCAGGATCTCCCCTGGTTGAGAACTGCTACCTCAATATAATCATAAAATATTGGGTAAATCCAAATTGAGGGACATTCTAGAAATTAATGACCAAAAGTAAACTATTCAAAGAGACGAATGAGGAAATGTCCCAAGTTGGAAAAAACTAAGGAGACATGATGGCTAAATGCATTGAGAGATCCTGGATTGAATCAGAAAAAAAGAAACATTAGTGGAAAATCTAGTGAAATTAGAGTGAAGTCATTGTTTAGTTGATAGTGTTGTTCCAGTGTTAATTTCCTGGTTCTGGTCACTGTACTGTGGTAATGTGACATGTGAACCATGGGAAGGTTATGAGAAACTACCTCAACCATTTTTGCAACTTTTATATAAGTCTAAAATTAAAAGTCAAAATGAAATATTTCCAAAAACAAATCTTCCACTGATGTTAGTAAGATGCAGGCAAATTTTCCATACTGAACCTGATGACAAAGATGTAACTGGTATTTGATATTGCTGTGTTAATTTCCATCATGCTGCTTATCTGATAAGCAGAGCAAACTTTAAATATATATATATATATATATACATATATATAGTGTGTGTGTGTGTGTTTAGTATGCATCATAATTTATGTTTGCTGTTTAAATTTTGCATAAATTGACAGTTTGCAAAACATTCAATTGATAGTTTAAAAAGGAGTCATAGTCAGTGTGTCACTTGATAGCATTTAACTCATTTGACTTGGATTAGTTGCTCTTACTTTTCTTTACTATCTTATATGAGGGGAAACCGCTCCTATACATACTATATGCTTGCACATACTTCCTTAAACTTACCAGATGCCTTAAAAAAAATTGCTGAATTCAGTGAGTTTGCATCTTCATTAAGTAAATGAGACAAGCAAACATTTATATTCAAATCCTATGAGTAAATACTAGAAGAGGTTACTTCACTTGAACTTTTTAAACTTCAGAAGATTATAATTTTAATGAAACTCTTAAGAAATTTAGAGTACAACCCCAAAGTGTGGGTCTGCAAATTCCTTCCAAAACCATTACATGTAGAATCAAGAATTTTAATGATGTTCTGATGCAGGGATAAGAATGCATCAAAATGTAACTACAAGAAACCCACTAATAAAGAAACCTGGCCATGAGAGAAATGAAGTATCCTTGTGGTTTTGTTAGTAAGGTACCCAGCCCATCCAGCCTCACCAGGTCTCACCAGCCAAACCACACCCTTGGTTTTGCATCCTCTTTACCAGCCCAGAGCACAAGAGCTACTACTTACACTCATCTTCTCTCATAGTGAGACTGGTGCTTGATTGAAACTTCTCTTATAAGGTTTGGTTTTACACATAGGCCACTTGACTTTATTCCAGGCACACAGTCATTAGTCAGCTCTTGACTAAAATCAGACTCATCCCCAAGCATAGGGTGGATGGAATACTGGAGGTGCAGAAGGCCATTTAAAATAGTACTCAACATGACTTTCAGTACCACCCACGTGTACCATAATACACTAGATCTTGCTGTAAAAAAGCCATGCCTGTTAAGTCTTTGTGACAACAAAAAGAACTCTCACTGTAGTTTGAATTATCTTCTATTTATGACAAGAAAGAATACGTTCCCTTTTATAACAGTGATATAAGGTGTTCTTTTAATTTTTCTTTTGATCAAAACACGAATCAATGCAAAGAAAAAAATGTTAAGTAAACATTAACACAGCATGAGGATATGGTAAAAATTTCAAACGTGATATTCAATTAATAAAGTTTGAGGGCTAGTGATCTCAAGGTCATTCTCCCACCTCTGTCTCCTCTTTCTTCTCCATCCCCACGTTAAGATGCCTTAACGTGCATATGTCGGGTACTACTTTCTGTGAAAGGAAGAAAGGAAAATAAGAAAGCTTATATGTCTCTACTTTCCTTTACAAATATAGAAAGATAGGAAGGACAAATCCTTACAGGTTACAAAATCCTGTAAGGCAAAGGAGGAAGTGGGGTAAATAGGAGATGATAAGGGAGGGACACTTCTCTGAGTTAATCTTTTTGTATAGCTTTACTTTTGGGAGCATGTTAATGTTCTTCATATTTTAAAAATTAAATTAACAGGTGGGATTTAAAAATTAAATAAACAAAAAGGCAAATGAAAACAAATGCATCCAATTGCATTTAGATGAATACCATCACTAAAATGAAAGGAAAGTTAAAAAGAACTAATCCAAGTGACTTGTGGACACAAGTATTTGATTGTGTACAGTCTTTGGTTGGGAGGACAAATCACAAATTTTGGATTTTTTTAAGAGGTTTTTTTTTTTTACAGTGGTAGGTAGAAACAACTCTGTTATATTATAGAACTGAGTTATATTATAGAACTGAGCAAAGTAGTCAATGAGGTGATGTTGCTGAGAGCCAGGGTTCTCACTGTGGAAGAAAGCACGTACACATGGCATGGAGGAAGGCAGAAGGGAACTCCTCGAAAATTATTACAACTAGAGATACTGGGTGTAACTCCTGATTGCTAAAACATGTATGTATACATGCTTGTGCAAGTATACATGTATGTTTATGTGTGTATGTGTGGTTTTTTTCATGTATATATTTCCTAGCTCTGTCTGCTGATAGGGTTTAACTCCTCTCATAGGTTGCCCCTTAGTAGCAGTGGACAGACATTTCAGTAGCAATGAGCACACTTAGTACCCAAATCTTGGTCTGTAGTAACATTCCCACTAAATGAAAGCAGAAATCTTCAGAGAAATAGCTGATTATAGAGCTTCCTCTTCAAAAAACAGTAGATACAAATGGCGCTGTAATCCCTTATTATGCCATAAAGGAAGGAAATGCTCTCCCAAATGTATGGAGCATATCACAAAGACACAAGTTTCAGCTTGAAGGGGTCCCCTCTTACCAAGTCTGGGACAAATTGAGCACCAAAATAACTAGATATAGTAATGAATATAAGCTATTAAAAAATGGGAACCCATGAGTCCATACTAATAATAAATAGATAAATTAATGGAAGGAAAAAGAGAGCTCTTCTTATGGTAGGATATCGGATGATGACTGATAAAAGTGTAGGGAAGGATGGAATTAGCATGTCATCAGTTTGCAACTATCATAGTAAAGACTGAATCACACAAGAATCCTCAATGGATGCTTCATCTGAGAGGAAATTTGAATCAGAAGCAGTAAATTTGCAGGGTCTTAAATTGTCTCCTCAATTGCTTACTAGCTGAAAAAAAAAACATATTATTACACAAAAACATATTATTTACATATTATTAATCAGAGGGAACAGAAAACACCTTGACTGGGTAATCAAATTGCTATTACCAAGACAGTGACTATTTTGTGCCTCTGGATGTGAAGCCCTGAGGAGGATACAGCATCACCGTGTGGTATTCTGGACAGAAATGGGGGGGAAAAGCTGAACAGGGGAGCAACATTTCATAACCATTTCTGGTCAGGCAGCCCATGATTCAAATCAACTTTTGTTCAAATATAGTTCAAAAGTTAAAAAACAAAAGTCATATAGAACATTACTGAGTCTACTTATAGAATTAGAATATGGACAAAATCAATATTAAATGTACTAAGTTGAAACTATACTGTGATTTATGTAGGAAAATATCCCTAATGCTTAGGAAAGGAACATTGATTTTTTTTTATGGGGCTGGGGAAGAGCCATGATATATGCAATTTATTCTCAAGAGACTCAGAAAAGAAACAGCACATGTGTAAATGGAGAGAGAGAACACAAATGGTGGAGTGTGTGAGGTAGAATATTGACAAGGGATGGACCTGGCTAGCAGGTATATTGTGTTCTTCATGCTGTGTTTCTTCTGTGCAACTTTCTGAAAAGCTTGAAATTATTTCCAAATTAAAAAATAAAATGTGAGGGTTAGTGATAATTCAATGTTCTGTGTCTTTGTGAGAGAAATTACCGAGCTCTAACAAGGCCATTGTTTGTGGAGAACCAGCTGGAAGGGCCCGATTCACCTTTGAAAATCTGGAGATCTGAGGCATCCACAGGAGGGTGACGAGTGAGAGGGGGAGTGAAGAGAACAATGGACTATGCAGAGGACTGTGGGAGAGCTATCGTGACCACACCTGAGGGGGGATGTCCTATACTGCCAAGAGAGTAGTGAGGATGTAAAGCAATGGTACTTCAGTTAAAAAGAAAGTCACACCTTAGTCATAATGAGAACCTCTTGGAGGTGTTTTTAGAAGACCACTGACCTATTTCTTTTTAATTAACTTTTTTGGTTGTTTAGAGTTACTAGAGAAGAAAAGTAGTAGCGACATATGCCAGGTGCTGGGCTGTTCACTTATAAAACATGATTTCAAGTGTCTTAAACACAGTTGCCTTATTGCATTTTAATATTTAATAAAAGTTGACCAAATAATGATTTGTATACAATAGTTGCCATTTTATACATTGCCAAAGCAACCTTTCTCCTTTCTTGCCTATTAAAGTCTGGCTAAATGTTAAAAAAAAAAGAAAGAAAGAAAGAAAGAAAGTCACAATCTGGTAAATAAGCCTGCTGGTTCTTCTAAGTCTCTTAATTCTAATGCTCATCGATGGAATCCAATAGAACTGTGCCCCAGGTAGCTGGGGTAGTAAAGAACTCACCAGATTCTACTCTGCATTCACGCTTTCAGAGGAGGCCATGAGACCAAAGTATAGCCACCCTCGAGGACTGTGGAAGCAATATGAAACCAGAGTATAATCACACTCATACTGGATGAGCTTAACTGAGCTGTGTAGCCTCTATGCCTAAAACAGGATCAATTGGGTAGCTTGTCATCCCGGAACCCTTGGATTTATTAGTGGCATTGAGAGACTTTAGCAGGAGGCTAACAATAGAAAACCCTGGAACTAACTCCTGAATGCCCTCCACACTCCATTGGTGATTTACCCAGAGTTCATTGTCTATAAAGGCATGGTGTTCTTTGTAAAACATTGGAAAAATAAATATCATTAATTCTATCACAGAAATTAAGAATGTATTGATAGGGAAGGTAGTTTTATTAAATGCATGTATATACCCACATCTGAAAACTAATTATTGTTTTTTACTCACTTTTCTTTTTTAAGTCTTTGCCCTAGTATGCAAATAGAAAGCTTCCCAAGGTTTTTAAAAATTTTCTGAGAAAACATTATAACTGAAAAAATGGTCTCCTTGTTTATAGTTCTTCCCTGGGATTTAGGGGGAAACAATCGCATTTGTAAAACACAGTGCTGGAGGAACTCAGGGACAGGGGACACTCTGAGTGTCTATCATGTTCCCTGGAAGCATGATAGAGGAACTGTCTTTTGTGGTTTTGGGGCACAATAGGACAGAAATATCAAAGTTAAAGTAGGAAGTCAGGGGGAATTCTCTTCTAAAGGAGAGCTCTGTGAGACCTTGGAGCAGCAAGAGGAAGTGGTAGAAACCCCTTGGCTTGCCAACTAAAATAGGCATGACCTAAAAGAGGTCTGAGAGGGTCCTTTGGGGCCATGCTGGCCCAGACCAACCAATGTGTCTGTCTCTCTCCCCCTCTCCTCTCATCTTTCGCGCCCCTCTTGGCTAAGGTTGTAGGGACTTTTCTGAGTTTTAGCTATGGGACTTTTGCCAGTTCCCATCCTGCCGAGGAAGTTCATAACAGCTATTCGCAGAGAATGGGTGGAAGAGGAGACTTGGCTAAGCAAGGCAAAGCCCACCCTGCCTGTCTGCCCAGCTGCACAGTGAAGAAAGACAGAGGAGCATGGTCTGCCTGGTGCCCGGCTCTGGCATTGGATTTAACTCTAGGCCTTTCTGCTTTTGTTCTGTACAGAAGTCATCTACTATCTCTATCAGCAGTTATCTCTTAGAAAGGGAAAAACAAGGAAATGTCTTGAATTAAAAATCAATTAATGTGTATCTCTTTGCTAGAGAAGATGTTTAGAGGCCCCTCTATGCAGTGTTGTAAGTCTAGGATATACCTTTTCTAGAAGTTTGTAGAGGGGAATTAACAGCTTCCCCTTCAAATGCACTTATTTATTTTTTCTTAGCTGTATTCAATTATAATTTTTTAATATTTGTTTGAGTGCTGCCTGAGGCTAAAATTGGTTAGAAAGGAAAGACTTTGACAAAATTTATCTTATTTCCTCAAGTCAAAATCTCCTGCAGTCTCAAAACAGTCTACCCTCAGAGAGCTCTCATTATCTTCATCTAAATACCATCTAGTTCTGGGCACTCCTGATACCCATGACCCCATTTATGGACTCTGCATTGTCAATCAAGGACTAAGCCTGTGTTACAGTCCTGACCCACCATGGCCTGGTTTCCATCTGCTCAGCCAGTATCCACATGGATGTGATTCATGTTACCTCATGTAAATGCTGCATGGGCTACTCAGGCCTGGGGTCAAAGTCTCTGTTATCTGAGTGGCCTTTATGCATGGAGACAGGTGCATATGGCAGGGGTGACTTGAATAAAGTCAGTGCAGCAAGTCATGAAACTGGTACCTAAACCCTGTCAGTCCTTTTAATCTCAAGTTCATGTCACTATGGCACTGGTCTATACCCACCTTTATTTCATGTCACTATGGCACTGGTCTATACCCACCTTTGTTTATTTGTTCACTGTTGAATTCTAGAATGATGCTTGGCATTGATTGGGAGGCACTTGATAGGTATTTGTTCAATGATGAAATGAGGGCCTCCCTGGTGACGCAGGCGGTTGAACGCAGCGCTGTGAAACTTCTGCAGCCTCTGCAGCGCGGGTTCAATCCCAGCTGGCCATGGAGATACCCACATGATGTGGCAGACCTCTCCTGTCTCACCTGCTGCTCCCCTCAGCAGTGTATTTCAGTCAGTCTGCCTGTTCTGTTGCCCGCTTTGACTCTGGTGAATCCTCTCACCCTCCCGCACATCTGGCCTGTACCCCGGTTCTTGTATAAATAAATAAATCTTCAAAAAAAAATGATGAAATGATGAGTTGTTGTGATGGTCTTGAGTTTTGATTCAGTCAGTGTTAGTTTCTTTCCAAATCAGCCCCTGGAGCTTATTGCTGGCATGTGCTCTCAGCAAGTCATGGTACAAATGGCAGAGACGACTCTGCCTTCTTGTGATCACTTATTTATTGTCTTAGTTGCATCACAGTCTGTAGCCATTTTTTCTTTTATTACATTTTTATTTGTATTATTCAATCTACTGTTGGCCGTGCAGGGTGATAAGGGTTTCTGAGCTCCTGGTTTATTTATCTGTTTGATTAATCCCTGGGATGGGGGTTGGCTATTTTACAGCTTCTGGATCTCTTCATCCAATGGGACTGGTCAACCTACCTTGCCGACTATGGTCAGCCCAACTGCAAGTACCTCCGGGTAAATCCAGTGACAGCTCTGACCCTGCTTGAGAAGTGAGTATCCGATCAACTGGTCTGTTTGGGAAGTGGGAAGGTGGAGGAGGGAGTCAAGCGGATAGTTTTCTCTTTGCCAATACTTTGAAGAGCTAGCAGAGATTCCCTGTTCTTGAAGTAGCTGTAGGTTCAATCAAGTGTCCCCCATCAGATCATCAGATTTGGCTGACCACGCTTCCCCTTTAGCCTCTTGGTTCCTGAGTCCTAACATACTAGACCAGGTTTGGATTTCTATATTATCTTGGAGCTTAATGGGTGCAACATATATTTAACTAGAGATGAAAAGAGAAAAAAGAAATATGCCTTGATTTAGGGCTCAGGGCAGCCTGGTGCACTGAGTGAGGCTGGCCCCAGCCATCTAGGCTATGACTGTGTAGAGAGCATCTCCACACTGAACAGTTGACTTCTCTGTTCCTAGTAGAGAAGCCCCTGGAATTGCTGAAACCTTCATCTTCATCCCCACCTCTCCACCCCCACCAGACTGAGCTTTATTGTGTTGACTCTCCCCAGAAAACTGTTGAAAATGGTGTCTGATTCTTGCTTAGCATTCACTAGCCAGAAAATATTGCTTCCACGGTGCTGTAACATCTCTGAGGTGGAAGAGGCAACATTAATACTGGACTAGCCAGCTCCAGAACATCTCATGGCTAAACAGCATATCATTCGGGTGCTGGGGTCTGCTGTTGCTAACCCACTGGAAAACTGGCAGACGAGAGACCGAAACCCATGTAAAAGGGAACCCTTTTCTTTTTATCAAACTTCAAGTTTTCATCAAACCTCCAACTTCTTAGAAGCTTCTAGTAAGAGGAACCTGTATCTGGATGCTGTATTGAGTCTCCAGTCTTAGGAAGGCAAGGATCAGAGAGTAGATCAAAGTAGAGGCTTAAGTCAAAGGAGAGGCTTAGGTGTACTCTTGACTGCCATACCTCGTGGTATGATAGTGGGAGAGAAGGGAAGGAGTTGGAGAGTGGTCAGAGCAAGATGCAAAAGTATGTGTTTGGAGCCAAGAAACTAAGAGCCCAGAGTGTAGCTTTCTCCAGACCAAGACAGAGACTGATGTTTCCATTTTAACTTTGTTTCCCGTGGTTTTCTCTCTTCCTTCTTAGGATATCTAGAGAGTAAGTAAGTATATAATTCACTTGGGCCTTTGCCATCACTTTGAGGCAAGTCCTTCTGGTTTCCTCATTGACGCTAATGACTACACTAAAATCCCTACCCTGTGAGTTGGCCCCACCCTGACATACTAATCTACTAAACCAGTCTGGTGCCTACTGACTGGCTGCCACCTCTATCCTTGGTCCTTACAGTGACCCTTGGCTTACCAATTCCTCTGGGGCTGGGAGTGGTAGCAGGGATTTTCCCCCATTGGTGCCAGGTCCTTACCCACTCAGGTCTTGTTCTCATTCAGCCTTTTGGCACACTCAATAGTCTTGTTAATGCGGGGCATGAAATTCAGCCCCGATGGAGTAACCCCTAGGTCCTCATGGTTAGGCCCCTGGCTTTAATATCTGAAACCTGTGTCCCCCACAGAAGACTCTTTTGTTAGAGGTAAGGCCTAATCCCAAAGTTCTCAGTCCCCATCTGAAATGGGGAACATTTTGGCCTTTGAGTTGATGTTTAGGTGGTCCTGTTCACTGCATGTCCAAATAGGCCCTGGGATTTCCCCTTCAAATGCGTCTCTCTCTCAATATTCCTTTACTCTGCTATTACTAAGAATCTCTAGATTCAAGAAGTAATTAGCTAATCCATTTCCTGTGGATCAACAATAGTCTAAAATAATCAGCCTTTCTGGAGTTCTAGCCTGTAACAATGCCATATGCTTTTTTTTTTTTTTTTTTTTTTTTTCCCTGCCCTGCCACTAACAAGCTATCCAATTAAGTTAAATAACTTAAATGCTCTGCACCTGTTTTCTTATCTGTAGTGCTCAATGAGCTTCCTCCCAGCTCTAAAATAAAAGCTTTACTCATAGTTTCTTTTGTTTCATGCAAACTGGCCATTTGTTCAGCTATATATTATTTTTTTTTTTTTAATAAATTTTATTGTTATATTCCCCATACAATTGCAGCCTCCCCATTCTGACCCCAATCCCTCCCCTCCCACCCCCGCCCCCCTAAAAGTGTCTCTGGTTCATAGTTTTTTGTTGATTTTGATTTTCACTTTCTTGTAGTTATTCATTTTCCTGGTCCCTTATTTAAGTTTTCTCTAGATTCCTGCTATGAGTGAGACCATCCGGTATTTTTCTTTTTCTTTTTGGCTTATTTCGCTGAGCATGATCCCTTCCAGCGCCATCCATGTTGCTGCAAATTGCATGTGTTTATCTTTTTTGAATGCTGAGTAATATTCCATGGTATATATGTACCACATCTTCTTGATCCAGTCATCTATTTTTGGGCATTTGGGTTGTTTCCAAAGCTTAGCTATTGTAAACAGTGCTGCTATAAACATAGGGGTGCAGGTGCTCTTTGGAATTGATGTTTCTGTGTCCTTTGGGTAAATACCTAGGAGTGGAATTGCTGGATCATATGGAAGCTCTATGTTTAGTAGGTCCAGAAATCTCCATACAGCTTTCCACAGTGGTTGGACCAGTTTGCACTCCCACCAACAGTGCAGAAGAGTTCCTTTTTCTCCACACCCTCGCCAACATTTGTTGTTGCTAGTTTTTTTAATATGTGCCATTCTCACTGGTGTAAGATGGTATCTCATGGTAGTTTTGATTTGCATTTCCCTGATGACAAGTGATGTTGAACATTTTTTCATATGCCTGTTGGCCATTTGCATTTCCTCTTCAGAGAAGTTTCTTTTAAGCTCTTCTGCCCATTTTTTGACTGGATTATTTTCTTTGTTGTTGTTGAGTCTCATCAGCTCTTTGCAGATTTTTGTGATCAGTCCTTTATCATTAGTGTTGGGTGCAAAAATGTTCTCCCAGTTGGTGGGGTTTCTCTTTGTTTTTGTTATTGTCTCTTTTGCTGTGCAAAAGCTCTTTAATTTGATGTAGTCCCAGCTGTTTATCTTTGCCTTCACTATCACTGCTTTGGGTGATGTGTCTGTAAAGATGTCTTTGATGTGCAAATCACGTAGTGTTTCGCCTATATTTCCTTCTATATATTTTATGGTTTCAGGTCTTATCTCTAGTTCTTTAATCCATTTTGAGTTGATTTTTGTGTATGGTGTGAGGTGGTGGTCAAGCTTCATTCTTTTGCATGTAGCGACCCAGTTTTCCCAGCACCATTTATTGAACAAACTTTCTTTGCTCCAATGCATATTCTTTGCTCCTTTGTCAAAGATTAGTTGACCATAAATCTGTGGGTTTATTTCTGGATTTTCTATTCGATTCCATTGGTCTGTATGTCTGTTCTTGTTCCAATACCATGCAGTTTTGATGATTATGGCTTTGTAGTATAGTTTGAAGTCTGGGAGTCTGATGCCTCCATTCCCTTCTTTTTTTTTCAGGAGAGCTTTGGCTATTCGGGGTTTTTGGTGATTCCATATGAATTTCATCAATAATTGTTCTATTTCTTTGAAGAATGACATTGAAATTTTGATTGGAATAGCATTGAATCTGTATATTGCTTTTGGTAGGATGGCCATTTTAATAATGTTTATTCTTCCAATCCATGAGCAGGGGATGTCTCTCCATTTCTTTGTGTCTTCTTCTATTTCTTTTAACAGTGTTTTATAGTTTTCTTTGTATAGGTCCTTTACCTCTTTTGTTAGATTTATTCCCAAATATTTGATTTTTTTTGTTTCAATAACAAAAGGGATGGTCTTTTTGATTTCTTCTTCTTCAGATTTATTGTTTGTGTATAGGAAGGCTACTGACTTTTGCGTGTTGATTTTGTATCCTGCCACTTTACTGAACTGATTGATGAGTTGAATTAGCTTTTCTGTGGAGCTTTTGGGGTTCTCTATGTATAATATCATATCGTCTGCAAATAGTGATAGTTTGACTTCTTCTTTTCCTATTTGGATTCCTTGGATATCTTTCTCTTGTCTTATTGCCCTGGCTAGGACTTCCAGTATTATATTGAAAAGCAATGGTGAGAGTGGACATCCTTGTCTTGTTCCAGATCTTAATGGAATTGCTTTCAGCTTTTCACCATTGAGAATGATACTGGCTGTTGGCTTGTCATAGATGGCCTTTATGATGTTGAGGTATGTTCCTTGTATCCCCAGAATTTCAAGGGCTTTTATCATGAATGGGTGTTGCACTTTGTCGAAAGCTTTCTCAGCATCTATTGATATTATCATATGGTTTTTATATTTCTTTTTGTTGATGTGTTGGATAACGTTGATTGATTTTCGGATGTTAAACCATCCTTGTGCCCCTGGAATGAATCCAACTTGGTCGTGGTGAATTATCTTATGGATACATTGTTGGATTCTGATAGCTAAAATTTTATTGAGGATTTTTGCATCAGTGTTCATTAGGGAGATTGGCCTATAGTTTTCCTTTTTTTGTTGTCCTTGTTCGGTTTTGGTATTAGTGTAATGTTGGCTTCATAAAACGTGTTTGGTATTGTCCCTTCCTTCTCAATTTTTTGGAAGAGTTTGTGAAGGATAGGCACTAATTCATCTCTGAATGTTTGGTAGAATTCATTTGTAAATCCATCAGGTCCTGGGCTTTTGTTTTTGGGGAGGTTTTTTATTACCATTTCAATTTCGCTAATTGTAATTGGTCTGTTTAGGTGTTCTATTTCTTCTTTATCTAGCTTTGGGTGATTGTAGAGTTGTAGGAATTTGTCCATCTCCTCTAGATTGTTAAACTTGTTTCCATATAACTGTTCATAGTAGTTACTGATTATTCTTTTGATTTCTGCTGTGTCCGTTGTGATTTCTCCTCTTTCATTGATGATCCTGTTTATTTGTGCTTTCTCCCTTTTTTCCTTTGTGAGCCTGGCTAGGGGTTTGTCTATTTTATTGATTTTTTCAAAAAACCAGCTCTTGGTTTCATTGATCTTTTGGATTGTTTTTTTAGTTTCAATTTCATTTATTTCTGCTTTGGTTTTTATTATTTCTTTTCTTCTACTGGTTTTGGGGTTTTTTTGTTGTTCTTTTTCTAGATCTTTGAGCTTCGAGATGAGGTTGTTTCTTTGCGTTCTTTCTTGTTTCTTGATGTGAGCTTCTATTGCTATATATTTTCCTCTTATTACTGCTTTTGCTGCATCCCATACATTTAGGATATTAGTGTCCTCCTTGTCGTTCAATTCAAAAAATTTTTTAATTTCTTCTTTGATCTCCTCATTAGTCCAATGGTCTTCCAGTAGTGTGGTTTTTAATCTCCATGAGGTAGGAAAGTTCCTTGCCTTCTTTTTATGGTTTATTTCTAGTTTGATGCCTTCATGGTCAGAAAAGATGGTTGATATGATTTCAATCTTGGTGTATCTGTTGATGTTTGTCTTGTGCCCCAGTATGTGATCGATCCTGGAGAATGATCCGTGTGCGCTTGAGAAAAATGTGTACTCCGTTTTTTTGGGGTTTAGTGTTCTATAGATGTCTGTTAAGCCTAATTGCTCTAGGTCCTTATTTAGAGCTTTGGTTTCTTTACTTATTTTTTGTCTTGTTGATCTATCCATTGTTGATAGTGGTGTGTTGAAGTCTCCCACTACGTATGTGTTTTCTCTGATGTCTGTTTTCAGAGAGGACAACAGTTGTCTGATATATTTTGGTGCTCCTTCGTTTGGTGAGTATATGTTAATGAGTGTTATTTCTTCTTGAAGTAATGTCCCCTTGATCATAATGTAGTGACCATTGGGGTCTCTTTTTATCTTTTTGAGTTTGAAATCTGTTTTATCTGATATAAGTATAGCTGTTCCTGCTTTCTTTTTTGGTCCATTTGCTTGTAGGATTGTTTTCCATCCTTTAACTTTGAGCCTATTTTTATCTTTTGTAGCTAAATGTGTTTCCTGGAGACAGCAAAAGGTTGGGTTTTGTTTCTTAATCCAGGCTGCCACTCTGTGTCTTTTTATTGAAGAGTTTAGTCCATTTACATTTAGAGTTAATATTGATATGTTAACATCTGTATTTGCCATTGTGTTTGTCTTTCCTTTGATTTTATTTATTTATTCTTTTTTTTTTTGGCCTTCTTTCATTGTTATTCGTCCCTCTGAGGTTCTGGCTTTAGGACTCCTTGTAGTATTTTTTGGAGTGGGGGTTTAGTTGCAATGAAATTCCGGAGTTTCTATTTGTCTGGGAAGGTCCATATTCTTTCTTCAAAGAGGAAGGAGAGCTTTGCGGGATAGAGTATTCTTGGTTGGCATCTGTTTTCTTGGAGTCTGTTGACTATGTCCCTCCACTCTCTCCTTGCCCGTAGTGTTTCTTCGGAGAAGTCTGATGTCAGCCTGATTGGTTTTCCTTTGAATGTTATCTGTTTCTTCCCTCTTGCCAGCTTCATTATTTTTTCCTTGTCCTGGATTCTTGGGAGCTTTACTATTATGTGTCTTGCTGTATTTTTCCTTTCGTCGTGGAAGTTTGGTGTTCTTCTTGCTTCTTGTATATCAATTTTCAGTTCCTTCTTCACATTTGGGAAGTTCTCTTCAATTATCTCTTTGAATATTTTCTCTGTTCCTACATCTCTCTCCTCTCCTTCTGGTATTCCTATAACTCTTATATTTCCTTTCCTCATGGAGTCAGATAGTTCCCGAAGTCTTTCTTCGTTCTTTTTCCTTCGTACTTCTCTTTCCTGTTCTGTTTTGGTTCTTTTTATTTCTGTGTCTTCAAGATTACTTATTCGTTCTTCCATTTCATCTATTCTGCTTTCATTGCTTTTCCCAGAATTCTTTAGTTCTTCCATTAATTCTTTGATCTCCTGCATTTCTTTTACTTCCCTCTTTAGGGACTCAATTTCTTTCTTCTGACCATTGTTTTCCCTCTCTAGGGACTCAATTGCATTCTTCTGATCGTTGATTATTTTTCCCTTATCATTGTTTTCCTTTATGACTTCTGTCAGTTTTTTAATCACGGCAATTTTAAATTCTCTTTCTGGAAGGCTCAGAAATTCTTCCAAGTTATTGTCTTTGCAATCTGGGGCTGGCTTTCTTTTTGTGGTGTGCTTTTTCTCTGGAGAGTTGCTAGGTTGCGTGTGGTTCTTCTCCTCCCTACTGTCTGTTTTCTAATTTGCCGTATGCGTTGGGACACTGTGTTGTTGGGACTGGCCGGCATCTTGGGTGGGCTTCTCTGTTCCCCTCTGGTTCTTCCAGGAGTCATCTGTCAGTTTCAAGCAGCCTTTAATGGAGAAAGGTCCCTGTTCTAAAATGCCGATGTGGGGACACACTCCCCTGTGCGTCTGGTCTGCCCCGGCGGTGGGTTCCTGCTCCCCTCTGGGCTTGGACTGCAGGCCAGAGGGGGTCTGGCGTGGGCGAACTTCCCCCGCTCACCTCTGGCTCCTGAGGAAGCCTTCTGCAGGTAGTCTTTACTGAAGAAATGTCCCTGTTCTAAAATGGTGATGTGGGACACACTCCCTGCGCGTCTGGTCTCAGGCACACTCTTCTGCGCGCCTGGTCTGCCCCGGCTGTGGGTGCTCGCTCTCCCTGTGGGCTCAGACTACTTGTTCGGAAGGAGCCAGGTGTGGGCTAACTCCCCAGCTGGCCACTAGCTCCTTCAGTAGCCTGTGCTGGGGTCAAGTCGCTAGGTGGCGCCAGAGATCTCTCCTAGAGCCCTTGGGGAGCTGATTTTCCACCCCGTGGGACAGGGAGCAGAGCGGGGATGGTAGGGTACACCTCAACGGCTTTGGGGTGCTGTGTCTGCCTTGTGCCCCACCGTCGTGGGGAACCCACGCCCCTAATTTCGTGCCCCGGGTCTCAGTTCCAAAGCCCTCAGTTCCAGGACGCGGGCTGTGGCCCAGATCAGTGGCGCGGGAATGGCGCCTTTTGAATCCCGCTCCCCTGCCTGGGCGCCTTGTTCCTGCTCACTCAGGGAGGGCCTCCGCCGTCTCCCCGCAAGCCTAGGTCGCAGGCGCGGGGACCTGGGCAGCTGCGATCCGGTCTGGATCCGCGCCACTTTCCGCGCAAGCTTACCGGGCGGCCGGGGCTGTGTGCTGGTGCTGGTCTCCTCCTGGGGGGCGGGGCTCTCTTTAATGGCGCCTGGAGCTCACCTCCGCGGCGGATCCTGCAGGGTTCGCCTCAGCTCCCGTTCACGGGGTGTGGTGGCTGCAATAGTTCCTTTCCGCTCACAGTCCCGCTTGCTGTGTCCGTTTTTCTTGTTGGCCGTTTTGGTTTGTTGTTTCCTCCTCTCTGCCGGTCGGAGAGTGCCGCCTCTGTGGGCGGGGGAGGGGAGCAGGGTTCTGCGCTTCCCTCCCTTCTCGTCCTCTTTTATGGCAACTTTCTTCTTCGGGCAGTTTGCTGGAGTCGTCCGTTTATCTTCCGTGTCCCAGTTCTCACTGGGACCTGCCGCTTTTCCTCCCTATTAACTTTTTTTTAATGGGAGATCTTACTCGCAGCGTCTCCTTGCCGCCATGTTGCTCCGCCCCCCAACAATGCCATATGCTTAACCCTAGCAATCAGCAGAGTTTAAAAGCCTCCTTCCAAACACAGCCCACTAAAATCCTTACTTCCCAGCCTCATAGGAAGCAGTCCCTTTTCTTGACCCATTCCTGCTTCCTCCACAGCCAGCTTTAGCATCAGAGCTTTACACACTCTCCTTTCAACCTGGTGTTTCTTAGCAGGATGAGACGTGGAGCATTCCAATGCTGGGGGCATTGATGAAAGAGAATAGGTCCCGGTGTCATAGAGAGGTGGCCACTGCCAAAGTAGAAAAGTATCCAGGGCTTACAGAATCAGGTAGGAGGTGAGAAGGACTCTCCTTTGGTATTAAAGCATTACAAAGTACAAACCAGCTTGTCACCATCAGCCCTCAGGGCATCCGAGTTTATCTTTTGAGTACTCCCAACTCCAAGACTTAATGACCAAGAAATCCTTGCCTGTGGGGATCAGAGACTACCCTCTGTACCTTTCTCCTTCATTACAGCAGCTTCCTTGTGGTAGCTGAAAGCTGGCTCTGGTCTGCTTCCAAAAATCATGAAATTAATGGTCACGTAGGACATTACACTAAATGTCCTACAAATGTGGGAAGTGTTTTCTTTATTTTTTGTTTTGTTTTGCGGTGTTTTTATTTAGATTTATAGTATGTCCAGCAACGGAAAAGGAGTCTTTGGGAGGAATAAATAGTCCAAATCTAGGTCCTATTCTACAAACATAACTATGCAATTCGTGTGTCAGAAACCAAATACGGTAAACACCATAGTTTCAAGGCCCCTTGTGCTTTCTTTTCAACCAACCTCTGTTATCTTTTCTACTTCCCCCCCTGCAAGCATGGGCCTCCACATGTGGGTGGTAGTACCTTATATTCAGTGCTCTGAGTTTGTCTGATGAGTAATTCCAGCCCGAAGGTCACTGAGCTTAGATCAGAGAAGTTTCGGTTCATTTGTGGCTGTCGCTATTGGCTGTGGTGCTGCCCCAAATCTCCTCACCACAGGGATGTAAATGCTCTTGTGGGCCATCTGGCCTTTTGACCCACTGGCTTCTAATCTGCTTCTCTGCAAAGACCACACCACAGGAAAAAAAAAAAAAAAAAAGTAGTACACTTGGGAACAATTTACTCCCGTGTCAGGTTCCTTCTGCCTCCCCACTTCTAACCGGTCTCCATGCAGGGCAGGCAGCTGTGGAGTCAGAGAACTGACCCAGCTCTCTGGGGGTGAGGCCACTTACTCCTACCCCAGACAGAATTTATCTAACAGAAAATGTCTTAATTCTCTAACACTAGAACTAGCTGTGGGCTGGAGGCCCAGTGTGCGGAGGGCAGGGCCATGGCTCACAGTCACTAACAGATGTCAGCGGCTGGGGCCCTCTGCAGGGATGGCGGATTTTTTTGGATTTGATCACAATGACTTAGTCAGACCTGGGGGTTTCTGTGGCAACCCTGGCCTGCCCTTGATTTCTTTATCTGCGCTTCCTAGTTAGGTCTCCCTAGCTGATTGAACCACTCGCCAGTGCTGCTCATGATTTGTGCTCTGGGAATATGCCATCTCTGGAGTTCAGCGTGATCCAAATAATGAGTATATGGACAGTCATTTTTGTGGGGGCTTCTCTGTAGCATATCCCAGATACCTCTAACAGGTGCACCAAAGGGAATGAGTTAAGTGGGGTGGGGCGATGAAGGGGTTGGCCCCCCATAGCCAGGTCTTGAGTGTTTGCCCATGTGATAGAAATTGAGAGGGCTGTGGTTGCCAGCAGGATAGCTTCTTGAATAATAGGTAAGTATGGGCCTCATGGTGGAAATATTCTAACTCTCAGTTCTCGGTTGTGGTTAAGATATACTCTGCAATCCTACCTCCTGCAGGTTCTCCTTCCACCATTGCCTCCTCAAACACTGTGCTTTCTTTTTCCTTCCCTGTTTAGGATGAAGGACACTAGCCGCAAAAACAATATGTTTGCACAGTTTCGGAAAAATGAGCGAGACAAGCAGAAATTGATTGACACGGTGGCCAAGCAGCTCCGGGGACTCATCAGCAGCCACCATTCATGAAAGCCGGCCTCAGGCCACAGAAGCTGCTCACTGCAGCCCCGTAGTCTGGACCCAGGCTGGCTGGCCCTACATTTGTGCATTCTTCTTCAAAGAGAGCAAATGTATTTTTTTAATAACCTATGTACAGTATTCACATAACCTTTCCCTATAGTCAAAGAGGCACAAGAATAAGCAAGTATATGAGATGTTGCTAGACTGGGACTCAGGGGAAGTTACTCTATGTTATCTGTATATCCTAGAGATGGTGAGAAGTCTCACCAATGGGCCCAGCAGGATGGGCCACATTTCATCCATGGCTCTAGAGCTTACTTAGGTCAGAACTACCAAACAAAATGGGTACTTGGCACTGGGAGGAAAGGTGAGTACACATAAAGAAAGTTAATAAAGTACATCCTGTTTACTCCTGGGTGCCCCATCCACCACATAGGTAAGGCTGAGTCTTCTTGATGCATGGAAAGGACCTGTAAAACTTTACTGTTTAGTCTAGAAAAGACCACCACCTAGTTCTAGAGCCTCATCTCAGCCCACTGGCTCATTGGCTTGTAGCAAGATGACAGCTTCACTCCAGTCCCCCAAGGAGGGCAGTTTCTTTAGCCTAGATCTGACCCAGTGCTCCTCCTGCTGAT
Source organism: Talpa occidentalis (assembly GCF_014898055.3). Lineage (NCBI taxonomy): Eukaryota > Metazoa > Chordata > Mammalia > Eulipotyphla > Talpidae > Talpa > Talpa occidentalis. The sequence continues at coordinate 83,596,123 of NW_023604861.1, read as the reverse complement.
CTTTCGGGGTCAGAATAGAGCTGAGCATGCAGCGGTGACCGTGACTGACAGCTGATTGCCCCAACACCAGGAGGAGTCTTACTGGATCTTCAAAGCCAGTGTGAATGGAATCAGAGTCTCCATCCCTTCCCCATTCATCTCATTTCCTCCTTTCATGCTCAGGACACTTGGCTCCGAGCTTGGGTCAACAGCAATTTCCAAGGGTCTTTGCAAATAGTCTCAGACTTGGTTTCCTCCAGCAGTGTCACTGGGGTAGATCTGATTCCAGAAACCAGAAAATGGCTGTTACTTCACCCTTAGGTAAAACCTGATGGTTACATGGAATTGATTGTTCCTTTGTATTTTAAATCACCTGGGCTCCATCTCTAAAGGAAATGTCACCAGCTCTGCAGTTGGTGGAGGTAGCCACAGGTGGATGTCTCTGGAGATGGAGCCACTGACACCATAAAGTAGACAAGGCCAACTTTGGCTAGTGGGTTTGTTGCCTCTGGCCCAACCATCCCTCACTAAATCATATCATGGATATGAAGCTCTTCTCACTCAAGCCCAAGGCATCCATCCTCTTTTGAGATCTCCCATAGCCATCTTTTGACTTCATCTGAGAATGATTGTATATAATCTGATCCCCAAGCTCCATAGTTTACACAGAGAACCTGAACCAGCCAGCTTGGGAGCTGTGTCCACTGTCCCAGATGGGCTCCTGAGATTTAATGCAAGTGCTTTGCTGTGAGGTCAGTCACAGGAACCTGCACTTTAAGACACTTCAGGAAGATGCTACGTTGGCTACTGGCAATAGTATAATTGTGCATCACCAAACAATGACAAATAAGCCACACAGGCATTTCCAGCTTGGATTAGTGGGAGGAGAGACACATCAAACAGAATTCTTCATGACCTTTGTCAGCTACTGAGTTGCTTCTGGGGAGGGCAGTGCTTCCTTTTTCATTCCCCACTCCCTATACCCTCCCCGCCATATCCTATCTCAACTTGAAAACCATGGGAAAGAGAATATGCACACAGACATGCAGTTTCCTCAGGGCTGAAAAGGCCAGGCCGTGTGTTGCCTTGCAGAAGCCTTCTGGGGACATCCTGAGGGCTAGGTGGTTGGCACAGGCTTAGGATGAGGATCAGGGATGAGTGCTGCCTCCACAACTTCAGAGGCCAAGGAAGGCAGGGACCTGTGGGAATGAGACACAAGATGCCATCTCTCCCAAAGCCTGACTTTATTTAAAAAGATCAAGAAATGATTACACTAATCTGGAGTCCTACTGCTTAAGAAGGACCCCGAACACACTTCCTCACTAGTCCCCAATTTGCAGCAAGATCTCTTCAGCTTGGAATACTGAGACCTCGCAGTGGGGATGGAGAGAACCTTAAGCACATCACAACCTTTTGTCTCTTAAAACTTATCATCACTGTGATCTGGTTGCAAACCAGTACCCTGAAAGGACTGTGCTATGGAGGAGAACACGAACAAGGTGGAAGGACAGGAGGTGCACGAGACCTTGCACCTTCTAAGGACAGAAGCTTATTCGAGCTCAAGGCACATGAGGACGGGCCTTCTGCTAGACCTCTTCTTCCCTCTCCATCTGCCTTCAGTCTTCCCTGACAAAACCATCGTGCTGCTACTGGGTTTCTGTAGAGACGCACTCTTGGTGAGCAAGGGATGGTCAAAACAGGGACCAGCGGTGTCCAGCTTCTTTGACTGGTGAAGTGGGATATTTTAGTTTTGTCTCTAGGCCAAATTGCTAGGCCAACTCTTGAGAGGACTTGTAGAAAGCCCCTCAGATTCTTAAGATCCGGCCTCAAGGACCAGACATCCAGAAGTGCCCAAAGGGCTAAATAAAAGTGCAAAAACATGGGTGGCTGGAAGCATATTGGCCTTCTAGTTGGAGTAAACCTCGGCCAAGTTCTTTGAGACCCTAGTCGGTTTCAGTAGTAATATAAGTAACTTGCATAGTTTTAACCTTCATAGGAAAATCACTGTGTGGACTTTCAATGAAGTTGTTGGGGGTGAGAAGAACAGAACCTCAAACCTAGAACCAGCAGAGTGTCCCTGTTGGCAAAGGGAATGTCCAGCTTCCAGGGAGTGTGCCCCAGTATTTTTATCACATACCAGGCCTCAGTCTCCCACAACTCAAAATCCACTTAGCTTCACTGCTCATTTGTCAAGTGTTTGCCCAGCAAGTCCCAGACCCAGGACCCAGACCCAGGTCATTATCCCCCAAGCTAATGACCTTCATAGGGCCCCTGAGCACACTCCCTGGGACTTGCAGAAATCCCCTACCTGAGCTTCCTTTCTTCCAGGATCCTGCTCCTGATTGCTTCAACTGACTTTTTTTTTTTTTTGCCTGCATTAGCAATTACTTTCCACTAATGTATTGGAAATGGCCTTTTTATTTTGCACAAATAGTTGCACATTTATGGAGGAAATTTAGAAAAGCCCATTTTTAACTCTAAAGGGAACTTTTTTCTTTAAAACTCACTAGTAAAAGCCACTGGTACAGATGGGTCTCGTGGTTAGGGGAAAACCTCTTCTGTTGAAAGAGCATGTTTATCTCTCCTGTACATTTTCCTCTTTAAACTGCTATTAAACAAGAGAGCCTATGTACCTGTTTCAAAAGCCACAGCGTTGTCTCATGTTTTTGTTTGTTTGTTTTCCCACCCTTTTACACAATGCAGCTATGGTTGATGAACTGGAAAATAGACATTGCGTCTCCCTCAACTGGACAGAGAACTAGAACAGGCAAAAGCCTGGTGGGGAAGAGAAAGCCTACCTGCCAGGCCAGGCAAGGAGCCATGCTGTGGCCTTGGAAACACCTCAAAATACGAGGTTAGGCTTTCCTACATATTCAGTTAGCTGGTATCATCATCCAGAAGAATAACTTGAAATACCTGATTTTGCAGAATACTGGGCTAGGCAACTTGGGCCTAATGGGTTGAACTGTGGTCCTGCCATGAAAAGACTCCCAGTAAGATGATGTGATACAGGGTTCACTAGAACAAAGCCAGACTGGGGGAAAGGGAGAAATTTTAGAGCTCAGTGGGGACGGGGGACAGGCATTGTGGCCTAGTGGAGAGCGGGTCTGGTCAGGGAAGACAGCTCGGAGAGAGCAGGATGGTAACTAGCATGCCTCAGAAGGAATTAAATTCAAGCTTTGATAGCTACAGGAATATTTTAGGTGCAGTGAAAAGTTGGCATGAACTGGTATGTGCTGGGAGAATAGTCAAGAATCTGGTAGGCACATCTGGAAGCATGGTGAGGCCAGAAATGTTGGCGTAATGCCGCCCAAACTGCTCGCCCAACAGGCTGGCACAGAAATCATGGGAATTGACTGGAAAGATTTTCTTCAGTAACAATTCTGACTACTACCACCAGGCATCGATGCCTGAGAGGCCTGGGCTTCAGTTCCTACCTGGATGACCTTCAACAACTAACTCCCTAGATCTCGCAGCCCTCATCAGTGAAAGCAGAGTAGTCCCTAGCTTATGGGTTGTTGTGAAGTGTAAACAAGCTACGGATGCTCAAAATACTTAACTACTATCTAACCACCACATGGCACTATTTAAAGCCTTGCTCTCCCTCCCCTCCAGTTCCACAGCATCCCTCATGGCTGAGCGCAGGCCATACGTCTAGCGCCCATGCATGAAGCCGAGGTCCAAGTCCCTCAAAGCAGACAGCCGGCTGCCTGGCTCGGGGTAGACCCACTTCTTCAGAAATCTGCCCCTCGGCACCTAGCACTTTCTCTGCTCTCATTTTGGTGCCACAATTTATACCTCCTTCTAAAATTTAGGAATTCTCAATCAGGAGTTCATGAGATCCTGGAGGAAAGTGTGTGTGTGTGTCTGTGTGTCTATGCATGTGTGTATACCTGGGCACTCGTGTGCGTAGGCTTACATCCAACCATTCTTTCTGGATAGAAAGACCATGGCTCTCATCAATGTCTAAGAAAGATTCATGACTGAAATACTGCGTAATAACTATACCCCTTTGGAAACGCAAACCTGCCCATGAAGGAAAGCTGGAAGCTCAGAGCCGTTTCCTCCCCTCCCTGCCTCACGTACTTCTGGCAGGGGAATTTTTTAAACCCTGTCGCTCTGCCACCCACCTGGACCCCAGGTCCCACCTAAAGACCACTCACTGCAGCCATCATTCCTACTTTCTCTCCCAAAGCCATGTTATATGCTGGCACAGGGCATGAGGACCCCGCACTCACGAGAACAACGGGGTCTAGTACAGGGGCTTAAGCTGTCAAAGCCAAACTGAACCCCACTCACCCCAGGACACTTGCCACAGCTTCTGAGCACTGACTGGGACTGCGTCTAGCTCAAGGCCTTATCCATGGGGGCCAACAGCCCTTGAGTGCTGGGGGAGCGGGAGAAACAAAACCAGGGACAGATGTGAAACAGTTACAGCTTGCTCCTTTTCTCATAGCTAGACTTCTTATCTGCTCAGCAGGCAGAGGAGGGTAGGGGATAGCTGGGGGAGATGGGGGGAAGGGGAGAGAAAGTTCCAAACATTTCCCCAGAGGCCTCAGTTGTGACTTTAATGGGCAGTGTTTGCCGGGAATGAGAGGGCCTCCAGGGACCAAAGGACAAAGGCTCTTGAGGAAGTGCAAGGAGGAGGGGACAGACCGTGAGGGCCTGGTCATTGTGTGGGAGAGCTACCCCTCTATCTGTTTCAATCACTGGTGGGGTTAGGGTTACTCTGCATTTGGTGCCCCAGCTGCTTTGTAGGGTCTGTGACATCAGCCCTTGTGATGATAATGGAGGGGCCTCTCTCGCAGGGGCCACCCCTTCCACAGCCAGCCCACATCAGCTCCCAGAGAGATCGAAGCTCCTGTTCCCTCCGGGAGGGGCAGGCTGTGGGCCAAGAACTGGACCCAAGACAACAGCCCCCTCCCAGTCTGAACCCACTGTTAGTGTACCTTCCAAGTCCAAGCTATGACCTTCCTCTCCAAAGCTCCAGAAAAGGAGTCGGGGAATCTGAACATTGAGACGCTTTTCTGGCCTAAACAATCCTTCCATTCTCTGGGCTCAATGATGGGTCTATTTCCTCCTGTAAATGGGTCTCGTAATCTTCAACTTTTACCTTTGCTTCTAAGGGTAATTAATTGGATCTCCCTCTTGTTCTCCCCACACACTCCCCTCTCTGTTACAAGGCTCAGGTTCAGCTGAGTGGATGGCTTTTCTTTCTTTGTGTCCCACGGCGTGCTAATTTTTAAAGCTGATGGAGTGCCCTCGCCAGTGAACCTCTTCTCCAGAGAAGTCTGCTGGGGAAACACCACTTCCGTGGACACAAGACGGGGGCCTCTGGCTGCTCAGAAGGCTTTAAGATAGCCAGTGCTGGGTGACCAGTCCACTTTTCTCTCCAGGTATGTTTCCGAGGTTTTAGGGAGGAAGCCAAGCAAGGAGTTTTCAGGTAACACTCAGAAGCACAGGGGAGTCCTCAGGGGTGAGCTAGACACTAGAGGCAGAAGAGTGGCAAAGGTGGACATGGGAGAAAGTGAGATCAAAGTGTAAAAGAGTCTCCCTCTTATTCTCTCCAGAGTGAGGGAAAACAGCAAGGCCTGGGGTACAAGGCAGCAGGAGAGGGCACGGAGGTAGGAGGAGTGTGGAATGGCCCATCAGAACAGCAGGAGAGGCTGCTGGGGCAGGGGCCAGACAGTAGTGGAGCCCCAGACACACCGAAGACGTCTAGCATCTGTGTGCTTGTCTGCTGTTTCTCTCCACGAAGCGCTCGACAAAGGCTGGAATGACTTGTAGGCCCGAGTCCCAGCGGAACCTGGCCCAGCAAAAGGCACACAGGCACTCGTGACAGAACAAGTCACACTTGTAGGCTGCTGAGAGGGGGCCGTGAGAGCAGGCCTTCTTGCTGGGAGCTATACCTTGCCATCGAATATCTTGCCATTTATTGTGGTGGCAACAAAAAGCAAGCCAGCTTTTAGTCAGTTTTATTATTATTTTAGAATTCTTGACATGTGCCACCCGCTGTTGTCATGCCATGGAGCAGGAATGGGTTGAAAACAGATTGAGTCAGGTGAGAAGCCAAAGGAACAGGTTAATTCCTGATGGCGGGACGTGGGCCCGGCGGTGGTGGTGAATATGTGCTCACACACACACGCATGTAGATGTGGGGGTACCTGACAGACCAGGAGCTTCCTCTACTGAGTCCTAATCCCATCTGCCACACATAATCTCTCAGGTCATTTTAATAAGAACATCATATATATTAACTTTTTCACAAAAAATAATCATACTGTATTACATGTCCCCACTTAAACATCTTAGACACAGAGGGTTTCTTCATCCTTTAGGAAACCCTTTGGTATTTCCATTGCGTGAACGGACCTTCAATGTAACTAATTCCGAATTGATGAATATTAGAGATGTTTCCAGTATTTCACTTTTAGAAACAATCTCGCCAGACGTTTGCATACATATTTGTCTTCTTGTTTAGGTGTTTCTATAGCATAAGTTTTCAGGAGTGTAATTGATCACTTAAAGGTTATAAAAGTAAATGTTAATAGAAGTTTTGTATCACTTTTGAGAATGACTGATTTACTCTCTCTCCAATATAAAAAAAAAATAGACTCCAATATAGAAATAGACTCATTTAATGTGATCTATTTCTCCATTCTGAGACCTAAGTAATATCAGTATTTTTCATTCTTGCTGGTCTTATAAGTAAAAAAATTATTTCCCTTGTTTTACTTACATTAATTTTACTTACATTAATTTATAGTGAGCTTAGACATCTATTTGTATTGTTTGTAGTCATTTGCATTTCTTTTTGTGTGAAGAAGCTGTCCTTAGCTTCTGCCTTTAAAAAAAAAAAAAAAAACAGCCTCCATTGTTTCCTTTTTCATATTGATTAGTATCTTTGTCTATAGGGTTTAAAATTTTCATTTGCATTGCAAATATTTTTCCCAGCTTGTCTTTGAGTTTTTTCATGGTCTATGTCCTTTGGAACTTTTTGTTTTGCAAGTAACAAAAATCTAAATGCAGAAAAGAAAAGTTCTTGACTGAAAGTCCAAAAAATTCAGGGTTGATGCCATCCAACAACTAAAATAACCTGTGTGCGGGGAGGCCATCCTAAAGCTCACTGCCCTCCTGGTCGTTAAATGGCTAATATTTTTCCAGGTATATTTCACATTTCTACGCTACTCTATGCAGAAACTTGCTTCCAGTGGTCCTCTTGGAAGAGGAGTTTTTTTGTCCCATAATTCCTGAATTTTTAGAGCCCCATATAGGATCACATACTGTTCTTTTTTTATCAGGACTATGCCTTGGGTTTCCTGCTTAGGCCAAGGTCACTGGCACCAATGACTATGGCAAGGGCAACAGAGTTACTGTGGTATGTTACAACAGTCCTCCTTACTCCTGGGATTTGGAGAAAAGAGGTGTAAAACTCAAACTAATTGCATGGCAGTTACAAAACAGGGATGGCAGAAGGAATATTGAGGAGACAGACCATAGTATTCACCTAATGACGTTTTTCATCATATGGAATATTTTATATCTTTTAAAATTTAACTTTTTCAAAGTAACGTTGGTTTACAACACTGTGTATATTTGGATTGCAGGCTCAGACCTCTTCAAGCGTGTGTACCACACAACACGAAACACCATAACTCACCGGCACGGTCCACTGAATTTTTCATTTTTGACATTTCAATTTATCAGCCTTCTCCTTTATGATGTGTGTTTCATGTCATACTTAGATTTCCTCTCTTCAAAATTATATATCAACCCATGTTTTCTTCTCACATTTGATACATAAATCACACATCAATTTGAAATTTACCTTGAGGTGAACAATGTGGTCAGGATTCAGCTTTTTCTTTTTTTCAAAATGGCTAACCCACAACATTACTGGTTCAGTTTTAGATGTGACATTTACCTTACATTTCCATGTATCCTTCAGTCTGTTTCTGGACTTCCTTTATTCCATGATCATACTGTTTCTAAGCCTCTGCCATCTTGTTTCAAAGTGTTCCTGAATATTTGGGTATTTCTTTTTCCAGGGTATTTTATAATTATTTTTTCAAGTTTTGAAAGTCCATTGTGATTTTGATTGGAATTTTGTTACTTATAAAATAATTTACCAGTAAATGACACCTTTATAATGCTATCTGTATAATGGTGAAAATGTCCATTTATTCATCACACTTACATATTCTAATGGTTTTAAAATTTTCTGCACTAGTATTCTTCACATTTTCTTATTTAGTATAATGATGGATGTTTCATGTTTTCATTACTGCTATAGATTAAATACCTCCTTCCTTATTCTATATTTTCTTTTCTGTTTTAATTACAGAATATATGTAAATTGCCAAAAAATCCTGATCTGATTACAAAATATTGGTGAGAAACAGTGGTAGAAAGATTAGTCGATAACAGCTATTTTAGAAAGCACTTTGGCGGTACAGCTCCAAATTCCTTATCTGCAGTTCAGAAATCTAAAAAGCTCTGAAAACCAATTTTTTTTTTTTACTTTTTTGATGGCAAAATTTGACCTGATGTGAAACTATCATCTTTGTCCCATTTAATGTGGCTATTTATACTTTTCACCACATAAAAAAGTAATTTTTTGTATTATGCAATACTTCCCCAAGCCCCGCCAGTGTATTATACATGGCACAAATGTCATATTGACTTTCTAAATTCAAAAAAATACTTATTCTGAGAGACATCTGGCCCCAACAGTTTTGTTTTTAATTAAATATATATATATATTATATCAGTGTTATTTTTTGTACAATATTTGGCTTCTGCTCTCAGGTGTAGTCCTCATAGAATTCCCACCACCAATTCTCCTGTGCATCATCACCATAGTGCCTTGTGCTCTTCCCTCCCCTGTTTTGATCCCTCTCCCTACCCCTCCCCTGCAGAATGTCTCTGATTTACAGTTGCCTATTAATTTTGGGTTTATTTTTTTTCCAGATCCCTTAGTTGGTTCCCCTACATTCCACTTATAACTGAAACTTTCCTTCTGACTTACTTCACTGAGCTTAATCACGTCCAGCTCCATCCAAGTTGCTGCAAATGGCATGAGTTTATCTCTTTTGATTGCAGAATAGTATTCTGTTGTGTATATATACACCACATCTTCTTGATCCAGTCATCTATTTTGGGCACTTGGGTTGTTTCCATATCTCACCTATTGTACATAGTGCTGCAATAAACATAGGGGTGCAGGGATCCTTTTGAATTAATGTTTTTGTGTTCTTCGGGTAGATTCCGAGGAGTGGAATTGCTGGGTCATATGGTAGCTCCATTTTTATTTTTATTTTTTATTTTTTTTTAATTTTTTTTAAATAATAAATTTTATTTTTATATTCCCCATACAATTGCAAACCCCCCATTCTGACCCCAATCCCTCCCCTCCCGCCCCCACCCCCCAAAAAGTGTCTCTGGTTCATAGTTTTTTGTTGATTTTGATTTTCACTTTCTTATAGTTATTCATTTTCCTGGTCCCTTATTTAAGTTTTCTAGATTCCTGCTATGAGTGAGACCATCGGTATTTTTCTTTTTCTTTTTGGCTTATTTCACTGAGCATGATCCCTTCCAGCGCCATCCATGTTGCTGCAAATTTCATGTGTTTATCTTTTTTGAATGCTGAGTAATATTTCATGGTATATATGTACCACATCTTCTTGATCCAGTCATCTATTTTTGGGCATTTGGGCTGTTTCCAAAGCTTAGCTATTGTAAATAGTGGTAGCTCCATTTTTAGTAGACTGAGGCAACTTCACAGAGCTTTCCATAGTGGTTGGACCAGTTTGCACTCCCACCAGCAGTGTAGGAAAGTTCCTTTTTCTCCACATCCTCGCCAACATTTGTTGTTGCTCTTTTTTTAATGTATGCCATTCTCACTGGTGTAAAGTGGTATCTCATTGTGGTTTTGATTTGCATTTCTCTGATTATAAGGAATGCTGAACATTTTTTCATGTAACTGTTGGCCATCTACATTAGCTCTTCTGCCCAATTTTTGACTGGATTGTTTACTTTGTTTTAGTTGAGCCGAATGAGCTCTTTGTAGATCTTTGTGATCAGTCCCTTATCAGTTGTATGGAGTACAAAAATTTTCTTCCAATGAGTAAGGTGTCTCTTTGTTTTAGTTAATGTCTCTTTTGCTGTACAGAAGCTTTTTAGTTTGATATAATCCCAGCTGTTTATATTTTCTTTCATTTTCTTTGCTTTGGGGGAAGAGTCCTTAAAGATGTTACTGAGATATATGTCATGTAGTGTTTTGCCTATATTTTCTTCTATATATTTTATGGTTTCAGGTCTTATGCTCAATTCTTTTATCCATTTTGAGTTGGTTTTTATGCATGGTGTGAGGTAGGTAGTTTCATTCTTTTGTAATGGTGGACTACATGGTGGTCCAGTTTTCCAGCACCATTTGTTGAACAAACTGTCCTTGTTCCATTGCATATTCTTTTCTCCTTTGTCAAAGATTAGTTGTCCATATATGTGTGGCTTTATTTCTGGGTTTTCTATTCAATTCCATGGGTCTGTGTGTCTGTTTTTGTTCCATAAAATACTGGGGGGTTTTTTTGTTTGTTTGTTTGTTTTAAAGATTTATTTATTATTTATACAAGCACTGGGTACAGTCAGAAGCGCTGGAGGGTGAGAGAATTCACCAGAGCCAGAGCAGGAAACAGAACAGGCAGACTGACGAAGTACACTGCTAAGGGGAGCAGAGGGCACGGCAGGAGAGGTCTGCGTGCCATGTGTGACCCTGGCCTGCAGCTGGGGATCGAACTGGCGCTGCAGAGGCTGCAGGCAGCTTTGCAGCCCAGTGCTCAACCGCTGCACCACCAGGGGAGGCCCACTACTTCATTATTTTAATTAGTTTTCTGTAGGGCTTTAAGGGCTCTCTATGTATATTATCATATCATCTGCAAATAGTGGTTTTATGATCTGCAAATAGTAGTTTTACTTCTCCTTTCCCTATTTGAATTCCTTGTATGTCTGTCTTTCTCTTGTCTTATTGCTCTGGCTAGGACTTCCAGTATTATATTGAAAACCAGTGGTCAGAGTGGACATTCTCATCTCGTTCCTTATCTTAAAGGAAAAGCATTAAGCTTTTCACCATTGAGAATAATACTGACTGTGGGTTTGTCATATATGGCTTTTATTATGTTAAGGTATGTTCCTTCTATCCCAAGAATTTCAAGGGCCTTCATCATAAATGGATGTTAAACTTCATCAAATGCTTTCTCAGCATCTATTGATAAGATCATATGGTTTTTATTTTTCTTTTTGTTGATGTGTTGGATTACATTAATTGATTTTTGGATGTTGAGCCATCCTTGTGCCCCTGGAATAAATCCCAGTTGGTCATGGTGTATTAGCCTTTTGATCCATTGTTGGATTCTGTTGACTAGGATTTTATTGAGGATTTTTGCATTGTTGTTCATTAGGGAGATTGGCCTATAGGTTTCTTTTTTGTGCGCTGCCTTTGTTTGGTTTTGGTATTAGTGTACTGTTGGCTTCATAAAACATATTTGGTAGTATTCTGTCTTTCTCAATTTTCTGAAAGAGATTGTTTAGGATAGGCACTAGTCCATTTCTAAAAGTTTGGTAGAATCCATTTGTGAAGCCGTCTCATCCTGGGCTTTTCTTTCGTGGGAGGGTTTTAATTACTCTTTCAATTTCAGTGCTTGTAATTGGTCTGCTTAGGTGTTCTATTTCTTCTTTATCTAGCTTTGCATGATTATATAGTTCTAGGAATTTGTCCATCTCTTCTAGATTGTTGAACTTTTTTGCATATAAGTGTTCATAGTGATCGCTGATTATTCTTTTGATGTCTGCTGTATCTGTTATAATTTCTCCTCGTTCATTTATGATGCTATTTATTTGTGTTTTCTCCCATTTTTAATTTGTGAGCCTGACTAAAGGTGTGTCTATTTTTAAAAAAATTTTTTGAGGGCCTCCCCAGTGGCGCGGTGGTTGAGCGCTGGGTTGCGAAGCTACCCACAGCCTCTGCAGCGCCGGTTCGATCCCCGGCTGCTCCCCGGCCACCGGAGGAGGGTCCCGCATGGCGTGCAGACCTCTCCTGCCGCCCGCTGCTCCCCTCAGCAGTGTACTTCGGTCCTTCTGCCTGCTCTGCTCCCTGCTCTGGCTCTGGTGAATTCTCTCACCTTCCCGCGCTTCTGACTGTACCCAGTGCTCGTATAAAATAAAATAAATAAATATATCTTTAAAAAAAAAAAATTTTTTTTGAAAAACCAACTTTTGGTTTCATTGATCTTTTGGAAAATTTTTAAAATTACTATTTTGTTTATTTCTGTTTTGATTTTTATTATTTCCTTTTTTTCTACTGGCTTTTGTTTTCTGTTGTTGTTCTTTTCCTAGTTCTTTGAGATGGGAGATTATGTTGTTTCTTTGATTTCTTTCTTGTTTCTTGATGTGAGCCTGCGTTGCCATATACTTTCCTCTTATTACTGCTTTTGCTGTGTCCCATACATTCTGGAAAGTTGTGTCCTCATTGTGATTCATCTCAAAGTACTTTTTAAATTTCTTCTTTGCTCTTCTCATTAATCCAATGGTCTTCCAGTACTGTGGGTTTCAATCTCCATTAAGTGGGAGGATTCCTTGTTTTCTTTTCATGGTTTATTTCTATTTTGGTGCCTTTATGATCAGAGAAGATAGTTGGTATGATTTTGATCTTAATATATCTGTTTATGTTTGTCTTGTGGCCCAGTATGTGATCAATCCTGGAGAATGATCCCTGTGCACTTGATAAAAATGTGTACTCAGATTTTTTGGTGAGCAGTGTCTTTTAAATGTCTGTAAGCCCACAAGGTCTAGGTCCTTATTTAGGGCTCCAGTGTCCTTGTTTATTTTTTGTCTTGTTGATCTGTTCATAGGTGAGAGTGGGGTGTTGGAGTCTCCTATTACATATGTATATTCTCTGATATCTGTTTTCAGAGATGATAATAATTGTCTGATATATTTTGGTGTTCCTTCATTTGGTGAGTATATATTGATGAGTGTTATATCTTCCTGATGTATAGTCCCCTTAATCATAATGTAGTGACCATTTATGTCTCTTTTTACCTTTTTTTGTTTGAAGTCTATTTTATCTGATATAAATATAGCTGTGCCTGCCTTCTTTTTTTGATCCATTTGTTTGTAAGATTGTTTTCCAACCTTTTACTTTCAAGCTATGTTTATCTTTTGTAGTTAAATGTGTTTGTGTTTCCTGGAGACAACAGAAGATTGGATTTTGTTTTTTAATCCAGTCTTCTACTCTGTGTCCTTTTATTGATGAATTTAGTCCATTTACATTTAAGGTTAATATTGATACAGTGGCATCTGTACTTGCCATTTTGTCTTTCTGTGATTCCATTCCTTACCTTATTCTGTTCTTCTTATTCATGCCTCTGTTGGTTTGGGCTTTGGAGCTTCGTGTAATATTTTTTGAAGTAGGGGTTTAGTAGTGATGAATTTCTGGAGATTCTATTTGTCTGAGAAGGTAATCATTTTTCTTTCATAGAGGAAGGAGAGCTTTTCAGGACAAACTATTCTTGGTTGGCATTTGTTGACTTGGAGTTTATTGAATATGTCACTCCATTCTCTTCTTGCCCATAGTGATACTTCAGGGAAGTTTGATGTCAACTTGATTGGTTTTCCTTTATAGGTTATCTGTTTCTTCCCCCTTGTCAGGTTCATTATTTTTTCCTTGTCTTGGATTCTTGGAAGCTTTTTTATTATGTGTGTCTTGCTGTAGTTCTCCTTTCATTGTGGTAATGTGGTGTTCTTCTAGCTTCCTGTATGTCTATTTTCATCTCCTTCATGCTTGGGAATTCCGCTTTGATTATCTCCTTGAATAGTGTCTTGGTTCCTTTGTCTGTCTCCTCACCTTCTGGGATTCCTGAAACTCTTATATTTCCTTTCCTCATGGTGTCAGATAGTTCTTGAAGTGTTCCTTCATTCTTTTTCCTTTGTACTTCTCTTTCCTTTTCTTTTTTTGGTTCTTTTTATATCTGTATCTTCAAGAGTACTGATTCATTCTTCCATTTCATCAATTCTGTTTTTATTGCTTTTCCCAGAGTTCTTTAGCTCCTCCATTCATCTCTTAATATCCTGTGTTTCCTTCATTTCCTTCTTTAAAGTCTCAGTTTCATTCTTCAGTTCATCAATTATACTTCTCATATCATTCTTTTCATTTTCATCTTTTTGTTTTTTAATCGTTGATTCTAAATTCTCTGTCAGGTGAAGTTCTTCCATGTCATTGTTGAGTTCTGGGGGATGATTTTTTTTTTTGTGGTGTGTCCTTCCCCTGAGAGCTTGCTTGGTTATTTGTATTTTTCCTTTTCCCTGTTGTTTGTTTTCTAATTTGTTCTATGCATTGCGCCACTGTGGTATTGGTGGACATCTCTTCAGGGTGGTCCTTGTGGGTCATCAGGGACTGGTGGCCAGGCCGAGTCTGGTGCTGTCACTCCAGACTTCACAAGGACTGTGATGCTGTGGATGGGTTGATGGGTGCTATCCCCAAAGATCACCAAGTATCTGTTTGCTGCTGGTCTCTTCCCCTACATGCATGTCTGTGCATGTGGTCGGAGTTCACACAGACTCTAACACTGAGTGTGGACCCAAAGGCACTCCCCAAAGTGGCTCCTGCTCCTTATGGGGGTTGTGCCTTCCCTGTGCCTTCCTGGCTTTACTCACTGTCCCAGATGGGGTGCAGGGGTGCAAACGGGTCAGCGGCCTCCCACAGCTGTGTGTCTGCTGGGGGCACTGTCCTGGATCTCATTGCCCACCTTTGTTTGCTGGGGCCTCCCTCTGCCTTTACTCAGTTCTGAAAGTGGGACACAGGGTCACCAACCTCCAAAGGCCTTGCAGGCAGGCCCGCACTTTCCTGGGAATGGCTGCACATTCTGCCCCAACAGTTTTGAACATCATACTACAGGCCCAAAAAGAAGTGCATAGCCTACGACCCAACAGTTCCACTTCTAAGACTATCCCCAAGGAATCCTACCCATGTGTGCATAAGGAAATATGCACAAGATTGTTCACTCTAGCATGTTTATAATGATGAAAAAATGAGAAATAATCTAAACATACATCTAATAGGATACAGTAGTTAAAATGAAACATGGTTAAGGCCTCGCCGGTAGCACAGCGGTTTGAATGCCACACTATGAAGCTGCCCACAGCCTCTGCAGTGTGGGTTCAATTCCCAGCCAGCCAGGGAGAAACCCACATAGCGCGGCAGACCTCTCCTGCCTCGCCTGCTGCTTCCCTCAGCAGTGTCTTTGGTCTGTCTGCCTGTTCTGCTCCCCGCTCTGTCTCTGGTGAATTCTCTCACCCTCCTGTGCCTCTGGCCTGTATCCCAGTTCTTGAATAAATAAATAAATCTTTAAAAAAATTTACTGAAAAAAAAAAGAACCATGGTTCCATATGTCAATATGAAAAGGCCTTAAAAGTTGTTAAATTCAAAAAAGTTGAATAATGATAGTACATTTTAATGAAAACATGCATGAGAATGATAAACAAATCCAGTATAGTAGCTACCACTTCAGAAGAACGGAGAGCATGAGATCCTTAGGGCTGCACAGTAGGTCTATAACTTTAATTTTTTTAAGGATTTATTTATTTATGCATACAAGAACTGGGATACAGTCCAGAGGTGTGTGGGTGAGAGGATTCATCAGAGACAGAGTGGGGAGCAGAACAGGCAGACTGACTGAAGTACACCGCTGAGGGGAGCAGCGGGCGAGTCAGGAGAGGTCTGCTGCACCTTGTGGGTAGCTCCCTGGATACCTTCCTGGTGCTGTGCTTAACCCCTTGCACCACCAGGAAGGCCTTAGGTCTATTACTTTATAAAAATTTAATATCTGAAATTAATATGGCAAAATCTTGAAATGTTTTTCCAATGCATAGGTTTATATTCTACCTAACAATATCTGTTTAGTGATTGCTTAGTAGTCCATAGTGCATGCCTTAATTTAGCCATTTCCCGATTACTGAATAAGCTTTCATTTGCTAATTATTACAAAAAATGCTGAAGTAAACATCCTTGATATCTGTTTTCAAATGTACAAATATTTCTATAAGATTCTTAATAATTCCTGTAAATGGAATTACCAAGTAAAAAGCATGAATTTAAAATTTTGAAAATGTCAATTGTCTTTTAATATGTTTGTGCTGGTTTATACCTTTGCCAACAAAATAAGAGAGTGTCCATTTCCCTACACCCTCCATAATACTGTCAAGTGGAGTGAAAGAAATGATATTAATTTGCAATTGCTAACTTCTGTTAGAATGAATCAACTTTTTTCGGGCCTCCCTGGTGGCACAGGGGTTAAGATGCAACCTGTGAAGCAATCTGCGGCCACTGCAGCATGAGTTTGATTCCTGGCTAGCCAGGGAGAAACCCACATGGTGGAACAGACCTCTTCTGTCTCGCCTGCTGCTCCCCTCAGCAGTGAATTTTGTCAGTCTGCCTGTTCTGTTCCCCGCTCTGTCTCTGGTGAATCCTCTCAACTCCCGCATCTCTGGCCTGTACCCCAATTCTTGTATAAAAAAAAGAATGAATCAACTGTTCATATTCATTACCTATTTAGAGTTATTCCCAAGAAATTTCTTATTGCTATTTTCATCAGTTAGAAGTATGTTGGGGGGAGCAAATATTGTTGAACAGTGGGGCCTCCCTGGTGGGGCAAGGGATTAAGCACCACACTATGAAGCAATCCGCAGCCTCAGCAGCACGAGTTCGATCCCCAGCCGGCCAGGGAGAAACCCACATGGAGCGGCAGACCTCTCCTGCCTCGCCCGCTGCTCCCCTCAGCAGTGTATTTCAGTCAGTCTGCCTGTTCTGTTCCCCGCTCTGTCTCTGGGGAATTCTCTCACTGTCCCCCCACCCCCACATCTCTGGCCTATACCCCAGCTCTTGTATGCATAAATAAATAAATTTTAAAAATAAATAAATAAATAAAAAATGAACAATGATGTAAAAAATAAAAAATAAATAAAATAAATAAAAAGAAGTATGTTTAGCCACAAGTGATTGAAGATGGACTATGAATACGATAAAGAATGGGGTAGGGTTTCAAGGTTTTGTTGCTTAGGGGGTTTGTTTTTTGGGGATAGTGAGCATAAGGAGATGCCAGATATTTAGGCATGAGCAACACAGGACCGGACAACTGCGCAGCCCTGACCTAGGAGTCTATCTTTCTCTTATGTTGTCCTTAGTGTACTCACCATTTCAAAGGTACAGCTAGCTGCTTCACTTCTGGACATTTCATCTACTTTCCAGGCAGGAAGAAGGGAGAAAAGCAGAGAGAGGGCCTCCCTGGTGGTACAGGCGGTTGAGTGCAGCGCTGTCAAGCTGTCCACAGCCTCTGCAGCACAGGTTCGATCCTGGGCAGCCAGGGAGAGTCCCACATGGCGCGGCAGACCTCTCCTGTCTTGTCTGCTGCTCCCCTCAGCAGTGTATTTCAGTCAGTCTGCCTGTTCTGTTCCCCACTCTGTCTCTGGTGAATTCTCTCACACACTCCTGCCCCCGCGCATCTGGCCTGTACCATGGTTCTTGTATAAATAAATATTTTTTTAAAAAATCAAATTGTTTTTTAAAAAAAAAAAAGAAAGAAAAGCAGAACGGTCCATGCTGGCTGAATCTGTCCCTTTCTTAGAAGCCCAGTTGTAGAGGTAGGAAGGCCACAGAGTAGGTTTTCTATGATTCGAGCAGACCGGGGTAAAGGAGAGTCCTAGAGCCCTCAATGGCTTTCTCAGGCTTTTATTGAGCTTTACATGTAGTGCAACAACCAGGTACATGGCAGGCAGGGGTGCCAGGGGTCCGGGAGGCTGGCAGTCCCCCAATTCCCAGGCAAGTCTGCACTCTGGGCTTCTCTCTCTCTTCTGCCTCTTCTTCTGCTTCTGCTTCTCTTGGCAGATATCTCAATACTGCTCCATGGCCCACAGAAGTAAACAGTATAACTATAACAATGTAACAAATGCAGGTGCCCCATGATGCAGGGCAATCTTAATGGCCAGGGCAGAAAAGCCTGAAAACCATTTAACCTCCACCAGGGTTTCCATCTTTAGATTTACAGATTTCCCCCCTAAAATAAAGCATTGTCAGAATTATTTAAAATTAAATGATTATTTAAAATGATCTCTGTTACTTCCTCCTACAACTTATTAGTCAAAACTGAACACACGGCAATCCCTACCCAGCCACTGCCAAAGCTGGTAAGACTGTCATGTCTGGCTTACACCAAACACCACATGGTCCTTGCAGCTCTTCGAGAGCAGGGTGTTGTGTTCACTCCTCGTCCTCAGTGCCTGGAAGAGTTTCTGCTGTATACTATATGCTCCAACGAAGTCTTTTGAATAAATTGGCCATATGCATAAATGAAAAGATAATGGAGCAGAGGTAGGGGTAGGAGATCAAGGGATCTGCCCTCAACCAATCTGAGTCCAGTGAGTAGGAAGTGGAGGGAGATTATCAAGCGATAGAGTCGGTCACAAGCTCCTGGATCATTCATCTAATTTATGCTAACACATACTTGTTTGTTAGATGTAAACAAGCATGTTCTCTCATCTTCTACTTATTTTTAAATAAACTTATTTTAGAATAATTTTAGACTTACCAAAAAATGGCAAAGTCGTGTACAGGATTCTCATATACCACTCACCCAGTTACCTGCTATTGTTAAAATCTTCTGGGCCTCCCTGGTGGCGCAAGGGGTTAAGACACAACCTATGAAACTATCCACAGGCAGCCACTGCAGCACGAGTTTGATCCCCGGCCAAGGAGCAATCAACATGGCACAGCAGACCTCTCCTAACTCTCCCGCTGCTGCTCCCCTCAGCAGTGTATTTCAGATCTACCTGTTCTGCTCCCCACTCTGTCTCTGGTGAATCCTCTCACCCACCCCCCGCACTGCTGTCTTGTACCCCAGTTTTGTATGCATAAATAAATCAATCTTTAAAAAAAATCTTCTGTCACCAGGCACATTTAAGATTTTGTGCAAATATTAAAAAGCAACCTTGACACATTAGCATTAACTAAATTCCTACTTCACCAGGATTTTACCATAAATACTCTTTCTGTTCTAGGATCCAATTTAGATATCTTTGTAGAAGTCAATTGAATAGGGATTTATAGGTTTACTTCTGAGCTCTCAGTTCAGTTCTATTCATCTATATTCTTTGGACTTATGTCTTTATTTTTCTGTTTGGGGTTATAATGCAATGCTGTGTTATTTATTTATTTAACTGCTTAAATTATTCCAGGTTTCTCCCTTAAGATTTCTTTCTGTGGCTCCAATGTACCCTTGACAACCTCCTCACCCTCTGGCTTTTCAACATTTCCTTACTTGATGGAGCCTAAGATACCTCAGATGTATCTTGTACTTTCCCTGCTCCAGTCCTAAAATTAATCAGTTCTTCATGGGGCCCCGGTGCCTTTTATGGGAGAATATTTAGAAACCAAGATTTTTTTTTTTAATTATTTATTTATTTTTAAATCATTATTCATTTTTAAACAATATTTGCTTCCCCCCACCCCCTCAGGTGTAGTCCCCATAGAATTTCCTTCCCCAATGCACCCAGACACCATCACCTCAGTCCCTTGTGCGCCTCCCTCCCTCCCTCTGGTCCCTGTCCCGCCTCCTCCCCTGCAGGATGTCTCTGATTTATAATTGTCTGTTTTGCTCTGTTGTGTTTTGTACTGTTATTATTTTTTCCCCTGATGTCTTATTTGGTTCCCCTATATTCCTGCTATATTCCTGCTATTCCTTCTGGCTTATTTCACTGAGCATAATTCCTTCCAGCTCCATTCACATTGCTATGAATGGCATGAGTTTATCTTTTTTGATTGCTGAATAATATTCCATTGTGTATATATGTACCACATCTTCTTGATCCGGTCATCTATTTTGGGGCATTTGGGTTGTTTCCAGGTTTTACCTATTATAAATAGTGCTGTAGTAAACATAGAAACCAAGATCTTGATGCTTGGGGTGCACCCCATCATCAGCAGAGAGAGCTAGAAACTTTATAATGTATGATAATTTATGTGCACACACATAGCTACTTATCTGCGTATCTAGATGTAAATGCAATTGTCTAAACACCTCTAGAACTGTGTATTTGCATGTGTAGTATGAGACAGGTACTGCTATCGATATACATGACATCATGGAGATGTCCCAAGCTCCATCCCAGGATACCACCAGGTTACCTGTAGACAGTATTGCTTATCTCTCTCCAATAATGAGAGCCTAACTCCTACCTTCTACCATCCATTTACTTATTCAACCCCAGTATAGTTTCAAAATTTATAACCTAAACCCTCATTTTCACCTGTTTTTAATTGTTTATATAAGCTTTCATCATACAAAATTTTGAAATATAGTTTAATTGCCAACCTGAGTTTTTCATATCTTTTCGAAAGACTTTCCTACTCACTGCTCACCCCCAGATTATAAAACATATTTTAGTTTTGTTATACATTTAAATACTAGTCGATTTGGATTTTATTTTGGGGTTATGTAAGGTCAGACATAACTTTTTTTGTAAAATGGTTATCTAAAGGTCCTAAACACTTATTAGTAGTAATTAATCCTTTCCCCACTGATTTGCATTACATGGGTCTTTTTCTATATTTGATATTCTACCAGTCTAATTGTCTGTTTCTGTGGCAATTTGAGTCTTTTAATTTTTGTAACCTTAAAATATGTTCCAATATCTAGTAGGAAAATTCTCCCATCATTGATCTTTTTCCAAAAATTTCTTGGTTCTTCTTGTATGTCTATTCTCACAAATAAGCTTTAGAATTAATTTGAGAAGCTTCAATTTAAATACCTCATGGGGATTTTGATTGGAATTACATTTAACTTATTCAGTTTTAGAAAAATTGAAATCCCAACATGGTAAACTCTCTAGATTTTCTTCTATGTCTTTCATAAAGTTTTATGTGTTTTTTCCCATCCATAAGTCTTTCATAAATTCACATTACTCACTTGAATATTCACATTCATTATATGTTTAAAATTACATTTTCAAGTTTATTAATGCTAACACATAAGAAAACTATTGATTATATGTTTGCTGTGTATTTGAAAGAGTTACTGCATGCTTTTATTTGAACGAGTGGATTTTTGGTTGATTCTCTGGAATATTCTATTGCAGGGAGCCTAATAGCTGTAAATAATGATAGCTTCCTATTCCTTTTTAAGTGAAAGAACTTTTCATTGATGAAAGGATGAAACAGACAAATCACTATGCAAACCTAATCAAGAAGAAAGGTAGTAAAAAATACAAATATTCTCCTGATTCCTAAACAAAATTAAGTCAGAAAATGGAAATAACCACAGACTTTAAATAATTTTAAAGGATAATTTAAATTAAATAATGCTGAGGATACGGCATATAATTTTGTGGAAATAAGTCTGGAAGCCAAAAAAAAAGATGCTTTTAGAAAAATATCTATTACCAAAATTGACCCAAGAAGGGGGAAAAAAGCCCCCAAAGATGAATAATCATGAAAGCTGAGAAAACCGTCCAACTGATCACAAAAATCTGCAAAGAACTGATGAGACTCAGCAACAACAAAGAAAATAATCCAGTCAAAAAATGGGCACAAGAGCTAAAAAGAAACTTCTCTGAAGAGGAAATGCAAATGGCCAACAGGCATATGAAAAAATGTTCAACATCACTTGCCATCAGGGAAATGCAAATCAAAACTACCATGAGATACCATCTTACACCAGTGAGAATGGCACATATTAAAAAAACTAGCAACAACAAATGCTGGCGAGGGTGTGGAGAAAAAGGAACTCTTCTGCACTGTTGGTGGGAGTGCAAACTGGTCCAACCACTGTGGAGAGCTGTGTGGAGATTTCTGGACCTACTAAACATAGAGCTTCCATATGATCCAGCAATTCCACTCCTAGATATTTACCCAAAGGACACAGAAACATCAATTCCAAAGAACACCTGCACCCCTATGTTTATAGCAGCACTGTTTACAATAGCTAAGCTTTGGAAACAACCCAAATGCCCAAAAATAGATGACTGGATCAAGAAGATGTGGTACATATATACCATGGAATATTACTCAGCATTCAAAAAAGATAAACACATGCAATTTGCAGCAACATGGATGGCGCTGGAAGGGATCATGCTCAGCGAAATAAGCCAAAAAGAAAAAGAAAAATACCGGATGGTCTCACTCATAGCAGGAATCTAGAAAACTTAAATAAGGGACCAGGAAAATGAATAACTATAAGAAAGTGAAAATCAAAATCAACAAAAAACTATGAACCAGAGACAATTTTAGTGGGGCGGGGGCGGGAGGGGAGGGATTGGGGTCAGAATGGGGGGGCTGCAATTGTATGGGGAATATAACAATAAAATTTATAAAAAAAAAAAAAGAAAAAAAGAAAACCGTCCAAGTACTATTTCTCGTATTTATAATCTTATACTTTTGATTTTCCTTTGCAGTTCTAATTTTCTTTCTTATTGGCTAAGATCATACAATGTTGAATAACAGTGGTCATGCTATGATGTGGTGCTTTTCCTTGCTTTAATTAAAGTGCTTGTAATGTTTAGTAGTTAATTATAAAGTCTGCTAGAAGCTTATCAAGTAAAGAGAGTTTTCCTCTACTCCTAGCTTAAGATAAGCTTTTACAATTATAGGTTTGAATTTTAATCAAATGCCTTTATCTTTCTCCTTTACTTATTAACACAGTAATGTCAAAACATCTTCTGGTTCATGTATGGGTTCAACCCCATTTCAAGATGATGTCTTATTGTTTTGGTGAACTTCTGGGTTTTATTTAGTAGATCTGATTTAGGATTATTATATGAATATTCATAAGTGAGATTCGTTTGTTCTACTGTTTTTATGCTGCCTTCAAAAGACTTTATTCTGAAGTACACAGGAAGAATTTTTTTTGAGAAATCATATCTTTCCTCTCTTTCATTCGGTATATTAAGGGTTATCTGTTCCTTGACATAACTTTTAAAATTAACTTCATCTGGGGCAGGAACTCGAGTGCTGTTCATGGAGGTTTGTGATTCCTGTAAGTCATCAGATGAGTGTGTTGGCAGAAGCAATTAGGGTGAGAAGTAACCTGAAAAACTAGGTTACCAGCAGACTTAATTTGTACACTTTGTTTCTAAACAAACTCTTAGCCAACTTGAAGATTCCTCTGCTGGAAGGACAGTGGAAATGAGGATGCCGATGAGGCGCAGATTCAAGAATCAACATGCAAGGTGAATCAATCGACTTCTGGTTAACCAAACAAACAGGAAGGTGGAGGTTCCCTGGCTTTACTGGGAAAATGGTGGGGTTTCTAGAAAAAAAAAGGTCTCAGAGGAGGGTTGGTTTGAGAAAAGACAAATTTAATTTCGGACGTGTGTAGAAAATATCTTTTAGAAACATGAAGAAGGGAAGAGTTTGGGGACCAAGGGATATCATGTGCTTAACATAATTCTCATGGACCTCCCTGGTGGCGCAGGTGGTTGAACGCAGTGCTGTGAAGATGTCTGCGGCCTCTGAAGGGCTGGTTCGATTTCAGCCGGCCGGTGAGGGTCCCACATGGCGCAGCAGACCTCTCCTGTCCCGCCCGCTGCTCTCCTAAGCAGTGTATTTGGTCAGTCTGCCTGTTCTGTTCCCCACTCTGGCTCTGGTGAGTCCTCTCACCCTCCCGCGCATCTGACCTGTATCTCGGTTCTTGTATGTATGAATAAATAAATCTTTAAAGAAAAAAAAATAATTCTCACAACTAATCTACCTCCAATGTACAGACCAGTTCCGGAGGCCCAGAAAAGTTTGATTTCCTCAAGGCCTTTCAATTCTAGCCATCATGCTCTTTCTCTTGCATCCTATCCTTATGAGGGGTCAGCCCGGAGTCTATTTGCAGAAAGGGAGAGTCTATTCAGGATGAGAGACATACTGGCTTGATTATAGGCAGAAAGGAAAAAGTGTTTAGAAATGGCTGGAATAAAGTTGCTTGAGAGAAGTGAGTGAGGGCCTGGAGCAGCTAGGCGAGGATTTGTTCAGAAAAATGCTGATTGAAAGCATAGGCACTGGGACTATGAAGAATGCCATTTCTGTTTCTTTTTTATTCATCAAGAGAAAGAAGCTTATAACGAATTGTCTGATTTCCAAGCTCCTATCAGTACAATCCACCCCACTCTCTCTCTCCTCCTTTTCTCTCCTCCTCCATGGTTCTAAGGAGGCAGGAACCATCTCTGCCTTGCACCAAGATAAGGGGAGAGTGTGTGAGTGAGGAAGAGAGAGAGGATAAGCCAGGCGCTGGGATGATGTATACAACATGTACTAGTACCAAGGGGGTAACAAACTAGAAAATTTCATCAATGAGATTTGGTTTTTTTAAAGATTTATTTATTTATTTATTTATTTATTTATTTATACATACAAGCACTGGGTACAGTCAGAAGCGTGGGAAGGTGAGAGAATTCACCAGGGCCAGAGCAGGGAGCAGAACAGACAGACTGACGAAGTACACTGCTGAGGGGAGCAGCAGGCAGCAGGAGAGGTCTGCGCGCCATGTGGGACCCTCCTCCGGTGGCCAGGGAGCAGCCGGGTATCGAACCGGCGCTGCAGAGGCTGCGGGCAGCTCCGCAGCCCAGCGCTCAACCGCTGTGCCACTGGGGAGGCCCATGAGTTAGAGTTTCCCACTTAGTAAAAGGAAGATGTTTAAGCAGAAGGATGATTAAAGGGAATGTGAAAAGGAGGGATGTTCAAAGCGGTGGTAACTAGTGTGTGTGAAGGCTTCTGGCACTTGTCACCTCTCAGGCTGGCAACATTAGAAAGTGGAATAATGCAAGTGCAGTTGACCATGAGGGGAACCAGGGACCTTTGTGCTGTGCTCAAAAGTGTGGATTAGGGCAGCCTCTCCAGAGTCACTCAGCAGAACTTAGCGTGTACACGTCCTACAGGGCCCTGGTTAAACGCCCAGGGAAGATGACATCCACTGCACAGATGTTTGCAGTAACGGGGAGAAGGAAGGAATCGAGGTGTCTTAGGGTAAAATGGGAAAGATACATATTTTGGAATATTTTGCCACCATCAAAAGTGAACCAGAAGTACCTAAAGCATCATGAATAGATCTTAAAATCTTAATTTTTAAAGACAAACCTGAAACATGAAATCTATATTGCAAGATCATTTATGCGACTTAAATCTACACTTAGAAAATACTTTTATTTTCAAAAAATCGACTATATATCTGCATCCATATACCAACAGAAGGGAGTGTGAGTCTGCAGTGGGGGATCAAGAGCAAGGCTGGGGTGAAGGTGGGGAAAGGAACAAAGAGTCAGGCCTGCACTGCCCGAAATGTCCAGGAACTGAGGGTACAAGAATCAGTTTCCTGCCCCTGACGTCCAAATAAAGGGCACAAATGCATAAAAGTGTGGACAATAATTTCACCACAGAGGGGAGGAGGGACCCCCAGAGCTGAGACTCGTGGGCATGGGGCCTGGAGTCAGAGCAGCAACCAGGAACCCCCAGCTGAGGGGGAGCCCCAGCACCCAGGAGCTGCTGACAGCTTTTCAGCAGGTCCTTCACGGTCAACCGCCCTTGCATTGTTCCACTTTCTAATGTTGCCAGCCTGAGAGGTGAAGAGCGCCCTAAGCCTTCACGCATGCTAGTGACCACGGCTTTGAACATCCTTCCTTTTCACTTTCCCTTTAATCTTTTGTTGTCAAAGTTGCTTTCAGGTGACCTAGAACTGGACGATGTAGTGCTTAGGAGAACAAGAGCAGACTAATGCAGGTAGGGCGGGTGGGTGTCTGGTGTGGGTCCCATCCAGGGCCAGTGGAGGAGCCTGCAACAGGCCTCCTCCTTTTGCGGAGAAGCGGTCATTGGCTTCTTTCATTTCAGTAGATGTCCTGAGGTGGGGTAAAGCCTTCCAGCAACACAGAGTCCAGATGCCTCCTCTCCTTTTCATCCCATCAGTTCTGCCACCCCTGGCTACCCTGGCACAGAAGGCAGGAGACTCAGGGCTAAGTCCAACTCTCCCTCTGGTTCCAGAAATGACTTTGGACAGGTCACACCTTCTCTCGGGATCTCTCGCTCCCCTTTCCAGCTTACACTTTGGTTCCATGTTATTTCTACAGTAATAGCCCCAGCAGGGAAATCTTGCCCCCTCCTAAAATCCCCCCAGGTGTCTCCAAAGTCCTGACATCCTCCTTAATCTTCCAGCTCCACTGCCCCACCCTGGTGAAGAAGAGCAACAAATTGGTATCGTAATGGCCCTGCTGATTGCATTATGGGTGTCTAATGCAATATGCCCTTGCGGGGCCCATCCATCAGAGCGGAGCTCCTCCCCAAGTCCCTGCCACCCCAGTCACATTAGCCAGGCAGCCCATTCATCACTACCACACACCTCCGTGGAGACTGGCCTAGACAGATGAGGGGCCAAATCAGATTTATGGGGAGGAATTGTGGAAAAAATCAGTCCCATCCATCTCCCAGACACTGAGGAGGGAGCCCTGTGTCCCCACTCCCTCCAAGGCTCCTTAGGGAAACGGGTGCTAATGGAGAAGCCAGCCAAGTGGCTTTTGTTTTCCTCAAGGCCCATTCCTGAGCTCCTGTGTTGCCTAGCACAACCCTAGAACTGGTTTCTCTAGGAGTTCATCATTTTTGGAGCACAGCCCCGGCCAGGACTGGACACAGCGCCCAGAGGCAACCAGGGAACGTGTCTAGCTGGTCCTGGTGGGTGGCTGCTGGGAGGGAGGGTGGAGCAGCAGGCGCCCGCCCAGTCAGGGCTGAGAGGGTCCTGGAGGAAGCCCCTGCTAGGAAGGAGGTTTGGCCAGGACCGCACCGGGACTGAGTCTCTGCCCAGGGCTCAGGTCAGCGCTGCCAGCCTGACAGGCATCTCATCTAGGAGTGGGCAGAGCAGGAAGGGGGGAACCTGTATTTCAGGCCCCAGGATTTGTAGATTCTGAAGCTCATATGATATGGGGGACTCTAAGAAAATGCTGCAAAAATATGCACCACTGGGGTCACTCCCAGGGCTCCAAAAGGAGCCCATGCCAGTGAGGACCCCAGGGCTCTAGCTACTGGGATCACTCCCTGCTGTGAGCCCACAGCTGAGTCAGGTGCTTTACATTCAATACCTTTTTGAAAATCCTCACAGCTGACATGCCCAATAAGGCCGGTTTATTGTCCCCATTTTTAAAGGAAAATGGAGCCTCGGAGAGGTGAAGTGACTCAGGCAAGACGACCAGCTGGAGAGCCACAGCGGCCTGCGTTGGCTGGGCGGCTCTCGGGTGGACACAAGCGTTGCCTTGGACACACACGTCTCCTTTCCAGATGACTCTCCAACTCTGGATAGGGTGGCCTGCTCTCGGTAGTTTTCAGTGCCCAAGTGTGCGCTACCCTGGGGTCTGGAAAGGACCAGGCCGTCACAGGAACAGGCAGCGGAAAGAAATTCCCACAACACCGAGACCCAGGGGAGCAGAGAGGTGGGAACTGAGTGTGGGGCCGCCCCTGCCCCACAGTAGTTCTTTTTCCCTCCCCCAAAGTGGTCATGGCTGCATCTGAGCTGGGTCCTAGTTAGGGCCAGTCACGGGCTGAGCTGAGCTCGAGGCAGAGGGTCATGCAGTGACTTTTTATGTTAGTGTAGCCCCCTCTGAGAACTCTGCCCCATGTCCACACCATCCTTACCCCGGTTGACCTTCCTTATTACACCCAGGCTCTTGTGAGGCTTCCTTTCCGCCAGTCACTGCTCATCAGGTACTAAGGTGCTGAGCGTGGCAGATGGCCCTTCTCCTACCAGCCAAGTGGCTCCCAGGCCATGATGCCAGACCCTTGAGCCAGAACAAGTAGGGATGCATGCATTCCCCCAGCAGCGGACACTCTGGGAGCTTTTTCCTTCTCCCTGCTCTCCAGGGGATGGTTTTGCCAGAATCTTCCCCACTGTTGCCTCTGAGCACAAATGCCCTGTCTGCCCTTAGAGGGCATGCCTACCCCAGGCTGTCAGGCTGGTGTTTCCATAACTAGTTACTTTGCAAAGCACCTCCATCCTCCGCCCCTTCCCTCATCTCTCTCCCATCTTTTTGTCCCAGTGTCCCCCAGGCCCAGACCTCTTAAGGCCAATTTCCTGTGCCTCCATGCAGCTGTGGTCGGAGAGCACCCAGGAAGGGATTCCATCTCTCCCTGTTCACTGCCTGCCGCCTGCTCCACCGTGGGGTTTATGCAGGTCCACTCTGTCTGCTATGTTTTGGTCCTTCTTCCCCTCACTGGATCCTCACGGTCCCCACTCTGCAGAGGTCTCCCTCCTGTCTCAGCCCTGAGCACAGAGCTGAAGCCCCCAGAGCTGGGACGTGCTCCCCAGGAGCCAGCAGTCTGCAGGGGGCCAGCCTGCTGCCTGGATCCCATCTTCGTCTGGGGACAGACAGACCCCACCCACTTGGGGGATGCTTGTCCACATGTTTCTGTCACTGTGCGACAGAAAAAGCCTCAGTGAAATAGAGGGTTTCATATACAATTAGAAGATGCCAAAATGAACGGCTAAAGAGGCAGCTGGATAAAGAATCCCACCTACGGGGTGTGTCGGCCATGAAGGTGTCCGTGCGTGTGCACACGTGTGGACTGGGGTGAAACGGCTAACCCAAGTTCCTTGATAACCCTGCGATTCTCAGTGCTGAGGGCAAACAAACAAAAATCAGTCTCAAGTGAGGCTGAGTAGGGTGTATGTTTTGGGCAAAGAAAAGAGGTCCCTCTTTCCCGGGCCCCTTTTCCTATACTTGGACCTTAGCTGTCGGTGCCGGTCTTTCTTAGGGCTCTAGCCTCAGCCCACTTCTCTGTGTGGCGGCCTCACTTCTCCTACGTTCTCCGTGAGCTCCTGAATGCAGGTGATGCTCAGAACTCCCTCCAGCCCAGATCTGTCTTCTGTGGCCCAGACTTCTGGCTCCAACAGCCCATGGGAGAGGCCCGCGTGGCTACGCCGCGGTCCCCTGGGACACCCTGCAAAACCACCCTCGTCACTTAGTTTCCCAAGCTCTCCCTTGCCCGAGTTCCTTAACACAGTACAAGTCACCATCAGGTACCCAGTTTCCCAGTCTGAAATCCTCCCTGCTCCTCACACCCTCCGCACCTAAATAGCTGCCGAATAATTGTTCAAATTCACTTTGATGTGGACTCTAAAGACTTAGAAATTCTGTCCACTTCCCTCCACCGCTGCTGCTACTAGCTTGGCTGAGCCCTCAGTGTGCGGGCTAACAGCTCAGACGCTAATCCGGATTCTCTGGGTTTGAACTCTAGAGGACACTAAGCACCTCAATGAAGAAGAAACATTAAATTTAAGCCCCAAGTGCAGCAGGATTCACTTGGGCGAGTGGCTGAAACCCTTGCCACCTTAGATTCTTCCTCTAAAGTGGAGATAATGGAGTTCACTCCTGGGGTTGCTGTGAGGATTAAATGAAATAATACAGGTGAGGCGCTTTAAAAAGTGCCAGGCACGTGGGACGTACTGACTAAGCATGAGATGATTATTGCGCTGCTATCACCAGAGTTACCACTAGTATTATTATTATTATTATTACCTGAGCTATGGGAAGTCTAAGAGGACTCCCTGCCTTAGCCCTCATTCCCTTCTAATCACCAACTGGAGACGCACGTGAGGGTCAGGCAGGGAAAGCGCATCCGGTGTGCGAGCTAACCAGAGGGCCCGCAGATCTGGGGCCTCCGCCCCGTTCTCAGTTCCTAAGCCACTGCATGTTTGCAAGTATGAAGAGTAACTGAGTTCGGGATAGCAGGACAGTGAGGGAGGAATGAAGCCAGAGGAGGGAAATCTAAGAGACTAAGAGTTCCCAGACTTCCCATAGAGAGGGGGTTTTGGGGTGGAAATCTATTTGCAGGGGGACATCTGGGAGGCCAGGGAACTTGTCCTGAAGCTTGTTGGATGAAGAAGGGTAGAGTTTGGGTGGGAATGCTGGTAGACAGAATGCGTTAGGGGGACTAACACCCTCTTAGGACCACTGGGGAGCTCCAGCGTGGTCAGGCCGTTGGGACCAGTGAAATCCTGGAGGGCTCACAGGCCGGTGCTAGAATCACCTTGACCATCACATTCCAGGTATCTCCTGGGAATTGTCCCTCTGATCTTTGGCCAAAGAGAGGAAGTAATTAAAGCTGCAGCATCTTGGATGTTAACTTGGTGTGGATGTGGATGTGGATGTGGATGTGGATGTGGATGTGGATGTGGAGGAGATGGGGGATTTTCAGGTAGGCACCCACACAGTCTCCCTGTCCTGCCTCGCCATCTCCTGCTGAGAGGTGGTCAGCAGGCACCACCACCTCCTGCAAGAGGACTGGATCGACCTTAGAGCGGGGAGCGCTGCCAGCAAGGTCCTTGGGTTAGCTCTGCTCTCCAAGCTCCCTGGACAAGGCTTCTGGTCAATTGGTCTGCCTGCCTCCGGGGTAGCTCCCGCCCAGGCTCCTCGGGAGCTCCGCATGAGAGGCTCTTTTCCCTCCCACACTGGTGCTTCTTCATCAGAGGCTGGTGATGGTTTGCCACCCTCCTCTCTGCCCCCAAGGGGTGGAAATCTTTGGGATGAGTAGTCCAGTGCCCTCCAAGCTGCCCTGAATCTACCTTCTCCATCTCAAGATCCTCGGAGGTGAGGTTCAGGGAAGAACTTTGACCAACAGGGAAAAACCCGCTGGTCTTGGTCCCAACCATTCCACGGAGGGGAACCTGGCTGCACAGGCTGAGGAGGGGGAGGGGATTCCAGAAGCACTGGACCTCAGTGAGCGACCTCTCTGGGCAGGTTTCCCTGGCATGGGGTGGGGGGTGGCCTGGAGGGAGCCCTGCAGGGAAACGCTGTACTCAGCTTCTCTGACCTAGTCCACGTGAAAATGAAGAGTGTTCCTTTCAAAAACCAATCTTGCAATTTCTGGGATCCGTGGGATTTTTGCAATTTAGGTGGAGAGTGGGGGAAGCAGTTTTTAACACCAAATAACGTGAAGGCACATTCACTTCGAGCCACCCAACCACATCCCCGCCTTTCATATCGGTGTTTTACCTTCCACAAAAGCTCTGGGCTCGCTGTCATGCCTTTCTTTTTTCTTCCTGGATCCCAATTGTCAAGCCTTCAAGAAAATGCACTTCAGTCCTTTGTCACTGACTGTAATTTGATAAACTGAGCAGAAACACACTGCTCTCCCCATGCTTTCAAAAACTGTTACTGCCAGAGAAAGAGGATGAGGGAAAGGGATCTGAGGTCTTTGAATGGACGTTTAAGCACGAGCGCACGCACGCGCACACACACAGACACACACACATACCAGGACATAGAGTTGCCTGGGATGGGAGGAGGTTGGATCCCAGATGCTTGTGTGTGGGGGCCTGGCCCTGGGGTCCTGGGGCGGATGCCCTCCCAGCTCCCAGCGACTCCCCTAGTTGCAGGCCTGGTTGCAACCGCCCAGTGGGCGGTGCCAGGGCAGGTTTCAGGCTATAAAGGGCTCTTGGCTCCCCGGGCCTGAGGGAACGCCATCGCTGCCGCACTGTCCCTGCCAGCCACAGCCAGCTCGGGCACTGCTGGGGTCCCCTGGCCACCGCAGGCTACTCTTTTCCAGGCATTGCCGATTTGGACACAGCTGTCAGCTGCGTTCCTCGTCCCTACCCTGTTCTCTCCATTGGCAAGTCCCTTTTTGGATTGCTTTCGTCTGGGTTGGGTGTGGGGTGGAAGGCAAAGGACTGGGCTTGGGGGTTTTGACAGGGGAGGATGGGGGTATTCCATGTCTTTCCAAAAATTCCTTCTGGGGCAAGACTCAGAAGCTGAGATGTCTGTGATGAGGCTGGTTCCATATCCAGGCAAACGAGAGAGCAGCCAGGTTCCTTCTTGAGGGCCACCCTTCCCAAGGCTGCGAGGGGCTGGGGCGGGGGGGCGTTGAGGGGCTCTGTCCTACTGGCGTCTGCGTGACTGGGAGTGAGGAGCCCGGCTGTGCCTGCCTCCGGCACTGCCCCTGGAGACGCTTGGACAGGGGTTGTTATCCGAAAAACAAAAATGAAAAATATATGTATCTGATGAGTCAAAGAACGAGGGTACCTGGGGATGAAGTGGGGGCAAGTCACACTAAGGGGCAAAGGAAACCTTCAAGAAGCAATTAGAATCTGGTCGAGCCAGGCTCGACCTGGCTGCAGCAGCAGCGTCACAGACAGCAGGACGGCGGCAGAGGTTGGGAAGCGGTGGGTGAATGTTCTAAACAACAATGTCTGGGCCCCTCCGTGAAGATGCCAGACAGGGGTGATGGATAAAATTTAGCCCCTGGGGACACCAGAAAGGCAATATCCATGGCACTGTGGTGATTTCCAAACGAATTGGGTTAACTCCTCACCCCCAACCAGCCGGGACAACAGGGGTCCCTGCCCCTCTCAGAGTCACCAGGGCACAGCCAGGGAGTGTCCTCAAACTGTCCTTGAGCGTTGCTGGTGGTGGGGTGCAGCCGGCCTAGCTGCGCCCTGTTCTGAATGGCTAGCGGGCACGGAGCGGAGAAGGTTAACAAAGAGGCCCGGGGGTGAATGTTGAGGTCCCAGGCCAGGATCCAAGGCCAAGGGGCACTGCTAACGTGCTGGAGTGGCAGTCTCTGCTGCGGTTCTGCAGAGGGGTGGAGGGACCTGTCTGAGCCCTCTGCTCGGCAGATTCTCAAAGGATGGAGAATGTGGCTTCCCCGCGGGAGCGGGCATTTTTTCCGGCAAGGGGCTCTGCTGCTGTCAAGTATGTATTGAGAGGTCTTAGAATGAAATGGGGACCAGCCTAAGGTTCTGGGGAAGATGGAGAGGAGGCTAGAGCTTATTTACAAAGACCCCTTCGTGCCAGCAAGGCAGGACAGGACCAAGTGCAGAGCGAAATTCTGAGTTTCATGCCTTAGGCTAGATTACGGGGCAGATGGGGGACCACAAGCACTGTAGACCCCAGAATATCAGTCCTGCTTTCTTCTCGCTAGATCCTGGCCAGTAGGATAAAGGCGCCACCCCTACCTTTATCCCTATTTCCATTTGGCTCTGATTGTAGGAAGCAGAGGTAGTTTAAACATCAATTAAAAAAAAAAAAAAGTCAGTTTTAAAAACTCAGAGCCCAACCATGCAAAATTGATTGCAAAAATCGACAGCTCCCCGTTGTCAATGTTACCAACCAGAAGCCCGAGTATTAAACAAAGGGCAGCGGGGCCGGGCTCACACGGGCTGCACACTTGCTCGGGGAGCGGAACAGGACGATACCATGGGGATGGGGCCTCAGGGCTCGGTTTTCTTATTAGTACAAAACAGAATATGTAAATCTAATATCTAAAAAGAGTGTTAGTGCACAGGGCTCTTGTGGAGATGGAATAAAATTGCAGCTTAGTTCTCTGGGACTGCACACATACAAGGGACTCGGGGAGCTTGTGCCTCAGTGAGGGGCAGGTCCACAGCAGATCGGGCCCATGGATGGGTGTTTTCTGAGCCTGCAAAGCAGGCACAGTGAGTGGGCCTGCCTGCATAATCCCAGTGCGGAAGCCTGGCCCCATATCACACCCCCTCCCCAACCCCGCTTTACCCTGCACTGCGAAGTTCATCTAGTTGGAAGTGTGCTGAAACGAACATCCCTTTGCCGGATCCCCCACTCTGTTTTGGCTGATTTCAAGGTGCCTGAAGGGCTACAGGGACGTGGCGGGCAAGCTGTGGGTCAAGGCCTCAGAGCACTGCAGGCAGTAACTGAAGTCCTGGGATGTGCCCAGGAGGGCGTCGGGGGAGAGAAGGGGTGCATCCAGGAATGCCTGTGAAATTAGAAAGGGGTGCTCACTGAGGAAAGGGCAGATCACACTTAGGCCACAGTGAGAAAATATTCTGTCCCATAACCCATGCCTGCCTCACATAGCCCCATGGGCGAGTTGTTCCCCACCTTTGGGGCAGTCCACAGGGGGCCAGGCACGCTCTTCTGGCCGAAGGTGGGGTGGGTGATATTTGCTGGGACTGGGATTCAGTCTGGGATCAGGCATAGGTCTCATCTGTGACCAGAGTTAGGGGTCAAGCTGGAATTAGGCTCAGGGGTCCACGGGGACCGAATCAGACTGAGGTCGGGGCCAAGGTCAGAAGCCCGTGAGAGGCGGATCCAAGAGTGTCCTCTGATGAAGTGTCACTGGTGGAGATGGTTGTTGACCTTCTCCTCCTCATGGTCCTCTGACATGTCTGCGGCGCTGCCCCCACAATCCTATTCTCCCCAGCACGGCTGGGAAGTCTGAGAGAATTACAGTGCCACGGCTTCCTCTCTTTTTTCCCTAAGCACTCTTTGGGATTTGAGCAGAGAGGTGGTTCCAATGAGGAAATCCAGCAACTAGTGCTCTGGGGCTGTGCTGTCCCCATGGACATTCCCACCCAGTGGTCCAGGTGGTGGCTGGGCGAGCAGGACTCCAGAGCACAGCCCCATGTCCCCTCCAACACCCACACCACAGGCCACCAGGAGGGGAGGCTGGCAGGGCACAGATGGGAAGTAGGGGCAGGGCAGGAGGCGGCAGTGAATTTGGGAGACTTCAGGGCTGGAGACAAAGAGCAGACACCTCCTGTAGACTTGAGGTTAGTAGTGAGGAGGCCGTGTGTGTGTGTGTGTGTGTGTGTGTGTGTCTATTGGCAGTGAATCTCTAAGTGTCCTGCTTTCCTGAGAGTGTGTATGCGCAGTATTTGCCAGTGCATCGATTTGAATTTCCATCAGGCTGTCCTTTCAGACCCATGTCTCCCCAGGTGCGTTCCTCAGGATCATGGTGCCCGTTTCACCACCTCTGGAGCCAGCGCTATACCTGGGGAGTCAGGCTAGATTTTTAGGGTTCTTCAAAACCCTGGTGCTCGAATGTACCTAGTTCTCTATTTCTGGGGTCACAGAGGTCCTGACAGGAAATTTCTGAGTGTCTGGAGCCCAAGCCACCGGGGGAGGAAATCTGAGGGCATTGATGGGGGAGGGATGGGGCCCTTTGGAAGCCCACAGCAGATTTTTTTAGGGTTGATCTCCCGCTTTGAACGGAGATTGAGGACCGGGCAAGAAGCAGTGGCTTCCCCTGAACGCGTAGTTCTAGAACTGTCCACCAGGTGGGGTTCCAGGGCAGAGAGTGAGAGTGGAGATGCCCCAGCGCAGGAAGCCCGGAGACCAGTTTGCACAACTCCGCCCTCCGCAGCAACCTCAGAAGCGCTCACACAGGGAGGGCAGCACAAATGCTCGCACCTTAGCCGCTCGCGCTCATTCTCTTGCAGTGAAGTGTAAAACAGAGCTCTCGCTGGGCGCCGAGGAGGTGCTGAAAGAGGAGTCTGGTTTCATGCACACGCCGTCCTAAACTGAAGGAGGCTATCGAGTGTGCAGCTCTGGGAGCGCGAGTGAACGCGGGGAGAGACGCGGGGGCTGGGAGAGCAGGACACGCCGCGGGAGCGGGCGAGCCAGGCGTCGCCAGACGATGTGGGGTTGGCACCAGACCGCCATCCATCACACTCACGCAGGAGGAGAGCCCAGATGACAGAGGGATGCGCGGGTGCCCAGACACACACGCAGCTCCAGGGAGAACACACGGCCCCCTAGACACACCGCAGGGCTCCGCAGACGTGCAGCCGACCCGGGGACACACACACGCACGCACACAGGTGCGGCCCCGGGCCACACGCACACCTCGCACAGGCACGCGCGCCGGGCCCTCCGCGGCCGGCGGGGGGAAGGTGGCCGGGCTCCCCCGGCATGTTTATTTATTCATTTGTATCAATGAACGTTTGTGCCCGGCTCCTCCCGCCTCCCGGTGCCAAGGCGCCGCATGTGTCCTCGGCGCGATACACTCACTGGGACCAGCACGGGGCTCCTCCGACGCGGCGAGGGGCTGAGGGAACTACAAAGTTAGGGGGGCTCCAGGTGTCCGGGACGGGGGACTCCGGCGCCCGCCGCCCCGGACGCAGACGGAGGGGCCGGGAGGGGAGCAGCGGGGGCTTGGGGGCAAGACACCTGGAGGCGGGGCCGAAGTCCTGGGCTCGGGAGGTTTGGGCTTGCACCGGTCCAGGGTGAAAGCCCCGGCTGAGGGGGGCTGGAAGAAGCAAATGGGGGCATTGAGGGGCCCCGGGAGATAGGAGCTAGCTAGGCTCGGCGGAATAGGCGCCAGGGACCCTCAGGGGCTCGGGGCACCTCTCAGTCCGCTCCAGACCTCATCCGATGGGGCGTTGACCCACAAGGGACGGCCCGGCGCGGAAAGAGGGGGGCCCTACACCCAGGAGGGGGGAGAGGGAGGGAAGTATCCTTAGCAGCCAAGCGGGCACCGTGCGAGTGCGCACCGTGTGTGTGTGTGTGTGCGCGCGCGTGTCTCACATCTCGTCCGTCTGTAGGTGCCGGGCTCGGCGAGACGCCGGCGAGAAGGAAGAGGAGGCGAGAGGTGAACTGAGTTTGATCCTGCGGCGGCCACAAGTGGGTCCCGGGCGGCGGCGGGGCGGGGCGGGCGGGCGGGCGGGCGGCGGGCGCTCACACGCTCCGGCCGCCGGCCTCTCACCACGCCTCCGGCTTTGTGCGCGCACTTGGGGGGGGGGGCTGGCCGGGCGCCGGCGGCGCAGCCTTCCCGCCTCTATATAAACACACGCATCGCCTCTCTTTGGACTCAAATTCACATTGAGAGAAGCTTTTAAAACCACCAACCCTGAAATCCTGCCGCTGCTTTCCCCTCTCCCACCCCTCTGCCTGCCTTTCTTCCCCTTTCTTCCTCCAGCCGCAACTCCTGCGCCGAGAGCCTGCGCCCCGGGACCGCCTGCCTTTCCTTAATTGATACAATAGCCCCGCTCGGGCTTCCACCTCCTCCCCCAACCCCACCCCGCCTCACCCCTCCCGCCGCCCGCCGCCCGCCGCCCGCCGCCGCCCCAGAGCCCGCCCGGGGCTCTGTCGCCGGCCGCGTCCCGTCCCGGCCGCGGGCAGCCGCTCCGCACCCGCGCTCCGGCCGCCGCGCCCGCCGCGCCGCCTCGCCCGACGCTCCCGCCTCGCGGGCGCAGCGGCGGCTCCCGGGCCCGGGCGCGCCGCCCAGAGCAGCCCGGGGCCCTGGCCGCCGGCCCCGCGCCCTCGCGGCAGCCGGGGAGCCGTGCCCCTCGCCCCTAAGTTTCTGGGTTCGTTGGAATTTTTGGATTCAGGATTTTTCCCTTTTTTTTTTTCCACCTAGGAATTCGAGGGGGAAACTTTTGCCAAATCGATTGCACTTTCTCTACGCTAGTTCTCGGCCCCCCTTCTTTTTTTTTTCCTAGTAGGGGAAGGGGCTTACGAGAGAGGCTCCCGCTGGGCCAAGTTTTCCAAAGTTTTCCGAGTGTGAAGGGTGCGGGGAGAGGTCATCCATCCGCTTGATCCGCGGCTGCATCTCACCACCCCGCGAGCGGGCACCCGCTATAAGGGAACAAACAAACAAACAAACAAACAAAGTTACACCCCGAGTCTCCTCGTGTCTTCTCTCTTTTCTTTTAGGCACCCCCCTCCCTCTCTGCGCTCCCCTCGCAGCCTCCGCCGCCCTTGCCTCGGCCCCTGCTCCTCTCCGCCTCGGCTGGAGGTGCCGGGACCCCTGGCCGCGGCCTCCCCTCCCCCGCGAACCCGCGCCTTCTCGTCCGGCCCTCCCTCCCCCGCCGCGGCCGGCACAGCCAATCCCCCGAGCGGCCGCCAACATGCTCTTTGAGGGCTTGGAGCTGGTGTCGGCGCTGGCCACCCTCGCCGCGTGCCTGGTGTCGGTGACGCTGCTGCTGGCGGTGTCGCAGCAGCTGTGGCAGCTGCGCTGGGCTGCCACCCGCGACAAGAGCTGCAAACTGCCCATACCCAAGGGCTCCATGGGCTTCCCGCTCATCGGAGAGACCGGCCACTGGCTGCTGCAGGTAAGGGCGCCCTCTCCGCGCTGTTCCCCGGGGTCCGCTAGCCGCGAGCGCTGGGCTGGCGGAGCGGCGGTCCGGCCAGGGCGCGCCGGGAGCCTGAAGGCACTGGTCCCCGCCCCGCCCCTTCCCTCCTCTCAGCCGCGGCGCCCGGGCTTCCACTGCCCGCCCGAGGCGTGGTTCGGAACCCACTGGCGCCCGGTGCGCAAGTTCAGGGAACGGACAAGAGAGGTCCCCGATCCAAGAGGGCCCCCAAGACTGACTTTTCCCAGTCGCGGGCGACCCAGGAGGATGCGCGGAGCATCAGGGGGGCTCCCGGTGTGGCGATGGGGTGTCGGGACGCGACCCGCTTTCGCCATCCCAAGAGCGCCAGGCCCCAGCCGCTGTCGGCTTCCTGGGCTTTGGAGGTGTTTGGGGGACCCGAAAACTGAGCGGGGACGAGGAGGAGGGGGGCCGGGGGCAGCCAGAATGCCCCCCCTTGAGAGCCGGGGCTGGCTGGGTTCCCGCCGCGTCGTTGGTCGTGCCAGGTACCCCCGCCTCGGTCCACGGTCCGAGAAAGTGTGTGTGTTTTGTGGTGGGAGAGGAAGGAGGTAACCCAAGGAAAATGAAAAGCTTGAGACCGGAGAGTTCTTGGCTTTCGGAGAAAAGGGTCATTTACTTATTGGGTGGGGACAGTTTAGCAGGGAAAGAAACTTGGGAGAGGTGCGTGTGAGTCCCGTAGAGAGAGCGCTGATGCTTGGTGCCAGACGCCGCGCAAGCCCGCTCCGCCGGTGAGGAGGGTGGGCGCAGCGGAGACCAGACCCAGGTAGGTAATGGGAGATTAATTTGAAATTAACTCTATAAAATGCTAGACGATATCGTTTGCAAGATACACGCCAGACTTTTACTTTTTTTTGGGGTGGGGAGGGGTGCCCCTGGGTTAACCGCGGGCGGTGTGTTTTGTGTTCGCGCGCACGCGTCTTAGTCCGGCGGCTGCCGACGGGAATTAGGAGATGGATGGGCGCCCTGAAGCAGACATCGGGGCGCGGGAGAGGTGAGGCGGGAGGTGACCGCGGAGACCCTTGGTCTTGGAAGTGCGAAAGCTTGGCTTGAAATTAACAGACGCGTGCAATCCGCGCGCACACACACCCCGCCCCTCCCGCCCCGCGCCAAATGTCAGCGGAGCGGGGGCTGGGAGCGCGGCGCGCGGTGCCTCTGCCCTGTGGTCGTCCCAAGTCCTGGAATCAGCCCATCTCTCTTCGGGGTTGTTCGTGCAACCGGGTGAGGTTCACTTCAACCAATAGACTATTCCGGAGAAGAAGTCCAGAGCCTGTCCCGTGCCGCCACACACAAAGGGTTAACTGCAGTGGTGGTCTAGGCTTTTGGCGGAGAATTTAGGAAATAAAATAACTCACACGGGCATCGCCTCCTGCCTTCTTAGAGTCCATCTGCGGAATCCGCGTTCTGTCACCACCCCCCCTCCCTTACCTGACCTTTCTCTGCACCCCCCAGATCCCCTTGACCTCCTCCGAACCCCACAAGGGCCCCAGGGGCTCGAGTCTAACCTGAAGATGGGGAGAAGGACGCGAGCTTCTGCTCCCCCATTCATTCGCCCCGGGGGCCTCAGGCTTTGCCGTGGGAGGGAGGGGGGCTGGGGGTGCATGTAGAGGAGCGCTGAAGGGGTTAATGGGAGCCTCTGAATCCCAGCTTTATTTTTTCGGAGCCATTTATCAGATTTTACGGGGGGGACCTCCAAGGGTTCTCCGTTTCCACTGTGCGCCATCTAAACAGAGCCCAGGGCTAAAAATACAACATTTTTGTATAAATTGGACTCGCGGCCCGAGCGGCCGCCCCTATGAAAGTCCTCTTTGTGAAGACCGTGGAAACGGCGGACAAATAACTCTTTATTAATGCCACAAAAAACGCACTTTAATTATAGTTAGGCAGATCAGAGGCGGGGGGAGGGTGGCGGGAGAGAGGCGGCGGCGACCTCGGAAAATTCACAACCCAACTTTTGTGTCGAAAGAAAAGAAAAACAGAGGAAAAGACGGAGGAGAGACGGAGAGGCAGACGGAGCGAGGGAGACGCGCAGAGCAGACGGAGGGAGGGAACCCCGCGCCGCGCCCCCCTCCCCGTCGCACCTCCACCCTCGCCTCGACTTCTCTTAAAGGGGTAGGCGCCGTCTGGGAGCGCGGCTGGCGGGGGAACTCCCACCCCGACCCACCAGCCGGAGAGGGCGGCGCGTCCCCCGCGGCCCAGCCCCCCTCTGCAGCCGCCTGGGCTCGGGGCTCGCTCCCTGTCGCGCGCCGGGGCCGGAGGCGCATGTGGAAAAGTGATTAGAAATCCGGGTTCTGCAGAGTCACTTTTCGGCCGTGCTGGGGTGTGTGCATTTCTAGCTGGAGAATACTTTTCCGTGGAGGAAAGGAGAGTGGGGAGGAGGGCCAACGCCGGAAAGGGGGGAGTCGAGCCGCCCTTTCGGGGGTGCACGACCCCACAGGTCCGTCGGCCGGCGGGCAGAAGGCCGGACAGGTGTCACCCTCCCCGGCTCGTTCCGTGCTGCCCAGGCAGGAAAAGGGTTAATGCGGGGTGGGGTGGCGAGCGCCTACGTCAAAGGTGAGCGGGACGCCCCCGCCCCCGCCCCTCGGAGGTCCCCTCGGCTTCCGGAGCCCGCGCGGGGCCGGCGCAGCCTGCAGCTCTGCGCGCCAGGCCGGGCCGGAGGCCTAACCGTCCCCTGCGCGCGCCGCGCGGCGGCCGCCCGGGATCCGGTTACCTGCGCCGCCGCCCCGCCCGGCCCCGCCCCGCCCCCGGGAAGCGCCTTCCCCCGCGCTCCCTTTCCAAACTCCAGGGCGGCGACGAAAGTCCTTCTCAGTTTCTCCCAGGGCGAAGTGCGGCGCTCGGGCCGTGACCCTGCCCCGCAGAGCCCTCGGAGGGTCGCCGGGCCCCTCGGCGGCCGGGTCCCGAGAGCGGAGGGAGCGCCACCCCCATCCGTAGTGGCGGCCTCCGGGCACCGGCCGCTCGCCGCTATAAATAATCTTTGGCTTGCGGCCACCCCGCGGGGTCTCGCCAGCCGGTGGCCGTAAGCCTGGAAATATTTATTCCGAGAGGCTCGGGAGCGCTAGGCGAGGAGGTGGGGCTGGGGTGTGTGTGTGTCTAACTTCGGGGTCCCGCTGTCGGGGATACCTTTTCCTTCTCGCAAGTCATTACTACAAAACAGCCTTCCGCGGGTGCCCCCTGGGCCTCCCGCCTCCTTGCATTATTTATTATCCTCTAGGCCCTACTTCCCAGCTCTTGTGCTAGCTATGGAGAAAAAAAAAAAAAAAAAAAAACCCTACGTGCGTGTCTGCGGGGGAGGAGCAAGGGATGGGTGCTCAGGTGGGGTCCTCATCCCTCTCCCCCGGCCTCTAGAGGGTGGGCCGCCGGGACGTCCCACTGGAGACGTGCGACCTCAGAAAGGTTTCTTGTGTGGCTCCCTCAGGGCTCTGGGTTCCAGTCCTCGAGGAGGGAGAAATATGGCAACGTGTTCAAGACTCACTTGCTGGGTAGGCCGCTGATACGCGTCACCGGCGCGGAGAACGTGCGCAAGATTCTCATGGGCGAGCACCACCTCGTGAGCACCGAGTGGCCTCGCAGCACGCGCATGCTGCTGGGCCCCAATACTGTGGCCAACTCCATCGGCGACATCCACCGCAACAGACGCAAGGTAAGAGCCTCGCCAGCGTGCTCTGACCCTCTTCTTCCACCCACCCCCTCTGAGCAAGGAGTTGTCAAAGCGCCGGGGAGGTGCCCGCAGGAATCCGTGCCTGCATTTGCACACGCTGTTAGGGGACCCCGCGAATCCCTGCCCAGATGGCTCTGGGTCTGGCCGGGCCCGCTGGGCCTGCCCTCCTGCATGGCGCCAATATGAGCCCCGCCAGGCTCGGCGGGTGACAGGACCGAGCTTTAGCAAGAGGAGAAGTAGAGCGTTCAATGC
This sequence comes from Talpa occidentalis, assembly GCF_014898055.3. Taxonomy (NCBI): domain Eukaryota; kingdom Metazoa; phylum Chordata; class Mammalia; order Eulipotyphla; family Talpidae; genus Talpa; species Talpa occidentalis. Next base: position 83,554,339 of record NW_023604861.1, on the reverse strand, counting down.
CCGTCCCCGCCGCGCCCCCACAAAACTGGAAAAAGAAGAGTGCGGATGGTAGCGGGCATCCCCTTTTCTCCACATGTCCTCCGGGATTTCCGAAGACAGAAGGGAAAGCAGTGGGCATCTCGTGGGCAGCGGTTCAGGGCCTGGCCTGGTAGGGGCGAGGTGACACTTGGGCCACGGTGAGCACCAGTCTGGGAGGTGGGGGAAGGAGCAGGTTTGGGAGAGCAGCCCAAGCGCGGGCGGGGAACCAATTCCCCTCCTCCCTCCTGCCCCCCGCCCCCCCCGCCCCAGCCCCTCACAGAGGAAAAGAAAGTGGGTGTTTATCCTGTGGATTTCCCGAGCGCCTGGAGAGCCGCGGAGGAGGCGAGCCGGCGCGCGGGCGGCCTCCCCACCCCCTCCAGGGCCGCCGCCGGGCTCCGGGCGCGGGCGGCACGTGCTGTTTGAACTGCAGTAACCCGAAAACTGAGCCGCCGCGGGCGGGGCGCGGGTCTGCGAGCTTAGAGCGGCGGGAGGGGGTGCTGCACGACCTCCCTCCCTTCGCTTTTTCCACCCGGGGGGAGGCCTCGCCCAGGTTTGAAGCTTAAAGGAAAGGGAGCGGCAGCCTCAGATCTCCGGGAGGAGTGGCGGGGCCGGGGAGACGGGGGGGCGCCCCCGCCGGAGGCCGTGCGAGGCGGCCCCCGAGAAGGTCGGGGAGGGCATCTGACAGTACTTGATGTCCTCGGTACTACCTGCCAGGTGCCTCTCCGCGGCGGGCGGAGGGGGAGCTCACACGGAGGGGACCCGGGTCCTCTGCCCGATAAAGCGTGTGTTTCAGGAAAGGGGCTCCCGAGCGTCTCCCCCTCAGGCCCGCCACAGCGGGAAGCAGCCGCGCTGCCCGGGCAGGTGGGCGGGGTTCTGGGGAGGGCCTGAGAGGGAGCTGCGGGCTCCGGAATGGGGGCTTTACACACTCTTTGGACACTTGTTTTTTCTTAGTTTTTGTGACTCCACCGGAAGCCCACTGAAGGGGCCGGAGGGAACTGACACTGCCAGGCGTTGGAGGGGAGGGGTGGGGGGGAGAGGGGAAGACTCTGTCAGGACCCCAGTTTGAGACCCTGGGGGTCTGAGGGCTTTTGGCCTAGGATATTGCCTGTGACTCCACCCACCTCTGCCTGAACTTGGCTTTAGGCCTCCAGGTGGGGAAGACCAGGCCTGCAAACCCCACAGTTTGGGCCTATATTGTCCATTCTTGAGGGGGGAGGAGGAATAAGACCCCTGGGTGATACTGCCAGGGCAGCATGGAGAGGGAATGGGGGAGAGGGAGCGGTGGGATGGGACTAGGAACCGTGGATGGGCATTGCTGGTCTTTCTTTGGGGCACCCTTGCGGAAAGCAGTTCATGCTGACCCCAGCTTGGAATCCTAATGCGGGATTCTCTAGTCGTGTGCTTGCTAAGTGGCCTGTTTATGGCTCCTGTGGCAAATGGGTGGACAAAAGCGTCCTTCCCCCCAACTTTCACTCACTGATGCTCCATAAACCTGGCTTGCTGAGCTAAATGGAAGGCATGGGGTTAGGCACCAACACAGAAGCAGGAAACTGTCCATGCCTCAAAGTATAGTCTAACCAGGATAAGGTCAGGGGCACATATTGGTACTGGACAGAATGGCCACTCTTTTGGACAAATACCAAGTCTGGCCAGAGTGGGGGCTACCACGGGCCACTTACTCTCTTTCCTCAAGCCCGTGCTACCTCAGGGCTGGAGGTGGGATGCTGGGCCAAGCCTCTGCCTGGTGAGGGTGTGTTCGCAGGAAGTGGGGCCCAGGTGTGCTGGGGTCCTGGTGGCAGGGAACTAGGAGCGTCACTGTTTCCATGGGGCCTCATGTCCCACCCCTTCTCTGGGAGGTCTGACCAGATGTGCTGGGAAGGGGCTGCTCACAGCCATCACTGCACTCCAGGTGTTTATCCCAGCTTCCCTGGTGGTCTAGGGCCAAGAGGGTGGGGTTGCCAGGGAGAAAGTCTTACCAGTCTAGCCGAGTCCCGGCTAAAAGAAGTCAATCCTGTACCCTCCAACCATGACCTCAGACTGGGTTCCTCCACTTTTGTTACCTCTCCCTATGCCTGGGCCTGGGGTGTCTTTGATTGGTAGGGGAGGGCCCCTATCCCTCTTGATGTGCAGGGACACTAAGGTATTGCCCTAGAAGGGTGGATGGAATCTGGTAGAGGAGCCTGGGGAGAGGGGTGATCAGAGACACAGAAGAGTCAGGGACAGATCTGGAAGCCTCCAATGTCCAAACCCATGCACCAGACGGATGGGGCCTTTTGTCCTCTTTTCCTCTGGGGATAGGAATGGCACTCTTCTGCCCCAAGAGGCCAGCAGCTTCAGGGTACCTGAAATAGTGGCCCCTCAGAACTTGGAAAGCATCCCAGGTGAGACACTTAGCCTTGGAGCCCTGGATTGGGACACACCCCAGAGGTGGTCTTTTGGGTCCTGGTATGGAGACTCCTTGGCTACAGGAACTTCTGTGCCCACGGCTGAGGTGGGGAAATGCTTTGGAAGCAGGGGTGAAGAAGCCCTGATGGCCCATGCAGCTGCCCTCGCTGATCGGGCCTTTGGACTGTCCTCGGCGGGCCAAGATCACTGTTCTCTTGTCAGAAACCCTGTGCATCCTGGGCTTGGTGTCAGGACAGAGAGGCCAGGAGGCACCTCAGCAAAAACGCAGGAGGATCCTTCTTGGGGGTGCTGGGGGAGGGCAGCCCAGACTGTCTCTAAGTAACCTCTAAACTGCACAGCCTCTCACTGCGGAGTTTGTACACCAGGCTCAACTTGAAACAGAAGTTCCCACCTGAATAGGACGGGAATGCAGGTGGCACAACTGGGCAACACTGTTCCTGGAGTTCTGCCCCATCTTCCTGGCATAGGCAGAGTCTTTGTTCTGCCAGCTAAAGTCCTTCACCCAAAAGTTACTGTAGCATCAGTTGGTGGGTGCAGGGGCGATTGAGGGGGAGGGTGGCAGCAGCGGATCTTGCTGAAGGTCAGCAGGGGAGGGAGCTCACAGCCAGCCACCAAGGCGCCTGGGAGTGGGCACCTCCCTCTGCGTGCTCTTGTGCCAGGCAGCAGGCTGCTGCTGTTATGGGGCTAAGCTTGGGGGACCATGACCTCCTTTTTCCCTCCTTTCTGTGTCCTTCCAGGATGGGGAGGGGGTCCAAGTCTGTGATCTCTCTCCCAACCTTGGAAGCCTTTGTGGCCTTGGCGGGGTGTAGGGAGGCTTGACTGGGGTCTGCTCTGGCGCTGAGTCCCCTGAGCCAGTTGCTGTATCCATTCTAGGTTCCCCAGGCTGCAGGGCAGGGCCAGTGCTGAGAAGTGCTGAGAGGAAGCCAGAGTAACCAGAAGAGTTGACCTTACCCTGTGAATAAACCAGAGAGGGGAGTTCCCTTCAGGTTTCTTAGATAAATCCAGAATCCCCCAGGACTAGAGGAGGGCTAAGAGTGAGGGTTTGGAATAGTGGGAGAATGGGGGTGCAGGGGCCCTGGTGGGTGTGGCCAGTCATGTCCTAGACTGTGACCTTGGGAAAGCCCTTCTCCCTTTGGGCCTTAACTTTCCAAGGGGGTTTCTCTCTGGCTGAAACTTTCAGAACCTTTTTCAGATTCTGTGGCTCAGCAGGTACTTGCCAAGTGCTGCCCTCTGCCCGCCCGCCCCCCCCCCCCACCATGGGCTTTTATTTTGTGTGGAAGCATTGGGGGGAGCTGGAAATTAGAGCTGCAGTCACATGGGGGACAGATACTGTTTTCCCATAGATGCTGGGGAATCCAGAACAGGCCTGTAGAGTCTGGGGAGTCTGGCCCAGCCCCTCCCAGCCTGAGGGGCTGAATGGGGACCAGCTCAGAAGGCGGCCAGCATGAAATTGAGGCCCACTGGAAATGCCAGGCAGCCGGGGAGATGACGTCCTCTCTTGTCCTCCCTCTTCCTTGAGTATAAAGTACACACCTTGGCGTCACCCCTGTGCGGACAGCTGCCTCAGAGGCTGCCTGCCCTCTGTTATTCTTTCCACTCTGCAGGCCGTGGCTCCGGTGGCTTGGCTGGTGGCTTGGCCTGCCCAGGCCCCCACCCTCCCAGGCAGCCGCTTCCATTCCTGCCCCCTGTCTGAGTCACTGGCCAGGGGAATGGGTTCCCTCTCTAAAACTTCCTGCTCCCATGGTTGCCTGTTTCATGTCAGTCCATCCACAGCCACCAGCAGAGCAGGAGGAAGTTTTCTGGCCAAGTGGGCCAGCACATCGGGTGATGGGGGTCCCGTGAGCAACTCCCCTTCAGGGGCACTGGGCAGGAGGGAGGAAAGCATTTGCAGCTACAATTATAGGGCAGTGAGTGTTGACAAGCCCCCTGGTGGTTCTCCCTGAGCCCAGTTGTGGAGAATCAACCACCATTCCTGGGAGACAGAACCAGGGATGTGGCCTCTGGAGACAATTGTGCTGTTGTGGAGACCAGCATTGTTGGGGGCAGGGTTTCCAAGCACATCCTTCAAGGAGAGCTCATCCTGGCCTGTCTGTGCCGGGAGTTCCCTGGTCCCGGGTGAGCCACCCCAGCACCAGCAGGGTGGGTAGTCATACCTGCTGCTCCCTCTGCAGGTCTCTGCAAGGTCTCTGGGCCTTACTGGTTCCTGATGAACTTTGTCCCGCATTCTTGGCTCACTTTTGGGAATTCCGAGGGAAGCCCCAGAGGGAAACAAAGCCTCCCTGGCTCTGGTTACACCTGTGGTCAGAGCATTGGCTCCGGGGGCCAGGAGCCCTTCCCCACTTCACACTGAGCCGCTCCTCCGGGCACCTTCCCATTGCCCGAGTGCTGACCCCACTGGCCCCACGCGGCGGCCCAGGCCTCTCTCTGCCCTGGCCAGCACCTCCGCCTCCTTCTGGCCTTTGTGGTGGGTGGTGGTTTCTGGGCTGCCCCGGCTTCGGGAAGTGCCCATGTTGTTAACCCTGGGCACAGACCCAGGGATGAGGCCCTGGAGTTTTCCTGGCGCCTGGGAGCCCTGATGCCTGTGCAACAGCTGGGCTGGAGGCAGGAGCGTGGACTTGGTGACTTCAGAGTGAAGCCCCTCGGGCCTGGAGTACAGCAGTCTACCTGTGCCTGCTCCTTGCATGTGGGTAGTCTTTCTACCTTATGGGGGCTCTGAGGAGAAACATGGGACAGCCAGGTGGAAGGGGACCCCAGAATATCTAGTTAGACTTCTAGATGGTTCAAGATAAGAACACTGGTCTTGGCTATAATTCTCTTTTCAGAAGCCCCATCCTGGGAGTCTTGCTTCCTGCTATCACTCAGCTCCTGCCCTTGCTCAGCATGCACTCCCGGTCCACTCCCTCTGTTCAGTCCCAGTTCCCCCTGGATTCCCCCCAGCCCTTCTGGCCCCCCAGGCTGGAGAGAGAGCGATTCAGCCAGCCATCGCTAGAGGGCGCAGGGAATGTAACCTTCAGGGCAGGGCAAGGCAGGTCTTGTCAGTGGGTCTTGTCTCTTCACTTCTGAGGGGGTGGAGGGGTTAAGTAGGGCTCTCAGTACTCCCCCTTGGAAACCCTGGGGGCTAACCCATTTGGAGTGTATGAGTAGGGGCCTGGCAGACACTTATCAATTGATTCGTGCAGTGCCAGATTTGAGGCACTGAAGGGGTAGCATCCAAGGGTCACGTGGGTATTGGTGTTTATGCGCCCTCTAGATGGATAGGAACCCCACAGGCCAGCTGGTTCAACTTCATCATTTTGCAAATGAAGAAACTGAGGCTGGGGGTGGTGGTGGTAGTTTACTGGGCCATGATTGCCATAAGTTAGTAAATGATCCCGGATTAAAACTCAGGAATCTGGGTACCTTGCGTATCTTTTCCCACCACCCCACTGCATCTTAGAATCTTCTTCATTTGATTTTGGCTGGTTCTCATGGGCCTGGCCTCTGCTTTATCCCCCCTTCCATATGTCCACACTTTGGCCCTGGCCTCCTGGGTGCTGGGGGACCTGACTAGGCCTGCCCCCTTCCCTCCTTGATAGCACCCTTCAGTCTGTCCTGCGCTGGCTGGCTCTGGACCAGGCATGGCCACCCTGTCCCAGCCATTCCCCACCTCCAGCCTCCCCAGCAAGGTCTGGTAGCCACAGTTATCTTTCTGCCTCTCTGATGAGCCTGCTCAGCATCCACACACCACTTGCTGCTTCCCCCATGGCTCTGTGTTGTTTTTAAGGGCCCTTAGTTGGCTGTGTTGGGCTATGGGGACAGGCTCAATCCCAGACTCTTCCACCAAGAGCTGAACCTGGAATCCTAAGGACAGCAGGGTCAGGAACTGAGACAGAGAGCGTGGCCCCCTGAAGGATGTGGCAGCTGAGGTCCCCCTGGTAGTCCCCAGGACCCCTGCAGCCGAGCAAGGTGTGAGTGACCCATGTGGGTGTGGGCTGCCCTGGGCCACCTCCCTTCATCCTCCTACCTTTCAACTGTCCCTTAGTAGCAGGAGCAGCCCTAAACACTGCTGGCTTCTCTGCCCCTCACTGGCCTCTTTCCCTCCCTCCCTCTGCCCACCGGGAATTTCGGAATGAAAGTGCTATTGTGAATGCCTGGCTGGGCCACTGAAGGGCCAGCACTGTTATTTCTGCAAACCAGCCCTCCCATTAGCCATGCAGGGCTGAGGCCAGGAAAATGTTACCTTTTCCTCCTCGAGCTGACTGCAGGGGAAATTCTCACATTTACAGTTTGTGCGGTGGTTGTGTTTGGGGGGCAGGAGGGAGGGCGGGCGCGTGTGTGTGGTTTGCATGGGATGGGGTTGGGGGGTGCTAGAGGACTATTTGTCTCCTTCCTCTACTTTGCACCTCCCATCACTGCCTCCCTCATGACCTTCCCCTTTGTGCTGGTGGGGGCATCCCCCTTCTGCATTGGACCTTGGGTGGGGGATGGAAGTTGTTGGTTATAAGCAGGACCCACAGGCCACAGTAAATAAACGAACACCCTCCCTCTCCTGCACACCGTGGGCAGCAACGTGAAGGACATGTGCAGAGTGATGTGGGGAGGGGGTGTGAGAGGGGGCTGAGGAATCAGGAGGCTGGAAAGCAGGGGAGGTAGAAACAGGGCCTCATTGGCTACTTAAAATGGACCCGGAAAACGCAGGGAATTAAAAAGGCTTCTGTTTGGTTTTGTGATCTTTTGGGGTGGAAAGCCTTGTCCCCATCCCCCTGCCTCCAGACCCAGCCACACTAAAGGCATTTAGATAGTTCAGTGTTGACAAACTCCCTAGGATCCCACCCACTAGGTATTTCCCAGGGAGTGAGAGCAATTTTGGGTCTTACGAAGTTGTATTTGCCATGTAACCCCAGCCCCTCTTGCTCTCCCCTCGGAGGAGAAAAGCCACCTACAGCTTTCTGCCTCTTCCTTATCCACTCTGTTTTCTATTCCTCTGGAACACTTGTGAAGCGTGTCCTGGGAACTTGGGCGTGAGCCCCTGCAGTGTAGGGTTGGCCTCCCGTCCAACCTGGCCCAGCCCCCTCCTATGTTGTTCCCAGCTGGGATGACCTTGTGGCCTACGGACCTACTGGCAAGTGAACTGTATAGTCCCCAGGGCTTGGATGGTTTTCGGAGCACATGGTTTTCAGGGGTGTGTGTGGGGGTAAGAAAGGTGGTTGTATTAAAAAGATGATGACAGCTGTGAATGAGGTGGAAGGTCCTGGCTTCAAATAAAAATGTTTATGAACCCTACTTTAATCCTGTCCTTCCTGTGTTTCCCTCCCCCAAATCACAGAAGTGGGGGGGGGTCAGCATTGGGGAGTCAGTGAGCAGACTGTGTCCCAGTGTGGGGTGAGGCCTGGAATTTTTCCTCCCACAGTCATGGAATGTGGGCTTCAGCCAGACCCAGGGAAGCCCATCTGAGAGCCTCCTGCCTCTCTGCCCTGCAGGTCTTCTCCAAGATCTTCAGTCATGAGGCCTTGGAGAGCTACCTGCCCAAGATCCAGCTGGTGATCCAGGACACGCTGCGTGCCTGGAGCAGCCACCCGGAGGCCATCAATGTGTACCAGGAGGCCCAGAAGCTGACCTTCCGCATGGCCATCCGTGTGCTGCTGGGCTTCAGTATTCCGGAAGAGGACCTCGGACACCTCTTTGAGGTCTACCAGCAGTTTGTGGAGAACGTCTTCTCCCTGCCTGTTGACTTGCCCTTTAGCGGCTACCGGCGGGTGAGCACCTGGGGCCTGGGAAGAGAGAGGCAGAGGCAACTGTGAGCCCACCCTGAGGGAGGGGGCAGCTGACCACCAAGACACTCACTGCTCACTGGCAGGGCAGGGTGGCCTTGACAGAGTGGCCTCTGAAGCTTAGATGAAAAGTTCCCACCCTGCTCTGCCTGGCTGTGGGACCTCGGTGGACCTGCCCCTTCTCCTGGGTGACTAGATGCTTCCTTCTGCCCTCAGGGCATTCAAGCCCGACAGATCCTCCAGAAGGGCCTGGAAAAGGCAATTCGGGAGAAGCTGCAGTGCACCCAGGGCAAGGACTATTCGGATGCCCTGGACATCCTCATCGAGAGCAGCAAAGAGCACGGGAAGGAGATGACCATGCAGGAGCTGAAGGTAGGGGGCCTCCCCAGTACACCATGCCCTGCACTGGAGCTGCACTCAATAGGAAGGGCGCCCAGGCATCTCTGCCCAAATGTCCCTATCTTTAGGCACCACTCTCTGAGCAGCCCTCACTGCACCGGAGCTGAGGGCTTAGCCAGAAGAGAGACTATGTGTCCGCCTGCCATGGGCATGATCTGTGGGGAGGACAAGAAGCGCCCCTATGGGTGGGCTTTCCCTGCTCCCCTCCCCCGAGCTGTGCACCCAGTTCCACTGGTGACAGGATCACCACCCTTCCTGGACCCCAGGCTCTTTCCCGCCCGGTCCCATCTACCATTTTTCAAATATGCCAATGTTGTTCCTTAGGGATCTCTGCGTGGACTGGGTGTTGGTCTTGCGTATTGACCCCTCTCCCCTGTATTCACAATTTCAGTGCATTTTATGGCTCAGTCGCCCTGAGAGGTCCTGTAAGGAAGGGAAAGCTCCTTGCTTGAGACCAGCCTCAGCCCTTGGGGAAGAGCTGCAGGGATTTGGACCAAACTCCTCCTACGCCATTATCTCTTTGAGTTGGTGGCTTTGACAGTTTTCCAGCCTGCCTGGTACTGGCTAAGCCTGTTTGGGCTACCGGCACCAAGACTGTCCACACTGGGCCCAAGTAGGGCTCCCTACCCTCCCTAGCCCCGCTCTGGACTGGAGTCCATGTTTATAAAGACAGGGCTTGAAATGAGAGGGCCTGTTGGGGCCGTTCCGTACACATCCTTAGTCGAGGTCTCCAAGTCCTCCGGGGGCCATCTCCTCTCAGCCTTCTCCCTGCAACCTCACTCTAGGCCCTCGTGAGTGTGGCCCCAGGCTGTCTTTCAGGCTTCATCAGTTCTCCTGCCTACCTAGCAGAGATCCTACTCCTAGGATGCGAAAGGAGCAGGGACTTTGAGCAGGAGGGTCAGGATCTAGACCCTACACCTCCCCTTTGTGTCCCCACATACTCACCTGCACCGCACCTGGCTCCTTGGGGTTTGTTCTTTTTCTTGGGGGCTCACTACACTGATGAAACCTGCTAGGGCTGGCCCTGGATTCCAGCAATGATTGCAAAATGACCATACTTACTCCAAGAGATGTCAAATCTGGGTTGCAGCAGTTGTCTCTTGCCCAGTCAGAGTATTGCCCATGTGACCTGTGTCCACCATGGCCTCAGTACCACAGCAACTTGAGGCTCAGAAGTGGGTGGCACTTAGTTAGATGCCCTGGGAAATGGGGAGCACTGGTAGAGCAGGGCTGACTCCAGGCTGGGCCTGCCCGACTGAATGAGATCACCAATGGTGCTCTCTCTGCTGCTGCAGGATGGGACCCTGGAACTGATCTTTGCTGCCTATGCCACCACCGCCAGTGCCAGCACCTCCCTCATCATGCAGCTGCTGAAGCACCCGGCTGTGCTGGAGAAGCTGCGGGAGGAGCTTCGAGCCCAGGGCATCCTGCACAGTGGTGGCTGCCCCTGCGAGGGCACGCTCCGCCTGGACACCCTCAGTGGGCTGCACTACCTGGACTGCGTCATCAAGGAGGTCATGCGCCTTTTCACACCCATCTCTGGTGGTTATCGCACCGTGCTGCAGACCTTCGAGCTTGATGTGAGGCTGGGTCCCTTGGGCTGGGGTTCGGGGGGTGGGAGTGAGGATATTCTTGTCTGATAGGAGATGGTGCTCTCTTCCAGGGAGCCACCCCACCCCAAATGCTGGCTCAGATGAAACCAATATGTTATCATATGTGATATGGCATGCTGACGTCTGTAAATAAGAGACAGGACTGACATGCTGAGGGGATGGCTGGGCAGGCCTGGGGGGGTGCATAGTGGGTGTCTATAGGAACGTCTGGGTTGGGGCTGGCAGGCAGGAAGGCCTGGGCCCTCTCGAACCTTCCTGCCTCTTACCACTGCAACCCAATCTTGTGTCTCCAGGGTTTCCAGATCCCCAAAGGCTGGAGTGTCATGTACAGCATCCGGGATACCCATGACACGGCACCCGTGTTCAAAGACGTGAACGTGTTCGATCCAGACCGCTTTGGTCAGGCGAGGAGTGAAGACAAAGATGGCCGCTTCCATTACCTCCCATTTGGCGGTGGCGTCCGGACCTGCCTGGGCAAGCACCTGGCCAAGCTCTTCCTGAAGGTGCTGGCGGTGGAGCTGGCCAGCACTAGCCGCTTTGAGCTGGCCACCCGGACCTTCCCCCGCATTACCTTGGTGCCCGTGGTGCACCCCGTGGACGGCCTCAGTGTCAAGTTCTTTGGCCTGGACTCAAACCAGAACAAGATCCTGCCAGAGACAGAGGCCATGCTGAGCGCCACGGTCTAACCGCCCCTAGCCCATCCCCAGCCTCCACCCAGCCAGGCCTGGGGGTGGGAGGGGGTGGAAGGGTAGAAACCTGTGTGTGGGAGGGGCTGAACCTGGAGAAGGGGGAGCAGCCCCTCAGACCTAGCCCTCCCCTGTCCCCTCCCTGGCAAACCCTACCCAAAGCCAACAGGGCCCTGTCCTTCTGGGAAGTGAGGGCTCCCTGCCTGGCTCCTGCTTCTCTCCAGTCTCTCTCTGGTTCCCACCAGCTTAGCTCCTGGGAAAGGGCATGGCTGGGGACTCCGCATGCCAGTTACAGTGTTAAATGTCAGTTGGCTCGTGCTGCAGCATTTGCTTGTGATGTTCAGAACTGGTCCCTCCCCTCCTATTTCTTTTGGACCCTTGTAGTTTGTGAGGGCAGGTGGTTAACATGAGGGCGGGAGGAAAGAGGTGGCCCCTTTGGCTCTCTTCACCTCCCCCACATCCTCCCACTTTGGCTCAGACTGGGGCGAGTGCCCCTCCTGGGGTGGCTACCCAGGGCCAGCATCCTGAGAAACAGAATGCCAGTCACCCTCGGCCAGCGCTGGGGCTGCATTCAGCCCGTGAAATTACCTATTGCTGCTACTTTTTCTCTCCTCTGACCTTGGGGCAAAGAAGCCCCAGGCTCTGTCCTCCTAGCATTACCCCTGGTGGCCCTGGGCATGCGCACTGACATCCCCCCTTCCCACCAGGAGGCCTGGAGCCCATTTTGTTACACAGGCATCTGAGGCCTTGGCTCCTGGGCTGCTCCCTATGGTGCCCCCTCCCCCATATTTATTCACTGATGTAACCAAGTCTTGGCATTACTGGGGTCTGGAACAAGTGTCTCCTGTCCCCTAGCCTTGGGCCCAGGCAGGAAATCTGCAAGTAACCTACTCTCCTTACAAACTGCAGACTTTTTGTGGGTTCAACTTCAGAGCCTTGCTTCCAGGGTGAAACCCAGCCCCTCTGCCTTTGTTCCCTGGTGGACAGGGAAATGGCCCGCGACCTCCCTCCGTCTTCTGTCAAAAATCCCAATCACTGATCACATGGGGATTTGGAGGCTGCCAAGATCCCCTGCCTGGCCACCATTCACCCCAGTGGCCCCACTCCAGCTTGTGAGTATGGGGCAAGGATACGGGTTCTTTCTTCTGATGGGGACGGAGTCCCCCGTCATCCCTTCCTTAACACTTACCCTTTGTCTTTAGCCCTTGGAAAGGTGTCCTTGACGTCCCTTCCCACCTCTTTGCCACTGTCTGCTTGGGCCAGCTCAGGGGTGTGGGGACGAGGTGAAAGCAAGGGGAGGTGAGTACAGGAGGCAGCCCTTCCCCAGAACTGCCTCAGGCCTCCACATGGTCTGAGACATCTGAGGGAGGCTGCAGGAGAGAGGAGGAAGAGGAGGGTACGTGTGATTTGTCAGAAGTGATTTGCTTGAAAACTGACCAGTCAGGGAATGACTGGGGGGAGAGGGGAGTAGCTCCTGCCACTGGCATTTTGAGTGTTGGCAATTTGGGGTGCCTCCTAGGGATGGGCTGGGAGTCTTGGGTGAGTCTAGCAATTTTTGTCTGTGTTCAGGTTTTTACTTGTTTTCTGTGTTTCTCTACTCACTTTTGATGTTGTAAAATCAAGAATCTTCTTGATAAGAAAATCAAAACCACCCAGAAGAACGCAAGACTTCCAGCCCCTAACTGCTTCTTCAAGCAGTGGCCACGTGAGCTGCTCAGTTTCAGAGGGTGGATGCCAGACTCCCACTCTCACCCCAGTTCACACCTACCTTGTGGTAGACTTTACAGGAAGAGGTTCAGACTAGACAGACTGTTCTAGAATCCCCTGTCCTCAAGTGTTCCATCTGGCTCCTCCTTTTTCACTATTAAAAAACTGCGTAGAACAGACATTACTGGCAAAAATGGACGTCTAAAACAAATTTAGTGAGATCTTTCAACTCCCCTGCCCCAACACACACCACATCCTAAAAAAACAGGCAAAAATATGTAAAGATTCATCAGAGCTTGCAAAACAGCTGCATGATGTACTAGAATCTGTTACCCACAGAAAGGCCCAGAGTCTGGAGGGTCGGCTCTCCATTAAGCTGGCCCGGGTTGTCCTGAACTCATGATGTTGACCGAGTGTCTAAGAACACAGTGAAGGCAGCTTCAGGCTGGAAGTCACTTACCCGGCCCTGGTGTGCGTCGGGAGACTGGAGGGCTCAGGGAAGCCTCAGTGACTTTCCCTGGGGTGACCAGCCTGGGAGGGGGCAGAGAAGGCACAGCTGAGGGGGTTGCCTGTGAGGGAGGAAGGAAGGATCATGTGCCCACTGGGTCTCAAAGGCAACAAGAAGAGAACTGAAGAAAGCTCTTGACTGGCTGACAAGGGTTCCAATGTCGAAATGCACCCATCTGTCTAGGTCTGTCTGTGTCTATGTGTCGTGTAGAGGTTTTATAGAGGTAGCGCTAGATGGGTGATGTTTTCTCACTTACCATTCCTAACTCTTGTAACTTGACATTAAAAAGACAAAACTCTAACTGCCATGGGCTTGCAGATTGAAGCACTTTCGATGTTGGGCGCTGGCGTTTGTGTCCTGGGCACCACCCTGGCCCTGCCCGGAGAGCTATAATATTATTTTATACACAAGACTTTGTTTTTCATAAATGTTATAATTTTGTGTCTGTCTTTATAAACTATTATAAGTACTATTTTTGTTATAATTCAAAATAGATATTTAGTATAAAGTTTTTGCTGTTAAATATTTGTTATTTAGTAAAATGAATTTTCCTCTATTGTAAACATGGTTCAAAATATTAATATGTTTTTATCACAGTTGTTTTAATATTGAAAAGCACTTGTGTGTTTTGTTTTGATATGAAACTGGTGCCGTGCGAGTGTTTTTGCTGTCATGTGGTTTTAATCTGTATATAATATTCCATGTTGCATATTAAAAAAATGAATGTTGTGCATTTTGTGATTTTGAAAATACTCAATGTGGCTCTTTTATAGGCTTCTATAATAAACCGTGGGGACTCACCCTCGCTTGGCTTTCTGGTTTCTACCTTCCCAACCTCCCTAAAAGAGCTCCTGGCACAGCCTTCCCTTCAGCCGCGCCCGCTCCTCCACCCCATGCCCATCACTTGGGAAGTCCTTTCCTGCAACCTGGGTCCTGCTAGGCCCCTACCATTTCTTTAGGCTCAGAGCAGTCCTTGGTGGTGTCCTCTGAGGATCTGCTTCCCCTGGGGAGAGGGAGAGGGACCCAGCTGGCTCCCGGGTTGAGTGTGACCGTGGCGGTCTGGGCCAGGACTCTCAGTGCTGGACACAGCCACTCAGAGCACTGAGGACCTGTCCTCAGAGTCTGCCTGGCTTACTTGAGTGGGATGCTTATGTCCTGAGCTGGACTTCCAGCCCCATGCCCCTGGGTGCTTCTCAAAGCCTGTTTTGTCAGTAACTATCAGAGCAAATAGAGTCTCTGATCAAACATATACTTGGGAAGAGGTTAAATAGTTGGGACAGTTTCCTTTCCTGCAGGACTTCCAGGACCGTGAGCCTGAGGATGGGGACACCAAGGGGTGGCATGGTGTAAATATGCAGATTTCAGGGATCCCCAAGCCTATTTAATGACTAAAACCATGCCCTGTTAGCCAATTATCATACTCTGAAGAGCTGCTTCCAAGTCTGGCCACCACAGGCTAGAGATGAGACCAGCAACCTGCACGAGCTCCAGTGTGAAACAAGGACCACCCAGAGCATCCCCAAGACAGACAGGCTGTGGGTAGGAAGGGGTGGCAATAAAAGGCAGAGTTGTGGCCCTCAGCTGCCCAAGGAACCAGGGGGACTTGACCCTGGCAAGAGAAAATCTTCATAGTGCCAGACTGGTCCAAACTCCGTCTTGCCTGGTCTTCTTCCCAAGGTCTCAGGAGGGAAAAGCCTTTCCTGGCTGACCTAAGAAAGGCCAGTTTATGGCTTCGGTGTTGCTTTTCAATACAATCTGATCCAACCTTGGGAACCTCCGGCCAGGGACCCAGGGATTCAGGACTATCCCCACCAGGGTCACAGAGCCTGGACACCCCGAGGAGGGTCAGCCTCTGCACAAGGCCACCAGGGCAGGACGCTCAGCACGCCCTGACACCCTGCCCTTTGCCCTGTGGCCTCGGTCTTTCTGTTCCACCTGCCCCTCCCACCATGCCCTGGCCAACTCCTAGCCCTAACCTGCACTTCCCCAGGGTGGAGGAGAGTGAGGGTGTGCCCCCTTCATCCACAAGATAAAGCAGAGTCTCAGAGTGGTGGGGACTTTCTGGGTCACATGGAAGGGAGGGGTGGTCTCTGAGCCAGAACCGGTGCCACCTGCCCCACCCAGTTCCTGGTCACTCTGAGGGGCTCCCTCACCTCTCAGACAGCGGCCTCTAGGCTCCATAAGAAGCAGCACTGAACATCCCCGCTTCTAGTGGGAAACAAGCCAGGGGAAGGTAGTAGTTTTCAGTGAACTCCATTTCCTGGTGTGGGAATGTCCTGTGGGGAGCGGGGTGGAGGAAGCGTGGCCCCTGGCCTGTCCTCCGGCTGACCGCCCTGCTGTGGGTGGCTAGCCTGTCATCACCCAGTCTGCCCTTGCCTCTGCCCGCAGGGCCCAGTGGGTTGGTGACGTCCCCCACACGGCTGCCTGCTCCCGGGATCTCCTGGCCTGGAAGGAGAACACAGGCCGTTGTGGACAGGCAAACACAGCCGATGTTTGTCCAGGGATTGGGGCGCCAGTTTGGAGGGAACTTGCAGACCGCACATTCTGCCACCTCCCAGCACTTTTCCAAAACAGCCTGGCCTTGGCTGGGCCTGGCTGACCGGGGTGCCTGGGGGCTGGGAGCCAGGAACAGGGCAGGGGAAAGCAGGACCTTGGGGCCAGCAGGGTGAGGTGGACCAGGTGAGGGCAGAGCCAGGCCTTTGCCAGAGCAGCCAGCTCAGCGCTGATGTGTCTTGGGAGGGAAAGAGAGAGCAGGGAGAGTGTCTGAGTTGGGGGCTAAAGAAAAAACAAACTTGACTGCCTCACAGTGTCTTCAGGCTGAGTCAGCCGGGTCCAGAGGCAGGGATGAAGAGGCAGCCCCTCTTCTCCCAAATGACTTCCCTTTTACCAGAAGAGATTGGTTTGGCCTCAAATTTCACCTTCACTGAGGTTCACCAGCCCCAGAGACTCTGGTCTTCCAGGTGACACTTATTCCTGCCCCTTCCGCCTTGATTTCATTCATCTGGGTAAAGAGAACTTCTCGCTTCTACCTTCCTGTCCCCCAAGACTGGTACTTTAAGACTCTGGCCTCCTCCAACTGGTTCCACATCCTGCACAGCAGGACAGTGACAAGTGAGCCCACAGACTTCTGTGGGAGTATAGGGCTGTGACAGACTCCTGGAGGGAGCTGGGTCTTCCCTGGAGCTGCCTGAGGCATTTGGGGGTTCCTTGGCTGTCAGTACCTAGGTGCCTACCTGAGAGAATCAGGCTCCCAGGGAGGCATCAAGGGTGGTCTTTGAGGCAGGTATGCTTGGGCAGGGTCCACTTGCCTGGCTATATCCCCCCCTTCCTAGTTAGCACCCACAGAAGCCCTTCTTGCCTTGCCTGTGTAGCCTTGACGTTTTGACAAGTCCTTTCTTCTGCTGTGACTTGGGCTTTGATTCCCTGAGTCAAATATTTTGTAGAAAACATTGAGAGTGTTGCCTTCTGTACTCGCCCTGAGCCCATCACTGCAGAGGTCCCTTCCCTACCACCTGCAAGGATTCTGGCCTAATTTGCATCTCATAGACATTTCCTGGGCAAAGAGATAACTACCTTTATTTGGTTGTGTTGGGGTGGGGGCCGACAGCTTGCATATGTTTGGCAGCCCAAGGTAGTGGTGGGAGTGAGGTGTGGGAACAGACAGAGGGACCTGAAAGTTATCCCAGCCACAGCCAAGGAGGGAGGAGCAGAGGCTAGCAAGCGGGTGGGGGCGTGGGGGCTGGGGGTAGAGAGGATGACCAGGGCTACTGAAGTGATAGGCCAGGAGTGCAAGAAGGAAGGGTGATGACTGACATTTCAAGAGTGGAGAAGCTCCTAAATGGGAGCCCCTGCTGCTTCACCTGACGTTGTTTGTATTACTATGATGTCAACTCTTTGTCCATGAAAACAATGTCTGCCAAGCTCCCAGGGGCTGTGTGTGACTGGTTCGTGTTTTGTTTTAGACAAGTACAGATTCACAGGAAGCTGCAAAGGTAGTACAGGGCAGGTCCTGCGCACCCTTCACCCAGCTCCCCGTGTGGCTTCTTTAGGTAATTTTGTGCATTGCCAAGACTTGACATGGACACAGGTACAATGGGTGTGTAGTTTGATGTCAGGGTCATGCCTGTAGATCTGCGTGACCAACACTGCAATGAACTTTCATTCCATCAGCACAAAGATCTCCCTCATCTTAAAGAGTGGTGACGGGACAGCCTTGCCTGCCTGTCTCCAGTTTAGACAAGAGGCATTCCGTTAAAACACTTGCCATTAAGTGTGCTGTTAGATATGAGATGAGCTGGCTCCCTTCTTTTGCTAACTTGCAGAAACTTCTTGGAAATCATAAAAGGGTTTTGGATTTTGTAAAATGCTTTTTCTGTGTCAAGTGATGTGATCAAATGTTTTTTCTCTATTGCCTGTTGAAATGGTGCATTACATTGACTGAATTTTGAATGTTGAGTCAGTTTTCCAGACTTGGAATAAATTTCATTTGGTTACTGGGTAAAATTTTTTTATACACTGTTAGCTTTTATTAACATATGTATATATATATATATATATATATATATATATATATATATATATATATATGTATGTTGCCAACCTATCAGCAGGGCAACTTAGAGTCTCCCGATTTAAGGGGTATCAATGTGAAGAAAAATGTCCCTCTGAATTGGCTCCTTCTAAAGCAGGCATCAGAGCAACACCCCTGCGAATCCACACGTACCCTGTACCCACTCTAACCCAGCTTGTCATCACCTCGGGAGGCAGGCAGGTCCTTCCTCCCCACAGCCTCATAGAGCTCCCAGAGGGAGCAGTTGCTAAGGGTTCCATTTCATGGTCCTCCGCCCCAGACACGGCTCCTCCGTCCATGCTGGGACGTGCTAAGGTCACCCAGGCAGGAGAGTTGGCTAAAACCCAGCAGCTGCAGGGTGATTCTGACATCCTCACGTAGGACTTGTCAGGGGTTTCAAGACACCTCGCAGACCTGGGAAATGTGCTCCCCTCCCTTCCCTTTGGCCTGCGGGGAATCCAGGGCCAAAGTCACTGACAGGCAACATTATAATTTACCCTCTGGGTCTTCACCCGTGCTGACTATGAGGACCCTGCTGTCCTGATATGGGGAGATGCACAGACACCTCCTCAGCATTGGAACTGGAGCTAGAACCAAGTCAGCTTAGCCATTAGGGGCTGTGCCCCAAAGGTCAGAATTGGTGAGGCAACTTGGGGTCTGCTTGGTGGGAGCTTCCCCTGGTCTCTCTCTGTGCTGTCTGCTTGAGGAAGTAGAGTTGGCTGGCACTTGTGACTGACTCACAAATGTTTGCTGTACCAGATATTTATATATTTCTATAGACTGTTTCTGTAGAACTGTTGTATTTCACAAGCATAAAATTAAGAAAGAACATTAGATTTGTCCTGGGCAAGAGGTGCAAGGGAGATGAGGTGCGTCCCTTGAGGCCATCTGCACTGCCTAGAGGGAGGAAGGATGCAGTCTGCCCCACAGGCCTCCCTGACCCTGCGAGGGGAGCTGCGGTCTCCTCCAGGCCCTGGTGAGAACAGTGATCAGAGTGGCCCGGACATCCTTTCTGCCTTTCACAAACCTGAGCTCTCTGCTCCTGGAAGAGCAAAGAGCGGAACAGAGAAAGCGCTTCACTGCAAGTGCAGAGTGAGTGTGGATGCTGGTCTGTGCCCTGAATCCTAGGCCAGACTTTAGTTTGCATTTGTGGAACAGGGTCTCTAACTGGACATCCATGGCCAGCTGTAGGGGTCCTGATGCAACTAATCTTACGTGTTTATAACGCTTGTGTGATGTGCCTTCTGAGCGGTGAGGGGTCATGACTTCTAGAGCTTTTTAAAACTCTCCAGGGATCTCTAGAGGTTAAGAATCCATGCTCTACCTCTGGGTCAGTAATAGTAAAAGAAGAAGAGGTGCTCTTTATTCATCTAGGCGTATCCTAGGCCCAGTTATTCTATTTTACAGATGTGGAAAGTACTAAGACTCAGAGTGCTAAGTAATTTGCTCAGGTTGCCACAGTTGGAAAGCTGGAGTCCTCAAACAGAGGTTATTTCTTGGGATTTTCTCCTAGTAAGGGAAGGAGCAAGGAGGGCCCCATACGAGCCTGGCAAGAAGACCTGGGCCTCTCCTGGCTCAGTGTGCAGACAGCAGAGGGTGGGGTGGGACGGCTGCCCGATGGGCCTGGGGCACTGGTGCGAAACTGTCAGGTGTGGCCACCTCCTTCCCCTCGTGTAGGCCCCTCTAGGACTGAGAAAGCCAGAGGAAAACAGCTCCATGTAGCCCCTTCTCTGGCTCCTAGGAGGTGCAGAAGCTGGGGTGACCCTGAGGGGCTCCTGGACAGTGACAGGCTGGAAGCTGCGCCTGGGAGGCTGGGAGGAGTGACGTGAGCATAAAGAAGAGTCGGGCAAGTGTGGGCTCAAACTGGAGAAATGAGCATAAGGTGTGTCCTGAGGGGCCAAACCGGCAACATTAATGCAGGGTGGGGGAAGCTGATGAGGCACGGATGCTTAAGAAAATGACCTGGGGGTCAGAGCTGGCCCAGCCGGCAGTGCGCAGTTTTGGAGAGAGCTGATGTGGGGTGGGGCCATGACAGGGTGTGGAAGGGTTGAGGGCCAGGAAGTGATCTTTCCTCAGCCCTCAGCATCGACCCCACCCTCACTGGAGTGTCCTGTCCTTGAAGGGCAGGGTGATGTCTGCCATGGAGTGGGGCACCATTGAATCTCTGACCCGCAAATGCTGGAAGGAAGTGCCCTTCTCTCACCCTCAGGTGTCACTCCTGCCTTCAGCTTCTCAGAGGGCAGAGGGATGTGAGGAGACAGAGTGAGAGAAGGGCTGTACTTGCGGAGGGTGCCTGATGCAGGCTTGCTGGGGAATCTGGGAGCACCGTCTGCCCTCTGTGCTGCCCTTTCCTGGCACTTTCACTACCTCCTGTCTGTTGGGCCTCTGTCAGTCAGCAGGCTGAGTCAGAGATGCCCCGGGGCCAGGGGCCACCTGCCAAAGGCCTGACTCACTGAGAATGGCTGACTGGCTTCCCCTGCTCTGTCCCTCCCTGTCACAACACGCACAACATGCTGGGAAGCACAAGGGCATCTCTCCTGGGTGGATCCTTCCTCAGCAACGGGTACAGAGGCTTCGGTCCTGGACACGACTGCATCTGGGACCCTCAATTTCTCCCCACTCCTGAGGCTGGCGCCAGTCACGTCTGTATCAGTGCTCACATGGTGACTCACTCCAGGCCTCCCCAGTCCACGCAGGACCGTGGAGACCGGGCACACTCCCTTTTGCAAGGCTGGAAATGCCACACTAATTTTGGTACTTAGTTCAAAAACCACATTTTCCTAACACCCTACTTAACCCCATCACTAGCCCGGACTTCACATTTTATTCGAAGGAGAAATAATTCACACTTTCAAATTAAGGAGACAGGGAGACAGGATGCCGAGTAAAAAATGGAATTGGGAACCTGTGTGGATTAGGGTGCCAGCAGGGACTGCCCCCTTGAGCTACCTGTCCTTGGGATTCAGAGGAGGCTCAAACAAAGCTCTCCTGACCCATTTCTGAACAGACCTAGAAGGCTCTTCTCGGAACAAGAATGGATTGGGGGCCAGGTGAGACTCCAGAGTTCAGATCTGGAAGACCATGGGCAAGCTGAGTGCAGAATCAGTCCAATGGGGGTGGTTAAATATGGGGAGCTGTGGGGTGAAGGAGTTTATGAAGCAGGTGTTTGACATACAAAGGATTGGGGCAGGGAGTCTCCCTGTGTGGAGTGACTCTGCAGAGACCCCTGCACCTCCCTCCAACCCCCCACAGGAGGTCAGACAGCCACACCCAGATTTCCACCCAGCCCGGGATGGGAGCCAGGCTCTATGATTATTTCTAATCAACCTGTTTAAGACCAAAGTTCTCATGAGGTTGAGGCTTGCTGCTGGGTTGTGGGTGCTGCCTGATGAACAGAGGTGGGTGAGCCTAAGGGGTTGGTGGGCTACAGTGACAGGTGTGGGGAGCGAAGGTACAGAGCTTGAGTTGGTGAACACTCACAAACAACAGGAACTAGAACCCACTGGCTCTCAGAGCTGCCAAGTGCAGAAGGAGTTCTGGTTTCAGGCACCACTGGTACCTGGGGTTTAAATGTGGTCCCTTTGGCTTTATCTCCTAGTCCTGCTGCATTCTGAGTGACTGAAGGCAGATTGGCCGTGGGCTGCCTCAATCTTTGCAACACCAGTGAAAAGAGAAGTCTGCCCCACTGTTCACACAACAATCCCAACCAAGGTTCCTGCTCTCGACAGGGGCACAAGCACTGGGTTAACCAGGGGGTCACGGTCTCCCAGCGATGATGTGGTGATGTGGGTGGGCCGTGTGGCTGTCAGCCTGCAGTGAGTACCCACAGCGACACAGGAGCTTCCCAAGGAGCAGGGAGGAGGAGGGTGGGAGTGTGCAGCTCCCCAGCCCCTTCTGGGGTGCTTAGCTCCCTGCCCATGTGGACATTTGCAGCCCTAACCCTTTCTGCTCTGTGACTGAGGAGTCCTGTCCTGCTGTGGTTCAGAGAGATGAGTGGTTCAGAGAGATAATGGCCTAGGAGAGCTGATGGGAGAACCAGCGTTTCAGTAACAAAGAGGCAGACCACCTCCCACGGGGAAATGCTTTCCCTTCAAGTCCAGATAACGAAGATGAGTGATCAGGCCTTATTGGTTCTTCTGGGACAGTTGATCAAGGGCAAATTCCAGACTTGAGACCAGCAGAGGTATGCAGGTCTTTGCTCCCCATTTCATTTGGGGGCAGCATGTAGGGGTCCAGTGGAGCCAGATGTGGGACAGAGGGCTGTGGAGCTCCTGAGTTGCATGGTCAGGAAAGTACCCATCCATCCCTACTAGTCCACCCCTCCACCTTCTTCAGGGTTAGTCGCCCTTGCTGGGAGGTCAGCCCCAAGAGAAGCAGTTTTAGACAAGCTAATTCATACCTCTCACCTCTCAGGCATAAACTATCAGTTCCTGCAACAACTGCTAGCAATGCCAGTTGCCAAATGGGGTGGGGTTCATGGTGCAGAACTGCTGGTGGTCCCAGCCACCAGCTGGTGTAAAACCAGTATATCCCTAAGCTTTCCCAGAACTGAACATTCAGCACTGAAGAGCGTCTGGTGGGGGTGCTCACCCCTGCATCCAGCAAGATGAACTCAAGCCCCAGGAGTGAACACAGGACCCCCTTCAGAAAGCTGGCCTGCTTCACAAACTCCCCATATTTAACCACCCCCGTTGGATTGATTCTGTACTCAGCTTGCCCATGGTCTTCTAGATCTGAGTCTCACCTGGAGTCTGGATTCTCACCTGGCCCCCAATCCATTCTTGTTCCAAGAAGAGCCTTCTAGGTCTGTGGCAGAAATGGGTCAGGAGAGCCTTGTTTGAGTCTCCTTTGAACCCCAAGGACAGGTAGCTCAAGGGGGTAGTCCCTGCTGGCACCCTAATCCACACTTCCATTTCCAGCCTCCTGGGCCCCTTGTCTCAGAGCTGAGAGAGAGCAGTGTGTCTGCGCCGGAGCTTGACCTCCACAGCACTGCTCGCTGGCTGTGTGCTGTGTGTGGTCCTGTTTTCTCAAGGAGAACACAGCCTCTCTACCACTCTCAATGACCCTTGAACTCTGTGAATGTGGAACAATTAGGAACTGTGAAGTTAAAATGGATGTGAGCTTCATTCACTCCAATATCCAGCAATTGAGGCCCAGGGACGAAGAGCGACTTGTCCGCGGCTAGCCAGCTTGTTAAGGCCAGAGCTATTTGTGGGCTGGCTCTCCCAGCTCTTAGCCCAGCGACTGCCCACTTGCCCCTGTTGTCCTGAGCACGGAGTCAGCAATGAGTCCCCTGCTATAACAGTAGCCACTCGAAGGAGCTAAGATAAAAATTCTCGGACCTCCTTACACATGTCACAAATGCTCAGTAAACCCTATCCGTTGGGCAAGGTTCTTTTAGTTGTAAGTGACGAAGTCCCCCCTCAAACTGGCTTACACACAAGAAGGAATTTACTATCTGATATTCAAGGTGGGCCAGAGAGGAGGTGACTTTGTCCCAGTCCTAGAGGTGCTGATCTGACGCTGATCTGACAGGACAGGGACTTCTTGAAACTGAGGACCCAACTAGGCTCCTCCTGGGGCATGGAGTGGGGGTCCCGGCTGGGGAGGGACCTACCCATGAGACTGGGAAAGGGAGCATGGGGGATCAGAAGTCTAGCGCAGGAGCAGCCTTGACTGCAAACACCTGAGTCATGAAGCTTTTAGAATCTTTTCAAACTGGGGCATTGTGAAGTGTTTCTTGCATATTGAGGAGCAGGTAAGAAGTATGAGCACAGGGCCTCCCTGGTGGCGCAGGTGATTGAGCGCCGCTCTGTGAAGCTGTCCGCAGCCTCTGCAGAGCGGGTTCGATCCCGGCCAGCGAGAATCCCACATGGCGCGGCAGACCTCTCCTGCCTCTCCAGCTGCTCCCCTCAGCAGTGCTTTCTGTTCGTCTGCCTGTTCTGTTCTCTGCTCTGCCTCTGGTGAATCCTCTCACCCTCCCAAGCCTCTGGCCTGTACCCCGGTTCTTATATAAAAATAAATACATCTTAAAAAAAAAAAAGAAGTATGAGCACAGGCTAAATAAAAACCAAGCAAATACCCCAGAATCGTCATTCAGGATGAGAAAATGGACTCTGCCAGGCCTTTTACCAGCCCAACGAAACTCACTTAGTGACTCTCTCCTCCCTTCCCATCCTTCTCAATTTTGAGTTCAGCATTCAATTTTGCCCTTTGGAATGTAGCTCGAGGCAGAACAACAGATCGTGTGGCCCACCATTTTGTAAATGGGACCATTCTTACTTCATTTGCCTCCTTTACTCCAGATTATGAATTTTGAGATTCCACAAAATGTGGATCTCAGATTTGCGCGGATGTGCAGATTTATGGTTCACTTTTCCCCACTGTATCACATCCCTTGATCTATAATAAATGTAATTCTATTTATTCATTCTACAGCAGAGGAGTATTTGATTGTTTACAGGTTCTTTCCACCATAAGTCATGCTGTTTATGTCCCAATGAATAAATTCCAGAATTTCTTAAAAGCAGGTTGTGGATAGATGTGAGTGCTCAACTTGCCAAGATGATGGCAGACTGTTTCCCAAAATTTGTTCTTCCTCCGTGATTAATCCTGATAATGCCCTGATGCTTCAGTCAAGGATGTAGTCTAAAATCTGTGGTCTGGAGCATTAGTTTGGTGGAGACTGATGGGTTTCAGCAGGAAAGGGGCCTTTTGCTCTTGAATGCCCCATAATGTGAAATCGCTGTGTCCTGCAGCAGTCCCTGAGAGATTCCATGTAGGTCCAGGGAGATCTAGGCGAGCGAGCAAGACCAGCACAGTAACCCTGTGGCTGGCAGAGAGGAATGAAAGGAGGGCTGGGGGATTGCTGGCTCTGGAGGTTGGGAGCAGGGAGAGGACACAGCTGCCAGCAGCATTCACATATACCCATATAGAAAACTCTCCCTTATAGCCAGAAAACACCTGGCACTAGGCTTGCCAAGACATAGAAACCTCTTGCTCATTGCCAACAAATAGACCTCTGGATAGGAAAAGCAAAGTTACACAGTCGCTCAACCTTTCTCTTCCCCGAAGAATGAGGAGTTGAACAGAAGCCCACATACTCTTTTCTCAGATCACAATCTGCACAAACAGAAAAAAAGTAACATTTATTGGAAAGACCAAGTTATTTGAAAGAAGGGCATACTATCAGTTATCTGTAACTGCCTTACAAAGTACCCCAAACTATAAACACGATCTCTAAACAATTCCGTGTTAAGCAGTTTGGGTGCAGTGTGGCAGGTGGGTCCTGCCAGGGGACTCTCCTGAGGTGGTCCTGAACTTGTCGATCAGGTTGCCATCATCTGAAGGCTCGATGGGTCAGGATGATCTCTTTCAATTGACTCATCCACATGGCTGGGAATTAGTCACTGGCTATTGGCAGGAGCCCTTATTTCCTCCCCGGGTAGACTTCTCAAGGAGTACGTGAAGGCCGTGGATTGCCCAGGGAGAAAGCTGCAATGCCTTTTATGACCTGCTTCAGAAGTCACGCACCATCACATCTGCACAGTGGAGAGACTCCACTGGTCTTGCAAGTCATCCCTGGGTCACTGGGGGAACACAGGAGTGCAAGAATAGCAGGTGGGGCTCTTGTACCGGGTAAGGGGTGGTCAGAGCAGACACCAAGGAAAACTGAATAAATGTTCCTTGGTGGAATAGTTGAATTACTGCAAGAACAAGAAAAAACAAAACATTATGAAATGAAATATATTTTGTAGTTTCTATACTTTTCAGTGTACCTATGGGAAAAATAATTGATTATAAAAGTCCCTTTTATATGAAAAATCATTATCATAAAATTTAAAAAGCAAAAAACTAATAATAGCAAAAAACCAAATGAGATTTAAAAATAGCTTAAGAGATTCTATTATTGGAAAAAAAACTAAAGAGATGTGAAAAGATATAAGAATCATGGAAAATCCAGATGATACAACAATTGTATAATCAGATGAGTAGAAAAAAAGGAGAAAAAAGATTGATTCCTTCACTGTTATTCATTCATTCAACATATATTTATTGAGTCTATTATGAGCCAACCACTAATCAAAATTTTATATACTAATTTAAAGTTTCTAGTTAAAGATTTTATTTAGTTATTTTATGTGATCTACTATTTCTGTAAGCAAGGAAATGGTAGGATAAAATTTCTCTGATGTGCAAAGAAATTGTGAGTCATAGGATTTAAGGGGAAAATTAATATTAAGGGACCCAGACATACTTATATCTTTACAATAAAGTCTCAAGTTTCAAGGATAAGGAAAATCATTTTCAGTATCTAGGTACGAAAGAAACAGGTTGCCCACGCAGAGAAAAAAATGGGCTTGTTCCAGATTTTATTTACATAACTCCAAATGAAGCAATGTCTACTGAATTTGGAGGAGCAATAACTGTGACGAATTCTGTACATAGCTACAATGCCATTCATATATGGTCAAGAGAAAGATATTCTCAGACGTGTAAGGACTCATGTAATCGGTGTGAAAAATAATTCTCCAGAATGACTTCCAATCAAGAGAGAAATGAGTCAAAATAAAGAACTCAAGAATGGTAGAAAAGGTATGAAAAAACAGCCATGAGTAATTCAGCCAAGTAAAGAGTAGTTAATGTCTAAATCATTTTTTGGAACGTAGTTATCAAACCAAACACAAACATCAAAAATAATTCTTGAAGGTAAACTAGTGTAAATCCCAAACATAATTATTCTTACAAAAATTTAAGATGATGGAAGGGCAAAGAAAGAAATAAAAATGCCCCAGATATCATATATTGCTTCAGTGCAGTTACAAATATTAAACTACTTGAAATTGGTATAAATTTTTTGCTTTACATATTTTGTTTTATCCTATAGGTACATACCTTTTAAATTATTGCAGAAGAGAGAACCAAGAAAAATGGATGAACTGAGCAAAATTCAGGAAAAGATACAGTAAAGAATTATAAACATAAACAAAGCTCAAAATAAAGACAATAAAAACAATACCAAACATGCAAGTTTCAGAAGTATAAATGTGTGAAATTTTACTGCTAATAGATAGAAATTTTAGCTTACATAAAAAAAAATCAAAATAAAAAAAAATCAAAGTAAATTCTGTTTATCAGAAACATATTTAATGTTTCAGAAAATGAAAAATAATGGGATTGGAAAACACCCCCAAAGTGTGAACAGTAAGAAAGAAAGGTAGCAACATCAGAAATATATGAGGTGGAACTCAAGAGAAAATGTGAAGAAAAGAGTGTTGTTTTATATTGACACAAATGACAATGTACAATAAAGATATAGCATAAACTTTTATGAACCAAATAATATCTCATTAAAAAACAGAATGCAAAACTATGATGAACCATAGAAGAGATTCACAAATACATAGTATTAGTGAGAATTTTAAACATATCACTCCCTCTATTTGGCAGATTGGGGAAATTTTAAAAAGATATGGAGAAACTGAATAACATAAGTACAACAGGAAGGGGAATTTCAGGGAACTTCCCTGAGATTGCAAACCACTGAGATTTCATCTGAATAGGGCAGAATCACCTTCTAGACCTCATCTGCTCCTTTCAGAGTCTGTTGGGAGAGAAAGAGTATAAGCATTTGATCCTCCACCCATATTAAATTCTGTTCTGGAATTAAATCACACTCTTACCCCAGAAACTTTGCATTAGCTTTCTCTCAGCTCGGAACAACATGGCTTCTGCTCTCATCATATTTACCTGACTCAGCCTCACTTCATTTTCCTGCTTGAAAGCCACGTTCTTAAATACGCATTCCCTGTCCCTTCACTATAGGATTTTTCCTCCTGGCTCCAGGCCATCACTATTCCATTACTTTATTTGTTCTTTTTTTGTTGTTCATAATTATCACTATTTGACATTAAATTGTTATATGAGCATTTGGTTTGTTCTAGTATCCCTGGTACTGGAACTCTGCTTGGCACATCAAGGAGCAATGTCTCGAAACACTTTTGGTTGCCACACTTGGGAGGGGGTGAGTTGTTCCTGGTTCTTAAGTGGGCGGAAACTAGGGATAACACTAACCATCCTACAGTGCTCAGGAAAGCCTCATGACAAGGATTATCTGGCTCAGAATAATAGTGAATGTGCTGGGAAATGGCTACAGAGCCTTATTTGTTTGGGAAGACGCACTCAGAATTTTTAAAGCTATACATTTAACTGGTTTTGAGGGGTTAGGGATCGGGAGGAATGAATTGATTAGACACAGGATTTTTAGGACTTACTGTCCTGTATGATACTGTAATGGTGAAAACATGTCATTATACATTTGTCAAAACCCATAGAAAGTACAATATCAAGAGTGAACTGTACTGTATGCATGCTATGGACTTTGGGTGATTCTCCGTGTGGTGATGTAGTCTTGCTAATTGTTCAGGATGCTGATTGATAGGAGGGAGGTTATTCATGGTTGGGGGTAGGGAGTACATGGGAGATCTCTGTACCTTCCACTCAGTTTTTCTGTGAACATAAACTGCTTGAAGAAAATAAAGCCCATCAAAAAAAGCAGTTTTACTGAGGCACATACATATTCTACCTCTTTGGTGCTTGAAGTTTAGTCCTCGGATCAGACATCTCAGCAACCCCTGGGAAGTGCTGACTCTGGCCCCCACGCCTGACCTGCTGATGGAGACCTTGAAGCTTGAGGCATCATGCACACCTCATCAGCATGTTTACATTTGAGAAGCACTGGGTTGGGGCACTAGTTCTCTTTCTTGGCTGCTCATTAGAATTAGTTGGAGTTGTTTTCAATTTCAAGGCTCAGGTCACACTATGGCAATGAGAATCTGGGGACTAGGGCCCAAGTATTAGTGGCCTTTAAAATGCCCCAGGAGAAGAGACAATAACAAAAACAAAGAGAAACCCCACCAACTGGGAGAACATTTTTGCACACAACACTAATGATAAAGGACTGATCACAAAAATCTGCAAAGAGCTGATGAGACTCAACAACAACAAAGAAAATAATCCAGTCAAAAAATGGGCAGAAAAGCTAAAAAGAAACTTCTCTGAAGAGGAAATGCAAATGGCCAACAGGCATATGAAAAAATGTTCAACATCACTTGTAATCAGGGAAATGCAAATCAAAACTACCATGAGATACCATCTTACACCAGTGAGAATGGCACATATTAAAAAACTAGCAACAACAAATGTTGGCGAGGGTGTGGAGAAAAAGGAACTCTCCTGCACTGTTGGTGGGAGTGCAAACTGGTCCAACCACTATGGAGAGCTGTGTGGAGCTTTCTGGACCTACTAAACATAGAGCTTCCATATGATCCAGCAATTCCACTCCTAGGTATTTACCCAAAGGACACAGAAACATCAATTCCAAAGAGAACCTGCACCCCTATGTTTATAGCAGCACTGTTTACAATATCTAAGCTTTGGAAACAGCCCAAATGCCCCAAAATAGATGACTGGATCAAGAAGATGTGGTACATATACACCATGGAATATTACTCAGCATTCAAAAAAGATAAACACATGCAATTTGCTGCAACATGGATGGCGCTGGAAGGGATCATGCTCAGCGAAATAAGCCAAAAAGAAAAAGAAAAATACCGGATGGTCTCACTCATAGCAGGAATCTAGAAAACTTAAATAAGGGACCAGGAAAATGAATAACTATAAGAAAGTGAAAATCAAAATCAACAAAAAACTATGAACCAGAGACACTTTTTGGGGAGTGGGGGGTGGGAGGGGAGGGATTGGGGTCAGAATGGGGGGTTGCAATTGTATGGGGAATATTAAAATAAAATCTATTATTTAAAAAAAAAAAAAAACAAACTAGGGGTGAGACCTGAAACCATAAATACACAGAAGAAAACTTAACTCAAAAAAAAAAAAAAAAAGCCCCAGGAGTCATGGAAGCTATCTAAGTGTTCACGAATAGACGAGTGGATAAAAAAATTAGGGACCATATATGTTCAATGGAATATTACACAACTAATAAAACGGATGAAATAGTGGCTTTGAGACAAAATGGATGGGCTTTGAGGTGATTATGTTCAGTGAATAAATCAGAAAGTCAAAGACAGATATCAGATGGCTTGACTCATCTGGGGAATACAAATAATCAAAAGATATACACTAGCAAAATACAGCAAAAAAAAAAAATCTTGGACTTAGTAAAAATAGGTTGTGGTCACCAGAGGGAACAGGGAATGGGGGAGGGAAGCAGAAAGAGCATTGGAAGCGGGGGTGGTTTGGTGGAGGGTGAGTGGAACAAATGTACACATGAAGGAGTAAAAATTTAACCCCCAAATTAAACCAACAACAAAAATCTATTTCAAAATAAATAAATAAATAAAATACCTCAATTGATTTCAATTGTGCACCTAAAGATGTGAACCACAATTGTGGCCATATATGAAAGTTATAAAAGATAAGTAAAAAAAAAAAAATAGTCTGTGACAGTTGGGCCCTTTTCACATCAGCCGTTGTTAGAGGGCCAAGGGGTTGGGTTTAGAGAAATCTGAGGGGGAGAATTTATTTGGAGTGAGAGTGTAAGCCTTGGCCTCTCCTCACTCACAGCACTGAGCCTGAGAATTTATCCTGCTGGCCTGGACTTGGGGACAGTGGACCGGTGTCTGCCACCTGCCTGAGCGGAGGCTGCAGTTCTCAGGCTGGAGAGACAGAGCTGAAGGAGACAGGCCGTGTGGGGCCAAGGTCGCTCCCACTGAGGGCTGGCACAGGGCTCAGGGTTCTCATGGGACAGAGTGAGGAGTGAGCCACATGGAATGAGAACTTATCAACGCACTTAGAGCTGTTAAAAATCATACCGGGCCTCCCCGGTTGTGCAGCTGTTGAGTGCCGCGCTGTGAAGCTGTCCGCAGCTTCTGCAGCACGGGTTCGATTCCCCGCCAGCCAGGGAGAACCCTACATGGCACAGCAGACCTTTCTTGCCTCACCCGCTTCAATTCATCTGCCTGTTCTGCTCCCAGTTCTGTCTCTGGTGAATTCTCTCACCCTCCTGCGCCTCTGACCTATACCCCTGTTCTTGTATGAATAAATAAATAAATCTTAAAAAAAAATCATACCCACCAGCACCTCCTGAAAAGCCCTACGACCCTGTCAGAGGCAGCGAGAATTGGGAGGCGGCCATGGGAGAAATGGGGGTGGGGCGTGCCCCTCTCATAACAAGTACAGCTACATGTGCCTGTGCTGTCCCTGAGGGTGCCACCAAAACTCCCTCAGAAGGTATCATAGAACCACAGACCATAAAGCCATCTTCTAATAGCACCTGTCAGGCAAGAGTCCACCTTGCCCCTTACTTCTCCCTCTCGCCTATAAGATCCCCATCCCTGAAGGAGGCAGAAGTCAGTTATTGGGACATAGACTTATGACCGCCCACCCCCCACCCCCCACCACTCCTAAACACTCTCCACTTTAAAGGGCCACTCTTGCTGAGGTAGGGGAGAAAATAAAAATCAGGCCTGGACCTTTTAAATTACTGGATACGTCCTGTCCTTGGGACTTAGAGCAATTTCTAGTACCTAAAAGTGAAAGAGAGAAAGATGAAGACAATGTTCTAATTTTCCTTCCAACATTTGGGTACTAATGTCTCACTGAATAAAGTTTCAAGGGCTGAGGATGGCAACAGGAGTAAAGGACACATCCCCATGGGCCAGGCCAAGGCACTGGCTGCGGGAGACAGACCCAAGGGGGAGGATTCACCAAACAGCTGGATGCTTCTGCCGAAGAGTGATGGAGAGAGAAGGCCTGTCTTTGCGTTTCAGAGAGAGGATGGGCCTGGGACAAGGGACCGAGAAAGAGCAAGAAAGGGGAGAAGGGACTCAGAGTGCAAGCCAAGGGCAGGAGGTGGTCCCAGGGAGGTGCTGGATGGGGGACCTGCGGTGACCATGGTTTGGAGTAGCCTGGGATGTGCTGCTCTGAGATGAGAGAAAGAAAATTCTATACTGGCCACACATACGCACATTTGACTTCTATAACTGTGCTTCTGCTTTGTCTTTTTCTAAGCAAGACAAAGCAATTGAGCCAACAATAATTAGGTTATTTTCCCCTGAGTTTGTGTCTAGATTAAATCATTCCTTCTTTCCCTTAATTCTAATGTTGCTCTTGGGAGAGAAAGGTCATGGAAGAGCAGGCCGCTCTGCAAGTCTGACTGGCTCAGACGACACTGAGACCCACTTGACTTCTTTGTCGCTTTCCCATTAAAACTGGGACCCTAAGCACCCAGACAGTGTTCCCAAAGGGATCCCTAGCTGCCCCCCCCCCCACACCACTGCCTGCCTCCCAAGTGAGAACTTTCAGGTCATCTTCAGTCCTACCTTGTGACAGGACAGGGAGGACACAGCGGGGTGGTCTGGCCAATCCCCAGAAGCCAAGCCCCTTGCCTCTTTTCCTTTTCTTGGGTTGAGAAAGTTGGGTTTGACTGACCCAAGAGGATGGCCTAAAGTCACACTGTCTTCTGCCCTCCCAGCTTGCTCAGGGTCATCTGAGAAAATACAAAGAGAGGATATATAGTCTGTTTAATTGTCCCATTTTCAAAAATTATTCTTATACCAGGTCACAAAGACTTTATCAATAGCTCTAAATTATGCAAATTATATATACAGATTGTATTTTCTGACCAGAATTCAAGAAAATTAGAAATAAGTTTTGAAAACTAAAAGATGAGCAGAGAACAAAAGCATCTACCCACTTGGGATATTAAAAATCACTTTTCTGACTAACTCTTGGGTCTTATGTCAATAACAGGCTTTATAGAACATAATGATAATGATGACAGCACAGAAAAATAAATGAGGCAAACATTTATTTTCAGATGCCAGAAAAAGAAAAAAGCAAACCACCGCTACCACCAACACAACTCAAGGAAACAAGGAGAAGCTAATAATGAAAACCCCCAGAAATTAATGGATTAGAAAATGGGAAACATAAATAGATAAATAAATCTAGAGTCTGGCTCTTTAAAAAGACCAATGACTTAGAGAAACCATTGACAAACCTAATCAAGAAAATATGAGCATGTGGAAATGAGAAATGATATGGAATAAATGAAAAATATAAAGGAGAGGGTTTTATAACTTTATGCTAATAAACTTGAGACTCTCAACGAAGTAGATAGTTTTCTGGGAAAATGTAAATGACCAAACTTGACTGAAGAAACTGAAGAATAGATGAATAATCCTAGACAAAGCTGAGAAAGTTGTCAAAAGGTATTAAACCCGAACCATTTCAGAGGTGGGTTCTTTGAAACCTTCAGGGAACAGGTCCTATCTGTGTGGTTTCCATGGTTAGCATTTGGGGAAGTACTGCCAATTCCCCAAGTCATCTCACTTAGCTAGCATTGCCCTGACCCAAAAGCTAACTGGTCAGATAGGCCAGAGAGAAACTGCTGCTCACTTTCACCAATACAGACACAAAACACTAGAAAATGGAGTGAAGCCATATGTGTAAAAGAATAATAGAATATATAATAGTCGACTGATGCCAGCAATGCAAATGGTGTTCATATCAGGAAATCTCTAATGAGATCAATTATGTTAATGGTAGGTCAAGGTGAAGAGCCTTATTAGCACTGTCTGAAGAACTGAGATTTTGAAGTCAGAAAGTCTGAGTTCAAATCCAGTCTTTTTTCCCTCCCTAACTGTAGCCCCTTGGGCAGTTTCCCTGTTTCGCCTTTGGAAAATAATGTCTAAAGTGAAGGTCACGTGTGGGTAAATTAAATAGTGAATATAAAATTCTTGGCACAGAACTGGGCACATAATTAGAGTTCAGTAAAAGATAGTTTCAGAAAAATTCCAAGACGTTGTCACTCATTGCTAGTGGAATTGAAGAACTCTCTAATATTACGAAAATAGTCTCTCTCAAAACAAAGCAACATCATAACTAACTGTGAAATGTTAGTGACATCTCAATTAAGTTCAGGAATGAGATAAGGATGCCTCTGTCTCTCCACCTTTACCTATTAATTTTCGGGAAGTTCTACCAATGGAATTAAACAGGAAAATATAATAAGAGTCATAGATATTCCTAAGCAGGATATATTATCATCATTTTTAGGGGATATGTTTTCTTTTTTTAAATGTTGAATGTTAAATGTTAAAATATCAAAAATCAACTGAAAAAAGTCATAGAGCTTACGAATGAGTTTTGCAGGGTAGCAGACACAAAATGCAGAAATGTAGATAGAAAAGACAACATATCTCCCATGATAATGAGCAAGCTGCCCAAACACATCATAGAAATATATTGTATTTGCAACAGCAAGAAAATTCATAAATCTTAAGAAGTGGGCAAGATTTATGTAAGGAAAACAAACAGACTTTACAGAGAAACTCACAATGAGACTTGAATACAAGGAGAGATATTCTTTTCTAAGAAGAATCAATAAGAGAAGTTTCAGCTGTCCTAATTAACCTACAAATGAACAACTTCCAATCAAAATCTCACTGATAATTTTTTTCTTAAGGAAATTTTGGCAGAATGATTATAAATTTCTCTGGAAGACTGGGAGCATGAAGAGGAAAATGTTGAAGAAGAACAAGGTGGATGGACTTGCCCTACCAGATATTAAATATAATTAAAGACTCCAACAATTAAAGCAGATTTACTGGTGCATAAAAACAGACAGATGGATTCATGACACAAACTAGGAAGACAGGAACAGATCCAGTGTGTGTAAGAATTTATTATTGATTATCGAGGCTTTTCATAGACCAGTCAAAAAATAATGGCTATGTTAGAGTCCTTCCTCAAAATGCACAGAAATATAAATCTCAACTTTTAATTTTGTTTATTTCTATTTTTGACTTTTTGTTTTAAAAAGATTTAAAAAGTTCAGGAAGGTATAAGAATAGTACAATAAACTACGTCATATCCTTCATAATGATTCATCAATTGTTCATCATATATAATAATATTTATCTATATATTCAAACACTGACTTTTGCCCATCTCCTATCTGGTGGACTATACATATATATTAACAATACAAGAATCCATGAGTCCATATTGACAGGAAAAAAAAGAGAGGACAGAAGAGGAAAGAGAAAAGAGTGAAGAGATGGAAGAAGGGAGAAAAAAAGTTTCCCCTTAAAATAAGAAATGCAAACTAATAATTAGTTAGCAAACTAATAATGAAGTAATGGGTGGGTTGTTTTCCTTTTTTTTTGGTCTGGCATGAATTTTTGAATTTTCTATGCTGAGCACGTATTACTTAAGTAATGGTTTAGAATGTTATTTAAGAACAAGTGGAGACACTGGAACAACTGAACATCTGTATAAAAAGAATAAATCACATCACAAATAAAAATGAACTCTAAAGAGGTCATGGTCCTAAATATAAAAGGCAAAATAATAACACTTCCAGAAAAAAAAAAAGAGAAAATCTTTGTGACATTGGCTTAGGTAAAGATTTCTAAAACAATACAGCAATAAGCATGAACCATGAAGCAACAAATTGATAAAATGGATTTCATCAAAGTTAAAAAGCTTTGTTTTGCAAAAGTCACCATTAAGAAAATGAAGACAAGGGCCTCCCCGGTGGCGCAGCGGTTGAGCGCTGGGTTGCGAAACTGCGCGCGGCCTCTGCGGCGCCGGTTCGATCCCCGGATGCTCCCCGGCCACCGGAGGAGGGTCCCACATGGCGCGCAGACCTCTCCTGCCGCCCGCTGCTCCCCTCAGCAGTGTACTTCGGTCCTTCTGCCTGCTCTGCTCCCTGCTCTGGCTCTGGTGAATTCTCTCACCCTCCCGCGCTTCTGACTGTACCCAGTGCATGTATAAACAAAACAAACAAACCAGCAAACAAATAAATAAAGCATGCCTCTAAAAAAAAAAAAAAAAAAAAGAAAATGAAGACAAGCTGTAGAATGGAAGGATCTATTTGCTAAATATATGTGAGCAAGTACTTGCATACAGGATATTTGAAGAATTCTTATAATTCAATAATAAGACAAATAACCCATTTAAAGATAAGCAAATATTTGGAAAATCATTTCAGCCAAGAAGCATGAATAGCCAATAAACTCATGAAAGCATGCTTGTATCACTAGTCTTCAATGAAATGCAAATTTAAACCCACAATGAGATACCACTATGTGCCCACTAAAACTAAATTAAAAGATGAATGATATCAAGTGTAATCAACTAGAAAGCTGATACATTATTGGGCTATAAGATAATACACCCCATTTGTAATATGGTATAGTTTACACTTATGTAACGCAGTAGTTCCACGTTTAGGTGGGTATCCAGCAAAAAAAAAAAAAAAAATTGTCTACTCAAATACTAGTATGTGAATCTTCATAGCAACTTTATTAGTGATCCAAACCATAAACAGCTCAAATATTCATCAACTGGCAATGAACTGTAGAATTTTCACATAATAACACTCTCTAATAAGAAAGAGACAAAATATAGATACACACGATACAGATAAATCTTAAAAACATTAACCTTAAAGAAAGAAGGAAAGCATAAAAGACTGTGTAATGTATGATTCCAGTATTATGAAGCATTATGAAGCTCTAGAGCAGACAAAATTATAATGTCAGAAAATCACTCAGTGATTGCCTGGGTCTGCAGGGCTAGAGGAAGGGTAGACACAAAGGGACATGGAGAAACCTTTCAGGGTGATGGAAATGCTTTGTATCTTGATTGTGATTGTGCCTACATGACCTCATACAATTGCCCCAACTCATCAACCTTTATGCTTAAAATGAATTTTAATGTGTATGAACTAAAGTTGACTTTTAAAACAAAGGGGGAATGTACAAAATAATAGGAATGGCATTCAAAGAAGAGGGACTATCAAAAGATTTCCAATCTCAAGGTCGGAAGGGATCACCAGAACTTGAGGGATATTTTGTCCCTAGACAGAGAACAGTACTCTTGTTGAGAAAGTGATCTTAGAATAATGCCTAAAATGAAGTTTTTAGCTGCCCTGGCTCACTTTTACACTCTTCCTCAACAAAATTTTCCAGAAAAATGTTGGCCCAGACAGAACTTTCCTTTTTAAGTAATGAGTAATAAACATAAAGGAATAATCAGGAAAACTATTATATCAGAGAAAAAAGATAGGTAACAAGTAAAAACTGATGAAGAATGCATGTCAGAAAAAGAATCACTTCAGGAAACAGCAATATTTCAGGAAAATGCCTTTTTCCTGATCCCACAGACAAAATTAATAATAACATAAACCCTTAAGGGGGGAAAGGGGAAACTCAGAGAAAAGATATAAGAGATTGAAGAAGCAACTGTGAGACTATGGAGTGAAAAAAGTGACTGATAAAGATAAAAAAGTAGACATGTAAGAAAATAATAAGTGTGTTCCAGAGACAAAAGTCTTATTAACAATAACAAGAATAGGTTTTTAAAGTAGCCTAAGAGGCAGAAACTAGAGTAAGATGAGGAAAATCTCAGAAGATGAAATGGAGAACCGATGGCAAAACTAGGTACATGTTCAAGACAGACTAAAGAAATCCAGCATAAATGCAATTGCTGTTCCAGTAGCAGTAGACAGAACAAATGGAGTAGAAAAAAGTAGAAATGAAAGGAAGACCTGAATGTACAGTTTCAGAGGATACATTCTGTTCCCAAAGAACACATTCTAGTGAAATAATCAAGTACCAAGGCTACAGAAAGAATCATATGGGCATCCAGGCAGAAAATTCAAGTCACTCATAAGGTATCAACTGGCCTCAGGTTTATCCCTGGTAATATTCAGTAGCAAAAGGTAGTGGGGTATTGTGTACAGGGTTCTGAGGGAAATACGACCCAACAAGCTTCCACTAAGCCAAATTGTCACTCAAGTCTAAAGGCAATAGCCATTTATAAACATGAAAATACGCCATGACAATTGCAGCTGTATTTCTTGAAAAACTATCTGATTATGGAATCCAGTTAATCTAGAGATGAATCTAAATAAAGAACATTGGAATGGAGAGAACATTGCATTACAGGGCTGGTGAAGGGTCTTGAATAAATGTACATATGGAGCCATTATGTTTATATTATTAATATAATATTGAAAATATAAAAATTCTTGTTGCTGCAAGCCACCGAAATTTTGGGATTGCTCCTTACTGCTAGCTAAACCAATGCAAACTAATTGATACTACAATATTTACCTAATAAGCCAGAGGGACTGGTTTGCATGAGGGACTGGTTTCTGGGAAAGAATGTATTCTAGGATTAGAAAGATCCTGGCTGGCCTTGAAAAGGCTAAGGGAATATAATATTTATAGTGGTATGTGTTACTTAAATATGGCCTTGGACATATCCTTGAACTCATATATCTTGTCCTTGAAGGGGGTGGGTAGGAAGAGAGGAGAGGGAGAGAGAGAGAGAGAGAGAGAGAGAGAGAGAGAGAGAGAGAGAGAGCACTGCAATGCAAGTAAAAGCAAATATCTGTCCTATTCACACTCTGATTGATATTATAGCCAGTGCTATGAGCTTTGAGATCCTTTCCTAGAGTGTAATGTGAATAGGAAAGAGATAGTGTATCTCAGGTTCCCCTGGACCATCTGATGCCTTTGCATCTTGAGGGTTCCAGGACATTGGTGGCAGTGCCCACTGGGAAATGCTCATGAATCATGTTCAGGGGTGGAATAGAGTCCAGGGGGAATGAGCTAGTAACCAGTGGTTCTGCAGGGCACTGTGTTAGACTGTGGATCTGACTTGAACTGAGGATGTAGCCATGCTGGTTTCAGTTGGAAGTAACATGATTACAGAAATATAAACAGGAATTTTATAGGCTTAATATATGGAAATGTCCAGCAATGCAATGACCCTCAGGCCTTTTGATCTAGACTCAAGGATGCCACTCAGGACTTGATTTCTTTTCATCTCTCTTTTTCATCTCTGTGAAAGCCACTTCATCTTACAGTCAGATCCCCTTTTGCACACAATATGGCTGTCTCCAATTTCTGTGTTGTCACATCAAGCAGGTAAGAAAATACAATCACTGAATATTGAACAGAGTTCTTGAACTTCATTTTAATTGGGACAATTTAGGTTGTATATAGGGAATGACATTATGTAATTAGACCAGTGGTTCTCAGACAGGGACAGTTTTGCCTCCCAGGGTTATTTGGCAATGTTGGAAGACATTTTGTTACAAGGAGTGTGTGTATGTGATTGGCATCTAGTGGATGAAGGTCAGAGATGCTGCCAGACATCTGACAATGCACAGGACAGCTCATTCCTCACCCCCAACAAATTATCTGACCTGCATGTCAGTAGTGTTGAGGTTGAGAAATCCCTGCTTAGACCAATACTATTCCCCACTTAAGACCATTCAACTATTTAGTTATCACACAAGCATGAGTGATGACGGGACCTGGGAAGGCAATATGGTACCCTCCACAACTGCCCATAGGACCAATAGGTGGCCACTGGGCTTGTGTTTGGTCACAGGCCAGACACTCCAGAAATACTTGGAATGGAGATTGTAAGATACCGAATTACTGTGTGACATGGGCTGGATAAAGTGGGGTGTTTTCAACAGGGGAACTTTATTCATTCCCAGGGACTAGTAAGACATTGGCTAACCTGGGTCACATAATTGTAGGTTTATGGAATAAGGCCTAGAGATTGGGAACCATTACTTGCTTGAGTTGTTAAAGAAGACTTAACCAAAGTGAGATCTGGTGCAGGGCGGGAGCTTTAGGGGCGGGGAGCTTCAGAAGGTGGCAGTAAGATAGCCATCTTCTCCCAAAGGTGATTAGGATCCCTTAAGAGGTGCTAAGAAGGGGAATGCCATCATCATATTTGCATTATAAAAGTCATTCTTGTGTGGGAGATGAATTGGAGTTTGGAGGAGGTTGGGGTGGACAAGTTGGTGAGAAGACCAGTTGGGAGACTGCAGCAGTGTCCTGGGTGAGGCCAGATGATACCTGGGACTAAGAAAGAGGTGGACAGGAGGAAGTAGGTTTGAGGAACATACTTTACCGAGGAAGAGGCAGTTATAGGACTGGGAGATAGGATGTATGAGGGAAGTAATGGAAAGGGAGGAGTCAAGAAAAAAAACTCACATTCTGACCCAAACTAATGATTGGGTGGTGGCACCAACGGCAGAGAATCTGCATGTGAAGGAAAATAAGAGGGCACTAATGAGCAAGATGGGGAAGCCATCATCAAAAGACAGAGGAGAAGAGAGGGCCTGAGGCAGATGAAGGGGAAAATCTAAGAGAAACTGAGGAAGGAGGAGGTTCCCAAGCATCAGAGACTACCAGAGGAATCACTTATGGTGAGGCCAAGAAAAGCCTAATGGATTTAGCACCCGGAGGCTGCCTGTGCTCTCTGGCACAGTTTGCTGCAGTGACGGAGGTGGGAGTCAGACTGCAAAGCGCCAGAGAGAGGGTGGGAGGTGAGGATGCAATGGGGTCTGGACTCCTCTGTGGAGAAGCTGGACTGGGAAGGGAGCAAAAGGAGATGGTGACTTGGAGGAAAGGAAATCAGACAGCTGATTGGGACAATCTGAAAGAGAATTTTATTAAATTTAAAAACTAGAAAGTCAAAAAAGTGAATAATGATCGAGATAATTAACTTAGCAAAGGGCTTCATTGAAAGAAAAAGGGGGATCAAGTAAAAACTGAGTAACTTGCCCAAATGGCCGATGTTCCCTCCTTCAATAACTTCTTCAGCTAAAGACAAAGGGTGTGGGGAGAGGAGGAGGGCAGTTTTGGGGTGTTATCAGGAAAGGTGCAGTAAGCGAGGATCTGATAGTTATGTAGGCTTCAGTGGCTGCCTCCTCCATAAATAAAAGATTTGGTCATTCCTCTTCTTCCTAGTCCACGAAGACACCCTTTTTAGAAGATTCTCCTAGTAGATATAGTCTATATTTTAGAAGATATAGGTAAATGTCTCTTACAAAAAGACAACCTCTACCCAGTTTTCAGAGTCCTCCTATGTTGGCTGTTTTCTGATTATAATCAACATAATATAATCTTGTTACCAGAGCTACATTTTAGGGAGGGGAATTTTGCTCCCTTACAGAGAGAAGAGATAATTAAGGCCAAAGAATGAACAAAACCTCACCAGCAGAAGTCATCAGTATTCCCAATGCCCAAGGCCTCCATCTAGCCTCTCAAGTAAGATCATTTACAGAATCGTATGTACTATTATACATTCATGTTTCAAAATGTGGAGCAGCAATACATTGAGAAGCCAGACTGGGCAATAGAGAGCAGAGTCATTTCCTCACGTAAAGCTGAGGAGTTTGGACTTGATCTTTCAAAATGAGTAAGAAATTGGCTATGCTACCCCCCAGTGTGAGCAGGTCTCCTCCTGATATCTCTGGTCCAGATTTTCCCTTAGGGAATGATCCAGAACTAAGGCAGATGTTCAGTTCTATCATTGCCCTTTTGAACCTGATTACTCAGACAATACCCAACCATTGCTCCAGGGTAATCAATTGATATTCTGATATCCTGTTGGTAAATTGTGGGTCATGACAGGTAGGCCTGGAGACAGTGGTGTGATTGCACAATTCCAAGTCATCATGGAGGCTGGGAGAGGTCAGCAAACCTTGGCAAATGTTCCTAATTGAAAAACAGCAGAGCAGAGATGGATTATGGCAGAAGGTGTCGTGTTCGAGGAGGTCCCTTGACAGGAGGGATGAAGACATAGCTTGGGAACCTCTAGCAGGAAAGTGGTCGCCACCCGGAAAGAGCTTGGCTCTGCTTGGATGACCCATGAAATTCCTTCATTTCCATTTTTGGTGGGTTACAAACTCAGAAGTTGGGGGAGTAAGTGTGTCTGTTTCACCCTAGGCCTCTCCATGCTGTGGGGCAGAATGGACACCTGGGGGCAGGGATGACCTGGCCCTTCTCTAGGGCCTTCCTCTTTCTTCCCCTTACAGCTGAGGCCAGGTGGAAGTCAAACCACATGGCCAGTAGAATCAGGAATAAATCCCAACCAGTGTTTGGGTTTTGGGAAATGTAAGGAGATCTCTGTGGAATTAGATAAGGAAGTTTAGTTATCTTTTGTTTTCGGACTTGCTGTGACCTAATGCCGCAGACCCAGAGAGATAAAGACTTGCCTTGAACGTCATCTAACATAGGGTCCCTTCTTCCTTGAGCCCTTTCAGGAATTGCTGGGCATCCTGGTGTCTTGTTCTTATGAGTCTGCTGCATCCTTCTTCACAGAGAACCCCTGGCCTCCAGCCTGGCCTTCCTAAATGCCTATCGATATCCGTTGCTGCTGCTTTCTCTGCTTCTCTCTGGCTGGGCCTTTCCCAGGCTGCCTGCTCAGGAAGATGAGTTGCCATTCTGCTCTTTCTATTGGTTCAGTTGCATTTGTGTGCCCTGTTGACAGCCAGTGTCCCTAGATAATGGCTGCTGTAGAGTCAGGTCTAGTTCCAGATCCCAGTTCCCGCACAGCCTAGTCAGTGGGATTCTGGATGCCTGTCAGTGCCCAGTGCCCTCTTTGGAGGAAGCAGCTGGGGACAGTGACTTGCAAGGGAACGTTGAGTGTTGTGTGGGGCCCTGCTGGCCACGGTGGCGTAGCCCAGGCATCAGTACTTGAGTTCCAGGGGGTTCAGGGGGCCGTCTATTGGCTGGACACAGGGGAGAGGAGCTGCCCACGAGCCATCCTGCCTAGGGGTACAATCTTGCCCACAGGAGTGTTCCACATTGGACAGTGACTAGCCGGTGCAATCAGATCTTCTCTCTTGGGAGTTTTGAAAGTGAGATAATGTATAGAAGTCAGGCAGTAAAAAAAGGAGACTCAAAGGCAGAGAAAAGGAGGAACGCCTGTCTCTGAGGGAGAGAAGACAACTCTGCAGCCATCTTTAGCCTTCCTGGGTACCTGGAGCCAGTCTCCCTCTCTCCTAGC
Organism: Talpa occidentalis; assembly: GCF_014898055.3. Classification (NCBI taxonomy): domain Eukaryota; kingdom Metazoa; phylum Chordata; class Mammalia; order Eulipotyphla; family Talpidae; genus Talpa; species Talpa occidentalis. The sequence goes on along the minus strand of NW_023604861.1, from coordinate 83,511,827 downwards.
CATCCCTAGGCCTGGCTGAACCCCCACTGGGGCAGGTTTGTTTCACTCCCTTATCTCCCAGGTTACCAGAGACAAATCTTACTCCTTTACAACCTCTCCAGACCTGAATGGTCACACCCAAAGGGTGGTGATTTGAGGAAAAGATTGAGGTCAGATGGAGGGAGGTTTCAGCAAAATGTTTTGAGCTGCTTAATGGATGCCAGTAGCTAAGGAAATGAAGACATAGATGGCATGCTTATCAAAGGAGGGCATGACCCAGGACTGAGAGGTGCAGTAACTGGGTGCCAGAGTCAAAGGTCAAAGACACCTCATGTCAGGCCAGAGACATGGGCCGGGTCTGCTGTGATGACATTCAAAGGACAAACACTCCTTCCACCCAGCTTGCGGCACTTCAGCTCTTATGAAAAATACTTGGCGTGTCTCCTTGGTTAAAGGAAAGTGGCCCACAGGATGAGGAATTGCTCAAAGGGATAAACCAAAATGCTCAAATCCTATAATAATGGGAGTATGCTGTCTAGTTAACCTCCACGAATGGGGATAAAATGTCATGTCTCAGGAGACCCCACTGGGCTACTCAGGAGCTGCTGCTCATGGAGGGGGGACAAAGGGAGGGATGAGATCCAGGGCATCATCATGGGCATCATCATCATCCTCATCCTCCCTCGCTCTGTCCCTTCCTCCTGCCATCCCGCTGTCCCTCTGTCCCTCCTTCCTCCCCTGCCTCCTGTCTTTATCCAACACAGTTTGAACATGTCTGGTCTGGCACGACGGCAGGTTTTTGGCCTAACGGGAACCAGGAGGCCAAAGACATTTCACAGAGAAGTTTGTATCTTGAGGAGTGAGAAAGAGCTTAGTTTCGTCAGGCAGATTGAGGAGGGAATGGGGGGGTGGGAGTGGGGATGGGCATCTCATTTTGGGAGAAAAATGAGAAGTTTAAAAATGAGAAGTTAAGCTGAAGGTTGGGGAACAGCAGAAAGAAAAGTTGTGATCACAAAGGGGAAGACATTATGTCCCACCCAAAGATGTGGCCTTTATCGTGAGGCTGAGTACTACAGGCTTTAAAGCAGAGGCCTGCACAAGCTAATCTGAGATGAGATAGATTACTCTGGTGGCAGAATGGAGGATAAACTGGAGAGGAAAACGATCAAAGGCTGGCAAGTCGTGTTGACCAGACTGGCATCCTCCCTTTATGTCCTTGAAACCACCCTCTGGATGAAGTCTGAAAATGTCAGATGCTGGCTTCCCCAGCCTCCTTTGCAGCTAGAGTATGGGCTTGGGGCCTGAATTAGCCAAAGGAACTTAAGGGAACCCCCTTAATAGGAGGAAGATCCATGAAAATAAGAGTCCCCTGATTAAAAAAAAAAAAAGAGAAAATAGGAAAGGAAAAGTCTTCTTTAGGTGCCTTTAGGTTTTGCCTTGTTAGAATGAGATGCTGGGGTACATGGCAGATGTCTTACACACAGCAGGGAGAGCAAGAACCAAGGCGAGACTGACCCCCAACTCCCAAATCAGTGAGGGGCCTGCTTTCCAGCCGCCCATCATGGACCATTATTGGCAACTAACATTTACTGACTGCTCTCTCCAGATTTTAAATGTATAGATCTAAATTTCTCATAATAATCTCATAAAGAAATTAAGTAATCAATATACGTAGTATCGCCTACACGTGTAATACGCATTGGTTATCTATACCTTACAGATGAGGAAATGGATACCCAGAGAATGCCCAAATCCATATGACTTATAGGTGACGGAGTCGGTATTTAATGCCCTGCCTGTTTAAGCCTCTATTAATTGGCATCCTGACGTTGGGCAGCCAGGGCCTCCTGACTGAAGAAGGCGCCTGCTGCCTGGTCTAGGAAAGAGAGGATCGGGCCTGGGAAGAGGAGATAGATTCGAGAATCGTTTCAAGGTAGGCTCTGCCAAGCTGGTGCCCAGCTACCTGTGAGGTGATGGAGTGGAGGGAGGAAAGGACAGTTCCTAAGCACATGGGGAAGTGGTGGGGATGGTAGGGAGGGAGTAGGCCTGAGGAGGAAGAAGACTTCATTTTGGCCAGTTGAATACAGTGTTCCTTTGGCGTTGTCAGGTCCAGCAAGCCCATGGCAGCTTAGGTGGGAGAAAGGCCAGAGCTGTAAGGCTCGGAGGTGTTGACATGACAAGGAGCCAAGGCTGGGTCATTAGGCAAGGTGTGCCAGGGCTGATGAGGGGACTGATGTGGGGACCCTGGGAAGCAGCAGCCAATATCCAGCTGGAGCAGGGGACTAGGACCGAAGAGTGGCTTGAGAATGAGGGCGGAGGGCCAGACGGGAAAACTCTGACAAAGCAGAGAGGTTAAGACAGATAGTCACAGTCACAGGCCACTGGGGCTGCGGGTGGTTCTCTGTGAGGGCAGGGCGGAGAGAGGTGCAGAGGGCAGCTGGAGGAAACTATCCCACACTTAATGTAAGTCATTCTCTCACAGATGTGTGGAAGGAAACAGAGGGATTTAGGATAGAAGGAAGAGGCTCAGAAGAAGAAAAAGTCTTTCAGAATGAGCCGAGTGTTTTTGCTGGCTTGGGGGAAGTGCCAGGAGCAGAGGCGAGGTAGAAGCTGGAAGGGAGAGGCTTTCTGAGGGGCGGAGGCCTGAAATGCAGGTGGAGGCCATGTGTGTGGCCCTTCTGGGAGAAGCAAGCAAGAATTGGGGTGCCTAGCCCTTCGCATCTTCTTTTAGCATCAGGTAAGGTCAGCTGCCAGGTAAAGAGCAGGGTGGGAGTGTGGGAGTGAGGTCTGGTCAGGGAGGGATTACAGAGTTGAAGGTTTGGAGGTAGCACTCTTCCTGGGGTGTCTTTTCACCTCTTGCTCAGCTGAGCACTTTCTTCCCCATCATCCTCCTTCCCCTGACAGTGTGGGCTGCAGGGGCTTGAGGGGCCCAGTCAGTCCATGTGTTGTTGGGAGCAAGAGACTTCTGGGAACAGAACCCTGAGCAGCTGGAAAATCTAGCAGCACTCAAAAGACAGCTTCCTCCAGGCAGCCCTCTAGAATGGTGGGGTGCTGCTCTGTTCTGGCACAGCTGATAGTGAGTCTAGTAGCCTGTTTCCCAGCACTTGGCCTGGCTGCCCATGTCATTACTTCTTTTTTTTTAAAAAAAGGATTTATTTATTTATTTATACAAGCACTGGGTACAGTCAGAAGCGCGGGAGGGTAAGAGAATTCACCAGAGCCAGAGCGGGGAACAGAACAGGCAGACTGACAAAGTACACTGCTGAGGGGAACAGTGGGCGGCAGGAGAGGTCTGCGCGCCACGTGGGACCCTTGCCCAGCAGCTGGGGATCGAACCGGCGCTGCAGAAGCTGCGGGCAGCTTTGCAGCCCAGTGCTCAACCGCTGCACCACCAGGGGAGGCCCTCATGTCATTACTTTTATTGATCCTCCTTTTAACCTTGGCATATCTGTAGAAGGTGGCCATTGATGAAGATGGCTTTCTACCCCCAGAATGGCCCTTGATATCCCTGATTGGGGCAGCCCCTGACTCCTGCCTGCATCGTGGGGTTGCAGCAATTTAGGGAGCAGACAGACAGGAGGCGCACAGTCTGAGGGTGGAATGTGCGTGTGTTCAAGTGCAGCTGATCCGTGAAGCAGACCCTGGAATTCACTACACTCATCTGCCGAATCCCAAATGGAAACAAATACAAATGCTCTTTATAAACAAAGACAGCAGCTTAAAAAGAGAAAAAAACCAATGAGCCTGTCTGAGCTGGAATCGAAGTTTTGGGTTTTCTGAGGATTTCTAAGTAAACAGAAACTCCCCCTACCTTAGTCCCTCTGTCCCCCTCCTTGACCTGATTTTCCTCTAGGCCTGGATTCTGCAGCCTCAGCCAGCACCTCCCTCCCTCCCAGCTCAGCCACATGCCTGGGATGCTCCAGCTGTGGGAAGTTCTTCCAGCTGCCAGCAGTTTCTCTTACAGCACCAACCCTCTGTGAGGGGAGAGGATGTGGCCCTCGCCCCTTGGGGGTATATTCCCCCCACACAGGGCAGCCTGTGGGTGGGTGTCAGAGCAGAGCAAGGCTTGGCCCCTTAGGACACCAGTGAAGGGACAGTGCACACACACGTGCAGCTTCACGGTGAGGCTGGAGTCCCCGAGCTCCCCCTCTCCCTGACCATGCCGTCTTGGAGGTCAAGTTCATCTCAGAAGAGCAGTGTTAGCACTTTCTTCTGACTGAACTCGGGCTCCTGAACGCTTGGTCTGGTCCTGGCTCCTCCTTTCTCCTAGCTTCCCGATCCTGCCCTTGCCTACTCCGAGGCTCTCACCTTCACAGTCCGTGTCACTGCGTGTCCTTGCCCTCCGTTCTTCAGCTAACCCTCCCCCCTGTCCCATTAGACAGCTGGCAGTTTCTGGGCAGTGATTCACCCAGCCACAAACAGTGATGGGCCACTAGGGGAGCACACATCACAGACCTGGGGCAATCAGGTTCCTGACTCCCTGCCCCATTCCCCAAACTGTTCTGATACGGCCCCTGCTTGTTCCCGCTTCTCTCCCCATCTCCAAAAGGTGAAAGGCAGGGTCCTTTGCAAGCAGTCAAGGCTCTCTATAATTTTCTAATTTTAACTTCTAATTCTTGTCTTCTCACATGCTACTGCCCTAAGCTCTGATGTGAAGTTCCCCTGCACCCCAAGGGTCTGTGGGTCTGTGCACTCATTGTTCCAGCACCTGGCTATTCATGCCCAGGCCTCAAAGTGTGGCCTCCTCCCACCACTGGAAACAGACTCTCCTGGGAGGCTTGAGGGCGCCCTGGACTCCCATCCATCCAGACCTGCCAGGAGTGGGAGTCTCTGAAACCAACTGCCCTGGTGGTGGTTCTGGCTCTTGCTGACTTTTGAGGAGCATATTAGGACATGGGGGGGCCACTGGAGGGTGATGGGAGATGGTGTCTCTGGTCTTCTCCCCTCCCACAAAGTCCAGTGTAAATGGAGCATGGAGATACAGGAAAACTGGTCCTCGGGGGGCCCACCTGCATGAGGGGGCACAGACTTCAGTAGTGACCATGGAGGGGCTACACACAGGACAGAACCTCAAAATACCAGTTTCCTTCACTGAAAGGAGACAAGATGGATAAGAGGTCTCTGGGTACCTCCACCCTGCGATTTCCTCAAACTGACAGAAAAGGGCACAATTTTCATGGTGGGGTGCAAACTGGAGCACATACCTACCAACCCCTGCAGCAGTGCCCCACGTGATCGTGACCTTGGCTGATCCCCTTCATGTCGGTCATCATTTCCTGTGAACATGTCCATCCCACAACCACAGGGCACATGCATAGAGACACTGCAGGCGGCTGGACAGACAGGCCGAATCCTGGCAGGCAGAGGAGGAGTGTGGTGAAGGTGGCCTGCTGTTTCTGAGCCTACACAGGACAATACTGGCCTCTGTCTCTGGCCAGTTTCTGACATCCAGTAGCTCAGGCCCCGTGGGCCAACACTCCCTGCAGCCCCTCTCCGCTGAGGCCTGGCTCCTCTAATCCCGTTGTCAGCACTCTGTCAGGGCCAGAACTGGCGGTTACCGGCAGCACTCAGAGTGGCAGAAAAAGAACAATGCATGACTCAGAGTTCCATACTTCTGTTGTGGGGTCTAATTTTAGGCCATTGTTTCATTCCTCACATTGCCCTTCCCAGAATTCTAACAGGCGGGGACAGGCCAGTTTGCCAAGATGGAGACTGAGAAGGGGTAGGGATGCAGGGTGAAAGGTGGCACTGAGGTGCTTGCTTCAGGGGCTGAGCTGGGACAGGAGGCTTGGTTGAGCCTTGGGTTTTGAGAAAGATGACCTTATGAAAGGTCTCCAACGCCCTCCAGAAAGTGGCTTGACAGTCGGGAAGCCAGTGGTTCTGACCCTTGCAACCTCTGATTACTCAGCTCTGCCATTTGAGTTCCAGGGAGTTAGATCTGGAAACCCCATAGTTCTGAGTCACTCTGGTTGTGGGTGAGTGAAAATCTCAGAGAGACAGATGGCTCGTGAGCTGGTGTGTGAGCACTAGCATGCCTGGGGCTCACATGCTCAGGGGCCACAGTGAGGGCTGAAGAGCAGCTCTGTGGCCTCTGGATGCAGCTCCTGACCTCATCTACAGAGGGGCCCATGCTCCAGGAAAGAGGGCACATTCTGGGGCCATCGTTGCCAGTCATTCCTCCAGTCACTGCCTGGGCTCTTCGGCATCAGTGTTGATTATGAAGGTTGGGCAAGGGGCTATGTGTGGAGCCCCAGTGCCTGTGTCTTGGTGCTCAAATGTTTCTGGAAGGTTCTTCAGAGCCCTTGTTTCCATAAAGACTCCCTTGCAATCTGACACATGTGCAAGTGTGTGTGTGTGTGTGTGTGTGACTGTGCAAAAGTAGCACATTAAATGTGCCCCTCGCCATGTGAATAATCATGGTACTGACTGGAAACCAGCTTTAAACTAGGATGTCAAATAGTTCAGCTCAGCTCACCTCACCTAACCTTTCCTCCCCACTCTTTCTCTAAGGTGGTTATTCAGGTGCAATCTAGTGGAAAGAATAGGGGTGGGAATCTAAGAATCCCGGTGTCCAGCTCCACCCTCAGATGGGCTGTGTGGCACTTGGCAATTTCTTGTTTGCTCTGGACCTGGATTTTCTCAGGAGAGGGAGCCTTTGTCTGCGATTCCTTTTCTCCTTAGAGACCTGGGGAGGACGGCAGGACGCTGCGGGCCCCACTGGGCCTGGCTGTGGGCTCTCGGAGCGTGTCAAGATGGCTCCTCTCCTCTCCTGATTATCCGCCTTGCTGCCCTTTATATTTCTGCATTAGCTCTTAAACCAAAGAAATGGAGCCATCAGTCAACCAGGAACTTACAGTTAGAAAATCGCTGAAGAAATGTAACTTAGAAATGAATCAAAATAAGAACTCTAATTTGAATGAAACGTTATAAAATAAATTGATAGCAAGCAATTATTATGTATGAATTATTGCTATTAAAGTGAGAAAAATTCTTCAGAGAGCCATTCAAAGTGAATGGCCAATAACCTTTGGTTATTCCAGGGAAATATTGTATGGATATATCAATATTTGGTTATACCAATAACCTTTGGTTATTCCAGGGAAAATCCCCAGATTCCATTAAGTCAGGAAGGGAGATGGATGTAAAGTCATAGGAAGGAGTAAGAGCAAATGAAACATCAGGACAAACAGGAACCAAAGTCTGCCTCTCACTGCTCTAATAACCTGACACCAACTGCACAGGCAATCAGGCCAGAACTCTGAGAAGCAGGGTAGATCCAGTGCAATGGAGGACCTGGTGGCTGCCCACACCACTGTCAGCCGGCAGACAGGCAGCCTGTGAATTGTAATAGTACCTGGCCCTATGCTGACCTCAGTGTGAAAAAAATGACTGCTCCTTTTTTCTTGCCTTCCTAACCCCATGTGAATTTCTCTTGGAGCCCACACTAACCCACAACTACATAAGGAAGGGAATTCTGTGAAATGTAGTCTTTTCAGCTTAGCTCAATGGTTATAGTACAAAACCATCACAATAATTAAGTAAGAGAGAATGAAAGCAAAATGCATTCAACAGCTGACTCAAAAATTTAGAGAAGAATAATAAAACAAACCTAATGAAAGTAAAAGAAAAATATTAATAAAGACAAAAGCAAAACTTAATGAATTAGTAAATGAAGACTCTATAGACTTATTAAGTAAACCAAAGTGTTTATTTGTGTAAAGGCTAATAAATAAGGAAAACTTTAGCAGTGCTAATAAAACAAAAAAGAGCAAACAGAGTGTTATGAATTAGATATAGCACAAAACCCTAGAAAGAATGGTTTCTAAAAAGAAAGATAGCAATAAACAATTGGAAATTCAAATTAAAAATACCAGTTGCTAGAACATTAAAACCTTAAAATAATTAAGGATAAATATATCAAATTATGTGCAAGACATATACCCTGAAATATGTAAAACCTTGTTGAGAATTAAATACAACTGAATTAAGAAGAAATTTCATAAATTGGAAAATTTAGTGTTGCTAAGATTTTAATTGCCCCACCAATTTTCTACAGAGCCACAACAATTCGGGTCAGAATCCCAGCAGGTTTTTTTTTTTTCTTTTTGAGAGTGGGAAGGGGGAGAAATTGCCAAGCTGATTATAAAAATTAATTGGAAATAAATCTGGAAACAGGGAAATAAATTCTAGCAAAAGATCTAGAATACCCAAGACAGTTTTGTAAAACAGTACAAAATTATAGGTCTTAGAGTCTTTGATCTCATGAGTACAAAGCAACAGTAATTATGACTATGTGGTATTGGTGTGAAGGTAGACTCACAGATCAGCGTGACGTATATGGTCAGTTAATTTTCTGCAAAAGTACCATGACAATTCAATGTGTATGTGCCATAAGAAAATTAACATAAAATAGATCATAGGCTTAATGTAACAGTTAAAACCATAAACATTCTAAAAGAAAACAGAAGAAAATCCTTGTATGACTTTGGGTTAAGCAGATTTCTTAGGATACAAAAAGCACAAAATGTAAAGGGAAAAAGTTTTGTAAATATATTTTGGGGGGATCATTTTTCAGCACACTCTACCCTCAAACTGGAAATCATCCAAACTTTCATCAACTGATGAGTAAATAAACAAATTCTGATATATCCATATAATAGAATACTACTTAATGATACATGCATGCATGAATTAAAAAAAACTATGTGGAGCAAAAAAGAAGTCAGATAGATACAAAACACAAATTCTGTCTGTTGCATTCCTAGCAAGTTCTAAGAAGCATAGCTGAAATGACACAGACCAGTGGTTGCCTGGGGCTGGCGTGCCAAAGGGGGTGTTGCCTGCAAAGGGTCACAAGGTAACTTTTGATACACATTTTTCTCAAGCACATCAGAAATACATATAGTTTCAAGTAATAGATTTGACACAGGCCATGATTCCTAACCATGACATTTTTATTGTTTATTTACTTATTTTCATAATTTTATTAATTTGTCAGTCATTTACAGATTGTGTGATTGACAACTTCATACCATCCTTTGTGCACACACTTCACTCACCTGCCACCCAAACTCTAGTGCAGATGTCTTATCCACTTCTTTTCCCTGTTCTCGCCTCTCTCCCCCTATTCTCTCTGGTAACCAATATATTTTTCACAGAGTCTAAACATTATTTTTTTGCTCTACTTTGCCAGTTTGTTTTCTTTGGTTGTTTAAATTCCACAAATGAGTAACTGTCTGGTAACTATCTTTTACTTCCTGACTTACTTTACTTAGAATAATCACCTCAAGATTCATCTATTTTGCCTCAAAAGACACTATTTAATCTTTTTATTTTTATTTATATTTTTTAAGATTTATTTATTTATGCATACAAGAGCTGGGGTACAGGCCAGAGGTATGGGGGGTGAGAGGATTCACCAGAAACAGTGGGGACCAGAACAGGCAGACTGACAGAAATACACTGCTGAGGGGAGCAGGAGGCGAGTCAGGAGAGGTCTGCTGTGCCCTGTGGGTATTTCCCTGGCCAGGGATTGAACTTGTGCTGCAGTAGCTATGGATGGCTTCATAGGTTGTGTCTTGCGCCTTGTGCCACCAGGGAGGCCCACTATTTAATTGCTTTAAATAGCTGAGTTATATTCTATTGAGTATGTATTTCACAGTCTCCTTGTTCCGTCATCGGATATCAGGAACTTAGGTTGGTTCCATGATTTGGCTGTTGTGACTAATGCTGCTATGAACATAAGAGCATCAATTTTTTCGCTCTAGTGTTTTCATACTCCTTGGGTAAATACTAGTGGTATTGCTGGAGCATATGGTATTTCCATTTTAATTCTTTAAAGGAACCTTATAATAGGTGATGGTGAGCATTTTTTTTACGTGCATGTAGATCATCTGAATGTCTTCTTCGGAGAAGTGTCTATTTAGGCCTTTTGCCCATTTTTTGATAGGATTGTTTGTTTTTTGTGATTGAGTTACATGAGTTCTGAAAATAAACACACTTAATTTAGAAGTTAGTAAAAAAATAAGATAAATAAGAAGGTTTGCATATTTGGAAACTTGAGAAATACACTGCTAATAAACTCATGGATAAATCACATTGCAAATTTAAGAATATCTAGATCTGAATGATCAAAAAAATGCTACAAATCAGAGCTGTGGAACATAAGGAAAAATTAAACTTTAACTGAGTATATGAGAAAATGAGTTAGCCTCAAAATTAATGAGCTGTGTCTAGCTTAAGAAGGAAGAAAAGAGAATAAAATGAAAATCAGTGCAATAAATATGAAATAAAAATAAGAGACATAAGAGTTAAAAAAAGAAATTAAGTCTATCATTATTTGTAGGTGATCCCATAGTTACATAAAAAAAATTGACATGTTATTAGTATAATAGATTCTTAGCACGATAAGTGAATATAACAAAAATAAACACATCAGTTGCATTTTTACAAAGTAGCAATAAACTAGAAAACACAATTAAAGACACCATTTATGAAATGATGAGAGAATGTCAAATAATCTAGGTATAAATCTAACAAAATGATATATAAGATTTCTACAGGAAAATTATTTTACTAACAGAATTTAAGAAGATATAAAATATGGAGAGATATTGTTTTAAGGATAAGAAAACAATATAGTGAAGCTGTCAATATTCCCCAAATTAATTTTAGAGATTCAAGGGAATTACAATAGAAATTCCAACAGTGCTTTTTCTTTATTTAAATGGGTTTTAATAAAACATTCTAGACTTCGTGTGTCAGAATAAAAGGGCAAGAAAAGACAGGACACTTCTGAAAAAGAAGAGCAGAGAAAGGAATAGTGGCTATATTGACTATGAAGATGAGTTCAGCAATGACAACGTTATTTTTTTAAGATTTATTTTATTTTTGCATATTCATGCATACAAGAACCAGGGTACAGGCCAAAAGTGTAGGAGGGTGAGAGGATTCACCAGAGACATTGTGGGGAACAGAACAGGCAGACTGACTGAAATACACTGCTGAGGGGAGCAGCAGGCAAGACAGGAGAGGTCTGCTGTGCCATGTGGGTATCTCTGTGGCTGGCCGGGATCAAAACCGCACTGCAGAAGCTGCGGACAGCTTCACAGCACTGCACTCAAACGCCTGTGCCACCTTAAGATTTATTTTTATTTTATTTATGCATACAAGAACTGGGGTGTAGGCCGGAGTTGTGGGGGGCAAGAGGATTCACCAGAGACAAAGTGGGGAGTAGAGCAGGCCCATTTACTGAAATACACTGCTGTGGGCAACAGCGGGAGAAACAGGAGAGGTCTGCTGTGCCATGTGGGTTAGCTCCCTGGCTGGCCAGGAATCTAACTCATGCTACAGTAGCTGGTGATAGCATGATAGCGCTGAAACTTTAACCCCTGCACCACCAGGGAGGTCCCAATGATAACAATTTGAACAGTGCAATCCTGGTACAGTGTAGCCTAATTAATTAACAGAATAGAATAGGGAGGCAGCCCTAGCTCCAGACACATGAGGAACTTGAGTCCAAGGGAGACGTAGCATATTACATCAGTGAAGGAATGAACATTGCTAGAAAACAATGGATATCCATAGGTAAGAAGATGACACTGGAATCTTATCTTTTACCATGTGCAGAAATCAACTGTAAATGGATTGAACATTTACTCATTAATATCCCAAATTTAAAATTCTCAGTAGAGAAATATTTCTTTAACAGGACACAAGAAGTGTCAACTATAAGGAAAAGATTGATAGACTTGTCTATGTTAAAATTAAGAAATTAGTGCTGAAACATCTGGACATCTGCATGCCAGAAAAAAAAAAATGAATCTAGACACATAGTTTGTAGCCTTCACAAAACTTAACTCAAGTATAGATTTAAATGTAAAACACAAAACTGCACAATTCCTAGAAGATAACAGGCAAAAACCTAGAAGTCCTTTGGTATGGTGATGACTCTTTAGAGACAACACCGAAGGCATGCTCCACGAAAAAAAAATTAATGGATAAACTGGACATCATTAAAATAACAAACTTTTCTTGATGAAAGAAAATGTAAAAAAAAAAAAAAGAAAGAAAGAAAGAAAAGGCAAGCCATGAACTGGGGAAAAATATCTGTAAAAGACAAATCTAATGAATGAGTTATCCAAAACATGCAAAGGACTCTTAAAAGTCAATAATAAGGAAAGGAACAACCTAATTAAAATTGAGATCTTAATAGACATTACACCAAAGATTACAAACGGATGGCAAATAAGAATGTGAAAAGGTGTTCCACATTATATGTTATCAGGGAAATGCAAACTAAAATAACAATGGAACACTACACGCATCGATGAATAATCTGACCATTATCAGGACACTCATAACACTAAATACTGGTGAGGATGTGGAACACTGTCTCATTACCGGTGGAAATGCAAGATGTCAGCCACTTTGGAGCACAGCTTGGCAGTTACTTATAAAACCAAACATACTCTTACCATATGACCCAGCAACCACTTTTGTCCAAAGGAGTTAAAACCTTCTGTCCACACAAAAACCTGCACATGAATGTTTATATCAGCTTTATTCATAATTGCCAAAACTTGGGAGTATCAAAGCTATCTTTGGTAGGTGAATGGGTAAACTGTATACATCCAGAAAATAGAATGTTTTACAGAATTAAAAATGAGCTACTAAAATGTGAGAAGACATGAGGGATCCTTGTATGCATAAAACTAAGTGAAAGCAGTCAATCTGAAAAGGCTATATGTTGTATGTTTCCAATTATTTTACATTCTCAAAAGATAAAACTATAGGGCCTCCCCGGTGGTGCAGCGATTGAGCGCTGGGTTGGGAAGCTGCCCGCAGCCTCTGCAGTGCCGGTTGGATCCCGGCTGCTCCCGGGCCACACCCGGAGGAGGGTCCCACACCCCAGCCACCGAGGAGGGTCCCACAAGGCACGCAGACCTCTCCTGCCGCCCGCTGCTCCTCTCAGCAGTGTGCTTTGTTCCTTTTGCCTGTTCTGCTCCCCGCTCTGGCTCTGGTGAATTCTCTCACCCTCCCGTGCTTCTGACTGTACTCAGTGCTTGTATAAATAAATAAATAAATAAATAAATAAATAAATAAATAAATAAATAAATAAATAAATAAATAAATAAAATAAAAAATAAATCTTTAAAAAAAAGATAAAACTATAGCAATACTAAACAAGATCAGTGGATAGCGGCAAGGATGGGGCCAGGATGACATGATGGAGCACAGGGAGTTTGTAGGGCAGTAAAAATATTCTGTCATATGTTTATCGAAATCTAGAAAACTTAAATAAGAGACCACTATAAGAAAGAAAATATCCAAATCAACAAACAGCTATGAGCTAGAGACACTCTACGGGGGTGGAGGACGGGGAAAGGAGGGCTTGGGGTCAAAATAAGGGGGCTATAATTGTGTGGGGAATATAAAAATAAAATTTAAATAATAAAAAAAAAACCCAATAGAATATACAACACCAAAAACAAGCCCTCAAGTATGCTGTGGAGAGGATGGGTGATAGTGATGTGTCGATGTATCTTCATCAACTGTAACAAATGTTCAGCTTCGGTCCCTAATTTCTCAAATATTTTAACTGCTTTCATTTTTCAAGAAATGACAGAAGTTTGTGTTCCAGCAAAATAAAGGAACAAACTGAGAAAATGAAAATAGGGAAGCCTGGAAACAGGAGGGCAACACAAGAGAGAAAAAAATGAGTTCGCGAGATGGTGAGGGAAGCACTGGAAGGAGCAGCATGAGCGCAGAGAGCCAGGCCGGACGGAGCACCGGGGCAGACAGTTACAGGAGGACATTTTCAAGACAACAGCGGAAGACGACTGGAGGTGTTGATTTTATAGAAATTTTATGGTTCTGTCAAAGAGTTTGAGAAGAATTGGCAATGAGTATAGAGAAAGCAAGGTAAGTTTAAAAACAAGGTAGTTGCTAACTCCAGGGACAACTGGACATTTTATTGGAAAGTAAATGTAATCATTGCATACTACCTGGATTAGATTTGGAAATGTTGTAATTTAAGTCTATTAGAAGCTCAGGGATGGGGAAATGCTTGCTTGTGGAAGCAGGAAGTAAATAGATGATGTTTGAATTTGATTATTCAAGAAAGCACGACATAAATAAATTATTTAGAAGAACGCAGGTAAATACCAGAAAAAACACAACAGAAGGGGTGGGGGAAGCGAGTCAGGGTATTGCTACTTTTCATCATGAGGATTTTTGACATTCAAATTTGTGTTTAGGGCATTCCACTGGTTGAAAAGATGTTTTTCAAGTAGACAAGTGCATAAGGATATATTGTTAAGGATGTCCATGCCGGCATTGTTCACAATAGTGAAAAATACTATCCACTCAATAATTTTCATATCTTATTTGTAATCATTCTACCAAGGAGAAGGACAGGGTAAGAAGAAAATGGAAGGAATGGTAGTGATTAGTGACCAGAGGATGAATTCACCTTGCTGGAGATGTTGAGAGGAGGAGAGAACCTTGTGGTTGACACAGGTTTGCAGAAGATGAAGTCTGTGATTGGCTGATAAGATTGGAACAGGGGCTCTGAAGCTGGCGTAGGGTGTCAGGGTGAGTGGACACACTTGCTTGGCAGGTGGGGAGAGGGCATGGGGGGAGGAGAGGAGACCCAGCTGTGGAAGGTGAGGGTTTTGGATGGCTGGTGCCGACATTTCCAACACGTGGCCAGATGTTGTTCCTGACGAGCCCTGCAGCTGTGTGTTTTGTGGTGTTTCTCCAAAACATCTACATGCTCTTTTCCTTTGCCTTTTGAGATAGAAACACACAGTTTTGAGGTGGTGGCCAGCAGCCAAGATGAGGCTCAGTGAAGCTGGAAGAGCTGGCATTAGGCTAAGTCTGAGGACAGGTTTAGCGGTGAGTCTGTGGCAGGGGTTAAAGTTCAGTCTGAGGCCAGGTTGAGGGTTCAGTCTGCGATCAGAGTTAGGGTTTGTCTGCAGATGCCGGTTTCTGATTGGATCCCATTTTTTTCTGTGTCAATACATGTTGCTTAAGTGCACGGATGAATTATAAATTTTGGCCAGCTATTCTTCTTAAAGCTCTTTAGCCTCCGTCTGTCTCCAGCCTTCGCTTGGCTCCCACCTCTCTCTTACCCCATCACAAAGTCGGGCATCTTTCCCAGACCTCCTCAAGCCGAGTGGCCCAAAGTCTCAATCTATCATCTCATCCCATTCTCATTAAATGGGGTCCAACCCCCAGACAGTGGGATCTTAACCTGTGCTGTGAGGAAGGGGTGATGAAGGGGTGCAAGTAGGAGAAGGAGGTGGGCATCGTTGACCCCCTGCAAGGGACAACTGGACTCTTCTGCCTGCCTCACACTGACCAGCAGCCAGTGCCTCTTCGCCTCTTCTCTCCTCATCCACGCTGGGATGGCTGCCTTACTCAGTGCCCAGGAATCCTGGCCTACACAATGCCTGGCTGCTTTTGAGGCAGGTTAATGAAACTTTAATCCCAGCTTTCCTTTCCTTCCTGAATCCCCCAACCGCCATGGTCTCAGCTGGGCCACTCCCGGTCCCTAGGTGTCCAGAAGACACCTAAGACAAGCTTGGAGAAGGACTCCTCATCCTACCTAGCTCAGTCTGCTGGGTGGGGGTGGGGGAGCTATCCCTCATCCAGGTCAACACGGAGCTTGATGGCCATGGAATGGGGCAGTGTCTCCTCGTCCCTCCTGGGTGCACACCTCTCCAGCATCTGGTCTTCGGCTGCCTTCCAGTTTGGCTGCCTTCCTTCTGGGTCTTCATGCTCTGACACGCAGGAGTTTCAGGAGCAGCTTTGCAGATGCAGGGCTTAGCCTGGCACTGAAGCAGCTGGGGAAGGAGGGGCCCGCTTTCCCCCTGTCCTTCTGCCTCGCTCAGCTCTTGTTGGCCTCCCTCACTCTGTGTCTGTCTTCTTTGTTTGCTTTTTTCTCTGTATCCCTGCCCCACCCAGCCCTTGGCCTCTTCCTGCCTCCTCTCCCCTCTCTCTCTGACCCTGCTTCTGACTTCCCTATTTGCTACCTGGCCTCCATCCCTGCCTGGCCTCCGCTGCTGTCTTGCTGCTTCTCTGTTTCTGTCTACATCTCTTGCTGGTAAACTCCTCTCTCCAGCAACACAGATTTGGGGGGAGAGCAAGTCTCCCCTTCAATCACATAGCAATAAAGACATATGACAAATACCTGTCAATGATGATTGTTTCAGGGAGGGGCTCTTTCCCCAGCCTCTTCCCACCCAGTTATTCCAGTACAGGAAACTTCTTTCACCGAGTCACTTGTTGAAGTCAGGCAAAACCCCACAGGACCTCCTCTGAGCTCCTGCCAGCAGGCACTGGCATTGTGCTGGGGCTGGAGGCATCCCCCAGGGGGTTACATCTGAAAGGAGGTGGAGGTAGAGTGGGGGCAAGAACACAGGTGCAGAAGGAGCAATACTGTTTCATGAATGTAACTGTTACAGGCCAACAGTGGGAGGTTCCAAAGGAAGTGCCACCAAACCCCCCTTACTCTTTTGAGGCCTGAGTCATCACAGGGACTGAGGGAGTTGTGCAGATCCTTAAGGTGTTGATGAGAGGAGGACCAGCTACTGACAGTTGGATGGGATTTGCAGCCCACATGAGTGGATGTGGGGCCTGCGGTGCTAACCTGGCTGGGAAGCAGCAGGAGCAAGGTGCAGAGGTGGAAATGCACATTTAGGGGTCTGGGACCTTGATCTTGGTATTTGTGAACAGATGGGAAAAGGTTGAGAAGCAACTTGGGCCTAGAGAATGGACTTTGGCCTGATCCTTTGGGTGGAGGGAACCGAGGTAAGCCACTCCAGGCTGCAGTATACACCCTTCTTCCTCCTCTGGCTGCCAAGCACCAGAGGTCGTGGACCAGAGGCATTGTCTGCTTCCATGAGAGCAGGCTCTGACCCCCACCAAGGACAAAACTCAGGGCCACAGTACTGTTTGCAGTGGAGGCCTCCTGGGCTGAGGGCTATGGGGCACATGCTTGGCGGGTCAGGGAAAGACTTAAGATGACAGTCCCCTATGTGTCAGTGCCTCCTTGTGTGCTTGGGATGGAGTTTAGAATTGTGCTGAGGTCTGCAGCCTTGCCTGCTGGGGCTTGGTCCTGAGGTCTCCCCGCTGGGGCCTTCTCTGCATGCTTTGACCTTCATCCCCCATGCTCTCAGCCTGCTCCTTCCCACCCTGTGGCCTCCACTTAGGGGCACTGCACTGCCCCTGCAGGCACTCAGACACTCAGAGCCTTGGTTCCTCAGCAGGCACCCTCGGGTGGGGCGCTTGGCTGCTAATTGGCGCCTGTAAAGCACTTGAAAGCATAAAGGATGACAGCAGAAAGGAATGCACTGCTAATCCCAGTGTCTCTTTTGTCAGAGGAAGAGCTGGGAGGGGATAGCCCTGAGAAGTTACTGGATGGGTTTCCTTCCCATTTTCAGGAGATCTGTCCCTTCAGGGTCTGCACCTACTGGGAGTCCTCTTTTCTAGGAAACTCCCTCTGAAAAGCACCGTGGTCCTGGTTGCTTCTGTCCCTCAGGGTGGGGTGAAGAGAGGAAGCACCGCAGGACAGGAGATGGGCACTGACTTCCAGAAAGGCTGAGAGGTCTGACAAAGTCACCTCTTGTATCGGAACACCCATGGTGACCAGTAACTGAAGGTCCACTCCAGACCGGCTTGAACAAGATGGGCCTGTCTTCTCACACAGCAGGGAGTTCTGACATGGGTGGCCCAGGGTTGGTTGCATTCGCAGGCCAACCGTGGCCTCAACGCTGGATGGCTGGGGACCTCTCATCCTTCCTCTGCCTAACTCAGCAGTGGGCAGCATCTCACTCGGGTGGTATATGAAAAAATGGCATCTAATGAACAATCTTTTTCCAATACTGAGAAATTATTCTCTTTTGTCCCCAGGTCCTATTACCCAGATTGAGTGACTCGCTCAAGCCAGGGCAGCGAGACCCTGTCATCTGCTTTCTCCACTACTTCTCAGAGGCAATCTGTGGGCACATTGTCCTGGCGGGGGTGCTATGGCATCTGGGGGTGGGAGCAGTATGTCCCTTAATGCTTGGGATGATTTGTATCCTTCTTGACCTTTGAATGTCCTACCACTCATTCATGAAGGTGAAAAACCTGCTTTTTATTATCCTAGCCTGGGACCTAACTCCATTTTATAGAAGTGCTCTTGCCCAAGACTTACCATGTAAATTGAGGGAAAATTCTCTGTGGTTTAGAACCGCCCACCACTTCTGAAGTTTCCAAACTTGGGAGCATGGCTACCTAGTCCCTCCGGGTTTTTGCTCTTGCAGTGTGTCTTCTGGAGTGATCCTGCTTGACCACGCAACACATTGGCACACGGTAGTCTTACTAGCAATGGCTTTTTGCATTCTCCCATTGTGTTAAGTATAGCATTGTGCTGATTTTGTTTTCTTGAAACTACATAATCTTCGGCATTCATGTCAGGGGAGAAAAGGGGATAGCTCAGAATGTTTGCTATCAAGAGAGGGGACTGGGGTTGAGAGGGGTGAGCCATTGATTAGCCTACCAGAGTCCATCCCTGGGCCTGAGAAGGGGCATCCCCTTTGAATATCC
Organism: Talpa occidentalis; assembly: GCF_014898055.3. Classification (NCBI taxonomy): domain Eukaryota; kingdom Metazoa; phylum Chordata; class Mammalia; order Eulipotyphla; family Talpidae; genus Talpa; species Talpa occidentalis. The sequence continues at coordinate 83,493,254 of NW_023604861.1, read as the reverse complement.
AAGATGATGAACTTCAGGACAAACTTGGTAGTTCTCAGCAAGAGAAAAAAGTAGGGTAGAATGTAGGGAACCACCAACATACCTACACGTCCCCTTGGGGACTTCTTTGCTCAACTGGAAAGAAATTGATAACCTCAGCATGGGCCGCCTCCTTCCCATGAAACTCAAAGGCAGAGGCTGTGAAGCTGCTGGAGAGAGGTCAGCTGCTGCTCAAATGCCATGCAGAGGGCACTGCTGTGTTCCTGAGGGCCTGTTTACCTTGAGCTATCTGAATTGATCCCTATTTATGCCTGCAGAACCCATGCCCTCATCATCCCATGTTTCAGCACCAGATCCATTAACACCATTACCATCAAATAGAAATGCAGATACCAAAGCATCCCACAACTGTACCAAGCATGCTGTTTCTTAACTCTCTTTCTTGGGCTGCCCCTCCCAAGGAAAGCTGCTGGACTCTGTCCTTGGTGGGCCAAAAAAAAAAAAAAAAAAAAAAAGAAAGAAAGAAATTAAAGGAGCAAACAGATGGTGAAATCATAGGAACCAAGCAATGGAGATAGTGCAAGGGCAGCCTGGAGTCCACCCGCTCAGGAGACCCGCCTTGCACCCCCTGGACTACCACTCTTAGAGATTTAGACACTGACTTTAAGCTTCTTCCAGGAGGAGGAGGGGTGCTGAGGAAGGGGGAGAGCTTTGGTAAAGCTGCAGGATGCTTCAATGGCTGGGGTGGAGTGGGGCAGCCTGGGTCTTGCTCTGAAATCTTATAGTGGTTAAGAGTGAGGCCGACCACCATGGTCTGGCTATAAGTGTTCACTAGACGCACATACGTAACTACTCTGTGCCTCAGTTTTCTCATCTACAAAGGAATAACAATACATTGTTAGAGCAGAAGAAATCGTGAATAGAAAGCTTTAGGACTCAATATGATTTAGCCATTAGGTGACACTGTGCTGACACATGGAGCCTCAAGCAATGAGCAACATGCTGCTTGGGTACCCCCATCTTCTGCAGGACCCAATAACTGTAGCCCTAGAGATCATGACTCACAGGTACTCCGGGGGAGCCGCCTCGGAGCCTCTGTTTCCGCTCCCAGGCCCCCGGTGGCTGGGCCCGTGAAATGACCTCAGCCAGGAAGAATGAGGGGCGCGGAGTCTCCAAGGCTGGGTGTAGGCCCCTGCCTACCCCTCAGGCCCTCCCGGCCCCACCTTGTATCTACCTGTTCCTTAGCAGGTGATCCACAGAGAGCAGGACTCTGGGGGTCACTCCAGTGACTCACTGTGGCCTCTTGATTTAAACCCAGTAAGTAGGGTCCTCTCACTCCTGCAGCTCACTGCTTATGGGCTGATCCCAGCTCTAGATGCCAACGAACTCTCACCGCTAGCTGAGACCTCAAGCCAGCTTCTGACTGTTGGGTGACTGACCTCTGACTGACCTCTGACCCTGGCCACAGGTGGCCTCCTTGGCTGAGACAGTTTCAGTTTTGGAGTCTGGCTAACTCTGGCCCTCGTTACAGATTGACCCTTATCACAGACATAGAAAATGCTCTGGGGGTTCTGGGATGAAGGCCTTCTCTCTGCACCACCTGTCCCTTCCTTCTGATTCCTGTACTCTGGGCTTGGGTGCTCTGACTGCCTGGAAGTTGGGTGAGTCTTGACTCACTGAAGTTGGGGAGCATCTGCCTGGCCCTCCTTGTTGGGACTGGTCACATGGAGAGGAGGCCTCAGCTGGGAAAACTGCTGCCTTTGTCTCTTTGGTCTGCTTCTCTGTGATGTCCACTTTGCTCCTGTCCCTTCTGACTACAGTTCCCAGGTGGGATCGCCAGGAGCTCCTTAAGAACAGCACCAGAACTCCCCAAAGGGAAGCATTTCTTTCATCAGACTGGGGGGTCCCTGAGAACAGAAGTTGTGTCTCAGTCACCCAAGGAGGTCCCTAAAAGGACCCCAAGAGCATCTTAGTGCTGCAGTTGTACAAAATTTTGTTCAAATTTTGGTTCCATTGTTGGAGCTGTGTGTCCTTGGACCAATTTCTTAACTTCTCTGAGATCAGTTTCCTCATCTGCTAACTGGGGCCAGTGACATTATTTACTCACAGAGTTGTGAGGATTAAATGGGATGAGCTACAGAAAGCACTGGGTGTAACACCTGGCTCTTGTACATTCTCAGTAGACGTCAGAGGTCATGGATACAGTATTCCCAACATGTTAGGGATCCTGCAAGCACAGCCGTGAGGCTTCAGAACCAGGTTTTACTCACTGGCGAGGGATCAGATAGTGGTGTCTAAGCTGACCTCTACCACCTTCACTCTCAAGGGCTCTGGGCCTGCAGGAATTGCTCCAGCCTCTCCACAGAGCTCCTCTCTGTCCATCACACAAAGCAGGTCTCTCCTCCCTAGGCTTACCTCCCTATTGCTGCCCATCCTTCCTGGGTTGCTTGAATCAGTCCACCCCTTCCAGGAAGCCTCTTGGATTGACAGATGCTGCCAAGACCTAACCCTCTAAGGCTGTCACAAAAGCCAGGGCCAATCCTCCACTGCTTAAAGTATTGCCATGATCCCTGGCTACCAAGTTCTCCAGGAACAGTGAGGATCCAGGGCCCAACCTGCCTCTTCCACCATGGACCTCAGGGTGGGGCTGGGATAGGAGTAGGGTGAGTCCCCTGAACCAGAGCCACCATGCTAGGGATATAGCACTTGTGACACAAGAAAGTACCCAAAATGCCCTTAGGAGGGTTTGCTTTCTTTTTCTCTTTTAAGCTAAACAAATCAAATAGATAATTTTGAATCACTCTACTGATTGGCCAAGTGGTGATTGCCAAGTGGCTGTTGGCCTCTTGGGGTTTTCCCCTCAGTGAGGTCTGATTCATTAAGACAATAGGACAGATGCCAAGGTCAGCCATGACTTCAAGAGTGTAGGCAGGCAGCCTGGGGGTCCTGCCTACAGGTCATTAACCAGGAGAGAGAGAAGAGCAAAGCAAGCACCCCATGCATGCCCTGGGGCTGACCTCTGGGGAGAGACCAAGAGAAGGAGAAGATGCCATAGGGCCAAAACAAGGAGTGAACTGAGGCTGCCCTAGAGACCGGGCACTCACTTTTTCAGTCACAAGCATTCTTCAAGGGTCTCCTAGATGCCAGGTTCTGGGAAAGATGAAAAGATGGTTCTATGACTCCTGGAGACTCCTTTTTACCTTGTTATTAGGGAGCTCAGATAAAATTTAATCCTTAGTCACAATGATCTTGTCTATGTTGAGCATATTTATATCTTTCTCTTGAAATTTTATTTATTATTATTTTTTGTTATTAACAGAATTACATAACGTGCACTGCATTGTAAGCTACCTCATGTCCTCTCAGGAAGCAAGCAAAGTATAAATAAAAAATGAATAGTGGAGTCCAGAGGAGCTCACAGACCATTAGGGGGACTCATGGAAAAATCCTTCCATCTTGGTTGGAAGTAACCTCAAACTGCAGGGTGTGAAAAAATGAGTTTTCTGGAGCCTGAAGACCTGGAAAATAATCACAGCTGCTGTGTCTGGTTGGGGTGAGGATCTCAGCCCCTGTGCAGGGCAGTGCCTGGATGTGGGGTTGCAAGCCTGACTTCTGGCCCCAGCATCTCCTCTCTCGGGCAGGGGTACCTGGGTAGGTCCTCTTGCTCAGTGGGCCTCTGTTCATCTGGGTCTCTTAATCGGGTAGGATAAGGGGCCTGAGCAACCCTGGACCAGTGGGTAGACTTTAATGCCCTCTCTGCTCTGAGCTGGTTTACACACTGCCCTTACTTCCCCAAGGAAGAACTGGGGTTTGCAGAGACTCCAGGCCTGGAAAGGAAAGGCTCCTGATCCCCAGCTCTTATAAGAGTAATTCATGACCCTAGGCAGACCTGCTCCCTATTTTATGCCTGGTACCCACTGTCTACAATCTCCCCCACTGACTGGGTTCCTCCATATCACACTTTCAGTGTCCCAGTATCCCTTGAAGCAGGAGTCTTCTAAGTGAGATGAGAGCAGGGGTGGTGGAAGAAGCTTCCAGGGGTGCCCCCAGAACTAGAAATGGGCTCAGTGGGTCCTGCCCCACCTGCTCCCAGTTATGTTGTGCAGACGGCGTCACAGGCACAATCAGCACTTATGAGCACAGGTCACGAGCCACCTGATGAGCTGAGCATCCTTTTTAACCACACGGTAGCACTATACGCCGGGTGCCACGCTCAGTTTAATGTTACAAACAGGGAAAATGAGACACAAAGAGGTAAGTCACAAAGGAAATGGCGGGTTACCAAAATTTTCCTCACCATTATTGTCTCCTCATTCATTCCACAAGTGTTCACTGAGTGTGAATTATGTGCCAGATTGCAAAGATCCTTTAGTGAATGAAAGACTGTCCTGTCGACTTGGAACTGAATTTCCAGAGGGAGAAGGACAATAAGCAGCACGCACAGCGAACAGTAAATTAGATAGTAAGTTAGAAAGTATAAGTGCATGGGGAGAAAATGAAGGGGAATAAAGTTGGCTGTGATGCTGGGGGGAAGGCAGTGAGGCAATTTAAATGGAATAGCCAAAGAAAGCCTCGTCTTAGGGATGACTTGAAAGGGGCAAGGGAGGGAACCCCACAGCCTCCTGGGGGAAGGCAGGAATAGGCCCTGCCACGGCCAGCTGGGCATGTGTGGAGACAGCAGCGGGCAACGGTGGCTGGAGTGGAGAGAACTCAGGGACACGAGGACAGAAAGGGGGTGGGAGACAGAGCATGTCATGTCCTGGAGGTCAGTGCAAGACCTTTCCTTGCTTTTCCCAAGCTGTGTTGGTTTAGTTGTAGCAATAGCCTTTCTGAGCTTTGGGCTTTGACTTGGAGACAAATGGGCGGCCTCTGTGGAGATCTGCACTTGGAGGGGCCTGATTTGCCTGTTTACCAAGGATCCTGACAGCAGTTAGGAGAGCTAATGGTGGGCTCCTGCAAGATCTGGGGGATCCCCTGGGGCCTGGACTAGTCAGGGAGGAGAGGCTCAGTGAGAAACAGCAGGATTCTGGAGGTCAAGCTAAAGAATTTGCCACTGGATTGGCTGTGGGATGAGAGAGAAGGAGGGGAGCCAAAATCTGTGGGTGAATGGTAGGGCTCATCCTGAGGAGAGACACTCCTGCGTCCTGCACCCACTGCCTCCCAGGAACAGCCAGGACAGAAACAGTGGGATTCTGGATCTATCTAGAAGATCAAGCCAAGGATGGTGGCTGAGTCCACGTCTCTCTAACAGAGAAGGAAATTGAGGCCCATGTGAGTTACTGGGCTGGCGGGGACAAGCAGCAGAGCTCTAACCCAGGCCTCAGGATGCGGGTTCAGAGATTTGCACATGACAAGATAGCACTCGTGGGAGCGTCCTGACAGGTCTGGAATGTGGGAGTGAGTGTGGCGGTGATTACCACTGTGCCCCATTGGCTGGCCAGGGGCACATTTTGGCAAGACTGCCCTCTCACCCAGTGAGCTCTGGAGACAGGCTCATGCTCTTCCTGCTGGGAGAGGCTGGGGCCCCTGGGTGGGGGCCCCACACTCAGTCTCTGCCTCCCTGATTCATTCCAGCTCTCCTGGCAGCCTGAGTCACTTTCTTTCCAGGTGAGAACTGCCTGTTTGGCAAATCCCTGGATCCCGTGGGGGGAGGACTAGGAACTCAGGGTTGGTCCTGTGCATTGGTGAAGCAGGCAACCACCCACACCTGCCCCAGATCCCTGACCTGACCTGGAATTCACTCTCCTGTCTCTCTGTCCATCTGGTCAGCAATTCCTAAGTAACCATCTCCACGTTCAGAATTGTTTGTTTACGAACCACTCTCAAAATGTCCCATTTTGCAGATGATAAGACTGAGGCTTAGAGAATGAAAAAGATGGATTCAAGAGTGTCCAGTGAGTAGAGGCGTGGCATGGTTCAGACATACCTTATCTGACTCCATGAGCCTTTTTGTTTACTTTCACTACTGTACCCAAGCCTGGTTTTCCTTTTCTAGCTTTTAGCCCCAATTCTTTGCTCCAGGGAACAAGCTATGATCTTGGGGGAGGTGTGTCTATTCTTGTACTTTGGGCAATGGAAGATGGAGATAGGAACCTTGGAAGAACAGCCTCATTAATGACTGTGCAGCAGGGGCTGGAGAATAGTCGTAGGAGAAGTCTTTGTGGGTGGGTGGAAACAATCAGAAGAAAATCAAAGAAGTTAGCGGGATAGCAGTTATTCTGAGCAGGGAAGGAGCCAGAGGAATGGAATGAACATACATTCATGGGCCAGGGACATAGGATATATATATGGGTTGAAGGGAAGGGTCAGATTGCAAAAATATATGAATGCCTATGGAATATTCTGGGCAGTTCTAGCCAGAGACTGAGGTGCCTCTTCCTCTAGGAAGTCCTCCTGTGCTAACTTCTGGCTCCTCAGCCCCAGCCAACTCTCCTTCTTTCCTTGACATGGCCCATGCTTCACAGGAAAGTATGAGACTTCCTGAGGCATGCCCTCGCCTCCAGAGAACAGAACCTGGGCGACTCTGACTGCTCTGCTGATAGAGACCCGGGGTGTCAGGAAGCCCTGACTTTCCCAAGAAGTATCAAGACTCAGAAGGAAGGCTGACAACACGGACAGGGGAACTAAGTTTGCTCGAGGTATATCCAGACGTCTTCTCTCTAAATAGCCCCACTCATGTGTTATAGCACTTGGAATTCAAGCAATGGCAATTCACCCTTTTGGATGAAGGCACATCCTCTCAATGTAGGCACATTTCTGGAGGAAGGGCTAGACTGTTCACAATCAGACCCTCTCTTCCCTGGGTGGGTGGTGGGGTGCAGACACGAGGAAGGAAGGCCCAAGAAGTCCAAGGGAAGGTTGGATGGCAGAAGGACCTGGGGTCACTTCACACCAGTGCGGAGGAAAGACTTACTCCATTTGAGGGCTTCACGATAATCTAGCCTCAAGTTTCTCTAATGTTCCAAGAGGCAGGTCAACACTTGCTACCTTTTAATAAGACTCCTGGGGACAGGCATCCTTGGAAAGGGATGTTATTGACAGTCTGTGAAGACTGGGGTCTGGAGGCCCAGGTCCCCTTAATAGGGTGGCCAGCATGAAAGATTCAAGCTGGAAAGGGAGGCCATCTAACTCCAGCTTCCACCTCGTAACTGACAGAATGGAAGTTAGCCTTACCACAGCCACTGAGACAGACTGCGCTCTTGAGTAGAATTAAAAAAAAAAAAAAAAGGGCCTCCCTGGTGGTGCCAGGAGTTAAGACGCAACCTATGAAGCTATCCCCAGCCACTGCAGTGCAAGTTCTATCCCTGGCCAGGGAGTTACCCAAATGGCACAGCAGATCTCTCCTGTCTCGCCCACTGCTCCCCTCAGCAATGTATTTCAGTCAATCAGCCTGTTCTGCTCCTCACTCTCTCTCTGCTGAATCCTCTCACCCTCAACACCTCTAGCCTGTACCCCAGTTTTTGTATGCATAAATAAATAAAATATTTAAAAAAAAACCATGCCAGCCTATCTTCACTGTACCGCTGCATGAAGGGTGGATGTGTTATATGCCTTGCCTCTCAGCTGGACCAGCATAAGAGCTGCAATTTGCTGAAATTCTATAACCAAAACCCGCATCCGCATGTGTTTCTGCACACCGACAAGGAGGGTTTGTTTTATTATATAAGTCTTTATTATATGTTTGTTATATTATATAAGTCTCCACATGACCCTCAAAAACCAGTTCAGTGTAGAAAAAAGACCAAGAATTTGAGGAACGTGGCCAGTGGATGATTGTGAGCCAGAATAAAGACAATTTTTAAATCCATGGTGACAAAGATTCAGTTATGATATGTATGTGAGTTAAAGGGTGTAGCTCAGACACCTCGGCCAGTTACAAATAATGGGAAGATTGTGAAATAAAGAAAATTCCAAGTTAAATAAAATGCATTTTATTTAACTGCAGATTGTTTAACTGCAGGTAGTCAATTCCTTGCTCTGCACATAAAAAAAGGATAGAATTTATATTACTTGAAAATCTGTTGGGCCTCCCTGGTGGCGCAGCGGTTGCGCGCTGGGTTGCGAAGCTGCCCGCGGCCTCCGCGGCGCCGGTTCGATCCCCGGCTGCTCCCCGGCCACCAGAGGAGGGTCCCGCATGGCACGCAGACCTCTCCTGCCGCCCGCTGCTCCCCTCAGCAGTGTGCTTCGGTCCTTCTGCCTGCTCTGCTCCCTGCTCTGGCTCTGGTAAATTCTCTCACCCTCCCGCGCTTCTGACTGTACCCAGTGCTTGCATAAATAAATAAAAAAAAAAAAATCTTTAAAAAAAAAAAAAAGAAAATCTGTTTCTCTCCATTTTCATGAAACAAAAGTGAAACAAAAGATTTGATATTTTGTTGGGGGTATTAGCTATTAGCTTTCTTGGGTGACTGGATGCCAGTTCCTCCTTGATGAAAGTGACTGGCAGCAAAGCGGTTGTTGGTGGGAAACTGGAAGTCCATCCCGGCAATGGATGCAGGGAATGGCCTGGCTCCAAAGGCAAGTGTATGTGCACCTTATTAAAGCTTTAAATAACATGATTTAGCAGTAGTACTAGTAATTACTGAAATTTCAGTGTAATGATATGCATTTATTTCAAGATATTTTCCCAACAGTAATGTAACACGAAAATATCTGATCTCTATCGGTGACAGTCACAGGTGCTTTTAGATACTTCTACGGCTTGTAGTCTGTCTGCATAGTTGAAAGGGACTTCAGTTAGGGTTTAGTGAAAATAAAGGTGTAATTTTATTTAATGGTTTTTATTTAATTGGTCTCCACATGGCAGCCGGGGGTGGGGGGTGGTAAGATACAAAGCTCATCATGTCACCTTCTGCTTGCCATCCCTCAGCCACTTCCAAGTACTCTTAGGATTGAAACAAGAGGCAGACTTGGCCCCCCAGGCACAGACACACTGCCCTTGACCCTACCAATCCATCTCCTACTGACCCACTGTACTCATCTGGTCTTTCACTTCCTGGCTCACACCATTGCCCATCAACCTGGCCTTGGCTCTGGCTGTTTCCTCTGCCTCCCACAGTTCAATACATGTGAAGCCTTCAGTTTCCACTCAGACCCGTCTTTCTCCAGAAACCTGTCCTGCCTTCTGCAGTGCTCACATTTCACACCAACTGCTCCACTGAGTGCTAGTTTATCGCAATGTGCGTTTTTACCACTCATTTGGGGCTGAGCAGAGGGCCTTCAAAGCTACAGAGGGGGGCACCTTGAGCATCCTGGGAGAGCTCTGGCTTGCGCTGACTCCAGACACCAACCCAGGCCTGGAAACAGGGTCCACAGGCCTGTGGTGTAGGGCCGAGGCCCATGGGGCACAAGCTGCCTGTGTGGCTCTCCATGCTCCCTGAACCTCTGAGGGTCTAGATTTCCTAACATGGTTGCAATTTTGCTTTTCCTTGATGAATATCATCTTCCCATCTAAACTACAATCTGCGGAGGCACAGCTGTTGTCAGCAGGTAGGTGTGCAACAGTTGTGTGGACGGAATGTGAGCGTTCTTACTTCCCGGTCGACAGGAATGGCCTGTGGCCCGCTCCTCCTTGTCTCACCTGGTCTCGTGAGCATCTGCATATCCTTATCTGGGCATTAGTGGATATTTCCCCACTCCTGGACGAAATCATCACTTGCTCATTTGGAAGAGGCTTGCCAGTGACTCAGACACGGCGTGCCAGGCCTGGTACTGAGGGAGCTCCCGAGGCTGAGTAGGTGCTCAACAAACATGTGCCGAGTTGAGTGCCAGCCAGGCTTGCAGGCTGAGGGGTGGACAGGATGTCCTGGTTGGAGGACAGTGGGCTCTTGGAGGAGGGAACAGGCCAGATGCCCAAGGTCAGGGTTCGATTTGGGGTCAGGGGGTAGGGCCCAGGCACAGGGAAATGTTCTGGGAGTCTGGGGAGTTCCACACCCCGTGATCTGGGCAGGGTGCTCCAGATAGGATCCTGGCACACCCCCATAGCCTGCCCTGCCTGCTCCTGGGGCGGGGGCCGCAGGCGGGGCCCACTTATCATCAACCAGGCAGCAGGAGGAGCTGGCCCTGCTCTGGGGAGATGGCAATCACGCAAGCACTCCTCAGTGGAAAATCACCTCATCACATGGCCCCCTGCTGGGAGGAGGAACAGAAAGGGTACCGGAGCCAAGGGGCCAGAGGGCTGTCCCCACATGTATGGGTCTGTGGAAGGTGCTCAGGTTGACCTCTCTGCAGGCCCCAGAACTGAGCAGTGCTCAGACTGGGTCACAGTCTTCTGAGTGGCCTTCCAGGACCTCAGGAAGCAGTTGGAGCCTCCATCTAGACAGTTGGCAGGGGATCTCTGAAATTACCTCTAATTAGACCTGGCAGGACTGGACCACATGGTCCACTGAGGCCTCGACTTTGTCATGATTGTGCCCTTGGCAAGGGCCACCTTCGGGCCACATGCTCTGGACCCTTTTCTAAGGGGGACTGTGACTATTGCTCCCTTACAGTCAGGGTGTGCAAGTTGAGGAGCACCCAAATCACTTGCTGATTAACAGACAGGCTTATACATAAGACATGTGTGCACATACTCAGAGCATATCCTGGTGCGTACATTCCCAGCATGTCTATGGATATAAACATTCTCTCCTACGGCCACAGACACAGCTAGACTCCCATCCACCATGCAAAGGTGGATGCTTGAGCTGATGCACCTAGAGGGTCCACACACAATCTCAGTGTCCCATGCATGCACCAGAGGGTGGGCAGTCCTGCAAATTTCCTTCCAATCCCATTTCTATGCACTTATAAACCATACTTGAAGTCAAACTGTTGGTATAATTGTGCATCTCATGTCATGAAACACTCTCTGTAAGCATCATTTTAAATCATTGCATAATCTACTGTCATATGGGAGGACCATGATTTATTAAACCAATCCCCTATTATTGAACATGAAAGTTGTTTCAGTTTTTCACAAGACTACTCATAAATATTTATCCACCTAACCGATGACTTCCTTGAGCTAAATTCTCAGAAGTCACAGTCATAGGGTATTTTAATTGATCTATAATTGAAGTATAAAAGGTTGAGACTTTTCAAAGGCCTTTGATACATATAGTCACATTTACTGAGATGATCAATTTACACACTTACCAGAGACACTCATTTTCTTGTTTTCTTGCCAAGCCTAGATATTCTTATTTTAAAAGATATTTATTAATTTCATGTGCAAAATTTTTTTTAACTTTCCCTTAATTTACATTTGTGGATTATTAGATTACAAACATTTTTGCTTTTTAGCTAGACATTTATATTTCCATTTTTTCTCATTTAAACCTTTTTACTATTTATATATTTGTCTTAGTTTTTTGAAAATACTGATTTGTAAGAACTCTGTATATTCAGGCATTAACTCTCCTGTTACTGGCCATGTTTGTTTCAAATAGTTCATGTTTAATTTTGTATCTGCTTATGTGTGTGTATACAAATATGTGTGTGTGTGTATGTGTATGTATATATATATATATATATATATAGAGAGAGAGAGAGAGAGAGAGAGAGAGGGAGAGACTTACTTTCAAAGCAACCAAATGTAAAATGTTTTCCTTCAGAACTATAAAATGTTTTCCTTTATGTTAAAAGTGTTCTTGCCCATTCTAGATGTTTACTATCCCTTCTGTGACTTGTGTGTGTGTGTGTGTCTTCATTTTACATTCAGCTCTGTAATCATCTGGGAAATAAGGAAGAGAAGACATTATCCCTGCCCTCAAGGAGCTTGTGGGAAACAGAGCCGAAGGAGCAGTACATCTGTGTTATCACTGCTGCTCTCATTGTGTGCCTGAGATAAGATATGTAGATACTGGCTCAGTGAAAGGACAAGGAAGCAACATGGTGGAGATGGGATTTTAATGTGTTTTTCAAGGTTGCCCTGGGCTGGCAGAGGCTTTATTTATTTATCAAAGGATGCATAGTCTCATTATGTGTCAGCATTGTTTTATAAATATTAACTGATTCAATCCTCATAATAAGTTGCTGAATTATTATTATACTATTATAAACCCCATTTTATAGATGAAGAAACTGAGGCCCACAGAGTACAAATAACTTACCCAAGGTGATACATGGAAGGGCCAGGATTTGAATGTAGGATTTGCTTTGGGGGAAGCGGGAGTGCTTATAGCAGAGGGACTTGAATATTCAAAGGAAAGATTTGGACCCACAGTTGGCAAACTTCTCCCATAAAGGGTCACACGGTAAATATTTTAAACTTTGCTGGTCAGGAGGAAAAATTGAGGCTATCATAGATACTTATATAACAAGGGTGAAAACAAATTTCCACATATTTTTATTGATGAAATTTTAAATATAATAATAGAACACACTGAAAAAATACAGGTCTACTAATATGAAGAGTGGAGTTATTCTTAGAGGGAGAAAGGATTTTGCTTAATTGGGGGTCAAGATTAGTGGCCCCGTCCCCTAGCTGGCTACAAACATTCACACGTAAAACCACTCTCTGATTGCAGGTCTCTGGGTGACTGGAAGCAGCCTGCAGCCAGAGGTTGTCTGTCCACATCTGGTTTATATCTCGTGCTGCAGAGCAGAGCCGCACTGAGGACCCAGTGTTCCTCCTCCCTAGAGGAGCTGGGATGACTAGGACAGGGCTCGGAAGCTACAATAAAGTACTGGGAGAGACAGTGGTCCATCTCAGGGCCAGGGCCATGTGGGTGGAGAGGCAGGATGATTTGCTAGATTTTTCTGGCATGGGCTCCCAGGGGTGGTGATCAGGGGTGCTGGGAATGCCCTGGCAGGCAGAAGCAGTCAGTGCCATTCAGAGACTTGTCTGGAGACCGAGACATTAAAGAAGAAAAAGTGCTAGTGCTTCCAGAGTTTGGTGGGGCTTTGCTTCTAAGGGCACCAGGAAGACCTGTGGCCAGAGATGGTGTCCACGCTTGCTGGCCACAGCCAAGTGATCCCGCCGGCAGATTGCCCTATCTTGGGTGTAAGACTGGCACCTTCGGATTCCTTTCACAGGGGGCAGGACTTCCAGACCTCCCCTTTCGGGTGAATGACAGGAGGAACCAGATGGTGGATAAGGAGAATACTGCTGATATGGGGGAAGAAACAAAGAAAGGGAATGAAAGGCATTCTGAGAAAATGTCACCACTGTGGCCACGGTTTCTACCTATTGGGAAAGGCTCCTTGATTTCTCTCCCTGATACTCTTAGAGGTGCAAAGACCTGCCCCCTCCTCTGCCTCGTGTGGGGGCGGAAGGTGGCCACTGGCTCAGCTGGGCTCTGTAATTAAGTCTGTAGCAATGGGTGGAGGAATCGGACAGATCTTGCCCCAAAGCTTTTCTTGCTGTCAATGGGCTTAAACACAGGCAGGCAGCAGCTTACGAAATGCTCCTGAGAAATCGTCTCAGGTGAGCTCGAGGTGGGCCAGATGCAAATGAATCTGAGACAAATGTAGGCACTTCTGCTACAGGTGTGGTCACCTACTCTGCCCTTAGGTCCAGAGGGGCTGAGGGCAGCATGTTTAGAAGACTGGGTCAGGTCGGGTCAGGTAGGGGCTGATGCCCATCCATGGCAGCCAGTGCTGGGCTGAGGTAGATTAACCCTCTTCCCCCTCCCATAGATTCACCCCTTAACCCTGATCTCAGAGTGACCTGTTCTAGACTCAGGCTCACCCTTCACCCTGACCTCAGATGAGATTGACCCCTCCTTCACCCCCAGCTGACCTTTAGATCCTCCCCATCATCTTACAAAGCAAGCATTCTGCATTCAAAGGGAGACAGGGCACAGCAATGTGCACCATTCCCTGTGGGTCCACAGAGACCCAGCTCACAGCCTGAGCCTTAGTGCCTGGAGGGAGGCTCATGGAGGGATCTCGAAAGGTCACTGTACCTGCCCAGTCTTCTCCCCTGCTCTCACTCAGCTGGGCAACTTTAGGTGACTCTCTTAGCTGAAGTGGGGGGGGGGGTGTGGGTCCTCAGAGGGAATTACTCATCTGTCCTGTGGGTATAATGATACCCATGTACCTGCCCCTGCTGTCTGTGGAAGTAAGTGTGAGTGTTCAACAGAGAGGAGTGGAAGTGATTTGCAAACCGTGAGCTTTCTGGTGCAAACTGGAGTATTGAAGTGAGAAGGTTGCCGACCATCAACATGTCTGTCTTCTGTGCTGGACAAGAAGTCTTCTCCCCTAGACTTTTTTACTCTTTCCATTCTTTTTTTTTTTTCTTTTTATATTCATTGAGAAAATTTCAAGCTATTCAAAAGCAGAAACAACAGTCTAATGAGCTCTTCCTGTGATGGTAGAGGGTGTGCTTTGCAGACCTCCTCCTCCAGGGGCCTACTCCACCCAGGGCCAGCTGCCTGCCTCTGATGGTGCAGAGGCAGGAATGGTGCTCAGGCAACCTGGCTGTGGAGCTGTGGGCTCCTCTGTTGTTGACTTCCACTCAAGGACTCCACTGTGGCTGGGCCCAGCTCTCCGCAGATGCCCAGAAAGCATGGCAGATCAGATGCACCTGTACAATCTTCACCTTCACTTGGGTCAGACTTGGGTTTAGAATGACAGTACTCTCAGCCTCCCTGGTTCCACCTCCATTTCCTTTCTAACAAGTATTTTCTCTAATAAATAAAACCTTAGTTCCCATCTGCTCCTTCAAGGACCTGGACTAACAGACCTCATCACTGATTACCCAACATCCGTGGTCAACCGTCATCAATATTCTTCTACACTTGCTTCATTTCTTCATTCGCCCCTCGCCCCCATCCCTCACTAAAATGATTTAAAACAAATTCCAGTTGATCTTAGGATTCATGCTTGATAAACTTCATTCAGGCTTATATGAATTACTCAGTTTTATGAATTACAGTGCTACTGACCAAATTCAATATTATTGAATAAACAAATATTCACTCTTAAAACAGTCAATCCTCATTACTCACAGATTCTGTATCTCCAAATTTGCCTATTGCTAAAATTTATTTGGAATGCCAAAATCAGCACTTGGGGTGCTTTCTTGGTTATTCACAGATAGGCACCGAGTGGCTAAAGTTTTGAGTGGCTGAAGCACAGATTCTCAGCTGAGGTCCCACCAGGCAGAGTTCTGCCTTCCCCCTCCAGCTTTATTGAGATATAATTGACATTTAATATTGTGTAAGTTTAAGGTGCACACCTGTTGATTTGATACTTATATATTGCAAAATGATTACCACCTTAGCGGTTAGCTAACACCTCCATCATGTCACATAATTACCATTGCTTTTTTGTGGGGAGAACATTTAAGATCTACTCTCTTAACACCTTTGCTCTGCTTTTTGGTTACAGTTCTCATAACAAGAATCTTTTTCTCAGTCTACCTTGTGCCACCTTTTGGGGTATTTTTGTGTTTTCTGTTCATGACTTTTTATTGAAAGTAGCCCTTAAGCATATGTGTTGTCTCGTGTTCTTGAGCTCAAGAAGCTGTGATGTGCCTTATGGAGACAATGTATGTGCTGGGTCGGCTTTATTCAGGCTGGTCTGGATCGCTCACTTTCATGAATTGAAATTCACGGTGCTATTGTCAAATTCAATGTGATCGATTAAGCAAATATATTAAATAAGGTGCCTTTAAACAGAAACACACATAAAATAAAGTTACAGGTTGGTGAAGTGATGAAAATGTGACCAGAAGCTCACAGAGATCTAATCCTTTATTTCCCATGGAAACAATGGTTTATATTTCACTAATTTAGTGTTTTGATTACTTAATGTAACTACTGAAAACAATGAGAACTGGCTGCACAGCAGTATTTATTATGAACACTTATTTATGGGGCCATAATGCCATGATTATACTTAACAAAACTAATACTGGTACCTTGGTGTCACCTACTATTCAGTCCATTATTAGATTACTGCAACTGTTTCAAAGTTGTACTTTTATGGTTGATTACTCAATCCAGAATCCAAACAAGAGTCACATTTCTCATTTAGTTGTTAAATTTCTGAATCCAGATTGTTCCCCCACCCTTTTCTTTTCCATGCCATTGACTTGTTGCAGAAACCACGTTAATTGTCCTGTGAAGTGTTTCACATTGTGGATTTTATCTGCAGCTTGCTGGTATTTACTTTGATCCTATATCCCCTATATTTCTGGGCCATGGAATTTATTTCTGAAGGACTCTGTTACTGGCAGGACCAGATACTAAAGGGCGAATGGGGGTAAGAGGTGGGGGTGGATTTAGGATTATATTGGGGATGGTGATGTTAGGATTGAGTTGGATTAGATTTTACATTCAAGGAGAGCTGCATTTGGCAGGATAATCTAGTAGTTAAGAGCTATTGACCTTGAACAAGTTATGTAACTTCTCTGTGTCTTCGTTTCCTTATTTGTAAACTGGGGATAACAAGAATTCTTACCTCATAGGGTTATTATGAGGTTTAAATGAGTTAATATATGGAAAGCACTTGGACCAGTGCCTGGCACATGATAATTGCTATGTAAGTGTTTGATATTCCATTGTTATTGGGGGTTGGGGCCGGGTTAGTTGTGGGGTAAAGGTGACTACAGTTCATGATTCCACCTCTTACTGGAGGTTCCACTTTATGGTCAGAGGGGCCTGGATATGGGAAGTACATAAGTCACCCCTCCCTTGGGATGTCCTTCCTGTTCTCTCTCTGGAGAACAGGTCAGAATTAAATGGGGGCACGTGGGGCTCTGTCTCTTTCTCCCTTGGAAACCAGTTCTGACTCTGACCCTTCTGCCTTGCCCATTTGCCAAAAGAATTATTGATTTTCTGTGATACAATCACAGTCTTGAGTGCAATTTTAGAAGGGGGGAGGAGATGAATTTTGGTCTCCAACTCTCTTCTGGGAAGGAAATTTTTCAAGTGAGCACACCTATTTGGACATTAGGATCAGTTTCAGGGAGCTAGAATGGAGAAGGACAAAGGAATCTTCAACCTAAGGGTAAGGCAAACCACACAGTGGTCACTAAGGGTGTTGGTGGATTTGGCCATTATATTTATTTACCTATTCACATGCTAATCATTCATTCATCTGTCCATCCATCCATCCACCCACCATCTATCCATCCACCCATCCAATCATCAGCTTATTCTTCGATTCTTTCATCCATCACCACAACAAATACTGGGCACCCACTCTGAGTCAGACACATCATTCCTGTACTCAGGCACCTCATTGTTTAGTCAAGGAGGTGTGTATTTAATTACTACACACTATGCTAGTAGAGGAATGTACACTATGTGATGAGAGTTCTGGACAGGGTGGAACTATTTATGGCTGAGACCAGGGGCTAAAAAAAAGGTTTCTTCCTTCCTTCTGTGGGTCTGAGTCTTCTGCCTCAGTGGCAACCCCTGTTGTGCTAGGGCCAGGTCCAGTGGAAGGCTAATTTTTCCGTTTTCTGCTTCTAAATCACGAAGCGAACTGTTCCTTCTGGGATGCTATTCTGGAGTTACCAAATTGCTCCACCATGCCCAGCCAGGTTCTCTGGTGATAGTCTCCCTTCCTCATGAAGACTCCCTTGAAGAGATATGAATACCAAGTGTCCAGGCAACCTCTACCCACAGAGTGTTTAGACCACAGCTGCAAAAGAGCTGCCTCATGTTTGGTGCTATCTCCACAATCATTATTTGGGCAGTAGACAGTGGGCCAGAAAGCCCTCTTCTGCTCTTCCACTTTGCTGCTCCTGTGCCGACTATACAGGTTGGCCGCTGGTTTAAGTCTCTTAGTAATGGCTCTCCTTCTTGGGAATCCTAATGGGGAATATTTTTGCCTCGAACTAATTACAGGCTCCAAGAGTCAGAGTGCAGGAAATGTGATTCCCCTAAATAAGCCCATGTTCCCTGAGACAGTGGCATGATGGAGCCTGCCTGTCACTGGCCCAAGGGTCAGGTGACAGGGACTATGTGTAGCTCCAGCCTAGGGCAGAGGCTGGGGTCTCACCCTTGACCTCTCCCCAGTTCTGAGACAGGAAGGAGTCCAGGAGCCTCACAGATTAGCGTGTTTATGGGGAGAAGCTGGCCAGGGCCTGAGGTGGTTTCAGCATACTCTCCCTCCTTCCATCTGTCTGACTAATGTTCCCATCTGCAAGCCCCAGGTGAGACACAGTAGCGTCTCCCGCTGCGGCCCCAAAGAGAGACTGTGTTTGCGGTGTAACTGCCTGATGGTATCTCAGAGGGTGGTTTGGGTGAGCTGTCTCTTGGGAGTGTCTGCCTGTTGTTTTCCTCAGCCCCCACCTGGCCCCCACCTGAGCCCTTGCCTGAGCTCACTGCATTATTCATAAAAGCGCAAGACCAGCACTCTCCCCCAGCACCAAGGGGCACCAGCTTGACTGACACTCGGGCGCGTGTGTGTGTGTGTGTGTGTGTGTGTGTGTGAGTGTGTGTCAGGAGAGGGGGTCCTCTCTGCACTCACAGTTAAATGCGTTCCCAGGATTCGCCTTCTCACATGCTCCTCAGCAGACGCTATAGGAACGTCGTGGCTGAATGTCTCAGGAGGCGGGCGGCCCCGTCACCGTCTTCTGGCTCACGAGAAATCCCAGTGATGAGCTCTGAGGTCTGGCCCCACATTCCCAGTCCCACTCCCTTTCCCTTCCCCTTTCCCGTTCTCATTCTCATTCTCGCCCAGCCCCAAGTTCCTCCCAAAGCGAGAGAAGACTAGGGACCTAGGGACGACGCCCTCACAGCACTCGGTGCCCGGCTGTGTGACGACCCGTCCCCTGGACCTTGGTCTCCTAAGCTGCTCAATGCAACAGCTGGTGCGGAGAGTCCCGGGGGGGAAATGGGGCCATGTGTACTCACGGGCCGGACCGCGAGCCCAGCCTCTCACACACTCTCCCCTCCCCGCCTCCCCCTCTGTCCTGCACGCCCCAGGACTGTCTGCTGGGCAGCAACCACGCACAGGGTGTATCAGAGGAGAAACAAAAGCACGAGCAATGGGGGGGACCCCACCCTTTGGGATCCTCTGAGCTGATGGGAGAGCTACATTCCCTGCCAGGGAGCTCCCACTGTGTTGTGTCTGTGTTTTGTGTGTGTCTGTGTTTGTGTGTGTCTGTGTTTTGTGTGTGTCTGTGTTTTGTGTGTGTGCACGTGTGTGTGCGAGTGTATGAGTGTGTGTGTGCGTGTGTGTGTGGTGGGAGCAGGGGAGTTGCCCAAGCCAGGGAGGAAAGCCCAGATATGTGTCTCCAGCCTAGACAGATGACTATGATGTCTTAGCAGGTAAGAGCAATCAACAAATTCATTAAGTTCCTGTTTACACATCTATTGTCAAAGTTAATAATTTGATTTAACTAAGCTGATTACCTTCATTAAAAACCATTAGTTCCCATAAACAAATGTTCCTGTGTTTGCGTTTTCATAATTATGTGGGCATTTCACAACTTGCACTTCAAGGGAGCCCTGTGCTCAAACCTGGCCTGATCCACCCCAACCCACAAGGGCTCTCTCTGTCTTGACTTCTTAGGCCAGGGCTGCACTAGGTGTTGGGGGACAGTGGGGAGGGGGCAAGACAGGCCCAGTTGTCTTTGTCTGTAGCCCATGCTTTGTGCTCCTCGCGTGCTGCCCCTGGCGTCCTGGCCGCTCTGGGCCCATGTTCCTGGGCAGCACCTCTCAAGAGAAATCTCAGTGGGGTCTGAGTCAGGTGCTCCCAGCTCCTGGTAGCCTGGGGTCTAGGTGTGGACTCCCGGGCTTGGGCCACAAGGCGCCATGCTGAAGGTGCATCTCAGGGACACCGTCTTCCGTCATCTGTGATTTTTTCCATTGTACTTAGTTTCCAGCCTGCCGCAGAGAGGGCTGAGTTTTACAGTCCTTGTGATAA
The DNA here is from genome assembly GCF_014898055.3 of Talpa occidentalis. Classification (NCBI taxonomy): domain Eukaryota; kingdom Metazoa; phylum Chordata; class Mammalia; order Eulipotyphla; family Talpidae; genus Talpa; species Talpa occidentalis. The sequence goes on along the minus strand of NW_023604861.1, from coordinate 83,473,469 downwards.
CGTGTGTGTCAGGGCCTGGCAGAAGCAAGTCCTCCTCCCTTCTCTCCTATGGCCCGTATTCTCAGACCTTCTGAGGCTCAGACTGAGACCCTATAAGCTGGCTATGTGCAGGGGCAGCTGGAACACACCATCTGCCCTCTCACCCCTCTGGCTGTGGTTGGTGGGTTTTTCTCCAAACCCTTTCCAGGGAGCTCAAGCCTGGGAAAAGTGTGGGGGCTGTGCAACCTTGGCAGGAGCATGGGGGAGAGGGGTGCCACAGGAGTCAGTGGAGTCGGGGCTTATAGTGACAATGACCTGACACGGCTGACATTGGGGAGCACTGCCTGTTATGTCCTGGCCTCTTCTAATGACTTTGTCCCTGACACACAGGGAAATGCACCTCTCAGAGCCTCAGTCTCCCCACGCTTTGAAGGGGTAGAAGAATCTCTGTTGGGAGAAGTGCAACCTGTGGGACCAGGGAGGACACAGCCTTCCTTCCTCCTGGGTGTTGGAAGGAAGGGCTGTGCTTGCTAGGGGCCTCCCCTGCTGACCACAGTGGTGGAAGAAAGCTAGAGGAACTAGGGGAAGGAGGCATGAGAGGGCCACAGGAACCCCAGGGGTCACTCCAGAGGGTCTCCTCTAAGTCTTTCCTGCCTCCCCTTCTTCCTGTCCTTCTGCACCCCTTTCTTCTTCTCCTGGTTTCCTGTGGGACTGTCCCCCACCTATGTCTTTCCTCACCTACTCTCTGACTAGCTTTCCCCAGGCCTTGCTTGGGCCTGCCCCTCGTGCTTGCTGTTCACAGGGACAACCCAGCAGCTCCAGGAACAGAGAGCTAGTGCCCGCACACCTCTCTTGCGCAGCACTGCCACTTCTGGGGCCTTCTGCCTCCTTCTCACCTCCTTCCATTGAATTTGTACCCTCCCTCCTCTCTCAGGCCTCACCACCTTCTTCCCATCCCTCTTCTGCCCTTTGTTGTGTCCTGTACACCATTGCCCTCCGGTGCCAGACCAGGCTGGGCAGCCTCCACGCTGCAGGAGACAGAGCGCTGGGCCTGGGCTGCATGGGCAGCAGCCCCTAGGCTTGGTTGTCCAGAAGATCCGGGGATGTGCAGGGGCAGGTAAATGTGTGTGTGACCCCAAGCCTGCCAGGTCCTAAGGAAATGCCCTGCCCTCTTGGGTGAAAGAATTAACCTTTGAAAAACAGTCTAAAGTTATGTGACCTAGGTGGTAGGTGGGTGAGTGAGCGAGGGTCGGCATGGGCAGGAGATTGGGCAGGGAGACACAGGAGGCCATGCTCCCCTGTGGCTGGTGGGCGGGCTCAGTGAACAAAGCTGGGCACCTGCCAGACTCCAGGAGTGCTGAGAGCCACACTCACCAGCCTGTCTGCAGAGCCAAGTCCAGTGGCCAGAACCCAGGGCCTGTGAGGAGTGTTTCAGGAAGCCGAGATGGGGGACGTGTTCTTGAAAGTGTTGTTGCAGTTGAGATATGAAGTGCGAGCCACAGTGAGGGTGTCGGGAGCAGCTCTATGGGCCTGTGGGCATGAATTCAAGCCTCGCCACTTTCTAGCTGGTCACCCTGAGCTTGTGACTCTCTGAGGCTTCGTTTTCTCATCCTTAAAATGGGAGCAATGTTGTTACTAATCTCATAATATCTGTTAGGCTTAACTGCTAAATTCCAAAGGTTCTCAATACATTTTGGTAATAAAAAAAGACATTTCTAAAGTGTCCAATTTCAAAAACAGTTTTCAGTGAGGCATGTACCACCTCGTAAGCAGTTCCATGGGTGTCTGCCTGGCCTTTGGTGGCCCAGAGAGGCTGCCAGATTCTCCTCCTATCTTTGCTGTTCACCTGTGTGAGTCCATCTAGAAAATGAAGAAGTTATCATAGATATTCCTGCAGGTGTGACGTTATTTCCTCAAGAATCCAGTGTCACTGTTTTTTGTCACTGGCCTGGTGGGCCTGGGGGGTGTAAAGTAGGGGCAAGGATTCAGATTCCCAAGAAGCTGGATTCAGATAGGAGAATTATAGTCTTCAGTCAACTTCAAGAAGGAAGTAGGGTCCCATGCATGCCCTGCAGCCTCAAACCCAAATATTTGGAGGCTTCTGCAGCTGGGGTGTGGTCGGGATGAGTCACCGAGTGGGGGAAAAATTAGGAAAACACTCCCCTTGTCCTCGCCCCTTCCTCGTGGTGCTCATGAAGCCAGTGAGGCTGAGTAGGATCAAAGCCATCCGCACCTCCCCAGACCCGGGCATGTTTAGTCACCTGGGGAGGTGGGGGAGGCCGTCTTGGGAAGCGGCAGTGAGAGCATGGACACGCTCCCTCGCTCCACCGTGGAGCGCGCTCAGGGAGTCCCTTGCAAGGCTACGACCCCTTAAACAGAGCATTGTCGTCCACTTCGGAAAGAAAGCATTATTAATAAGTTGCCTAGGGCACCCAGTAATGATCGTGAGCTGCCGCGAGCCAGGGTACACGAGGGCACTGCAACTTGAAAGGGAACATTTCCCAAAGGGAGGTGATAGGTCTTGATAATTGTTATAATAACAGCTCAGCGGGCCTGGGTTGGTTCCTTTCATCCTGTGAGGTCATAAATGGCTTTCTCCACCGGAGAAAGGACAGGGCCTCCACCCACCACAAACACCCTCTTGCTGCACTCACCCAGCTGGGAATTTGCCCAGCTGTTATTTCTGAGCTGGGGAAACTTTGGGATCGTTAAAACAAGGTGAGCTAATCATGCCTGTGTGTGCCATTCTCCCAGGATGGGAGTGGAAATTCCACTTGTCAAGTTGGTTCTCGAGCCATTGCCAGGAAGCCTGTTCCATGATATGGGCCCAGTTTCCCCTCATCTGCGTACAAACTTACAGTGCAGGGGAGTTAACGCTTTGCTTGCTGTGCGAGTGACCACACAGGCGTGCTGATTTACTCCACTTCTCCGGTTGGCTTCCACTGAAAAGCTGGCAGCCGCATCCGCAGGATGGAAGAGTTGATGCTTTATCTCTTCATCAGACTGTGACAGCAACTACCTACCCACCAGGGCCCTCGGCCAAGAGGTGGGCTGACAACCCCCCCGACGGTGGGCCTTGCCAGCGCCATCTGGATCACGCATCTCTTCAAAGCTGTTTCTTTAAAGGGTCCTGCTTTTGCATAGGCCTGAGATGGCGAGTTTACAGGGCAAAGGCTAGAGTGCCAGTTGGGGACCCTGATACTGTAGACCCCCTCCCCCACACCCTACCCCCCAGCTGATTCTTCTGCAGAAGTGAGGACCACCGGGTTCAGAAGAGGAAGCTATTCACCTCCACTTTGCTCCTGCAACTGCAGGGTTTCAAGCTGTCCGGGTCTGGCTATATCTAGCATCTTCTCAGCCTTGGGGCTTGGCTGGGCCCCTCCTGAGACATTTTGGGGTCTTCAGATGACTGATCCTTGCTAAACAGCTGCAGCCTCCCTCAGAGTCCAGTGGAAACCGCACAGCCTCGCTTTCCCTTGCCAAATGTCACACGCATAGATATCCTGCAGCACCTCAGATGCTCAGCAAGTATCTGTAGACTTCATTTTTTCCCATTACCTTCTGTTTTCTTGCATGACTCCACAGACTTAGGCCCATAAAGGGCTCCTGGGCAATGCTGCTAAGACGTTAAGTCGAGTGTGTTTACAGGGGGCAGATCTATAGAGAGCTTAGGAATATGGTCTCAGGTGTCTGCCCTGAACCTAGTGCCTTTGCTGCCTGGTTTCTTCAGCTGTAGACTAGGGAGTTGTGTGTAGTTTGTAGGGCTGCACAAAGATGGGGTGAGCACATGCAGGGGACCCTTTAGGACAGTGCCTGGGGCGTGGCATGTCAGCTGCTGTCACAATGGCTTTAGTAGTATGGAAGTAACAGAGGGGTTAAACTTTGATCTTTCCGATTCCCAACCCCAAAACCTGGGGGTCCACCCATGGAGTGGATACCGGGATCTAGAAGACAAATTTTTTTTGTGAAAAAGTCCCAGAAGCATTCTAAGCCCATCTTTATCTATTGTGAGTGTCAAGCTTTCCTTGTCGGGAAGTTTTCCTGTTGCTCAGACTTCTAGCCTGCATGTTGCAGCCAGATCTCCAATCTGTGCCTTCCTGTGCTTCCCTGCACTCAGGAAAAAACTGGTTCCCCTACCTGAGACTAGAGCCCCATAGATGGGATGATGCCAGCACTCTCTGGGGCAGCAGCCTTCCCGTGCCCCCACCCATAGAACAAGACTCACAAGTCCTCACTGCACCCATCCCACCTAAGCAGGGGCCAGGCTGATGCCTTTCCACTACGTCGCTCCCCCAGGGGTCAAGCTGTGTAAGTTCTCCAATCACCAGTTCATGGCTCATGCAGGTGTCCTCAAGGCTCTGTGCCAACTCTCATCCATCCTTCAAGGCCCCGCTTACATGCTACCACCTCCAGGAAACCTTCTCTGAACCCTGTGGTCCACACCACACTCTTCCTCTCAAATTCCTCTAGTCCTTGGCATTCATATGAAGTAGGCCAAGGGTATATTAGGCTCTATCCCTATACCCTACTTCCTCGTGATGACTGAAGTCTGTGGCCAGCCTGAGGTAAGGTGACAGAGCATGATGGAGTCTTCCAGAGGCCATGAAATGGACCTGCATTCCTGCCCTTGGGGGGCTCAGGGCCCTGACCACACCTGCCTGTGGAAGTGTGAGGGAAGTAGCTGGACCTCGCTTTGAACGTGCCATGGGATGCCTACAGCATTCAAAGTTCCAGGCTGGACTAGGAGGGGATGGGCTGGCCCCTCAATGCTGGATTTGGCAGTCAAGTGCCAGGAGAAATGTGTTTGGGAAGTGCCTTAAGAATTGTGCTGCAGCTGTGCACCTCTGCCTGCCTCTGCCTCTTGGTCTCTGCTTTCACTTAAGACCAGCTCACAAAGGCGCCTGGACTGACGATTCTCCCACACCCACCAGATGAGCATGCAGACGTCTTCAGCGCAGAGCATCCTGCCGCGAGCTACCAGGTCTGTCTGAAACTGCACCAGAACTTGGCCAGGGCGAGAGACTGGTCAGCGGACTCCAGGAATCCATTTTCCAGGCTGACATTGGCAAATTACTGACATTGAAACCAGGCTACTGCCATCCACCCACATTCTGGATCATTCTATAATAAAGCACCCCAGGGCCTCCCCTGGTGGCACAGGCGGTTGAGTGCCACACTGTGAAGCTGTCCACAGCCTCTGCAGCGCCGGTTTGATCCCAGCAGGCCAGCAAGGGTCCCACATGCCGAACAGACCTCTCCTGTCTTGCCTGCTGCTCCCCTCAGCAGTGTATTTCGTCGGTCTGCCTGTTCTATTCCCCACTCAGTCTCTGGTGGATCCTCTTATCCTCCTGCGCATCTGGCCTGTACCCCAGGTCTTGTGTAAAATGAATAAATAAATCTTTAAAATAAATAAATAAATAAATAAAGCACCCCAGCTCAGAGTTGTTATTTTTTTTGGGGTGGGGGGGCAGTTAATCTATATAACAAATAAAAAATAGAACTGCCTCCCAGAAGAGAGAAATCAAGGGGTGGAATCCAGGAAATAACTGTAACGCAGCATCACCTTTGGGGGTGACCAAGCCCAGTCAGGGGTATCTTCCTTTGAGGCTCTGGCCTTGAGGGGCAGCCACAGGGAATAAAGGAACCATGTTAGGGAATGGGGCAGGGCTGTGGGACAATGGTAGCAAGGGATGAGCCAGTTGCTTCTCCCTCTCTCAGGACCCCCCAGAGCTGGCAACGAAAGGTCAGGAGAGGTGTGTCCCAAACCAGATCACTGCCTCCGAGGGAGGACTCCATTCCCAGATTCAGGCATCCATCTTCGCTTCCAGACTGGACACACCTTGCTTTCCTCTCTGGGGATGTCCTTCCCTGGGGAGTTTTCACACACAATGGTTGGCAGACTTCGGCACTTATTTTCATCACTGTTTTTAAGGTGAATGGCATTTGTCACATTCCTTCCTGGCTGGCTTTGATGTGGGGCGATTTCCCACTCCCTAATGACAGTGAGGAGCCGGCCAGCTAACACCCAGCACCTCTGGGCGGCCTCGCTATCCCGCCAGATCTGGTTCCCACAGCTGCTGCTTGTTTTCAGTATCTATTTCGGGGACCTTAATTAAGATCCTCTTTAATGATGGAGAGGAACTTCTCCAGCGATTACCTCCTCACTTTTACAGCTCTCTCAGGCTCTTGCTCTCTCCCTCCTCCTCCTCGACTCCCACAGTCTCCAGGCCTCCCTTGACAAGTTGAAGACACAGCTTTTCCAGAGTGTTTTGGGGATTCGGGCCGAGTTGTCCTTCCCCCATGATCCCAGCAATACTCAAGGGCAGCAAAATAATTGTACCCAAGATAATTTTAAAGCCTGTGCCCTGAAAAAATTGTCAAAAGTCAGTATGGCCCAGTGCCTGGCACACAAAAGCTCAATAAATACTGGTTTGATGAGTAAAGTGAATAAAAGAATAGCACATGGGCGTGTTCAGTATCGAATGCAAAATACTGACACGAGGGCCGCACGCTTTTGATTTTCTAACTGGAAGCCGCAGGCTCTGAACCTTTCTTCATGAGCCAGGCCTTTGTGTTCATCAATTCAGGAAAATGGGGATGTCTCTGCCCTTGCAGTGGGGCCACACAGTATGGAGAGCCCAGGACCAGCCTCTGCTGCAGCTTTGGCCCAGGTCTGCCCCGCCCTCACTTTTTCTGGCCTGTTTTCTTGTCCACAAATTGGGGGTATCAGTCCCACCTCAACAGGTAGATTGTGAAGGAGCATTGAGACTCTGCATGTGAAAATGTCCACCAGAAGTAATTCCCTGTTAAAGTTAAAGGTGGCCTCAGGTTTGGAGAAAGAAGGGACTGAACAGTCTAGGACTCCAAGACCTTGGACTGGGGTGCAGTCACATGGTTTATTTGCAGTGTCAGGGAGCCCCAAAAGACCTCAACCTGCGCTCGGTCTTTTCCCTCGCCCTGGGAGGACCTGTTTTCCCTCCCCAGTGCCTGGCCTCCTCCTGCCCCACCTCCCAGTTCAGCGCTACACTTTCCCTATCCATTCTTTTTTTAGTTTTTTTTTAAAGATTTATTTATTTATTCATACAAGCACTGGGTGCAATCAGAAGCGCGGAAGGGTGAGAGAATTCACCAGAGCCAGAGCGGAGAGCAGAACAGGCAGAGTGACAAAGTACATTGCTGAGGGGAGCAGCGGGCGGCAGGAGAGGTCTGCGCGCCATGTGGGATGCTCACCGGTGGCCGGGGATTGAACTGGTGCTGCAGAGGCTGCGGGCAGCTTCGCAGCCCAGTGCTCAACCGGTGCGCCACCAGGGGAGGCCCACTTTCCCTATCCATTCTGACCATCCCGGCTGCCCACCTCAGCCAGTCACATCTCTCTCCAGAGACTGCTGCTTTCTTAAAGGAAGTCCTGCAATCCTGGAAAGGACACTAGGTCAGAGAGACCCAGGACTCATTCACACTGACTTTGTCGTGGGAATGGTTGAGAAAAGGCTCTCAAATGTTGAACGGCAGGCTGAAGGCTGCCCAGAGGTCAGCTATCAACTGGGGGTAGAAGGAAGAACTGTTGAAGCCCAACTCCATGCTCTTTCTAGAAGATCTAGTGGCCAGGACTCATAGAGGGTGGCGCAGATGTCCGGGAGAGGAAGGGGGAAGCTGATCCCTCAGACTTTCCCAAAGCTGCTTTATCATGTCTCCACTCTGATCGAGTCTTGTGGTTTGCCCCATTCTAATCAGGGAGTGGGCATCTTGCTACAAGTAGCTCTGAGCTTGAATCTCCTCCTCTTCTTTGAAGTGTTACAGTGAGGAAACTCTCGGGATCCCTCTGGATGGGTCATTCCTGGTACCAAGCAATGAAGCAATTGTGGAGGCAATGACATTCCAGAGAGCCCCTGCACCTTTAAACACACTGGTGTCCAAAGTATGCCCTGGCTCTCGTCAGGTCGACTTGTGAAAATTGGTGGCTTTGGATATCAGGTGGGTGGGCCAGCTGGGAGCCTGGGGTTTCGAGTTCCACTCAAGTTCTGTGGACATTCATTGTGGCCTGACTGTGGGAAAACGCTGGAATGATTCTGAGTCTGATTGTTTATTTATAAAATTGAGATAACAGTCTCCAGCCACCCACCTCCTCCTGGTGGTGGGGCAGATCTCAGGAGATCTCTTGCCCTGCTAAGGTGAAGGGTGATTATGATTAACCCCAAAGAGCCTGAGAGCAGGGAGAAGGAGAGTGTGTGGCCATGTCCAAGTTCAGAGGGTCAAGGAGGCTGGAGGGGCACCAAGAGGGCCAGGACTGAATGGCCTGGCAGGTGCACCATGAGGGCTGACGGCTGAGTAATCAAGGGAGGGAGGAATAGAGTCATCTCACTCACTATGGAGCAAAACTTTTTTGGGCCTCAATCCTTCCTGAAGATGAGAAAGGGGGAGAAGATGACCCTGTCACTTGGCTCCAGAGCGCCTGAGGAGCAGGCCCTCGGAGCTGGCGGGGTCCAGACCGGACATCCTGAGGCCCTTAGCTCGGGGTCCTGGAAGGCACCCCACCCCCACCACACACACTCCCGGAAGATAGAAGAAGAAATAGGGGTCCGGGGGCAGCTCTGGCAGAACCTGAAAGCTGCAAGCTGCCAAAAGACAAGGCCAGGGACTTCATAGGGCCCAAGATACACTGAGCCTTGGCCATTGAGTGGGGGCAATATATGTGGATTTGACATGATGTTTTAATCAATGTCAAGAAAAATTTGAGAAGACACCCAGAAGGACCTCCTCCCCATTTCTTTGACTTGCTCATGAAGCTGAGAACCTTGTTTTCCGAAGCTGGGACTTTACGGGGTGAGGAGGGGCTGGTAGCGCAGAAGTCTTGCCATTCAGGTCTTCCTGGTGCTCTTTGCCATGCTTGCTTGTTATTTGCCTAGCACCTTCCTTCCCAGGAACTCAGAGGAGGGGCACTTTGTTATCTTGGAGGCTTGCAACATCCAGAGGAGGCAGGGAGGCGACAGGGATCCTTATCAGGGGCAGGGTTTGGAGTTGGGGAGGGGCCACCTCATCTCTGCTTCTCTTCCTGTTAGCACCCAGTCCAGATTTTCTGGGGCAGCTTGTTTGGAGCGTTTGGTCCCAGGAGAAACCTGGTCCTGCTCCTTAATGATTGCCAGAAAGAAAGACTTCAGATCAAACACTATCAGCAAGTCCCTATTTTAGGTAGCTGTCCCTTGCCTTGTAACAGTAGTTAATCACCCCAGATACCTTGGGGAGGAAGGAAGTGCCTCAAAGTTTGGCATGTCAGGAGACTTTACAGACACAAAAAGTGGTTTAATGTTTGGCTGGCTCTGCTTCCAAATATTCCCAGGCTCAAGTCACTGGCAATATATTTTCACTCAATTCACCATGATTTTTCAGGAAGAATTTTGGCTCCATTGGCTCATCTCTGGAGAGGTGGGTCAAGTCCTTGTCAGGCATCTTTGATTTTCACTAGAGGATGTCCAACCTTCCCCAGTTTGATATTTGGCAGGTCATTGGCTTTTATACAGAACTTGATCGCCTAGAAGAGTCAGCCATGAGAACTACAATCTCCACCACCTGCCTGAATGCAGCCTGGAAAGCGTTACTCTGGGGCTCTGCACATAACACATGCCACTGTTTGCTCTCACATTTATCCCCAGCAGAATCAGGCATCAGGTGCTTGCATAGGGGCACTGAATGTAGGGTCCCAGCCCGCCCAGCCAACCACACCTTGCGTTAGGCACACTCCCATCTGCCTCGCTGACAAGAGTAAGCAGCAAAGCATGTGGCTGTGCCTAAGGAGCCTCTGGGCGCTTGCACGAGGTCTTATCAGCTGTCTTCTTGGGAGGGGTTAGGGAGACACCTCTATGTTCTCTGGGACATCAAGAATGCTGTATTCCTCCTAGGTAAGTGGTTTGCTTTAATCTTAAGGATCCTGGGAATTGTGCAGCCGATCAAGTTTCATCTTGGCACTGGCTGTTAAAAGTTTTGGAGCCAAGCAAATGGATCAAAGTTTATGGTATGTTTATTTTGTATTAGTCCCATCCTTGGCTTCAGTTTATAGGCTTACTCTTGCTTTTACTTTTTTTTTCTTTCTCACCTGCTTCTAATTTATGTCATCTTGCTAAATGTTATTCATCTTTATAAGTTGCCTTAAATGCTTTCGTGAAACAAGGAGGTATGTACACAAGCAGACAAACAAATTCTGTCTCGTTACTAGACAATGTATCATTATTTTTAGCTGGTAAATCAAGTCTGTAGAGCTCCTACTGCCCCCAGGACCCCTGGTGTTCTAGAAGAACCAGTGAACAAAGTCAGGCATCCAGTCTCCAAGGGGTGGGAAGACAGAAGCAAATACTTAACTACACAAAAGGCAAGTGATGCAGGGCCATGATGGGGATAAAGCAGGTGAGTGAGGGGGAGGAGGGCACAGATATCCAGACCTGGGGCTATCACCCTGACAAGGGTTATTTGAGTTGGGCCTGAAGAAGAGAGGGAGGTAGTCAAAGTGGAAAGTAGGTGATAGAAGAACATTCCAGGTGGGAGACTGACTCGTGCAAAGTTGGTAGGAATAGAAGGAAGGTGTGGCTTGAGCAGAGCAAGGGAAGAGGAGGGTGGTGGGGGTGGGGAGCTAGGACTGGACACTGTACTGCCTCCTAGGTCACCATAGAGACGTGCTGTTCTGAGACATAAGCCTTTGGTGCACGGGTGGATTGGTGAAGGAAATTCTATGGGGACTAAACCTGAGGCGGGGTGGAGGGAAACAAACATTGTTTAAAAATTGACAATGATGTGGGCCTCCCCTGGTGGCGCAGCAGTTGAGCACTGGGCTGCTAAGCTGCCCGCAGCCTCTGCAGGGCTGGTTTGATCTCTGGCCACCGGCGAAGGTCCCACATGGTGTGCAGACCTCTCCTGCCCGGCCCACTGCTCCCCTCAGCAGTGTACTTCGTCAGTCTGCCTGTTTTGCTCCCCACTCTGGCTCTGGTGAATTCTCTCACCCTCCCGCGCTTCTGACTGTACCCAGTGCTTGTATAAATAAATAAATAAATCTTTAAAAAAAAATGAACAATGATGTAAAATATAAATAAATAAATAAATAAATAAATAAATAAACAAACAAACAAACAAATAAAAAGGAGACTTGATAGATTCGGGCAGAGTGTGACATGCTCTGACTTAAGTTGCAGCAGAATCACCACGAGTATCAGGGGCAAATTGGGGTAGGGAGATGTTGGGAGGACACTCCAGATGAGAGCAAGCAAATGTTTGAAATACACTAGTGATGGAAGAAGAGCTAAGTGGTCAGTTTTGGGATCTTCCTTCATACTGTATCACCAAAATAGAAGTCTTATTTGTCTACTCTTATTGCCTCAAGTCCCTGTACATGCCTCAAACAGAACAATCTGGTTGCAGCCCCTCTTCCAGCTCAGGTTATCAACAGTACCTCCTCACCGCATGGAGCTCCTAGGACGCTCTCCTCTTTCCCTTCCATGACCCACCTCACATGCGTCTCCTTCCGCAGGTCACAGGGCTCCACAGGCCTCTTACCAGGCTTCTCTTGTGCCACCCACATCTTAAAAATCAAAGCTTGGTGCTTCAGAACATTTTGTCTTTACCCTCCTCACCCTGAAAAATTGCTGTGTAATTTGTGGGGCCTGGAGCAAAATGAAAAATGTGGCATATCTAGTTTAAAACTTATTAAGAAATTCAAGATGGTGACACCAGAGCATTAAATCAAATAAGGGGCCCTTCTGAGCACACAGCCCTATGTGGCCACAGAAGCCAGCCTTGTTCTCTGTACACATTCCCAGGACAATCTCATCCATGTTGGAATTAACTAGCACACATGCAGCTGACTCCCACATGCATCTTCTTTCCTGAACCCCAGCCCCAATTGTTGGTCTAGTCTATTGATAGCAATACTTTGTCATTTTGCAGGCAACTTAAAAGAAGTAAGCTCAAGACCAAACTCATTATCCTCCCCCCAAACCTGCTTCTCTTCCTGTATTCTCTATCTTGATGAATAGCACATAATCCTCTGAGTTGCTGAAACCAGAAACCTCTGAGTCATCCTGACTCTTCCCTCTGCCTTACCCCCCCCATATCCAATAGGTCTCCATGTTCAGGTGATTATAGTTCCCTATTATCTTTGGGATTCATCTCCTCCTCTGGGTGTCCTGGCTGCTGCCCCAGTTCCAGTGCTAGCACTTCTGGCTTCTTCTGATACAGTTTTCTCCTTCTCCCCACCTCTTGTTTCTTAGCACCCATCCACCCTCCTCCACCCTGTCTCCACAGTGATATTTCTAAAACACAAATCTCAATTACCTCATTCCCATTTTTACAACTCCCAGAGCCTTAGAACACAGCTCAAGATCTTTGTCGCTATATGCCAGTGCTTCATTATCTGGCCTCTGCTCCTCAGCGTCATTCACTTTGCCCCAGGCCGCACCCTCCAGCCTGCAAGCGATGGTCCAGCTGGCCTTCCCACTGGCATGTTCGTGCTACTCACCTGTGCCCATCTTGTTATCCCAGACTGGTGTCCACTCCCCCTCCCTCCTTCCAGAGCTGTGTTCTTTCTGGACCTTCAAGATGGCAAAATGGGTCTTCTACCTCCCTAAAATGTGCTATGATGGGAATAAAAAATAGAAAAATCCACAGCAACAATGACAAGGAGGGAGGGTGCCATGAAAAGAGAAGGCATTTATAGGAATTTCTGGAGGAAATTAAGCAGAGCACATCGGGTTGAAAGGACAGCTGATGAGTGCAGGGGTGAGCATGCAGGCAAGGGAAGAGGAAGTCCCTGAAAGTGCGTACAGGGCCTGCCCAACAAAGCTTAAAGCACCCAAAGCTTGCAAAAAGAAGGGTGTGTGGTGGGACAGTCCTCACTGAAAACTTGAAAGGATTTGAACTAGAAAATGGATCACTTCGCCCTCATAAGAGTGGCAGGTTGTTTTTTTTCGCATGTTTCTTACCGAGTCTCAGCAGGGATGAAGAGGCCTGCCAGTGCCCCAGCCAACTTTGGTCAGTACCACAAATATGGACAATTGGAAAAGTGAAGGGTGGTGAAATCTCTAAAGACATTGGTGCCCAGAGTGGTGACTCCTTTCCTTCTTCCAACCGACATCAATGGCTTTGCTAGAGGAACATGCCCACCTAAACTCTCCAAGTAGGAAGCCAGGAAATCACCCTCAGGGAGCAACCAGATGGTCCTCAGGGCTTGCCCAGAGCCCCTCACACCAGCCATTGACCAAAGTGCACTCCAGCCTCGAGACTTCCGCTCAGAGCCAGCTGCATGCTGAGGGCTGAGGCTGAGAGCTTATAGCCGTCAATATTTCACTGACCTGATGCTCTGCCCACCCTGACAGGAAACCCCCAACTCAGTTCCCATCCCAGGCAGACCCAAATCACAGAACCTGGCAGATGTCACTGACCTAACTTTTCTAGGGAAAATATGGCAATCTGGAAATCTATACTTTCCAGCTGATGTCCACATGTGAGAGATGGAGAAAGATATTTCTAGAACACAGAAGTCGAATACTCATATATTCTTTCTCAAAGGGTGGGGCAGAGGGGTTGAGAAGAAACAAAACAGAAAATGAATCAGAGAAAAATAAATCCAGGTAAAGGGAAGATCTAGGATATAAGAAATAGTTTAATCCAAATGTGTTAGTAATGGGATTTTGAAATTTAATGCAAGCATTATGGAAGGATTATGCAAAGAAGAAATGCATAAATGTAAAAATCTGGGAAGTGAGGAGAGGCAGAGAGAAGGCAAACCAAAAAGCCTATTAAAATTTTCATTTTGTTTTTTGAGATAATGTTCTCCCTAATCATGTACATATTTTGTTCAGATTTATTTGTTAATATTTAGAGATCACCAAGGGACAATTGTCCTACAATTTCCTACAGAAATTGGATGTAGGACTTAGAAACTACTGGAGAATAAACAGCAACATCAAAAACGTATCCAGGAAATTTAAGAAAGGAAATAAGAAATATCAATAAATAAAAAGCAGAAAATAAAATGTCTGGGATAAGATCAAGGATAAATGTGACAACAGTTAGTGTGACTAAGTTAAAATTTCAATTTAAAGAATCTCAAATTGACTATAAAAGTTAAATCTAGTATTGTGCTATCTATGAGAGAAACACACAGACAAAATGATTTAAAATATAGAAAACAGTGCTATGAACAAAGATATATTGGGAAATGTGCGAGGTAGGGAAGAAAATAAGGAAATAGAAGCAAGGATGGCAATGTCGTCACCAGACAAAATAGAATCCAAGGTAAAATTAGATTGGAAAAATTGGAACAATTTATATTTATAAAACTTACAGTCAAGAAATGTTCAAATTTAGTAAAATTTTCTGTATTGATAAATAGATGTAGAAAGGTAAAAATGCTAGAAATGCAAGAGCTGAATGAAACCACAACCTTAGTGGAGGTTCTAGTACACCTTTGTCTGAATTCAACACACTTCCAAAAGGATTTAGAACAAAATTAGTAAGGTTTATTATTATTTATTTTCATAGAAGTACTAGGGTATAGGCCATGAGAGGATTCACCAGAGACAGAGTGGGGAGCAGAACATGTAGAACTACTAAAATACACTGCCCAGGGGAGCAGAGCATGAGACAGGAGAGGTCTGCTGCACCTTATGTGGGTTAGCTCCCTGGCTGGGGATCAAACTCAGGCCCCAGCAGTGATAGCCTGAGACTTAACCCCTAGGCCACCAAGGAGGCCCAGTAAGCTTGATTTAAACTATGCAATAAAACTTTATAACCAATGCATAAGGAAAATTTTCCTTTTCAAATATCTGTGAATCATTTCCAAAAATTGACCATGTACAAGTTAATGAACAAATTCTCAATAAATTTCCAAAACTAACCACAGTGCAATAACAGTAATAATAGTAAGAGCAAGAGGTTTTCTAAAAAGGAGTCATTTAGAAACAATATTTGCATATAATTTTCTACTTAATTAATAACAAAGGAAACAGAATATAGCAAATCTTATGAGGTGAAACCAAAAGGAAATTTGTTTTATGAGCTATCATGGCACTGATACTGAAAAACAGAAAAGAACAGAGAATGTAGAAAGATGGATGCTCAGACAGATGCATATGTAAATATATACACATAAAGTATGTTAAAAGATTGCAAATATATTAATAGAGGAAGGAAGTCTTTAAATAATATGTTGATGTACATTTGGAAAAACATGGTGTCTATAGCTACTTGCCACCATATCCAAAAATAAATTTTACTATTAAATTTACTAAGCTTACTAATTAAACAAATAGCAGTCTACCATGAAAATATTGGAGGAAACTTGCATAGTCTTTCCATTTGAAACATTTTTCCAAGCATAACTTAAAGCATAAAAGATATAAAATAGTGTCAGATATTATTACATTGGATTTTATTAATAATTTCTGTCCAACAAAAGACCTAAACAGACTAGGGAAATGATATCTATAACATATATACCAAAATAAATTATTAATATCTGCAATATATATTAGGTACTATTATAAAATAACTCAGAGAAAAGGCAAAGATTATGAAGAGCAATTCATAGAAATCAATAAATATAAGTTGCCCAACCTTACTACTAATAAAGCAAATTCAAATTTATCAGCTTGATAGAAATGATTATAATTGTTGGGTATTGCTGTGAGTGTAAGTATAAATTAATGCAATTTGAAAATTGCATCTGGGAATATAAAACTATTTATGTAAGTAAGTGCCCAAAGGTTATATGGAAGGATGTTTATTACTGTACAGTTTATAATAATGAAAAGCTGGAAACAACCTAAAGTTTTCTCAGTTGGGGACTGATTAAATTAATTATGACAAATTCAAGCACTAAATTGTGCAAATGTGTATAATGAGAAAAAGGAAAGGGGAAGAAAAACCTAGCAGCCACAGAGCTAGTTACATGTTTGAATATCACACTCCCCATTCTGCAGCCCAAAGGTCATACTTGCATTTGAGGAATAACTTGGAGATATATATATATTATATAATATATATGTAATATGTATATTTTACATATATGTATAATATGTTATATATTTTATGTATATAACTTTCATTTTAGAGAGGAGGAATCCTATCCTGACAAATGCTTGGTCCATCTTCTACTTCAAGATGGTTGCTGGTTGTGATACAGCACGACTGTCTGAAACTTCTTGTCATTGGAAAGCAGTGGAGGAGACTGAATGACGGACAAGAGTTACAGGACAGAGTTCAATGTCAAGAAAAATCTTCAGGACTTGCTGCAGTTCCCTTGGCAGGATGACTGCTAGGGAGCACTGTGGAAGGGGTGTGGATATGATTTTTGGGAGCTGATTAACTGGCCATCAAAGTGACTGTCAGCCCTGAGATCACATGAGTTTATGGTTCTACTCATCAGTTTTGCCTTTTGGAGAAACACAGGTTTAGAAAGAGCCTACTCTCTGTCCCCATTGCACTGTTTCAACACTTGTAGGGAACTCTTCAGTGTCTAGTGTTTTCTTCTCCAGGTTATGTACCTTCAATTCTTTTTTTTTTTTTTAAGTCATTTCTCATGTATTATGACGTCTTGCCCTGTCCCTCCTTCTAGTTCAACTTCTTTTGGTCACTTTTTTATCTTAAAGTATTAAAGCAAGAATGTAACCAAGAATTCCAGCTGTGACCTGACTGGTATAGAATATAGAGAGATCTTTTACTCTCCTGACCTAGGACATAAAGTTCCCTTTTGTAAAGCCTCAAGCTACTTCTTTGACTGCTCTAGCCTACCGTGAGGTCTTACTCTGCACAACTCTAGGGGGCTCTATTCACAGCAGTGTGTAGATTTGTGTATCTCTTATAATCATTTCCAGCAGGTGGCAGTCAAGTGTCTGATGTGGGGGCGCCTTTTCCAATACACAGAAAGATGTTCTATGGGCTAGCAATGACCCTGGTTCCTAGTCAACTAAAGCAAAAGATATTTTTAAATATAAATATACCATCTTTATAATGGTCCAATATACATCTTCCTTCTTACTTCCTAAAAACCCCAATTTCAGTCCACTCCTCTCCCATGGTAATCTGAGGAAAGGGAACCCTTCACCCACCCTAGATCTAGATTACTCTAAATCAGCATTTCTTAGCATTATTAAAATGGCTGATGACTTTTTGTTGTGGAGGCTGTCTTATACTTTGTTGTATGATTAGCAGCATCCCTGGCCTCTCTCTACCCATTAAATGCCAGTAGTACACCCTCTCATCCCAGTTGTGACAATAAAAATGTCTCGAGGCATTGTCAAATGTCCTTTGAGAGCAAATCCACCCCTGCTTCATTGTTGGGAACCATCCTGGACGCCTGCGAGAAGCACAGCTTTCAAGGAGGCAGTTACCTTTCTTCTATTTTTTTGTTACAAGAAATGACAAATTGCCTTACCCAACTGAAATCAGCTATTTTTGTTATTTGAAACCCAAAGCATCCTGGTCTAATGAAAGGAATTACTAACTCAAGAATACTCTTGCTGTTTTTGTTATTGCTTTTTTGGTATCTAAATGAAAAAGTTTTAACTGCTTTCATTTATTTTATTATTGTTAAATTTAGTCCAAGTTCTAGTCTATTCAGAGACTTTGGAATCCCAATTTTGTCATCCAGATTATTGGTCACCCCTCCAGTTTGGTATTGTTTGTCAACCGGATAAGTATGTCATAAATGCTCTTGTCTGAGTTGCAGATTAAAATATTTTATCAGCATTCTTCAGGTAAGCTGTTCAGCCAGTTACAAATTCATTGAACTTATGAGAAGCCAGCTAATATTTCTTTATCTCACTTACCAAAATTTCCAGAGAGACTTTGATAAATGAACAGCTCTCTGAAGCCAGGAGAAACCACGCTGGCAGTGGTCTTTGATCAGTATTTGAATAACCAAGCGAAGATAGGCTAGGTTCTTGGAAGTGAGCTATTCTTTGACCATCCAGCTTATGCCTAGTGATGGAGTGGGTGAAAACTGCCTGCTTATTAGTCCATTCCAGCATTTTGCTGGTAAGAGTGTTATACTCATCAGTCTGCAATTCTCACATGTTGTCTACCTTGCCTCCATGAAAAATATTCAAGACTAGTCAGTCTTGTCTGTTCTCAGTTCTCAATGAACTCTCAAACACTGTCCACCTAAGTTCAATAATCACATTTGCAATGATATTTGGTGCTCTGAGGCTTAACGCGGACAAGACATATTTTTAAATATAAATGTCATCTTTATGATGGACTTTTCCAATATTCATCTTCCCTTGTATCAATATTTCCTAAAACCCCCAATTTTGTTCCACCCCCCCCTCCCATGGTACTCTGAGGAAAGTCATCCCTTAACCCTATCCTAAGGGAGTAAAATAATTTAAATAAAGGAAACTATCTGCTTGCTCAACCAAAAACTACAGATGCAAAAGAGTATCTACTAAATACAATTTGATATGCCCAATTAAGAAACACATAAAGAGGTCTCAAGATTCACCTGTGTATGAGAAGAATCTTAAAAAAGCAAAATAGAGAGAAATGAATTAAACTGGTGACTTACACTGAGTTAATTTTTCATTCTCCCCTCCTCCCTGACCAATACCCCTCCTCAACTTGCTCTTCCAACCTCTAATCAGAGAGACTTTGTTGAACAGGAACGACAGCAATAGCAGAACCCAATGAGTTGTCAGGAGAAAGCATTTGCTGTCCCAGGCGATAATCCAGCACCAGCAGAAACAATAATGTCAAGAAAAGAACCAAAGGGACTAATGCCTAGTGGTTCTCCTTGACTGTGGGGGAACAGAGTTGCAACACACAAATGTGGAGGGACATTGACTTCCTAGTCTGCACCAAGAGCATGTCGTGGTGCCCAGCCTCTGCAACAAATGAAAAAGGGATATACAGTGAGTCTCTGCCCCTGACCATGCTGTTGTTCTAAACCTTGGAAGCAGAGTAGGTCACAGTTGAGAGGGCTAGAGCCAGACTAATTGGCTTCCAATAATGGCTTTCTAGTGGTTATTTATGAGGCCTTGGACAAACCACTTAACCTCTGAGTTGCACTCTCCTTGACACAACATGCTTGGAACTATGCCTGGCGCATGGCACTAGCTACCATCTCTCTTATACCACCCACTTTGGAAATATCCTTCTGTAGAAGCTATTGAGGGCAGTGAAGACAAAGACATTCTATTTTGAGCCTTAAAACAAGGATTAGTCCTGGAGTTTATATAGTCCTGATAAAGACGGTTCAAGTCCAATAATCTTTCGAAGTTCAAGTGATTTCCTTTGTTGCTAGAGATGAGTTCTTGGACTTATTCTTGGGCAATGACCTTTCTGATTAAGCAAATTAAAGGCAATGGATTTCTAAAGAGCCAAGTGTCTCTGCATAACAATGCTGACAGATTATATTGAATGAGCATAATGGAACTGGGGAGGGTGGACAGAGCTGCACCTCTGCAGAAACACTTCCTTTAAAGAAATTCCTCTTTCACAACTGCTGGGTTAGGCTGTCTTTCTTTGCATAATATCCTTGTTCTCCAGAGCTGTTTCTATGTTACACTCCAGCATTTGGGCACAGGTCTTGGAAGAGACTCAGAAGATGACAGAAAACCTGTGCAGGTCTGGCCAACACTGTTGCTGGAAGAAAAAGAAATCATTTTCACTTGACTCAAGCTATTGAAAGCTTGCAAGACTAAATAAATCAGAGTTTGGGAAATGTCTTGATTTGTAACTGTGAGTTTGGACATCATTTAAAGGTCAAAGGGCAAGACCTTATTCCTGTGGATGGCATTGGATTTTCTTGGCAGGAGCTGATTGCTCATTGTCATGGAAGATGCAAAAAAAAAAAAAAGCCTACTGATTGACTCTTTATTTTAATTTTTTTAAATTTTTAAACAATATTTGCTTCCGCCATTCCTTCAGATTGAGCCCCCATAGCTGATTGACTCTTTTATAACAGGACCATAAAGTCATTATTTGATCTTTGTCTTTTAAAGTTATTTGATTTCTCCATGCGTCTACATAAGTAATCTCACACAAGGGCATGAAGTGTTACTTTTGTCTACCCCTTTTTGGCATCTCTTTCCCTTCTCATCTCCCCTTCATGCATAATAGTAATGCCAACCATAGTTAGTGAACTAGTAAGCAGCCTTTTGTATTTTTCCCTGTGCTAATATGATCATTTATATGCATGCATACAAACACACTCATACCTATTAAGAGTTTATTTTGTCTAAAAATACGAAGAGGAAATATTATTTACATTTTCCATTTATTTCTCAATAAAACCTATGTGAATTCCCACTGGGGCAAAAGGCATATTTCTAGTCCCATTTAAAAAAACAATAGCTGCATACTATTCCATGGTGAGGCCAAACTATATTTTCTCAGCCATTCCCATTCATAGACATTAATTTTGCTTTCAGGTTTTTTCCACAATAACAATGCTGCAATAAATGTCCTTGAATATATATCCTTACATACTAGTGCTCTTAATGTTATGACTGGATTCCAGGCAGTGAAATTATTAGGTTATAGGTGTATATATAGTTTTATAGGTATTTGCAGGTTGCTTTTCATAACAGCTGTAACATTTCATATTGCCATGAACAATGTTAGACCATTTTCTCTACTTGTCTTCTAGGAATCCATGTCACTGAAAGAAGTGACATTTTGTTATTTCTTTGTCTGCTAGTGGTTTAAATTTTGCACTTAGATTTTAGTAATGCAATAAATATAATTTTATAAATGTTTAATAGAAGCAAAAAAGTGTACTAATCCTAAGTGTGCAAGTCAATGAATAAATCCCTATACCCAGTACGCAGCTCAAGACATAGAACATTACCATCTTCCCAAAACTCTCAGTTACCAGCCCTCTGCCTCTAAGGGAAATCTCTATTCTGGCTCCATCACCATAGATTAATTTTGCCAATTTTTGAAATTTATATAAGTGAATCACACCATCTGCACTCTGTCCCAGTATTCTTTTGTGAGGTGATAATTATTTTACTCTCTTTTGCTATGCAGATTTACATTACACACTTATGCCACCATTTATCCAGTTGCAGATGCACATTTGGGTTGTTTCTAGTTTTGGTTATTATGAATAGTGCAGCCATGAGCACTGGTACATGACTAAAAATGTACTTGCTGGGCCAGAGGGTATCCATGAATTCATTTTCAGTAAATACTAGCAAAGATCTACTGCCAAAGATCACTATCTTTTGAGTTATTTCAGCATTTATAGTATTCCATTTTTTTAAAAGATTTATTTTTATTTATTTACACAAGCAGTGGGTACAGTCAGAAGTGCAGAAGGGTGAGAGAATTCACCAGAGCCAGAGTGGAGGGCAGAGCAGGCAGAATGAAGAAGTACACCGCTGAGGAGAGCAGCGGGCAGCAGGAGAGGTCTGCGCGCCATGTGGGACCCTTGCCCGGTGGCCTGGGATCCAACAGGCGCTGCAGAGGCTGCAGGCAGCTTCGCAACCCAGCGCTCAACCGCTGGGTCACCGGGGAGGCCCTACAGTATTCCATTTTAATGGATCTATTGTGCTTTGCATACATCTGTCGTTGGTATTTCTTTAGTATATACTTAACTTTCCACAGTTTTCTTAGTCATTATTTTACCATTTCCAGTGGGATATACATTACCACCAGTTAGAGTCCTTTATGATTCTTCCTTTGTGTTTTAGTTACTCTCTTACTATATCTTCATATATAAAAACTCCATCAGAATGGAAAAATACAATAACTGAAATGAAAAACTTGGTAGATATTTCATAAGTAGAATGAACCAAGTTGAAAGATTAGTACAGTGGAAGATATATGAATTTTAAAAGTCTGGATTAAATCATGGAGAGAGGAAAGGGATAGAAATGGATTAAGGAGATGTGGAATATATACACAGTGGACTACTACTCAGCTGTAATAAAAAGATGAACTCATGGCCTTTGTGACAATATGGATGGGACCAGAGGCTATTATGTTAGGTGAAATAAATGAGAAAGAGAAAGCCAGATTCTGGATGATTTCACTTCTATGTGGAATATATAGAAGCAAAACAAAGGATCTGACAAAACTAAACCATAAAAAATCCTAGAAATATGCCTACAGAAATGAGGCTACTTAAGGGGGATGGGGAGTAGGATGGGGACAAAAAGAGGAGCAAGCCCAATGGTCTAAGGTGATGCTTTGGGGGTTGGTGTGGTGTGAGAAGGTATGAACCCTTAAGTTATATACAGTTTTGTAAACCAATGCTACCTCAATTTAAAAAAAGGATTAAAATTACTGAAGAAAGTGTAAGGAACATATTATAGGATTCCACTCATGTCAAATTCCAGAAAAGAAGAATCTATAAAGATTGGAAACTGACTAATTGCCACTTAGAACTGGGAATATGGAGATGACAACTAAAAGGTAAGTGGTTTCCTTCTGAGGTGATAAATGTCCTAAAATTGATTGCGGTGATGGTTGTACACATCTGTGACTATGCTAAAAAACATTGAATTGTCTACATCTTAAATAGTTGAATTTAAGCGAAAAGTGAATTATATCACAATGAAGCTTTATTTGTTAAAAATTCATATCAATTTTTTACTTGTCCACACTGTAGCTCCTATCAGTACTTCTGTCCTTTTTATACCTGAGTAATATAGTATTAATGATATCCCATATTTTGTATATTCATTCACCAGTAAATGGACATTTGGGTTGTTTCCACCTCTTAGGTGTTATGAGTAAGTGCTGCTGTGAGCCTTTGAACACCTGCTTTCAATTCTTTTGGATACATATTTAGCAGTAGAGTTACTGGATCATATCGTAACCCTATGTTTAACCTATTGAGGAATTGCTCAGGGGCTTTCCATGACTGCTGCACAATTTCACATTTCCACCAGCTATCAATGAACATCCCTTTTTTTCCCATAGCCTTGCCAACCTTGTTATCTTCTGCTTTTGTTTTGTTTCATTACGGGCATCCTGGTGATGTGGAGCGTCTTTTCACAAGTTTGTCAGCATTTTGTACATCTTCTTTAGAGAGAAATTGCTTAGAACTATCTTCCATCCTCCCTTGAAATAAGTCAGATTCTTTGCTTGTTTTATGATTGGGTTGTCTGTCTTTTTGTTGTTGAGTTGTAAGTATTTTTAAATTCTTTTTAAGAAGATTTATTTATTTATGCATACAAGAGCTGGGGTACAAGCCAGAGGAATGTAGGGTGAGAGGATTCACCAGAGACAGAGTGGAGAACAGAACAGGCAGATTGACTGGAGGTCTGTTGTACCATGTGGGTAGCTCCCTGGCTGGCTGGGGATCGAACTCGTGCTGCAGAGGTTGCTGATAGCTTCGTAGGTTGCATCTTAACCCCTTGCACCACCAGGAGGCCCTGAGTTGTAAATATTTTTATATAGTCTGGATACTAGACCCTCATCAGATATCTGATTTGCAAATATTTTCACCAATTTTGTGCATTGCCTTATCATTTTATGATAGTATCCTTTGATGCACAGAGGATTAAAATGTTATTATGGTACATTTTTTGTTTTATTGCTTGAGTTTTGTTGTCATATCTGTGAAGCCAAGGTCATGGAGATTCACACCCGTGTAGTTCTAAGAATTCTACAGGTTTATATTTATATTTAACAGTTTGGTTCATTTTTAGTTAATTTTCATATATGGTATGAGATTGATAAATTGATGCTGACAAAGGAACAAGACCATTCGATGAAGGAAGACAGTCTGCTCAAATAATGATTTTGTAACAACAGAACTTTCATAAACAAAAAATGAACCTCAACTTATATCTCACACTTATACTTTAAAAGTGAACCTTGGAATGAACACTAGCATCCAGAGTGGCAAAAATATGCAGAAGGTATATTCCCTTCTTTTTTACTTAGAACCTAGGCAAGGTTTTTTTACCAAGAGGCCTGGAAACTTTAGCAGTACATGGAATGTGTAACTTGGTATGGGTAGTTGGGGCTCATGCTAGATGATAGTAATGGCAATTTGATTATTTTTTAAAGATGAGCAAACTTTACCGTCTCCCCACCCCCCTGAAGTGCTGATCCAAATCAGTCATCTGGAAGAGAGCCCAGTAAGGTATAAATATGGAGCCTTTGCTAACTAATGATGTCCAAGAACTGAACACATTTCCTGACCCAATTCATTTTCTTACAGATCTTGAGAAGTATAAAAATATTCCAAAGTGTCTACAGCTCTTTTCTCCTGTTGCCCACCATCAGTATGCAAAGCAGAGAAATGGGAATCCCATTGGGAAATATCATTTTCTCTGAATCAAGAGTGTTGTTGTATGGATAGTGCTGGCCGTGGCTCACAAATCATAAGTGTCTGGCTTTGTGCATGACATGTCAGTCTTTTCAGGACTCTCTCTTTAACAGCAAGAAGCTGGAATTCTTGCATTTCTAATATTCATAAATTCCTGTAGCTGAGGGCTCCTGGCCATTCCTCAGAGGTAAAGAATGGACTAAAAAGATATGATATGTGTGTGTGTGTGAGATAAATACTGGACGGTGTCACTGATATGTGGACTATAGAGAAACCAAAGGGCCAGATTAAGCCAAGTTTGAAAACTAACCCTTAAAAGGTGACTATTTAGACCGGAAGCATCCAGAGCCGGGAGCCAGAGTAGAAGGGATGGGGAAGGGAAGGGACAAAGAGGGAAGGAAGCACAATGGACAATGGTGCTGGACTATGATGTTTGATAATGGGTGCATTATGGTGGCAATCCTGATGGGGCATCCTAATATTACCTCAATTGAAAAAAAAAAAAAAAAGAATGACTTCGAGTTGTAAACAACAGTTGCTATGAAGACAAGGTGGTGTGGTTTATCTATTTCCCCAAAGCACAATGGTTCTAGAGGACATCAGGTGATTAAGGCCTATACTTAAGCTTGTTCTTGGCCCAGTGGAGAGCCCTCATTTCTTTTCACTCACTCATTCAGGAGATCAACATGAAGGGAGTCAGATGGATACACCTTAGTTCAAGTTCCAATCGAGTCAGAGCTTAGGTGAATGACTGCAAGCAAGTTTCTTAAGCTAACCGAGTCTCAATCTCCTCATCAGTAACAATGGGGATAATAGCATCCATTTTGCAGGATTATTGGGAGGATTATATGCAGTAATACAGGTGAAAGCATATAGTGGATACTCAGAAGTTGTTAATCTCTATTGTCTTCTCCCCTGTAAGTGGGCAGCTGACTTTGTGCCCGTCGATATCTGTGGTAGTTAGGAATGAGGCGTGGCTTGGTGTAACAGCCCCATCAATACTGACTGATTGAAGAGAAATTTATGCCTTTCTCTCTAGTGTTTGGAGACAAGCAATCCAAGAGTGCAAGGGTCCCACTGCTTCAGCATCCAATCATCCCAGGTATCTCTCTACCACGTTTATGCCCCATCAGCAGGTGAGCAAAGGGGGAAAAAGATTCATCATGCTCCATCCTTCAGGGAAGTGACCAGTGTTGCCTACATCACTTCCCTTCACATCCCCCTGGCCAGATGTTAGTCCCATGGCTACCCACCTATAAGACAGGCTAGGGAAGGGGAGCAGCCATGGGGCTCGGGTGACAAGTAAGCGTTCAAATACCACAGAGAAGGGGGAAATGGATATTAGGGGACAGCTTGCAGATGTTTGTGTATTTTCCCCTTACTCTTAGTTTACAGTTGAAACATGCAAACTATGCAGAAAATAAATAAAATCACAATACACCATCAACAAAGGCATAAGCTAAATTACACTAGAAAACATGTAAATAAGAAACAAAAAAAAAGCAGAATCAAAGTAAAAGAGGGTCACAAAAGTCCACTTTCTAAGGAAAGTTAAAATGCACAGGGACTTTTTAGCAGTAGGGAGGCCCTACTGTTCCCCTCATGTACCCCTCCTGTTTCTTCTTTCTGTTTCCTTGCTGCTCTGGAGTGCAAGGGCTGACCTGTAGGTTCCCATCAACAGCTCTCTTGCCCTCTGCATGCAATGGAGTGCACCAGTAGAAGGCTGAGAGGAGCTTGAAGCTTGTGTGCTTAGTTCCCCAGCAGCCTTTCCTAAGGTGCCTCCAGCTGACTCTGTCCTGCCCCTGCAGCCACAGTTCCCATGGTGCTCCCTGTTTCCAGGTGTCCTTATCTCTCCTCCCCCTAACCCCTTCCAGTCCCAGGGAAATGATGGGCCTTGCTCTTTCTACCTCTTGTGGTTTCACTGCACCAGAACCACACCTTTGCATATGGTCCCTTTATTAAACCCTCTTCCAGTTACCCACTTAGAGTGGGCCATCTGTTTCCTTGCAGGACCATTGATGCTTAATGCTCCAAACACTATAGCATCACAAAGCAAAAGTCACAAAGCAAAACCAATTAAAAGTGTAAAAAGAGATTTATAAAATAGAAAACTATATGTATAAAATTATAAAACTTTCCTGAGACATTTTTAACCTAGAACTATCCATCTAAACAATTTAAGCGGTAATGTAAAATTTTCAGTCTAGGTAAAGAGAATATGTACTATTTTTAAATAAATGTCCATGGGCAATTTAGAACATTGAACACACATGGAAAAAAAATGTAATGTACTAAATACACAAAGAGCTTTGAAACAAAGCTATGAGAGGTTAATAAACACATTTAGAATTTTTAGCATGGCTGGTAATCAAAATATGCAAACTAAAGCAACAATAAAGTTTTTTTTTAACCTATCAAATTAGCAAAGAAACAGTGCCTGCTAGAGTGTTATATGACACAGTTATTCACAGCTGGTGGGAGTATGAACTGATACAATTTTTCTAGAAAGAAATTTGTCCTTTATATATCAGGAGCTTTATAATGACTTGTACACTCTCTCAACAAGTCATTCTACTTCTAGGAATTTATTATGAAGAAATAATAAGTAATGCAGATGTATTTTTTTATTAATAATAAATTTTTATTGAGCTAACATTGGTTTACAACACTATATAAGTTTCAGGTGTACAGCATTATAATTCAACATTTCAATACCTGACCTCATGATCGCCACGAAAATACAGTTTCCATCCATCACTATACAGTATAGTTGATCCCCTTTGCCCATTTAATCTACCCCCCCCAAATGCAGTTGTATTTAGGGGTGCATAGCACATTTTATTTACAAAATTAAAGGGGAAATAGTCTATTACAGATAATTGACAATAGTTAATGGTACGTATAGTGCACTTACGGGAAAAAACAGACTTCAAAATACAGTTTTTAAAAAATTAAATGACATAGGACAATAGTCCCCAAATAATATTAATACATCATAGCGGGACATAAAACTGTACACAGATTTTGATTCTTAATTAAGTTAAAGATATGCATAGGAAACTACTAAGGGTGAATTACATGTAATTCATGGGTGAATTCAAGGGTGAATTATATGTAATGTTTATGTTTTCAAATGTTCTACACTGAGCTGCATTACTCATATAATGCTGTTAATTTTTAAAAGAGCAGCAAAATTCTGAAAGGCCCAAGTTGCCTGAGAAGGAAGCCATTTTCACAAAACTGTGTTGTGTTTCTGGAACCCAAATGAACCTGCCTTTGGAGGGACACACCCTTCCATGTGCTCCTCCACGCCTGGTGTGCCATCTTGGAGGCGCACTCTTCTCACCCTGGGTGGTATTCTGAGCTATTTCAGTGTAGTGCAGCATGAGCACATTAATTGCCAGGGTGAATGGTCAAGGAAAAGCACCTGGGAAAAGAGGAGTGAGTAGCTGGTAGCCAGGAGAGCACTGAGGAATGATGGGGGTTACTAGGGATGTGGCTCAGGGAAGGAACGTGCAGCTAGTGATGTGTGCCGTGGTGAGGGCCGTGGGGAGCGGTGTAAGGTAGTGGAGGCTGTGAGCAGTAGTGTTTTGGAGCTCAGAGCACAGCAGTGACCAGCAGCTGCGACAGATTCACAGGAACATTCACAGCATTCCTGGAAGGGCTCAGGGGCGCCTGGAGGTAGGCTGGTGTTGCAAAGGGCTGGGACTTCAGATGTTGGAAGTGTTATTCTTTTCCTTCTTTAATAAGTTATGTTCTAAATTCTGTTTTATACTAGAGTGTCTCTTTTTTTTCTATTAACATAAAATTTAATTATTTTAACTTTAAAATATGTTTTAATGCCTGGCAGTATAAATTCATCCTGTATAACAAAGATGCCTCCAGAGCTTTATTCGGAGGCAAATTTGTGATCCTAAAATGCTTTGATGTTAAACAAGAAAAACAAAATAAAATTTTTAAAATTTATCAAGAAGTTAAAAAATTAATAGATAGTAATTTTAAGACTTATCAAGTAACAGTAATTAAGACAGTGTCTTATTAGTATCAGGGTAGACATATAGGTGATATGTGAAACATAGCAGAGAGTTCATCTATTTATGATCGATTGATTTGTAACAAAAGGGATGAGCTAATTTAATGGGGGAAAGGATATTTTTTTTAACATGTGGTGCTGGATCAACTAGATAGATATTCATGTGGGAAAAAAATTAACCTTAATCTTTACCTCTCACTATGCTAAAATGTTATTAAAACATGTGTCAGAAACCTAAATGTAAAAGCTATAACCATAAAAAGATGAGCAAAAAGGTAAGCAAAAAGCAGGAACAATAGGAAAAAATTGAAAAATTAATCAACAAAATGAAAAAATTCTGCTATTTAAAGAATACCACTAAGAAAATGAAAGATAAGCTAGATTGGGGGAAAAAATTTTACAACACATATATCTGACAAAGTACAAGAATACTTAAGTAGCTCTTTGAATCTATTGCTTAAAAGAAAACAACCTATTAAATATCTACAAAATACAATCTTTTTCCTTTATCCTTTGTCTGACTTCCAAATTTTTGAGTAGAACCATTTCAGTGTATTCCCAAGATGAAGCAAATATATTATTTTAAATAGTAATAGAGAGAAAGAAACCTGCTAGCTAAGAGCAAAGAGGGAGGCCTCTGTATACCCCCAATGGGATGTGGAGAGGAATGACCTCTCCAGGAGAAGGGCAACTTTAGTTTTTATAGTATGCATACGCTTTTCCAAGGAATTGTGTTTCTAGGAAGTTTTCTAAGTCCTAAGTGGAAAGTTATGTGCATAAAGATTTAGCAACAAAAATTATAAGAAATTGGATATTGTCTAAATGGCCCCAGAATTGGTTATATAAGTGTTGATACATACAAGCAATAGAATATATGCAGTCAGTAAAAATCTTATAGAAATATAAGCATTGACTCCAAGAGATGTTTTTATTATATAGTTTGAGAAGGAAAGTTATCAAAATGTGTAGGAATATTCCGTTTTCGCAAAAAAAAAGATGAGTATTTATGTAAAGCATATATACATAAGGATAAAATTAAATAGCATTGAATTCAATAGTACTGAAGTTCAAAGTATTGAATGAAATTCAACAGTATTACCCTGGGGAATTGTGATTACAGGCTGCTTCACTTTTTGGACCTATATGTTATCTTCATGCTCCTAATCCAAAGACCTAGTAACCATATCAAAGGATGCTTTGTGTTTTTAATGGGTCATAATAATTACTGCTGATTTCCTAGTAAGGGTAATCCAGGGGTCTCTCCTGGCTCCTCCTTCTGGCTCACCCAGCTTTTCTGACTGCCTGTCCAGCATGTCCTCTTATCCTTGAGGGAGGAGCCCTTGACTGGCTCTTCTCTAGACACAACTCCTAGATTTTGTGTGACCTCCTGGGGACGACTGCCACTCTGGGCTCCAGGGCCAATTTCTCCCCTGCAGGAGCACTTGGGATTGCCCTTCCTCCAATGACCAGAGTCCAGGATCTGAGAGTGGGTTCATTTGTAGAGATCACCCAGCAAGGCCAAGGGATTTGGGGCAAAGTCCCTGTTATGGACTTATTTTGTCTTCTGTTTTTTTGTTCCCTTTGGGGGATTCTGGGAAAGGCTTGTTGTTAAAAGTCGGAGTTGGGAGCCCACTCCTGAGCCATTTATGTCTCTATAAATACCCATCAGTATTCTGTTCTGATATGTCAAAACCTTCATGATTCCTTTTTGTCATACAAGGCAAGAAGAAAAAGGAAGGGATGGAACACATTTTCTGGCAGATGGTATCTGGGAACAGATGACAGAGAGAAGGCAGGTCAGTCAACTCCTACTTGAAAAAAATGTCTTTTTTTTTTTTTTTTTTTTTTTTTGTGTGTGGCGGGGGTTTTACCCAAGACAGAGATAGATCTTCATCTTCATATAGAACAAATATGGTTAGGACGGAATGAGAATATAAAAATAGAAATAGGTGGTAAGAGGGCAGTTTATTGCTTTTGAAAAATATTTAGTGGCAATTTTTTTGAAAACTTTAAGAAAGAGTTTGAAACAAATGTAGAAAGAAGAAAAGTAGTTCCCAGTCTTGCTGCCGGAGGCAAGTACTTTACTCCTTCCATCCTTCCCTTTTATTTTAGCTATGCATGGTTTCTCTTTCTATATATTTTTACAAATTGCAAAGTTAATATACACAAAATTTTGTCTCCTACTTTTCACAAAATCATAACAGAATGATCACATTTCTGTTTCATCGCACCGCTCCTGTAAACCTGTGTGACTCCAGCATGCATGCTCCCAACACCGACAGCGCAGCCCAGGCCCGGGCTGGTCCCGCCGAGGCCTCTTTCCTAAGGCTCTCACAGTCAACCGTGTGAGATAAGGGCAAAGAGGGAAATGCAGGCGCAGGAGGGCATGTGGGGGCCCACAGGTCTGTAGGCTTCACAGAGGCTTCCTGGAGGCAGGTCCCCTTGTGGCGGCCTGCGTGGTGAGTGAGAATTATCCTGGAAGAGTGAGAAGGAAGAGTGACCCAAGGTCTGGAAGAGAGCTAGAGCAGGAGAAACTGGACGAAGCTTTTCCCAGCAAGGATCTGGAAAACTAGGTGTGCGTGGGCTCCCAGACCCACAGAGGGAAAAGTCAGGGACTGTGCGGGAGGCCATGTCACATGGGCTCTGTCAGTTGTGCCCAGCAGTGTGGACACTGTAGGGAAGCTAAGTGGGGGGCCTGAATCATTTCAAGAAAAAGAGTGACAGCCTAGGGCTGCATTTTAGGAAGACTGCCTGGGCTGTGCTGCGAAGGTCCCACCGACATGAATCGATGTGGTTGAGGAGGCCAGTTAGGAAACGTGGCAGTGATTAGGTGAGAGTGGCCAGGGCTCCAAATTATCTTCTCTCAGACAGGCGAGAAGGAAACAGCCTTCCTTGGATTTCTCCACTGACTTTCCTGAGTCTGCAACCAGCAGGGCAACCTCCTCTGGACTTCTGCTTCCCCACTCGCCTCGCAGTTTCATAAGGTCTTATTCCTATAATACAGCAGCCATTTCTTAGACACTGTCTCTGCTCCCTTACACACTTTCTAGGACATTGACTTAGCCCTGATGGATGCCCTGGCCCCTTCCCCCAGTCACGCTGGTCACCACGCTGCTAGCGCTCGTCCTGCAAGGGACAACCTTGTTTCTTGTGCAGCATTCGTCTCTACCACATTGTTAATTGTCCCTTCTCAACCCCCACCAAGAGCAGGGACTTGATCTGTTTTGTCCTGAGACAAAAACAGTGTCTGGTAGGTGCTCAATCTGTCAAGTGAGGCAGAATCTGATCACCGAATGAATGAGTGAAAGGGATCAAAGGTCAGAAGAGCTCTCTGGGCTATGAGTAAAGATTCTTGAGTCTGAAATTATGGAAGTAGATGAGATGACCTAGGAGTGGGAGGCATAGGTGTGGTATGGACTAGAAAAAAACAGGAGAATCAAAGGCAGAATTCTGAAGCAGGCCCAAAATAGAGAAGGGGAAGGTGCAGCCGGAAATAGGAGCCTGCTCAGGTGTGCTGTGCTGTGCTGGAGAGACAAGGGAATGAAGACCTCCAGATGGAGAGACAGGGCCATATGCTGCTGAAATTGGATTTAGAAATAAGGAGATTTATGGAGTGATTGGGGAGAGCTGTTTCTAGAAAGTGGTGGGGACAGAAGACACGCTACTACAGATCACAGAGGAGAAAGAAAAAGCGAGGAAGACAAGGCAGCAGCAGCGTGTGGGAGAAGCTGGCTGTGAATGGACACAGGGCAAGGGCAATGGCTGGAGCTGTTCAGGTTCAGCATGGCAGGCTCTGAGCAGTGCACATGCCGATGGAGGGGCAAAGAGAGAGGGAGAGAGTAAGTGATCAGGTGGGGCAGGGATGCTAATTGCAAGAGGAATGTCCCTGAGAAGCCAGGAAGACAGGCCCATGTGACTCCCGAGGGGACGGAACCCACAGTGTCCCCATGCTAACCAGAGGGAGGCGCTGAGGTCAGGATGGGCTTGCTTGGAGCCCTCTCTGTCTGGGGACAGAAGGTCCAGGGACTGCCATTCCATGGCTTTCCTTCTTCAGGAGGTGGGAGGCAAGGCCATCTGCACAGATGGGACCAGAGGGATGACTGTACCCTGCCTGGTCTCAGCAGCATAAGAATTCCTATTTAAGAAAGTGCCGTCTGGGCCCAGAACACCGTGGCTCCCTGAAGGAGGCACTGAAAGTGTTAACATCCATCTGGAGTCTTTGGCCAGGAGGAATTTCCCCCTCTTTAGGAAAAGATCATTTCTTAAACTATTCTGAACCTCCTCCCGCCCTTCCTCTGGGAGCAGCTGAGGGGCCTTGCCTGCCCTTCCCTGCCCGGCTCCGTCCCTGAAGAGGGCAGTATTTTCACAGGTGGGCCCTGCCCACGGAGTCCCCTTTATAAGGAGACTCAGGCTTTTTAAACTGGGGCCAATAAAAGAATTTGCCAAGAGGGTCTTTGAAGTAATGACCTCCCTAGTTAGTGCCTTGAAACATATTTTTACATCTTGGAGGAGAGATTATGAGCTGGGGGGTGCCGAGAGCGGTGGGAGGTGAAGGATCCCGAGGGTGGCAGAACCCTGGCTCCTGCCCAGAGCCCCCACAGGAGGGCCGAGGCTGCCGCCTCAGGAAGGGCCTGGGTCTGGAGGAATCAGATTCACAGAAATTGACATGTTTAAGCCCAGTTCCTGGGCAAAGCGAGGCTCCTCGCTATTAGAACTATTTATCCTCCCAAGCCCAGGCTCAGTGCGAGGCCCACGTGTAGCAGCCCCTTCCCCCTGTGTCCAGTCAGGACGCCTCATGGGGTGTTAAGGATCTTCTGCTTGCTTAAAAAATGATCTCATCTTTCCCATTCATTCACTCTTTCAGTCATTCCCCGAATCTTTATCGAGCACCTACTATAGATGTGTCAGGCTTATTGCTAGGGATTAAACAGTGAGTGAACTAGATCTCGGCTCTCGTGCGGCTTACCATCTGGCAGTGGAGGCAGATGTTAAACAAATAATGTGCCGCTGGGTCATTATGAACCGTGGAAGAGCCATGGAGGGAAAGGACCGTTAGCTGTGAGAGCATGAAACAGGGACCCTAAAATAAGGGGGATAGTGTTTGGGGTTCTGGAAGAGGCTGCCTGTGAGGGAACCCTGAAACCTGGGTGGACATTGAGTAGGGTTGTATCGGATTTGAGACCAGGAGAAAAGGGCCCTTGAGAGCAGGGAGCGGCTGTTCCAGGAAGCAGAAGATGCCATGATAGTGGGATACCGAGGAGGGTGGGCTGTAGAGGGAGGTTGGCACAACCCAGACCATAGCAGGCCTTGGTGGCTGCAATGGAGGGTTTGGATTTTATTCAGGTAGAAGCTCTTGCTGCCAGTGGATGGCAGAGGTTTGGGTACAGAGACCCCTCCTTCTAATAGGGGACTCTTCTCATCAGGAAAAGGAAACAGAGGTCCATGTAATTGACTCCCAGCCTCCCTCTTCACTTGATTTCTCTCCACCAGGAACACTTCCCAGGGAGTAGCTAGAAACATAGGAGGGCCAGCTTCTCCCTCCCCTCTCCTCCCAGATTTCCCTGAAGCACCCCGAGGCTTGCTATGCTGCTGGCAGCTTCTGCTCTCATGCCGGCAAGAGGAGTCAGGCTCAGCATCAGGCTGTGCTCCCTGGAGGCCTCTGCCTCCTCTTAGTCCAATTCTCTTACTTACGGATGTGCAGACTGAAGCAGGAGAGAGGAGTGGCTTCCATCATTCCTGTAGAGCAGTCTAGGTGCAGAGGCCTTCACCACAGAGGCCTTGAATGCCTCCCACTGGCCATCTTTGCTGAGTCCTGGTTGTGAACTAGATGCTACGGTAGGGGAAAGCAGGTAAAGTGAGTATATAAATTGAGGCTCAGAAGTTTGATGTGATCCCTCCCATCTGACTATTACTTTGAGATTCCCGAAGTGATTTTCCAGAACTTAGCCCTCTGTGAAATGCACCCTGTCATCACGTCAGAGATGAGGAGGCTGAGGTTCAGAGAAGTTAGTGGCTTGCCCAAGATCACACAGCCAGTAAGTACAAAAGCTGGCCCCAGTCCTCAGACCCAAAGCCTGTCCTTCTGAGCATCTCTGCAGTAGCAGTCAGAGGAAGGTGAGAAGACAGGACAAGAGGGTCGTCAAAGAGAGCTTCACGGACAGCAGGAGTCTGAGGAGAAAAGAGGGGACCTGTGTGGCACATGTGGAGTTTGTGCGAAGGGAGAAGTAAGAAATTGGGCAGAGTTGCACTGGAGTCAACAAGTGGAAGGTTTTGAATGCCAAGCTGAGGAGGTTTTTTTGTTTTTTTGGTTTTTTTTTGAGATCCCTGAAGGCTTTTGAGCAGAGGCGTGACCCAGGTAAATACTGGGAATCTTGTTTGGTGCTGGAATGTAGGATGGGTTGAAGGGAGTGGAGAGATAGGCAGCAGAGCCGGCTGAGACCGCTGTGGTTTAGGAAGAAAACAGCCAGGTGTGAGTGACTCTGGGAGAGGCGGAGAGGTTGAGGCAGGAGCAGAGGTTGGGGGGCATTGCTGGCATTGTTGAGTGATGAATGTGTGTGTGTGTGTGTATGCTGTGTGCCTGTCTGTACACGTATATGTGTGTGGTAGTGGAGGTGGTGGTGAAGTGAATCCCAGAGAATTCCAAGGCCATAGCCATGGTCACAGGCTTGGATAACCGTGACCTTTGGTGCCAGGTTGGGCTGGGGGTATGGACTATTGCCAGGCTGAGGTTGAGTTGCTGAGTAGACACCCAACTAAGGAAGCCAAGTGGAGTATTGGAAAGGTGAGCCTGGAACTCAGAAGGGAGGTGCTCTGGGGTTAACTAGCGTCTGGTGTGAATTAATCACCAATTAACTGATAATTCCATAAGCAAAATGCCGCCTCTGTGAATTCCCACACATCCCAGTCAAACTCTGCAACCCCACTTACTGAATCCTGACTTGTCATTCCTGAGGTCAACCCCACCCTTGTCTATCAGTAACGACAACATGAGTTCACCCTTTATTCCGTAGGGGCTCTACCCCTGCTCTTGGACAAGTCTGGGTGGAAACATACAGAGAAGCTCACCTCTCAATTCCCATCTGACTTATCCCCTGAGCCTCGCTCAGGTTCCCTTGCAACCCCAAGGAATATTGCATGGCCCAGTCCCTTCACATTTTCACTAAGAGTTTTGCTCATGTGTTTTGCTCATCTGGGTACTCCTGGAATGCCTGCCCTTCTCCTTGGCCTATCTCTGCTTTGCCAGGTGGGCAGCCAAAAAAATCTTGTAGGTTGAAAAACCACAAGCCTATGCAAACCCTGCCCATTTTCTAAGGCCCATCCCTAGTTTCACCTCCTCCGGGAGCTCTCCCATGATTATGCTTCAGCTGGTTCCCCCACCAGGCCAGCAAGGTGGGAACTCTATTATCCAGATTGTTTGGATTGCTTATGGCATTGGTCCAGTGACCTAGAACTTGGTCCTTGTCTGCCGGTTTTTTGCTGCTCCCTGTTCATTTCATGCAGGGAGGCTGTGCTAGGCAGGTCAGTCTGGGCTCTGTGGGAGCAGTAGCTCCCTCTGAAACCTCAGTGGCTTCGCAGATGTAAATTTACTTTTTTCTTCTGCTGCATGTCCATGTGAGTTGGCAGAAGGCCCTGCCTGCTCCTTGCTTGCTTGAGGATCTGGGCCAATGGTGCACCAGCTGGAACAGTGCCTACCAGTAGAACTCTCAGCAAGGAAATATTCTGTATCTGCTGTGTAACACCATCATTGCTAGCCTTGTGTAGACTATTGAGAATTTGAAATGATGCTAGTGTGACTTAGGAGCACTAATCTTCTGTATGGACTGAACATTTAATTTGCAGTAAAGTAAATCACCATACATGGCTAGTTCCGGCACATTGGATGCTGCAGATCTGTAACATGTCTCCATGGTCACTTCCCAGGTGTCTGCAGAAGAGAGGCATGTGCAATCTCACCTGGTTTCGGTACTCAGCCAAGAAGTGTCATTGGCTAGCGCAGTCAACAAGCTATTGCAGGGGGCTGGAAAATGTGAGGGAAAACATGAATATTCATAGAGGTCCTCTAAGCACAGTCAAACCTTCCTGGGGTAAAGATGCTTCAGATTTGGAGGGCAGATTGAGACCGTCTGCATGGAGAGGGAGGACCAAAATGGGCTAAAAGGGCAGAGGAAATGCAACCTAAGATGCAGAGACAGGCCCAGAGAGAGCAAAGAGTACAGCCAGCACCACACTGTGGCCTGGAGTCCTGAGTCCCAGCTCAGAGAAGTGAGAAGGCAAAGACACGGTTCTTCACCTGCTCCTGGGAGCAGTGACCCTTGGGGGCATCTAGCCTTACATTCCGGGCCCCAAGGAGGAGTAGGGTGAACTCATGTTGTCGTTACTGATAGTCAAGCTGCCAAAGGCCTGTTCTCAGAACGCTTGGAAGGGAAGGGCCCCAGAGGGCTTTCGGTTTTCAAATGGCCTTGGCTCTTTCTCCCTGAGGTGAGTCACCAAGCTGCCTGGGGATGAATGGTAGGTCAAGAACCCAGGATGAACCACTCTTCCCGCCTGACCTCAGCCCAGGGGACAAGTTCAGGGAGTTTCCCAAGGCCAGTGATGAAGGGGGTCATACCCTGACTGTGACAGAGCTCTCCAGACTTTCGGAACAGTGTGGAAATGGTTGGCTGGGTGCTGTTGGGGTTAGGACCCAGGAGCCGTGGAATGGACCTCAGAAGTGACTCAGTGCAGGGAGGAAACTGAGGCCTGTAGAAAGGCCCCAAGACCACTCAGGGAGTGGGCAGTGAGCCATGACCTGCCCCCAGGGCTCACATGTAAGGCCCTTTGCTCTCCCACAGGAAGGAAGCCCTAAGGCCTTAGCATGGCCAGACTTCATCCTCACAGTCTCCAGGTTGGTGCCTGCTCCAGTTGTTTTTATTTTTCCCACAGACCCACAGAACTCAGGCTCGGTCCACTTCTAATTTAAATCCTCACTGCTATTGGAACCCATTTCTTTTCCTCTCAACCCGTCCCCCCTCTCCAGCAGACATCAACACTCCAGATGGCAGAGAAAGACCAACGTGAGTAAAGGAATGTTTTATCTGAGCCTGCAGCCTGGGAAGGGAACCTTTGCTTCCTGCTACCAGGTAAAAATAACTAAAGGGAAAGAAACCTTTAACTCCAAACTCCTCTTCATTTTAGAGACGCGTTTACCATAGGATTCCATTAAGACAGAGTCCCCGGTGTATTTCGTATGAGTTGGATTCATGACATTTCTAATTCCATCAACAATGACCACCTTTAAGTCACCAGAGGTTTAAAATATGACATCCGGTCAAAATTAAGCCTACCTGTTTTGATTAGGGAACCCCAAATCAGTGTGGGCAATGTTGATTTCTGATCTCAAGCCCAGAGAATTCAGTCCCAATTTATAAAGGGAGACGGATGCAGGAGTGCAGAATTGGAACCCAGACGTGGAAACTGTCAGCTTCCTCCACAGTGGAGGGAAGCAGTATTTGGAATCTGGACGGTTACAGAATTCCTTCAATCCTGAATCCTCTCACCTACCCACAATGTATCCGCAGGGAGTGGGGCTACCTGGCTAAATGATTAGCTCCATAGTGCCAGAGTCTGGAGTGCATTCCAGAAATAAACTCTTTCTCCCTCTTTCTGATGCTATTCAGGGACAGATCCCTTACTGCAGCCCAAACTGACCTGCCCTCTGCTGGTATCTGGGACAGATGGCATTTTCCAGAGATTCCCAAATATCCACCTGTTCTTCAGTATGACTTGACACTCCCCATTGGAGGTAGAGCTTAAACCCCCTTCACTTGTTTCTTCGTGGACACTGATGGCCTAAACCAGGGACGGGGGAGAAGTGACGACACTCAGAAGTGTCGTCTGAGGCTAGGTCACAGACAGTGATGTAGATTCTGCCTGGTCCTGTAACATACCTACTTATGTAAGAAGTCCAGGCACCTTAAGGGCGCTGTGCTGTTTGGAAGCCAAGCCACACGGAGAGGCCAAATGTATCAATAGGTGCTCTTGGTCCAGGTGACTTTGTTTTGAGTGAGGAGCCTTAGGTGATTCCAGTCCCAGAGATGGAGCCACCTCTGGCTCTGGGTCGACCCAAGCTGAAGCCCAGGATGAATAGAGACGAGCCATCCCAACCATGCCCTTTCCAGTTGCTTAGCCACAGATTCTGTGAGCATAATAAGTGGTTATTTGGAGCTGTGGAGTTGTGGGCTCATCTGCTACTTGGTCAAGTAACTAAAGGATGCTCTACGCTACTGCCTTGGGACTCTTCACATTCCCCTCCATACCCCGCATCACAATGGCAATTAATGAACTAGCCTTTCAGGCAATTCTTTCTTTAATGACTG
Source organism: Talpa occidentalis (assembly GCF_014898055.3). Taxonomy (NCBI): domain Eukaryota; kingdom Metazoa; phylum Chordata; class Mammalia; order Eulipotyphla; family Talpidae; genus Talpa; species Talpa occidentalis. The sequence continues at coordinate 83,434,837 of NW_023604861.1, read as the reverse complement.
TCTTTCACATTCAACTCTGAGTTCCAGGAAAGCAAGGGATGCTGACAGACCCATCACTGTACTCCTCAGGAGACAGCCAGGGAGATGCTCAGCGAATACTTAATGTATGACTGATCCAAACACTGTCCTCAGATTGACCCCTAAACTTGACCTCAGAATGACTCTGGCCCTGGATTTAGACTGAATCTCACCCTGGCCGCAGACCAACCCCTAATTCTGGCATCAAAGACCTAACCCTGGTCATAGCCTCAGTGCAGCTTCTCGCTCTGGGGCCTGAGCACCAAACCCAGCTTTAGATAGACCCCTAAACTTGACCTCAGAATGACCTCTGACCCTGACCTCAGGCTGAGTCCTGGCCTCACCCCAGCCTGTATGATTTGACCCCGTCTGCCTGTCCTGGGGCAGCCTGTCCTGGGTCATCGTTTACCCCATCACACCCCTATACCCCCACACACTGCCTCACTTTCAGCTATCAGTACCTTTTAGAATTTTCATACTTTGTAACTACATATTTTTTCTTAGCTGTATGACATCTTTCCCTTGCAAGGGGCTGGAAGCTCCTTCGTGAGTGCAGGGGCCACGTTTATTTTATTCTCTGTTCTATACACGGTACCTCACCCAGCGCAGGGCCTGGCACCTATGAAAGGCCAAACAAATAACTTGCAGAGTGACCACATGAGCCGATGATTGGGAAGTCTGTTTTCCAGGAAGCCTTCTCTGTGCCCCACCCCTGACACAGGGGAGCTCACATCTCCCCTTATTTTCTCAATGGGCCGTGTGAGCAGTCCATGGGATCGCTCAGCCCTGAACGGAGTTACTTTGTCCACGCCTCTCCCTACCCGTGTGGCCTCCTTTAGCCGGGCCAGCCTCTCCCTCTGCGACTCCAGCACGTACAGGCCCAGGCAGTTCAATAAATGTTGGTTGAACTGTTGAACTGAACCAATTCCTTCTCTCTGGCCTCAGCTCTTGACTGATTCATGTGAGGGGCCATCAGGAGCAACGCTTCAAACAGAGAAGAAACAAATGAAGAAGCTGAGAAATCGGCAGTAGGAGACAGGCGGAGACATCCATCTCCTCCTGCCCTCTGTCCTCACGGCCATCCCCCGAGGGTTTCAGGCAGTCAAAAGTTCAGGCTCCACGTTTTCTGGAAGAGGGAGGGAAATCTGTGTGTGGGGGATAAAAAAGTCCCCAAACTCAAATCACGCACACAGAACAACAAGCCATAAAACAGAACACCATTGGGAGAAGATGGAGTCACATGGCGGGGATCTGGATTGCAGGGGGGGCACTTGAGAAAATGCAGCCTCCTCAATGGGAACCAGATGGGCTGCGTGCTCTTAAATAGAATCCCAGACTCTCAGCTCTGGCGGGAGCTGGGCTGGGGGTGCTCTCCCCTGGCCCTTTTTTTGTGCAGAGGTGACTTGGAGATGGAGGGAGGCTGTGACGGTGGTGACGGCAGGGCCGCGACAGAACGGCTTCTGGACCCCAGGCTTCTGGCTCCGGGTCAGCGTTGCGCTTGCCTGCCACGCTGGCTCCAGCTCTTTGCCAGGAGCTCCAAATTAGAAGCATATCGAGGAGCAATACTGTCATTTCCCCTTTTTTCTGTTCTTTCTTCTAATTCTTTCTCTTTGAGGAGTAATTTCAGAGGTGCCAGGAAGTCCTCCTTGTTTCTAAATCCCTGTCCCAGCTGCCATCTCATCAACAGAGCACAGACAATACCTGTTCTGGGCCTCGCCACAAGCCACAGTTCTCTGCTGGCTGCCCTGCTCCTGTGAGGGGCGTCTCTGGGCTGTAGGGCTGGAGGTGAGGCTGGGAGTTGGGATCAGATAGTCACTTTGCTCCTCAATGCCCACTTTGGATTAAGCATCTGAACCAGAGACCCTGTGGTCACAAAGCATGAGATAAAGTGACCCTGAGGGAGTTGGGTCAATCTCTTGAGATCTTGACATCCAAGTGACCTCGAATTTCCCCAGCAGTGTCCTTTGTTCACCTGCAGAAATCATGGTGTGAAAACACGCAAGTGGAAGTGCGTTCCCTTTTCTTGCTGACCTCTCCTCTCTGAAGTCATCGCTGATCTCTCTCCCAGCTCCCCTGAGACAGGAACCTCCCAAGAGAGTCGTAGGATAGCCTCCGCAGGGCTGTGTGTGGCTCCTGGGGCGCCATGTGCAGGAACCACCATGTGACTGACAACCTGGTGTTTCCTGATGCCCACCCAGGCTGAAGGCTGGACCTTTGACCTTGAGGGGCTTGGTCTGGGCCCTAGAGATGTCTGTATCTCCTACAAGAAGGAGTTAAAAATTGGGTGTCTATTTACTTTGAAATCTGCCCCCCTCTAGGTTGCTGTAGGACTGGAAATCCTTCCTTTGAGATCCCTCCAAGGAGTAGCGTTGTCTAACCTGGAGTTAGCAGGCCAACAACAAATCACTTAGTCACTCACTAAACACCTTGCAGTGTGTGCCCAAATCGTGGGTGAACTAGCTGCTACATGATGGGAGGGATTTCCTGAGAGAAAGCCGGTGCAGAAAGTTCAGAGGGGGACGGGCCTGGAGTTGGGGGGTGGGGGCGCTGATGTGATCTCAGTGTAGGGCGTGAGGAGGAAGCAGCAGAACTGGGAGATGTGAAACTGGAGCAGGGACCAGTTCGGGAAAGGTCTAGAAGGTTATGGCAGAGTCTGAATTTTATTCCCAGTGGTAGGGGTACTTTTGAAAAGCTTCATGCAAAAAAGTGAGGTAACTAACTTACATTGAAAAGATTATTTCAAGGGTCCAGATGAGTGAGGAGGTGACCCTGACAAGGGTAGCGTTAGCTAGAGGAAGAGAAGTGGAGAGATTTGAACATATATTGGGGAAGACTTGCTTGGACTTTCTGAGGGAGTGGATCTGGGGGTAAGGACAGGGAGTGTGGCCATGAATCAGAATTGGCCCTGAGTAAACAGGGTGGGTGGAGGGGCTGTCACTGGGACAGGAACATGGGCCCCCTTCTCCAACCCTCCCATACCAACCCAACTGCCTCAACCCGTGGCTTCAGCCAGTGATTAACATGTGCTGTGGCCTCTCTCTGCTCCCTTCCTTGCAAAGCAGATGGTGAGAGAAGGAAGAAGGCCAAGCCTCTGCGGCTGTGATTGTACTTTCCACTTTTAGCTCAGCAGTTGGGAGCCCATGGCCTTGCCATTCCTTGCCTCCCACTCCTGGTTCTCTTAACTCTGTTCTAAATCAAATTCAGCTCAGTATTATTTACTGAGCGCCTGCTGTGGCCTGGCCATGTGAAGGGCACTGTGGGCTAAATAGGAGAAGAAGCACATGTGGTCCAGCTTTTGTGGAGTGGGGAGAGCAAGGGGCACAGGCAGAGAAGGGTCCACACAAGCAGGGAGGCCTTCCTGGAGGAGGCAGGATGGGTACAAGTCAGGTGTAGGAGGCTTGGGGAGTGAAATCCCCATGAAATTGTTTTCATGGTAGAGAAAATAGTCCTAGAAAGTGGTGGGCATTTATTTGAGGTCAAACAGTGGGAGTTGGCAGCAGTGTCAGCAGTTCTGAAGGACTCCTGAGACCATCTTCATCTCCCTAACACACGCACACACACAAGCCCTACCTCACCACTCCTGATTCACCTCAGCCTCTTCCCTGATGCAGGAGAGAGCAGGAAGACTGAGTTATCAGCTGCCCACTTTCCCTGCCCGCCATCCCAGGCCACCCCAGCGAGCTAGCTAAGAGATCTTTGAAAACCGTCATTTCCTGATCTTTCTGAAATTCCTCACATCCCTGATCTATTTCTCCAGAAAGTTCAAGGGATCTTAAGGTGTGGAACCCTGACCAGCAGCATCAGCATCACCCAGAGACTTAGTGGACATGCACATTCTCCAGCTCCACTCTAGAGGGGCTGAATCAGAAACTCTGAGGGCGTGGCCCAGCAATCTGTTTTCATGACCCTCTGGGGACTTTGGCTACGTACTCAAGTTTGAGAACCCTGGCTGTTCTAGGAAAAAACTTCCCCAGAAAAGGGAGGTGTTTCTCTTCTGTGACTTGCCCCCTCCTGCTCCAGAGGAAACTCCAGCAGTCCCTCCAGGGTCTAACCCTGCCTCCTCCCCAGAAATGATTTCCGCCTGCCCATATGGACTCTTTAGTCTTCAAGTTTATTGCCCACTCCCAGCCTTCCCTGGGCTGTGGGAGTGAGGACCAGGTGGCCACATCTGCTGCTTTTTCTTGCTCCCTCCCCTCCCCAGCCTGTCCTGCCACATGGAGGCAGTGTCTTCACTGCAGCCACCATCAGCCATGGAGAACATTCCAGGCTGTGGAATAAAGGGATTGGCTTGTGACAAGGAAAAGGGGATACCCCTGTGCCCCCCTCTACCTAGTGCCCATTTTCAGCTCTGGACCCCTGTCACCCTGGAGGGGGCAGCACCTAGTCATCGCTAGTCCCTTGGCTTCTGTAGGTTGGAGATGTAGGGCTGGCTCAACCGCCCATTGGCTGCCATCTGGGATGAGGCAGCTTCAAGGCCCTAGGTTGCTCCTGTGATGGAATCAGCTCCAACTAGGAGCCTCTGCTTTCTTTAAATCTACAATCAAGCCCCATCCCCTGGAAAAATGCTTCTCCTTACAGCGCCTGCTTCATAGAGCTCTTGGCCCAGCCTGCAGGAGGCACCGAGTGGGGTGGGGTGGGGTGAGGAAGGTTGCTTTCTGTCTATGAGGCTCCTCTTCTCCTCCGAGCACTTGGCCAAATGTCAAATTTTTCATTGCTTTTATCATTTTCTTGTTTTACTCTCCAATGAGGAATATGGACTCTGCTTCTGTGAAGCTGTGTTTGCTTAAACTGTACACACTGGGTGGAGGTGGAGGGCATTTGGTGCTGTACCTGGCAGGGTCAAAGACGAGGGGGCACAATCCCACCCCTGGATGAGCAGGCAGAAGAGGTTATGTGATCTTGAGCGTGTCTCATTGCCCACAGGTTGGCAAGAACAGAGAGGCAGGGGTTCTAATCTATGTTGCCTCAACAATAGACTGTGACTTTGAGGGAGTCAGCCTCTTGGGGCCTCAGTTTACTTGTCTGGAAAATGGGGACAGTACAGCTCTGCCTCCCCCTCCAGACCATTGTGGCTGTCCAAACAAGTCAGTATTTAAAATAGCACTGAAAATCTTGATGGCTGCCTAAAACAAGGGAACTCAATCCTAGCAGGTCGTGGCCACTGCATTGCAGGTGGAGGCTACGACTTTCCCCTGATTTGTATTCCCCAAAGCACCTGGTACAACCCAGGACAGGTGGTCAATCAATACTTGTTGAATGGATGAAATAGAAGAAATGGTCCCTGTCTCCAAGGAATTGAAGATCACGCCAGGGGATGGAGGTCAGCCTGAGAAACACACAAAGGAAGAAACTTAAGAAGAGTAGAGAGAGGCCCTTGTTAGCTCAGACACCTCTAATTTAGAATTTGTGATGCTTTCACAAGGCCAGAGAGGAATTGGACCCTGCTGATGGGAACATGTGCTGAACAAACTCCTAGTGGGAACAAGATAATATTAACAGGAGCTCCTGCCTCCGAGCATGATCGTGTTCCAGATGGCCGAGGGGGCACCATGCCCTTTGGCAACACCATATTACATGGGAGCAGTTAGCATGCCAATCACGAGTGAACTCTGACCTCACCCCTGAAGCAGCCAGTACCTTTCCTTGACCAGACTTTGTTAATGGCGTTCAGGGTGACTTCACATATTTAAGGAACATAAAATTTTATTTTGTTAAGACTAGACCATTACTGGCCTCCTTCTGCCTCCTCCCAAACAACTCAGATCCATTCACAGTTTTCAAACAGATTTGGTGGCAAAGAGCACGCAACCAAGTCAATCCCATCCCCACAGAGCAGGGAACATGGGGTCTTTTGACAACAATCAGGAGTTCTGGCAGAGAGCTGCTGCACTGGACCATCCACTGGCCCTTCCTATGTCACAGGGGCCCCACCAAAATGAGGGGGTTGGACTAATGAAGCTCAAGGTAGGTGTCTGCTGCCCTGGCTCTCCTGGTTTGGGGCTGAGGAACGCCCCAGCCTCGGAGCAGATCTAGAACAGGATAGACCCTCTGCGGCTGCTCTGCTGGGCTCTGGTTGAGCCACGTGGGAGACTCTGCTACAGGCAGAGGCCTGTTGTGTTCATCCCTTCTGGCCTCAGATGCTTGGGCCAGGCTCCCAAGGGAGGCTCAGGTAAGTCCTGCAAATAGGGCTGGAGAGAGGGGGTGGTAGCTTCACCTGCCGGACCCCCAGCTCAGCCAGCTTCCTGGTGTCCATGGCTCTCCCTGTAGCCTGCTCCTCCCCTTGCCATTTGCATCACCTCCTCTGTGCTCTTATTCCCCTCCTCTGCCCTGGAGCCCTGGATGGATTCCTGTCCAACAGTGCCCACGAAGCTGATGCTAGCCCCAGCCCAGGTGAGCAGCGTGCCTATGGTTAAAGAGATGGACTCTAGCCCGGGACTCACTTCCCTGGCAGACATTTCAGATATTCCTGGGGCCTAGACCTCAGTGTCCAACATCCCCCGAGGGTGTTGGACATGGGACCTTCCTATAGCTCTGACCCCACCCAAGGGACAATTGGACAATCCCCAAACCCTGAATAACGGGCATGGCGCGAGGGCCAGGAGGGAGGCCATCTGGAGAGGAGCTTGCTAATGTACTCATTCACTCTCTCTTGCTTGTTCTCAGCGAAGGAGCCCCTCATGTCCCGCCCTGACCTGACCACGCTGTCCCAGGTAGGATGGGCCTATCTCTTGTCAAAAGGAGCCTCCCTGTGGTTCACAGTTGGTGCCCAACCTGACAGGGTGTCATAGCCAAAGCGCAGCAAGGCCAGTGGAGGGAGGGATAACTGAGCACCGAGGAATTGAGGTGGGAGCAGTCTCTGGGTAGGTTGCACACAAGGCATGAGGTTTGCTCCAGTCCTTGAAGGACAAGTCCACTTGGCAGGGACTAAGTGTTCCAGACCCAGGTAAATGCATGAGCGGTGGCTGGAAGGTGAGATCCAGTTCCCTGATGGAGAGAAGGGCTGGTGGTCAGGCTGGAGGAACAGGGTGTGAAGACCTCCAGCGCAGGGAGAGGGCTCCCTCCTAACTAGTGAGAGGGAAGGCCTGCCTGGTGAGAGCAGGAGCAGACTGGGCTCGAGATCCAGGGCACTATTCTCAGCCATGCAAGTAAGAGGGGCTGAGGCTGGCAGTGTCCTCAGGTTCTAGGTGGGCGGCTCGGGAGGCTTGAATATGGTGGTTGTGCCCTCAAGGGCTGAGGGAAGAGTTTAGAGGACCTGAGTGGGAAACTCCTCTGAAAGTCAGGATTGTTAATGAGGGGCAACAAGAGGGGCCCTCAGGAGCCCACTCTGCCCAGAAATATCACAGATAATTGAAACTCAGCAAGCCCCTCCCTGAGTTCCTTCAGACCCAAGGAACCACATGAGATACCCGCATCTAGTTTCTGTCCTGTAACAGCAGTGTCACGGTCATGAGCAAGGAAACCCAGACAGAAGGGCTAGCAGCGTGACAAGGCTGCACGCTGAAGCATGGCTTGCCCCCGCCCACCTGACTCCAGGGCTCCTGCTCATTTAATCACCCCCTCTTCCTAAAATGCCCCCCTTCTCCAGACCCAGAACTGCATGGGGATCAGGGCCCTAGGATGATGTGGGACACACTGGGCCCAGGTTCTTGTCCAGTCCTAGAGGGCAGATGGGCACATGGGTGGGTGGGGCTGGGCTGGTCCTGGCTGCCAGCACTACTGAGCTGCATGATCTGGGTGGAGGAGGAGGTCACTGCCCTAAATGCATTCCTGCTTTCTGATCTGCGGGCTTTGCTCAGACACCTTCTTCTGCCACTGCTGCCATTTTTGGCTGGGATTCTGGGCAGGTCTCAAGTAGCTTCGCAAACTCTGTTTCCTTATCAGCAAAGGGAGGGTAACCACAACATTGAGTGTTTGTGAGTGATTAAATGAAATAATATATGCGAAGTGTGCATCACCGAGGATGGCTTCATTCTGGGGCACATCACTATCTGCAGAGCCCTCGCTGTTTTCCCTGTATACTTTGTATTCTTGTGTGGCCCTCCCAGAGCCAACACCTTCTCATCCAATTTGGCAAAATTCATGTTGGCTGATTTCTCTCCTGCTAGATGCTTGATATCAGCTTTTATGGCATGATTTATCATGGCCTGGTATAATCAGTTGGAGGTATATCTGCCCTTCTAGACAGTGAGCCCCTGAGGGCAGGGAATGTGCTTCCCCTTTTATTTGTTCCTCCCTGCACAGGAGGGGACAGCTGTTTGGGCAGTTCTTGGCAGTTTCCAGACATGTGCCCTTTAACCAGGCCATCCAGGCTTCCTCCTTTTCTCAACATCTCTGAGAAAGGACCTCCCTGCATGGACCTGATTTCTTTTCCCCGTCCTTTCACAAAGCCATCCTTCTGCATGTCTGTCTGCACTTCTGCTTTGCTGCTGCCAAATAAACAGATCTGATGGCATGAGAGCAATCACACTCCAACTGAGCTATCAACACAGAGCGAAAGACAAGGGTGGTGTGTGCTTACACCCATAGCACTCGGCAACGGTGCTGTGTTTGCCAAACCTCGCTTCCTCTGCCTCCTGGTCAGGCATTTGCTCCCTTGTAGGGGCCATGTGCTGGCCAGTGGGATAGAACAGAAGTGATGGGAGTCCCTCCAGGTTTGGCCCTGACACCCCATCCTGCACCCTGGCTGGCTGTAGAGAGTCCAGCAAAGAACTTGGAACCCATGAGTCAGAGATTCCAGGTCCCTGAATTACATTAGGAAGAGTCATGCAATCAGCAATTCCTCCTAGGATTGCTAGGGTAGAAAGAAATAAACTCTTATTTCTGTTGTCATTTCACTTTGGGGATTGTTTATTACCATAGTGACCCTACTCTGATTACTACAACCCCAAGAGCACTTATGTAGCTTACAGAGATATATGTAGCAGGAGTTACATAAAAAGATTTATCAAGGAAATGCTCCCAGGAGAAACCAGTAAAAGGAGAACAGAAGCAGGATCGGGATAGGGAGTAGCTAAGAAACAGTGTGATTTCAGTCAAGTTCCAGACTCCACCTGATCCTGCAGGGAGCTCTGGAGCCAAAATTACACCACAGACTATCCCCCTGGAGACAAGAAAACGGGGGCCACCATATTCCTCCTCCAATAGGGCAGTGTTTTCAATTGGCCCCAGGGGCACAGAAACTCTTAGCTCTTCCAGATCTCCAGGAGTCTGGATGAAATAGCCCTATTGACCCAAGAGTAACCTTTAAAGGTTGCAAAATAAATCGTTTATTTATTTACAAAAATAAATAGCCAAGGAAATCAAAATGGCAGCGAAACAGACTAGGGAGGTAAGATGAAGACAAAGGTAAAAGGAAGTTGACAGAAAGATCTTTCTTACAAATCTTCCAGAAAAGTAATATTTAATAGGAAAAAAAAAAAGGGACAAAGGCACTAAACAGATAACTTGCGATTGAGTTAATCCCCAGGCTAACAAATACATGAAAGGATTCTTCTGAGTAATCAGGGAAATGCAAATTAAAGAAACAATGAGATACCAATCACTTCAAACTCCTTGGCTTGGCAAAAATTAATATCATGATGATAGCCCAGTGTTGGGGAGAAAAGAGAGCAAAAGAAACTCTGTGTGAGTGGCTTAATGGGAGTACAAATAATTACAATCTCCTTGGACACTGATATCTGCTAATGTTGATAGTATTTAGTTAAGTTGAAGATGCACATTCCTTCCACCCCATTATTCTATAGAAACTCTGGCACACATACATAACTGATAGCAATGGGAAGCCTCATTTGGCTCTGAGCTTCCTAGCAGCCAAAGCAAAAAGAAGATGATTATTTACAATATTTCAGTGCCCATATAGTAAAAAAGAGTAGACCAGTGGCTCTGGCTTTTTGGTTATGAGTTGAAAGTTTTCATCTAAGAATTGCACCTGGGATCAATGTGTACTTTAATAAACAAGATCTTAGGAAACACCCCCATAATAGTAAATTGCTTAAAACTTACTGAGTTTCAAAGCACATATGCAGTTCAATGAAACTTACTATTGATTATACAGCTGAAATCCATGCTGAGGCCCAAAGGCAATTTGGCAACAGCAATTATAAGAGAGTTCAAGGACATGTCATCCAGGTATGAGTTCGGCAGGGACTGAGGATAGTCTGACTTGATTCAGAAATAAGATTTTGAATACCAGGAATTCTCCTCCCATACCACTGTAATGACTATTTCTCCAGACCAAGCTTTTGAATGAAGCTAAACAGCAGAGAATTCAGGCAACAATTTCAGGCAAGCAACCAGAGTGAAAAGTATGCTCTGCTGACTCGTGGCATGGCCCTGCGCTTTGCTGGTACCACATTCCCACCTTCCATGAGAATGAAGGAGTCCTCACCAGGAACAGATTGATGGCCTACTAATCCAGAGGTATGAAGAAGTGTGGGTAAATAAGGGAACATTATATCAAGATATGCACATAACTGCAAGCTATGACTCATATCAGATATATTCCTAGGAACAAAACTCTGATAGTGGCTTTCTTACAGTCAAAAGGAAAATGGACCAGGGCCACATAGAATTCTGCCTTATATTGCTTTTCTGTGGGAGTTCTTGGACTTTAGTTGTGAAAGACTCAGGTCGTGTTCCAAGTGCACAGCTTTGATGGCTCAGGAGTGAAACTTGGAACCCTCCAAGGACTGAGTGCCTGTCGTGTCTCTGACCCCAGACTCTGGGAGTCATGACAAAAACTGTGCAGCTGAACCGAATGCTTCCAGTCCTGAGTCTCAGGAGCTTGGAAATCAGCGCTCTACCCTCTTTCAAAAAGGGACTCACTTTGTCAGACAGTCACCCCATGGCACCCAGAGTGGTGGGGTGTCATGGAGGTTCTCAGGATGCTCTTGAGCATGCCGAAACTGCATCAGCCCAGAAGTCAAGGGCCAAGACAGTGGGACCCAGACTGGGAAGGGGGGGCAGAGTTTTCAACTGCTGTCTCTATTGGGGAGAATGACATGCAGGGCTCAGTGGTGGGGGCAGGGAGATCACTGTCACTCTACATTCGAAGCTTATAAAAGAGGAAGTGCCCTGTTATGAAGCTCGAAAGCAGAGAGCTGGTAGGCGTGGCACCCAGAGCCGAGGAGAAAGGTGCCCCTTCAGTGGGGAGCAGAGACCTGCCTTCTATCTGATTTGTGGGTGTCACACAGGAAACAGAAGAGAAACTTGGCAGGGATTTGGACCTCGCACTCAGGGCAAGATTTTGAGAGCTATGAGAGCAGAGACCCTTTAGTACCTGCCCGAGCTCTAGGAGGCATCTTTGGTTAGTGCCATTGACAGCTGAAAAGTTCACTCTTGGGCTCCAGCAGTGCTATCTGGAGCCAACAGAAAGTGTTGCCCGACTGGCAGAGAATGGGGTAGCTCTGGTCCTTATCTGGAGAGCTCTCTGCAGGGTCCGGCAGAGGCTGGGACTTCACTGAAACCACACTGTTCTTTAGCTTCTGCCTGTCCTGCTCCTGCTTCCCCTTCTTCTCTTACTGCTCTCTCCTGGGACCATTTCCTTGATCTCACTTGTTCACGAATCTTCTCGGGATCTGTCCCAAGAGACAGGGGAGCCACCATAGGGGCTTTCCGGTGGCTGATGCAGAGGGAGGGGGTGATTTGGGCTTGGGCTGACCTTCCCCCACACCCCACTACTTTCAGTATGCTTGGGACAAGAGCAACAGCATCCAGGACAGCTCATCCTTTGCCAGTCTTCCCGATGAAGCCAGAGTGACCTCTGAGATCTGTGATAACCGGCTGGGTGTTTGGGCTGTGGAGATGAAATGAGAAAGTGAGAGGCAATGCATCCTGGCAACGGGGCTGCCTTTGCTGTGCTCCTCTGGGGTTGCCCTGCTAGGCTTGCCAGGGGAGTTTTGGCTTCCCAGAGAACCTTGTAAAACAAGAATTTTATAGACAGAGTCTCTGCTGCCCAGATCAGGGAAGTCAGACTGAGATCAAGCGGTCCCCATGGGTGGCATGTGGCCACAGGGAAAGCACTGCTGGAGACGATGCAGTGACAGTCCACCCACTGCCCTCGGGCACAGTGTGGTCCCAGCCCTGCTCCAGTGTCTGCACAGGCCTGGCCTGCCCAGGTCACGCAGAGCTGACCTGAAGATACCCTGGGGCAGAGGGAGTTTGAGGGTGAAGGGCTCTGTTTCTGAACCCTCTAGAATACCCGTGTCGCAGACACAGCGATGGTTGCATCACAAAGACACCAGCCCTTTGGCTGAACTATAAGCCCATTTCCCATCAACATATGCCATAAGCAGCTCTTGAGCAATACCGCGTCAGGGGAATTGAGGGCCCCCTCCGTCATGATGACTTTCCAGAGGTGTGGCCCACAGGGGAGCAGTTTTCAAAGGCAGCTTGCCCCAAGATGGAGCAGTCCTGGCCTGCACCAGCATTCCCAGGATGCAGTTGGAGGTGTGCAGATAGGGAAGTTCTCTAGCCATGTCCCGTGCCAGAGGAGCCTCCTCAGCTGCCACAAAGGAAGCTGACACTGAGGCTGGTCCTGCTGACTCAGGCACCTGGCATTTTCCAGCAGCAGGGCAGTCGCCTCCAGCAGACACCCTATTAGCCGGTGACCCAAAAAAGCCTATGGTCCAGGGCTCATACAAGGAACATGGACTTGGAAAGAAGAGGTTAGGCCCAGGGCCCCACCTACAGCTCCCTGACCCCTGACATTCTAACACTGCTTGTGCCCTCTCTTTAATGCTGCCTTTGCGCTCCATTTCCCAGCTGGACACAACCCTCCTCTCATGGTCTAAGCCACCTTCTCGCCCATCTCCGAGAAGTACTCCCAGCTCCACCAGGCTGCCATGGCCTTCAGCTTTGAGAACTGGATGCCTGGACTTCTCTGAGGCCCTGCACCAGTCCCCTGTTTTGTTACCACAGCCTGTGAAGTCAGTCGACTCCTCAGAGTGACATACAGGCCCACGTACCCTCCTCCCTCTGCTGAAGTCCAACCTCTGCTCTGACTCCTCCCACACCAGGAAGGCTCCCACCAAGTTGATCGGCATCTTTCTCTGCACCACAATGGAGGGTCTCTGAGCTTAGTGTGTTGTAAGTGTCCCCATTCTTGACACCATCTTCCTCTCCCCCTCCTCCTGCTCCATGCCTTCTCCAGTCTACGCAGGCCTCATCCTCTGGCCTCAGCCCCTCTCCTCCATTCTCTTGCTCTCCCTGGACAAGTGCCGCTGGCCTGTAGCCTGCATCAGGGCCCAGCTCTGTGCTGGTGGCTCCCGGTGGTCCCTCCTAAATGTTGATGATGTCCCTACTGGACATTTCCTTGGAAATATGGCAAAGTCTTGGCCAACTCAATTGCCCAAATCTGAACCAACTTATCCCCACTTTCCCCCAGACCTGCTCCTCCTCAGATAAACTCTTCTTTTTTATCCACCTGACTCCTCCAACACACCCCTGGCAGCGGATGGCATCACAAGCCACATAGGAGTTCAGGCCAGAAATCTGGGAATTGCCCCCCACTCTGTCCTTCACCCCTTTCCCTTGCACAAGTCCTATTGGTTTTTCCTGTACATTATTTGTCGTGTCTTCCCTGTTTCCCTGTGGCCAGGGCCTGGGCTCCATACAAACCTGTTACCAATCCCCAGGCCTTTCTGGAGTGCTTTTGCTTCTGGTTGCCGAGAGCAGAATGCCCATTCCTTGAGGAGGAGCAAGGGCCAGGCCAGGGATGGCCTCGTATTTAGCTTCTGGCTGGTGGGACATGAAGTAAGGCTGAACCTAGAGCAGGTCCACAGTCAGTCTGGAGCAACCCAACTTGTGTGTCCAGATTCCTCTCACCAGGCAGACTCTGTCCGGGATGCCTTCACTCCTGCAGCTGCAGTTACATTCTCAGAGACCTGCTGGTGGACAGAGGAGAGGAGGGCGGTTTCCCAACTGTGAATGCATAAGGACATGCCCTCCCTACACAGAGTACCAGGAGCCCCCCCACCTCCTCACCGTTCTCCCCTAGCCCCTCTCCCCAGCATTGTCTCTCACTCCAGCCACTCTGGAGTCTCTGAACTGACAGTTTTAAAAATCCTCTATTGCCCCTACTCAACTGTGGAATATTGACTGACCTCCTAGGAGAAGAACATGCCCCCAGCCCCCTGCCCTCGCTCCCGATGGGTGAAGGGAGAGCCACTGGGGCGAAGTGAGCCTCCTGGACTCTGAGACACTCGCCTGGGGCCTTCATGCCAGGCACATGCCTCGCTCCAGAAATGCTCCCTGGCTGGGGATGAAAGCAAAAACACTCCCAGTAATTCTCTGCACCAAGCGCCCCTGCAGGATAAGAAGTCCTCAGCCCTAACCGCTATCACAGGCATGGAGTAAACGGACAGAGGCTTTTAAAGTGTGCGTGTGCGTGCGTGTGCATGTGCGTGTGTGTGTTTAAATGGGGAGTAATAGCAAGGCAAGCTGAGGGAAGTGCCACATAGATACCTTAGGGGCCCCTGGAAAGTGGGGGTGCTGGAGAGAACCTCCAGGGCCTGGCAGGCTTCAGGAACCAAGCACGGTGGCCTGGGGGAGGGGTGGCAGGCCAGTGGGAGAGAGGCTTTCAGACTTTCAGGGAACGTAAATTTTACCCCCGGCTACTTTCTCTGGGATTTATTTCTCGGTGAACTTGAGACTTTGCCTAATTACGTTTGGGTCTCTTTCAAAGCACATAAATTGCATCCAGTTCTTCTGCCTCTTTCTTAGGAATAAATTGTCCCTGTGCAAGGAGGGATCTGGGGGAGAGAGTGAGACTTTATTAATTCGACACAGAACTCTGTTCCCCTGCCCTCCCCTCTGCCCCCCGTTGAATAATAAAATAATGAAGATTTGACTTGGACCAGGATGTGTGGATAAATATATTGGTGACATGAATGAAAATGGATTTATTACATAAACAGGAGACTTCATCAATTTAAACCTGGCCTCCTTTCAATGGGCATAAATTACATTTTCTTTTCCTACCAGTTGCTGTTCTTTTTTTTTTTTTTTTTTTAAGAAACTGGATTTATCGGAATTGAGATTCACTAATTTATTTCATGGAGCCTCGCGCTTCCTCTTTCTGACCAACTCATTAATGACAGGTTCCCTTCCAGTTCCCCTGCCTGAGTCTCCCCCACCTCAGTCTACTCAGAGCTCTAGGGCTTTCTGAGAGGTGGGGGTAGAGCACGGACCATCTTTTAGGGTCCTGAGAGACCCACCTTTACTCCCTCTGGAACTACTCAGACCAGCTCAGAAAGGGGGATGGGATGTCCAGCCCCTGGGATGTCATGCCATGGGATGTCCAGCCCCTGAAGCTGGAGAAAGACGTCTATCGGTCCCCATCCAGCCATGGCTGTTCCCAGGACAATGGCAGCAGGCAAATGGCAGAGAGAGTCTTGAACGGGATTACAGGAAGAGGCCCAGGTGTGCTTGACCAGGAACCTCAGGTGAGGAGGGGGTGGGAAGGTGCAGAGTGCTAGAAGTTTCCATCAAAGACCAATGGCAGAATATTTATGGCACAGGAATTGAGTCTTTAGGAGTTGAGGGTCCTAGTTCACATAGCACCCCTACTCTTCCTTCACTCCCCCACTGCCTTCTCTTAGCAAAATGGGGATATGAATCAGTACCAACCAGCATGTTTGCTCAGAGCAGGAGGTGACTTGAAACTGCCTTAGAGTGGAAGGTAAAACCTTTGAACTCTGACTTCACTCTTCTTTGTCTTTGCTGGCATGTCAAGGTTGTTTCCAGCCTGGGGATTCCATGTAGGGAGTCACTTCTGCATCTTTCCAAGTAGCTCCCCTTGAACTTGGACAGTGCTGAGAGTCTTGAATGTTTTCACTCATTTAGAGTGGTGAGGAAGAAATGTAGTGACACTCCCAAGGTTGTCTGCATGAATTGCTGCAAGAGTAGTTGCCATCCTATTTAGGGAAACTGCAAGGATAATGATTAACCAGAGGGGTGATAATGGGGGGAGTCTGGCTACCACAGGGATGAACTGATGAACCATCTCCGTGCCCTGAACTTTTCTGACCATCCTGAGCCTCTCCTACCACATGGGGATGCACTGCCCACACTGCTGGCTTAGGGAGGAGAGGAGAGGGAGGGAAGAGACTGTCCCCACCCAAACCTTACCCCATCTCCCGTCCCACGGGTTTCACCAGCCCCAGGATGGGGGGGGGTGGCTCTGCAAGCTGTCATTCACCAGGCCCGCCGTCTGGCACAGGTGTTTCTAATAAGGGCTCCTTCAGGCTTGCTTCATCCAGGAGGATGTTTACAAGAAGGTCTGATGAGAAATTGTCTCCAAATGCTGTCTTGTAAGCAAGACGTTGGGGGTGGGGGGGGGGGTTAGTGCCTTAGGCTGTAAGCAAGCAGGGCTCCTGGAATGGGGCCTGGCCAGTGCTCCCTCCACCCCCCAGTCCTCCTGGCCAGGACTGGCAGGCTGGGGCCTGGGCAGGTCTGGGCCCATTGCCAAGGGTTGTGAGTGCCATGGGGGTTGAGTTTCAATAAACAAAAGAAATAATTTTGGAAGAACCTCAACAATAAACAGAGAGACTAGGGCATCTCGATATTGCTCCCCAAGCCCTAAGGCTTTTTCCTTGACCCTGGGATCTTCCACCCCCTTCTCCACAGGTTGGGGTCAGGTTTTATCCTCTTAATGAATAATTTGCACATCATGAAAGAATGTCTTTCTAGAGAAGTTCAGAGAAGAAAGGAAGGCAGGTATCCTGTACCCAAGAATTCATCCTTGAGTGTGATCAAACCCTAAGAGGAAGGCGGGCAATGCAGAGCAGAAGTGGCACTCTTCTGTAAAGATAGCAAATATTTTTAGCTTTAGGCCCCTTTCGGTTCCTGTCACTACTCACCTCTACCATTGTTGCCTGAAGACAGCCAGGCGACAGGTAAGTGATCAGCCGGGGCCAGGTTTGATCCTCTGGTGTCAGGCTGGTTGACCCCTGATGGACAGGATGAGATGGTCCAAGAGAGGTGAACTGACCAGCCAGGATCACACAGTCTTTGGGCAAGTGAGCAGGACAATGTCCAAAGCTCCTGACCCCTGAGCTCTGTGCAGACCCAACCAGGATGGTTCTCCGGACACTTGAACTCAGCCTCAGGTAACCGTACCCCATGGAACTGATTCTTGCTAAGGTGGAGACCAATTTGAGACTTGGTCAAATGAAACCTACAAATGAATGGTGGAACAGGGCGGGTCATCCCACTGGACAAGGGACTGAGTCACAGTGGTAATAGAAGAGAGGAGCACATCAGGGGCCCCGCTCCAGGCTCTGCTGCCACAGGAGCCTGAGGAGGGTCTTCCTGCACCTGTGTGCTGACTTGTGTAGAGTCATAGGGTGTGGGTGGGGTTGCATAGAGAATCAAGGCACAGTTACACTTGGGTAGTCTTTTTGTAGATGGAATTATAGGCCTTTCAGATAGGTGAAGCTGAAGAGGACAGACTGAGTCTGGACTGGGAATATCCTGTGGTGGTTGATATGAGTTTCAAGGATGTGCAGGCTCAGCATAGCCAGGGTTTCAGTATGGCTGGGGTACAGTAAGCAGAGGGGTGAATATGGGGCTGTGTGGATGGGCATGGGGTTTGGCACAAGGTGTTCAGCCTGTAGTGAGGCTGAGGGTTAGTGTGGTGGGAGAGTGTGGTGTCTGGCTTTTGGGTCAGCAATTCTTTGTTGGTTAAGCTTGGGCTGGCAGTAAGAACATGGATAGGGATTGATGGTGAGTGTATTCTTAGGATAGGGTCACTCTGAGGTTAAGTGTGGGGATCATCTTCATTGGAGCTAACTATGAGGTGAGTTTCTCAGCCTAAGGGTGCAGCTTTTTTGGGGGGTCTGAGTGCCTGGTATTGGGGTAACTGGGATTGAAGTCATTGTTTGGTTGAGGTCCATGAGGTCAGTGAGTATTCAGCTTGGCATGTCAATGCCAATGATTCTGCTGAGTGGTGGGAAAAATGTAGCCTTGAGGTGGGGGAGACAGACAATACTTAGGATTGAAAATAAGCACGTGATTGGAAAGCTGATGAATGGCACTTTGGAAGATCAGCATCTTGCTGAATTGAGGGGGTTTACATCTTTCGGCTATAACTGAGTTTAGAGATAAATTGAGACTAGGCTAAATACTCCAGTGTGGCTGTGTCTGTGGGTCAGTGTATCGCTAATGATAGAACTGAAGCATTAGTGTATGGTTGGTATTGGGGGGTCATAGTGATTTGGGGTCACTTGTAATTGTGGGTTCAAGATATAGTTGAACTTGCAGTGTGTGGGTCTTTGCAAGTTGTGTTTCCAGGCTTGAGAAGTCAATGTGTATTGAGGGTCAGCTGGTCATTCTAAGATGCCTTGGAGGAGCGAGGGCATGGATGGATTTGGGGACTGGGGTGAATAAATGGTCTCCTAGGGAACTGGCAGAGGAAGGAAGCCTCATGAGCAAAGACTTGGTGGCTGAGCTGGCATGTCTCCAACACGTGGCACGTTGTAGAGGTCCGTATATCAGCATGTAAAGATGAGGGTGAGAATGGGTCACAGGGGTTGGTGAAAAGGGGGTACGTAGGGAGTCGATGTTTATTTGGAATGGAGAGTTCTGGGTACGGACTTCTTGAACTGGGCTTCTTAGAGTAGAGAACACAGGAACCAGGAGAAATTTGGGGGTCAATTTACTCAAACAATGAACAAAAAAAAATCATAGCAAATGCCAGTGTTGCCCTGCCCAAACCCCCGCAATACCCTCTGTCCCTTATAGGCCAGGAGCTTTTTACAGGAATACCTGCAACTCTGCCTGGGGATGCTGACTGGCCGTGGGAACAGGTTCTATTCATCAAGCAGGCCAAAAGGCAAGAATTGGTGGATAAATTCCCGGGCTTCAGGTCCTCAGCAGGACTGACCCCTCTCCTACAGTAGTCTCTTGCTCATTAAGTCGCTCTGTGTGGGCTTCCTTCCCTTCCCGGCTCAGAGCCTTACTCCCCTATAGTGCTTCCTGGGATCCCAGCCCAAGTAAACGACTTACCCTCATAGCCTTGTCTCAGGTTTGCTGCTGGGGAACCCGACCTAAGAGAAACATTTTTATAATAAAGCTAACAAAGATATATTATGGAGCATAAATTCCACATGACTTTTCAAGATAAAGCAAAAATCATGATGGAGAATGATGGCCTCTGGTGGGGGATCCCCTCCCTTACCACACTAATAGGGATACTCATTTTGGGACCTGGCTGGAAGTCGTGGGGGGGCGGGCAGGATACACTCCCTGGAGGTCAGCTTCCCCTGCAGGGTGCATCTAGAATGGGGGCAAGGGAGGCCAGGAAGCTCTGGGCTCTGCACTGGAGTTTGGGGACAGGCGGGGCTGGGCTGTAGTAAGTGTGCGGCTGAGGTTTGGGTTCCTGGAGCTGTTCCTTCTATGGTAGAGTCGGTGTGGGATGGAGGTGACTTGACTTTGGGTTTGGCTGCATTGGGGTGGCCCGTGTCCTTGATGACTTTGTGGGGATCAATGTGCAGTTGCTGTAGGGAGGCCAGAGTGACGCAGTTTCGACTATTATGTGGGGAGTGAGACAATGAAGTATGTTCAGGATTGTGGGGGCCAGCGTAAACTGAGGTCAGAAGTCAGTTGTCATGGACTTCTCTGGTGGGAGGGCTGTGTGTAACTGGTGTGAAGAGAATCATTGGATTTGGGGGTCCATATTTAAAGCACTAGGTGTGGGGGAATCAGGATAATTCAAAAGGACTATGAGCACTGCTGCCAATGCACAAATCATCTTTGGGTGCAGTTCAAAAGCTGTCCCCCACTGGGCAGACACAGCCCTACCTAGGGGCCAGCATGGTGAATGGAGCACAGGCCTCACTGGCTTGGGTCACTGGTGTGGGAGTGACTGACCACACCACTCCTCATAGCTGCCCTGGGGGTGCCTGGGATCTCTGCATAAGGAGTCCTCACTGACCCAGTCTCAGCAGCATCTGCACCCCATGCCCTCTCCCCACTTGTCTCCTCCAGCTGTCCTGCTGTACTGAGAGGGGCCCGGGCAGGTTTCTGCAGTGTGCGCCCTGCACCCTGTGAGGCTTGGGAGCTGGCTTCCTGGAGTGAGGGTCAGGGTCAGGGTTCGAGTCCTGGCCACGTCGTATATGTGTCAGAATGAGCAATGCCTTTTTAGGTCACATATACTTTGGACTTCAACACTGCTTTATGTAGGCCGTAAAATTAATAGGTGGGAACGAGATTTATGGGCCCCACCGGACTGTTCTTTGCTTGTTAGGTTAAACACACTGATTTCCTGGTACAAAAGTGCTTGTTAAAATAATCTCCCCCAGCATGTTCAGAGGGGACATATCTGTCTTGTTTGGGGGTGGGGAGAAGACCACGGCGCCCCATCCCCATGCCCCAGCTGGCTCACCTGTCACAGCCTCCCCCAGCTCCAGCTGTGTGTGTGATGGAATGAATGATGCTGCTGCTGGGCGGGGGGCGGTCCAGGGAAGGAATGTGTCTCTGCACAGATAACACCAGGGCCAGAGGGACAATCCTACCACCCCCGGCTGCCTGAAGAGCCAGTCGCCTTTGTTCCTGCCATATCTAAGAAGGAAGGCTAGAGGCACTTGTGTGTGTGTGTGTGTGTGTGTGTGTGTGTACGCACGTGCGCACGCGCTGGCGGGGAGGCACTGTGCTGTTGGAGCAGAGCAGGAGGGTGTCCTCTTGGTTGGACATGGAGTCAGAAAAAAGAGGCTGTGGGTCCTGTGGCCTGAGCACCTCTGTCCTCCAGCTCTAGCGCCCTTAGGGGGCACTCTGCTTGCAGGTATGTGGGGCTGGACTCTGTCCCTGCCTGCGCTCCCTCATCTCCTGGGCAGGCATCCCCTCTGAACGGTTCGGTCACCTCAGGGAGCAGAGACTGCCAGGTACTCTTCTCCTGCCCTGGTGGGGTATTCTTCTCCCCCTGGGGCTGTGGCTGCTGTGCTCAGAGGAGTGTGGAGTGTGCAGAGCACAAACTTCTGACAGAACCAGGTCGCTCACAATGTGCTGGGCAGGTGGGCTGTGTGGCCTGATAATGAGGATTTTGAATGGGCTTCATCCACTCAAGAGCAAGACAGTATGAGCAGCTCTGGGAACACCCTGTGCAAGAAGAAGGGCCCAAACCAAGCCACCCAAGACTGCAGCTTGGGCCTTAGGAGGAAGACGAGATGCTTTTGAGTGACAGCATACGGACCAGGGCACTCCAAGCGCTCTTCCTGGTTTAAATCTAGCTCAATGAAAGCCTCCAAAGATCACATTCCCCAGGCTTCTAGCACACTCCAGCGCTCTGGTCCCATGGGATGGCAGGGCGCTCACTGAACTCCCCTCTCCCTCATGCTTCCCCAGGCTTGCAGGCTAGTGAGCCACTACGCCCCTCACTGTTTTTCTCCTGGACAGGAATCCTCCCCCTCCTGTCAGCTAACTGCTCAGCCTTGGAACCTCATTTCAACGGCCCTCCTCTGGACTCCCGGTGCCCTTTGTGTTTGATACTTGAAGTCGTTCCAGTAAAGCATACAACCTAGTTCATGCCTGATTCCTCTCCCACTTAATCCTCGTGAAGTTGCTGTTATAACCAATTGTAGATGAAAAGACTGGGCCTGAGATATTTGTTAACATGCCCAAGGACACGCAGCACTGATGGAGGAGCAGGAGCTGAGCCCAGAGTGACCACTGAGCCAACAGCTGGAGAGGCGCTACCTCCACCAGAGGTACCAGGATGCCATCTAGATCATGCTTAAGTCCCTAGCACCCAGCTCCACGTTTAATGCATGGTGCAAATTCGGTATATGTTCATGGACCAAGGCATGCTGCTGTGCCTATGCAGCGTTTAGGTCTGAACCTGGAGCCAGGCTGTCTGGGCTGCCTTGGTTCTTGTATTTCTTGGCTCTGGGACCTGCAGTAAGTTACTAAACCGCTCTCAGGTGATGATCTCAGGTGAATGAAGCTGATGATTGTACTATCCCATAAAGTTGTTGTAAAGGTTCAATGAGATGCTCTGTATAAATGCTCATGACAATGTCTGGTACATAACAGGAGCTCCGTGGCTCCTCCTCTTTATCACAGTTCTAACCTACTTGATCACCTTCTTGTTCTGAAACACTGCCACCTGCTGGTGAGTTCCAGGTGCAGCCTCCCTGTACTATGGGTGCCCAGGGCAGCTGAGCAGTCCAACTGGCACCCACCTTGATTCTTCCGTTTGGACCAGCCTTCTCCCCTCCACCAGAAACCATTCCCTCTACTTCTTCCAGACTCTGTGCAACAGCACCTCCCCTTCTGGGAGCATCCATGATTATCAGCTCTGCATAAAAGGAGCACAGAGCTATCGCTAGCTTTTTCCTTCTACCTTCCCATTCCCTATTTCTTGGGTTTCATGAATTTTAGGGCCAAGTAGATGGCATGGATTTAAACCTGTGTGTCCACACTTAGTAGCTGTGTGAGATGGAACAAATCACTGAACCTCTCTGAGCTTCATGATCGAAGGGCCACTGCGCCCCCCGCCCCCGTAAACAGTCACTAATTCATTAACTTCTCCCTTGTTGACACAGTCAGCCCCTGGTGTCCCCCCTCAATGAAGGCACAGTTTGTCTTCTGGTCCCCAAATGAATAATAGCAGGTTTTGAAGACTTTCCCCTGATATAACAAACCACAGGGAAAAGGGAACAGCATGCACACAGGAAAGGGGCTTCCTGTAGAGGTTCAAGCCCATTTTGATGGTGGCACAAAAGGACCCAGGTCTCCCCTCTCTTCATTGTGTTCTTGCTCATATGTGTTGTAGGCTTTGCTTGGAGGGGAGGAGGGGACCCCGCCTTTCTTGTCTCTCCTGACCACACCCCTGCTCTCCCAAAGCAGCAAATCAGAGCATCTTGGCTTCCTCCAAGTCCTCCTGGAGGGGATCTCCTGGGATTGATCCATAAATGTGGGGGCTGGACCACAAAGTTCTCTAAGGTCTTTCCTTGCTCTGGCGTGCTTTGTGTCTGAGTCAACCAATTTTTGATTTAACGACTTCCAAATGTCTCCTTGGAAGCATTTGCCTTTACACCAGTAGTTGACTCCCAATATCACCCCAACTTGACCTGAGAAAAACTGCTGGGCTCCAAAGATGGTAAGAGGTGCCTGCTCTAGAAGGGAAATCAATTCTTTGCTTAAATTGGACCCAAGCAGTTCCGAGACTGAGAAATAACATGGGCTTGGACTCTGGGTGGGAGGGACAGGCCTGGACAGCCAGGCACACTGCTTGTTCCTCTCAAGGCTTAGTCTGACCTGAGCACAGCCCCCCCTCTGACAGAGGAACCTGCCCTTTACCCTGAAAAGAGCCGGTGAGTGTCCTGCCTTTGGCTTGGCATTGTCCACAGGTTCATCTCAAGCTCAGCCTCGCTCCATGAAGATGGCAGCATTTGTGTGTCGGGCTGTGAGAGCTTCCCAGGCCCTCACAGACAGTCGAGAGCAACCAGAGAGGCAGAGGCCATGGGGAAGGGCTCCCGGGAGCCGAGGCTGGGAGCAGACGTTCAGACAGCCTTCTCCTCGTTGCAGAGCCTGCCCACAGGCCTGGTGGATTAGAAGGGGTATTTGGTGAGTCCACAACCAGCCCGCAGCGGTGGGGAGCTTTGCTCAGACTTTGTAGACCATCCAATGGCCTCTTTCAAAACAGGATTTTGATGAGTTAAGTGTAAATGAATCAGAAACACATGGGTTGGATTTCCCTCCAAACGCAATGGGGTTTGAATATAGCCCAGGGAGGGAAGAGAAGGCCCGGGAGGAAAGACTTGACTTAATCAAACAGGTCTTTTCTTATTTCTGTTACATTTTGCGATCACAGGGCTGCAGCTCCCTGTCCTCTAGCACCTCCCCCATAAAAAATCCCTACCCAGGGGTGGGAGGCCTCAGTCTTTGTTGCCTGAGCTCAGCAGAGGACCCAGAGCCAGCCCTGCCGGCGTCAGACTCAGGGGGAGCTGGAAGCTCCCAGCCTCCCACCGGCTGCCGTCCAGGACCTGGCAAAGGCAGCTGGAAGGCTTTTCTCTGGAGACAGTGCCTCTCTGCTCATCCTAGACTTCTTAGGTGGGGTGACCCCAGGGGCAGGGCAGAGGCTGGGTGTGGGGGGGTGGGGGAAAGTGCAAGTCCCCTCTCAGGCGAGCTCACTTGGAGACTAGACCCAGTCTTAGAATGTAGCGTCTCGTAAGGAGGCAGCTCTTTAGATAAGACTGTCTTCATCTGTTTAAATCACTTGCATTATTTTACTTTGTAATAAACATTTTTTGATACACATTTTAAAATTTATTTACAGAAAGGCAAAATAACAAAATAAAAGCTACCGTAACCTCCTCCAAAAGAGACTTAAATAATCTCACACAGCTTCTGCCAGGCCTATGTTGTGTTTATTTTTTTTTTCCTTTAAAAATCCAGATTTAGAATCACTCAGGATGGAGATGGCAAGTGTAATGGCCAGAATCTTGAGTCTGGAGTGCACTACCTAGGTTCCAATCCCAGCTCCCAGCTCCACCATTGGCTGGCGGGTTACATCAGTTTTCCTCACTCTAAGCTACTCACCTCCAGTGGCAACAGCAGTGACACCAGTGGTAATATGGTGGTTGCCAGCACCCAGATGGGATAATATGTACATACGGCAAGCAGAGGAGTGCCCGGGGCACAGCCACCATGCAGTAGTTATTATATTAGTGCTTGTATTTTGTATCCTATCTTTCCTCTTCTGTATATGACATCAGCATCTCCTCATGGCGTTAATGTTCTCGAGAGCGCGACTGAACAGCTGCTTTCTTGTCGTAGGTTATCCATCCAGCCTTCGCCTTTACCTTTCTTTATGTGATGAACGCCCTGCAATCTAAGAGGGTCCAAGCTTGAGACTGAGTTTTTCCCACACAAGTTTATTTTTGCATAAGTTGATTTGCAAGAAAGAATTGACTTGGAGACTATTTATGCTTATAATCTTGGGGGAGATACAGGAGATTTCTATCACTATGCTTTTGCCTTTTCTAGAATGTCAAATAAATGGAATCATAGAGAACGTAAAGCTTTGAGTCTGATTGATCTTGTTCATGTTGCTTTGGAGATTCATTCATGTTGCTTCTTAATCAACATCACCTTCCTTTTTATTGCTGTCCCATATTCCATCATAGAGATATAACAGAATTAGCTTATCCAATTCACTAGTTGATAAGCTTTTGGATAATTTCCAATTTGGGTTTAAATTATGAGTAAAGCTCCTAAAAATTTACATACCTATCACTGGATGGACATATGTTTTCATTCTTCTTGGGTAAATTCCTAGGACTAGAATTACTGAGTCATATGTGTATAGTAAGTGTAGGTTTAACTTTATAAGAAACTGCCAAACTGTTTTCCAAAGAGGCTGTACTATTTTCCACTTCTACCAGCAATGCTTGAGAGTTTAATCACATTCCTCAGTAGCACTTGGTGTTATTAGTTTTAAAGTTTTTGCCATTCTAGTAGGGATGTAGTGGTATCACATTGTGTTTTAATTTACATTTTCCTAATGATTGATGATATTGAGCATGTTTTCATGTGCTTATTGACTACTCATATATCTTCTTTATGTGTTTAAATCATTTGTACAGTTTTCAGTTGGGTTAATTGTCTTATTATTATATTATAAATATTCCTTGTGTATTTTGGAACAAAATCTTGATTGTATCTGTGTTTTGCAAATATTTTCTTCCAACTTATGTCTTTTCATTTTTCAAATTGTGCCTATTAAGGAGCAGAATATTTAAATTTGATCAAGTCCAATTTATCAATTTTTCCTTTCATGGATTGTGCTATTTAGATCATTGCTAAAATATACCCAACCCAAAGTCACAAAGGTTTCTTCTAAAGTTTTTTTCTACAAGTTTTATAGTTTTGGAATTTATATTTAGGTTTAGATACTTTGAGTTATTTTCTTTTTTGGAGTGATATATGAGTTGCAGCTCATTTATTTGCATTTGGATTTCCAATTGTTGAAAAGACTACTGTTTTTCTAATGAATTATCCCTCAATCCTTTGTCAAAAATAAATTAACTAAATACACAAGGCTTTCTATTCTTTTCCATTGGTCTGAGTGTCTATCTTTTGACTACACTAACAATCTTGATTATTGTATGTAACTTTGTGTCTTAAAGTCAAAGCTGAAACTTTCAACTTTCTTTTTCAAAATTATTTTAACTATTCTTGTGACTTTGTTCTTCCATATAAAAATTCAGGTTAGTTTGTCAACTTTTACCAAAAAAATATTCTCTAGGATTTCATTGGCATTTCGTTGAAACTATAAATCAACAGGAAACATTTTGGGGTTTTGGTACTTTGACTAAAATATATTTAAATTTATCTTGTTTCTGTTTGTATTTTTTTCTCGGAGTTTCTTGGCTCCATCATTTGTCCAATAATTTTGGAAAAGTCCTCAACCACTACCTCTTCAAATACTTCTTCCAGTTCTTTTTCTCTTCTTCTGGGTTCCAATTTGACAAAATCCTATATCTGTTTGGTTTCCATAATTTTTAATATTTTTTGTATGTGCTTCAGTTTGGAAAATGTCTAGTGACCTACCTTCAGGTTTGACTCTTCTGAGTCTGTTCTGCTGATAAATCTTCCAAAGGAATTCTTTTCTATCTCTGAGGTTCCACCCCACCCCCTGCAATGTTTACAATTGACTTACTGAAAATTTCCTTCTCTATGTTGCAATTCCTCATCTGTTCAAGCATGTTGCCTGCTTTCTCCACTAGAGCCTTAAACATATAAATTCAGTTATTTTAAATTTCCTATTTGCTCATTCCAACATCAGGGATCTCTGTGTCTGGTTCTATTGCTTGATCTCTTTATTGCTTTTTTGTATATCCTATAATTTTTTGTTGATGATAGACATGATATTGAGAAAAATAGCATAGACTGAGGTAAATAGGATGTTTGCCCATGGGTATGACATTTTCTATGAGACCATTAATGCTCGTGTACTTGCATGTGTATTGGGAGGGGCGGGGGAGATTTGAGTTAAAGTAATCACTATTTTAACTGGGTTTGTGTTTTGTTGTTGCTGTAGTTATTGTCACAACACCACATCTTGCAAATTCCTCTAGTCGCGGTCAACTACTGCTCTGTGTGACTGCCTCGTCCTCCTGTGCTCTGCCAAAGGGAAATAGTACGGACGTATGTTCCATTTCTTCTCAAATGGGCTTTTCACTTTTTGAAATTCAGTTCATCGGCTAGTTTTTGACATCAGCTCTCTGATGGGTTCAGAAAAACTCGTAATTTTGTAAGTTATCTAGCTGTAAGGAAAAAACGTTGTTGGGGGGTGGAGAGAATACGGTCCCATTTTATTTTTCCAATGAAAATGCAGATTTTTTTTCTTGCCTTTTCACACCTATCCATGTGTTAATAGGGCTTTCTCCATTGATCGAAAGATGCAGTGTTAACTATATAAAATGAATTTCCTATTAAACCATATTTATATTATTTTAATAATGTATCTTTCTGTCCTCTTCTCTCTCTCTCTCTCTGTCTGTCTGTCTGTCTGTCTCTCTCTCTCTATATATATATATGTATATATATGTATATATATATATATACCTCTCTCTGCACACACACACACATATATGTAAAATTAGATTTATGGAAATATACAAAAATAAATTGTATGAAAAAATTATAAAACTCACTTGAATGATAAAAGTTTTTAAAAATAACTTGGGAGAATATTGTACTTTCATTTGGGAACATGTAATACTGGAAATTTGTCCCTTTTCCACAAATTAAGCTATAAATTATTTGTAATTTTCATCAAAATCCAATTGGGATTTTTTTTAGAACTAAGCAAAATGACTCTAAAAATCACTGAAAGAATAAAGTTCAAGAAGTTCCAGGGAATTTTTTAAAAAGGAGAGTAATGAAATGGGAGTTTCCCTACCAGATATTAAAATGTACAATAAAGTTACATTAATCACAATCGTATGGAACTAGTACAGGAATAGACAAAACAGATCAGTGGAACAAAAGACAAAGCCTGAAAAAAGTCCAAAAATATTCAAGAATGCATTGCAAGATAAACGTGGCATTTCAAGTCAGTGGGGAGAGGATGAATTTATTCAATAAATAAATTTGAATTTGCTATGCA
Organism: Talpa occidentalis; assembly: GCF_014898055.3. NCBI lineage: Eukaryota > Metazoa > Chordata > Mammalia > Eulipotyphla > Talpidae > Talpa > Talpa occidentalis. The sequence goes on along the minus strand of NW_023604861.1, from coordinate 83,406,708 downwards.
ATATATTTGGGGCAGGGGATATTGAGGAATTAGAGCATAATTTATACATGAATAAATTCACATAGATTAAATTCTTACATGTAGAATATGAAGTTTATCAAGGGTGTGGGGAAAAAAGCACTGTCATATATTTTTGGTGGAGAGTAATTTGTATTACTCTTTGGAGGACAATTTGGCAATATCTATTAAAATGAAGGAATGCTCATACACTTTGGTCCCACAATTCCTCTTCTGTTAATTCATTTGGTAATTCATGTAGATATACTGGTCTGTGTGCACAAATAAATATCCTTGGACAGAATATTAATGGCAGCATTATTTATGATAGTGCAACAAAATGCTGGAACAGACACTTTTTGGCTCAGGACACCAAAGCAAATGAACTGTGCCATGGACCCATCCCTCTCCATAGATTGACAAAAGAATTTGGCCAAGACTCTATTCAGTGATTCTTGGACTGCTCAGTCACAGACACATCAAGGATTAAAAAAAGGTCTGTGATTACAAGCGCAGGGGAATTGGGAAGGGGATTCTTTGGTGAGAGCTGTTGTTTTTCTGGGTCCTTACCTTACCGTTGGAGAACCCGTAGGGAAAGCTATCATCAAGACCAGGAAGGGAGATTTCAGGAGTTTCAAGAGGCTCTTCCAATGGGAGACACAGAAGGCTGGTATCTGTGCTGGGCCTGGGGTTCTAAAGTGGCCTGAGGGGCAGAGGTGACTCTCCAGAGAAATCCAGAAGTGACGGAAGAGCTTCCTGTGGTGCTGGTGGCAGAACCTTGCGCTTACTGCTGTGTTGGAATCAGAGGTGGTTGGGACGAAGGATACACGCATATTTCCAAGGCCAGATATGGGCTGTGTGCCAAAGAGAGGACCAGCCTGGGCCTTTGCTGGGTCTGGTTCAGTACAGCTGCCCAGTGGGTCAAGAACTTGGTAGAACAAGGTGGGAGATACTTCCATATGCTAACACAGAGTCCTAAGCAAGCTAAGCAACAACCAGGAACCACTTAGGAGAACTGCAGAGAAGAGGAACTTTCTGGGAAGCTCCAACCACCCCACAAAGCTCCCTAAAAGAAGAAGGTAACATGAGTCATCTGCCAGGGTAGTTGTCACCCCTGAATCATAACAAACATCTCATCCTTCTGCCTTTCCTTGTTCATTCACACTCTCTCCTCATCTTGATTCTCACTGGAAATGAAATAGCACCTCAGAGGGTAGAGACAGAGACAGATCAAAACTCTTTCCCCACTGAAGACTTCCTGCTGGAAGCTGGCCAGGGGAGGGGCAGAGAAAAGATATGACATTAAGTCAAGTTTGAGGTTTGGCCTTTTATTTGAGAATAGATATGATAATTTGTGAGTTGAGGTTGTGTCTTTGACTGAAACTGGCTGGGAACAAAGGCAGGAAGCATTATCCTAAAGAAATATTTTTCAAGGAATGATGAAAGAAAGAAGTAAAGTTTTGTTCTGGTTATGTCATGAGGGGTGCTCATTCACATAACAGTTACAGTAGTAAAACACTGAAAAAAACTGGGCCTCCCTTGTGGCACTCCTTTGTGAAGCTATACGCAGCCTCTGCAGCACAAGTTCGATCCCTGCCCAGCCTGGGAGCTACGCACATGGTGCGTCAGACCTCCCCTGACTCGCATGCTACTCCCTTTGGCAGTGTATTTCAGTCGGTCTGCCTGTTCTGTTCCCCACTCTGTCTCTGGTGAATCCAATCGCCTCCCGCACCTCTGGCCTATACCCTGATTCTTGTATGCATAAATAAATAAATCTTTAAAAAAAATTGAAAAAACTTAAAGGCCCACCCCAAAATTATAAACTAATAACTGCACCAATTAGTCCATCTAATAAAATATTATGCAGTTGTTAATAATAGCAATTTTTATGTAATGATAACGGTCTCCAAATAACGTGTTCAATGGGAACACAAACAAGGAACACTTTGTGTAGTGTGCTCTGTGCAGTCTATATGGGGAAAAGTGGGGGAGAGTATAAAATATGCATATGGTTTATGCTATAGAAACTCTGGAAGGTTATCAAAGAAACTGGTCACACAATTTACCTTTGAAGAAGATAAGTTGGAGACTGAGGATCATGGAATAAACTGCTACCATGCACATTTGTTACTTATTAAAATAAATTGTACAGTTATGAAAGTATTAGAAAAATTGGTGAATACGTATTGATTCAAATCAAACTTGAGTAGTTTTACAGTTGAATCTTAACATGGGATAACAGTTCAACAGAATACATACAGAAAAATGTAATTGAAAGAAGTTTAAATCTTGACTTTCGAGAAAACACTAATAGGTTGTAATGACAGTATGTGCATGTGTGAGAGAAGTACATTTTTAATGAGCCACAAACATTTAAAAAATTCTGTTCCATCTCTGCCATTCTCTATGTCTTCTACATGTACAGCAGCTGGTAGATACAAAATTCAGCCTTTATTACAGTCTTAAATTCCCAATAAAAATCTCATTCTGTAACTGAGTGCATGGTACAACTCTCCACTCCTCATCCTTGGATATACACTTTTCTTTTCTAGAATGATTTCTCTTTCCTTTGTACAATCTCCTGTTTCCTAGCTCATTCTGATTCTGCACCTCTTTCTAATTATTTGGAAGCATTAATAAGTCAGAGATATAAGCAAATAGGCACAAAATATCCTTTGCCATGGAGGAGGGTGGGATAATGTTAAATTACTTATACATTGCCCCTCTGGTATTTATGTAGTCTCGGGGTACACTTTTCCAAACACAAAGCTAAATATAAAGGAAAAAAGTTATATTTAGCTATTTTAAACTACTTTTGAAAAAATCTGGTGTAGGGTTTTTTTTTTTATCATGTATCAGGAAATTATATATATACACACACACATATATATATATATATACATATACACACACACAATTAATATAATATGATGTTGGTGGAAGGATTGACAAAAAGACCAATGGAACAGAGTACAAACTAACTCATATATAGAAAGCTGATATGATGAAAAGGGCTATTATGAACCAGTGGAAAAAGGATGAACTATTTAAGACATGGTACTGGGATACCAAGTAATCCACACAGGAAAAAAAAATTGATCCCTCATGCCATCTGAAAAATAAGCTCCAGGGAGATTAAAGATCCAAATACAAAAAGCAAAAACTGTTAACTTGTAGAAGATAATATATGAGACTATTTTTACAGTGTTTGCATGGGAAAGATATTACCAACCACACACACACACACACACAGAGTCCAAATCCTGAATAAAAAGATTGAGAAGTAAGATTATATTACGGTTTAAGATATTTTTCAATAAAGATGCCATACAAATTTCCTGAGCCAACCACAGACTGCAAAACAATCTGCAGCATGTATAATTACAAAGAAATACTATATTTCAGTTAGAAAAATAAATAGAACAATGTGCCAAGTATGAATATTTTCAGAAAAGGGAATCCCAATAGTAAATAATTTGTGGAAATATAACCAAACTGACTTGGGGTCAGGAAAATGTAAAAAAACGAGATGACTTTTTTTTACCTTTAATATTGGCAGAATTAAAAGCCTAATAATACTACATGTTGTGATCAAGCAGCAATTTTCAGGAAATAAATAGGCGCTACAGCTTAGCAGAGCTATTAAGCACCATTCAGGGGATCTGAAAATGTGCACACGATTATCCACACCTCAGCAGGTACCAGCAGAGTTTCTTGCTCATTCACATCAAGGGTCATGTACATTAATGAAATGTTATTCTTATAGTGAAAATTTAGGAGAAAAACACTCCAAGTGCTCAGCAACAGGAAAATGGATAAACTGTGGTATATTTATGAAATAAATGACTATTCTTCCATTAAAATGAATGAATTTACACCTGTAAATTTTGATACAAATAAATGTCTAAGATGTGGTGCTGAGCAAAGGGAAATTGTAGGACATACAATGTGATCATCCAGGGCCTCCCCTGGTGGCGCAGGTGGTTGAGCGCCACACTGTGAAGCTGTCAGCAGCCTCTGCAGTGCAGGTTCGATCCTGGCCAGCCGGCGAGGGTCCCACATGGCACAGCAGACCTCTCCTGTCTCCCCTGCTGCTCCCCTCAGCAGTGTATTTTGTCAGTCTATCTGTTCTGCTCCCCGCTCTGTCTCTGGTGAATCCTCTCACGCTCCCACACATCTGGCCTGTACCCCGGTTCTTGTATAAAATAAATAAATAAATAAACAAACAAACAAACAAACAAATAAATAAATAAAAAACAATGTGATCATCCATGTAATGTTTCAAAACATAATGTGCAAAACAATATATCATCTATGTCATTATGTCATTCTATATGTCATAAACTGTGAAAAAAATTGCAAAATCTATGACAAAAAAGGGGTTAATATTATTTATATATATGGAATGCCTGAAATTCAGTAACAGAATTATGCAATCACCCCAAAATCTAAATCTAGACAAACTACGTAAGAAGGCAGGTTTCAAAACACAGATAGAATTTCCAATTGTATTCATACTCTGCTTTCTCTTCAGAGCGTATAAATCTTTCGTCTTTTCCAATTGTATTCAATCTCCATAAAAAATTTAAAAAACACCTCATGTTGAAATGAAATGCCTTTTTTTAGATTGGTAAAGATGAAAATACATGATAAAATCAGCATTGTAGAGAGTGGAGACAGGAACATGCTCCAAAGAAAGGAATTATCGATTCTTTTATAACCACAGGTAGGACAATATTACAGAAATCAAAAAATTTTTTATGAACATGTATCATTTGACTTACCAGTTCCATTTCTAGGAATTTATTCTAAGTGGGGAATGGGGAGGAATAAGACTATTCTAAAAAGGTTGTTTATTGCAAGGCTATTTAAAATATCAAAAATTGGAGACAAAAGTCCTAAAGTAGAGGCCTGATTGAATAAACTATGATGCATAACACAATATAAAATTGTGATGTAGATATACTTTCCTGAAAATACTTTCATGGTATAGAAAGTTAAAATTTGCATTACAAATAATGCCTAGTTTTTTAATATCTATAAATTTATATATGGTTCTATATACACACTCACATATACACAGATATTTATTTCCACAGGTAGCAGTCTAAAAAGAAAATACAAGGAAGTGTCAAGAGCTTGCATTTCAGGTGTTTGATTTTAATTTTTGTTTTAATATTTGTGCTATGCTCATGTTACTTGTGTATAAAATGGAAACAAATCAAAAGCTCAAGAATGTGCTCTCTCTCTGAATCTTGAGGGCCCTGCTTTCCTCCTTGTTGGTCTAAAAACTGAAAAGGAAGAGAAGATCCCCATTATTTGATGCTGTTGCTATTTTCCTAAGAAAACCACAGCAAATGGATGGGAAGTATCAGAAATAGAGAAGACAGTGGCTGGTTAACAAATCAATGTGCAGATCCCAATGGCTTTCTTCTACACCAAAAATAGCCAACTAGGAACTGAGTGAAGAAAAATATATCACCAATGGCAACAAAAACCATAACGTATCTAGGAATAAGCTTAAGAGCTTGCATGAAAACACACCCCCTCCATACACATAGCCACACATACTTCCCCACATATGCCTTTTTATACCCATAACCATACCCTGCAAGAACTTTAAATGAGATTTTAATAATTAAATTTATTATGTCCTTTGATGATGAGTTAATATTATAAAGATATTTTAGAAAAACTGGCATCAATACATTTCATACATTCTAATCAAAATCTCAATGTGATTTTGGGATTATCTGGAAGAATAAATTTGTGATAATATCAAAACAGAAGGAAAAGGTAAATGACTTGCACTTTAAGGTATTAGGATCTACTGCAGAAATATAGTAATCAAAAAACTGTGGTTGGGATCCAGAACAGAGTACAAAACGCAGAAACCAAGCCAATTAAATATTAGAATTTAGTCATATTTAAAGGGGTCATTTCAAATCAGTTTTTAAAAAAGATATTTTTAAATGGTTTTATGAGAATTTATGAAACATTGGAGTAAAGTGAAATTAGATCCCTATCTCATTAGGTATATTTTTAAAACTCGAATTATATTAAACCATTATGAGTAAAGTTGGAAATCATAGAAGGCCTAGAACAAAATCTCAGAATTTATTTCATTTCAGGATTAGAAGACCTCTCTAAAAACATTCACAAAAGCAGAATCTACAAAGATAGAGATGTGAACACATAGGAAAACAATAGCACATATCAGAAAACACCATTTTCAGAGTGGGCTCCCTGGAGGCTGACTTGTGATAGAGTATAGATTTATCAGAGGTGTCCTTGGAAATATCACTTGTGCTGCCGGAATGGAGCAGAGAGAGGCTGAGCTGTGTTACACCTAAATGAGGGTTTTTGCTGTCCCCCAAACTAGTTCAAAAGCTGGGGTGGCCCTTCAGAGTGATCCCAAGTTGAGGGAAAGGGCTTGGCCTTTACATGAGCATTATTGTCTGGAGCTCTGAGGGTCTTGGGAGGGGGTTCCATGTTTGGGATCCAGCCACATTTGTCTTCCATCCACCCTTTCTTCTCTTGCTCCCATCTCCCCTTCTCACCCTACCTCTCAGGATTGCACCAACTCCAAATTCTTCTCCCTCTAGCACACAGATCAGTTTAGTTATCCTGTGCTGTCTTACCTCCTAGAAAAATTCTCCAATCTTAGGCCTCCCCGGTGGCACAGCGGGTTGAGTGCAGCGCTGTGAAGCTGCCTGCAGCCTCCACAGCACCAGTTCTATCCCCACTCCCTGGGAGATTCCCACATGGCACAGCAGACCTCTCCTGTCTTGCCCGCTGCTCCCCTCAGCAGTGTACTTTGGTCCTTCTGCCTGTTCTGCTCCCTGCTCTGTCTCTGGTGGGTTCTCCGTGCCTCTGGTCTGTACCCCAGTGCTTGTATAAATAAATAAATCTTAAAAAAAAATTCTGCTCTTTCTAGAAGCTCAGCAAAAAATCTGAGAGCCTGTCATCTAATAGGACCCTCTAATCTTAAAAGACAATAATTGGTCTCTCTCACGTTTGTCACAAATGACCATCAAAGTGTCAATATCTTTAATTTTAAAACAGTAGCTCTCGCTTAAACATGTATTATATGTCGACAATAAACACTTTACATAGATTTTCTCCGTTAATTCTCTCAGCAGCATTATGAAGCAAATATTATTATTCCCTTTTAATGTACAGACATACAGAGGCCCAGAAAGGTTAAGTAACTCAGCCAAAGTCACACAGCTGATGACCAGTGGAGTCAGGATTTGAGCCCAAGCAGGATATCAGCATTGTATATCCACCATTGTGCAAAATTATCTCTGACATTGTCTAGTGCTGGGGAATTACACTTGAGCTGCAAGAATGAGAACTTTGCACAGAGGCAACAACTGTCAAAGAGAGAGGAAACAAACATGAGGTACCGTCACAGACTATTAGAAAAGATGAAGTGCTTCAACAGAAAATATAAACAAGCAATGTACAAAAGAAAATCATAAATAGACATCTTTTCTTTGAGAACACAGCAGTAGCAAACAGGAGGGATTTAGAGAAGGGATTCAAGGGTCAGAGAAGTTTTCACAGGACCAGGTAGTGGGCAGTGTGTGTTTTAAGCTGAGAGCTGTCAACGGTCCATGTTGAAGAACATTCAGAATAAGGGTAGTCCTTGAGGTGAGGGCAAGCCCCTGGGTGCTATGGGGGACTCCAGCTGCCCTTCTTAACAGCAAGAGGCCACAGAGCCTTCCCCCTCCTTGGGGGTTAGACTGGGTCAGCAGAAACCACAGAGGATGGGGTGCTGAGGGTTTTCGAGAGGTCTGGCCATGCCTGTCCGGAGAGCTTCTGGTCAAGTGAGTAGCCTGCTCAGCACAAATCCATGCATGCCACACCACTGTGACCTTCCTTCCCTGTGCCTCAGTTTCTACACTGGTGAAGTGTGCTAATAACAGGAATACAGGAATACGTATCTTAGGATTCTTGAACGGACTCTGTCGGCTAATGGATATGAAGCATTTAAAGCACTTCCTGATACATATAAATGTCAAAAAAAGTGAATTAACATTTGACATTCTATTTTAAGCTTCATTCATCTACAGGCTATTTCTGAAAAAGACACATAATATCACCCCTGTCCCCAGCAGCACTGCCCCCACTGCTCAGCAATCAGTCCAGAAGTTGAGCCACGTTCAGCTGTTCTGGGCCTCTCTTCTGTCATTTCCTTTTCTCAAAGAAGCCGATTTAATGTGAAATTTCCCAGCTGTGCTTTTGTCAGTTACTAATTTGGCTTGGGGTGTTGTTAGAGCCCTTGTTTGTGAGGACCAGGCCCCCTTCCAGATCCACGGGAAAGGGGGGCCAAGAAACTTCTCCCCTGGAGCTGGGGGCAGCCACAGGACAGACCTACAGGCAGCTCCTGGAGGAACTCTAGGGTGGGGCTGGGATGGGGGTGACCCTGTGGCACCTTCATCTCTGGGGGGAACAAGGCCTTCATGACAGGTCCATCCAAAGCAGTTCCCCCAGTGGCCTGCCAACATCCCAAGTTGGTCATCCTATTCTGCCTGGACCAACAGGAGTGCACATTCAAGTTCCACTACTTAATAGCTAATCTTGTCCTTATACAACACCTATATTTCTAAACTATTCTGAGGATAAAGTACATTACCAGGGCCTTCCTGGTGGTGCAAGGGGTTAAGGCTCAGCGCTATGAAGCTATCCATAGACACTGCAGGACGAGTTCGATTCCCGGAGCTACCCACGTGGTGCAGCAAATCTCTCCTTTCTTGCCCGCTGCTTCCCTTAGCAGTGTATTTCAGTCAATCCACCTGTTCTGCTCCCCACTCTGTCTGGTGAATCCTCTCACTCCCTGCACCTCTAGCCTGTACCCCAGTTCTTGTATGCATAAATAAAAAAAATCTTAAAAAGATATGTGTGTATATATATATATATATATTACCAGTTACACCTTGCCACACAGTAGCTGCTAGTAGGACCTCGAAGAGTAACATGATCAATCTCTCTCCCTTTCAAGACTGTCTGGGCTATGTCCTCAAGCTCAGAAGCAAACACCTCTCTGCGTTCATTCCCAGCCAGTTCTTACAAATGCTGCTGACCTCGTACTATCTGGTCTTGGCCTCTTTAATGCCCCTGTGTTTGTCTTTACCCAGATGCAGCCTCCTGTAGCAGGACAAGTTATTTCAACACCTTCCTTTAGGGGAAAGGGGCCTGAGGCCCAGGGAGGTCCCAGATTACACAACAGAGCCAAGACCAGAACATTGGCCCTGGGTGTGCCAGGCCGGTGCTCCCTCTCCTGGGCGTCCTGGATACTCCCCTCTTTGTTTCTTCCTCTGTTTTTTCCACCCCTTATATGGGGTGAGGGGACTCTTTAACGCAGCTAAAATACATAACCATAATGCACATGAAATGGGGAGCGAGGAGGGGGTCATCCACCAGGAGGCCAAGGCCAGGCCTCTGGGCCCACGGCCAGGGAGAGGAAGTCAACAGCAGCCCACCAAGTGGGTCCACCAAATACTTATGTGGTCAGAGGTCAGCCATCCTAGTCAGGAAAAGGCTGGTATTTGGGCACAGTGCCAAGGAAGGGGGGCCTGGGGCTGTGGACCCTGCCCAGGCCCAGAACGTCACCTGGGCATGCTCCCCGACCCAGTCCCAGCTTCATCTGCACTCTGTCCTTAACTAGGGAGAGGAAGAGAAAAATGGCATCAGAACTCAGTCAGGGCCTTATCTAAATATTTGAGGCATTTGGTTCCAACCTTGCATGTAATCCACCTTTTTACTTCTCTAGTCTCTCCTCTGTTTCTTCTTTTGTTAGCCCCTCCTCAGGCTGACCCGGGTGTAAGTGGTCACCCTCCATGGTGTCTGCAGTGCTGCTGCTGCCACTTTCTTCCCTGGGAGTCATCCAAGGTTAAGTGTATGTCTCTGGCCTCCTCCCTGTGGGCTCCACTGCCACTGGGCCCTGAAATCCAGCCCAACTCCTGCTTCTTAACAAATCACCCTCATATGTTCCCCTGACCTGCCCACTTCTGCAAGGACACTGGGCTCCCCACGAACCTGGGCACCTGCATCGAGTGCTCCCGATGAACGGCCTGGGTTCCTGGCGAGCACCAGGACAGCTGTGAGCGTCCCGGTGCCCGGGCCCCAATTCCTCTCTGTTCCATCATGATGCCGGTTACAAATTTGAGCCCCAAACTGCACTCTAGACCTACCGAATCAGAATTGCCGGACAGGGCCCCAGAGAATTTGCTTTGACAACAAGCCCCTTGGGGAAGGCCACACCCATTTAGGTTTCAGAACCTCCTCTGGTAGGTCACAAGGTGATCTCACTTCATGAATCACGTGAGTCAGATGGTTTGAAAGAACCTTCATTCTTTGATGGTGTAAGGGTGGCTTGGGGAGTCGGGAGCAGGAAGGGACCTGAAAGGAGCAAAGAGAAAATGAAGGCAGACACCAGCCCCTCCAAAATGCACCCAAAATTCGGGCCCTGGAGGGTCTCCAGAGAATGTGGCGCCCTGAGTGGCTTCCCAAGCCCTGGGAGGAGGCGAGCATGACGGCCTTCCCTCCTGGGCAGCCCTTGGCTCCGTCCTATGAAGCAGGAATGACTTTCAGGTGCCAGAGGAGTCTCGGCCCAGGACTGACCACAGACAAGGTGGGAGGTGGACCTGAGCAGGGGTTCAGGAAGGACAGTGAACAAAGAGAGATTGAGTCAGTGACAGATCAGCGAGAAGGGAGTGCTTGTTCCCCCTCTCTGGAGAATGGCCCCGGAGGAAATGAGTCAGTAGAAGAAGTGCTTTCTGGATAGAAAGCAGCTAATGGCCAAACAGCTTGGTGGTGTTGGAGAGGAGCCACTGGTCCTGCCTCGCCTGGAGTTCTGCTCTTAGGCGGCAGGGAGCAGGGGAGGGCGCTCCTCCAGCACCTCAGAGCGCAAGGGCTCCAGACTTCCTTTCCAGGTGAGCAGAGAAAGGGCTAGCTTCAGACTCTGAGGGCTGGTAGACTTGCTTCCTAAGCCCCTCCTCCAAGCTGAATTTTGCGTTTGGGAAGACTGATGCTGACAAGTGGTTCAAGATGTCTGACCCCAGTGGGACTGAGCATCCAGCTGCTGTGAGCAGGATAAGAGACAAAGCGGAAGGTCGGAATGTACTCAGGACACCCATCAGAGAGCGTCGTGAGTACATGGAACGGCCTCTGCTTGCACCCACCCTTGGCCTGGCCACCAATCTAGCCAAGCACCCCTATTTGTGGGGGGCATTTAGAATAGCTGCAGAAAAGGAGGAGACTGTACATGAGTACAGCAGGGAAGGCTTTCTGGAGGAGGGGACCAAACTGGCCAAGTACTAGCCAATACTTTTACTAGCCAGTTTGATGGATGGATGGAAATGCTTTTTTAATTTTTTCTCAGGTTCTTAAAAAGCAAACCTTAGAAAACCACCCTTCAATACAAAATCAACACGCAAAAGTCAGTAGCCTTCCTATACACAAACAATAAATCTGAAGAAGAAGAAATCAAAAAAACCACCCCTTTTATTATCGAAACAAAAAAAATCAAATATTTGGGAATAAATCTAACAAAAGAGGTAAAGGACCTATACAAAGAAAACTATAAAACACTGTTAAAAGAAATAGAAGAAGACACAAAGAAATGGAAAGACATCCCCTGCTCATGGATTGGAAGAATAAACATTATTAAAATGGCCATCCTACCAAAAGCAATATACAGATTCAATGCTATTCCAATCAAAATCTCAATGGCATTCTTCAAAGAAATAGAACAATTATTGATGAAATTCATATGGAATCACCAAAAACCCCGAATAGCCAAAGCTCTACTGAAAAAAAAAGAAGGAAATGGAGGCATCACACTCCCAGACTTCAAACTATACTACAAAGCCATAATCATCAAAACTGCATGGTATTGGAACAAGAACAGACATACAGACCAATGGAATCGAATAGAAAATCCAGAAATAAACCCACAGATTTATGGTCAACTAATCTTTGACAAAGGAGCGAAGACTATGCATTGGAGCAAAGAAAGTTTGTTCAATAAATGGTGCTGGGAAAACTGGGTCGCTACATGCAAAAGAATGAAGCTTGACCACTACCTCACACCATACACAAAAATCAACTCAAAATGGATTAAAGAACTAGACATAAGACATGAAACCATAAAATACATAGAAGGAAATATAGGCGAAACACTACGGGATTTGCACATCAAAGACATCTTTACAGACACATCACCCAAAGCAGTGATAGTGAAGAGAAAGATAAACAGCTGGGACTACATCAAATTAAAGAGCTTCTGCACAGCAAAAGAGACAATAACAAAAACAAAGAGAAACCCCACCAACTGGGAGAACATTTTTGCACCCAACACTAATGATAAAGGACTGATCACAAAAATCTGCAAAGAGCTGATGAGACTCAGCAACAAAGAAAATAATCCAGTCAAAAAATGGGCAGAAGAGCTAAAAAGAAACTTCTCTGAAGAGGAAATGCAAATGGCCAACAGACATATGAAAAAATGTTCAACATCACTTGTAATCAGGGAAATGCAAATCAAAACTACCATGAGATACCATCTCACACCAGTGAGAATGGCACATATTAAAAAAACTAGTAACAACAAATGTTGGCGAGGATGTGGAGAAAAAGGAACTCTTGTGCACTGTTGGTGGGAGTGCAAACTGGTCCAACCACTATGGAGAGCTGTGTGGAGATTTCTGGACCTACTAAACATAGAGCTTCCATATGATCCAGCAATTCCACTCCTAGGTATTTACCCAAAGGACACAGAAACATCAATTCCAAAGAGCACCTGCACTCCTATGTTTATAGCAGCACTGTTTACAATAGCTAAGCTTTGGAAACAACCCAAATGCCCAAAAGTAGATGACTGGATCAAGAAGATGTGGTACATATATACCATGGAATATTACTCAGCATTCAAAAAAGATAAACACATGCAATTTGCAGCAACATGGATGGCGCTGGAAGGGATCATGCTCAGCGAAATAAGCCAAAAAGAAAAGAAAAATACCGGATGGTCTCACTCATAGCAGGAATCTAGAAAACTTAAATAAGGGACCAGGAAAATGAATATAAGAAAGTGAAAATCAAAATCAACAAAAAACTATGAACCAGAGACACTTTTTGGGGGGTGGGGGGCGGGAGGGGAAGGATTGGGGTCAGAATGGGGCGTTTGCAATTGTATGGGGGAATATAAAAATAAAATTTAATTAAAAAAAAAAAAAAAAAAAAAAAAAAAGAAAACCACCCTTCATTGTGTCTTTTTTTTTTTTCTCTCCATGGGTCTTACTGCATCACCAGAAATCCCGGTGTCCTTGGGTAGATGGGAAAGTGGAGGAAGCTGTGCTTCTGCTTAGGCCCCAGTCATGTGTTTGGCATAGTGGAGGCATGGGCCTGGGGGCAGAGCTGCTGGGGTCCCTAGGGAAGCCCTTGAACAGTGCAGAGCCCAGGGGACAGGGAGGAAAGTTGACATTTCCGGAACAGAACAAGGCTTTCCTCCTCCCCGTTTCTTAGCTTTCTCCTGGCAGGTGGGCAGCAGGAGTTGGGTATGGGCAGTGTCCTGTTGATTTTGGCCTCTGTGCCCGGGCAGGAGCATGACAACAGGCCCAGTGTTTCCCATGTGCCTTACCCAGGGCCTGATGTGCTCTTGACTATGCCCAGTGTTCATGGCCTCTTGGGGCTGAGGTAAGAAGGATTCTGTATAGGGGAGGCATGGAAGCCAAGCTGTGAGGTGGCTGAGCAGCAGTCTCCCCTGCATGCCCTGAGGGCAGCACTGGGCTAGGATTCCCTCAGTATGTCCTCCGTCCTCCTGAGAAGAATTCTGGGAGCACTTGGGGCTTAAGGAAAGTGCTACCTTGATGAGTTGTGTGGATTTAAATAAGTTAATCCATAGAAAGTGCTTAGACTAGCACCCAGGAGATAGGAGGGGGTGTATAAGTATCTGCACTTGTTATGCCAAGCCAGGCCACGGGCAGTGTAGGAGGGGGCTGCACGGAGAGGGACTTAGGACAGAAAAGGCACGCCAGGGGTTACTCAAGAGTCACCATTTGGACAACAGAGTGAGGGGAGTAGAAGGAGAGAAGCTACAAAACTAAGAGTGGCTTGGCCACTGGGTGGGCCCTGCAGGACATTCTGGAACATGCTGCCCAGAGTGAGACAACTGCCCCTCCTCAGAGTTCTCTGATTGGGTTCTGGGTGGATTTCCTGACACAGTAGCTCCCTCTGCAGCCCGCCGGGTTCTCAGTTGCTGTCCCTATGAGGGGCCTGTGGCCACAGCTCTACCCAGGAGTCAGTTGGGTACTCAAGGTGGCTCCCCAGTAGTCCTGAGGCTGCTGAACATTTTGGTGAGTGGGCCGTTGGGTACCCACCTGTCTGGTTGAAAAGAGGCCTTTCAGCTCAACCATGGCGGCAGCACCTATTGTTGCTGGCTGATGCTTTAGGCTTAGCACACAATCCACGGACCACAATGGCTGCCTGCCCCTAGGCCCACAGGAGGGAGGGAGCCAGCCACCCAAGGAGGAGCCATGGGCAGTATCTTCTCAGCTTCCTTGCTGTGAGAAGAATTCAGTTCAGCAGAATGTGATGTCTTTGGGAAGAACTAAGAGATTGGAGAAGACAAAAGGATCTGTCCTTTTGAGGAATTGTTACCACCTTCAAGGAGAAACCTCAGATATTTTAAGAGGTTTGGGTGTATCTTTATAAAAAGGCAAGGAATGGACACAACAAGGAAATTCAGTTGGTGCTTCCTTGAGAAGGTGGAGGGAGGGAGAGGGTGGGAAGGCGGGGAGAGGGAGGAGAGAGAAGTCGTACCTTCCTGGGCTCTGCACAGTCTTCCTTTGTGGGTCCCACCCCAGAGTATATAAAAGAATTAAAAGGCACCCACATCCCACATTAAATAGAATTATTTTGCCATAAAATACTTGGAAAGAATTTTTATAATTTTGCTTTTGAAATTATTTGGCTGAAGTTTACTCATTTGGTTTATGTTTGGCTCCAACTTCCCAGCCATCCTCACACATCCTCAGGAGTCTGTACAAGGTGAGAAAATCAAAGGTACAAATTGTTTGCAAATGGGAGGAAATTTTCATGAGTACCGAATTGGACAATTACTGATGTTTGAACGAATTCATTAAAAATTTACTATTTCCAATTTTGTTCCTTTGTATTTATTTCTCCCAGGTTGCAGCATTTTGATAGGTAGAACTCATAGGTCCCAAATACTTTCTTTTGCAGGGTTGGCTTTACTGAGAAGAGTTTACAGTGAAGCAGTCTGAGGAGGGGTAGGAGAGGCCCAAGTTCCCTAGGGAGGCTGCCTCACCTGCAGGCTAGACCTCCCTCTCTGGACTGGGCTTCCTCCAGCTGCCCTGACCATTGTTAGTCCAGAGATGCCTCCCAACCCCACTGCACCAGGCAAGCCACAGGCCTGGGGGAGAGGTGCCTGCCTGGGGGTCTGGGAGAGTGCACCTTGAAAGTCCCAGGTCCATCTGTCATACCCAGTTGTGGGGATGGGGTTATGAGAACCTCATCCCAGTCTGGGGGACATCTGAGGCCACCTGGGCCAGGCCCAGGAGCCTGCACTTTGTAACTTGAATTCCTTGTAACTGTCACTGGGGGGATAGAGGTGGGAGCAGAAAGCCACTTGATGGACTTCTGCTTTCAGTCACTACAGAGGTTTTATGATCTGAGAGGTGAATTGGGGAGCAGCCACAGACTATTTCATCTTGATACCAACACACTGAATGAAAATGCAGACGAACTGTGTGGGTTTGGATTTTTTATTTAAAAAGAAAGAAAGAAAGAAAGAAAACTCAGAGCTCACTTCAGGTAATGGCACAGGAGGGAAGTGGTCCCTGCCAGCTCCTCCTTCCTAGAGGAAATCTTGCCGTTCAGCTGAAATGACCCCAAGAGATCCTGTCCTTGGGACGTGAAGTAGGGCCAGAAGTTCTGCTGTGGGTTTGTCTGCGGGGTGCAGGCTGCTCCTAATACCCACCCACCCACTGCTGACGGCTGGGGCTCCGTCACTGGCAGAGCACAGCTGAGGGGAGCCACCTTAGTAAATGAGGTGTTGTGATTGATGGGGTCAATTCTGAGTGTCAGGATGATGAATGGGCTGTGGGTGGGCCTAACCGCAGGATGGGGTCCATGACGGGGCCACACCCAGCAGAGCGCTGGCACAGGGACTTGTGCTAACACAAGGTAGAGGCATCAGAGGTTGAACTAATGGTCTTCGATATAAAGTCAGCATTGTGGAGCGGGGGTGGGGTGGCCAGTGGAGGACTGGATGTTGTCAACTATTTTCTGAGGTGCTGGAATACACGAATGGATCCTGGATTTGTAGTAGCTTGAACACCACTTTTCCAAGCTCTGTTCTCAAACGCCATACCTCCCACTGCATCCCACACTGAGTGGGCGGGTAGTCAAAGCACACCACCTGGGCCTTCCTGGTGGCCCAAAGGGTTAAGACACAAACCTATGAAGTTGTCCGCAGTCACTGAAGCATGAGCTCGATTCTGGCAGGCCAGGGAGCAGCGCACATGGCTCAGCAGACCTCTCTTTTGTTGCCCGCTGCTCCCCTCATCAGTGCACTTTGGTCAATCTGCCTGTTCTGTTCCCCATTCTGTCTCTGGTGAATCCTCTCACCACCACCCCCACACCTCTGGCCTGTACCCCAGCTTTTGTATGCATAAATAAATAAATCTTTAAAAAAAAGCATGCCAAGAGCTTCTCTCTTCTGAAAATAGGGAAAAGCTTTGGAATTTCAGAGGCTTCTCTCTGCGGTGCTTAGTTGCTCACACGTGTGTGGGTCTAGTATGGATGTTTCTGGTTGGAGGGTGACTGTTCATCAGGTGGTGATTCAGGTATGCTGGCTTCTTGCCTCTTTGGCTCCATCATCCCTCAAGACCTCTCCCCATGACTGGTGGTAGGTGGTTTGTGGAGAAGGTAAACCCCCTTTTGGAATACACATCCCACTGGTGAGAGTTAGTTACGCGGCATGTAGCACATCTGGAGGAGAAGGGACAGTGCCTGAGCAAGCGGGAAGTTAATTCCTAAGAAAAAATTTCTGTCTGTAGAGGCTGAAAGTTAATTCCTAGGAAAAAAAAAAAAAAACTCTCTGTAGAGGCTATACTGTGGAGATCTTCCTCCTCATCTGAATACTTAACACACAGGATGTTTTGCACAGTCACATCTCTCAGGACTTTGCATATTTTATGTCATTCTCACCATCCTATGAGTAGATCCTCCTCTTTCATCACTTCTAAGATGACTTTTTTGCTTTCTTTTTAAGCGGTAGCCTCTCTGAAATCAGAATACAGTCCGTGACATGGCTTGGTCACCGTTAGTCAGGCAGCAGTCATGGTGTCTGTGTGCCGAAAACCTTCCTCTGACACTTTCTAGAAAGACCAGGGGAGTCCTAGTAGCCATAGATTTGGAAACAACGTCCAGAGAGGCTTTGTAACTTGCCTAAAATCACACAATGAGAAGTGGGACAGACGTTTGAAGCCTGCATTTCCCTTTCCTCTGCTTGGCAGGAAAATGCAAGTCTTGCAAGAAAAAAAAATTGTAATGTCTTGCAAGACTAGCCATGTTTACCAACTTTTGTCTCTCAGGCCCCTCATTGGGGGCTAAAGTGGTTCTTGACCATCTGTAGAGGGTTGGTGAAGGGGAAGCACTTCTCCAATTATAAGAACAGCACCCCCAAACTGGCAGAAGCCAGGTCCAGGCTGGAGTGATGGGGCTGTAGTTACAAGGACATCTGCAGAAGCCAGGCCATTGGCCACATTCTTGCCTGGCTGATAATTTAATCTCTCAAAAAAGCAACAAACGGAACTGACAAGATACACCAAATTCTGATCAACTAAGAGCCACATGGCAGCAAAATGAATGTCACAGGGCCTGGGAAGAGGACTTAATCATCCTGGCATCCACAATGGCACAGGAAGGGAGCGGTGGGCAAAATCACTTGTGCAGGATGGACCTTAAGACAGCAGTCTGTTTTCAAACAGAGAACACATAGAGGCCCAGATGACTCAAAAGATCAATGTGGCCCCATGAAAAACCCTAAACAGAAAAAGAAAAACAAAAATTATCACTACTAACAGGGAACAAAGAATACGTTGGTGGGAGAAGGGGGCTCGGCATAGAGCCAAGAACAAAAGCTACCCCCTCCCAAATTGCCTAAGACCAGATGGTATAAAGCATGCCTTGACCCTCCCGCTAGAAAGTGTTCAAGCTTGAAAGAGCCTTTGATGCTCTAGATGGCGAACCCGCCCCTCCTAAAAATATGCCTTCTGCTTTGGAAGGTGAGCAAGTGTCCTTGGGAGCCGTCCACATGTGGGGGTTGCCAGCGGAGCCTCTATAAGGCCAGGTGAGTTGGGTTTCTGGCTCTGGGAGAAACTGCCAAAAAACCCTTGATGAGAGGAGAAAAGATGGATAAAGATGCTCCTATTTCAAGATGGAGTTTGGAAACCAGAGACGGCGAGGTCAATCTCCAGCAATAGCAGGGAGCAGGTTTTTGCAATTATAAACCATTAGCAGAGCTGGAGCAGACCCATCCTGTGCAGAACCAGGTTCCTCGGGCCCCACCTGGGTCCCCCACAGACTCTGTTGCAGGATGCCCCCCCACCAGCTTTGCGCACATGCACACCACCTGATGGTCCACTCGCTCCCACTTCCCACAGGACTTCTCCGTGATGGGGGGGGCAGCAGGGCCCCCCCCGCCCAGGAACCTCCTAGGTGCCCTCACATCAGAACCCAGGAGGCCCCCAAGGGCTGAAAGTGCTCAACTTTCCCACAGAGAGGGAGACCCCAAGTGCATTTCATATGACTTCTGCAGCTCCGTGGGATCCAGTGACCCCCTAAGTAAAATAAAGGGTGGAGGCCAGCCTCTCCTCCTCCCACCTCCCCCATTCATTCCCCGTCTGCCCCTCCAGCAACGTTCCTCATTAAAATGCCTTCACTTAACTTTCATCTAGGAAGCCACTTTCTGTATTATTGAAAGTGTGGAAAATGGAAAATCATGGATGGTGCTGTCCCCCAACGCAGCTTCTACAACATTTGGGTGGCCCTCAAGCGTGCACATTATTTTACGCATTTACCCCCCTGGGGTGCACATAATTTTCTAGCTTGTTTTTTTGAGTTCACATTATATGTAAGTGTTTCCCCCCCTACCCTGTCACCACATATGTTTTTAAAAAATAATTATTGTTTTAATGGTGCACATGCCGTTCTACGGAGAACACGCACCATAACTGACTGTGCTGTTCCCCTGCATCTGGACTCTTAAATGGAGTGGTGAACATTGTGGCAGGGTTACTAGGTCTAAGAATCCTCATAGTTCTTGCTACATATTGATAAAATAAAAAAAAAATGTCTTTGGCAACCTATAAAAGAAAGTGGAGATGCCTAGGAGACAGCACTACTCTGCAAATAGCGAATAATACCTGGCTGAACTCATTCTCCCTCCTGGCGTGGGTACCAGGGACCAGAAGACATCTGTGTACTTCACTGCTTCAGCCTGCAGCAGACTCCGGTCATATTTTATGGGCAAAATGGGTGAGAAGACAGATAGGATCACCACCCAGTTACATTAATTAAAAAGTTAACATCCACACTCAGGGAGGTCTCGGGTGGTCTCCTGGCTCAGCATTTTTGTCATGAACACGCATGAAGACACAGAGTGCCTTTGTGTCACAACTGTGGATGAAGCAACTCTAAGAGGGATGAATAATACATTGAGTTAAAAAACCTAATATTTGAATCGATCTTGAGAAGTTCGAAGGATGGACTATAACTCAGCAGGATGAAATGTTACATAAGGCATTTAGTTCAAAAAATCAACTGCATATGCACAGGATGGGGAAGCCCTGCCTTACTTAATAGCTGTTCATGTGAAACAGACCCAGAGACTACAGTTGACCTCAAGCTCAATATGAATCATCTGTGCAGTGTGGCTGCCAGAGAGACTAATATAATCTTGGGCCACGTTAAGAGAAGTATAATATTAAGACCAGGGGAGGGGGCGTTCCCACCAGGGTCTGATTAGTCAGACCACACTGGGAACATCAAGTCAAGTTCTCTAAGTCCATTTCTCAGTGGAACATTGACAAATCCATTCCTTTGTAAAGCATTTATTGAATGCCTACTGCATGCCCAACACCATGCTCGGTGCAAAAGATACACAGACAAATGAGACATGGTCTCTGTACATACAGAGCTTACAGTCGAGTAGAATAAAAAATGGGTGTTTTGTATTTCACATAATATAGCATGTAAATAATTTTAAAAAGCAATACATATCAAGTGAAATAAATTCTGTCAGATGGGCTTTGGATCCTGTAAATGTTTTCAATCACATAAATAACATACACTTGTGAAAAGAGAGAAAGAGAAAGAGAGGAAGGGTGAGAGGGAACCATGGGGGTTTCCATTTGAAGGGGAATGTCAGTAGAGACTCCCTCTCCTCCACCACCCCTCCCAAGTCTGTCTTCCGTGATTTATTTTTTTAAAGATTTTATTTATTTATTTATCTTTGCATAGAAGAACTGGGGTGTAGACCAGAGGTGGAGGGGATGGAGGATTCACCAGAGACAGAGTGGGGAGCAGAACAGGTGGATCTACTGAAATACACTGCTAAGGGGAGCAGTGGGTAAGACAGGAAAGGTCTGCTGTGCCATGTGGGTTAGCTCCCTGGCTGGGGATCAAACTCAGGCCATCTCGGTGAGCAGTTGCAATGGTAGCACTGAGCCTTAACCCCTAGGGCACCAGGGAGGCCCCTTCTTTTGTGATTTTTTGCCTCAGTTCCCTTCACCCAATCCTGTTTGGGCCAATGATCAGGTTGCAGCTGGTTCTCACTCTGACTTTGAACTGAAGCACCCTTGGAATTCAGGTATTGTTTGCAGTGGTCAGTTTGCTAAAATGGCCCTCAGTGGTCAATCCTTTGTGAATGCCTTCCTGTATAGTAGAGGTTGGAAAGCTAAAAACTACATTTCCTAAACTCCCCAAAAACTATGATTTTAGATGCAGATTTGCTTTGCCAACTGGACATTGGATTCAGAAGGTGGAATGGCAGCAAGGGTTATATTCCCACTTTTTCAGCTCTTGCTTCACACAAGCATGTAGCAGTGTCTGTTGCTGTCCTTCAGGAGGGCCTACCTACACTGTGCTCAGTAACAAACAGCCTCCATCTCAACATGGATGGCCAGGGCTACTGGTCCATGTTCCCCCACTTGGGGACCAGGCTAGAAAAGAGACTATCATGTGGAATGTCATGCTTCACTGTAACAAGTAAAAGAGAGAATATAGAAAACTAGAGAGTAGCACTGGGTGCTTCCACAAGGAAATGACATTTTCTTTAATGGGAGACATAGTCACTTAATGCCAGGGTCGGCGGGTGGGGGGGGCGGGGAAGGGGGCGGCAGAGAAGGCCAGACCAACGCTATGCCTCTAGGAGAACTGGGAACACCTGGTAAAAACCTCCACCACCTCTGAATACTGAGGTGGAGTTAGGGTGTGGACATGGGAGACTTTTTGGTCCAAATCCTACAGTTGCTTCTGGAGTCCTGGTCGTTTGGCTCATGGCAGACTAACGGTCCCTGGCCACATCCAGAAACTATTTCCCAAAAGTTCAGCCTTGGTGCTGCTCCGTCAGCCCCTGCAGGGTTTTTTAATCACCTAATTTCTGTGTTTAGTCTTTCAGCTCGAAACAGATTTGGTGTCTTCTGCAACAGCAGTCTGATTGGCACCTCGCCCTGGGCACCTGCCCTGGGCTCTCCAAGACCACTATCCTCAGCACCACCTTTACTCGGCCCTGAATACAGTCCTAAGAGGTTGGCGGGCCAGGTATCATCAACTCCTTGTCTACTGAGGAAAACAAGAGGTTTGCAGAATTCAAATGAGTTATCCAAGGTCGCAGAATCAGACTAAGCCAAGTTCAGGGTCACAAACCCAGTTCTCCTGGCAGTTTGTAATCTGCTTGCTCCACTGAAGCACACATCTAAACATGGGTAGCAACACATCACAGGGAAGTGACCATGGAGATCTAGATACAATGTCTTAAAAATAAAACTAAAGACAGTTTTGGATGGTGGTGGGCAAAAGAGTGGAATCAAGAACTTAAAGGGGGTACTGAGCAGGTTGCATTTTCCAAAATACGGTCACAGCAGTATTGCTGATCCCACATACTCTTCCTGCACCTTGTTGCTACCCCGTCGGGCAGTGGAGTCTATTTTCCATCCCCCATGAACCCAGACAGGATGTCATGACTGTCCTGCAGAGTGGAATGTGATTACTGTGGTCCTACGTGGCCATTGAGCTGGGCCATAGAAGTTGATTGAGCTTTTGTTAGATAACTTCATTTGTTGGATTGAGAGTTTCCAGATAACTGCTCCCTGGTGTTGCTGAGTTCTGAAAGTACAGATGTGACTAAGACCATTCCTCAACCCAGGCTGCTTGCATTCCTACAGAGGAGATGTAGGGGCAATGAGAGCATCGTCATCTGCTGACTACTAAAGCTGGAGCTATAGGGAGGACACAAAAGAAGTTCAACTTGCTCTGCCTGGGCAAGGCAATAAAAGGCTCACTGAGAAAACAAGTACATGGTCTCTTAGGCTGAATAGGAATTCGGTGCAAAGGGAGAGTGATGAAGATGCTGACTGAGGGAACAGCAAATACAAGGACATGGAGGTGTGACTTCATGGCACATCCAGAAAACAGACAGAGCCTTTCAGTGGTCTTCAGAGAATGGACTAGAAAAGAAATTAAAACCAAGGAGAATCTGCAGGAGATGTTCACTGTCATCCTGGCAGGGGCCATCAGAGACTTTGGAAGGTGGGTCAAGTTGTTTGGTGATGGTCTGGATGATAAAAAGAGGGCGAAGAAAGAAGAGATGACTGTAGAATTTCTGGTAAGAGACTGACATTTGCTGAGATGTGGAATTCTGGAGGAAGAATCATTTGGGAAGCAGTTGATGAGCTTGCTTACGGGTTTGTTGATGATGAGGTATGTTTTAGAGTGGTTCCAGCTACATGTAGCAGAATAACTAACTGAAAGTGACTTAGAATAAAGACGTGTCCTCTTGCGAAGCACTGCGCCTAGAGGTCCCACAGCTAGTCCATTGGTCCAGTCACATGCTCAAGAACGCAAGCTTCCTCCACATCCTTGATCTGCCAACCTCAGCAGATTGGGTTTGTCCCCTCATGGTCACAAAGTGGCTCCTGGAGGTCCAGGCACCACCTTTAGAGTTAGTTTCTGACCGAAGTTTCCATTCATGAGCCCATTTTAATAGAGAGGGAAACTTTCCCAGAAGCCCCTAATTCTATTGATCAGGATGAGGTTTTATGCCCACGCCTCAGCTGCAAGGGAAGCTGGGAGAACAACAATGTAACCTTCACAGCTCCTTAATGGGAAGTGGCCTTGGACTGAGACAAAAGGGCAGTGAGGGAGGTGGCTGTGGGGAGCTTGCAGCCAGTCTCCCTGTGGAGCACTCAGGCACGTGCGGGGCTATGTGCAGGTCTGATGTTCAGAGGACATTTCACATCAGAGCTTTTAAAGGTTATGTTGCTGTGTGTGCTTTTCTAATATCGAATAGTCATTGAATACTGTGCAAGGCACTTTACGCAATTATTCATTAAACTTCCTAATACCCTAGGGGAGCCTGAGACCCTGGCACTGGAGGTTTAAGCATATTTGAAAAAACATGGTGTGGTTTCGTTCCTCTGTGGAGAGGATGGGAATGGTCTCCGAGGAGCCTGGTGCTCCTGTAGCTCTCTCGCCCTGTCTTCCCTTGCCGGTGGGGATGACCAGCCTCTCTTGTGTCTGTGTCCTGGGCAGAGTGGAGCTTGATATAGTGAAACTCTGGAAGTAGAAAAAGGGAAGCCTGTGAGTCCAGGTGGGTGCTTGGGGGAGCAGCCAGAGAGGCCTGGAGCCCAGATGCAAAGAAACGTGCTTCTCAGAGACATGGAAATCAGAGTAATAGCAAGGGGGTGGGCCAAGGCAGAAAGCTAAGACTGAACCAGGAGAAGGGGAAGCTCTGCGTCCCTGCTTGCTTGGGAGCAAGCTGAGTTGGTAGCGGCTGCATTCCTCACTCCCCGGGATCTCCCCCTGATTCCAGTTGCTGCCCAGACATGTAGGTGGCAGCTGAGAGGACAGTAGAGGGAAAGCGCGTTCACCGCACACTTCCAGCCACCCCAGTGCATGGTGGCCCCCAGGACGTTCCCTAGAGAAGTAACCTCTATGGAAGACAACTCCAAAATGAACTGGGACTAGCATAAATGACATCGCAGGCATCTTCCTGGCTCACCTGAGGCTGACCCCTAAGCTCACACCGGCTGAGGGGGTTCAACCTGGGGAGGCCCCACCAGAGAACCCAGAGACCCCCACAGGGCGTTCATGGTGAGAACGCAGCCTGGGGGCTCGGGAATTTGAGAAGGGTCCACACTGACTATTGGACCCAGGCGAGCTTTGTGCCTGGTCGGAGAGGCAGTGATGCCTACCCACAGCCCACATGCCCTCCACCCCCACCAGCTCAGGGAAGCGGGCTATGTGGCTAGTTCTCAGGCATTTGTGAGCTCTGTCACCAACCATCCTGGGGATGAGAAGACAGAGCCCCAGAGCAAAGCAGCCTGAAACAAGGGAGGGTGATAGTTGGCCTGAAGAGACTGCAAAGTTTGTGAGAAAAGTAAGCCTTAGTTGTACTAAGTTTGTTACAACATAATGGCATTTATCTTTACAAATACATGGCACGTGGTGTGTGCTCAGGACTCATCTGTGAACAAGGTGACCACGGATTGGTGATATGACCTTGGGCCAGTCCCTTTCTCTCAGCCTTGACGTATTCATTAAAAATGCAAGGGGTCACACTTGCTCCCATGGGATTGCTGCAAGGACAGAATGTGCCAGTGCTTAACCCAGGGTGGGACACATACATTCCATTTTTTCTAACTCACTTCTCCCATGAGTGAGGCAGAAAGAGTGGTGGACCCTGACCTTGAGGAGGCCCTATCCTCATTCAGGGTGCAAAGTGAGGTGGATGTGTGACATCCCTCCAGGTGAAGAAGGCTAGAAGCTGAGTCCCCTCTTGCTTGGGGACAAGCTGAGTTGAGGCAGTAGCTACATCCTCTTTCCTTTGAGTCCCTGAGGACTGGCTGAAACTGGGCCTGGAGCCTCTATTCTGGTTTTTCAACTGATGGGTTTTAAAAGTGGAGATAAGGTAGGACTGCTCTTCTTGTCTTGGTGAGGGCCCCCAAGTCCTTTCTTCCCCATCTCAAACTTGGGTATGACTCAAGAGGTCTTCCTCAGTGCTGTCCATTCTGCTCCTTTGCCTGCCCAGCTCTCCAGTTCTTCTTCAGGAGAGACGGCACCCAGATCAATCTGAAAATCCATCACAGGAGTGAGGGAATGTTATAGAATTCTGCCAACTCTGCATCTCTGGTCTGGTTGTACTCCAGGAATCCTTGCTCTGAGGCTGCTCTTGTAGCTCTCTGTGGACAAAGAGACTTAAGAGAGGCTGGAGATAGTGGGGCTACCTGATCACTGCAGAAAATTGGTGTACTGATGGAATCCACTTAGGGGGTATGTTGTGAGTAGGTGGAGGTGAGGGGTCCTGGGGCTGAGAAAGGAGAGACTCCCTCACAGAACCAAGGACAGGCCCATGGCCCACCTCCACCTGCCCAGGGCCATCTGAGTGAATCTGGAAATAAGATTAATGGATTCAAGCT